>NC_136065.1:1836311341-1837551966 GCF_964261635.1 Lissotriton helveticus | reverse complement strand
CCTCAGTCCCACGTACACCCTGTGTTTCTGGGCCAGAGCAGCCACTGGTAGCCAGGCTTACGTCGCTATTATTTTCTGTGGGTGTGAGTCAATCAATATCTTCTAGTGATTGGAATGGGGCAAATCTATTTGACCATTGTGCGTTATCTCGGGGGGGGTAGGGCTGTTCAGGGCGGCTTGCTAGTCTCGGTCTGTATGGACGTTGTGCTCTAACCCGCGTCCACCCTCCTTCGTCGCCCCCGCGATTGTTATTCCTAAACCTAGGGTAAAAATACCCAAGTGGAAGTGCGCAAATGGTGCTGGTTTGGTTCCTATTGGAATTCTTCAAGATATACTCAACCAAACTCGTATCCGTGAAGTGTGCAACTATGCAGTCACCTCTGATATCTTTATTTCTCCCTCCAATCCAGCTTGCCCTTCTTACACTTGCTATCTCTCCTCTCTCCCCATTGTTTAAGGGCCTATGGATATTCAGCCACTTGGAGATTTTGGACAGCAGTTGGTATTGGGTTTCTCTCTCATTTGACCTAGTTTCCGGGACCCCTGCAAAGATAACTACAAAAGGGCACTCCTCGGGGGGGAGATCTATGTGTGGAGCACTGTTGTTATAAAAGGGGTCAGGGTCTGTGTGACAGTAATTATAATTCCCTTCCCTCTGGGTGCGATCGTCTTGTCTCCATTGCATTAAAGGTTGTGGGGTGGGTTTATCTCTTTGTGTATTATTTGCCCCTTGGATATGTCGCCCTCTTGAGTTATCATTAGTACCCCCTTTGGGGTTTTGAACAGTTTTAGGGGCCTCGTGAATCTGGACTATTTCTTGCTGGGAGTGACTGACACAATTGTTATTTTGCGCTCTCTTTGGGTATACCTTATCATTTGCGACTTCCTCAATTAATTGGGGTGGGTCGGGGGGAGTTTTAATAAGTGTGTGCTCTAGTACCTTAGCTTGTTTGGCGAGCTCACACATTATTTTATCCACCTTACTTATAATAGGCTTTAGTTGTGCCGTGATGAATGATTCTAGTTGTTTTTTCAGATCCATAACTACCGTGTCAATATACCCTGGTGGTATAGGTTCTACTTGAGAGACATTTACTCCTAATGTGTGCTCTTGGGTGCGTGTTAGAGAATTGTCTCTTGCTGGTGCTTTCCTCTGTCTCTGATGTCCCTTGTTTCTCCCCAGTCGCTTCCTTTTTTTCCTAAGGGTTATATCATTAAGCTCAGAGGTTTCTAAACCTGAGGTTTGTGCACAAGGGATGTCCTCTATATCATTAATTATTTGAGATACACTGCCCTGAGTATTTGGGCTATCTACTATTAAGACATCTCTGGAGGGTGTTTGAGTGATGGCATTAAGGTTCGGCGAGGAGGATAAACTCCGTTCCATGCGTTCAATTTCACCTGTCACTTTCTTTAGCATTAAGTCAATTGCCGTTGGTTTGTTCCCATTTACAAGGGCTCCCTCCTTTGTTGTTTCCCCCCTGGGTGGTTTCAGGGTGGGTTTTTTATTTGATTTATTCCCAGCCGAACGAGTGTTAGGATGGGTAGACATAGTTCCCCTGAAGATTCCTGCCTTTTCGCGACAAATCTATGCAGCGTGGGTTACTGCCACTCCTCTTGCGTGAGGTCAAAGGGTAAGACTAATGTCTTTCAAAGGGCTTCAATACCCTATACAGCTTCCCTGCGCAAACAAGCAGTACAGTACCTGGCAGTGTTCTCAGAGGAAAGCGTTGGAGCCAAGGGGGGTGGCCCGTCCCGTCCCTCCTCGTCCCCGGACGGCCACAGACGGCCCGCCCTCTGCCCGGGCTCCGCCCGGCGCCGTCCGCGCGCGTCCGCGATGCGGAGGAAGAGCCCCGTTTTAATAGCGCCTCCGGGCGCGCTGCGGGAGGAAGTGGGCGGAAGTTGTCGCTCAGCCCTCTGGGAGCTGTAGTCTCCAGCCGCCGCGATGGAGCTTGGGCGGCGAGACCACAGCGTCAGGGCCCCAGGAGCGAAGTGGCGTCCCGCTGGTGTGGCAGGCTTGGCTGGACTGCCTGCGTGCTGGTAAGAGGGTCCCAACTCCGTCGAGGAAGAGCCCCGTTTTAATAGCGCCTCCGGGCGCGCTGCGGGAGGAAGTGGGCGGAAGTTGTCGCTCAGCCCTCTGGGAGCTGTAGTCTCCAGCCGCCGCGATGGAGCTTGGGCGGCGAGACCACAGCGTCAGGGCCCCAGGAGCGAAGTGGCGTCCCGCTGGTGTGGCAGGCTTGGCTGGACTGCCTGCGTGCTGGTAAGAGGGTCCCAACTCCATCGAGGAAGAGCCCCGTTTTAATAGCGCCTCCGGGCGCGCTGCGGGAGGAAGTGGGCGGAAGTTGTCGCTCAGCCCTCTGGGAGCTGTAGTCTCCAGCCGCCGCGATGGAGCTTGGGCGGCGAGACCACAGCGTCAGGGCCCCAGGAGCGAAGTGGCGTCCCGCTGGTGTGGCAGGCTTGGCTGGACTGCCTGCGTGCTGGTAAGAGGGTCCCCTTGTCAGTAACTACTGGTGAACTTTCACCATTTACAAGACATATTTGTATATGTCAAGTTACAGTAGCCAAAGAGAGGCTCTAGAAAGCATAGCACCACTCATGACCAACCACTGATTCTGCAACACCCACCCACTGGAAATATATATTTATTTTATTTGTAGTATGAAGTAAAAAAATGCCACAACTATAAACTTAATTTTCAACTAAATATTTAGTATATTTAAATCTGTTAAATTAAATACAAAACATTTTTCTGAAATTTAAATGACAAAATAGCCAATTAAAGTATTATATTTTAATAAAAAATATCACTTTTTTAATTCAAAATAGGTTTTCGCACTATTTTAAAATTTAATTATACAATATGTTAATTTTTAAATAACACATTGCATATATGTACATTTTAAATAGTTTTAATAATTTGATTTATTGTTTCCTATTAGGTTTTCTTTTAAGTCCCTACCTCCATTGATTTTTTAAAAGAGGGTGTTGCAGTACCAGTGGATGGCCTTGTGTGGTGCTGGACTTACTCCAGGTCAGAGCTGAAGTGAATTTTCTACTGTTTCGGGACCTTTTTAGGTCTTGTCTGTTGTTTACTCTTAAGGTATTGGAGCCCGCTCATTGCTTACCATTCATTGGTATCATTGTCACTGTTCTTTGGTGTCTGTGCTAGGCCTCATTCCCATTTTTTTGTGTGGAGCATGGCCAAAGCACAGATGTGATTTATCTTAATTAGTGTCCCTGCGCTGCTCGTGCTGTGATTCAGGCACTTTTGCCTTCACTGCCACCAACTGGTCCCATCTCCATTATCCCCAATTGGTACGATAAATGTTGCTCCCTCACCCACTAGCCCCTCCCAGACTAAAACACATTTATTTGTAAACAAGCCAGTTCTCGGTTGTAAATACTAATTTGCACTTGCATCAGATGTTTACATAGATCGTAGGCCGCGATAATTATAACCTATTGGATCATAATTATATTTATATAGCACAAGGCTATGAAGCGCTATAAGGCACTTCATTTGGCAACTCAGGCAGCTTTCCATACCCCAGAATGCTACTCCACACCACGCCACAGAATGCCACTCCACGGAACACAATGCCACTCCACACAATTTCACTCCATGCCAAACAATTCCACGTCACACAGTTCCACACCACATAATTCCGCACCACATAATTCAATTCTACTACATGCCATACAATTTTACTCCATTCCACACAATGTCACTCAACACCCCTCAACTCAGTTTCACTTCACACAATTCCACTCCTCACCACACAATTCATTCATTCATGACCCTTCATTCAATTCCACTCCACACAAATCTACTTCACACCATCCAATTATACTCTACTCCACATGATTCCACTTCATTCTATGCCACACAATTCCACTCCATGCCACATAATTCAATACCACACAATTCTACTCCTTGTCACATTATTCCTCTCCACTCAGTTCTACTCCATGCCGCACTACTCCAACGCACTCAATTCCACACCACACAATTCGACTCCATGCCGCATAACTCCACTCCACACAATTCCACTGCATGCTACACAAGTTAATGCTGCATAATTCCAGTCCTCACCGCATCATTCTACACAATTTCACTCCACTCCCCGCAATTCTACTCCACCCTACTCAATTCCACTCCACACCATACAATTCCACTCCATGCAGATGGACTCCATGCCACTACACTCAATTCCACTACACTGCACACAATTCTCTTCCATGCCACTGAATTCCATTCCACAAAGTTCCACAACACTTCGAGCCAGTCTATTCCAATCCACAAAATGACACTCCATGCCACACAATGTCACTCCACTACACAGAGTTACATGCCACACCATACAATTCCTCTTCACTCCAGTCGACTCCACACAATTCCAATCCACACCCCACTTTTCCTCTTCATGCCACACAGTTGCCCTGTATGCCACTCAAGTCCACACCACAAAATTCCACTCCACACAATTCCAATCTACTCTACATCCTACTATTCCCTTCCACGCCACACAGTTGCACTGTGTGCCACAAAATTCCACTCCACTCCCTGCCACACAATTTTACACCACACTGTTCCATGCTTAAAAGTTACACTCATCAATGCCATTCCACCCCACGTCACACAGTGCCACTCCACGTCACACAATTCACTCATGATATTCCACTCAAGTCCACCCCACTCCACTCCACACAAATCTACTCTGTCACACAATTGCACTCTACTTCACACTATTCCACTTCATTCCATGCCACACAATTCTACTCCATATCACACCACACAGTTCTACTCCTCGCCACATTATTCCACTCCACACAATTCCACTCCATGCCACACTACACTCAATGCCACACAATTCCATGACACACAATTCCACTCCACACCACACAATTCCACTCCACTCAATTCTACATCATTCCGTGCCCCACAATTCCACTCCTCGCTACTCAATTTCACTCCACAGAATTCCACTCCACGATGCACAACTCTCCACACAATTGCACTGCATGCTACATAAGTCCATGTCGCACAATTCCACTCCTCATCACACAATTCCACTCATCATCACACAATTGCACTTCACTCCATGCCACACAATTCTGCTCCACTCCTCGCTACTCATTTCCACTCCATGCCACACAATTCCACTTCATGCCACTCCACTCAATTCCAGTACACCACAGACAATTCTACTCCATGCCACACAATTTGACTCCATACAATTCCACTCCTCACCACACAGTTCCACTCTACTCCACACAATTCCACTCCATGCTGCACAATTCCACTACACGCAACTCAAAGCCACTCCACACAATTATTCCACTCCACGCACTTAATTTCCATGCAACTTCCAGCCTAACTGTTCCACTCCACTGCACTCAATCCCACCCCATACCACACAATTCCACACAGTTCCCCTCCATTGCACACAATTCCATGCCACACAATTACACTCAACATAATTCCACTCCACTCAATTCCACGCCACTCCATCTCACATAATTCCACTCCACTCCATGCAATGACACTCCACACAATTCCACTCCACTCCAAACATTTCAACACCACACAATTCCACTCTTCTGTGTGCCACAAAAATCCACTCCATGCCACACAATTCAATTCCACGCAACACAATTCCACTCCACTTCATGCTATGAATGAATGAAAAGGATCTTATCTTGCGCAGACTTAGCCCCAAGGGCGTCAAGGCGCCTAAATCAAATATATCAGCTAAGCCCCCTACAGTAACACTCAACAGCATGCTCTCATTGGTAGGCCCTCTTAAAGAGACAGGTTTTAAGAGCTTTTTTGAATAGCTCAATTGTGGGAAGGGTTTTTATATCAAGAGGGATAGAATTCCAAAGCTGAGGGGCAACCACGGAAAACGCTCTGGCTCCCCATCTGGCTAGTTTGAAACGCGGAACAACCAATTGACAGAGTCCCGCAGACCGAAGGCCTCTTGTAGGGACGTAGCGCGTAAGGAGAGAGCCAATGGCACTAGAGGAACCTTCCGTCACAGCTCTGTAGGCTAAGCACAGAATTTTAAAAGAGATTCTGTGCTGCACCGGTAGCCAGTGGAGTTCTTTCCTAGCTGCAGTGGCAGAGGAGGTTTTAGGAAGGGCCAAGACAAAACGAGCTGCAGCGTTCTGCACAACCTGCAATCGATGCAAAAGGCTTTTATTGACTTCCGTATAAAGGGAATTGCAATAATCCAATCTCGATCCTACCAAGGCAACTGCAACCTGCTTACGAGCCTGAAGGGAAAGATACCCACGGATTTTATTGAGTATCCTAATCACACCCCAGCAAGTGGCCACGGTCCTGTTGACTTGGAGGGAAAGGGAAAGCGAGGTGTCGAAAATTACGCCAAGGTTTCTGGCAGATTGGGAGGGGGTGGGGCAGATGCCAAGAGAAGGTGGCCACCACTCACTTGACCAAACATCTTGGTCCTTCCCAAAAATCAACACCTCCGTCTTTTCGCCGTTCAGTTTCAGGGAATTTATAGTCATCCAGTCTGCCACATACTGCATGCATACCCTGAAACAGGCGGCAGATGTCCTAACAGAAGAGTGAGCCAGTGACACCATGATCTGAGTGTCATCTGCATAGGATACCACCTCCATCCCCTGCGATCTTACTAGTCTTGCCAAGGGAGCCACATAGATGTTGAATAGGGTCGGACTTAAAGCCGACCCTTGTGGCACCCACACTGCAATGACTTGGCAGGGGAGAGGTGGTTCCCCAGCATCACTCTCTGCTCCCTGTCCAACAGAAAAGAGTTGAGGAGACTCAAGGCCGTTCCCCTGACACCAATTTCCCTAAGCCGAGATGTCAGAATGGCCGGGGAGAGGGTGTCGAACGCGGCCGTGAGGCTACACAAGTCCATGCAACTTCACTCCACACAATTCCATTCATTCCACGGCACACATTACCACACCACACAATTCCACTCAACTCCATTGCATACCACACAATTCTACTCCAATTCACTGAGTTCCACACCACACAATTCCATGCCACATAATTCCACTCTACTCTATACCACACAGTTCCACTCTACTTCACTTAATGTCTCACAGTTCCACTCGATGCCACTCAATTCCTCTCCATACCGCACAATTCCATACAACTCCACTGAATTCCACAAAATTCCATTCCACACCATTCAAGTTCACTTCTCTCCAAACAGTTCCACTCTACACCACATAATTTGACTTTACACCTTACAGTTCCACTCCATTCCACGCCATGCCACATTTCCACACAGTTACATACCACCCACTCCACACAGTTTCATTCAACATCACACAGTTCAAACCACTACCCTCCACTGCACACCATTCCAGTCCACTCTGTTCCACTCCATGCCACACAATTCCACACCGCTCCACACTACACAATTCCACTCCACACCACACAGTTCCACTCCATGCCACAGAATTCAACCTCACTACAGTCCACTCTGAGGCTGGGCTAAGTTTGCGCACTACAAGACTCCTATCATTTCATTTCACTCTATGCCACACAATACCACTCCATTCCACTGCACTCCACACAATTCTACTCCACTCCATGCCACACAATTCCACTTGCCTCCATTCCACTCCATGACACAACATTCCAGTCCATGACACTCCACTTAATTCCACTCCATGCCACACAATTCCATGCCACACAATTCCACTCTACACAATTCCACATCATGCCACACAAGTCCACTCCAGTCCATACAGTGCCACTCCACTCCATGTCACACAGTGCCACACCACTAAATTCACTAATGACCCTCCACTCAATTCTACTCCAGACTCTGTGCCATCCGATTGCACTCTACACCACATATTTCCACTTCATTCCATGCCACACAATTTCAGATCATGTCACATAATTCTACACCACACAGTTCTCCTCACCACACTATTCCTCTTTACTCCAAACTATTCCACTCCATGCCGCACTACTCCACTCCATGCCACACAAGTTCATGCCCCACAATTCCCTCCACACTGTTCCAATCCACACCATCCCTCATAATTCTTCACCACACAATTCCACTCCATGCCGAACATTTCCACTCCATGCCGCACAACTCATCTCCACATCATACAATGCTATTCCACTCCACACAATTCTTCTCCATGCAACACAATTCTTCTCGATGCAATTCCACTCCATGCCACTCCACTTAATTCCACTACATTGCACACAGTTCCACTCCATGCCACACAATTCTACTCCAGGCAATTCCACTCCACGCCACACAACTCCACACCACTCCACATAATTACACTCCACACAATCTAACTCCACACCACATAATTACACTTCACTCCAGTCCACTCCATGCCACTCAGTTCCACTCCAGACCAAACAATGCCACTCCACTCTATACAATTCCCCTGCAGACCCCACAATGCAACTCGACTCCATGCCACACAATGCCACTCGACACAGTGCCACTTCGCTCCAGTCCACATAATGCCACTCCACATCCCACAACTCCACTCGACATAATTCCACTCAAGACCACACAATGACACTCCGCAATGTGCCACTCCACACAGTGCCACTCCACTCCAAGCTACACAATGCCACTCTGCTCCACATAATTCTGTTCCAGTCCAGGCCACACAATGCCACTTCACTTCAGTCCATGCAATGCCATGGTGTGTTGTGTTGTGGGATTTGCAGTCCGGCCTCTGTGGTTTGTCCCTCTCATTCCTTGGTGGCGGATCTGATTTCCCTCCGGGTTTCTCCTTTGCTCTGTGCTTGGGCCTGTGTGCTCGGGCGGTGTGCCCCCGGCCACCATTTTGTGTTCGTAGGCTGGTGAGGCCAGCCCCCCTGCCTCCCTCCCCCAGCAACAGGGATTTTCTACATCAGAGGGTGCTTCTGTGAGCTGTTTAAACTGTATTTACTGGGGCCTGTGCACTTCTTTTTTTGGCCAGCAGGGGGAGTAAAGCTTTATTCAAACAGTATTGTTAGATTTCGAGTTAGTGAAGCCTTTACCTGCTGAAGTCCAAAGTTGTGGATTGAGCCTGTCTGTCTCCTAGGAGATTCTGAACAGGAGCAAGCAGCTTCCAACTCCCTGGCCAGCAAACCTTGTCTGAGGTTGCTGGGACCTTATATGGTGTGCTAGTGGTTGGCACATGTGTACACTGATTGGTGGTTGTATTTTTTTTTTTTTTTTTTTTTTTTAGAGCGCGTAGTCACCCGGAGGTATCCCAGCGCTAGACAATCCTATCTCCTGAGTACAGTGGGACAAAGAAGGGAACAAGGGAAAAAGGACCAGGAGGGTGGAGCGCAGGAACAAGATAAGGGCCAAGGGTGATTCACTGTGGGAAAAGGTGGGTTTTGAGCTGTTTCCTGAAGCGGAGATATTGCGGTTCTGGTATCTGGTGTTTCTATTGGGTTAGGGTTAATGTCCTCATTGGTTGGGTATTTGAGGGTTCTGATTGGTTTCTCGGTCTGTGATGCAATCATTGCAGGGTTGGCACTAGGGCTAGGGTTAGGATTTCTATTGGAAGTAGGGACTAGGGCTTCCTATGTTATTGATTGTTGGGAGTAGGGTGGGACTATGGCTAGGGTTAGACCTTTAATTGGAAGTAGCTATTTAGGGCTTCTGGTGTGATTGGTTGTTGGACCAGTTGTGGGACTAAGAGTATGGTTAGGCTTTGTATTGGAAGTAGGGACTAGGGCTACCTGTACCATTGGCTGCTTGGACTTGGGTTGGGACTAGTGGTAGGGCTAAGGCCTTCATTGGACGTAGAGATCAGGGTTTTTTAACTGATTGGGTGCTTGAACTAGGGTTAAGATTGGCTGCAAGGTCCTGGTCTCCTATTGGTTCTAGATGTTAGGGCTAGTGTTGTGATTGGATAGTGTTAGGGCTAGGGTTCCCAATGGCTGAAGGGGTCACCTGATTACTAGGGCTACAAAAAAGGCCAGGCTTAGGGCGTCTTAGCCCGGGCGTCGAGGCTAAGGGCGGAGAGGACATGGGTAGTTGCCTGTTTGGGCCTTTTAAGGGCGGAGAGGACAAGGGTAGTTGCCTGTTTGAGCCTGTTAAGGGCAGAGAGGACAAGGGTAGTTGCCTGTTTGGGCCTGTTCGAGACTGGTCGGGACTAGGGCCAGAAATGCTGCCCTTTTTCTCATTTAACAATACCCAGCCCACACCATCCACAACCACAAACAGAGCAACACACTTACACCAGATGTACACCACGCACAACATTATGCACAGATTAATGTACCAGCATGCACCACCAACCCAACCAAACCACATCTACACACCCTACTTTCCCAACTACCACACATATCCACCATCACCCACAAACAGTACACAACTCTATCCTATGCCACTAACCAATACACTCATTACTAACACAACGCCAATCAACACCATAAATAACTACATCCAACTCAGACACACTCTCCCTGCTGTAATTACACCTAACAGTCCACCTTTTATCACTAACAGATATATAATGATCCTTCCATAAGTTGACTTAAAAAAATAAAAAAATCCTTCACTCTTTTATCCCTCCACTATCCTTTTTCTATCAAAATTAACAGCCTAACATGTTCACCTCTCAAATTCCATATTCCATATTCAACTATACTAATATACTGCCCAAATAACTGAATAACATATCTACTACTCAAATTACTTCATATTTATACTATACTAATTTTCAACACCTATCCTTTATGGGTTCCGGAGTGGCCTGCTACATGCCAAAAAAGCGCTTCAACACCCATCAGGGGTAACAAGTGCTATTGGAATGCTAATCTTTCTTCCCCTTTTATCCATCCGCTATCCTTCTCACTCCAAGTAACAGACTAATATCCACCACTGAAATTACCTCATATTTCACCATATTAATTCACCACTAATCCTTTATAGGCTCCCTGAATAGCATGCGTCAACAAGCGAGCGATAAATAAATACAAACCTTTGTCCTACTCTATCTTTCTGCTATCATTCCAAATCCAAATAACTGACTAACCTATCCACCACTTAAAATGTACTTGCATGTTTCACTATACTAATTCAACACTAATCCTCTGTGGGTCCCGGAGTAGCGTGCTACCTGCTGAAAAAGTGCTTAGATGCCTCGTCAGGGGTAGTAAGCGCTATATTAATGCAATTACAATTACAATACAATACAATGCCTCTCCACGCCAGTCCATACAATGCCACTTCACTCCACATCACACAATGCCATGCAACACAATCCCACTCCAGACTACACACTGCCACTCCACGCCACGTAATGCCATTCCATTTCACATCACACAATGCCACTCCACTCTATACGATTCTACTACACACCACACAGTGCAACTCCACGCCACACAATGCCATTCCACTGTACACAGTGCTACTCCACTCCAGACCACACAATGCCAGTCCAGACCACTCCATGCCACTCTGCTTCACTCCATGCCTCTCCACTCTACACAATGCCACTCCGCTCCACATAATTTCATTCCACTCCAGGCCACGTCATGCCACTTCATGCCAGTCCATGCAATTCCACTCCACTCTGCACAATGCCTCTCCAGGCCTCACAGTGCCACTCCGCCGCACTCCACACAATGCCGCTCCACTCCACACAGTGCCACTCTACTCCACACAATGCCACTTCACTCCAATCCACATAAGGCTACTCCACACAATTCCATTCCGGACCACAAAATGCTACTCCCCTCACACAATGTTGCTCCACGAATATATCACTCCCCTCCAGACAGTACCGTTCCACTCATTGCTACTCCAGGTGACACAATTACACTACACAATGCCACTCCACTCCACACAATGCCACTCCACCTCATGCCAACTCACCCCATGCAATGGCTTCCCACTTCACCCCACACAATGCCACTCCACTCCATGCCACTCCATTCCACGCAATGCCACTCAGTGCAACTACACTTCAAACCACACAGTGCCGCTCCGCTTCATGCCACACAATGCCTCCCTACACCATATATTTCCACTCCACACAACACAGTTCCACTCCACTCAATTCTACTCCATTCCAAAACATTTAATTTCCACTCAACAAAATTGCATTCCATGCCACTCCACTCAATACAACTTAATTTCATGCCACACAATTCCACTCATTTCCTACCACGCAATTCCACTTAACATAATTCCACTCCATGCCACACAATTCCACACCACTCAATTCCACACCACTCCACATAATTCCACTCCACTCAATTCCACTTCACACCAAATAATGCCACTTATTTCTGATCGCCTCCACCCCTCACAATGCCATTCCAATTCATTCCACACAATGCCACTCCACGCTACACTATGGCACTCCACTCTACTTCAGTCCACACAATGCCACTATACTCCACTAGACACAATGCTACTTCATTCCACTCCGTGCCACTCCACTCTAAGCCACAAAATGACACTCTATTGCAAGCCACACAATGCCACCCCACTCTACACAATGCCACTCCATGCAGTGCAACTACACTCAATGGCACTCCACTCCTTTCAAACCCACTCCACTCCACTTCATGCTACTCAAACCCATTCCACTCCACTTCATGGTATATAATGCCTTTTCTCTCCACGCCATACAATTCCACTCCATTCTTCACCACACAATGCTGTCTACACAATGCCACTCCACTCCAGTCCACACATTGCCACTCAACACTGTGGCATCCAACTGTACTGCAATCCACACAATGCCACATACTGCAACTCCACGCCACACAATGCACTCCACTCCTCATAATTCCATAATATATTCTGGGGAGAGTTAACCTAGTTAAAATTTCTATACTGCCTAAGGTCACTTTTCTTTTTAATACAATCCCTGTCCATTTTGACAAAGATATTATAGGAAAATTCCAACGAGAAATTAACTCCTTTATCTGGGTATATAGATCTACCAGAATAGCATGGAAGAAACTAAGGTGTAGGAGGGAGAAAGGGGGGGGGGTTGGTGTTACCTGATTTACAATGCTATGCTTGGGTATTTCAACTCACTCATTCTCGTATGTTATTGAAAACGCCAAGTGATAAAGGGAGTGGAGCTATGTTTCTGGCCATGTTGAAAGGGGCAGGGCTGCCAGCAGAAGGGTTCATGTTTAAATTTGGCGATCAAAAATTCTTTAAAAAAATGAAACTTAAGGTCCTGCAGGGGTTTGCTGGGATATGGGTATCATTAAGGAAGGCGACAGGTCTCAGTCACTTCTCCAAACTGGCACCACTGTGGGATTCTCCAGCCTCCCCAGAATACCTGTGTGACAGGCTGGCTATCCCACTTAAAGGTGCTGGAATTAAAGTATGGGTAGACTCAGTCAGCAACAAAACATTTATCCTATGGGAAGATCTAAAAAGGAGAGTGAGTAGTGGCCTCTCAAGATTCAAATATATCCAGCTACATAGTTGGATGCAATCCCAGTTTGAAAAAAAAAGCATTGGTGAAGGAACCAGTTTGGAGCAACAGCTTGTGAAAAGGCCAGCAGGTAAAAAGATGTAGTGTAGTGTCGCAGGGTTTCTGTTCTCACACAGAACTGTGCACAGAGGATTGGAACCTCGGCGAATTAGGGTGACCCAAAACTCACCTTAGTACCCAACTTACCCCTTACCGAGCTAGCTACAGTGTCTCATTGGTCTTATCAAACTCCCAATGTTTAGACAAACCAGAACATGAACTTACAGTACCTCAGGATACGTGGAACTCATGAACACTCTTTCGTTATACTACCAAGACAAACCAGAACATGGAGTCAAGAAGAACACATGAGCATTTGAAATGTTTATTTACTAATGCCGTCTTCTCAGGCGCAGTATCTTAGATAATACAAGTAAACATATTATCAGTAGCAAAATTACCAGCATAGTTACTAATCCATAAAAAGCGAATGGTGACAGCATGGTAACATGCTGTAAATGAATAAGAGTTAACAACACTTATATCTCACCCTCTCTAACACACATATTATATTATTTGCTAAGAAGGTCTCTTTGGGTTGTATTAGGGCGGGCCCATACCTTAGTTTCTTAGCATGAAGGAATCACATCAGCATACACCAGCTCTCTCTTCCTGTGAACCGCATCAAGTGTGTTCTATGTGTGTGGAGCAAAGCAATATCAAACCCGCCTCAAGCCCAGAGTTGGCAGAGCCTGCCCTTATGTTATGACTATGAAGTCGTGAAGATCAGACCTCATAACAATTCTGTATCGTGTTGTTCCTAAAACTTCAGCACTCTCTGTACAGACATAGTTTATTAAGCAAAGCAGATAGCAGAGCAATAACATAATATTCTCATGTAAATCACGATGAACTACTAGGTTGAAAGCTAAAGCAACAACTAAGTGTCGTGTGCAGAAGTTGCAAAAAAGGAAAAATGGCGTTTAAAACCTGTAATGAGCCCATGCTAACTTAACACGGTATAAAGATATCCAGGATCTACATGACACCCCCCCATGATCCGAGAACGGACTGAATAAGATAACATAAGTGCCAAATCAGGAGAGCAGACTGCAACATTATATGAGCATGGCGCTAAAATTAGTACCTTAAACAATTGCAAAAATTGAGAACAAAAATTAATGCTAAAAAATAGCCAAAAACTTTATAGAGGCTCAAGCCAATAGGCAAACGAAGAATTAAAAAAAAACTGGACAGATAAGTCAATAAATGTCTATGATATGCTAGCACTCAGCATGTCGAATATACACAAGATGTCTAGGACATAACTGTGTATGCAAAATAAGCAGCAACAGCCTCCAATAGGAAATCACCGTCTTCATCCGAAAACAGTTCAGCCATCCAATTTAAAAGTGGAAAAGAACATACGTGTTCTCCCAGCACCGGATCCTCTATAACCATCAGAGGACAGCTCGGTGGGTTTTCAAGAAAGCTCAGTTCCAAGAAATCCTGCGCTGCCGACAATATATCCCAGGGACCAATTAGTCCATGCGCCACTGCTAAGGCCATAATCCTCTCGTCAGAACAAACCAACTCGTGAGCAATGATAGGACTCATCAGCTGATTAAAATCGACGTCAGGAGAAACCGGTCCGCAGAGACACAAATCAATGGCCCAATGGAAATCACAGGTCAGGCAGTGAAATACAGGCTGGACACAGGTGAAGTAGGAGAATCGAAAAGATAATCCATATGCCGTGCTCAATATCGCCAACGGCATTGTGCCATAATATTCAAGTATGCGATTGCGGAACAGCGTCAGCAGCTGCGGGGCGGGACCTAGCACAGGAAGGACATCCATATTTAAAAATGCAAAAAACCACTAGAGCGCCCGCTGCTAATGCAAGTAAAAATGGGAATCCACCAAACAAAGTGGAAAAAATAGAATTAAAGAAAGCAGGGATGACTCCAAAAATCTTCTCAAATGAAGTCACAAGACCACTGCTAACAATTTTTAAAAAATGCGCCAGGCCCTTTGTGGAGGACGCGTTAAAGATAGTCCGAACCATCTCGCTGAAATGCAAAGGCAAATCAGTATTTAAAAGGGCCTGAACCTCTGTACGGGTGTTCGCTATGTGAAGCACGAAAGTTTCACGAGCCAAACTCAAGGCCACCTCTTTCTGGGACAAAAGAGCCCTTATTCTTGCCATGCCGTTGAAGTCTGCTCCCAAGGTTGGTATTTGTGGCCAGATGGAATACTCCCTATTGTCATGTGTGGGAGGATACAGAACATTTCTGCAGCAAATAACCCGTTCACTCACTGTTACGATAAAAGCTATACCTTTAATTAGCCCGCAACAGTCTTCATTATTGAGCATTAAATAACTACCATTTTGTAATAATTTAAATGTGGGGATGATAGCAGGAACTGGTGTGCCTTGCAAAACGCAAGCCATATTCGGTCGGTCTTTGTTGCATGAACCGTGTAACTGTATGTGTCTACACATTAATGAATGATCTGGCGTCTCAGTACACTCCTCCCCATTCAGATAAACTTCTTGGTCATCCTTGAAACATCTGTATGTGTATGGAAGCGACCAGACTTCATGAAGGAAACCGCTACCTAAAGGTTCATAACGACCAATGGGTACATATTTCATACAATTTGAAAACTTATATAAAGCAAAAGGCAGCGTTATTAAACCGTGGATAAGCCACGTTGCAGCAGTGGCCTCTGCCACGGAAAAAGGTAAAGATTCTAACCTTTCAATATGTAACATAGAAAAGGAAGCATCACGCATTGAAAGCAAGCGTTGTTTGTCAGTCAAATTAAACGGTGCAAATAAAGAAGTAACGTTCATGTACCCCCAGGGAACTTTACAATTTTTCAGAGTCTGAAGGGTCCAGGCAAATTGCATGATTGATCGTAATTGATTCTGACCATGGTATAATACTGACACTTCATCATGCACAATATCGACAACTGATGACACAATATTATCCAATGTGTAAATTCTAGAGGAAAGCACGTTAATACTATTGTCAACAACTGCAAGCACTTTCTCAAGATTCGCCTGATCAATAGCCCTAAGGCGTGTAGCAGCCTCAATCTGTGATAGTTTCCAAATTTCATTGTAAACGGCATATATCCACCTTTTCGACCTGCCACTAG
This sequence comes from Lissotriton helveticus, assembly GCF_964261635.1. Classification (NCBI taxonomy): domain Eukaryota; kingdom Metazoa; phylum Chordata; class Amphibia; order Caudata; family Salamandridae; genus Lissotriton; species Lissotriton helveticus. The sequence continues at coordinate 1,837,535,364 of NC_136065.1, read as the reverse complement.
CCGGGCCTTTAATGAAATCATTCAAATCCACGTCCGCATTCAGTTTAGAAAGGTGACTTTTAACTGCAGGTAAAGTTGAATGTTTCAGCCAATTTTGACACAATTTGCCTACAGAATAAGTTGTGACAGTGTGGACCAAGTCAAAACGGGGATCAGATCTAACAGTTTTAAAACCGTCAGATAAACCCAAAAATCTATTTTGGCAAGAATCAGCACTACGGTGCCAAAGCAGCCAACCCTTTGGATTCATACTGGAAATGTAAAAGGAGGAATTAAGGAGTAGAGCCTGTAATTCTCTAATGGACAACTGAGTAAAATTACTCCAACCATCATATTCCTCCAACTCCGGGAAAGTAGGGGTGTTTAACTTTTTTGAAGTAGCCAATCCAAAGCATGTGGTCTGGGAAATTGTTTCATTTAAAAACAACATATGATTCGGGATGAGACATGCACGGTGCAAAGCCTCAGTGCCTTGTACCTGCCAGGCTCGTGAACCCCAAACTGATTTAAGGTCTATTGTTTCTTTCCATAACTCGTAGCCCCCAGTAACTAATTGATCAAGGAAGGCCTTCGAATACAATAACTTAGTATCGGTAAGTCTAACCTTGGACATAGGCTTTTTTTGAAATTTAAAATAAAAGGACTCGGGATTGGACTGGTTAAAGTCAGTGAAATAAGTATACTTTTTCAGAAATGTTTCTGAACTGCCTAATGAAGGCGCTGGGCAATGTTCCCACTGTGTAAAATTAACAGTATCTCTTCGGGATGATGTTTTGTGTAAGAAGTGATTGCCATAATGTTGGTAGCAGAATAAATCACCATAATTAGCAGAATCTACATATAAATCCTCAGCATCAAAGGCAGCATAGTATTGCAAATCAGAAAATAAACTTTCCACTGCATTAACATCCCAGTCATCAGAACGAATGTTTTGTTTTACCACATCCCCCATATTCACTCTAAGTACATTCGGAACATTAACGACTTCTGTTGGGCCATGAATTTGAAACCGAACAGTATCCCACACAATTCCATCAAGAACAGGCCATGCTGTGATGTTAACCAAAGTCAAGTCTCTTTTTAATCTGTGGGTAGAATGGGACGAAGAAAGTGGGGCCAAAGTTCCATTGAGATGTGTAATGCAAGTTCTTTCCTCGATATAATGTCCATTGATGATTCGAAAAAAATAAAACACAAAACCAATTGACATAAAAAGGTAAACTGAAAAAAGGACCAGCCAAATGTATGTCCAAGGGGGAATCAAAAAATGTTTTTTAAACAGGCTAGCATAAACTGCAATACGAGAGGGTTTCTTCGAGGCAAGGGAAGCAGAGTCAAATGAAAATCTGGATTCCGTGGCTAAACGTGCTTGCAGGTCAGGCATGGACAAATCAGTGGGGTAGGCATAGTCTATCTCATCAATGTTAGTTCCGGGTAAGTTATTTAACAAAGGACTGGAAATAGCAGGTAATTCGATGGCCACTTCAGGTTCAATATTAGAAGCAGTGGGCATAACTGAATTTCTCACAATGGAAGGACAGGAAACAGCCGGTGTCATGCTAAGAAGAATCGGCCACTCTGTGTATCTTGACATTGTCAATTGAAATAAACCTGTTTTCCTTACGACCAGGAAGTGGTGGTAAAATGACTGTTCTTGTGCCCTTCACTCCAATGACTGGAACCGGAGCTCGATAGGAAGGACCAAATTCTTTCTTGTTATCGATCTTCTCTCGAACCAGTTCTCCAACTTGGGGTAGCCAGCCAACTACCGGGATCTGCAACGCATCATCCGACGTGGAGGGCAAATGTTCCTTTGCAAGACTGTCTCTGGTCTTTTGTAGATTCTGTAAAACATTGCAATGTTCATCTGCGTCAAAGGAAGTGGCGCGAACCACACAGTCTAGACCGTCAAGGTCAGGGACGTACATCTTGATGCCAAAGAGCATTTCGTATGGGGTCCGCCCACCCAGAGACCTTCTAGGGAGATTATTAAGAGCACGCTGCACGCCATTGAGGTGAGCCAGCCAGTTTCTGCCAGTGCCTATAACTCGGGCTGTCAAAGATTGCTTTAAATCACGGTTCATTCGCTCAACTACACTGTTACCCTCAGGTCTGTAGGGAGACGAAAACTTGACTTGGACCCCCAACGAATTCATGGCATCCTTATACGCCTTAGAGGCGAAAGCCGGACCCTGATCCGAATGGAAGGTACCACAGGCAAAAATCCCTATAAAGACACGCAAATCTCTAATGACAGTCCGTGAATCAGCGCTGCAATGGGGCCATACCCACACAAAGCGTGTGCATGAGTCAACTGCTACTAAGATGTACTTATACGTAGTATCAGATGAAAAAGGACCGCAGTGATCTAAATAAACACATCCTAGTGGTTTATTAGAAATGTACAACTGTGTCTGTGGCGGACGCGCAGCAGTTGAAGGTTTAATCTGCTGGCAAATGTCACAAAGAAGGACATAATCACGCGTCTGTTTGTACAGTCCCCGCCACCAGAAACGTTGTTGTAAGAGAGATACAGTGGCTGAGACGCCCGCATGCGCAGACGCCACACCTTCATGCGCCGCTGTAATCAATTCTGCCCTGCGGTCCGAGTTGGGAATCAGCCGTTCCCCAACATCAGGAATTGTTACAAAAGGAACCTTTTCGGGACTTAAGTGGTATTTGTACTTCGAAGGGAATCCCGAAGGATGTTTACCTCCCTTCTCAGAGGCAGTAACTGCCGCCAAGATGTCGCTATCAATCTTGGTTTTGGATCTAGTAACTGCAGCAACTAAGTATGTAGATACTGCTGATTTTGCCGCTTCATCTGCAAGCGAATTACCAACAGCGTGGACTCCCACGCGCTGATGGCCAAGAGTATGAATCACATAAACGAGCGGTAACTTATCCTTAAGTTCCGCCACTCGAACCCAGATCATCTTATGTTTTATTGTGCTACCCTTGGAATCACGAAATTCATTCTGAATCCAAAAGAACAAGTTTTCATTGTAAGACTGGACACAGTAGTAAGAATCACTTACAACGAGAGTAGTAACACTTGGATCTGCGTACTCCAACGCTAGTAAAAGAGCACGAAGCTCTGCTAATTGTGCGGTGCAGTCGCCCAGGGGCAAGGTGTGCACTTCACTGGAAATGAACTCATCGTTCAACATAGCACCAACCACAATGGCGCATGCGGAAACGTAGGCATGTTTAGAGCCATGCGCAACCTGCGCCGAACCATCAGTGTAAATGATGCAATGGAAGTCCTCCAAAGGCCGCATAGATAGAGGAGCAGGATGAACGAACTCATACTGCAAGTACTCCTGCGACCGTAATGAGGCGTCAAAAAAACAAACGTGACATCCGTGGACGTCAAGGACGCAGCCCATTGAATCCACCGAGGGTGCAAAGCTTTTGAATTTGGTACACTGGCTTTCGTGACTGCCTCCAAATGAGGACAGGGTGTTACCACTAACATGCGTTTCCCCTGTGACAGTGCTCGTTCCTTAAGAATCGCCATCTGTACAGCAGTTAAAACCTTTTCCACAGTGGAATACCGCAATTCAGCCGAAGTGTACAAGTGTGACTTGTAAGCAATAGGTACTGTGTCTCCTTCATTAAAAGTGAGGTACGTGAAACCCACCGTCCCAGGAATTATTCTTATTACCAGGTTGGTGTGGTTATCACGAGTCAGTAAATATTTAGAAGCGAGCAGATCAGCCTGCAAGGATTGCAAAATGGCTGAATGCTCAGGCAGCCAGCATGATTTTGAGAAAGTAGGTTGTATTAATGCATACAACGGCTTGATACGCTGGGCATATTCCGGAATGTATGTCCTTCCGAAATTCAAAAAGCCCAGTAAAGACTGTAATTTTTTCAGTGTTGTAGGAGCGCGCAATTGAGCGCATTTCTCCAAGAAGTGAGGAGCCAAACCTCTACCTTCATTGTTCAGCTCATAGCCGAGGAACAACACTGTGTGTTCTGCAATGTGCGATTTTGCAAAATTAAATTTGTAACCCATATCTGCAAAGTTACAAATAATCGAATTCACTCGAAACAGATGCATCCAAATTTCGTCGTCTGTGTGATAAATGTCATCCACATACGAACATGCATCCGGGTCGATTCCCTCCAATAGGGTAACAATTCTGGAGGTGAAAACACCAGGACTATTCTTGTAGCCCATTGGGAGTCGCCGGAAGCATTTTTGCACACCAGCGCTTGTAAAACTTGTCCATTGGGAGCTAAGGCTATCCAATCTATGGGCATAGAAACCGTTGGATATGTCAAGCGTTGTTTTAAAACGCTTACGCACTAGACTATCCACTAGGGCAGAGCCGTGAGTATTCTGTACTGCACAGTTACGGCAATGTGAGTTCAAATGCCGGTAATCCAATACCAAACGATATGATCCGTCAGGTTTGGTCACAGTAAAAAGAGGATTATTCATCGGTGACACACACGTTTCAAGAACTCCCTGATATTCCAATTGTTCAAGGATTACAGCGACGGAAGCTTTTGCTTCACACCGTATGGGATATTGAGGCTGAGGCTGCGGCTCAGACCGCAACGGGATTTCGTGGCAAGGCGACAATTTATCCCAACCACATTGGTTACGGTATAGAGCCGGTGCGAGAGCCCGAGCCCACTCTTCTGCAAAATGCTGCGCATGCGCTGTCGAGACAGTGTTCGCGAAACTGGGGAGGATTACCTCCTCCCCTCGCGGCGCCGCGAGCACAAAAGGTGGGGGCCAGTCAGCCTCCGAAAGCAAAATATCATATGTAGAAGAAAGATTCTCCCAAAACACCCCTTTGACTATACGCTGTATGTCACCTTCAATTAACAGGACAATTTCATAAAGTCTTTCAGGGGGAGCAAGTCTCGTGTCTGCTGTTTCAATGACTACGTAGACATCAGTCGCTGTCACCCTCAGTAGTGGACGCAGCGCCTCTCTCACTATGGTAATCTCCGCATCGCTGTCCAGCAAGGTCAGAGCCCACGTCAGATTCCGAAGCCGCGTTCTCACTATCTGTGGCATATCGATGCGCTGTTAAGGCTGCGACTTTCTTTTTCGCAAACTGCGGTCGCTTTTGCGCAGAATCCTCCTGCTTCGCTGCGCCGTCTGTCTGGCAGGGCTGGCCACGTCCTTGTTGGCCACCACGTCCCCGTCCGCCTCCTCCACCACCGGTCTTCGGGGCCGATGAGTCCTGAAAGGAACGAGGAGAGCGTTGATCAGAACCCTGAAAACGATCAGGTGATTTAATCATTGCGCGATCGCGCAAATCATAAACTTTTTCAGTCGGCGCAGGAACTTGCGGTGCAGGATATGAAGTCTGAGTCTGCTGCTGTTGCTTCCCCTGTTTCTGTTTTTGAGGCCAATTTTGTTTCTTGGACTTTGGTTGGTCTGCCGCAGCAGACTGTACTTGTGTTTGTTTCTTCTCCTTGACTGCGAAATACTTCAAACCTTTACTTGTGCGACCGATTGTTTTATAAGCGGCCACTACAATTTTCGCCAACTGGCGGGGTTTCTCGGCATCGGGTATAAGCGCCAAAGCATTAGACACCTGAAAGTTCACTGCGTCTCCTTTAACATTGGAGAGGATGAGATCGCTAACGATCTCAAACGAACCACACAGGCGCATACCCAATTCAACAGCTGCCTCCGGTCCGTGATCATCCTGAACACGTTTGACGATCTCGGGCAGCTGCGTCATCGACGGGGTGCCGAAGCACCTCGTAAAAACTGCCGCAAAAGTTTTTCCCCAGCTTTCACAGTCGACTAGTTCGGGAGCTAAATCCTTAGGTAAAGTAATCGTTAACATCCTATGTTTATCAGCAGGAGTAGAATTTGGGAACACAGCTTCCAGTTGGTCAAACTTCTCGGCAAGCCAAAAGGGAAAGTCATCCTTATCATCAGGACGCTTACCAAAAACCGAATTGACCATAACTGGATTCAATTTTAAACCGCCACGTTCCATCTGAACGGCCGCACCCCCGGGTGGACCTCCCGGGAGATGACGACCTATGTATTGCACTAACGCTCGAATCACAGCAATCGCGACCACATGTAGTCTACGAACATCCGCCAGAGGACAAGCGCCGTGATTCGGGTGCGGGGTAAAGCCCCCCAAAGCAGGCCAATCAGCACCCGGAATTGAGAGTGGGCCTAACCGCGCAGCTGACAAAGAGTGGGGGAGGGCGCCATCAAACCAAACGCGATGCTGCCAATGATTAATAGGTATTTCCAGGGCCCTGTACGGAGTATATTCAGCCGGTACAGCGGAGGGTGTGTAGTGGAGGAACACTTGAGAATTCGCATCCACCTCCGGAAACGTAACCCAAGAGTAAAACAGTTCAGATGGGTACGCCGGGTCTGCACACACCACAAAAACCACAGCCATGCCCTCCAATGGGACAAGATAAGTCTGCAAGTGGTTGCGCACCGCAATTCGGCTATGTTGCGCAATGGCCACTGCCATGATATCACCGGAAATACTGAAAAACAAAGAATACTTTGTAGCACAACTGGGTAGTAATTCAAAGAAACCGTTTTAGTAAGAATCAAGCTTGAAAAAGACCTATTTCCATAAAATAGGCAGGTTTCACCGACACCCCGTTTTCCGGAAACGGAAGTGAAGGGGTTAAGGTTTGAACGATATACTACTCGAGTGTCATGATATAAGACCACCGAAACCGTTGGGCGCCATGTCGCAGGGTTTCTGTTCTCACACAGAACTGTGCACAGAGGATTGGAACCTCGGCGAATTAGGGTGACCCAAAACTCACCTTAGTACCCAACTTACCCCTTACCGAGCTAGCTACAGTGTCTCATTGGTCTTATCAAACTCCCAATGTTTAGACAAACCAGAACATGAACTTACAGTACCTCAGGATACGTGGAACTCATGAACACTCTTTCGTTATACTACCAAGACAAACCAGAACATGGAGTCAAGAAGAACACATGAGCATTTGAAATGTTTATTTACTAATGCCGTCTTCTCAGGCGTAGTATCTTAGATAATACAAGTAAACATATTATCAGTAGCAAAATTACCAGCATAGTTACTAATCCATAAAAAGCGAATGGTGACAGCATGGTAACATGCTGTAAATGAATAAGAGTTAACAACACTTATATCTCACCCTCCCTAACACACATATTATATTATTTGCTAAGAAGGTCTCTTTGGGTTGTATTAGGGCGGGCCCATACCTTAGTTTCTTAGCATGAAGGAATCACATCAGCATACACCAGCTCTCTCTTCCTGTGAACCGCATCAAGTGTGTTCTATGTGTGTGGAGCAAAGCAATATCAAACCCGCCTCAAGCCCAGAGTTGGCAGAGCCTGCCCTTATGTTATGACTATGAAGTCGTGAAGATCAGACCTCATAACAATTCTGTATCGTGTTGTTCCTAAAACTTCAGCACTCTCTGTACAGACATAGTTTATTAAGCAAAGCAGATAGCAGAGCAATAACATATTATTCTCATGTAAATCACGATGAACTACTAGGTTGAAAGCTAAAGCAACAACTAAGTGTCGTGTGCAGAAGTTGCAAAAAAGGAAAAATGGCGTTTAAAACCTGTAATGAGCCCATGCTAACTTAACACGGTATAAAGATATCCAGGATCTACATGACAGTAGTTCCTATATTCCCAATAGGCTCTGCGCATTGGAATAACATATCCAATAGATGTGACGTAGGACTGAGGTCTACTAGGTCTCTATCGAATATATTAGACTTAATTGTGAGTGCCAGCTAGCTCAGAGGTCACTAGAAACTTTCTCGAATGAACAAGAAGGGATTCGTTTCTGACAACCGCATAAACATGACAACTTTGTTTCCCCCAGATAAAACTGATCATCAGAGTCGTGGAAACAATAGATAGATATTTTACTCAGTCAATCGTGCATGCTTCGTTTCACAAGAGGTGCAGCGAAATAGAGAGACGGGCATTTTCAATAAAAGTATTTATTGAACAGTCTTCTTTCTCAAGCATAAGAAATGAACTGCTACAGTCATCAAACTGGTTGCAAAATATAATGCTTATAGTATAATGAGTAGAATAAAATAATAATGTAAGAGCATTGTATGTTGCCTAAACCATAGATAAACACATACATAAATAACAGAGGCTAAAAGTACTCAACTGGTGCTTTTAAAATACGCCATCCCCGATGTACCTAACTTAAACTTGGTACGAGGGAAGAAGTAAGTGAGGTGTAGCATAAATGTAGTATTCGTTTGGCAAGAATCTGTCCAAGATTTCTCTTAGGGTCTAATCAGCTCCGTACCTTAGTTTGGAACGAAGAAGGTCAGGCTCAGGACTCTACTTCCCAACAACCCGCAAGGGTAGCTTGGAAACACTGGAGCTGGATTTCTCGGCAGGAGAAAAGACAGTGTCTCTCTCAGTGCGTCTGTTGGAGGGTCGGCTTCCTTCGGCACTTGCTGTAGCAGGGCGCATCGGGCAAGTAGATAGTCGAACTGCTCCAAACCACCGTGTGTTTGCTAAGGCAAGTGTGAGCATATTTATACTTTGAAGTTGCCGAGTTTGATGTAAAGGTGGACATAATAACGTCATTAAAGACTCTCAGTTCTTTGAAAACTCCATGAGTTCTTGGACAAGTCAGTTCTCGAGCAAGGGAAAGTCCCTAGCTGCTGAAGCCGAGTTTTCCAAGAAATCGTTGTAGATTTTCAGAACTAGTGGAAGTAGCCCTGCCGTATTTGGACTGCATGAGCTATGGCTAAATATGGTTATGATTTTTATGCCTATATAAGGACACAGTGGATTATACCTATATAAGGGCATGAATCGGGAAATTTACAATAGAACCTAAAATGGTTCACAACACCCACTCCACGTTATCTTGTTCATCTATGATTAAGTACTAAACATAAAAGCTAGAGCATTAGTTTGTACAATCCCACCCTAAAAATACATAAAATGTATTAAAAAAATGGTTGTACACAAAATGAGCATTTGTACAATATGCATCTAAGGGCAATGATTTCATTGTGAGCATATGATATGATATTAGCAATGCTAACCAAATGAATCACGAAATTTACATTTATGAAGCAGCTCTAGATACAGAATAAAGGTTGAGACCATCCCATAGCACAATATACAAGTTAGTTCTATTTGTGCATTAGGTCAATATTGTTTCTAGGAAGTAGTTAAAGAATTCTTGTTCTCTAAGAATAGTTCTACTTTAAGCAGATTGCTTTTTGCCAAAGTTCACTCTGTTTTGAAAAAGTCAAATTAAATTGTAGTGAAATAGAGTTCCAAACTTGGAAGTTTTTGTTTTGAAAAAAGTGAAGGTCGAATTTCAGAGTTCGAAAGAACGCTGTGTGCTAAAATCAAAAGTTATTCTCAGTGTGAGGAGAAAACATTAAGTCATCCAGGCTGGCAAAGAAATTGTCTACCACAGTAGATGAAAGCTCAACTACTTCATTAAGAAGGTCATTTGTACACAGATGTGAAGCATCGCCGTCAGCATCAGCCGCATTAGCAATGTTCATAGCAGATGGTACCTGTGTGCCTGTCGGTCCGTGTATCTCACCTCTAGTTTGATTTGCCGGTGAGATCTCAATGAATGCAGTCATCAGGATTGGTAGCCATTGGGGGTAACACAACACATGAGCCTTTACCGGACCCAGTAATGAGTCAACATCCGTTGGCATAGCCGATGGTAGTGTTAGACAGATATCTAACACGCATTCCTCTCCACAAGGCAGGCATCGTAGAACAGGTAAGATGCAATCTTGCCAGATTGGTCTGAATGACAGGAACCATGTGGTATTCAGATCTCTCAAACGAGCCAAGCCAAGGATCTGTGTTATTCTGTCACGATACCTCATGGCCTGGAGCGCATTCTCCATGCTGACTTGGGTATCGCTGGTGGCCGGATTTGCCATAACGGAGTAGGAGGAATAAAAATAAGATCCCTGCTACGAGTCCCAAAATGAGAGGCAGGCCGCCGAACACAGAGGGGTCGATTCCGATTCGAGAAACAAATCCGTACGACGAATCGTATTCGTAGCCGTTTCCGTACGAATCGTACCAATCTGTCTGAATCGCGTAGTACGTTCCGTAGGAAAGAATACGTACGAATGTGTGCGAACCGTACGAAAAGCAAGTGAAAATCCGTACGATACTGGACCCTCATGGTGAACCGTATGATTCGTAAACATGCTGTACGACCCGACAAGTACGATCCGGACCGGGGGACGAGAACGTGATTTGTACAGAAAACGTTGTATGAGCAATTCGTACAGGGAGAACCACACATTCACATATGCACCGTAATCACCCCAATCATGGGGGTACGCACCGTACCCCTATGCTCTGTACACCCATGCACCATGCACCCATGCACCGTACCCCTACGCACCATACCCCTACGCACCATACCCCTACGCACCGTACCCGGGGTGGTCCGTGTCGCACACGGTTCGAGTCGAAATATGCTTTTACGGACATTTTAAACTCCCATAGAAAAAGAGTCGTACGGAGTGTTGTCGTAACGAATCGTACTTGCTGGTTCGTGAAAAGCTGCTTCAATCCATACGGACGTCGCGTACTTCGTGTTCCGAATGCGATTTGTACGTATTTTTAAGTCCCATGGTCTCTCGTACGATTCGTACGGAGATCTGCTATGGGTTCGGATCGTACTTCATCGTACGTACGGGGACGTTGAAGGTGTACGATTCTTACAGGAAAAATGCTCCATACTGCGATTCGTAGGGGATTAATCGGAATCGACCCCAGAGTGTACGAAGTTAGGAAAAATGCCCACGACTGCTTCAAAGGGTGCTAACAGTCTCGAAAAAATTATCTTAAATACATGTGCAATACCGCTGGTATTAGACATGTTAAAGATACGACCTAACATTTCTGCGAAATTTATTGGGCAGTTTGTCGATAATAATGCATGTATCTCTGCAGCAGACTTTGCAACTTGCAGATCATACGTCTCTCTGTACGAGGTCAGTGGCACAGTTTTTTGCATAAGAATGGCTTTCATTCTGCTTAAAGTATCAATTTGTATAGAAGAGATTTTCAGTGAAGGCCATAACGGCGACTCCCCGTCTGTCTAGCTTTTAGTAAACAATACAACAAGTGACCCTGGCTGACACACTAACCAGATTGCCTATTCCTGGCATCATTCCACAATAGCCATGATCATTTAACATAATGTCGCTGCCATTGGAAAGCTGCCTAAAAATTGGATCTATCACTGCTGTGGGCGAACCTTGCAGGTGGCAAGAAAGGTTATTGGAAGAACCCTCGCAGGCTCCGTGTAAATTAATACCTTGACATAACAGTGTACCGCTTAGTGAGTTTTTACAATTTTTACCACTAAGAAATACGTCCTTTCCCCCACTCCAACATTTGTGTGTATGGTAAATCCCAGGTCGACTTAATGTATTCTTTACCCAACCTTTCATACAGGCCTGCTGGTAGGTGTTTTAAGCAATACTGCAACTGGAAAATTGTCACTGGTATCGTGATGGTGCCATGTATTATCCATTCAACCGATGGTTTCTCAGAAACGGTCAAAGGTGATCTCTCCAGTTTTTCTATGCTCAGCACGGTATAGTCTGCTCCCCTCTGTGCCAACGAGATTTGTTTATCTGTAAGGTTAAACACAGTAAACAATGACGTAGTGTTGATTAAACGCCAAGGCACATAGCCAGAACGAAGGCTTTGCAACGTCCAGCCTAACAGCATTATAGAACGTAATTGAGACTGTCCATGTTGTAACATTAGCAAGTCCTGTTCCATTATATCAATTGCAGAGGATACAATGCTGTACAAAGAATATATTCTGGACGACAGAGTTGTTAACCCATTGTCAACTACAGAGGGTGATTTATCTAAATTAATACGATCAATTTCTCGTATTCTTTCAGCTGTTTCCATTTGCGTGACTTTCCATGCTTCATTGTATGCAGTGTATATACCGGCGTATATGAAACGTTTATGACGTGGATTACGAGGCCCCAGTAAGAATTCTCGTAAATCAATGCCATCTTTAAGCAAACATAATTGTTGTTTTATTTCTGGAAGTGTGGATCTCTGTAGCCACACTAGGCATAGTTTTCCTACACTATAAGTCGTTATTATCCCTGGATGTTGTCTTTAGATATATCTTGGATCTGGCCGAGTTACTGTGAACCCTTGTGTCTTGTTCAGGAATCTATCTTGACAGTTATTCGTGGCTGTGGGCCAGATTAACAATTTTTTCCAATCAGGATGTGTTCTGTTTTGTAGTAAAATGTAATGTACGTCTACCTCCTCATCTGTAGTTAAATTACCATCAGGTGTGGGTTTAGGTATGGACGGTTTATTTAAATCTATTATCGTAGCCAGGCCAAGACAAGATGTCTGTTGAACAGTTTCATTTAAGAACAGTATTTGTTCTGGGATGATGCAGGCTCTGAGCAATGCTTCTAAACCTTGTACCTGCCAGTCCTTTGTGTCCCAGACAGTTTTTGTCTCAATGTTGTCTTTCCAAAAGTCAAAGCCTAAGGTGGACAATTGAGGCAGCAGAATACCTTTGTTTAGTATTTGTCAACATACTTTATGCCTGTCTTATTAACATTTTTAAAGTACAAACTTTCTGGGTTTGTAACATTAAAACCTGTAAAATATGGAAATTGTCTTTAAAATGTTTTAGAACTACCTTTTGGAGGTGTTGGACAATGTTCTCATTGATTATAAGGTAAAACATTTCTAAGGTTTGCAGATTTGTGCAAGTAATGATGACCAAAATGATTAACCCCTTCGACGCTCATGACGAGCTCAGCTCGTCATGGAGTTTCCATTGATTTCAATGGAAATTACATGGACCTCCTAGCACACCCCTTAGCATCCAAGTGGTTAAAACAATACATTTTTTCATAATTTGATGAACTTTCTAAGTATTCATGTTTTGCAAATTTAGCTGATATTTCTAAATCTGCCATCATGTTATTAACAGTTTCAAAGTCCCAATCATCAGAAAATGTGCTGGGTGAAATGAAATCACTCAAGGAAACCTTAAATTGGTGTGGAATTTTCAGCAGCTCGACAGGGCCTTTAATGTCATAATCAGGTCTATCCCATGCTATTCCACCAGGTAGAGGAACCGCTGTGATGTTTACTGATGACAGGTCTCGTTGTTCACGATGAGATGATTTGTGTGGTTTCAGGAGCAAGTTGATGTTCTTAATTGCTGTGTCCATTTTACTATATTTTCCATCTATCAGCTTTCCCAAACTTAAAACAAGAATGAGCCAAGGCAGGAGAAAAAGTACGCCTAACACTATCCAACATTCAACCCATGGTGAAACTAGATATGTATTTACATGCTGGTGACAAAGTTCCGTTAATTGTTCCTTGAAAGTTGTATTTGTTGGCGTTGTTTCTGGCTCACTGGTATCCTCAGAAAAGTTATCAAAGTTGATAAAATAGCCAAAAGCAGTTCTGTCAATTGTTGGTATCACATCCGGATTATTTGAAATTGCTGGAGCTGCTTGTTCCCTTGACATGTTTGTATAGTCAGATGCTACATCATTGTAGACGGGAGTGTCTTGACGAACTGTTATTTGGGTTTCAAGAAGCACAAGTTCCATGTCTTTGTTGCATAGTCCTTCTTTTCTTACTTTAGAATCTTCAAAGGTGATGAGTCTTTCAGTTTGAACCTCTTGGATAGTAGCAAGATTTGGTCGTCTGCTACATCTTGGGAGCCCACTGGGCCTGCTACTTCTTATCGACCACATGGTGTGGTTTTACAAGGTCAATTGATACAGACCGGTTCTCCTTTCTTCCAGCAAGGGGCGGCAGTAGCACTGTTCTTGATCTGTGGATGGCTAGTACAGGTACTGGTTTTCTGTAAGAAGGCCCAAATTCCTTCTTGTCCGCTATTTTCTCCCTGATCAGAGCCCCAATCTTTGGAATCCAGACAGGTCTTGCTGGGACAGGTGTTTTTTCTTCAGTGGTCGTTGGCTTTTCACTGGTGTTGCTTAGACTTCTTCTTTTTTCATTTAAGTACTGTAAAACAGCCAAACGATCTTTGATATCAAATGGTTTTTGTTCCACCACTGAAGTGTGACGATCGAGGTCTTCAACCAACATTCTAGTACCAAAAAGGAATTCATATGGAGTGATTCCACCCAGAGAATTTCTTGGCAGGTTATTAAGACAACGTTGGACATTTATTAGATGTTTAACCCACCCATCACCCGAACCTAATACCCTAGCTGTTATAGATTGCTTTATGTCACGTTTTTTTCTATCCACAAACGAATTTCCCTCAGGATGGAATGGGCTCGAAAATCGCAATGCAACGCCCAAGCTGGCCATGGCCTCCTTGTTAGCCCTAGAGCTAAACGCAACACTCTGGTCAGAATGTAGCATGCTGATTGCGTATGTGCCGATAAAGACTCGCAAATGTTTTATAACAGTTCGGGCATCAGCCGAGCTCTGAGGCCACATTCAAATGAATCTTGTGCATGAATCCGCTGCGACCATGATATATTTATAGTTGCCATCCCTTTGTAAGGGACCACAGTGGTCCAGGTAAACACATGCTAGTGGTTTATCTGAAATCAGAAGGGGTGTCTGCGCCGGACGTTTCACTGTTGAAACTTTCATTTTCTGCAGACTTCACATTCCAAAACATAGTTTCTGGTTTGTTTCCTCATGCGTGGCCACCAGTATCGCTGTTTTAATAATGAAACTGTGGCGGAAACACCTGCGTGTGCAGAGGCAAGCCCTTCATGTGCTGCTAAGATTAGTCCTAACCTGTGTTCCATGTTTGGGATTGCTCTATCCCCCACTCCAGGGATTTGAGCAATCGGAACATTATTTGCATCAATTATATATGAGTACTTGAGTGGATAGCCTTTTGGTAGTGTTTTACCACTGTCTTTTATTGACGCAGTGACTGCTTGCATTATTTCGCTGTCTATTCTCGGTTTCGAACGAGTAATTGCAGCTACGGAAGCCGTTTGCACAGCTGCCTTCGCGGCTTCATCAGCCAATGAATTCCCTTCAACGTGAACGCCATCACGCTGATGACTCAGTGTATGGATCACGTGAGTCTTTTGTAGTTCTTTCAGTAAAAGAACTAGTTGTTCCCAAAGCATTTTATGCTTGATTGTGCCACCTTTTGCATCTTTAAATCCATTTTGAACCCAGTTCTGCACATATTCATTGTAAGACTGGACGCAGTAATATGAATCGCACACTATCAGTGTGGGGAATTCGCGATCGGTATTTTCAAGCACCATCTTGAAAGCCTGTAGTTCAGCTCGCTGAGCTGTACAGTTTTCGAGAGATTGAGTTTTTGTGACCATAGGTTTGAATTTACCATCGCGCCAGCGACTTTTAACAATCGCGCACTCTGCACTATAAGGTTGTTTGCCCCCAATAGTGGGCTGTGCTGATCCGTCTGTATATATTATACAGCCGTAGTGTTCTAGAGGTAGAATTTCAGTAGGCAGAGGACATTCTTGTTCGCATTGGAGAAATTCTTGTGTTTTCAAGTAAGGGTCTAAAACGTATTCAACGTCTGTTGCAGCAAGAGAATTAACCCATTGTATCCATCTTGGATGTAGAGCTTTTGCATTTGGAATGCTTGCCTTCGTAACTACCTCTAAGGCGGGTACATGTGTAACGACTTTAATACGTTTACCCTGTGCGAGGGCTCTCTCCTTTGCTACTGCAGTTTGAACCGCTGTCTGATTTTTTCTGTTGAAGTGAATTTCATTTCAGCTTGTTTGTACAAGTGTGATTTGTAAGCTCTTGGTACCTTTTCATCTTCATTAAAGGTTATGTATCTGAATCCGCATCTCCCTGGAATGATTCGAATTACAAGGTTGCGTACATTGTTGCGTGTTTGTAAGTGTGTTGTTGCCAACATGTCTGTTTGTACTGAACGCAAAATTTCTGTGTGTTTTTGAGTCCAATTTGTATGTTTGAAATCAGGTTTGATTAGTTCGTAGAGAGGTTTAACCCTTTATGCTAAATTCAGAATGTAAGTTCTTCAGAAATTTAGGAATCCTAGAATTGACTGTAAATTTTTCAGCGTTTTTGGAGGTTGGAGCAGCGCACATTTTTCTAAAAAGTTGGCTGCTAGGCTTTTGCCTTCACTTGAAAGTTCGTATCTCAAGAATAGGACGTTGAGGTGGGCAATTCTTGATTTTTTAAAGTTGAATTTATACCCTTCAGAGGCGAATCCAAGTATTATGGTGTTCACCCTGTTTAAGAGCCTGTCCATATCATCATCTGTAAGATAGATGTCATCGACATAAGATAATGCCTCATCATCATACGTTGGGAGTAACTCTGTTACTCTGGCTGAAAATAACCCTGGACTATTCCTGAATCCTTGGGGGAGACGGCAAAATTGACACTGTGTCCCCATTATTGAGAAAGTGGTCAAATACCTGCTTTCTGGTGCGATATTTTGACAGAAGAAACCGTTTGAAATGTCTAATGTCATTTTGTATTTTTTGCGAACGATGTAATTCGTCAGTGCTGCACTGTGTGCATTTTGTACTGTAACAGTTTTGCAACAAGAGTTTAAACGTCTGTAATCTAAAACTAGACGATATGATTCGTCTGGTTTAGAGACAGGAAACAAAGGATTGTTCATGGACGAGGTGCATGTTTCAATCACCCCCTGGTTTCCAAGTTGATCTAAGATCTCCCTGACTTATTTTCTAGCTTCCTGCTTTACTGGGTACTGCCTCTGAGCAGTAGGTTGAGTTTGTAACTGGATTTTATGGTGAGGAGAGTCCTCATCCCATCCCACATGATTTTTATATAATGCTGGAGCCTGGGCCACAGCCCATTTTCCGGCGTAGGTGTATTTTTTATGAATCCGAATATGATTTGAGAAGGCTGGCATAATGATCTCTTCACCATGTGGGCACTCGCTGACAAATTCAGGTGGCCAGTCTTTTTCAGCCAGAAGGATGTCATAACCCGTAGATAGTATTTCCCAAAAGAGTGCTTTTATTTTTCTAGTTTTGCCCCCCTCTATCCGGAGTGTTACTTCATATAACTTATGTGATACACTAACCCTGGTGTCGGCAGTTTCAACATGAATTCATTCATTCAGATCCACTATCTCCATATGATCTTTCAGGATCCTGCGAGCTATGGTGACCTCTGCTGCGCTGTCCAGCATTGTCTGGGCCCACTCCCCGTTCTTGAGTTGTGTCCTCAAGATCCTCGGCATGTCTGATTTAATACTTGCTACCTTCTTTTTGGAGAATTGAGTTTTCTTATGTTTTGGAATGTGCTGATCGTCTTTCACGCGTTCTTCTTTGTGTTCTGATCGTCCTCTTCTTTCAGATTTCCGCAAGGAAGTCTGAAACGGACAAGAGGATCGTGTATCAGTATCTTGATATCTAGCAGGTTTTCTTAAATTATCCCTATTTCTAAGGTTATACCTCTTTTCAGAGGGCTCTTTTTGAGGAGATATTTCTGTGGACTGAGAGCGCTTCTCTTTAGGAAGTGACTGTCTACTATTTTCCCATTTCTTTTTAGGAGTAGTTAGATTTTTTTTGATAAAAACATTTTCAGGATTTTCTGTTAATTCGCAGATATCGTCTGTCCTTATCGTTCCAACAAACTGTGAAAGTGTGAAGTCATTCAGACAATGACATTGATAAGTCACCAGATGTACAGACAATTACCTTGCCACCTGATGCAATACCCATCGAGAACTAGTGCCTTGTTATCTCTATCTCAAGGTCAGACAATAATAACAACATACACAACCTACACAATGTAGGTTATGTATGTTGTTATTATTACCCCATGAGCTGAATGGCTTCCTTCAGCTCATGCTAACAGTAATCTCTGCCAAGTTTCCACAAGTGGATGCCTGAAGCAGAGGAGACTTGATTGTATCATCAGCATATTGGTGAATCTTGATGCTGTTATCTGTGAGTAGAGAACCAAGTGCTCCATGAAAAGATTGAAGATGAAACCAGACAGTGTGGAACCCTGGGGACACTTTACCAGTGATAAGAAACTTTTGAGACCTAGAAGTACTCATGTGAACAAACTTGTGTCTGTTGAAAAAATAAGCAAACCAGTGAAGGACGTTGTCAGTGAAAACCATTCAAGACTCCAGGGTTGGATTGGTCGACTTCCGAGGCTGAAAATTCTGCATCCGCAGATCTTGTTGAATTAATCTGTCAGAAGGTGTGCCAGCAGATATTCTATGGTGGCTGGACCACATGAGGTCTGGAATGGTAATACAATCTCAGTATGCAACATAATGATTGAGATGGTTGCCAGCTATATGGGCTTGAGGCCGTAGTATTTTTCTTGAAGGCTAGACCTGAATGTTTTCATGGTTGATGCATTACACCAAGAGTAGGGCACAATCCTGACCTAGACCTTTCCTCCATTTATTATGATTCCAAATTTAACAGCTCATGTTTGTAGACAGTCAGCTAATCTAATTCTGGGTTTGGAGCCCTGTGCATGGTTTCTGGAACGCCTGAAAATCACTAAGGATTAGGATTGCTTGCTTACTATATCTTATCTGAGGTAGGAATTTCTGGCAACCTTAGGAATGTCTGACATAATCTGTGTGCATCAATATGCTAGTCTTCAGTAGTATAGCTAGGGGGAGGTGGGGTATGTTTTCGTCTTGTTTTTTTAATTGATTTGAATGGCATATTTGTAGAGCGTCCAAGAATGAAGTCGGTGATCGCTACACTTGATGCTGGAAACATAATCCCAACATACGAATTTGGCATCAAACAAGGATTAACTATAGTTGCATCTGGGTTTACACTATTGAAGGTGTTGATATTGCTGTAAACCTGGGTCACTCTGGATTACGAATGATTGCTTTCACCAATTACTTGCTTCTACGAAATTGGTTAATGATAGGATTTATTAGCTTTCCTTCTCTTTGTTCAGGTCTGTTATCAAACATTGTCTGGATACGATCCCTGTATTTTAGGGAGCATCAAGTGCTATTACCATAGCGAGAGGAATATAAATTATATACTCTTTCACTACCTGTTAAGCCCTGATGAAGTTCCAAAAACTGTTTTCTTGTTGAGGCACGAAGCCCGTTGCCTGTCTCTGTGCACCTTTATGTAGATTTTGAAATTAAAGACGAAAAGAGAGAAAAACAACTTGGACTTTTTTGTATTATGTTCAGTGCACCTCCATTTGTTTTAAATGCTTTGAGAATCTGTAACCAAGGGCACTAAAAGGTGACAGGTACCGGAGTGTTGTGCATGACAATCCTGATAAGGCAGCAGTGAGAGAGTAAACTGCTATCCGATTGGTCCGTCACCTTGTAGTTACATTTAGGTTTATTGCATATTTGTAGGGCGCAGCGAATGCCCGAGAGCGGTCCCTGCGGTATATACAAGATGGATCAGTTGTTAAAGAGCCATGTTTTTAGCATCTTTCTGAAGGATAAGAGTGAAGAGCTGCTCTTTATGGAAATGGGCTTATTCTCTTTATTCTCCCTTGTTGTCTGTTGCCAGCAACCCTCCCCCACTCATCATCTTTTGCCCCAACCCCGCCATTCACCCGATCTTACCTGCTCCGGCCGTCACAGGGCGGCAAACACATGGATCGCCACAGGCGGCAAAAGGACCTAGCTACACCACTGCTAGTCTTAGATGTATTTTCGTAAACAAATAATGTAAAAAACATTAATTCAGACTACATTGTGTAGGTTGTGTATGTTGTTATTATTGTCTGACCTTGAGATAGAGATAACAAGGCACTAAATCTCGATGGGTATTGCATCAGGTGTCTTATCAAGGTAATTGTCTGTACATCTGGTGTCTTATCAATGTCATTGTCTGAATGACTTGACACTTTCACAGTTTCTTGGAAAGATAAGGACAGACGATATCTGCGAGTAGACATTTCAATGATTATGCAAAAATAGAGGAAATGGAGTCTCTACCTGCTCAAAATGTTGTTGGGCCATAGGGACTTTACGTCGCATCTTCCTCTCCTACCAAAGCTTTTGCTGGGTCCATCTTATGATTTGGAAGGCCTGCTCCCTCTTTTGGCTTGTAGAGTATCACAGCACACTGGCGGTTGTCGGGGAACTCTCAGCTGGATGCTTTCTTCAGGGAAGACCGGCTAGCTAGCAAATGCAATCTATACCTTTTCTCACTGGTGTGCTCTGTCTTTGGAGAAATGTGATCGTTTGAGGCCGATGCTACCAAGATGCTCAGTTTTATGGTGCATTTTCACGTAAGGCATTGGTCCACAGTTTTGTAAGGCTATGATCTAGTTGTAGATAAACCGATAGGGGAGCATCCATTGTTATGCAAGCTGCTCAAAGGGATCCGGATTGTCAAACGTACTTATTGTAAATATACCCAGCTTTGGCATTTAAACAAGGTGCTGGAACTATTTTTGTGATGTTGGAAAATGAGAAGTTATTTTGCAGTCAGTTGCTTACTAAGCTGACCATGTTACTTTGCTTGACTTCCTGTTTGAGGGTGTCCGATGTCTGTTCATTCAAACTGACAGATGTTCCTGGTTTCCCGCAGAATGAAGTGCAATATGCGGGTTGTTACATGCCCAAGATATACATGCAAAGATGTTTGAGACAGTAAGAGAGAGTGAGTAAATCTTAACAGGGATCGCAAGAGAAAACATTATAACATAGTTGTTTAACTCTACCGGATCAGACACCAACATCTCATCTTTAGCAAACTCTCTTGTCCTGTGTCTAGTGAATGAATAAATACCTTAAAGAATGAGTAATGACTCAAAATAGACTTGCTTAGATTATTTTCAACATTGCTGAAGGTTTAGAGATTGTTCATATTTACTCATTCTCTCCTATTCCTCCTGATGCCAGGGTTATGTCCCCCTCACACTTCTCTGCTTGACCTCCCTGTGTGCCCCGGCTGGCTGGCTGAATCAGGCTGATGCACCATAACATGGATGTGAAAGATATACTAGGTTTGCAAATAAAAGATTTTGAGGAAAAAAGAATCATGAAAAACTAGTAACTTCCTTGCAAATGCTAATGGTGCAAGTGCCATCTGGTTAACTCCGCCTCCAAATCCGGAAAACTGCCATTACAATAAATTGTGAAAAGTGTTGCTTGCCTATGGTGATAATTAACTCTGTCTTCAGGCATCTTCTTTCTTTTGAAATCCGTCTGCATGTGTCCTTTCTGCTTGGAAATTCACACATAGGCAGAGCGTTGTAGAGAATTGAAAAAGTATGCAAAATCTGAAAGTAAATTAAACTTCATTTGATTAGCCATCGTGTATAAAAAAATTCTTCAGTTTGAGCCGAAGAACAGTAAAGCCCTGCTTATTTTGACTGTCCTGAGCACTAATGTCACAAAACCTGATGTTGCAACCTTATTATTATTATTAGGTTTTTGTAAAGCGCGTATTCACCCGAAAGTATCCCAGCGCTAACCTCCTGAAAATGTTACCACCAGCCTCAAAAGGATTCAGAATTCGGCATCCGTAACAGTTGTCAGAGCAAATATAAATACCAAAGCAGACCTTTGGACTCTTATTTAAAACCAAGAAAAACCACAAGCACAACCCTTTTCCAAAACAACTATCCAATAGTACGCTAATCCAGCCTCTCTATTCCTTCCAACAAATTTCACAGGATGAATTTATGGACCTGGTCAAAGCAAGCAGGCACGCCGGCAGCCCTTCTGACCTGTGTCCACCACAAGCCTTCAAGACAATTCTTCTAAGCACCTCTGCTGCCACAACAGTAAGAAGAATGATCAACAGTTTCTTAACTACAGGAATATTCCCAGAAGAACTAAAAAAGTCATACATACTGAAGAATACAAACCTGGACCTGCTTAACCCCGACAACTACTGACCAATTACAAATGTACCTTTCTTGGGCAAATTGATAGAATGAACAGCATTCACCCAGACGTAACAATTAATTGAAGATAATTCCATACTTTCAGACTTCCAAACAGGATTCCGACCAGGAAGAGATACAGAATTTGCCCTCATCGCCAACTGGGATGACCTTAAGAACACATTTGATGGGTTTGCTGCACTACTTCTCCTGGACCTCTCCGCTGCCTTTGACACAGTTGACCACAACACTGTAATACAAAGACTCTACAAAGCCAGCATAGAGGGGACTGCTCTCGACTGGGTCACATCCTACCTTCACAACAGAACCAATGTAATCCATACCCCCCTTTTTCTACCAAACATACTTCACAAAAGCATGGGTCCCTCAAGGCTCGATCATCTCACCCCTGCTTTTCAACATTTGCATGAAGTCATTAGGAACACTGATCAATCAATTTCACCTCACATGTTATAACTATGCAGATAACACACAAATAGTCCTTTAACTGGAAAGCCCCTAAGACACTGGAAACTCACAATTTTTCAGTTGTCTCAGAGCCGTGGATCAATGGATGACATGGAGCCATCTCAAATTGAATGCTTCCAAAACGAAAATGCTCACGTGTGGCGATTGGAAAAATTATGACCCACTCGCCGTCTGGCCTGAAGATCTCGGAATACCACCTAAAATATCAAAGGAAGTAAGAAACCTCGGAATTACCATGGACTCCAGGCTATCAAGTAGACAAGCTAGCAAGATTAGGTGACGCATCTTCCCTCATCTGGGTTTTCCACACAAGCTCCAGGCTAATATCTCTTGTTCTGTCTTACCTCATTTACGCCATTACATGTACCACGGATTACCTTTAACAACCATGAAAAGACTACAACGGATTCAGAACTCTGCTGTCAGACTACTCTTACATATAAAGACACAAGCCCACTTCTCTACTGCCTTGAAAGCTCTTCATTGGTTACCGGCTGCCAGAACATCCACTTTCACGCTGCTTTGTATCACCACAAAGCGATATATGGAACAGGACCGCTCTTCATCAGGAATAAAATCACCAAATACATTCAACAAGGAACCTCTGCTCTACATTGCCCCCTGCATCAAAATCCCACCATGCAAGAAAAAACATAGATGGCCAAACTATGGAACTTTTTATCCCCAAAATAAGATCCACTGATAACTACTTTCTCTTCAGAAGACAACTCAAGACAACTCAAGAGTTGGCTCTTCCTCACATAACCACCATACTCCAATATAAATATACACCATATCCCTCTGTATACAAGCATTTATTTGAACTATAGATGTGTAACTACATATTTGTATTGCTTTGTATAAACGTGCCTAATAATGATTTTAAATATATAGATATTTGGTACTTGTGCTTAACAAATGTACATATTACTTATGGTTATATTATTCTTTATTTAACATGATGTATATAGGTGACTGCACAAATAAGTAAACCTCTTATCATAACTATCTATCTACAATTGCTTCACTATTGAATTACAAAAAAAGAATAATACATTAACTTAAAGTACAGCAACACTTGCAAGTCTGGGTTTATTAAATACAGCTTAAAACTACATATATTATCTTCCTTGTACATATATACCTTCTATGTACTTATGTATCTTTATGTTTATTACTTTGCTTCTAATTTAGCATCTCCAATGCACTACCATTTATCTCACTCTATACCTCTAGCAATATATCCTCTATCTCCACACTCTCACTCATTCCAAACCCCATTCCTCTACTATAATCCCCAAAATAACCCTTTCTAGACTATTCCCTCCTCCACCCCCACTTACATCCTTGCATACCTCTTTTACTATTCTGTTCTCCCAAACAAGCATTTCTAAACCCTTCCCTCTGACTCTTCCCCCCTCCATCTCCCCTTTACTCATCCCAAAACTCCTCCTATTGCTATGAACTCCAAAAATAAATAAATACATTACTAGACCCTTCCCACTTCTATCCCTCCTCTATTCCTGTTCAATCCAAATACAAGACTAACCTGTCCACTACTCACATTAATTTCATATTTACCTATACTAATTCCCCACTGATCCTGTTTGTGTTCTGGAGTAGCACGCTACCCACAGAAAAGCATGTAATCACACGCTATATAATGAGAACCCTTCACTCTTTAATCCCGCCACTATCCTTTATCAATACAAAAAACAAACTCACATGTCCACCACTCAAATTATTTTCATATTCCCCTATACTGATTCCCCACTAATCCTGCTTGGGTTCCCGGGCTACTCGCCGAAAATGCGCTTCAATGCCTCATCAGGGGTAGTATGTGCTATATAAATGCAATTACAATTATTAGCAACTCCACGGGCTACCTAAATAATTTAGATTAACTTTCAGAGCTAATAGCCCGCTCTAAAAAACACTACCACAGTGCTCTAAATCTGCATTTATAGAATTAAAGAAATATATATTGTTTTAAAAAGTAATTGCTGGTGAGCGCTACTCACCATTCAAGGAAACAGTTGGGAACTTGTTCCTAGCTGTGGTGACCACTTCAGTACGAGTCATATGGACAGGTGTGTTAGTCTAATTTAGTCAACGGGCAAAATCACACCTAGAAATCTAGAACTAAAATAATCTCTCCTTTTCAGGGTTATTTCAGTATCACCATATAATAAGTATAGGAAAAGTCAAACAGCAAATATGCAGTATTTTTAGTTTTTTATTTGCACCATGTGGAGTATGCAAAAATATGGCAAAACTCTAAAAATGGAAACATTTAAAAATGGGAAAACAAAATGAGTAGCCCAGCAGCCAAGCACCCCATGGCGGATGCACACACGTGACCAGGAAATAAATGCCTTCACCGACAGTGCACAATAACCTATGGATGAAGTTGGGTGACCCATTACATTATGCTTACTGCCCTAATGGGCTGAAACAAAATGTGAATAACACTTGAAGAGCGGAGTAGAAAAAAGGGCCAACTAAAGGCCCTTGTATGGATGTACTTTTTTAGTGATATGTTTTTGGAAAACATGAGGCTGGTGCAAACACAAAAGCTGTCTCTAAGCCAGATCTAATAACATATATTTAGATCTATAGAGTGAGAAAAGACACTGCCTATAAAAAAAGAAAAAATATTATTTTGGCTCTCTCAAAATGAAGGGTAGAGAAGGTGATTGACTTGCTAAAACTGCACAATTCTGGGATTCCAAAACAGGAAAAACAATCTATAGGTGGATTCCGATCCGGTAAAATGCGCTCCGAATCGTCGTACGGAGAGTTTTTTCCCCATACGAATCGTACCCGTAGACGTCCCGTACGTACGACGAAGTACGATCCGTACCAGGTGCCAAACTCCGTACGAGTCGTACAGGACTCCGTACGACTCAGATCTCCGTACGAGTTGCACTCGGAACCGGCTGTATGCGACATCACTACAGTTCGCGGCTGGTTTTACGACCCAGCAAGTACGATCCGTGTCGGGTACGCGCCGTACGACCCTTTTCCTACGGGAGCCGAAAACAGTCGTACACGCAGAGTTCGCGCCGAAACAGGTCCGAAACGCCCCCCCCCGGGTACGGCACGTACCCCCCATGATCGCAGGGGTACGGCACGTACCCCATGTACGCTGGGTGTACGGCACGTACCCCGCATGATCACAGGGGTACAGCGCGTACCCCTGCGATCATGGGGGGTACGCGCCGTACAGTGTGTAGGTGATCGTGCGCTTTTCCGTACGAATCGACGTGTACCGTACGAATCGCGCCCGGGTCGGCTGATCGGGATCGGAATCGTCCGGTCGTACGGCGTCCGTACGAGTCGTACGGAAACGGCTCCGGATACGAATCGTACGGACGGGGATTTTACCGGATCGGAATCGACCCCCTAGTGTATTTGACACAAAAATTAAAAACAAACTTTAATTGGAAAAGTGTTGCCAAGGGTAAATCTCTCAGTTCAACTATTGACTAAAATTCTTATTAGTATCTAAATAAGTTATATACAGCTACATACAATATATACAAGTATATACCGTGCACTTGTGCTGATACTGGACAATACGCAATCCATGAAGAGGTAAGTGGAGATACTTCACACTAGCATGGATCATGATACATTGGCTACTGTGTCCATGGCCTCTCTCCAGCCATGTTCGCTCTGTAGTCACACTGTTGGCTTGATGATTTGTAGCAGTCAGTGGGGGCAGCACAAAAGCTGATATTATGAAATTGGAACATCTATGTGGATTAATATGCTTTGAGCACAAAACCTCGTAGACTGTTTGATTGACTTGGAGCGGGTGGCTTTCACCTATAGAAATAAAATATTGTTGATTAATACTGCGTGGGAAAAGATTTTGAATTGCTATGAATAAAAGGTCTTATGCGCTTTGCTGCAGACTTGAGCCAGCTTGATAATCTAAGATATTCCTTTTAAATGACATATTTTGGAAGAATATTGTACAAAAAAAGTTTCTAACTTTACACATTTAAAAACATGTTATATTGTCACTCTGTATGATGCTTGTAAAATGGTTTACTAAATGAAATAATTAACTTTCCGAAGACCCTCCAAAATACATATATGTTTCTATGCAGAGATTATCAGAGTTTTGACAAAAATCCTGTGAGCCTACTTGGCTGATTGCAAAATTTAAAGAAAGCTTTGCATTGGGCAATAATACTCAGCTACCGTCTGAATACAACACGCAAACAATTGTTTAAAGGATATGTTCAAGTGAATGGGCAATCTAGTGAACTTCTAGCGCTTCTTAACTACAATACTTTCATACCTTCAAAGACAAATCTAATTCTTTGAACTCTTAAGAAGTCTTAGAAGGAATGTGTCCCACATCCTGTTATTTTGAACTGTGCCTCACCTGACTGGTTTGCTTGGTATTCAGACAAAATATCGGATTTAAAATAGCGTCAGACATAAATATCTAGTTTTAAATATCGTCATGCAGAAATATCATGTGTAAGAATATCATTGTCAAGAATATCGATTTTAAGGTAAGTAATATTGATTTTAACAATATCAGTCCTTAATATAGCTTACAAAAATATTGTTAATAATATTTTTTATTATTTGTATATATTTTAGTATATATTTAAACTGTATATGTTAAAAACTGCGTATATAATTATTGGTAATATTTTTAAAATTGTTTTAAATTTTTTAGTAGCTTTGACATTTAATTTAATAAATGTTTGTGATTTCTTTTTAGTACTGTAGCAGGTTGTGGTGTTTATAGAGGTCATTTGAGATGTCATCAGTGATGTCATCAGTGATGTCACTGACCATGTCATGAATGATGTAATATGTGACATGATCAGCAGTGGATTGTGGGTGCGCGATATATAGTTAGTGCAACTAACTATATATGGAATTTCAATGGTTTTGTGTGAGTAAAATAAGGTTTTTTAAATGCTAATTCCTAACTATATATGGTCTATAACCTATGGTTTTTTCAGTGAATTTTCAAGGTTTTGTAAATGCTAATTCCTAACTATATATGGTCTATAACCTATGGTTTTTTCAGTGAATTTCAATGGTTTTTTAATAGCAAATATCATAAGCTGTCGAATGTCAAGTACGTGGTAAGTAAAAACATTTTCGTGTTTATGCACACTGATCTGCTTTGAATGCTGCCCCCCACCCCTCATTTCTATTAGGAGTACTCTCTCTTTACAGATAGTGAAGGGTAGTTAACGCAGGCCTTTGCCCCCGTTGTAATCCGTCGTGCCTGCTTCTCTCTCCATTTGATTGATTGTTCTCTTTGGTTCATTCTCTATTTACAAACAAGCACAGAGTCGCAATACTCTGTTTAGTCTTTGCAGATAGCGAAAAATCGTGTAAAAAGACAAAAGTAATCGAGCAAAATCAGTAGGCCACTAATGGGATCTCTTTTTGACCTCGCTAAAATAGAAACATTAGGAACAACCTGTTGAAAATAGCAATGTGTATGTACATAAGCGGCGTTCATTTGTGTTCACAATACCCCTTGTTGATTGTTTGAATCGAGCATTGAATTGTTCGAAGTTGGTTCTCTTAAGGATCTTCTCTGCCTGCAAACGAGGAAGAATAGGAATATTCTCTCTCCCTTTGCAGATAGTGAAGGGTAGGTAACGCAAACCTTTAACACGTCGTGCCTATTTCGTTCCTCATTGATTGTTTGCCCAAACATTGACTGTTTGGGAATTGGTTCTTGTTGGAGGTATTCCCTGTTTGCAAATATACGTAGGAAAATCTTTGCAAGTAGTGAAAGGGTACGTAATGCGGACCTTTCTCCCCCGTTGTAATCTGTCATGCCTATCTACTCCCCACTGATTGATGCACCTGTTTCACCCGGACCATTTACTAGAGATACGTCATCTGGCCCGACCAGAGAGCACCCCTAGTGAAAAGGACTTTGCAATAATAACGAAGTGATCACTGTATCCTGTTAACAGAAACTTTAGCATGAAACAACCTGGAAAGAAAAGAATAGGAAAACGAAAATCAGTAGGCCACTGATGAACTTTTTATTAAATAACAAACAAAGAAACGATAACAATACGTAATGATAAAACCTATTATTGTCCTAGAAACAAGAAACGTTAGAAGTAAGCCTGTAATAAGAAACCTGAAAACATCGCCCCTCACTGCCCCAAAACCTGTCTGTCCCACCGCCTGCCACGGCCAAATAACGGCAAACTGGGAAAGATACAAGTCAGCAGACATCCACCCCATTCTAGAAACTTCCAAAGTGCAACAGGTTTTCGGCTACGCCCAGCCGGAAGCAACACATATAAGGCGGGTCCTGCTGCCACGCCTCGGCCAGGAGATCATCACGTAGGGTGTAGCCGGAGGAGAGGCCGAGGCCAGCGGGACCCGGCCAGGGGGATTGACAACACTGGACAGTTTTAGGTGGGGGAATGTCCGTGTCCTCGACCCTCCCCTCTCTCTCCCAGTCCGGCCGCGGTGGCCCTTGAGAGTTGCAGGCTGTCCCCCACACTCTCTCCCGGTCCGGCCACCAACGGCCCGGGGCTGGGGCCGACGGGATCCGGCTGCAGCCGATGAGCCAAGGAACCCGTTCATGAGGCCAGAGCAAAGGGCGTCCGGCCGCCATCCACCGGAGGTCCGGCCCGAAGACGGACTGGACATTTCTTCTTTCTTCTATAATTGCTGCAACAACCCTGGGGGGGGGATGTCTTGCACATGCCTCCGACCCCCCCCCCTCGTCCTCATCGCCTGGTCCGGCCATAACAAATGTCAAGCGAGACGCCGTGGGGTGCACTGGGAGGGAGAGACGGTGCGAACAGGCCTCTCCTGCCTCCCCAGGTGGAGGCTTCCCAGCTGCACCCTCAGCGCTCCAGGCGCCCGGAAAAGGATCCGGCTGCAGCCGATGAGCCAAGGAACCCGTTCATGGGGCCAGAGCAAAGGGCGTCCGGCCGCCATCCACCGGAGGTCCGGCCCAAAGACGGACGGGACATTTCTTCTTTCTTTTATAATGGCTGCGACAACACTGGGGGGGGGATGTCTTGCACATGCCTCCGACCCCCCCCCCCTCATCCTCATCGCCTGGTCCGGCCATAACAAATGTCAAGCGAGACGCCGTGGGGTGCACTGGGAGGGAGAGACGGTGCGAACAGGCCTCTCCCGCCTCCCCAGGTGGAGGCTTCCCAGCTGCACCCTCAGCGCTCCAGGCGCCCGGAAAAGGGTTCTTCCACTGTGGCGATGCTGCAACGTCTCGCCCGGCAGGGTGGAGCCCGTCCGCTCATTTGACCCCGCGATCGCCGGTAGCTACCGAACTCTCAAAATGGCGGTCGACCTGGCAAGAGCGGGCCCAGCATAAAGAAATGGCCCGGTCACTGGTTGACTCCACCACCGTAGTCCTCCACGACCTTGAAGATTCTAGAGGAGCCGCGGGAGTCTCCGACCCCCGCAGACACCCCCGATAGGGAATGACTGCCATGATCGCCCGTGGAGTGACGAAACTGTATCCGCGGGACGTCGGCGCTCCCATGCTGGCGCCAGCCTCAGTTTGAATGACTAGAATCCTGCAGACCTCAGTTCCGGTGAAAGCACAGTGTGACCCGGTAGGAAAAATTGTTGCACCCCCTCCCCTTTTTGACTGATAGTTCAAACCACCGATCCTTTCCTTTGCCCTTTTACCGGAACTTTGGACTGCCTCCCCCTCTTTTACATTTTCTAGAGAAAACAAAACATTAACCACTACATTAGCATAGCAGTTGACACCAGAACTGTTTTCAAATTGAAAACCAACAACATCTTCAACAGAATCCTTTTTGTTTCTGCTGTGACCCTGCTACAGCACAGGCAATGTCCCCAGCAGTAATTCTGCAATGCCGGTAAGTATAGCTGTGGTGCCTACTGGACTCACTCACCCCCGCGGCGCCCCACGCCGTTATTTGCTGGGCGGCAACTTACTAGACATCACCTTCGTGACATCCAGATTTCAGCGCTTTCTGCTGCCTTGGAACTATTCGCACAACAGACCGCTACTGACAATCCACCCCCCGGGACGCCCCACGCCGGATACCCAAATCAGTGCGGCACCCAGGCAACATCTTCTGAATTTTCATAATTTGAAAGAACTAGTAACATGTCCTCATCAGGAATTTCCTCATGAAAAGTCTGCAATGATGATTCTTGTAACTCTATGGTCTCCAAACATTCGATAAATTCGCCATCAAGAGATTGATCAAAAAATCATTCAAGTCATCTCCTCCTTGTGAGAATATTTCATTATTGGTGCTGTCAATTTCAATAAATGTATTGGATAATTCAAAAGAAATTGCCACGGTCTCTTCGTTGTTTAAATGTTTTTACTGTTTTTGTTTTGTTGTATATATTTATAAGTTATTAAAGTTTTATAATCCTACTACTTTGTTGGAGTGCTATATATTTTTAATATGACACATAATTGTAAAAACTTTGATGTACAAAGAGTCATCCCTGGAATCTTCCGCTTCAGGCTCGGTCCCCTCCCCAATCACAATACAGGATGGTTTTCAGATAGTAGGAACACGTGTGGTGTGACGGATCTCAATGGGTGTGGGCCTTGATCTACTATAACTCCTTTGAAGAGGGGTGATTCTTTACAGCTGGGGCCATAAACTACATCTGCAGGGCTAGCTGATAGCCTGGACAATCGGACACAGAGGAAGAGGAGTGTCAGAGGGTGCGGTAGTGAATAGGGTGAAAGGGAGGTGTCGGGCGGGCACAGAGTGTGATTCTCAGGGAAGAGCAGCGCAGATGGGGGGAGGTTTATTGCCCATGCATAAGACAGAGAGCGGGGGTGACCAGTGCCTGGGGAAGATGCTTGCGAGGGTGGGGAGCCATGCTACGAATCGACAGCGTGCAGAGAGTGGGTCTGGTCAAGGCATCTAAAATGGCTGCCGTGCACGACAAAAGTGTGGCATTTCAAAAAAGGCAAGATGGCGCAGACAATGTTTTTCAACACTTCCTCATTTCCTTTGAATCGAACGTTAACAGACGTTGGTGCATATTACCAAAGTTAAGCGATATTTATCGCTAACGATGCTTAGCAACGAATTTTTTACCGCTAAGCATCGTCAGAAATTATCGAAGATAAACCTTGCTATTATCAAGGTTTATCGCAAATGCGATAAAAAACGGCCGCAATGCATGAATATCGCTAAAAAGTCAGCGATATTCATGCATTACCGAGCTAATGCTCTTAGCCATGTTATCCACCTCCCATTGGATAACATGGCTAAGAACTGCTCAGACTGTTTAGCGGATAGATGCACAGCTATTTAATTGAAAAAGTTGAAATGAGGATCAAAAGTCTCTTGTAGTTTTATAGGTGCTCACCAAGGTGGCGTCGAGGGCCCAACGACGTCAGGCTAGATACTGAAACGTGAGGCCAGAGAATCTCTGGTCTCATCCCTTAGTTGGCACACAAACTGTTGTCCCTCCTTGAAAACAAGAAAGTGACTTCCATTCAATGTTCATTATAGTTCATATTTATTCCATATTAAAGTTCTCTTTTTGTTTTTTTTCAAAACTCATTGATGGTTTTAAACAATCATTTGCAGCGTTAATCTTTTAAGCACTGTCTTTCAAGGCGTGTCCAATGCATTTCGGGCATTTTTGCTATGCCCTTCATCAGGGAATTGACACTAAAAACAACAATATACATATGTATTAGAATCGTAGTAAATGATATGTCAAGCATCATGTAAAATCAAACTTTTTACAAAACATATTGGTAAGTGATTAAAGGAGAAGATAAAGCAAACGAACGATAAACCATCTTATAACATTACGTGTCCAAAAACATTCTAATGGCTACCTATATACATAGAGGTTTGGAAAACGACGTCTCACTTACGTGCTTCTTGTAAGCAGTTATGTGAAAAATCTAAAGGAAAAGTACATGAAACGGTGTTACACTCCGTGGTATGAAAAACCACATTCTACTGGGTGCAGTGTATTGAGATGGTGAAAACTAACCTGAGCGGATACGTCAATGTGCTTAGGTCCGATGTTTGTTTCCTGCAAAACGCCGGCGGGAAACCTTCGTTTGCCGCGCTTCTTAAATTCAAATGGGGGAGTATCACAGGTGTGCTCGCGGTCTCATGAACAGAGTAAACAGACTAAACTTAACAGTTTAAGCTGTTCGTATCGGGGTTTTCGGTTAGAAGCTTCAAACCATTGTGTTTAACATTACCAAAAAAACATGGTAATGTAGTGTATAAAATGCTAACGAAATGTAATGTGAGTTTCAAAAAAAGTTAAAAAAGTAATAAAAGAAATTTGGGCCATGTAAATCTAAACCCAGCATGGGATCGAACCCAGGTCTGTGAGGATGTAAGCGCAAACAACTAACCAGATGGCTACGTTAAACGGTGTTAAGATATGCTGTTTTTAGGCAGTGTCAACATGCTAATGAACGGGAATACACACAATAACATCACAAACAGGTATTTAGAGCAATTAAATCATAAGTAACAGGAAAATTCAATTCTTTCGTTGAGACCCATAGGCTTCTGGGTCGATAATTTGTGGATCCAATAGTTCTCTCTCCGGAGCAGAAATTTGTTATTGTCTCTTCCTTCTTGTTTTGTGACTGTCTCAAGAATGATAAACTTGATTTGAGATACATTATGTTGAGCTTCAACGAAATGCGATGATAGAGCTGACTTGGAATTTTTGAGTCTGATATTGGACTTATGTTCCGTGAGTCGAACCTTCATGCGGCGCTCGGTTTTCCCAACGTATAACTTCCCACATGGGCATTTGATTCCGTATATTAAGTTACTGGAGTCACAGGTGGCATTAACATGTAGTTTGATGGAGTTGCCATATCTCGGATGTTGGATTGAATTACCTTTAATAATATTATTGCAATTGCCGCAATTTAAACAGGGTCTAGTTCCATGGAATGAAATGCTCTCTTTAGGTTTAAGTTGTACCATTTCACCTAAATTTCTGGCCCTGGTATAGGCAAATATTGGTGATTGGTTAAAAGAGTTCCCAAAGTCAGGTTCTAAGTTCAGGATTGACCAGTGTTTCATAATACTTTGTTTGAATTTCCTGCTAGAAGTCGAGTATTTAGAGACTACCACCGTCCGTGTTTGTTCAGGTTTGTTGGTTGGTGTTAATAACTTGTCTCTATCAGTCTCCACAATCCTCTTTTTCGTATCTTCTATTAAAGATTTGGGATAACCTCTGTTGGTGAACTTTTTGGACATTTCATTAAGTCTCACTGTCAAGGTAGTTGAATCTGACGAAATTCTTTTAACTCTCGCCATCTGAGAGTACGGTAAGTTCCGTATCAGGTTAGGTTCATGGAAGCTGGAATGTAATAACATATTATTCCTGTCTGTGGGCTTCACGTACAGATCAGTGACGAAGCCTTGTGGAGTTGCACTAACTTTCACATCAAGAAAGTTAACCGAGGTATCTGAGATCTCCCAGGTTAATTGAAGTCGTTGATCAATGGTATTGAATTTGTTAAGTTGCATTCTTAGCGACTCTTCAGTGTCAGTCCAGACGATGAAATAATCATCGATGTATCGAGTTATCATTTTGAGGTGTTTAGTCCAATCACTATTATTGAGAATGTGTTGTGTTTCATACCATTGCATAAAAATATTCGCATACACAGGGGCTGCTGAATTGCCCATTGCCATCCCTGTAAGTTGTTGGTACCATTCATCTTTCACTCTAAAATAGCTGTGGTACAAGGTGAAGTACATCAGTTCCATAAGGAACAGTTGAAAGTCTTGATCTAGATCGGTCTTCAAAAGAGCTGCTTCTATTGCTTCAATCCCCATGTCGTGTGGGATGCTGGTATACAGACTGCAGACGTCTGCCGTACATAATATCAACTTCTCAGTTGGATCCACTGGTAATTTACGTAATTTGAGTAAGAAGTCGGTTGTGTCCTTGATATATGTTTGCATTTTTTGTACTGAGGGTTGTAAGTATTTATCAATCAGTTGTCCTATGGGTTGATGCAAGCTGCCTATAGTAGAGACTATGGGTCTCATGGGTGGGTTTTTCAAATCCTTGTGTATCTTGGGTAGCATTCTTAAGGATGGACTTTTGGGGTTGACGGTCGTGAGAAAGTTTTTAGTTCTTTCTGTGATTGTACCATGTCGCGATGCTCGTTCAATGATGTTCCTCAAGGTAGTTGAATATTCCATGGTGGGGTTACAAATTAGTTTGCTGTAAGTATTCAGATCGCTGACGTGTTCCATTACTTTGGCATCATACATGTTAGTGTTCATAATAACGATTGCTCCCCCCTTGTCTGCTTTAGTGCAGATGATTTGATCATTCTCTGCAAGTTTTTTCAAAGTATCAAGGTCTTTTTGTGTAATATTTCTGGATTTTGGTTTGATGTGTTTGAGTTTATTAAGATCTTGTTTAACTAAATTCTCAAATAAATCCAATGTCTTGTGGCTCATTGGTGCTTGGAATGAGCTTTGTGGACGTAAGCCCAACAGTTGATCTTTATCTTGTAATGGACGTTCAGGTACAACGTTGTCGAAGAAATGTCTGAGTCTCAGTTTTCGCATGAGCTTGAAGAAGCTCACTTCAAGTTCCAGATGGTCCGTGGAAGTTGTGGGTACGAATGACGTACCTTTCTGTAATAATTCCAATTCATAAATGTTAAGATTTTGGTCGCTAATGTTGATGACAAGTTGTTCTGAGGTTAAGTCTTTTTGGGTTTCTTCTCCTTTTCCTTGGTTGTGGCAGTCGTGCTGCGAGTATTTGGAGGATCCCTTTCCTTCTCTTTTTCCTTTTCTCTTCCCTCGCCGGGGTCTCCTCTTTGAGATTGGCCCTGTTCTAAAAAAGGGCTACTGTCGGGAGTCTTGCTGGTAGTGGGTTCCACTGTGGAGGTGGTTGATGAATGGTACCAACAACTTACAGGGATGGCAATGGGCAATTCAGCAGCCCCTGTGTATGCGAATATTTTTATGCAATGGTATGAAACACAACACATTCTCAATAATAGTGATTGGACTAAACACCTCAAAATGATAACTCGATACATCGATGATTATTTCATCGTCTGGACTGACACTGAAGAGTCGCTAAGAATGCAACTTAACAAATTCAATACCATTGATCAACGACTTCAATTAACCTGGGAGATCTCAGATACCTCGGTTAACTTTCTTGATGTGAAAGTTAGTGCAACTCCACAAGGCTTCGTCACTGATCTGTACGTGAAGCCCACAGACAGGAATAATATGTTATTACATTCCAGCTTCCATGAACCTAACCTGATACGGAACTTACCGTACTCTCAGATGGCGAGAGTTAAAAGAATTTCGTCAGATTCAACTACCTTGACAGTGAGACTTAATGAAATGTCCAAAAAGTTCACCAACAGAGGTTATCCCAAATCTTTAATAGAAGATACGAAAAAGAGGATTGTGGAGACTGATAGAGACAAGTTATTAACACCAACCAACAAACCTGAACAAACACGGACGGTGGTAGTCTCTAAATACTCGACTTCTAGCAGGAAATTCAAACAAAGTATTATGAAACACTGGTCAATCCTGAACTTAGAACCTGACTTTGGGAACTCTTTTAACCAATCACCAATATTTGCCTATACCAGGGCCAGAAATTTAGGTGAAATGGTACAACTTAAACCTAAAGAGAGCATTTCATTCCATGGAACTAGACCCTGTTTAAATTGCGGCAATTGCAATAATATTATTAAAGGTAATTCAATCCAACATCCGAGATATGGCAACTCCATCAAACTACATGTTAATGCCACCTGTGACTCCAGTAACTTAATATACGGAATCAAATGCCCATGTGGGAAGTTATACGTTGGGAAAACCGAGCGCCGCATGAAGGTTCGACTCACGGAACATAAGTCCAATATCAGACTCAAAAATTCCAAGTCAGCTCTATCATCGCATTTCGTTGAAGCTCAACATAATGTATCTCAAATCAAGTTTATCATTCTTGAGACAGTCACAAAACAAGAAGGAAGAGACAATAACAAATTTCTGCTCCGGAGAGAGAACTATTGGATCCACAAATTATCGACCCAGAAGCCTATGGGTCTCAACGAAAGAATTGAATTTTCCTGTTACTTATGATTTAATTGCTCTAAATACCTGTTTGTGATGTTATTGTGTGTATTCCCGTTCATTAGCATGTTGACACTGCCTAAAAACAGCATATCTTAACACCGTTTAACGTAGCCATCTGGTTAGTTGTTTGCGCTTACATCCTCACAGACCTGGGTTCGATCCCATGCTGGGTTTAGATTTACATGGCCCAAATTTCTTTTATTACTTTTTTAACTTTTTTTGAAACTCACATTACATTTCGTTAGCATTTTATACACTACATTACCATGTTTTTTTGGTAATGTTAAACACAATGGTTTGAAGCTTCTAACCGAAAACCCCGATACGAACAGCTTAAACTGTTAAGTTTAGTCTGTTTACTCTGTTCATGAGACCGCGAGCACACCTGTGATACTCCCCCATTTGAATTTAAGAAGCGCGGCAAACGAAGGTTTCCCGCCGGCGTTTTGCAGGAAACAAACATCGGACCTAAGCACATTGACGTATCCGCTCAGGTTAGTTTTCACCATCTCAATACACTGCACCCAGTAGAATGTGGTTTTTCATACCACGGAGTGTAACACCGTTTCATGTACTTTTCCTTTAGATTTTTCACATAACTGCTTACAAGAAGCACGTAAGTGAGACGTCGTTTTCCAAACCTCTATGTATATAGGTAGCCATTAGAATGTTTTTGGACACGTAATGTTATAAGATGGTTTATCGTTCGTTTGCTTTATCTTCTCCTTTAATCACTTACCAATATGTTTTGTAAAAAGTTTGATTTTACATGATGCTTGACATATCATTTACTACGATTCTAATACATATGTATATTGTTGTTTTTAGTGTCAATTCCCTGATGAAGGGCATAGCAAAAATGCCCGAAATGCATTGGACACGCCTTGAAAGACAGTGCTTAAAAGATTAACGCTGCAAATGATTGTTTAAAACCATCAATGAGTTTTGAAAAAAAACAAAAAGAGAACTTTAATATGGAATAAATATGAACTATAATGAACATTGAATGGAAGTCACTTTCTTGTTTTCAAGGAGGGACAACAGTTTGTGTGCCAACTAAGGGATGAGACCAGAGATTCTCTGGCCTCACGTTTCAGTAAGAACTGCTCAGGGCAGGTGTTAGTTTTTGGAGATATTCGCGCTTAGCGCGAATATCTCCAAAAGTTGGTAATAGGAGATAGATATCTTGCATGTTGTAATGCAAGTTATTGTGGTATATGGAACTCATACCATAATCTCTCAGGAAAGCAGAAACTGATCCTTTTGGGACCGCCTGAGAAGGCCTAGGGGGTGAGGGGTACTCTACTTTGCCCCCTTTTCACGTTCCGAACTATTTTTTTTTACTCTCTTCTGTAATTACACAAAATGACAGCGATAAGATGCATCAGAGACAGACAGTGAGAGAAAGGAGGCCGGAGATGAAGAAGAGATGTCAAATACACATTGGAGATAATATAGTGGGAGAAGGGAAGTAAATATGAGTAAACTTACCATGTAACATAAAAATGTTGCACTCTATACTATAAGTCTCATTTTATACTACAATCACTTCGCTACAACCTCATAAATTAAAAATAAAAATGAATAATGTCTCAAACAATTTTTGATTTCTAAATATAAATTTATTCTTCTGAATTTTCAAAATTTGAAAGAACTAGTAACATGTCCTCATCAGGAATTTCCTCTTCAATCATCTCATCTGGAATCTCCTCATGAAAAGTCTGCAATGATGATTCTTGTAACTCTATGGTCTCCAAACATTCGATAAATTCGCCATCAACAGATTGATCAAAAAAATCATTCAAGTCATCTCCTCCTTGTGACAATATTTCATTATTGGTGCTCTCAATTTCAATAAATGTAGTGGATAATTCAAAAGAAATTGCCACGGTCTCTTCATTGTGAGCCATTTTATTTTGAAATTGCTTGCTGTAAATTGCAGAAAAAAATAATCACTTTCATTTATCGTTTTTAGTAATACATAATATAAAACTAACTTTATCAAGTATTTAGTATAACAGAAGGACTGTAAATAAATAACAGAAAACATTTTTCAAATTATCTTCAAGTGTACAACATAGTTCCCCTTACAAATTAACAACTCACCTTTTTAAAAGTAGAAGTGTTAGTACTGTGTAAATCAAACACCAGAAATTGACCACCAAAAATTCCTCACAAATGTACCTCAGACAGTAGTATCACAAAATGGCTGTGGTTTCCTCTCATTTTAGATATATACATAACCAATTAACTTTCATCACACACAAATACAAAACCAAAGTAACATTTTAATTGGTTTTAAATTTCAACACTTTCAAATGTGTTTTCCCCATGCAATTTTCCATAGGACATTTAGATACGTCTACAGCCTGAATGGCTGAACGGAATTACACCAAACTTGGCAAAATGGTACATCAAACCTAAGAGGTCAGGGAGGATCTACTATGCCCCCTTATGGTCATTTGCCCCTTCGCTTTGGCCTCCTCTTGTCTCTCGATCCTACTGAGAGACAAGATGGCGGCCGCTACGGACTGTTTGGAATGTTTACAGACGCGACACCAAACTTGGCAAAATGGTACATCAAACCTAAGAGGTCAGGGAGGATCTACTATGCCCCCTTATGGTCATTTGCCCCTTCGCTTTGGCCTCCTCTTGTCTCTCGATCCTACCGAGAGACAAGATGGCGGCCGCTACGGACTGTTTGGAATGTTTACAGACGCCGGAGAACCAATCAGCTTCGCAAAGCTCCGTAACGCGAAAAGTACGCGAAGCGGAGCGCTGTTACAGATATATATCTTTTTTTGAACGTTAATTTCTCAAAATCCACTGGAGCACATATATTGAGACCTAGCAAAGGCACATCGGGCTACCAGTCCCTAATATTTTGCCAAGTTTCGTGCAAATCCATTCAGCCGTTCGATTATTATTATTATTTTTTTTTTTTGCCCCGTGGGGCCCTTTTAAAACCTCCACATCAAACCTAGGGGGTCAGCGAGGATCTACTATGCCCCCTTATGGTCATTTGCCCCTTCGCTTTGGCCTCCTCTTGTCTCTCGATCCTACCGAGAGACAAGATGGCGGCCGCTACGGACTGTTTGGAATGTTTACAGATGCCGGAGAACCAATCAGCTTTGCTTCACAAAGCTCCGTACCGCGAAAAGTACGCGAACTGGAACGCTGCCCGGTCCGCTGTTACAGATATATATCTTTTTTTGAACGTTAATTTCTCAAAATCCACTGGAGCACATATATTGAGACCTAGCAAAGGCACATCGGGCTACCAGTCCCTACAATTTTGCCAAGTTTCGTGCAAATCCATTCAGCCGTTCGGGCTAAAAGTGAGGCCAACCGCCCTATGGAAAACTCAATGTTAAAAACACGTTTTGGGACCCCCCTTTTTTCTCGGCCCCCCCTTGACAAACCCCCCCAAATTTCCAGGGGCTGCTCAGAAACAAAATGTTCCATTTTCCTGAAAATTTCAGCCAATTCCGTCCACAAACGCCAAAGTTATTAGACATAGAATTTTCAAAAATCCCATAGAGAAAAAATCCTAACTATATATACCTACTGGCGACCTACTGGTGTGCCTTTTGTAGGTCTCAATATATGTGCTCCAGTGGATTTTGAGAAATTAACGTTCAAAAAAAGATATATATCTGTAACAGCGGACCGGGCAGCGCTCCGGTTCGCGGACCTTACGCGTAACGGAACTTCGCGTAGCGAAGCTGATTGGCTCTCCGGTGTCTGTCAACATTCTAAACAGTCCGGTGCGGCCGCCATCGAAGAGGGAAATGAAGGAAAGGGGGCAAGGTAGACCCCTCCTGACCCCCTAGGATTGATGAGGGGGATATTAAAGTCCCGCGGGGTAAAAAAAAAAAAAATTAGCGATTTTTCGCCCTAGAGGCGCGTCCCGGTACGCGAACCGGGCAGCTCACCGGGCAGCTAACCGGGCAGCTAACCGGCAGCGTAACGGGAGTCCGCCATCTTGTGTTTTTGGAGCGTCCGGTTCGCGTACCGGGTAGCGTCCTGGTAAGCGTAACAAAGAGAAACAATAAAAAAAAAAAATCCAGCAAACTTGGCAAAATTGTAGGGACTGTTTGTTTGATGTGCCTTTGCAAGGCTTCAAGATATGTGCACGTGAGGATTTTGACAAATTAAAGTTAAAAAAAATATATTTATCTGTAAGCGTGCTCCGGCGCGCTTACGTTACGGGTTTGATTTGCGCTGCAGAGCCGATACGTCGCGACGCGACATGAGGCGTCTCACGTGGCTACGTGATACGTCACGTAATAAACAATATATTTTACAGCTATAGATATTAGCTTTTAAAAAACCAATGAAATTCACTGAAAAAACCATAGGTTATAGACCATATATAGTTAGGAATTTGCATTTACAAAACCTTGAAAATTCACTGAAAAAACCATAGGTTAGAGACCATATATAGTTAGGAATTAGCATTTAAAAAACCTTATTTTACTCACACAAAACCATTGAAATTCCATATATAGTTAGTTGCACTAACTATATATCGCGCACCCGCAATCCACTGCTGATGATGTCACATATTACATCATTCATGACATGGTCAGTGACATCACTGATGACATCACTGATGACATCTCAAATGACATCACTGATGACAACATACAGTGACTGTATGTTTCTGTAAAGTTTAATATGTCTTACATATTGAAGAATGAGAGGATGTATAAGTGTCTGGATGAAGGATTTAGTAGGTGCATGAATGACTGTATGAGTGAGTGATTAAATGTGTCTCTCTGAGTGCATGGGTTAGTGACTAAACTGTCTTAATTTGTGCATCATTATGTTTGTTGTTCTGTAAACTGCTGCATGTGTTGATCAGTAGCTATATGAGTAACTATATGGGTTATTGAGTGGTTGCCCAAGTATTTGTATGGGAGACTGAGTGTGTGTGTGGGTGGCTGGGAGGTGTATGACTCTGTGCATAGATGTGTGAGCAGTTGATTCACTAGATGTATGGGTTCAAAAGTGCATGTGGAAACAGCTGTATGGGCGGGTTACTGTGTGCATGAGTGTATTGGTGAGTGAATGGATATCTCAGTGCTACATGTCAAAGTAAGTACATATGTAAAACACAGTACATGTGAGAGTTGACATATATAAATAACTGTGCATAAGAGCCAGTGAATGTGTGAGTAGCTGTATGGATCGTTGAGAACTTGTATCAGGGATTGTATAAGAGAGTAAATATGTGTTAGTATATGTTTTAATAAATAAGGTGTGTATAACTGTATAGTTGAGGAAATGGAGGTGTGATTGATTCTTTGCATGACTGACTAGGTGTGTGAGTAACTCCATGGATGAGTGACAGTCTGTGAGTGTCTGTTTACACTGAGTGTATCTAAGGTTATATTAGAGTCTGAAGAGGTTCATCGTATTATCACATGAATGATGTCATCAGTGTTGTGATCAGTAATGTCATCAGTGATGTCATCAGTGATGTCATTTGAGATGTCATCAGTGATGTCATCAGTGATGTCACTGACCATGTCATGAATGATGTAATATGTGACATCATCAGCAGTGGATTGCGGGTGCGCGATATATAGTTAGTGCAACTAACTATATATGGAATTTCAATGGTTTTGTGTGAGTAAAATAAGGTTTTTTAAATGCTAATTCCTAACTATATATGGTCTCTAACCTATGGTTTTTTCAGTGAATTTTCAAGGTTTTGTAAATGCAAATTCCTAACTATATATGGTCTATAACCTATGGTTTTTTCCGTGAATATATATATATATATATATATATATATATATATATATATATATATATAGATATAGATATAAATATATATACATACATACATACATACATACATATATATATTTTTTTTAACAAACAATATTAGTGATAATGATATTAGTTAATATTATATTTTTTTGTCATTCACACTATAAAGATAAAATTACTATTTTTTTTACATCGATATTTGTCACAATATTTTTGTAGAACGATATTTTCAGTTTCGGTATTTTGTCACTGAACTGGTTTGCTTGGGGAACCTTGCAGGACTAGCTTAGATGACAGAATCAACACCCTAACTAGGAACAGCATTGAAACCTAGGTATAAGCCTTAGGGCCTTATTTTACTTTGGAGGTGTGGCAGGAGGCAGAAATC
Source organism: Lissotriton helveticus (assembly GCF_964261635.1). Classification (NCBI taxonomy): domain Eukaryota; kingdom Metazoa; phylum Chordata; class Amphibia; order Caudata; family Salamandridae; genus Lissotriton; species Lissotriton helveticus. The sequence continues at coordinate 1,837,492,728 of NC_136065.1, read as the reverse complement.
TGCAACCGCTGCCATGCCAGCGCCCCACTTCCACACCACCAAAGCCATATTGAGACCACCTGGCGGATTCCGACTGGAATCCAGGTTGGGAGGTCCTGTGACCACTGGCCCGCTGCAGTGCAGTACTAAGACTCATACGTGAACCTTAGCAAGAGACCACAATAGTAATGCCATTGCACGTTTCTGCAGGGCATGGACTGTCAAGTCCATGCCCTGCAGGAATTTGGGGTGCATGCATACAAGAGGGCACACCATGTGCCCCCTGCATGCATTTCCTGGTGTAGAGGCAACAGGGGGATCCTGTAGGGTCCCCTTTGTTTACTCACTGCCACACTTTTCATGGAAGGCTCACTGTCCTGAAAACGGTGATGGTGAGGAAACTCCTAATAAGCTTGGTGGTGCCGCAGTGGCACACCTTCATATTAGGGGCCTCAGACCACTGCAAGATGGCCAGGGATCATGGATCCTTTGTGGCAGCCGCGGTCCCATGGCGGTCCAACCGTCCTACTTGTAGCAGGGTAGTCAGACCACCAGTGCAGCGGTTGCGGCACTGCCACTGTGGGTTTGGCAGTTCATTAGACAACCAAACTCCTAATAAGGAGGCCCTTAGTATGTTACCTTTACCACACAGCCTTTAGCATGTTTGTGTGAGTGTGTGTATGTATATAAATATATATATATATAACCTACTGGCGGTCGCCAGTAGGTAGTTATAGTTAGGACCTATTTTCCATAGGAAATCTGCAACATTCTATTTGGAATAACTTTAGCGCCGGTTGACGAATGTTCGAGAAATTTTCAAAACTGGTGGGGCACTCTGGTCCTATCCTGAAAGTCTCAGGGTGATTCGTGAAGCGGGAACCGAGAAAAAAGTGGGCTCCCATAACGTGTTTTCCTCATTTAATCTTCCTTAGGAACCGTTCATCACGGCTACAGCCCGAACTGCTGAGCGGAATTACACTAAATTTGGCATAGAGGTAGTCCTTGGTTCAGACTCGTGCCTTTTGCTTAGATGGTGTAAATCCGCTCAGTAGTTCCTGAGAAAATTACAATTAAAAGTACGTATATATCTATGGCCTCGGTGGATCCGCGCATCCTGCGCGCACTCTAAGCACACTGTCCCAATCACTAATTGGCTGTCAAGTGGTTGTCAACATTCGAAACCAGGAAGTGTTGGCAGCCATTTTGTGATCGGTATAAGCGAGGATCTAGAAATTAGTGAAACAAGTGTTCAAAACGTATAAAGGGGGCAGGTAAGAAATATTTTGACCCTCTAGACCTGCTAGGGCCCAAGGCCCCCCCCATTTTTTTTTTTTGTTGAAAAAACTGAGAAATGTGCTAGGTGCATGGATCCGCCGTAAAAAAAAAAAATGAAGCGCAGGCCCCTGTGCTTGTTTAAAAATTAGCTACCTGGGAGGGCCAAATCCCGGGGTCTAAAATATTACTTTTGACGGGGGTTCAGAGGGGCCCTGTAGCCCGGGGACCGCCATTCCTCGGTGCTACAAAATAAATGGGTGAGGAGCTCAAAGGTCCGCCTAAGCCCCGGGGATTACCACCCTCCGGGTGTTTTTATATTTTGGGAGGGGGGCTGCGTGGTCTCCATTCTGAAGCAGTCAAAAGCCTTGGGGAACATCACCCCTCAGGAGCGGCTCCTGATGTGTCATGGGGTGCCTACCCCGGGACACTGCTGTTTGCTATGGCAGGGAAAGAGTCGAGGTTCCCGCTCTGTCATAGCAGACTTGAGGGCATATTAACAAGTGCCATTTCGCCGCAATATTTTTAAAAATGCGGTGAAAATTATATCGCCCTATTTACTAGGTGACGCTAAGATGCATTAACGCATGTTAGCAGCCGGTTTGCTAACGGCTCACCTCGTATCTCCAATGACTTGCAATGAAGGTGTTCCCAGTGGCAAGGTAGGTGTTCCTATGACAATATAACATGGAATAGGGAGGTATGACAACAGCGTTGTATTTACAAGGCAGCCCTGGATTTGAGGACTGATAGCAAGACTCTTGGTAATTGCGGTTTATGTCGGAATCTTAACATCTGTTCTGAAGTAGACTTAAGCATGTTTAATATGCAAGGTGGATTGATATGTTAAGTCCACAGTCTTATATTAACAAGTTTTTCACTTGTGAACATGAATTATCTCTGTATTTCTCGTGATATTGGGGGCATATTTACAAGGACAGCATTAAAATTATCGTTGCTTTAGCGTTAGGAAAGTGCCGTTAAAGTGGCCATAGTGGGCTTAATAATAGGCTTTTGAGAATTCCAATAGAAGCCCAGGTTTACACCAGAACATTTTAACTCTGTCCTTGTAAATATGCCCATTACAGACTCCTAATTTTACCGTAAAAACAATTATCACCCACTACTCATTTTTATTCTTCCTCGGGATGGGATCCCATCCCATGGGCGTATATTCAACGTTGGGGACTGTAGGTGGAGGCCCAATGTCCCTACGGTGCCAGTCAACTCCCTGCGTCCTTCCGAAGCCACCATTACTTTTCCACACAGGGACCTGCTAATATGCAGCTCCCCGTGGGGAAAAGCATTTTGCTTTGCATTTTAAAAGAGAGAGTAGGTTTTCGTGTTCTCTCTTTCAAAATCCAAACCAAATTTGCTATGGCAGGGCGGGAGCCTCAGCTCTCACCCTGCCATAGCAAACAGCAGTGTTGAAAAAATCTTCCGGTAAGACAACAAAGTATTTTGAAGTCCATTATCGCCGTTTTAGCTGTAGTTTGCTGCTGTTAAAGCGGCGATAATTTTAACGCCGTCCTTGTAAAGATGCTCCTAAGTTTTGGAATGTCGACAATCCCGTCTCCCATTTAAATAGGCACAAAGTATTTAGTGAAGTGCACACTGTGAATCGTGAAGCAACAGTGTCTGATTGTGATTGATAAATAATTGCCCATTGTTGAGTACAGAGTAGGCAAATTGTACATGGGGTTTTGTAACGTCAGTGGCTATTCCTCGAGCCCTCTCTTGAGGTTAATTCGAAGAGTTGTGTACTTCTTTTGCTCGTATTGTACATGGTGTTCTGTTGTCTCAGTTGGCTTTCCCCTCTGTAATGTAGAGGATCCTGGGTAAATATAACCGCTTCTGTACAGCCAGTACCTTTCAACCCTACCCCCAAACTGCTTACTGCCTGTTATCATAGTAACAGTTCATGGAACACTTAACTGAGCACACAGGACACAAGTTCACCACACAATGTTGCTAATCCAAACATCAAGTGTCTTGGACTTAACATTTTCCCTAAGAACCATTAACCGCAGCTACAGACCCTGGTAAAAAGCTGGTAAAGAGTTAGCCTCAGTATTATACTTCTAGTTATAAACATAATTTCTACTTTTGATTTTTAAATCTTCTCTAAGCATATGATTATCACACTAAATAATAGTGAAATGTTGTCAGAAAAAGAAGACTTATACACTCAGTTTTTTTTTTTAATTAACTTTTATTAAAACAAAAATAAATAAATAGAAACTTTAGCATAACAGTATAATGAACAAAATGTGAGATGGACTCCAATGGTAGGAGCGTAGGTAACCTGCAAAACAAAAATGAAAATAAGTCTTTAAAATTAGAGCGATGTGATTGAGTGAGGTGAGAGATTACATCTTTACGAAAGGCAAGATCGTTTATTCTCACATGCACACTCAGGGTAGTGCACCCTAAACCCTCCCACAGAATCACCCTCAACAGAAATCTGTAGGACAACCCTGCTTGCAGGCTTAGGCCTATCTTATGGTATAGATGGTATATGAAATGAGACAGAGATGTGACTGAATGCGGTCAAAGATCACAAATTAACATAACACTTGGCAAAATTGCTTCTTCGCATGTGTGCAGTCTGCCTGATACATCCCACCCCTCTCATAGGCCCGCGCTGAAGAGGTGTCTGTAGGGAAGTGCATGCTGGGTCTGATCTACAGTATGGTCCAGCAGGTCTTTAAAATGATTCAGAGATGAGACAGAATTAGGTGAGAGATCACGTCATTATGCAGGACAATATCGTTTATTTGCAGCGCGTTTAATTGGAGGCATTGTGTATCTAGGCTGCTCTGCTTACCTTTTGAAAACACTGTTTTCACCAGAGCTCACAACTTGAAGTCTGATTTGGTTCTATACTGCCGACTGTATTAAATTCAGCCTTGATTTATTTATGTGCATAGTGGACAACAGCGTCCATAACTTGAATAGAGAAGGAGAAACAATGTGAGAGAGAGGGAGAGAGAGAAAGAGAGAAAAAACGACATTGAAAGTGTGAGAGAGAGAAAGTAATAGATGGAGCAGGAGAGGTAGTGTTGATACTGGAGAAAATCTTCGTAGCTCACCTTTTTGCCTCCGGTGTGTGTCCAAGCACGTGTCGGTTCATAGTGCACCCTCAAGTTTAGTGATTTGAAAGATAGTATAGAGTTAGTAATATCAGAGTACATACAACTGCACACATGTATTTCTGCATTATGCCTTTGGGCACTCAGGATACTGTATTACATCAAATCAACGTCCACTGCTAGGAGGTGCCTGTGCGCTCATTTTCTCCCAGAGTACTATACCCATACACTGCCACTGCATAGCGGTGAGTTCTCATTACTGCGTACCCAGACTGTTGCACCCCATTGACTCCCAGTGTCCGGAGGTGAGTGCCCTTTCTTGCGCACCCAGACTGTTGCAACCTATCCACTCCCACTGCCCGGAGTTAATTGTACATCCGTACGCAGCCAATTTGCTGCACACTATCCACTCTCTCCACCCACAGGTGACTTTTCGTTACTTTGGAAACAAGCTTCTTTACTCACTTTGTGCCATTGGCGTGATTCAAAGAGGGTCCACCATGTGTCGAAGCAGCCTTCTTATGCGTTGTAACGATGGTCATGCATCATCGCAGAATCCTTAAACGTTGAGCTTTGGAGGTGTTGGGGGGGACGCCAATTTGTGAAACACAACCTGTTAGATAAAAAGGAAGATAAGATTGTGCGTCATTTGTTTATCAAAGGAGAGAGGAAGTGAGAGAGTGACTGAAAAGAATATTCGCAGCTCACCTTTCTGTTACCAGTGTGTCTTCCACCACATGCCGGGACATAGTGCACCCTGAAGCTCTACATCTAAAAGATAGTAAAAGAAAGATGTTATGATTGGTAATTGTTACTATCTTAATGTGCAGTAGAATAACATCGCCCTTTCACACACCTTCCCTCCCGCATTAAAAATACAACTATTTGTTCAGTTCCAACTTGTTTAATAGGCTTCAATTTATGAAGAATTAGTAGAGTAGTAATGTTTTCCATCAGGTTATAGAAAACAAGTGGTGCGCAGTGATACACGTGGTTTCAATCATAACGAGCGAAGGACTTTTGACCAACTATAAAAACGTTCCTGCTATAGGAAAAAAAAATACAAATGCAATAAGATACGGTATATAGGACTGCGTATGCCTAAATCGCTGCGTCGCCTTTTTGTATCCAGTCTGCTGCACCCCCTCTACTCCCTCCGCTGCGCACCCAGGCCTCAATGCTTACCTTTTCGCGGACAGGGTACGTTCTACATCATGCAGTCTTGCTCTGCCACCAAGAAGTCTCACATTTGGTGCTGAGTCTTGATATCACTATGGCAAAGGACATACTCGTGTACCTATCTTCATCGCAAGTTCTCACCTGCTCAGTCCTTACGGTACCGCTAACTCAGTGACCAAAGAGGCCACGCACGTGGTGGTGGGCCCCCTGTTCGGTAGTTTGGGCCTACATGCGGCGTCTGAACCACCAGGACGGGCCATTGCAGCGCTTGCGATGGGAGCAACTCTAAAATGGCGTAGAGCACGTGCGCCCGTCTTTTTTATTGGTAGGGTCACGTGTGTTGTGACGCCTGTGCTGGATGGGTGTGGTGTTGGTATGTACCAGCCATGAGGGAGTGTGTGTGTGCCGTTCTGACAACTAGACCTGGAACTAAAAAATCACTACAATGGAAATCTGGGCCATGTTGCGTTGTTGTGTTTTCCTGGAAGCGTAAGCGGAGTGGGTTGGACTGGCGTATGGCAATGCTGCGCGAGGCTGTGAACGATGGCTCTGGCGCTATGGGCGTGGCTCCGTCATGAGATATATCAAAAATCAACTGATTCGGGTGTCTGTGTTGTAGTGCTGCAGTCACCCGGGTTTTACACGTAAATGTGTCATTATGTCTGTAGAGTCCCACAACATGGCCAACATGGAAGGTATGGGGAATCACTGATCTTACATTCATCCACAGTTGCCCACATGAAAGATGGTGGACATGACGCATTTCTGCGAATATGAATGTTTGTTGTACATTCAGTGGAGTGTTGTAGCTGTAGTAATACAGGGCTATGAAAGCTTTAGGTTGCAGTTTTTGGTACAAGAAGGGCAGCTAATATATATAAGTATGTGGTAATTCGGGTATACTGTCGAACTTGGTGCTGGCAATCAGTGTTCGAGGCTCGGATTCGCGTCCACATCCTGTTATTGTAGAGAAAATACATAATCTACGCGTGCCTGAAAATGTACTGTAAATATGGTGCTCATGTTAATAGCTGATATCGTTTTGGGTCCACTTCGCGCTATATAAATATGCTAAAAAAAGAAAATCCAACAATAGTACACACTTATAAATTTACTATACACTTTGTTTGCAGTATTGTAATGATCCAGTTTGTACGTTCGTATTTGTAGAATGAGCGAGATAAAGTTATATAATCAAAGTTTTTGTTACTGGCAGAGGTAAGATGGTTGCATACGCTATTTACAGCACAATATAATCTGGTAGGGCGCAGGAGCAGCATTTTACAAACATAATAAATACACAGACACAGATAGATAATTGAAGTGGCTACGGGCATGTGTGCTCAACTCCATTTTATTTTGTTGCTGTTGGTAACAAGTAGAATAGTAATCATGATATCATACACAGATATTCAATCGTAAACAGTTTATGATTTCTGCTGTACAAAGGTATGAGCACTATATGTGACAAAATACACCGATGATTCTATCGTGAAGGGTTCATGAGTTGTGGTGCACTGAGATAGGGGCGGTTTGTGTGGAGCCTGCGATGATGCGTGGTTCAGGCAGACCGCACTGGTAACAATGTCGTTTGACTACTGAATTTTGCCTTAATAAGGCCATGTGACGATTATTTATGGTGTACTGAGTTAGTGGTACGTCTGGTGTTTAGCGTGTGCTCACTCTGCTATGATGCGTGGTCTGAACGGGCTGCACTCAAAGCATTGACTGTTGCATACTGGACTGCATGAACCTTGAGGGGGAAAAAAAAACTACAACGATTGCACTTCACGCAGTGCATTCTAACTTTCTCAAAATGGGGACGTATGTCTGGTGGCGATGTTGAAGGTCATGCCGCAGAGGTACTTGGTATTGCCGGTGGAGGAGGTACATTTTGGCGCAGTCTTCTACATTCTTTGTGAGCATAGTTCACAGGATGCAGGGATTGAAGGTTCTTGCGCATACTCGCAGTGCCACAGGAGTATTTTTTGTCTCTGCCTTAAATAAATCGAGGCTGAATTCAATGCTGTCTGTAGTGTAGCTCCAAAGCTGAATTCAAGTTGTGAACCCTACTATCCGCAGTGTACATTTATTTATTTATTTATTTATTTTATTTTCGAGATTTTTATAGCGCAACAAATACCCTGGGGTGTCTCGGCGCAGTGGAGCTACTAGAATCAACCATCATCTTACTTGTTGAACAACCATGTTTTTAAGAGCCTGCGAAAGCTCATCAGGTTCGGGGCGGTCTTAATGGCCAGTGGCAAAAGATACCAGAGTTTTGGAGTGGCCACCAGAAAACGCCTGTCTCCCCAAGTGGCAGTCCTTGTACGCGGTACAGGGAGGAGGCTGGTGTTAGCCGATCTTAATTGCCTCTTGGGAGTATAGAGCTGAAATGCCTCGGTAAGGAACCTGGGTCCTATGCCATGTACTGCCTTATAGGCAATGCAGAGGGCCTTAAATTTAATGCGGCTTTCGACTCTCAGCCAGTGGAGGTGGCGGATGGCAGGGGTGGTGGGCTTACGGCGAGGGATATTTAGGAGAATCCTTGCAGCTGCATTCTGGATGGACTGCAACTTCGTAAGGACACGCTTCTGAGTATGTAAAAAGAGAGCGTTCCCATAGTCTATTTTTGAGAAAACTAAGGTAGAGACCAGAGTTTTCCCAGCTGAGGTAGGGAGGTAAGGCAGTAATTTCTTAATTTTTTTCAAAATAAAGAAAGCTGAAGAAACAACCTTATTAGTGTGAAGGTCAAAGGACAGCTTACTGTCAAAGATCACTCCCAGGTTTCTGGCCTTTTCCACTGGGACAGGTGGAGGGCCCAGCTTTTCAGGCCACCAGATAGAAGACCATTCAGGGGAGAGCCTGCCGAAGGTCATGATCTCGGTCTTGTCCGAGTTAAGCCTCAGACAATTCGAGGCCATCCAGGTGCTGACCTCAAGCATGGCTCTTTGGAAGTTGGCTGCCACAGTAGGGCCATCTCTGTGGATAGCCAGAACCAGCTGGGTATCGTCTGCGTAGGATGTAAGTCGTACCCCATGGGCCTTTATTACCCTCGCCAAGTCCGCTACGTAGATGTTAAATAGCATGGGACTTAGCGAGGAGCCCTGTGGGACTCCACAAGGGAGTGCAGAGATAGGGGAATAGAAATCTCCCAGCCTCACTATCTGGGTACGGTTTTCCAGGAAAGATGAAATAAGATCCCTGGCCAGACCGTTTATCCCCAGGGCTGTGACACGGTCGACCAGAATAGTATGGTCGACCGTGTCAAAGGCTGCCGACAGATCCAAAAGGAACAGCCGCCCCTCCCTGGTCCATAATCGCCCTGATCTCATCAGAGGCCTTTATCAAGGCGGTCTCCGTTCCATGCCCTTTCCTGAACCCAAACTGCGTTTCATCGAGGAGTTGGTGAGCCTCGACGAACTCTGAGAGTTGTCTATTCATCAGAGATTCGCATACTTTGGCAGGAAAGGGCAGACACGCAATGGGTCTGTAACTGGCCACAGCTGTAGGGTCTAGGGAAGGTTTTTTTAAAAGGGGTTTTATGACAGCCTTCTTCCACAGGCTAGGGTATTGACCTGTCTGGAATGCAGTGTTGCAAATTTCCATGAGTGGACGTGAGATCACTTCTGTGAGTTTTGCCATCACGGAAGGAGGACAAGGGTCCAGAGGGGAACCCGACTTGATGGTGGAAATGAGTCTGATAATGCTGTCCTGTGAGGAGGGTGTAAAACAGGGAAAGCGATCATGATTGTGATCTAAAATTACTTCTTCCCCAGTGCAGACTCTATGTTTAGTTCTGATATCCCCTTCAAAAGATGCATATATATCTGCCACCTTTGTGGTAAAGAAAGTGGACAGTTGATTACAGAAGATCTGTGAGGGTTCGACCCCGGGTCCAGTGGAGGGAGAGGACAGAGTCGTAACGACAGAGAACAGCTCTCTAGCCGAATTTGCAGAATTCTCTATTTGTGCCGAGAAAAAAACAGTTTTTCGGGCAATAATCGCCTTTTTATATATTCTGAGGGCATCTTTATAGGTTTGTTTGGCTATGGGGCAGTAGACTTTCCTCCAGCGCCTTTCTAGGTTCCTGCAATGTTGGCGGTGAAGTCTACGATCTTCCGTGTACCAAGCGGCCGACGGAGATGCTCTATTAGGTCTCGTGAGTTTCTCCGGGGCCACTAGATCGGCGGCGCTTCGAATCCAGTCCTGGAAATCTGAGGCTGATAGTGCAAGGGTATCTCCTCCCCGAAGGCAGGAGAAGGCCAGGGAATCTAACATCTGAGGGATATCCGCGTTTTTCCAGGCACGAGTCCCTGCCCTGGTTCGTGGCCTGGGTAGTGAAGGATTTGCGGTCCGGATATATAGCTGAAATATAATGGCCCTATGGTCTGACCACGTGATAGGAATGGTGTCCAGTACAGAGATGTCAGGATCATTAGTGAACAGACCGTCTAAGGTATGTCCTGCCTGATGTGTGATGCCCTTGACCAATTGGTGCAGTCCCAGATTGGAGAGATCAGCAGTGAGTTGGATAGTGTCATGGTTGTCCTGCTCTTCCAAATGGAAATTAAAGTCTCCCAGTATCATATATTTCTCAGAACTTATAATCTGATCATTTAAGTCAGAAAAAGTAGAAAGAAAGGGGTTTCGGGGGCCAGGAGGCCGGTATAATAGTATACCTTTCAGGGTTTGTTTAGAGTTAATGCTGATAGCAAAGGTAGCTGCTTCACAGTTGGCGGAGTTTATGGGATCCAAGGTGGTACGGTATTTATCCTTGTAAATAATAGCGAGGCCGCCACCTCTTCCTATGGGTCTGTCATGTCTGGCTACACTATATCCATCAGGGGTTGCAGCGCAAAAGTCAGGCCCTGACCCGGCATCTGCCCAGGTTTCAGTGGCAAATAGTAAATCCAGGTCATGGGCGAGTATGAACTCGCTAATCTGGAAACTATGGGATGGAAGAGAGCGTGTATTGATAAGCGCTGCTCGACAGCTATGAGAGACAGCGTTATCTGGAACATCAGACAAGGTGTAATTAGGGTCTAGATAGACTGATGAGTAAGAATGTGGGAGTTGGTAGCTACACCCCGGACACGGGGGGGGCAGACGCCCACCACCGCGGTAGGACAAACAGTACTACAGTCATGATGTAGCTTACCTAGGTTCAGCTCTTTTAATTGCTGAGGAGAATAGCGCAGACGGGGACCAGGGGTTGTGGCCCTGGCCGTGTCCGGCTGCAGACGGGCTTGGCTTTGGCGCGGCTTCGGCGCGCGCCCGCTGCCCCAGCCCGCTGCGCCGTCTGGTCATGGTACTCATTTATTGGCCGTGAGGAGGGCGGGAGGCCAATAAATCAAAGGCAGTAGTCAGCACAGTTATAGATGAATGCTTTTTTTCACTTATTTTAATAAAATCTGAAAACATACAGTATAATTGTCTCTGCATTAAGTAAATCAAGGCTGAATTCCCTACTGTCTGTAGTGTAGATGCAAAGCTGAATTCAAGTTGTAAACTCTGCTGTCTGCAGTGTAGATCTTAGGCTGGACTGCATCATGTGTAATCACGATTAAAATAAAAGATGAAACATGTATGGAATACATTGTTGAAATATATATGTTTCAGGGACATTATAGTTCAAATTGTGATCTGTGCTGTCTGCAGTGTAGACTGCCATTAAGTGTGCCTTTGCACTTGCAGCGTGAATTTTATTATTCAACTAAATCTATAACTGATATAAAAGACGTTTTTGAAGGAAGCAAACTAAAGGGATATTTTATAGGTTTGATAGGAGTTATACTTAGTTTGATATTGTACTCGGCAAATAACGAATAAACAGTCTATTTATTTGTGAGCTCTGATGACCGCAGTGTAGTCAGGAGGCAGCGGTTAGCAAGAGCCCACGGCCACGTGGGGTTGAGTAGAGCTGCACAGTATTGGTAATTTAGCGTGTGTGCAGCCAGTGAGGATAAGTCGTGCACTGAGTTAGTGGCACCTGAAACAACAAGGTTCTTTGGATCCTGCGATGATGCGTGGTCAGAGCAGGCCGCACTGATAGTAATGTTTTTTGTCTTGTGAATTCTGCCTTAGCAAGGCCACGTGGCATTGATTTTTGGTGCACTGAGTTAGTAGTACCTTTGGCGCTTAGCGTGTACGTACCCTGCGATGATGCGCGGTCGGGGGGGCACAGTAATTGGCGTAATGTCTTTTGTCGATTGAATTCTGCATGAATTCCATTTAAAAGTGAAAGTATGCCTCATTGCTGACATAAAACTGTTCACTCTTCTCTGCGATGATTTATGGTGCACTGAGTTAGTAGTATCTTTGGCGCTGAGCTTGAACGTACCCTGCGATAATGCGTGGTGCTGGGGGGCCGCATTCGGACCAATGTCTTTTGTCTGTTGAATTCTGCCTGAATACGGCGACGTGGCGATGAATTATGGTGCACTGAGTTAGTAGTACCTTTGGAACTGAGCGTGTACGTAACCTGTAATGATGCGTGGTCCGGGCAAGCTGCACTGGGAGCAATGTTTTTTGCCTAGAGAATTCTACCTTAATAAGGCCACGGGGAGATGACTTGTGGTGCAGTGAGTTAGTGGTACCTGAAGAACTTACTCCAAAACAAAATGAGAGAGTAAGGGTATTAAACAATGTGTAAGGTGGGAACTCCTGGTCCCCTGCTTCAATATTAAACAACAAATGGAGGAGTACCCCCTGGAAGAGTGACAGAGAAAAACTCTGTACCTGGAGCTTAAGGCTCAATGGAGCACGGTGTGCCCAACCTTATATCAGGGCAAAGCATGTCCTTTTTGAAGACCCCTCACTCACCAACCTGGTTGGTGACATGCTTCATCATCGGGGTCCGACCCCGAAGGCCGAGTGCCAACAGGGTGTGCTGCGACACCTGATTACAGTGGAGCGGGTTTTCTCTTTCTTTTATATGTGCAATGATTCTAAAAGGTGATAAGTGGATTAAAAAGGGCACAATACTACTCACTGCAAGACTTTATTCTTGAGTGATTGAACCCTCATAAAATTAAAGTGTGACACCTGTGTCTAATTTGGTAGACTTTGATGTCTGAGACGTGTAGTGTTTGTTGAAAATAGCGAGGTGTGCTATGTGATTTTAAAATTAGGTCTACATGTTTCAACCATCTTGCGATTGTGGGTTTTCGTCAGGACCGAAGGAAGTGATCTGGGTGGTACGCACACGCTAAGGTGCGCCCAGTCCTCGATCACGTGAGAAAAATGGGCCCACAAAATTATGGACCTAAACAAAATATAAAAGTCTTCTCCCCACTCCGGAAGAAAAACCTATCGCCTGTTTTATAGGTAGCATTGTAGATTTGGTTTGTTGTTGAAAGTATGGGAAGTGGTGTTTTTTGGGGGGTTTTCTACGAGAACACCTAGGGGTCGATTACGATGGTGGACGGAAGGACAACCGCCGGCCTGGAGTAGGCGGAAAATGCCTTTTTCCTGTCCGCCTGCTGCGGGCACTCCGTCCGCCATATTAGGATGGGAAACACTGCCAAAAGTCCGTATGCGGCGGAAGAGCACGCACCGCTGCGGAACTACACCGACCCCGCGGCGGACGTAACCAATCTAGAGACACCGCCGTACGGAATGACGTCTCCGACCGTCCTCCAAATCACGATGGCGGAAAACACACATAAAATCGTTGCGGAAAAACAACCTGCCTGAACACGGCGGATTCCCCACAGCGAAGATACAACAGATTGCAGAGATACCCACCACAAGCAGATCGCCGTCATGGACCCAGCGCTACACGCATTTCCGATAATCTTCGTGCTCCACCACCAGCAAGTCATGGACCATCATCGACGACGACGCAGGTACGCCAACCCACCAATTGCAGTCGGAAGGGGAGTACCTGGCAGGGCTGTGACGTAGGGAGGGGGAGTGTCATGTTTGAGAAACTACAATGACGATCGCACCAATATATCCACAATTGAAGTACACAACCAGGAAAGACAACGACAAACCACAAAACATGATTTACTAGCTTTATTTAACAGAATAGGTGTATAATCTCAGAGTCTTCAAGAGCATGGGCACTGGGTACAACAGAGCAGGTACATCACTGGCAGCACGTGAGAGGGGCTAAGTGCATGAACAGTCCATTGCACAGAACACATCATTGGCAGCACATGAGAGGGCAGAATGCAGTATCAATCAATCAATCAATCATTGCATTTATATAGCGCACTACTTACCCAGAGGGTCTCAAGGCGCTGGGGAGGGGGGTCTGCTACTGCTCGAACAACCAGGTCTTGAGTTGCTTCCTGAAGGCGAGGTGGTCCTGGGTCAGCCGTAGGTGGGTGGGGAGGGAGTTCCATGTCTTGGCGGCGAGGTAGGAGAAGGACCGTCCCCCTGTGGTGGCTCTACGGATGCGGGGGACGGCGGCGAGGGCGTGGTTGGTCGATCGAAGCTGGCGTTTGGGAGCGTAGAAGTTGAGGCGGCTGTTGAGGTATCCTGGGCCTTGGCTGTGTAGGGCTTTGTGTGCGTGGGTGAGGAGACGGAAGGTGATTCTCTTGTTGACCGGGAGCCAATGCAGATCTCTCAGGTGTCCGGAGATGTGGCTGCGACGGGGGATGTCCAGGATGAGTCGTGCTGAGGCGTTCTGGATCCGCTGGAGTCTCTTCTGGAGTTTGGCGGTGGTTCCGGCATAGAGGGTGTTGCCGTAGTCCAGATGGCTGGTGACGAGGGCCTGGGTGACCGTCTTCCTGGTCTCGGTGGGGATCCACCGGAAGATCTTACGTAGCATGCGCAGGATGTTGAAGCACGACGAGGAAACGGCGTTGACTTGTCTGGTCATGGAGAGGGAGGAGTCCAGGATGAAGCCCAGGTTGCGTGCGTGGTCTGTTGGTTTGGGTGCATTTCCTAGGGCGGGGGGCCACCAGGAGTCGTCCCAAGCGGCGGGTGAGGATCCCAGGAGGAGGACTTCCGTTTTATCTGAGTTCAGTTTCAGGCGGCTGTTCTTCATCCATTCGGCTACCTCTTTCATCCCTTCGTGAAGGTTGGCTCTGGCGGTGGCGGGGTCGTTGGTAAGGGAGAGGATCAGCTGGGTGTCGTTGGCGTAGGAGATGATGTTGAGGTGGTGCTGGCGTGCGATGTCTGCGAGGGGGCTCATGTAGATGTTGAAGAGGGTTGGACTGAGCGAGGAGCCTTGAGGGACGCCGCAGATGACTTCAGTGGCTTCAGATCTGAACGGAGGGAGGCGGACTCTCTGTGTCCTTCCGGCGAGGAAGGAGATGATCCACTCCAGTGCCTTCTCCTGGACTCCGACGTTGCTGAGGCGTTGTACTAGGGTACGATGGCAGACAGTGTTGAAGGCCACGGAGAGGTCGAGGAGGATGAGGGCCGCTGTTTCTCCGTTGTCGAGCAGCGCTCGGATGTCATCGTGACTGCGATCAGGGCGGTCTCGGTGCTGTGGTTGGCCCGGAAGCCAGACTGCGAGGGGTCGAGGGATCCGTTCGTCTCGAGGAAGGTGGCCAGCTGCTTGTTGACGGTCTTCTCGATGACTTTAGCAGGAAACGGGAGCAGCGAGATGGGGCGGTAGTTTTTGAGGTCGGTGGGGTCCGCCGATGGCTTCTTGAGTAGAGCGCTGAGTTCGGCGTGCTTCCAGCTCTCCGGGAAGGTAGCGGTGTCGAAGGAGGTGTTGATGATGTCCCGCAGGTGGGGTGCGATGACAGCGTCGGCCTTGTTGAACACATGGTGAGGGCAGGGGTCGGTCGGAGATCCGGAGTGGATGGAGTTCATCGTGCGGATGGTGTCTTCGGTGCTGATCGGAGTCCAGGCGCGGAGGGTGGTGGTGGGGGGCGGTGGTTCGGTCGTGGTGTCCGTCGGTTGAGTGCTGAAGCTGTTGTGTATGTCCGCGATCTTGTTGTGGAAGTAGGAGGCGAGGGAGTTGCAGAGGTCTTGCGAAGGGGTGATGTCGTTGTTTCCGGCGTTGGGGTTGGAGAGCTCAGAACAGCAACAGGGCATTGTGGCCAACAGAGCAGGTACATCACTGGCAGCACGTGAGAGGGCAGAATGCAGTATCAGAACAGCAACAGGGCATTGTGGCCAACAGAGCAGGTACATCACTGGCAGCACGTGAGAGGGCAGAATGCAGTATCAGAACAGCAACAGGGCATTGTGGCCAACAGAGCAGGTACATCACTGGCAGCACGTGAGAGGGGCTAAGTGCATCAACAGTCCATTGCACAGAACAGGTACTTCATTGGCAGCACATGAGAGGGGCTAAGTGCATCATTAGTCCATTGCACAGAACAGGTACATCAGAGGCAGAAAATGAGAGGGGTTAAGTGCATCAACAGTCCATTGCACAGAACAGGTACATCATTGGCAGAACATGAGAGGGCAGAATGCAGTATCAGAACAGCAACAGGGCATTGTGGCCAACAGAGCAGGTACATCACTAGCAGCACGTGAGAGGGGCTAAGTGAATCAACAGTCCATGGCACAGAACAGGTACTTCATTGGCAGCACATGAGTGGGGCTAAGTGCATCAACAGTCCATTGCACAGAACAGGTACATCAGAGGCAGCAAATGAGAGGGGCTAAGTGCATCAACAGTCCATTGCACAGAACAGGTACATCATTGGCAGCACATGAGAGGGGCTAAGTGCATCAACAGTCCATTGCACAGAACAGGTACATCATTGGCAGCACATGAGAGGACAGAATGCAGTATCAGAACAGCAACAGGGCATTGTGGCCAACAGAGCAGGTACATCACTGGCAGCATGTGAGAGGGGCTAAGTGCATCAACAGTCCATTTCACAGAACAGGTACATCATTGGCAGCACATGAGAGGGCAGAATGCAGTATCAGAACAGCAACAGGGCATTGTGGCCAACAGAGCAGGGACATCACTGGCAGCACATGAGAGGGGCTAAGTGCATCAACAGTCCATTGCACAGAACTGGTACATCATTGGCAGCACATGAGAGGGCAGAATGCAGTATCAGAACAGCAACAGGGCATTGTGGCCAACAGAGCAGGTACATCACTGGCAGCACGTGAGAGGGCAGAATGCACGATCAGAACAGCAACAGGGCATTGTGGCCGACAGAGAAGGTACATCACTGGCAGCACGTGAGAGGGCAGAATGCAGTATCAGAACAGCAGCAGGGCATTGTGGCCAACAGAGCAGGTACATCACTGGCTACCCAAGTACGTGTGTCAAGCGACCCGTCCCAAGGACATGAATAATGTTAGGGTGGTTACATTCGTCAATCTACACACAAAATAAAATGACATGTGAGTGATGGCAACTAAACCTCACACCACAGAATCTGGTGGACTGCTTGAACTACGCGCCTCGGACACACTTCCAGCAACAGAAACTGGAGTGTGAGACACAGCCACTGATCTACTGACTGACACATGAGCCATAGAGCCAGACACACTGCCAGCACCAGCAACAGGAGTGTGAGACACAGCCACCGATCTACTGACTGACACATGAGCCATAGACCCAGACACACTGCCAGCACCAGCAACAGGAGTTTGAGACACAGCCACAGCTGTAGTGACTGACACATGAGCCATAGACCCAGACACACCGCCAGCACCAAAAGCAGGAGTGTGAGACACAGCCACTGATCTACTGACTGACACATGAGCCATAGACCCAGACACACTGCCAGCACCAGCAACAGGAGTGTGAGACACAGCCACAGCTGTAGTGACTGACACATGAGCCCTAGACCTAGACACACCACCAGCACCAGAAACAGGAGTGTGAGACACAGCCACAGATCTACTGACTGACACATGAGCCATAGACCCAGACACACTGCCAGGACATGTCCCTGTACAGTGACCAACAAATACCATGCCTGCATCTGACACATGAGAGTGGCGGACACACACAGTGCCAGTACCTGCAACAGGAGAGGGCACAACTGACACAGTGCTACTACATGATGCATGACAGCAAACAATAGACACAGTGCCACTATCTGACACATGAGAGTGAACTGCAGCTGACCCACTAGGACCACTGAAATGATGAGCCACAGGGCTGTATGTGCCAGGAGGCAGGGTGGCTCTGGGAGCTGGGGACAGCTGTACTGGAGCGACATTGGGGTGGTCAGGTCTCACTGGTGTGTGTCTCCGTTTCTTTGTGAAATGTAGGGGCACCCCGGACATGACTGGACTGGTAAGTGTAGTGGCATCATCAGACATCAAAGGTGGATCATGTGCTTGTGGTGGTCTGCTCTCTGGGGACGTGCTGGACCCTGCCTGTTGTTTGCTGTGGGCCTGCCTTCTGCCCTCTGCATCATGTGTAATGGGGGATGCAACAACAGTGTACTCCTTCCTCTGCTTCTGCGGGGCATGGATGGGAGTAGAGGTATGGGGGGACTCCACCGCTGACACATGTGTTGTACGTTCCTTCAACAACATCATCCTCAGTGCAGCCAGGGGTGATGTATGCCTGTCCTTGATGGAGCTCGTGTCCATGGGAGTACCCTTGGCCATAGGATGTGCCTTGGACGTAGGAGGTGTCCTGTCTCTGGAATGTCCCTGATCCCTGGGCGGTGCCCTGTCCCTGGGTGCAGACATTGTAGTGTCCCTCTCCTTTGAAGCGACCTTGCCCTTGGGAGTGTCCCTGTTCTTGGGAGGTGCCCTTTCCTTTGTAGTGTCCTTGTCCTTGGGAGTGCCCCTGCTCCTGGGAGGTGCCCTTTCCTTTGTAGTGTCCTTGTCCTTGGGAGTGTCCCTGCTCTTGGGATGTGCCCTTTCCTTTGTAGTGTCCTTGTCCTTGGGAGTGTCCCTGCTCTTGGGAGGTGCCCTTTCCTTTGTAGTGTCCTTGTCCTTGGGAGTGTCCCTGCTCTTGGGAGGTGCCCTTTCCTTTGTAGTGTCCTTGTCCTTGGGAGTGTCCCTGCTCTTGGGATGTGCCCTTTCCTTTGTAGTGTTCTTGTCCTTGGGAGTGTCCCTGCTCTTGGGAGGTGCCCTTTCCTTTGTAGTGTCCTTGTCCTTGGGAGTGTCCCTGCTCTTGGGAGGTGCCCTTGCCTTTGGAGTTCCTTTTGTGGGGGATGCCTGTGTAGCATGTGAAGCCATTTTCCCCAACACCCCTTGATGTTCCTGTGTGTCAACTCCAGTGTAGCTCACGTCGTCTTCGGTGAAAGATATCCGAGTCCTAGGGGATTGTGTCTGTGCCCTCCGTGCCCTGCCTTGCTGCCTGTGGCTGCTCCTAGTGAAATAACCTGAATAAGAGGCCTGGTCTGAAAATTCACTCTCCCCTGAAAAATCAAGTGGTGTGGATGGTGGTACAGAAGTAGCACCCTGTCTATGCGACTGTACAATGGCTGAAGACACAGTGTTTGCCAATGACTGAACTGTTCTGTGGAGACCAGCAACATCGCCATGCATCCCCTCCATGAATGCCACCACATGCCCCAACTTCCTATCGTGGTCTTGGAATGCATTGTTAATATTGGTCTGCCCTACACACAGCTGTCGCAGCAGATCTACTGCCTCAGCACAAAGTGCACTTTGTGTCACAGGGGCAGGCTCTGCGGTGCCTGCACCGAAGGCAACTCTGCTCCCCCTACTCTGGCGAGCACGAGCAGTACATGTTGCTGTGGGTGGCAGTGTGGGCCCTGTGTGCTGTGTCCCGACTGAAGGTGTCGATTGCCCACTCCCTGTCTGTGACAACAGTGATGACTCACCAACACTGTCTGAAGATGAGGACGATGGTGTTTCCACTTGTGAGTCCTCTGGTACGGTTCTGTCCCCCTCTCCATGGCTGCCCTCTTCAGTGTCAGTCTGTGTGTGTGTGATTTCGGATCCGGATGCATTGCCACCACTCATCTCCGTAGTCTGTGGGTCGGTGCCCCCTGCCAAAGCTGAAAGAGAGAGAAAAGAGTTTTACCTAGGTGCCACAATCACATATTGAATGTTACAAAATCACAACTTTCATTACAGTCGAATAACATGTATCACCCATCCTGCACACGACCCATCCCTACCAGAAATCCTCATAGCAAAGAACCGGTGTTGGCTGTGAAACATGTACACAATACAAACAGGGCACCCGCATGCAGTCCACCACACATGTCATGCCATGGGACCACAGACCTCAAGGGCATGTCCTGGAAACCTCAAATACAAAGCAAGTGGCATGACCACCTGGCGGACATGGAGGCTACCGCTCACTCCGCTAATGGCACCTACATGCAATTGCAGCCAAACAAACGCACCGCGGATGTCACTACTGTGTATGAGCACCAATACATGCATGCACTCACAAGTCTCACACACATACAGTCTGTTTACGGCTAGTTTGCTGTTGATCCCCTCCCAGCCGGGCGGACAGGTCAGGATGTGTCACAGCAATGATACGGTGCATTAGAGGGGTCATGGTGCGTCGGGCCAGACGGGTTGATCTTGGAATCATTCCCAGTGTCATCTCGGCAACATTGTTGCTCAGCCTGGATATGTTGTCCCAGCGCTTGTGGCAGTGTGTGTGTCGTCTCTTGCACACCCCCACTGTCCGTACATCACGTGCTATTGTCCTCCACACGGCCTTGCGAAGGTGCAGCTTGACCTACCATGATGGGAGACAAGAGGGAAACGTCAGTGGACCGTTTGACATTCACAAACATCGCTGAAACACGTATCTTCATGCAGCCATGCTCAGTACAACACATGTGAAGGCCCCTTAGCACACCGCCAAGCTTGCAGAAGCCAGGAGTCAGTGACCACCTCATGCCCACCAACATGTTCCCCACTGCACTTACCACCTCTCCGGGGGCACCGTATAGCCGGTCATAGTGGCTGAGCACACCGTCCACAAGGACTTTCAGCTCCGCTGCGGAGAAGGGACGAGACCGGGTCTCTCGCACTCCCTGCATGGCAACGTTCACGAACGTGGCAGTACCGAAGCAGTTGTTGGATATCTCAGCAGCAGCAGGTCGAGGTGATGGTCGTAGGCAGCAGTTGTTGGATATCTCAGCAGCAGCAGGTCGAGGTGATGGTTGCAGGCATCAGTTGTTGGATATCTCAGCAGCAGCAGGTCGAGGTGATGGTCCCAGGCAGTAGTGGCTGAAAGCAGTGAATGTGTGCTACCTAAATTCACACATATATAGGGCCCAGAGCTCATATCAGTGGCACACGTCTGCAGCTATTGGTTTTCCCGGGTTGCCTCATTCAAAAAGAGCCAATGAGTGGCCCTGGTGTGGCGGTGCACAGCTTCCGCTATATTTGAATGCGCATACGCGCCCCGCGTTACCTATTTCTATTGGCTACATGTGCACGGACCGTCACGGTCACAGATCTGCAACCGCATGTGCGCGCTTCCGCCACGGTGCATCATTTGAACAATATCAAAGCCTGGCGTCACCATGGCGGTGCACGCTTTACGCGTGGGCGGTGCAGGCTCACACACACTTTTTGATATGCAATTCAAAATGTCAGTTGATGCCCCCCCTTACATCACATTGCAGCACCCACCACCCACTGCCGGGTGGTGGCCGGTCACCCACCGCCGGGTGGTGGCTGGTCACCCACCGCCGGTCCAGGCCAGTCACCCACCGCCGGGTGGTGGCCGGTCACCCACCGCCGGGTGGTGGCCGGTCACCCACTGCCGGTCCAGGCCAGTCACCCACCGCCGGGTGGTGGCCGGTCACCCACCGCCGGTCCTGGCCAGTCACCCACCGCCAGGTGGTGGCCAGTCACCCACCACCGGTCCAGGCCGGTCACCCACCGCCGGTCCAGGCCGGTCACCCACCGCCGGTCCAGGCCAGTCACCCACCGCCGGGTGGTTGCCGGTCACACACCAACGGGTGCTGGTGGTGGGTGACCGGCCACCACCCAGAGGTTGGTGACTGACCTGGACCGGCGGTGGGTGACCGGCCACCACCCGGCGGAGGGTGACTGGCCTGGACCGGCGGTGGGTGACCGGCCTGGACCGGCGGTGGGTGACCGGCCTGGACCGGCGGTGGGTGACTGGCCTGGACCGGCGGTGGGTGACCTGCCACCACCCGGCGGAGGGTGACTGGCCTTGACCGGTGGTGGGTGACCGGCCTGGACCGGCGGTGGGTGACCGGGTGCTGCAATGTGACTGTAAGGGGGGGTGTCAACTCCCATTTCGTATTGCATATTCTAAAGTATGTGTTGGCCTGCACCGCCCACGCGGAATGCGTGCACCGCCATAGCGACGCCAGTGACTGTTCATTCTCAAATGATGCACCGTCGCGGTAGTCCTTACATGCGTTATGAGGGTTGTGGCCGTGATGGTACTTGTCCATACAGCATATGTCATGCACAAAATCATGACCAACGATCAACTTCTGTGTAGGTGGAAGGCGTCCACACATGGCATATGTACACACACTGCATGTCTCCGCACACATGTAATGTTGACAGTTGTACATGTGTGTTAGGACATGTACAGAATGCCGCAACTATCATGGTGTCAAGTCAATGGCCCGTGGCCACGTGTGCATTTCATATCCACTTTTTGACATGTGTAGTCATACTATTGACCTTGACATTGGTTAACTATGGCTATTGATGTGCACCCAAGTTAAAACACATGTGCATGGCGACGTGTTGACGTCTTGGTTTTGCGTACACATGTTTACATTCATACACATCTACACAGTACTTCAAGGGTGTCTAACCACATGCAGAAGCTGTTGTGAGTGTGTGGTTTGTGTTTGCAAGTAACAATGATGGGGTATACATGCATTCTCTGCATGCGTATGTGTGTTGCCTGTTGTGTGCCCATGCATGTCATGTGAGGATGCCCAGCATTGTAGGTGGGGTCATTGGTGCATGAAGGCAAGGAGGGTGTGTTCCATGTTCGTACTGTGTGTGCACGTGCATGTGTGTCTGTGGTGACGCTTGTCCACATTTGGGTCCTCAGTCATGTGTGGTTGGCACTTCTTTAGACATGTGTACACGTTACATTGGACATGTTTGCACACATGATGTTGTGTGTGGCAGAACATTTGTTTTGTATTTCTCTGTATTGCATGAAATATTGGTCACATAACAAATATGAGCATTGTTGGCAACATGTCTTATTTGTATTGTGTTTGTCAACATGTGATAGTGTGGAACAGCCAGGCGTTGTTGGTCAATTGACATCTGCTCCCATCTACTCCCACACAGGAGGGCTCCAAATGTGCATCGACCATACACTGTGCTGGAGGACATGGTTGACGAGGGGGTGATCCGCAAATTCCGACTTGATCGACGTAGATTGCTGGAGCTTGTAGCCCAATTGTCACCTCATCTGCAGCCACGCAGAACATATCCTGGAGCTATTACACCCACAGCAAAGGTGATGGCGGCACTTCACTTCTTTGCAACTGGCACCTTCCAGTACACAGTTGGACATGCCGGGGGGATGTCACAATCCATGTTCAGCATGGTACTGCGGGATGTTATGAATGCCATGAGGCTTTACAAGGATGAGTACATCCATTTTCCACGGCCGGCAGAGTTGGCAGCAGTCAAAGGGGACTTCTATGCCCTGGCACAGATACCACACGTAGTGGGTTCCATTGGTGGCACACATATCGGTCTCATTCCACCCCAGGCACGTGAGCCTGTATATCGCAATCGAAAGCACTACCATTCGATGAACGTGCAGGTGGTGTGCCTGGCTGACAACATCATCTCCCATGTTTGTGCCAGATTTCCAGGCTCCGCACATGAATCACACATCCTGCGAAGCAGCATTGTCCCCCAACTGATGCCTAATCTGCGTCCAGAACGTGCGTGGCTTGTAGGTGAGTATGCTGTGAGGACAGTTGTGTTGTATGTGTGGAATGGTGTACCCACCAATCCTGGTAATGATATTAGTGTCTGTCATTCCCCCACAAAGGTGACTCTGCGTACCCAAACCGACCGTGGCTGCTGAGTCCCATACGTTATCCTACTACACCTGGTGAAATGCGTTATAATGATGCCCATGGGAGGACACGTCGAGTGGTGGAACGTACTTTTGGACTGCTGAAGTCTAGGTTTCGCTGCCTGGATAGAACCGGAGGGGCCCTACCATACTCACCAGGCAAAGGATGCAGAATCGTGATTGCCTGCTGCATGCTCCACAACCTGGCCTTGCGAAATAACATTGAACTGATCATGGACCCTGAAGACCAACAGGTTGCTCGGCCTCCCATCCCACCCATGTCGACTGATGAGGATAGTGGTGAGGAAGAAGGTGTGGAGCAGAAGCGTCAGCTCATTGATCGCTATTTCCCTTGAATGTGAGTAACTACCTCTTGTGCAGCCAGACAATGCGTGATGTATGTTTGCTGGTGGAGTGTGGATGAGGTGTGTCTATGATGCCTGTTCTGGTATTTTCTGTTTGCAAATGTGTGTGGTAGATGGTGTACATGCAATGCTCCCTGATGTGTGTCTTGTGATCCACTTAATTTGTGATGAGTGTGGTTTGTGGGATGTTGCAGTACAGTGTGTTGTGATGGGTGTGAATCACTTTCCTGACCTGTGTTTGTTGTTCTCTCATTATCCCTAGGTCACTCCCACAGAGGCATGATTCTCAACAACATTGATCCCTGCACCTGGTAACGTTACATTATAAGACAATCATGTGATTAAAACATGGAGGTCACACATCATTGAGTGTTTACGTGATGTTTATTTACAGGTTGAGGATTGATGTTGGTGCATATTTACAAAGAAGTGTTGGGGGGAGTGAGAGTTGAAGGTCATGGCAGATGAAAACACCGTGGGGACACCACATTGTGTGATGTCCAGCTAGTCCAACAGACGTGTGCCAATGCTTGGCATTGTGGGACAGGATAGTTTGCAGGGTGAATGCCAGGCTCAGACAAGGGTGAGGTCATTGGCGGCCCCTCTTAGAGCGGGTAGATGGGGCATTACCATTGCTCTCACCGGGATCCAGCCTCGGACGGCCCCTCCGTCTTAGAGCCGGAGCGGAGACAGCTGTGGGTGCAGGTTGGTCAGGGGCCACCTCCCTGTCCGTGGGCTCAGGTGTGGGTGGCGGTGGTGTTGGTGACCGGTCCCGCTGGGCACTTGGGTGAGGGGGTGGTGGTGTGGCACGGGATAGCCAGTCCCTCCACAGAGCAGTTTGCTGGCCCATAAGGTCCACAATTTGGCCTATGCGGGTATCAATGGACCGCAACAGATGACTGCTCTCTTGTGAGTCTTGGTGGGCCCGATCAGACTGTGCCTGCGACCGCTCATAGGAGGCATGGAATCTGGCGATGGCTTCCAGGGTTTCAGCATCCAGGATGGGGTGGGTGTCCTTCCCCACCTCGCCGGAAAACTGCACTCCTGGTTGTGAGCTGTGCCCTCACCTGTGTCCTCTCACGTACACTCTCCCTGCTTGCCTGGGATGTTGATGGCCCATCATCGGCCGATGGGTCAGGCAGGGTGGCACAGGCAGGAGTGGTGGTGGTAGAAGTGGTGGTGGTGGTGGCTGCACAGCTCACAATGGCAGGTGTTGGTGTGGTGACACAGGTCGAGGTGGTGGAGGCAGTGATGTCCTGGGAGCCTGATGGCCCTGGAAGTCTGCTTGGGCCCGCATCGTCCTCTGCACCCGAGCTGGCAATGGGCTCGTCCCCAGAGAGTCTGTGCTGTGAGGGGGGCTACTGGTGCTGCCGGTTGCTGCTTTCGCCAGTCAAGTTGCGATCACCTGAGGGACAAGATTATCATGATCAATGCTGTGGACATGACATGTTGTCGGTACCAACATTACAAATCAATAACCTCTCTCACACACCCCACCCACCACCACCCTCCCTGTGGACATGGGGGCCTGTTGGGAGTTGTAGTGCTGGTCTCTCACACACCCCACCCACCACCACCCTCCCTGTAGACATGGGGGCCTGTTGGGAGTTGCAGTGCTGGTCTAACACACACCCCACCCACCACCACCCTCCCTGTGGACATGGGGGCCTGTTGGGAGTTGTAGTGCTGGCTGCTTTGCCAACATGCAAGGCTGGAAACGTAGGTGGCAACATTTGTGTTTGGTTATGGCGTGTGCATTTGAGGACAGGACTTCACATTTGGGTGACTATGTGGACCACATGCATGGATTGGAGCCTGGGAGAAGTGTGTTGTCAGATGTGCAAGGCAGACCATGTCAGTGTGATAGTGGTGATTGGTTTGTACTTACCAGCCTCTAGTCCCTCCTCGAGTCCTTCCAGGCTCTCATGGTGCAGTATGCCCAGCATCTTCTCCTCCCATTCTGCATATGGTATGGGCTCCGGGGGAGTGCCGCCGCCAGTGTGGTGTGCCCGCAGGTGGTTCTTTGCCCTGATGCCTTTCACCCTTGTCTTGAGGTCGTGCCACCACCTCTGGATCTCGTGTTTTGTGCGTGGCACGGTCCCTGACGCATTCACTCTGGTCACTATCCTGTCCCACATGTTGTTTTTTGGTTGCCAAGGTGGTCTGCTGGACTAGGGTGCCGAAGAGTTGTGGTTCAACACGGATGAT
The DNA here is from genome assembly GCF_964261635.1 of Lissotriton helveticus. NCBI lineage: Eukaryota > Metazoa > Chordata > Amphibia > Caudata > Salamandridae > Lissotriton > Lissotriton helveticus. The sequence continues at coordinate 1,837,466,740 of NC_136065.1, read as the reverse complement.
TTCATCCACCATGACCTTCAACTCACTGTCTGTGAACTTGGGATTTTTCTTTGGTGCCATGGTGTGTGATGTGCAAGGTGTTGGTGGGGTGTGGTGGGATGTGCAGGTGTGTGGTATGTAGGGATGGTGTGATGGGTGTTTGTGTGGTGGGTGTGTTTGTGTGCAGGTTGTATGTGTGTTTTTGTGTGTCTGCTGTTCGTCGTAATCTGGCTCTTGCTTGCAGCTATGCTGTGATGCAAAGGATTGTGGTTGTGGGAGGGATCCATTTTATACTCTGTGTGGTGGTTGTGTCCCAATGGTTGTTAGCAGTCAGGTGTTCTGTGGGCGTGTTGACTTGGGTGCATTTTTCGGTGCTTGGGGGGGTGTCATTGTGGCGTGTAGTTGCTGTGGGTGGGTGTTTCAGGTGGGTGGGTGTACTGTTTTGTTGTGTTTTGTATTTACTTCCGTCAGCCATTTTGTAATCGGTTTGACGGAAGGAATGGTGTTCGTATGGTCCTTCCGCAGTCATGCTCCGTTTGTCGATGTATTGTTTCCGCTGCGGTCGAGGTAGGATGTGAGTTCCGTTGGACTGGCGGCGTTATCCTAATCGCGAGGCTGGAGCCTCCGCAGGTATTGCGGCGGATGTGCCTGTTCCCGCGGTCATGTCCGTCCGCGGCGGAGGGTGTTTCTTTGGTACCGTCCGCTTGCGGCGGTCTTTGGTGTGCTCCGTCCGCCGCGGACGGTGTTTGCTGTGATCCGTCCGCCGCGGTCGGAGTTTCTTGGCATCATTATCCTAATCGCACCGGCGGTTTATCCGCGGAGCGGTCGGAGTATTTTTGCCGCGCCCATGGCGGACGGAACCCGTTTCCGTCCGCCATCCTAATAGGCCCCCTAGTTTGTATAATATTAACGTTAGTTGTGGTTCTGGTTTGTAGCGATTTCTTGTAGGAAGGAATACATTGAAGAGTGGTAATATTTGTAGTTTGTTGAGAATGGGATGATAATTAAAAAAAATAGAAAAAAACAGACATGCTTAATGAACATTATAATTAGGAATTATCATTTAAAAATTCACTGAAAAAACCATAGGTTTCAGGTAGGTTGTAGTTAGGAATTATCATTTAAAAAACCTTTGAAATTCACTGAGAAAAACCATAGGTTTCAGGGGTGTTATAGTTAGCTGGACATTTCCCTCATACAAAAACATTGAAATTCCTCCGTTATAGTTAGTTGTACTAACTGTAACTCTCGCGCCCGCAATCCGCTGGTGATGATGTCACATATTACATCATTCATGACATGGTCAGTGACATCACTGATGATATCACTGATTACATCTCAAATGACATCACTGATGACATCACTGATGACATCACTGATGACATCATCCACGTGACAATCACATACACCTCACCATATACTAGTATAACCTTTCATCACTCACTGTAAAATACAGAGTACCATATTTGAATTCATTGACACAGCAATACAAGTCTCTAAAAACCCACTTAGTGATTCCTAGATCTACACACACGTCTAGCCAATTACCTATAGATTCACTCATACATGTTGTCAATGATCAATAGAACACTATCAAATATACTTATACACATATATTGACATTACACACCAGCACATATATTTGCGCATCACCACACCCATAAAGATATTCACTCACTGTAGGAAGGTGGCTACCTGACTATGGTTACCCCAGATTTTTTGCCTGTGTTTAGCTGGTTTTTTGACTTAGTTGACCTGGTTCCCTGCTAATCAGGGCCCCAGGCCATCTGCTCTCTCTGTAAAATGGATTCCATGTACCCTAGGTACATACCACAATTGGAAATGGACTCCTTGTCAGCCCCTGTATAATGCACTATAGGTGCACAGGGCATAGGAGCCACTAAGGCCTACCAGGGGCTGCAGCATATCTTTTGCCACCCCTGGCTGGTTCTTAAATTGACACAACTGGCTGATCACTCAGCTGGGGTAAGGTGGTGTACACACCCCTTGCTTAGATATAGTATACCTATGTCTAAACCTATATCTGGACACATGTAAACCTGTGAGCCACTCCTATAGTTAGGCCTCATCAATCCTGGAGGCTGAGTGCGTGGTTTTATGTGAGATGGAGCTCTAGCATGAGCTGAGCCTGTCTGCAGCCGTCGGGAACAAATCCCTAAGCTGTTTCAGGATAATGCCATACCATATACTATTAAGTGCCTTATAATCCTCGCGGTTATTTAGCAACTTTGGTTTGGCTTTATCAAAACATGTCGTGTAAGGTGTCATACGCTTTGGAATACCATCCCCTCGCCAGTTCTGGCGACGGGGATGGCATTCCACCCCTCTAGAGGGGTAAGACATGTTACTTTACTTTAATGCGGTTGATTTCTCCAAAGACCTTAAGATCCACAAAATGGATGCCTCTGCCACAGACAAATGTCTGGACCCCTGCAGTTGACTGAAACTCGACCAAATGGGTCCTGGACAAAGGGTTTCCTGTCACAGGAGGGTGTCACCGCCCTCCAGACAGGAGATAGTGTATTGTAGCAGGGAGGTTTGAAAGAAACCAGACACTGCTTGGGGCGCACAAGGCTGCCCCTTGCATAATCCGGCCAAACCGGTTCTGGGGCACTCCAGCCCTCGTGCCAGGGCGGCCTGGATCAAAGGAAGGGGGTGTATCCACCCACTTCCTGGGTCCCACCCATAGGAGGGGACCTAGCAGGTAATCACGCCCACCAGATTCGAATAAGAGTGGGAGCAGTGCCAATGCACATCAGATTTCCTGGAAGAAACATTTGAAACGAAACTCTGGACCCTTGGACCTCCACTTCAACGTGGAAGCCCGAAGAATCTCCCTTGTGGTCAAGGAGTGACCACCCTGCAGCAGCAGGCACCATCCAGCCCTCGACGTCTACTTAGTTGCAGTTCCCGCCGGAACTTGAGCGACTGAGATCGACGAGATCAAGCCTGCCTGCCTTCTAACAGCCCGATCCACAGTCCCTGCAAAGCTGAGACCCGTGGAGGCGACCGGAAGCGTGGGGCACGCCATCTTGAATTGACCACGAGACGCTGACCGTGCAGCCCACGAGTGATCCTCGAAGCTGTGCACCGGGGTTTGAGAAGCCCCCACCCTGAGCTGCTCCTGAGCCGAAGTTTAGCCCTCCACACTCGACGAGTGCTGCGTGGGGCCCTTTGGCTCTATTTGGCTCAACGCGTTGGCCCGGTCACTTGCCAGCTGGCTAGTGGTCCCTGTGCCGACGAACTACCTAAGAAGACTCGTGAATCTGGTTGCTCCAGATCCACACCAGCTCCCCTGAAAAGGAGCCCCGACTCTGACCTTCCTGGTCCGAGTGAGAAGCAATCTTCCGATCCCGCGTGGATTGCTCTTGCCAAGGCTTGTTTGCTCCAAACTTGAAGCCGACTGCACCGACGGTGAGAGCCTGCGTGGGACAGATCGTGACCTGCTCCTGGACGTCGCAGATGCCCCAGAGCCCACGTGACAGCGGAGAGAAGCTCCTCGACGACCACCTGATTGCGCCCGACATTGCCTGGTTCCGTCCTGGTTCCACCCTGGTCACTGCTGAGTGACCCAGACTCTGTCCCCTCTGCTTTCAGGTACTCTACAACTTGAGTCCACCCTTGGACTCCACCGGACACTTCATCTTTAACCCGCCTGCAGCCCTTTCAGCTTCAAGCACCAAGAGCCTGCGAGTCAAAACCCGACGCCACTTCGACCCTGTGCACCCACTTCCTGTGGGTGAGGTAACTTTGCTCCGCCGGTGTTCCCACACTGGTGCACACCTCTAGGGTCTGTGTGTTAAGTTTTGTTCCTCTAGGTTCAGCGGAAGTGTCCTTTAACTTTAACTTTACAACTTTTACGCACCATTGGTTAACATTGGTGCGTGCGTGCGCTTTCCGCACATCTCCCGAATCCCGAGGGCCATTCCCGACTTCAGCATTGCTTGTCCTGACTGCTCCCAGCGATTCCCTAGGCCCTAGGCCTAACCACTGCTCGAGTGGCATCTCTTATACCACTTGTTTAGTATATGGTTTGAGTGGCCCCCTGCCCTCATCCATAATTGTGCAACTTTGTATGTTTAAACAGTGCTTTTGATTTAACGCTTGTGCCCCTTTATTCATAAAGAATACTGGGGATTGTTTTTAGTAATAAACACATATATTTTTATAATATATACTTGTGTGGTGTCCTTTCATTTGGTATTACAGGATTGTATGTGGTAAAACAGCTCGCTTAACACGACCTCTTAAGTTAAGCCTTTAGGCTGCTTAGTCCATGCTACCCCTAGGATAGCTTGTCTAATAAGGTTGACTTACAACCAGACACCATAAGGGATTGTTTGGTCAGGTAGTAGGTGGTTCCAGAATTGGAAACATCCCCTACCAGGCCAACTTCTCACATTGGTGAGCAGCGGTGCGGATTTGAGCTTGCTGTTGTTTTACCATTGCAATCTTTATATCAAATTGAAAGATCACATCAAGTACCTCTAGGTACATATAAAATCAAAAGCTTAGCATATTAAGTTCTACTGAACTTAGTAGTTGTAGGTTAAAGGGATTAGCACACCCTGACTACAACTCACTAGCAAGGTACAGTAGGAAAACACTTAGTGTAGGTAAGTGCACCACTTACACCTCACTAGTAACCATGTCTGACACAGGAAAAGCCTCAGGGTCTACTCCTGTGACAGTTGACCTTACCCAGGCAACTTTTGGATATGACAAGTTAACCCGCAGAGACTTGATTGCCTTGTGCAAAGCAAGAGGGTTAAAAAGGGGCAGAAGCCCCACCTGCCTAATCCTGGTAGAAATCCTAGAACAGGATGACTTAGAAAAGGCGAAGCAAGCTTCCCTAGACACAGGAAGTGGAGGGAACCCCCCTGTAGTTGATCCCCCTGAAGAGGAGGATGATGATGACTTAGATGAGGACTCAGATGTTGAGGACTTAGAAGTACAGGATCAGGGTAGCCAGGTTCCAGTTGGTAGGCTTAGCCAGGCCAACTTGGACCTACTGGGGAATGGAGAGGGCCAGCACCTCCCCAGAACCCAACATGTGATTCTCCCAGGCAACAGAAGAGTGAGATCTCCCTCAGGGGACTCTCATATTTCTAGTGCCTCCAGAGAATCAGAGAGAGGCATGACTGCTTCTCAGAAAGCTGAGCATAGGGCTAGAATGAGGGCTGTCAAACTCCAAATAGAGAGAGAGGAGGTAGCCCTGAGTCAAGCTAGACTTACCTTAGCTCAAGCTAAACTTGCCTTGGCAAGAGAGCAGAAATTGTGTGGCTTAGATGCCACTGGTGGCAGCAATATTCCTAAAGAGAAACCCAGGTCCTATGATAGTAGAAACCTGACCAAGATTGTGCCCCCCTACAAGGAAGGGGATGACATCCACAAATGGATGACTGCTCTTGAGAGAGCCTGCATGGTACAGCAGGTTCCTGAGGAACAGTGGGCAGCAATCTTATGGTACTCCTTTTCAGAGAAAGGGAGAGATAAGCTCCTCACTGTTAGACATGAGGATGCAAACAATTACAAAGTCCTGAAGAGTGTTCTGATAGATGGGTTTGGCTTAACCACTGAACAGTACAGGTTGAAGTTCAGAGACACCCAGAAGACACAGACTCAGGACTGGACTGATTTTGTTGATTGTGCAACTAAGGCTCTGGAGGGTTGGCTACATGGCAGCAAAGTACATGACTTTACAGGATTGTATAATTTGATTATGAGGGAGCAGATCCTAAGTAATTGTCAGAACCAGCTCTTACACCAGCACCTGGTGGACTCTGATCTGACCTCTCCCCAAGAATTGGGAAAGAAGGCAGACAAATGGGTCAGAACCAGGATTAGGCCTAAGAATCAGGACAGTAACCAGAAGAAGGAGTCTACCAAGCCTCAAGATAAGGGTGGGGATAAAAGTAAAGATAAGACTTCCCCAGGGCCCCAAAACTCCAAGGATGGGGGTGGGTCCCAAGACACTTCTTCAACTGAGAAAAAGCCTTATTGTTATGCCTGTAAACAGGTTGGGCATTACAAAACAGACAACTGTTGTCCCAAGAATAACAATAAAGAAAATATACCTCCAAAGCCAGCTTCAACACCTCCTGTTACTGTCAGCAGTAATCCCCCAGGAAGTGGAAGCACACCCAGGAATCTGGGTGGGTTTACTGTTGGAGCTCAGGTGGACCCTGGCCTATCCAGGTCCCCATCACCCAATGATCTTGTTTATGAGACTGGCATGGGGTTTGCCAACTTCTCTGCTTGCCCAAATACTTTGAGCAAGTATAGACAAGAACCCATCATCAATGGTTTGAAAGTTGAAGCTTTTAGAGACACAGGGGCTAGCATCACCATGGTGGCTGATGGCATAGTCCCCTCTAAGCAACTTTTACCTGGTGCCACATACCAAGTTACAAACATTGATGGAATCCAAACAAATCATCCCATGGCAGTAGTAAGTCTCAGCTGGGGAGGTGTCATTGGCCCAAAGAGAGTGGCAGTGTCACCAAACTTGCCTGTAGACTGCCTACTTGGTAATGATTTAGAGATCTCAGCCTGGGCTGAGGTTGAACAGGAAACCCATTCTAGAATGGTAAATTACAATGGAAAGGTTAGTGGGGCTGTAATGGCTACAGCCCCAATTCAAGATGTCCTTCCTGAAAAGGTTGGTAGGGCTGAGAAACTCTCTGCCCCATCTTTAGCAAAAGCTCTTCCTGAACAGAATAGCAAAGCTGTTATGATAACAGCAGAAACCCAAACTGAGTCTCCTCCTGAAAAGGTTGGTGGGGCTGTGATGGCCACAGCCCAAACTCAAACTGACATGTGTGTTGTGAAGCCTGAAATGATGGATAACTCCCCACAAACTGAGAGCATGGAGGAGGAAGAGAAATCTCCCCCTCACCAGACTTTAGGACAGGATCAGCCTCCTCAGGGAACTGATCTTACCCCTGATGAAGGAACTGCCCCAGAGGTTGTTAGGCCTGGCCTGACAGAGCCTCTGATGGCGGTGGACCCTTCTCAGGTGGGACCCAGTCTGGAGCAGGTAACCTGCCCCTCTCTACCTTGCCTTAGCCAGCCCAGGGCTGCAGAGGACAAGAAGGACAGTGAGACCCAGAGGGCCCCCTGTCAAATAAAGCACCCCCATCAAAAGATTAGGTGCACCAAAACTAGTAGCCCTAGTAAGGTGAAAACTTTAAAAACTCCTGAGGGAGCCCCCTTAAAAACAGTTAGGGACCTCCCACAGAGGGATTCTGTTGGGCACAGCCAAACCTGGGACCCAAGGGGCCCAAACCTGAACTGTCCCTCCAGCAAGCCAAACAGAGGGACCCAGCCTCCAGCTTTAGGTAGCCAGAGGTTGACCCTGAGAGCACAGTGCAACTCAGTTAAAGAGAGAAAGGCACACATGGTGGAAGATAATTGGAGGAAGCTAAGCCCTAAATTAGTAGAGCCTCGCTTCAATACTCCATATCCAAACCAGCCTTTAACTTTGCATAAACACACCCAAGGTAGTGATTCCCTATGGTGGAGACCCTCTGATACCCCAAGGGTGAGGGACTGCTTAGTGGACCATGAGACAGGGGGTACCCATGCTAGTGCAGGTACTTCCTTATATGGCCACTCAGGCAATATAGGCTTACCTGGCCAAGGATAGCCTTATCTCTTTTCGTTTGGGGGGGGGTTATGTAGGAAGGTGGCTACCTGACTATGGTTACCCCAGATTTTTTGCCTGTGTTTAGCTGGTTTTTTGACTTAGTTGACCTGGTTCCCTGCTAATCAGGGCCCCAGGCCATCTGCTCTCTCTGTAAAATGGATTCCATGTACCCTAGGTACATACCACAATTGGAAATGGACTCCTTGTCAGCCCCTGTATAATGCACTATAGGTGCACAGGGCATAGGAGCCACTAAGGCCTACCAGGGGCTGCAGCATATCTTTTGCCACCCCTGGCTGGTTCTTAAATTGACACAACTGGCTGATCACTCAGCTGGGGTAAGGTGGTGTACACACCCCTTGCTTAGATATAGTATACCTATGTCTAAACCTATATCTGGACACATGTAAACCTGTGAGCCACTCCTATAGTTAGGCCTCATCAATCCTGGAGGCTGAGTGCGTGGTTGTATGTGAGATGGAGCTCTAGCATGAGCTGAGCCTGTCTGCAGCCGTCGGGAACAAATCCCTAAGCTGTTTCAGGATAATGCCATACCATACGTATTAAGTGCCTTATAATCCTCGCGGTTATTTAGCAACTTTGGTTTGGCTTTATCAAAACATGTCGTGTAAGGTGTCATACGCTTTGGAATACCATCCCCTCGCCAGTTCTGGCGACGGGGATGGCATTCCACCCCTCTAGAGGGGTAAGACATGTTACTTTACTTTAATGCGGTTGATTTCTCCAAAGACCTTAAGATCCACAAAATGGATGCCTCTGCCACAGACAAATGTCTGGACCCCTGCAGTTGACTGAAACTCGACCAAATGGGTCCTGGACAAAGGGTTTCCTGTCACAGGAGGGTGTCACCGCCCTCCAGACAGGAGATAGTGTATTGTAGCAGGGAGGTTTGAAAGAAACCAGACACTGCTTGGGGCGCACAAGGCTGCCCCTTGCATAATCCGGCCAAACCGGTTCTGGGGCACTCCAGCCCTCGTGCCAGGGCGGCCTGGATCAAAGGAAGGGGGTGTATCCACCCACTTCCTGGGTCCCACCCATAGGAGGGGACCTAGCAGGTAATCACGCCCACCAGATTCGAATAAGAGTGGGAGCAGTGCCAATGCACATCAGATTTCCTGGAAGAAACATTTGAAACGAAACTCTGGACCCTTGGACCTCCACTTCAACGTGGAAGCCCGAAGAATCTCCCTTGTGGTCAAGGAGTGACCACCCTGCAGCAGCAGGCACCATCCAGCCCTCGACGTCTACTTAGTTGCAGTTCCCGCCGGAACTCGAGCGACTGAGATCAACGAGATCAAGCCTGCCTGCCTTCTAACAGCCCGATCCACAGTCCCTGCAAAGCTGAGACCCGTGGAGGCGACCGGAAGCGTGGGGCACGCCATCTTGAATTGACCACGAGACGCTGACCGTGCAGCCCACGAGTGATCCTCGAAGCTGTGCACCGGGGTTTGAGAAGCCCCCACCCTGAGCTGCTCCTGAGCCAAAGTTCAGCCCTCCACACTCGACGAGTGCTGCGTGGGGCCCTTTGGCTCTATTTGGCTCAACGCGTTGGCCCGGTCACTTGCCAGCTGGCTAGTGGTCCCTGTGCCGACGAACTACCTAAGAAGACTCGTGAATCTGGTTGCTCCAGATCCACACCAGCTCCCCTGAAAAGGAGCCCCGACTCTGACCTTCCTGGTCCGAGTGAGAAGCAATCTTCCGATCCCGCGTGGATTGCTCTTGCCAAGGCTTGTTTGCTCCAAACTTGAAGCCGACTGCACCGACGGTGAGAGCCTGCGTGGGACAGATCGTGACCTGCTCCTGGACGTCGCAGATGCCCCAGAGCCCACGTGACAGCGGAGAGAAGCTCCTCGACGACCACCTGATTGCGCCCGACATTGCCTGGTTCCGTCCTGGTTCCACCCTGGTCACTGCTGAGTGACCCAGACTCTGTCCCCTCTGCTTTCAGGTACTCTACAACTTGAGTCCACCCTTGGACTCCACCGGACACTTCATCTTTAACCCGCCTGCAGCCCTTTCAGCTTCAAGCACCAAGAGCCTGCGAGTCAAAACCCGACGCCACTTCGACCCTGTGCACCCACTTCCTGTGGGTGAGGTAACTTTGCTCCGCCGGTGTTCCCACACTGGTGCACACCTCTAGGGTCTGTGTGTTAAGTTTTGTTCCTCTAGGTTCAGCGGAAGTGTCCTTTAACTTTAACTTTACAACTTTTACGCACCATTGGTTAACATTGGTGCGTGCGTGCGCTTTCCGCACATCTCCCGAATCCCGAGGGCCATTCCCGACTTCAGCATTGCTTGTCCTGACTGCTCCCAGCGATTCCCTAGGCCCTAGGCCTAACCACTGCTCGAGTGGCATCTCTTATACCACTTGTTTAGTATATGGTTTGAGTGGCCCCCTGCCCTCATCCATAATTGTGCAACTTTGTATGTTTAAACAGTGCTTTTGATTTAACGCTTGTGCCCCTTTATTCATAAAGAATACTGGGGATTGTTTTTAGTAATAAACACATATATTTTTATAATATATACTTGTGTGGTGTCCTTTCATTTGGTATTACAGGATTGTATGTGGTAAAACAGCTCGCTTAACACGACCTCTTAAGTTAAGCCTTTAGGCTGCTTAGTCCATGCTACCCCTAGGATAGCTTGTCTAATAAGGTTGACTTACAACCAGACACCATAAGGGATTGTTTGGTCAGGTAGTAGGTGGTTCCAGAATTGGAAACATCCCCTACCAGGCCAACTTTTCACACTCACCCAAACAACTATTATAACACGTAGTCTTAACGTCATATACCTACTGAATTAACTATTCACATATCTTTGGGCAGTCACAGACCCCCCCACCGAACCACACACACATTCACTCTCCCATACAAATAGTGAGTGAACTAATCAATAACTAACATAGACTTTCACGTAGCTAGTAACCAACTGGTGCAGCAGTTTACACAACAACTGACAAAGTAATACATATATTCACACAGTTTAGTCACTATCCAATATATTTAGTGAGACACTATAAATTAGTCAAGTAAACAGTCAATCACACTGCTACTAAATCCTCCCTCAAGATAGGTATATATCCACTGATTCTTAAATGCAGATTGCTATATATATAATACATATTTAAATAACAAACCAATACACATTAACTGGATGATGTCATCAGTGATGTCACTTGAGATGTCATCAGTGATGTCACTGACCATGTCATGAATGATGTAATATGTGACATCATCACCAGTGGACTGCGGACGCGAGCGTTACAGTTAGTACAACTAACTATAACGGAGGAATTTCAATGGTTTTGTATGAGTGAAATGTCCAGCTAACTATAACACCCCTGAAACCTATGGTTTTTTCAGTGAATATATATATATATATATATCTATATATATATAGATATATATATATATATATATATGTGTGTGTGCCGAATCCTTCGCCACTGCAATCCCTCAGTGCGATTGACGAAGCAGACTTAAATTAGTTATATAAATAAATATATATAAATATATATATATATATTCACTGAAAAAACCATAGGTTATAGACCATATATAGTTAGGAATTAGCATTTAGAAAACCTTATTTTACTCACACAAAATCATTGAAATTCCATATATAGTTAGTTGCACTAACTATATATCGCGCACCCGCAATCCACTGCGGATGATGTCACATATTACATCATTCATGACATGGTCAGTGACATCACTGATGACATCACTGATGACATCTCAAATGACATCACTGATGACATCACTGATGACAACATCCAGTGACTGTATGTTTCTGTAAAGTTAAAATATGTATTACATATTGAAGAATGAGTGGATGTATAAGTGTCTGGATGAAGGATTTAGTAGGTGCATGATTGACTGTATGAGTGAGTGAATAAATGTGTCTCACTGAGTGCATGAGTTAGTGACTAAACTGTCTTAATTTGTGCATCATTATGTCTGTTGTTCTGTAAACTGCTGCATGTGTTGATCAGTAGCTATATGAGTAAGTATATGGGTTATTGATTGGTTGCCCAAGTATTTGTATGGGAGACTGAGTGTGTGTGTGTGTGGTTCGCTGGGAGGTGTATGACTCTGTGCATAGATGTGTGAGCAGTTGATTCACTAGATGTATGGGTTCAAAAGTGCATGTGGAAACACCTGTATGGGCGGTTGACTGAGTGCATTGGTGAGTGAATGGATATCTCAGTGCTACATGTGGTAAATAAATAAATAATACCTCTCTTTTTGAATGCATAAATGAATAACAGATAGCTCAATAAATAAGAGTCAAGATTCGAGGTAGTAGGAGTTTTGCAGGTTTAATACAGCATAAAGGACAGGAACAGGACAACCTGCACGGGAACAGAATGGCAAGCCCTGGCAGCGCTGCCGGGGTCAGGATCGGGAATGACTAGCTTTTTAATAACAGTACATGAGCATATATACATAACGCAAACACATAGCATTACATTGCAATAGGCGTAGCAGTGGGTGGAGCAATAGGCGTGACGCGTAGCAGTCGCGAAAGATAAGGGTGAAAATGGGTGTAACAGGGCGTATACATAGACATGTGATGCAAACGTAACAGAATATGTCATGGATGGGGCGGAAACCATGGAGGGGGCTACCTAAGGAGCCGGGACCTCTAACCTAATGGTGCGCGCAAACTGGCAATGACGTATCACTAGGAGAAGCTGGGGGCTATGAACTCTGTGCTAGGAGCAGAGACTGAAGTCTGGAGAGTCAGGGCGACATGTACCTAAGCAGTATCTAGTATCTGATGTTTAGGGAACATGTTGATATAAACTAAGGATCAGGAGGGGAAAGGCTAACAGACTCTAAGACTGGAGCATGCATTATTCTACATGTAGTGCGTGATGAAGAATATTAAATGACCATTAATACAGTATTTCTCTTACATGGAGACGTAAAAGCTAGACAATGACGGATACTATTGATGCGGTTCAGTAGCTTAGGAATGCAGAGAAGGAGGACTGAACTGATAACTGGAATCATAACATACTCTTGGCAGACTCAGAGGCAGAGCCAGGCTGAACCGGGCACTGCAAGGCAGGAAGTAAGTGAAGGGTCGAGGATACAGGTGGGGGCTGTATCGCTCCTCAGCGAGGGCTTCAGGAGACAGAAGCTGAATCTGGTGTCCGGGCCCTTTTGAGGCCTAGAAACGGGGACTTTTCAATGGAATAACGTGCACACTGAGAAACGTGGCAACGTAGCTTTACATAGGCCTAATACTCGTTTTATTCACGAGAACTGGAAACTGGCATACTAGAGGTGGACACAACTATAATTGCGTCTTTAATCAAACATGGGGAATACATATGCATATTAATCATGCACACATAACATATGATGGAGGACGCGTAGGGACACAGAACATGGCAAAATTTACTTTTCCACATTCCCTCCTTGTCACTACGTTTCCATCAGGAAACATCAATATTCATGATACCATCTATCATTTCATACAGTATCATTTGCTCGTCTCGAATTCTTTTTGAACGGGATTTAGAACGGGACTTGGGACTAGGAATTATACTAGGAATACAGGATGTAGCACAAATGCCGCAAATCGCAGGGCCACATTGTATACAGAGGCAGCAACTGAATATGATCGCTACTGCAATACCTAGAAAGGACAAGACTTTCCATCCCCAAGCGGAAATTATACTCCAGAGCCAACCGGACCATGTCCAGGTGCCTGGATTTTGGTGTAACAGATGGGCAATTTTATGAAGTCTGGTTATAGCTGAATAAACAGACGGCGCGTTATTTGGAATGAAAATGCAGCAACTAGATCCGATGACTCTACATGCCCCGCCCCTATCGGCCAGTATGACGTCAAGGACGAGACGATTTTGCAAAACTACAAATCTCATAGCAGATTGCTCTTCGGTTAAGTTACCTAGGGCAGAGGCAGTCTCATTTACTACAGCTTCAAGGGTTCTGGTTAATCTACGGATTAGCTTACTATTCTGGATAGGTCCTATAAAGAAGAAGAAACCTCTATTGAAATCAGTATACTGTTCTAGAGCAGTTTCAGTATAATCGACAATTGGGGACTCGATCTCCCTTCTATGTCTAATGTGTACTAGATGTGTGTTTCTATGATAATCAGACGGGGCTAAGAAAACTGGTGGCAGTAGGAAGGCAATGTAACAGGTTCCCTCCCAATCGAGGGGCAGACGAACATATGCGGTCTGACCACAAATAAAATATGAATGACGTGAAGCTTTGAAAATAGATTTCCCACTGTCACTATACTTGACAATAGTAGTACAATCACTATGTCCTACATGTACGGAACCATTATTTCGGACACATAATTCGCCTTTGACTGGTAGTACTGAAATAGCAGGTAAGTCTGGAGTAGTATCAGACTGAACATTCAGGACCATGAAATTCGAAGAATAATTACCTAAATTATAAACTTCATTCTCTAGATCTAACCCGGTTCTATGGGGAAGACCTTGCTTGTCTGGAAAACATGTACTGTTTAGAAAAGACATATCTGTTGAGGATGACGTTAACGTGGACCATGCTCCACACGAACCATTATGTGAAAAAGGATAAGGAAAGAGTGGCAGAACTCCCTTCGGTGTCTGGAAAGGGGGGAGTCGACCACATACCCAACAATTAGTGGCATTGCTGGTCTGGTGTGAATGATGTAACATGCGGATAAAAGTATTATTTCGCATAGCGAGGCGGTAAGAGAGTTCATGAGGAGGCAGATCACTAAACGTGTGCTCTACTGTAACATTAGAAGACTTATTTTCATGAGAAACTGGAAAATACAGGTAAAATGCATAACTGGTGCAGGAAATCATAATGCTGAGAAATAAAACGAAACTTAGAAAAACGATACATCGGATTGAGTTTTGACTAACTCTCTCACTATGGGGGTCTATTCTATACATGTCAGAAACAGTCTAACCGTTTCACCTAGGGGAGGACTTAGACAATCAAACTGGCTGACTTATTTTACTAGACCGGAGTTTCAACTTATACTCCTGTTGCGGAGTTTTTTCTAACAGGGAGGGTGCAGTATCATTGTTCTTTGCGGGACAGTCCTTAAGAATAGTACTTTGGCAGTCTTTCAAATCCTGGGAAAAGTTCTTTGAGACCGGTTTCAGTCCATAAAATTTCTTTATGTGCGAAAGATGCACCCAGCCTTTGCGACCCTCCAACTTCACGGCTGTACGGGTGGCGAGGAGGACCTGTCGGGGATCCTTCCAGCGAGGCTCCAGCGGACTTGAGCGATCAAAATTGCGAACTAAGACCATGGATCCGGGAACGATTTCATGCGGTGCCACCTCGGTATTGTCTGGAAATGCGGCGGCAACCTGTGAACGACAAGAGTTGAGGGCAGACATCAAGGAAGCTAGGTAATCTGTCAGCATATTACTTGAAACATCGGTAATACTTCGGGGTCTAGGAGTACCCCACATGTTAGGGGGGCGGCCGAAAACGACCTCATACGGGGACAGACCTGATCTGGAATGTGCGACCATGCGCATATAGAACAAAGCGACTGGCAGAGCTACTAGCCAGTCCACACCTTTCTCTTTACAAACTTTTGCGATGCGAATTTTCAGGGTCTGGTTATGTCTCTCTACGAGACCAGCTGCTTCAGGATGGCGTACACAATGGAACTTCCACTGGTACCCTAACAAAAGGGAAACGTGCTTCATTAACTCTGAGGAGAATGGCTGGCCGTTATCAGAATATACGACCCTAGGGAGTCCGTAACGGGGGAAGAACTCACGAACCAACTGCTTGGCAGTGGTCGTGGCTGTGTAATCTGGGACTGGATATGCTTCTGTCCATCTGGACAAGGCGCATACAACTACAAGGACATACTTGAAACCTCGACATCGCTCCATCTGAATATAATCCATCTGGAGGACTTCAAAAGGGTGGTCAGGAGGCTGGAATCCACCTTGTTCCACCGGGACACTTTTACCTGGATTAAACTGACAACATATCATACAGGTACGGACCGTCTGCTTGGCTGCAGCTCGTAAATGCTTGTTGAACCAAATGTTCTGGATACTGTCTAACATGGCTTTTTCTCCTAAATGTGCTGGACTATGTGCGGTATTGATAATGACTTGAACCATAGAGTCGGGGAGAAACCATGTGGTTTTACCCTTCGTCACCCATCCCTGATCTGTCTGGACCCCTCCTTGTTCGGACCATTTCTTGATTTCCTCGGGAGTAGCATGTAACTGGATATCTATGACATCTTGAGTAGGGTCCTTAACTGTCATACATGTAGTCGGATCCGGAGTGTGTGTCATGTTAACTGGAATGTCTGGAGTCTGTGCTGTGAGCTTGGCTGTGCGATCTGCTAGATCATTACCTTGGGAAATAGTGTCAGTGACTTTCGTATGTGCCTTGCACTTCATGATAGCAATGGATGTCGGTAAATGTATTGCATCTAACAGAGCTTGAATGAGGAGACCATGCTGAATCTTGGTTCCATGAGAAGTCATGAAACCTCTCTCCTGCCAGAGCACTCCAAAGTCGTGTACGACTCCAAATGCGTAGCGTGAATCTGTGTAAACATTAACTTTCAGGTTCTTGGCGTGTATGCAGGCTTGAGTCAGAGCAACTAGCTCTGCTGCTTGAGCGGACAGGGTGTCAATACGGTGTGTTTCAATAACTTCGGTGTCAGTAGTCACTGCATACGCGGCGACTAGTTCTCCTGTGCTTGTTCTCATGCATGAACCATCCACATAAAGTGTCAGGTCGGGGTCTGGTAACGGAATATCTGTCAGATCTTGTCTTGGTTTAGTCGTAATGTTAACTACTTCCACACAGTCATGTGTGTCAGGACTTGAAGTAACTGATGGTAACAGTGTAGCAGGGTTCAGGATGTTGCAGCGTCTGATTTCTATGTGTGGCTGGAACAGTGTCAATTCATAACCTGTTAAACGTGCAATTGTCAAGTGCTGAGTCTGTGTTCGATTTAAAAGAACTTCCACGGAG
Organism: Lissotriton helveticus; assembly: GCF_964261635.1. Classification (NCBI taxonomy): domain Eukaryota; kingdom Metazoa; phylum Chordata; class Amphibia; order Caudata; family Salamandridae; genus Lissotriton; species Lissotriton helveticus. The sequence goes on along the minus strand of NC_136065.1, from coordinate 1,837,450,054 downwards.
TGTGGAACTTGTACTGTCAGGGAGTGTCCTAATACTATGGAATCACTTTGTCTGATAGCTAGTGCTGTGGCTGCCACTGACTTGAGGCACGCAGGCAGAGCCTGGGCTACTGGATCTAATGTGCTTGAGAAATAAGCACATGGCTTGTATTGTCCTGCTTGATCTTGTGTGAGAACAGATAATGCTGTACCTTCACGTTCTGTGACGAAAAGTGTAAAAGGCTTACTGTAGTTCGGTGTAGCTAGAACTGGAGCTTGGCATAAAGCTTTCTTCAACTCATTGAAACTAAGTGTGTGTTCAGATGTCCAAGGGAGGACAGTCGGTGCGGCTGCCTCCTGTGTCGTTAACTGTATCAGTGGCTTGGCTAGAAATGCATACTGAGGAATCCATTGTCTACAATAAGAAGTGAGGCCGATAAAAGCACGTACCTCCTTCTGGGTCTTGGGCTGAGGAAGACTCGCTATTAACTGGATACGGTCTGGTGTCAACTGCCTACCCCTCTTGGACAGTAAGTGTCCTAAGTAGACCACTTGCTGGACACAGAATTGAAGCTTCGAAGGGGACACCTTGTGCCCCATCTCGGCTAGGAAATACAGAACCGTCAGTGACGCTCGCTCGCAGTCACATTCAGAACGGGCTGTGATCAATAGATCATCGACATATTGGAGCAGGGCAGTGTCAGTTAGCATGTGAACATTATCAAGTTGTCTCTTAAGTGCTTGACTGTAAATACTAGGACTTTCTGTGAAACCTTGAGGAGCTCGTGTGAACATATAGCTCCTTCCATTTAAACAGAATCCGAAAAGAAACTGGCTGTCTGGATGAATGGGAACACTGAAAAATGCGTTCTTAAGGTCTATGACAGTAAAGAACGTGGCTTCGGAATCAATGGCTGTCAATAGGGAAGAGATATCTGGGACAACTGGGTACTGAGGAATAATACATTTATTAAGTTCTCGTAGGTCAATCACTAATCGATATACTGGGGGTGCATTTGGATCAGTACGTTTCATGACTGGAATGATCGGAGAATTGCATACATTGGAGTCAGTTTCTACAACTACTCCTTGAGCGATGAGCTCGTCAATAATTTTGGATAAGGCTGCTACAGCCTCAGGTGGCAATCTGTACTGTCTGATTCGTGGTAACACTACACCTGGCTTGAGAGTCACACGATGGGGTGTGATTTGCATGTAACCTACATCAGTTGGACCTTGCGCCCATAAATGCTGCGGAACATTAGACAATCTGGGATCAAAATCTTGTAATACATAGTGACCCTTAAAGTCACGTAGGAACAGACGTATTCCCTCTGGGGAACAGCATATAACTGCACCTAACTCTTTCAGTGTTTTAATGCCTAATAGATTTTCTGGACATGACTTAGTAAGTAACAGATCAGTAGTACGGGACAATGGACCTACTTCTAGAGTAACTGGCTTTGATATTTCATTTACAATGGGTTTTCCTGAAAATCCAAGGGAAACATTTCTAGAGCCTGAGAGCGGAGCCCCTGGAACTTCGGCGTGACTAATTGTGGTCCTACTTGCCCCTGTATCAATCAAAAACTTTCTGTCTTTCCCTAATACTTGACTGTGAACATAGGGACCTTCTTGATCTACAGGTATCTCGATGAGAGGCAAGCCTACCTCCCTCTCTAGGCTGTTTCATGAATACTGCTGGTACTCTGGATACTCGGATTGTGCATACTGGTACATCTGCTGTGTAACATGCTGTGTTGCAGCAATAGGCTGCGGTACTGTAACTGTCTGTGGTGCATTCTGTGGCTGGGGAGTCTGTGAAACTTGTTCTTGTCTAGGTGGACGTGGTCTTTCTTTAGTCTTACCGGTAGCTATGTTGTGTTTCAGAACTGCACACTCGTTTATAAAATGACCTGGCTGTTTACAATAATTGCAGTTCCCTTTAACGGGAGCTGCAGGATGACTGGCCTGATTCGGACCCCTCTTCTGACTGTCTTGAGGAACAGATTGTGCAACTAGTACTTTCATTTTCGTGTCTTTCATACGCTTTCTCTCGTGTTCTTGCTCTTCTCTGATTCTATTCTGGTGGTATTGGAGCATCTGTAACATCTGGGATGGGGTATTAGCTTGCCAGGTACTTTCGACTTTCAAAACTCGATTTTTAACTTGGGGACTTGAGTTCTCGACTAATTTAGTAACAAAGAGATGAGGGTATGACTCACTACTTGTCTTGAGGCCACTGTTGATGCTAAAACATTTCTCAAATCTAGAATAAAAATCACTAATGTCTTCGTCTTGTTTCTGTTTACAGGCTGAGATTGCATCCCAGTCTTCCTTTTTCGTTGTTAACAATCTGGGTAAAACTTGAATCAATAATTCAGGTAATTCTTTACATTTCGCTCCAAGACCGGTACCTGGTACTCGTGCCTTATCTTCAGCTTCTAGAACTGCCCAATCTATCTTTTTCTCTCCCACCTCCCATTCTTTTTCCTTGAGCTTTTCATACACCCCTGCGGGCAACAGAACTTTTAACATTTTAATTATATCTGGATACGTGTATTCTCCCATACGGAGCATGTCTTTTAATTCTCTATGGAACCCTGCTGGATCTTTATCATGACAGGGAATTAATTTTTTCATCTCTAAGAGTTCCATCTTTGTAATCGGAGTGTAAACAAACACTCGTTCTAGTTCGCCACCCGTTCCTCTAACTGGGTGGACTTCTCGTAACGGATTCTGTCTCTCCATGTAAAATGGTTTACTTTCTGGGGGTGAGACATGAACAAAATGCGGGTTCAGAAACGTTCTATATTTGTGGCGCTGTTCTAGAATGACACTAATCAGATAGGTACCTAAACCTTTCCATCTATACTGGAGTAACTCGTTCAGGATGTCATGTAACGGACCTGGATCAGAATGCTGACCCTCATACAGAGTAATGAGGTGCTGGATCATATACATACCCACCAGTCGCTGCTCGGCTGGGGGCAGTTTCAGAAACATTTGTGCCACTATTTCGTCTGGAAAAGTGGTAGAATCAGTAATCCATCGGACTGCTGATCGGGCTAGTTCCTGTTCATGCATGGTACTTAACTCACTGTAACCGATTCGTGATTTCAGAATGTGATCGGTAGCTTGAAACACTTGTTCTAGAGAACCTTGTTCTGGTGCTGGATGATGGAAAGTAGACTTGTGTTCTAGGCGTAAATGGCGGTCTGGAAATCTAGATTTTCCTACATACGCTATTCTGGCGGGATTCTCGTCGTCTACCTCTTCAGTATCAGAGTTACTTTCTTTCTCGCTTACTTGTGCTGCTTTACGCTGTTCGTGTAACTTTATTATTTCTTTACGGATTTTCTTGTACATACTCTCCATAGCGCTGATGGTCTTGTGCTTACCCTCGGCTATATTATCACTCCACTTTGTCAGGGTCCTCATTTCGACTGGATCTTTAGACGGGTAATCTTGTTCTCTTATTAGACAGTTAATCAGGAACTTTAATATCATGAGCTGGATCTCAGCTTTCCTTTGAGACATGGCCTCGCCAATACTTTCTGGATCATCCCCTGTACGGATGAAACGATATATTCTGTCTAGATCTTCTTTCATATTCGGTAGGGTGACTAGATACTCGGCCACCTTTCTTACGCGTAATGAATATAAAACCATATTATCCTCGCCTGGGACTGGATCATAGCCGCATTCGGTAAGGGCTTTCCTTATTTCTGCAACAGACTGATATCTGGGCGTACGCTGTGACGCTTGAGCATGTAATTCGACTGACGTTAAACGCTTGTGTGGCGGCGGGGTCTGAGGAGGACCTCCTCCTGCGGCCCCTAAACTAGAATCGTCAACTGATACTCTTCGTACTAGTGTGGCGGGAAATTGAAATGCGGGCTGAACTGGTATGGCGGACTGGACCTGGGGGACCGTAGCAGGTACTGCAAGGGGTACCCCGGTGTCTGGAGGAACGGGAAGTGCCTGATTTACAGGGACTGGCGGAGCGCGAACAGGATTTGCATATTCTGGGACTGTGTCGTCCAAATAGGACGAGATAAAAATATCAGCTGCGGTCGGTTTGTGACGTAGCTTGGTCGGAACTAATGGTGGCGGGAAATTACTGGATGCCTCCGGGGTCGCTTTTGGCAAGCCCTCGGCAAGAAGAGGGTACATACCCTTAATAAGGGCGTTCCTCTGTCTGTCTGCCTGTTCAGTTTTAACTCGTTCACCTATCTCGATTAATTCTTTTTCTTGGGCTCGCTCTTGGGATTCTCTACTTAATTCTGACTTTCTGATTTCTTTTTCGGTTCTTTTATGAGATTCTTTGCGCCATAACTCGATGGCATCTTTCTGTGACTGTCTGGCTTTCTTTTTCCATAATGCCTCTTCTACTCTCATGATGCACTCGGCATCCCACGTACCTGATACGGGCCATCTATACTTTTCTTCCAACTCTTTGGTGTACTCTACCCATAAATCTAGATATAATATGGCACTTATGCCATGCTTCTGATACATGAAATGACCTGGACTGTCCCTAGGCGGGACCGGAACTGCTGCTTCCAGCAGACCCTTTCTAGTTTTTAACTGACGTAACTTAGAAAACAAGGGCATGACTGAACTATAATCTAGACACAATACAATACACAATGAACACGATACTTATTCCCCATTCATACCACGACATTAAAATACATGAAGAACATTTAAAATAACAGTTCGAACAGAATACTACCTGGAATACTGAGAACAGAACACATGAATTTTCTCGAGAACAGAACTGACTAGAACAGAAACTAGATGCACTGCTGAAACAGTACGAAACTTACCGGTCTCATAAAGAGACACGTCAGGACCCGCATCCACCGAAGTGGACACTTCGTTTGTGGGTCTGTGTACCACCAACCCACGGACCAGAGTCAATTAGATTGACCCTGTCTAGATACTACCCCAGTAACGGTACTCACCGGGCAGCAAGAACGGAAGGCCTCGGACTGGACTGGACTGCTACGACGACGGACGACGAACTTCGGACTTCAGTTACGGGTGGACCTCCGGATACCTCGGACCTTGGACTCTCGGCTTGGGCTCTGCGCAGAAGAGTTCCGTCACGACTGCAGAGGGTCAGGGGGTCGGCGTGGCTTCACCGACGCGTGGGGAAAGGGCAAGTCCCTATTCGGGCGCCATTATGTGGTAAATAAATAAATAATACCTCTCTTTTTGAATGCATAAATGAATAACAGATAGCTCAATAAATAAGAGTCAAGATTCGAGGTAGTAGGAGTTTTGCAGGTTTAATACAGCATAAAGGACAGGAACAGGACAACCTGCACGGGAACAGAATGGCAAGCCCTGGCAGCGCTGCCGGGGTCAGGATCGGGAATGACTAGCTTTTTGATAACAGTACATGAGCATATATACATAACGCAAACACATAGCATTACATTACAATAGGCGTAGCAGTGGGTGGAGCAATAGGCGTGACGCGTAGCAGTCGCGAAAGATAAGGGTGAAAATGGGTGTAACAGGGCGTATACATAGACATGTGATGCAAACGTAACAGAATATGTCATGGATGGGGCGGAAACCATGGAGGGGGCTACCTAAGGAGCCGGGACCTCTAACCTAATGGTGCGCGCAAACTGGCAATGACGTATCACTAGGAGAAGCTGGGGGCTATGAACTCTGTGCTAGGAGCAGAGACTGAAGTCTGGAGAGTCAGGGCGACATGTACCTAAGCAGTATCTAGTATCTGATGTTTAGGGAACATGTTGATATAAACTAAGGATCAGGAGGGGAAAGGCTAACAGACTCTAAGACTGGAGCATGCATTATTCTACATGTAGTGCGTGATGAAGAATATTAAATGACCATTAATACAGTATTTCTCTTACATGGAGACGTAAAAGCTAGACAATGACGGATACTATTGATGCGGTTCAGTAGCTTAGGAATGCAGAGAAGGAGGACTGAACTGATAACTGGAATCATAACATACTCTTGGCAGACTCAGAGGCAGAGCCAGGCTGAACCGGGCACTGCAAGGCAGGAAGTAAGTGAAGGGTCGAGGATACAGGTGGGGGCTGTATCGCTCCTCAGCGAGGGCTTCGGGAGACAGAAGCTGAATCTGGTGTCCGGGCCCTTTTGAGGCCTAGAAACGGGGACTTTTCAATGGAATAACGTGCACACTGAGAAACGTGGCAACGTAGCTTTACATAGGCCTAATACTCGTTTTATTCACGAGAACTGGAAACTGGCATACTAGAGGTGGACACAACTATAATTGCGTCTTTAATCAAACATGGGGAATACATATGCATATTAATCATGCACACATAACATATGATGGAGGACGCGTAGGGACACAGAACATGGCAAAATTTACTTTTCCACAGTAAGTACATATGTAAAACACAGTACATGTGACATTTGACATATATAAATAACTGTGCATAAAAGCCAGTGAATGTGTGAGTGGCTGTATGGATCATTGTGTACTTGTATCAGGCATTGTAAAAGAGAGTAAATATGTGTTAGTATATGTTTGAATAAGTAAAGTGTGTATAACTGTATAGTTGAGGAAATGGAGGTGTGATTGATTCTTTGCATAACTGACTAAGTGTGTGAGTAACTCCATGGATGAGTGACAGTCTGTGAGTGTCTGTTTACACTGAGTGTATCTAAGGTTATATTAGAGTCTGAAGAGGTTCATCGTATTAACACATTAATGATGTCATCAGTGATGTGATCAGTAATGTCAAATGAGATGTCATCAGTGATGTCATCAGTGATGTCATTTGAGATGTCATCAGTGATGTCATCAGTGATGTCACTGACCATGTCATGAATGATGTAATATGTGACATCATCAGCAGTGGATTGCGGGTGCGCGATATATAGTTAGTGCAACTAACTATATATGGAATTTCAATGGTTTTGTGTGAGTAAAATAAGGTTTTCTAAATGCTAATTCCTAACTATATATGGTCTATAACCTATGGTTTTTTCAGTGAATTTTCAAGGTTTTGTAAATGCTAATTCCTAACTATATATGGTCTATAACCTATGGTTTTTTCAGTGAATTTCATTGGTTTTTTAACAGCTAATATCTGTAGCTGTAAAATGTATTCTTCTTTAAATCCAAAAATATATTTTATATGTTTATTAATAACTTTTTTTTTTATATATTTTTTTCTTCGTTCCCGCTTCGCGAATCGGGAATCTTCCCGTTAGCTGACCTTGATGCCGCGAAATAGACCGCGAGCCGGTAAACGTTTCTTTACCGCAACTGCCGCGTTAGAAAACAACATCGTGACGCCTCCCGTCCGCATGACGTTTCGCGTTGTCGCGTGATACGTCATATGACGTGCTACGTTAGCGAACTGGTACGCTTACCGAGTCGCAAAGCACAGGTTTCTGGAAGCAAACCGGGAGGCCCTGCAAAGCGCGTAACGTAAGCACAGCAGGTCATGTGACTTGGTAATAACACTTTTCATTGGTTCATTTCACTTTTGGTTTCCTAATGATGTAAGACTAGGTCATATAATCTAAAATGAACACTTTTCATTGGTTGAGAACTATTGTTTTTCCCAAATGATGAAAATCCCTCCTTCTTTCCTCACTCTGACTTTCATCATTGTGAGAGAAAGACCCTTTGTTACCAGTGAGCAATGGCTTCTTTAGTAGCTTCAGCTGGTGCTTCCCCACCACCTCCACCACATCCAAGGAAGAGTGGACCACCTGCTGAAGTTATAATTCAGCAAGAAGAGGAAGAAGAGGAACAGGACGACGAGCACGAAGAGAGGCACTTTTTGCCTGAGGAGCCCAGGACGTCTCACCGGAAAGAAAACTTCATTTGGCAATTTTTTAAAATTCCCAAAGGTCAGAAAAAAGTAAATGCAAGATACGTAACTTGCCTTATATGTCAAGATAGACTGTCCAGAGGGACCGACAAAAAATACAGTTTCGGAAACTACACAATGCATCGCCATATGACTAGGTGGCATCCTAACAACTACAGTGCTGCACAGTTTCGTAACGACCTAGATAATCTCCCTATTATGGCCAGAAGATCTGTTGTACCGGAAGTAACGGGACCAGAGGGCAGGGAGATGGTGCCAAATATACAAATGAGATTTGGTGAAGTAAAACAAGTCTGCGTACATTGCAGTGGATTCATTTGCTACAGAGAAAGTAGCATCACTCTGATCAACAGAGCTATTGACTATCATATGCAAGTTTGTACGAAACGCCCCAAATAATAAATTCTTTTTTTTTGTTTTGTTGCTCCTATTGAGCCCTTTACAATGAATCGTTTTCGTTGCCCCCTCCGAAAAAAAAATATATAAAACTGTTCAGAAAAATTCAAAAAAAGTAAAAAAATGTTCAGAAAAATAATAAAAAAAATATAAAACAACAAAAACAATAAAAAAAAAGTTCTTTTCAGAACTACCTCCCCGTTATTAAAAAATTGGTACAATATTTGGAACTGTGCCAACCTCTATTTCTCTTAGTTCGCTTCCCAGTTCGCTCCCCGGTACGCGAACCGGAAGCGAACCAAATTTTTTTTTTTTTTAAAAAGAACAGTAAGTATAAGGGAAGGAAACAGACAGTTATGTTAAAAGAAAGACAGCTATAGGGGAGTAAACTAGAGATACTATTACGCGTAATCCACTGCTGATGATGTCACATATTACATCATTCATGACATGCTCAGTGACATCATCAGCAGAGGATTGCGGGTAACAGTATCCCTAGTTTATTCCCTATAGCTGTGTTTCTTTTAACATAACTGTCTGTTTCCTTCCCTTATACTTACTGTTCTTTTAAAAAAAAAAATTTTAGATCAGTCAGAAACAGTGAAAGTAATGAAATATAAAAGACTACGTAGAATATGAGCACTGTATGCAACAACTTTGACACTTACAGAAGCCTCACCTTCTCCATGCCTCCTACACAGTTCTACATGTACATCATAAATGCAAACAGAACAGAATTAATTATACATGTTAAATGGTTTATTTTTGCTGTTCTCAGAATGTATCAAATTTCACTAAAACAGTGACTTGAAGGTATTCATCATATAACAGCGGGGGAAAAAAACCACAATCAAAATGATTGTGTTTAAAAAACCCATACAACATAACAAATCAGAATTCAGAACTCCTTAAAGTTAACTTACTTTCCATGACGGCCAAGGATGTCCTATGAACAGCTTACACTCTGTTGTGCTGTTATTACTTTCAACCCGCCACTTTCTGAAAGAAAACCTCCATCGTTTTCAAAAACATGTTACATACAATAAATGACTTCTCGCTCTCTACCACACGTTTCCACAAGGCCAAATCGTGTCTGAGCCATTTATAACTCTTAGAATTCTTTTAAGCCAATCCCGTCATGTTGTATTTCCGCAACTTTCACAATTAAAATGTTGAAGATCATTTTCACAATCCTGGACTAGTAATATCTTCCCCTTCTTGCTCAATCATGTTCTACATTTCCTATCACACTGATACTGCTTACTATGAAGCAGACTTACACTACCTTTATGACTAGTACAATTATTTAATTCTCTACATCACTTTTAATCACAAAGCAATGTAAAACAGTAGACAGCATTGCAGACTTACATTCCCTCTACTCCATGTTTTGATTGGCTGCTTCAATTAGCTTATAAAAAGAAACAGTTTTTCTAAACTCATTCAAAGTGCACGTATTTCTCCATGACGTCCAGTGTTATGGTAAGAAGTTATGTCTCTGTACTACACTTATCCTCAAGGCCAAATCGTGTAGGAGCCATTAGAACTTCTTGAAATTCCTCAGAGCACATCCCGAGATTCTTTCCCTAAAATTTTGGTTTTAAAAACACCAGGTAAGAGTTTTTAAGGTCATACGGCAATTTTTTTTTGAAAATTAAAACAGAATCATTGCAGAATGACCAGCCATTTCTACACTTTAAATAAGCTGTATAATGTCCTGATGTTATTGAAGGACCATCATGATATATAATTGCTACAGTTACAAAACTCCTTCCTGATATTGACAACTGTGAAGCCACAAAATTTTTAATTAAAGTTGTCAATTTTGTTCCATCAGGCCTACATCGTTGGAACATTAAAATGACATACTGGCCATATGTTCGTATAAATAATGTGGACATCATTTCAGATTTACATTGGCTACACTCCATGTTGTGATCAGCTGCTTTTACTAGCTTATTAAAAGAGACTGATTTACTGTCTGGCAAAGTTAAATGTATAAATCTTTCTGAGTCTACACTAGTAGTACTTGATACCCTACAGTTCTCGCAGTCATGCTGCCATTGATAAGAAAGCCCAAACAGGTGATCTACATCTACACCTTCATCATGCAATACTTCAAGCATATACATTAAAAACTCCTGACAATCTTGCTGACTATTTTGAGAGAATTGTGTTTGGCCTGAACATCTGTCTAACAGATTTCGAATTTCAGACACACTTTCTATGTTTGTTCTATCAGTGCTACATTTCTCTAACACAGAATTTAACAAACTGCAAAATCTTTGATCAGAATTGACCACAATCTCTTCTTTTACATTTTCTAGAGAAAACAAAACATTAACCACTACATTAGCATAGCAGTTGACACCAGAACTGTTTTCAAATTGAAAACCAACAACATCTTCAACAGAATCCTTTTTGTTTCTGCTTATAATTTCAGGTTCATCAACTTTTCGTCTTTTTGCTACAACCTCCCCAGTATTGGTCACATTTCTTCGTTTCCGGCCTACCACACGTTTCTCAAACAAAGGATACTGAGGCAAATGTGGCGCATACTCTCTTCTTAACCTATTGTATTCCTTAACACAATCTAGATCCGCACAAATGTTTGTGACATCACACTCAATCAAGTACAATCCCGATAAAGTTCTAACTCGTGACAATGCCACATATGCCATACCCTCCTTGAACACGGAACTGCCAATATTCACCAATGCACAGTCTACACTTAAACCTTGCGATTTATGGATTGTCACCGCATATGCCAAACAAACAGGAAACTGCTTACGACGAACATATAAGTCTTTTACAAGCAAAAATCTAGCAGAACAACGAGCAATTAGCTGTACTTCCTCAATGCCATCAAATTTAATTTTTAAAAATTCAATTCCATCTCTATTTCTGTATTTCACAAAATCAACAACGTTACCCATTGATCCATTTACCAGACCTCTTTCAACATGTAAATTCCTTCTTAAAATTATACGGCAGTTCAAGCACACATTCAGAGTCTTTTCAAAACCCGCAGTTTTAGATATACTCTTCTCTAATGAATCCAATTTTGTTTTCAGATTCTCAGACAAAATAATTGTTGATCCCATATGCTCTACTCTGTCAATAGCTTCCAGTTTCACAATCTCTTGCTTTTCTAAATGCAACATTTTGTTGTTGAATTTGGCACATTCTGCAAGAGTTGGCATCAAACATATTCCAGATTTTTTCTCAGTAACTTTCTGAAAAATATTCTCAGGCACAACATCTTCGTCTGGATATAAATTTGTCAGTAATCGTGCATGTAAAGCTTCTTTCCCATGCTCGGTCACTTTTCCAATTCTAACATCTTGTAGAATAGTCTTGTAAACTTCATCCTTTGCCTGACGCATATTTTCATGCAGTTCAGCATAATTGAAGTTTAACCATATATTGACGTTGCCAATGCTCCCTAAGCACTTCCTGGTATCTTCATGCGTGAGCATTTTGAACACAGGTTGCCCTTTCACTGGTGTCAGCTGCAGAAGATCTCAGAAAACAATGATGTGTTTGCCACCAAATAACACATCATACTCTGTTTTGAGAACTTCTTGCATTCTCAAATGCACAAAGGCAAGCATGACATTGGAAACCATGCTTACTTCGTCAATGATAAGAAGTTTCATTTTCCTCAAGACTCTTAAAACTTCAAAACAAGCATCTCCAGATAGCTTGTGATATTCTAATTTGTTGTCATGCTTCACTGGCAGCATCAGTAAACGATGTAAAGTAATCCCTTTAATGTTATGTGCTGCCAGTCCAGTTGGAGCGGTGACAACACAAGACAGCGATGACTCTGTCCTTTCCTGCAAATAACATGAAATTGCTTTAATAAGGAAACTTTTTCCAGTTCCCGCTTCTCCACTCACGTACAGTCGGACAGGCTTCAACGACGTACATGAGCACTCTTTCTTGTCATGACTTAATCCATGATCAATTTGCATGGTAAGTTCGTCATATATTTTCCTCTGCTCAACGTTGAGTTGTCTTTCCAACTCTTCTAAGTTAACCGCATCCTCCTGAGCATGTGCCATGGCTCTTTCCACTTCATTCATAGCAGTGGCAGCTTCATTTTCGATAAGAGGTCCTCCTAGTGGATCCTGACTCAATGAAGCAGAACTCTGACTGTCCTGAGAACTGTCCCTGGCAATCTCGGCTGCAATCGTTGCTTCCTGCTCAATTTCCACATTCAACATTTCTACATATTTGGGAAAAGCAGGACATTCTATGGTCTCCTTGGCAGCATTGAATGAGTCTTCGTAACAAAGGAAATCTCCAAGCAGTTCCTCTTCTGCACGCCAAGGCTTAAAAAGTTGCAAAAGTGCTAAATAGAAAAACTCCTTTTTTTCAGGAGATTCGCCACTCAATTTTCGATGGTTTATCAAGTGGCATTTTCTTTGCTTGACCAGACATCCCTCACTTCCTATTACAGCATACACTCCTTTCTCAGTATCTTCTTTGATGTTCCTCTTGAATATGTAATTTTGCAGAACCTCATACAGACAAACATTCTCAAGGTGACTGCTTCGATTTGGATAATATGTATCCAACATGTTGCTCTTCAAAATGTCGGTACTGTTTGGCTCCTTTTCCGCCAAATACTCAATTTCCCGCACAGGTTTCAGAACTCAATTACGCGTTGCAGCAAGACCAACACTCGCCCGAACGATACTCCTGGACTTGGCATAGAGACTTGCTGAAGACAACCGGTCAGAACATTCGTAAGCTCCGATTTCTCGATGCAACAACATCTTCAGACTGAAACTGTACAACTTCTTGCTGAGGCTCTTTTCATGGGAAATGTCCTCCCACATATCCTTCAATTCTGTCTTCTCTTTTTTGGTGATGTAAGATGTCACATACCGAGCCACAGCCATACAGTTATCAGCCACAAACTGTATATCCATGTTAGCATTCCACATGGACAAAATCACCGGGTTGTAGTCGTTGATGTACTTAGACTCTTCGTTCCTCTTCAAATTGTATGTGTTTTTAGGTGATTTCTTCATCACATTATGTCGCAGCGAAGACATCAAACTGTTCACTCTTCCTTTAGAAATCACCGGTCGTGGAAAGCCGAAACGACATTTGGTGTAGAACTTGTCTTTGTTCCGGAATTTACGACGACAGTACTTTCCACATCGATGGCTTTGGAAACGTAGAACTTTTTCTCTTAGGCTTTTTTTCTCCTTTGCGTTTGGAACAGCACACGTAGAATACTGTTCTATGAAACTCATCACTGAGTCTTCTGCATCCGTTCCAAATTTAGGTGCATCCTTGATCCACAGCAACATATGTATATGAGGAGCACCTCTTGCTTGGTACTCCTTCCTCCAGAAGAAATTCAACACCTCTCCAAGAGGTGGATTCTTCTTATTCATGATGAAAGACATCATACCTTCAAATCTATGATTGAAGTACCTACATACATTGACTGGATCCAAAGAGCACAGTTCTCCGGGTGTCTTGAATTCGATGTTTTCTACGTTAGCATTTGCCTCTCGTAGAAATTCAAGTAAGTCTTCCCAGCCATACTCAGCACAGCTCAAAGTGAGGAACCATGTGGGAGTTCCTAAGTTCCTCAGCATACATTTTAAATCACCATGACGACGGTACCAGTACTCATTAGTACCACGCTGACACGCCATGAGATTAATCAGGTGAGAATCCAAAATACTGTCTTGGACATTGACTTTATCCATAAAGTCACTTGCCGAGATGTTTTGCATGTGTATACCACTTTTCAAGATGTGGTTCACTGCATATGACAGTCCAGACAGATCGCTTTCAAACAGGAGATGAAACAAATAAGGAATGCATTGTCGAAACCTAGGATCTCCTGCATACAATCGCAAAGTCCGGTATTCAGAAGCAGGAATTTGATGAGGTCGCTCATCATATCTTCCTCCCTGACCTGTTGGAAAAAGCTGTGGGAAACACCGAGCTTCCAAACTTTCCTCCCAAACACTAATGGGACTCCCTTTCGCTTGTTTCATTTGAAACAACTCAATAGCATTCCCCATGACTTCCTTGGAATGCAAAGGATGAACACTATAATGTTCATATATTTCTTCACTAGTACAGGGTTCTACTTTCTCAATTTGACCAGCACACAAATCGCTATCCTCTTCCTCACTTACTTCCTCTTCTGCAACATATACATTTTTATAGTATTTATTATATTTTTTCAAATACAATGTTGCCCTTTTGACTTTCCTAACATCTACTAAATCTTGCCATATTTTCTTATTCTTTGTCGGAACCCCATTAACTAAGATAACAAGAGGTTCCTCTTCCACTTTTTCTACTCCAATTGTGTTAATGTTTTTCTTCAAATCTAGAGGCAAATAAACAACTCTTCCCTTTAATCCTCTCTGTAAATCTGATGGAGGCAATTTCCCTGTCTTTGGCTCCATTCTTACAATAGCCTGAAAGGGATGGATACTTTGAATCCAAATAGATTCATAAGTATTTAAATCCTTCAATTCAGAAGAAATCTCAAACAATTCCAGATTATTATGAACTGCTCTAGCAGGCATCTGGTTTTGATTTAATTTGTTATAACAATAAGTACACACACGTTGATCCAATCCCAAATCAAAACAATTTTCTACCATCAAGTATGTTGCAAAATCCTTCCATTCACTATAATTTTCCCTTTCACTTTTTGCATATAAATCCACTAACTTAGTCTGATTCTTATAATAAGTGCGTCGACAACACACACAAGTGAAATTTGGCCTCTCACTTGATTTCACCTCAAACGTCGCAATTTCCCTCTGGAAATTATCTGTACTGGAAACCTGTACACTATCTTCCACATTACTCTCTTCTTCTTGGTCAATTTCAACATTCTCCTCTTTACTTCCAAAGTAACAAAACTCAATTTCTTCACATATATTCTTCACATCTATTTCAGAACCATGCAAAAGAGCAGCGCATAATTGTTTAAGCATAATTGCTGGACTCTTAGCATAATACAACATTCTAACTAATTTCCTCACTTTATTATGATGCACTGCTAGCATCCTGAAATGATGAAAAACACTCTGGCATACTCTCCTGGAAAGACAAGCCAGTGAATGACCATGCAAACCTATCACTTCTCTCACTCTGCAAGGATCTAATTCTTGCAACAACTTCATTTTCTGCTTCAAACTTTTCTTATTAAATGACCGTATAAAATCACAAAGCAAATTGATGGAATCCTGTCGTACACTGCAAATACTACTACACTTCCAGGTGTACACAGGACCCTTAGGACGTCTCCCTAAAACCTCATTACCTAACACCTCTTCTATCTCTGTTGTCACAAGTTTTTCTTTTTCAACTGGACAACCATCTTTCACTTCATAAGCTCGACCACTGGTGTCAACTGCATGCACCAAATCATTATCCTGGAAATAACTCTCCTCATTAAAAAATGCCTCAGAGCTTGAACTATGCATCCATTCTCCAGAAAAAACTTCACAAAAATTACTACGATTAACTATTCTCTTCCATCTACTATTTCTTTTGAAATCATAAATTGCCTTGTTTAGCTTCCTAATTCTATTGATTGTCAAAATAAATAACTTACGTTTAATTTCAAATGCCTGATCAATAACTTTCTCAACTATTTTTTTTCTCTTATAAAAAACCACTTTCTGTTGACCTTTCTTAATATTTTTTAACAAATTGCCAATTATCCTGTTGCGGAACATTCGTTTACGAATGTCCCTAAACTGTTGTTTCCTTCTACTTTCATGCATAGAGTTATCTCTTACTCTAGCAGTAACATTTCTCATTGGCCTTTCCTTACCGTTTGAATTGCTTCTCCTTTTCTGGACTGAAACATTTTCTGTAGTAATATTTTTTTTACTAGAGATATTTCTTATGAATGTTTTTGTACTCTTACCCGGGGCTTTCTTTGTGACTTGACAAATCTTTTTGTTAGAGGACTGCTGCTTTTTTCCATTCACCTGCTGTCTTTGACGTTTTGCAGCCTTTCTCACTCTTTCTTTGCTTGGCATCCTAAAATCTTGAAATAATCTGCAGTTGAATCTGTGGTAAAATATAATAAAAAATGTTATTAACCACTATTACCCAACAGTAAATTAATAACAGTCATCAAAAACTTAACACACTACTTAACATTTTTACATAGAAGAATTTTTTGTACATGGCAAATTTAGAATACAGAAATAGCAGAAAAGAAATGGAATTTATATTAATTTTACCTGTGCTGTTTTATATATGAATCTGATCTAATTTTATAACCATATTTTAATATTTTATTGAAGACACTACACATAACCTGTTTTTGAAGGTGTCTTTATTTTTAAATTAAACGGTTTACATATTTACTTTTTATTTATTATAAATTTATAAAATAAATGTTTATAGTTCCATAGGCTCAAGCACGTCAGCTTCCCATCCTATGTCATACAATTCTGACAAATCTGCATCCTCATCACGTTCTTCTTCATCCTCAGGATTGAAATCATCCAATGGATCAACATCCACTGATGTTTCAATTACGAGTTCAATGATGAGGTCGAAATCAACTGATTGCTGATTGTCGCTCATGTTGATGTTGTCTTTATCTTTAAAGAAAGATAACAACAATGAGATGTTGCACAGTAAGAGACATATCTCAGAGATTATAATAGTAAAATTGTTTAACAAGAGTAACATTTTGCAGCTATTATTTAACCATGTCCAACGATGCTGAGGAGCAGAGGAGGTGAAGCCTATCTCCAATTTTTCACTGAACAGGACTCATCTCTTCTTAACCTTGGATAAACCTCACCGACTCTGTGTCCCCTGCACATAATTAAATGTAAAGGGGCAGATTTATATTAACTAGCACATCCCCAGGGATGCACCAGTTAACGTGCACCGCTGCTCTGCCACCCACGGTGTGCCGCATTTACAATCAGATAGGACAAAGCTGCATCAAAACCCTGCGCCTGCTTGAAGCAGGCATAGATCTTGACGCAGGTAGGCTGAAAGCTAAAGCAACAACTA
This sequence comes from Lissotriton helveticus, assembly GCF_964261635.1. Lineage (NCBI taxonomy): Eukaryota > Metazoa > Chordata > Amphibia > Caudata > Salamandridae > Lissotriton > Lissotriton helveticus. The sequence continues at coordinate 1,837,432,773 of NC_136065.1, read as the reverse complement.
AGTGTCGTGTGCAGAAGTTGCAAAAAAGGAAAAATGGCGTTTAAACCAGTAATGAGCCCATGCTAACTTAACACAGTGTAAAGATATCCAGGATCTACATCAGTTTGGGGTTCACGAACCTGGCAGGTACAAGGCACTGAGGCTTTGCACCGTGCATGTCTCATCCCAAATCATATGTTGTTTGTGAATGAAACAATTTCCCAGACCAAATGCTTTGGATTGGCTACTTCTAAAAAATTAAACACCCCTACTATCCCGGAGTTAGAGGAATATGATGGTTGGAGTAATTTTACTCGGTTGTCCATTAAAGATTTACAGGCCCTACTCCGTAATTCTTCCTTTAACATTTCCAGTATAAATCCAAAAGGCTGGCTGCTTTGGCAACGTGCCTTATCCACGGTTTAATAACGCTGCCTTTTGCTTTATATAAGTTTTCAAATTGTATGAAATATATACCAATAGGTCGTTATGAACCTTTAGGTAGTGGTTTTCTTCATGAGGTCTGGTCGCTTCCATACACATACAGATTTTCAAAGTTTATCTGAATGGAGAGGAATGCACTGAGACGCCAGATCATTCACTAATGTGTAGGCACATACAGTTACACGGTTCATGCAACAAACACCGACCAAATATGGCTTGCGTGTTGCAAGGCACGCCAGTTCCTGCTATCATCCCCACGTTCAAGTTGTTGGAAAATGGTAGTTATTTGATGCTCAATAATGAAGATTGTTCTGGGTTAATTAAAAGTATTCCTTTTATCGTAACAGTAAGTGAACGGGTTATTTGCTGCAGAAATGTTGTATTTCCTCCCACACATGAACATAGGGAGTTTTCAATCTGGCCACAAATACCAAACTTGGGAGCACATTTCAACGGCATGGCAAGAATAAGAGCTCTTTTGTCTCAGAGAGAGGTGGCCTTGAGTTCGGCCCGTGAAACTTTCGTGCTTCACATAGCGAACACCCGTACAGAGGTGCAGACCCTTTTAAATACTGATTCGCCTTTGCATTTCAGCGACATGGTTCGGACTATCTTTAACGCGTCCTCCACAAAGGGCCTGGCGCACTTTTTTAAAGTTGTTACCAGTTGTCTCGTGACTTCATTTGAGAAAATCTTTGGAGTCATCCCTGCTTTCTTTCATTCTATTTTTTCCACTGTGCTTGGTGGATTCCCATTTTTACTTACATTACCAACGGACGCTCTTGTGCTTTTTTACATTTTTAAATATGGATGTCCCTCCTGTGCAAGCTCCCGCCCTGCAGCTGCTGACGCTGTTCCGCAATCGCATGCTTGAATATTATGGCACAATGCCGTTGGCGATATTAAGCACGGCATATGGATTATCTTTTCGATTCTCCTACTTCACCTGTGTCCAGCCTGTATTTCACTGCCTGACCTGTGATTTCGATTGGGCCATTGATTTGTGTCTCTGCGGACCGGTTTCTCCTGACGTCGACTTTAATCAGCTGATGACTCCTATCATTACTCACGAGTTGGTTTGTCCTGGCGAAAGGATTATGGCTGTGGCATTGATGCATGGACTAATTGGTCCCTAGAATTTACTGGCGGCAACACAGTCTTTCTTGGAACAGAGCTTTCTTGAAAACCCACCGAGCTGTCCTCTGATGGTGATAGAGGATCCGGTGCTGGGAGAGCACGTATGTTCTTTTCCGCTTTTAAATTGGATGGCTGAACTCTTCCTATTAGAGGCTGTTGCAGCTTATTTTGCATACACAGTTATGTCATAGACCTTTTTCATGTTTGATATGCTGAGTACTAGCATTTCATTGACAATTCATTGACTTATTTGTCAAGTTTTTATTATTTAGCTTGCCTATTGGCTTAAGCCTCGATAAAGTAGTTGGCTGTTTTATTTTTCTTTAGCATTAAATTTTCCTAGTTTTTAATGTTTTACCTTGCGGACCGTCCACATATAAAGTTGCAATCTGCTCTCATGAGATGGCACTTCTATTATCTTATTCAGTTCGTTTCCGGATCATGGGGAGGTGTCATCTAGATCCTGGATATCTTTACACCGTGTTAAGTTAGCATGGGCTCATTACCGGTTTAAACGCCATTTTTCCTTTTTTGCAACTTCTGCACACGACACTTAGTTGTTGCTTTAGCTTTCAACCTAATAGTTCATCGTGATTTACATGAGAATAATATGTTATTGCTCTACTATCTGCTTTACTTGTTAAACTATATCTGTACAGCGAGTGCTGAAGTTTCAAGAACAACACGATACAGAATTGTTATGAGGTCTGATCTCCACGACTTCATACTCATAACATAAGTGCAGCTTCTGCCAATTCTGGGCATGAGGCGGGTTTTATATTGCTTTGCCGAACACACATACACAACACTTGATGCGGTTCACATGAAGAGAGAGCTGCTGTATGCTGATGTGATTCCTTCAAATCTAAGACACTAAAGTATGGGCACGCCCTAAACCAACACAAAGAGACCTTCTTAGCAAATAATATAATATGTGTATTAGGGAGAGTGAGATATAAGCAGCCGTGGGCCGTGGAGGGAGTTACGGTGAGGCAGGGAGGCGGGGAGGGGGAGGGGCAGGGTGGAGCCCTCTCCACCCTGCCCCTCCCCCTCCCCGCCTCCCTGCCCCACCGTAACTCCCTCCACGGCCCGCGGCTGCTTATAAGTGTTGCTAACTCTTATTCATTTACAGCATGTTAACATACTGTCACCATTCGCTTTTTATGTACTAGTAACTATGCTGGTAATTTTGCTACTGATAATATGTGTACTTGTATTATATAAGATACTACGCCTGAGAAGACGGCATTAGTAAATAAACATTTCAAATACACATGTGTTCTTCTTAACTCCATGTTCTGGTTTCTAAGAAATATATAACGACCGACTGTTCATGAGTTCCACGTATCCTGAGGTACTATAAGTTCATATTCTGGATTGTCTAAACATTGAGAGTTTGTTATATCCAATGTGACACTGTACCTAGCTTGCTAAGGGGTTTTTGATTACTAAGGTGAATTTTGGGGCACCCTAATTCGCCGAGGTTCCAATCCTCTGTCCACAGTTCTGTGTGAGAACAGAAACCCTGCGACAGGGGCACCCCTGAGCCTTGCTGGAGCTTCATCACACTTGCGATACAACTCCAGCAATGTGCCACCTTTACGGCACAGATACGTCACGCATCTGTGCTGTTTTTGCCCCATGATGCGCCGCATTGTAAATGTTGCACACCATAGGTGACGGAACAGCGGCACAGAATGACTAACACATCCCTGGTGATGAGCCAGTCATCATAAATCTATCCCTATGCTTCTTATCTTGTTAGAGATGAACCGCCATATGTATCATCAAAGTTTTTTGCATTTCCTAAATAGCGAACTTTAAGGAATAAATAGCGATTCTTTACCATTCCTAGTTTGCGATGAGCTATTTGCTAATTACAAATTACCCATTCATTTCCATGCAGCAGGAGGCCCATAGGAATGAAGGTGCAATTTGCGATTAGCAATTACCTCATCGCAAATTACGAATTTTTCCGAGGGTGCAGGGGTGTCTCAAGAACACCCTGCTGCACCCCTGAAAAAGAAATTTGGGGGCATATGGCGCACATAAATTTTGAAAACATTCCTTTACCTCAAAAACGATTTTCAACTCATAATTTGAAAACACTGCACATGGGGAAATGACTTAAAATGTCCTTAAGACACATAAAAGCGTTTTTTGATTGCCTTTGCAGCATGTTTCAGTCACCTTTAACATGCCTATGTAATGCAAACATTCAAAATCTAAATTTGCCATGCACAGGTGGGAGCATATTTACAAGCAATTTGCTCCACAGACAAACTTCTTACATTAAAATGGGAAAAATAACATCAGAGACTCTCAATTACCTTATAAAGAAGCAGACACCATTATGTCCTTGTCATCAATATTAAAACCATTGCTTTTTCTCAAAAACGATTTACAAGTCATAATTTGAAAACACTCCACAGCTCCTATGCACATAAAAACCCTGTCAGTACTAATACTTCACATTTTCTCCAATTACAATTTCTCAAAGAAACAAAATCTATTTGTAAAACACTTGAGACAAAGCAACATTTGAAAAACACAACTTTCTTCATAATTTTCTCCTTAAAGCACACTATTTTCTATCTAAATTAAAGAAATCTTTTCTCACCTTAGCAAATACTTTGAGTTTCAAAACAGTCTCAGAAACACACCAATTTGTCTTCAGCAGAACAAAAGGTATGCACTCCAGAGTCTGCAGCTATCAAAAGCACAGAAATGCTGTAATTCTTCACACATATCTCTCATGTCACCCAATCAAAACTCTTCCCTCACTTTTTTTCAAATCAAACCCCTTCCCCCCTCTGCCCCCTCTCTGCTTTTTCTGCATAGCAACCACCTCTTGCAAGACCTCTGGTGTTTCCAAGTTCACACAACAATGTTGCAATTGAACTCTGAACTCTCAGTGCACCTGCATATCCAGTGCAATCTTTCATTTAATGATTTTTTCTTCGCCACTCAAAATACATCTTTCAACGAACTCATCCATGCACCCTAACTTTCTGTTTTCAGCAATCAAAATCCACCAATCACTCTTACTGCTTCATTAACACAGAAACTCCTCAGTTTTTTTCATTTTACACTCTCATTTTTTCAACTGCCATTTCATTGCCACACTTCATCTGACTGCAGGAGAACCTTCTCTCGCCATGTTTTCTGTCTGGATTGTTGGACATAGTTACATCTATTGGGCTCAGAGGTACGCTGAAAACAGGAATTTACCTAACCTCAATTTACAAGATGTGGAAATTAAGTGGTTTGGCCACAGAGGATTAAAATGTCACCAATTGATACCATTGGTGAAAACCTTTATGCATTTGCCAAAACCTGACCTGTTAATTGTGCACTGTGGAGGTAATGATTTGGGCACTTTGACTGGGGTAGGTCTGGAAATGCTTTTAAAGGACACCTTTGAGCAATTGATGGCACTTTTTCCTCAGACTGCCTTGGTATATTCAAATATATGCCAAAGACAAAAATGGAGGTGGTCGAACCAATTTTGTCCACAAATTGAGAAATCGAGGAAGCATGTAAACAAATCTGTTTCAGCTTACATGAGAGACCATGGAATGGGCTCCCTGTACAACAATAACTTGCGTTACTACATGCAAGATATCTACAGAGGAGATGGAGTTCACTTCTCAGATGACGGCAACAGAATTTTCACTCTGAATTTAAGACTGTGCATTGGTACCTACTTATAAGTACCTAAATGTACCATAAACCCAAAAGCTCTTCTCAGAGCTACCCTACATCTGATCACTCACAATTATTATTTTACTCTAACTTTTTTCACTAATTTTCAAGAAAGTACGCTTCCCGGTTCGCGAACCGGGCGCACTCCACGCAAAAAAACTAAAAAAACGATATTTTTTTTTTGTTGCCCTGCGAGACCCTTTTAAAGCCTCCACATCAAACCTAGGGGGTCAGGGAGGATCTACTATGCCCTCTTATGGTCATTTGCCCCTTCGCTTTGGCCTCCTCTTGTCTCTCGATCCTACCGAGAGACAAGATGGCGGCCGCTACGGACTGTTTGGAATGTTTACAGACGCCGAAGAACCAATCAGCTTCGCAAAGCTCCGTAACGCGAAAAGTACGCGAAGCGGAGAGCTGTTACAGATATATATCTTTTTTTGAACGTTAATTTCTCAAAATCCACTGGAGCACATATATTGAGACCTAGCAAAGGCACATCGGGCTACCAGTCCCTACAATTTTGCCAAGTTTCGTGCAAATCCATTCAGCCGTTCGATTATTATTATTTATTTATTTTTGCCCCGTGGGGCCCTTTTAAAACCTCCACATCAAACCTAGGGGGTCAGCGAGAATCTACTATGCCCCCTTGTGGTCATTTGCCCCTTCGCTTTGGCCTCCTCTTGTCTCTCGATCCTACCGAGAGACAAGATGGCGGCCGCTACGGACTGTTTGGAATGTTTACAGACGCCGGAGAACCAATCAGCTTCGCTTCACAAATCTCCGTTGCGCGAAAAGTACGCGTACTGGAGCGCTGCCCGGTCCGCTGTTACAGATATCTTTTTTTAAACGTTAATTTCTCAAAATCCACTGGAGCACATATATTGAGACCTACAAAAGGCACATCGGGCTACCAGTCCCTACAATTTTGCCAAGTTTCGTGCAAATCCATTCAGCCGTTCGGGCTAAAAGTGACGCCAACCGCCCTATGGAAAACTCAATGTTAAAAACACGTTTTGGGACCCCCCTTTTTTCTCGGCCCCCCCTTGACGAACCCCCCCCAAATTTTCAAGGGCTGCTCAGAAACAAAATGTGCCATTTTCCTGAAAATTTCAGCCAATTCCGTCCACAAACGCCAAAGTTATTAGACATAGAATTTTCAAAAATCCCATAGAGAAAAAATCCTAACTATATATACCTACTGGCGACCGCCAGTAGGTAATATATATATATCTATATATATATATATATAGATATATATATATATATCTTCGCTTCCCAATGTTGCCAGGTCGTTCACTCTTGCCACGGGTGCTTGTGCGCGGGTGACAACACCCCGCTATAATCCAGGCTTCCACTTTCTCACCTTCCAAGAAAGCACAGCACTCGCAGGAGGAGGGTGTAGATCTTTTATTTCCCTCAGAGAACCAGACGCGTTTCGGCTACTGCCTTAGTCTTTGGTACAATAGCGCGCCATTTTTTTATTATTTAAATACCCTTCACGTGCATGTCATGTAGATAGACAAGGGACAAATCCATGGTCGCCATCTTATAATGGTTTGTTTGACATTTTTGACATATCGGTTTTGCCCTGAATGGACCTTCCCATTTTCCATATGCAATATATACAATACATTTTGGTTGTATATTCACAACACCACTTGACATTGGTTGATGATGTACATTACATTACGCCCTGGATGGGCCTTTTACGTTCGTCAAACATTTATTCACATTTTGCCCTGAATGGGCTATTGTTCCCTCCATCTATTATCTCCTTTCCCCAAAATACCATTATTCACATTTTCATCACCCACTGTGTGCCCCTCTATCATTTCCCTCTTCTATTTACAAAACTTAAAATTTCAACAGGTACTGTTATCAACATCGAACATTCTCACAGAGCAGGGAGCCCCCTACCCTAGATGTACTGTCATCTCTTCATGGCTATTCAACCCTCCAGGCACCTTTGTTCCAATGTCTATTATGTATCTGGATTCCAGCCTCCTTAATTTCTTCAGCCTATCCCCACCTCTGGGGCTCGCCGCAACATGGTCCACACCAAAATATGTTATCAGGTCACTGTTATTTTTATGATACTGTTTAAAGTGCCTAGCCACTGGGTATGTGGGATCCCAATTCGTTATCGCCCTTAGATGTTCCAGGATGCGTAATTTCATGGGGTTTACCGTACTGCCAATATAACGTAGTCCACACGGACATACCAGGCAGTATACTGCAAAGGGAGTAGAGCATGTAAGGAATACTTTTATTTTACGTTTCTGACCCCTGACATCATAGAATAGTACTTTTTTACTTTGTTTGCACGCCTTGCACCTTCCACATGGAAAGAATCCCGGCTTATGTTCTCCAAATGGTCGGTCTACTATGCGTGCCCGATAACTCTGTGTCAGTGTATTCCGTAGTGCCATAGCCCTTCTATAGGTCACCATAGGTTGTTTGGGCATATCTGCACCAATAACTGGATCAGTAGTTAAAAGTGTCCAGTTCTTCCTCAGAATTTGTCTTAGGCTCCCAGCCCCCTCAGAGAAGGTGGTAATGAATCTAAACCTTCCCTCCTTTTCCGATTCTTTTGGTTTTATTTTCAACATCTCCTTTCGGGGCATTGCATCCACTTTTCTTTGGGCATTTTCTAGACATCTGTCATTGTATCCTCTTGTTTTAAACCTGTCTATGCTTGCTTGTGCATTTCTTTTGTAATCTTCCTCTAAGGTACAATTCCTTTTAATGCGAAGCAATTCTCCGTATGGGATACTGTAGATTAATTTGGGCGGGTGGCTGCTGCTGGAATGTAATATGGAATTTCCTGCCGTGGGTTTCCTGAATAGCTGTGTGTAAACTTTACCTTGTTCCTTTCTAATTTCTAAGTCAAGGAAATTTATTTGCTTATCACTTATTTCTGCCGTGAAGTGTAGATTATACTCATTCTGGTTCAACATGTCTATGTACTCTTCTGCTTTGCCTTTGGAACCCCGCCACACAAGTAGTAAATCATCTATGTACCGGTACCACACCAGTACATGTTGAGACCATTCTGTGTATTTCTCATGCCATGCCACATTTTCCTCCCACCACCCCACAAATATGTTAGCGAAACTGGGAGAATAACTCGTGCCCATGGCTACTCCAACTAATTGGCGATAGTACTGGTCTTCATACAAAAAAATATTGTTACTCAAGCTGAAATTTAGGAATTCCAATAGCATTGCATTATGATCTGCGAAATTCGCTTCTCTTGTAGACAACATTTCATTTATCGCAAGCATACCCTCCCCATGGCCTATGCTTGTGTACAGACTAGTAATGTCCATCACTATGAGCAAGTCTCCTTCTCTTAGTGTGATTTGTTCCAACTTTGTCAACAGATCTTTCGTGTCTTTGATGTAACTACGTAAGTTCTTCACATGATCAATTAAAAAGTAATCAATGTACATAGATAAATGTTCTAACAGGCTTCCCTGTGCACTTACGATTGGTCGTCCTGGGGGTTTGGAACTGTTCTTATGTACCTTGGGAAGGTGGTAAAAACAAGGTGTCACCGGATTCAGATTTCTTAAGTAAAGATATTCCTCCGTTGCAATTATCCCCTTCGTATGCCATTTTTGCAACATCTCATGGCATTCCGTGATACTGTTTAAATATTCTTTCCTTCCCACCTTCTGGTAACATTGTTTGTCCTGCAATTGTCTCATCGCTTCCATGTTGTAGTCTTCGTAAGTTTGCAGGACAATATTTCCCCCTTTGTCGGACGATTTCACAATCAAATCTTTATCATATCTTAGGTTGTTTATGGCCTGCCACTGTCCAGATGTTACATTCCTACGTTTCTCCTTATGTCCTCTTTGTTCCAGTTTCCTTAGTTCCTTTGAAACTGTTTCCGCAAATAGATCTATGTTGTCAGCGGGCGTCTGTGGTACAAATGTAGATGCAGGTTTAAAATTCGTTTCACCTCCTCTTTGTACTATGTCTGACTGAGATAGGTTTTCAAGTTGACTCGCTCCTTCAATCCTCAGTTGTTGTAATACATCCAATGTTGGTAAGTCTTTGACTCTTATATGTGGAGCTGCTTGTTTACTTGAGATCTCCATCGTTTTTTTGGGGCGTTGTTTGTAAAATTTATGTATCTTTAGTTTCCTTGAGAATTTGTATAAGTCTATTTTCGTTTGTGTGTATTCTAGTTCCTTCGAAGGGCAAAAAGAGAGACCCAGTTGCAAGACGTGCTTCTCATCTTCTTTTAAGATGCGGGGACTTAGATTTATAATTGTCAGATTGTCTGTTTCATTTGCATTGTTTATTGTCGCTTCCTGTTGAATCTTCCACTGCGTGTCGTCGGTGGGGAGTAGTTGCTTCCTCCTCCTCCACTCGCCCCCCCTCCGCGTGATGCGTTTCTTCTTACGTCTGGGGGTTTTCCCCTTCCTCCTTGTTGTCGTGATTGACGAATTATTTGAAACTCGTCGCGAAAAGGGAGTTTCCGTGTTCTTGCATTACCCCTTGCATCCTGGTCTCCCCTTGCCTCTTCATTCTCTGAAACTTCGGATTCGGTGGTGTCATCCGCCTCTCCCATTTCCTTGGCCACAGTCTCTTTATTGGATCTCGATGTAAGGGCTTTAACTTGTGCATCATATCGTTTGGCGAATGTCAAAACCCGTCCTGACTCATAGTCCCTTTCGTCCCGTTCAAATTTTTCTTGCTTACGTTTCCTGATTTTGTCCTCATATGATTTTAATCTTTTCATCATATTGCTTCTTAATTCTTCCAATTTCTTTTTGTCTTCACCCAGGCTTTCTATCTCCTTTTCGAGTTCCTTAATTTCATTGCGTGCTTTCTCATGGTCACTCCACGCAAATTTGATTAATAATTTCAGGAGCCCCTCACAGAAATCCGCTGTATACTCCGCCCATTGTTCCAAAAGCTCTGGGTCCGGATTCTCGTAAGCCGGGACTGTGTAAATGCGGAGTCCTCTCGGTACTCTTTTTACCTCCACGTAGTTTTGTAATGATGTGGCTTCCCACCACTTTCTCACTTCACGCTCGAAGAGTCTCTCCAGTTTCAATAACAGTCCTGTTACTGTAGATCCTTTAACTTCGGTTTGTTTTTTCTTGTTGGCTCCATTTGTTTGTGGGCGTTTTCTAAATGCATTCTCAGCCGCCTCCTGGCGGTCTGTGTCACTATACATGGCGCCACTGTTGTTATTTCGGTAAGTTTTCTTTGGAGTTTGGCGTATTGTTCTCGCCTTTCCCCTTTCTCTTTTTACTCCTTCGTGAGCCAATAGCGTGTAATTTCTACTTGGTTAGGACTCCTTTGACGGAACCGTTCATACCCTTTCTCACGCTATTAATGGCGGTGCGCGGCTTTATACATCTTCGCTTCCCAATGTTGCCAGGTCGTGCACTCTTGCCACGGGTGCTTGTGCGCGGGTGACAACACCCCGCTATAATCCAGGCTTCCACTTTCTCACCTTCCAAGAAAGCACAGCACTCGCAGGAGGAGGGTGTAGATCTTTTATTTCCCTCAGAGAACCAGACGCGTTTCGGCTACTGCCTTAGTCTTTGGTACAATAGCGCGCCATTTTTTTATTATTTAAATACCCTTCACGTGCATGTCATGGAGATAGACAAGGGACAAATCCATGGTCGCCATCTTATAATGGTTTGTTTGACATTTTTGACATATCGGTTTTGCCCTGAATGGACCTTCCCATTTTCCATATGCAATATATACAATACATTTTGGTTGTATATTCACAACACCACTTGACAAGTGGAAGAGAAAGGGGAAAGGCGAGAACAATACGCCAAACTCCAAAGAAAACTTACCGAAATAACAACAGTGGCGCCATGTATAGTGACACAGACCGCCAGGAGGCGGCTGAGAATGCATTTAGAAAACGCCCACAAACAAATGGAGCCAACAAGAAAAAACAAACCGAAGTTAAAGGATCTACAGTAACAGGACTGTTATTGAAACTGGAGAGACTCTTCGAGCGTGAAGTGAGAAAGTGGTGGGAAGCCACATCATTACAAAACTACGTGGAGGTAAAAAGAGTACCGAGAGGACTCCGCATTTACACAGTCCCGGCTTACGAGAATCCGGACCCAGAGCTTTTGGAACAATGGGCGGAGTATACAGCGGATTTCTGTGAGGGGCTCCTGAAATTATTAATCAAATTTGCGTGGAGTGACCATGAGAAAGCACGCAATGAAATTAAGGAACTCGAAAAGGAGATAGAAAGCCTGGGTGAAGACAAAAAGAAATTGGAAGAATTAAGAAGCAATATGATGAAAAGATTAAAATCATATGAGGACAAAATCAGGAAACGTAAGCAAGAAAAATTTGAACGGGACGAAAGGGACTATGAGTCAGGACGGGTTTTGACATTCGCCAAACGATATGATGCACAAGTTAAAGCCCTTACATCGAGATCCAATAAAGAGACTGTGGCCAAGGAAATGAGAGAGGCGGATGACACCACCGAATCCGAAGTTTCAGAGAATGAAGAGGCAAGGGGAGACCAGGATGCAAGGGGTAATGCAAGAACACGGAAACTCCCTTTTCGCGACGAGTTTCAAATAATTCGTCAATCACGACAACAAGGAGGAAGGGGAAAACCCCCAGACGTAAGAAGAAACGCATCACGCGGAGGGGGGGCGAGTGGAGGAGGAGGAAGCAACTACTCCCCACCGACGACACGCAGTGGAAGATTCAACAGGAAGCGACAATAAACAATGCAAATGAAACAGACAATCTGACAATTATAAATCTAAGTCCCCGCATCTTAACAGAAGATGAGAAGCACGTCTTGCAACTGGGTCTCTCTTTTTGCCCTTCGAAGGAACTAGAATACACACAAACGAAAATAGACTTATACAAATTCTCAAGGAAACTAAAGATACATAAATTTTACAAACAACGCCCCAAAAAAACGATGGAGATCTCAAGTAAACAAGCAGCTCCACATATAAGAGTCAAAGACTTACCAACATTGGATGTATTACAACAACTGAGGATTGAAGGAGCGAGTCAACTTGAAAACCTATCTCAGTCAGACATAGTACAAAGAGGAGGTGAAACGAATTTTAAACCTGCATCTACATTTGTACCACAGACGCCCGCTGACAACATAGATCTATTTGCGGAAACAGTTTCAAAGGAACTAAGGAAACTGGAACAAAGAGGACATAAGGAGAAACGTAGGAATGTAACATCTGGACAGTGGCAGGCCATAAACAACCTAAGAAATGATAAATATTTGATTGTGAAATCGTCCGACAAAGGGGGAAATATTGTCCTGCAAACTTACGAAGACTACAACATGGAAGCGATGAGACAATTGCAGGACAAACAATGTTACCAGAAGGTGGGAAGGAAAGAATATTTAAACAGTATCACGGAATGCCATGAGATGTTGCAAAAATGGCATACGAAGGGGATAATTGCAACGGAGGAATATCTTTACTTAAGAAATCTGAATCCGGTGACACCTTGTTTTTACCACCTTCCCAAGGTACATAAGAACAGTTCCAAACCCCCAGGACGACCAATCGTAAGTGCACAGGGAAGCCTGTTAGAACATTTATCTATGTACATTGATTACTTTTTAATTGATCATGTGAAGAACTTACGTAGTTACATCAAAGACACGAAAGATCTGTTGACAAAGTTGGAACAAATCACACTAAGAGAAGGAGACTTGCTCATAGTGATGGACATTACTAGTCTGTACACAAGCATAGGCCATGGGGAGGGTATGCTTGCGATAAATGAAATGTTGTCTACAAGAGAAGCGAATTTCGCAGATCATAATGCAATGCTATTGGAATTCCGAAATTTCAGCTTGAGTAACAATATTTTTTTGTATGAAGACCAGTACTATCGCCAATTAGTTGGAGTAGCCATGGGCACGAGTTATTCTCCCAGTTTCGCTAACATATTTGTGGGGTGGTGGGAGGAAAATGTGGCATGGCATGAGAAATACACAGAATGGTCTCAACATGTACTGGTGTGGTACCGGTACATAGATGATTTACTACTTGTGTGGCGGGGTTCCAAAGGCAAAGCAGAAAAGTACATAGACATGTTGAACCAGAATGAGTATAATCTACACTTCACGGCAGAAATAAGTGATAAGCAAATAAATTTCCTTGACTTAGAAATTAGAAAGGAACAAGGTAAAGTTTACACACAGCTATTCAGGAAACCCACGGCAGGAAATTCCATATTACATTCCAGCAGCAGCCACCCGCCCAAATTAATCTACAGTATCCCATACGGAGAATTGCTTCGCATTAAAAGGAATTGTACCTTAGAGGAAGATTACAAAAGAAATGCACAAGCAAGCATAGACAGGTTTAAAACAAGAGGATACAATGACAGATGTCTAGAAAATGCCCAAAGAAAAGTGGATGCAATGCCCCGAAAGGAGATGTTGAAAATAAAACCAAAAGAATCGGAAAAGGAGGGAAGGTTTAGATTCATTACCACCTTCTCTGAGGGGGCTGGGAGCCTAAGACAAATTCTGAGGAAGAACTGGACACTTTTAACTACTGATCCAGTTATTGGTGCAGATATGCCCAAACAACCTATGGTGACCTATAGAAGGGCTATGGCACTACGGAATACACTGACACAGAGTTATCGGGCACGCATAGTAGACCGACCATTTGGAGAACATAAGCCGGGATTCTTTCCATGTGGAAGGTGCAAGGCGTGCAAACAAAGTAAAAAAGTACTATTCTATGATGTCAGGGGTCAGAAACGTAAAATAAAAGTATTCCTTACATGCTCTACTCCCTTTGCAGTATACTGCCTGGTATGTCCGTGTGGACTACGTTATATTGGCAGTACGGTAAACCCCATGAAATTACGCATCCTGGAACATCTAAGGGCGATAACGAATTGTGATCCCACATACCCAGTGGCTAGGCACTTTAAACAGTATCATAAAAATAACAGTGACCTGATAACATATTTTGGTGTGGACCATGTTGCGGCGAGCCCCAGAGGTGGGGATAGGCTGAAGAAATTAAGGAGGCTGGAATCCAGATACATAATAGACATTGGAACAAAGGTGCCTGGAGGGTTGAATAGCCATGAAGAGATGACAGTACATCTAGGGTAGGGGGCTCCCTGCTCTGTGAGAATGTTCGATGTTGATAACAGTACCTGTTGAAATTTTAAGTTTTGTAAATAGAAGAGGGAAATGATAGAGGGGCACACAGTGGGTGATGAAAATGTGAATAATGGTATTTTGGGGAAAGGAGATAATAGATGGAGGGAACAATAGCCCATTCAGGGCAAAATGTGAATAAATGTTTGACGAACGTAAAAGGCCCATCCAGGGCGTAATGTAATGTACATCATCAACCAATGTCAAGTGGTGTTGTGAATATACAACCAAAATGTATTGTATATATTGCATATGGAAAATGGGAAGGTCCATTCAGGGCAAAACCGATATGTCAAAAATGTCAAACAAACCATTATAAGATGGCGACCATGGATTTGTCCCTTGTCTATCTCCATGACATGCACGTGAAGGGTATTTAAATAATAAAAAAAGGCGCGCTATTGTACCAAAGACTAAGGCAGTAGCCGAAACGCGTCTGGTTCTCTGAGGGAAATAAAAGATCTACACCCTCCTCCTGCGAGTGCTGTGCTTTCTTGGAAGGTGAGAAAGTGGAAGCCTGGATATATATATATATAGATATATATATGTATATATATATCTATATATATATATATATATAAATGTATATGTATATATGTGTGTGTGTGTGTATATATGTATACATATTTATGTATGTTTGTGTATATATGTGTGTATATACATATATATATATTCACTGAAAAAACCATAGGTTTGACACCAGTTATAGTTAGCTGGAAATTTTACTCGCACTTATTTAAACATTTATTCTTCCATCAACTTTTACATATACATATATTAAACATATTTATTTTTCGGAAAGACACACATTCACTGGATGGTGTCATCAGTGATGTCATGATTGATGTCACTGACCATGTCATGAGTGATGTAATATGTGACGTCATCAGCAGTGCATTGCAGGCGCGCAAGTTATAGTGAGTCCAACTAACTATATCGTGGGAATTTCAATGGTTTTATGCGAGTAAAATTTCCAGCTAACTATAACTGGTGTCTAACCTATAGTTTTTTCAGTGAATTTAATAGGTTTTTTAAATGCTAATTCCTAACAATAACTCGTGTGAAACCTATGGTTTTTTCAGTGAATTTCATAGGTTTTTTAATAGCTAATTTCTATTTTATAATGAATCCTATATTGTATATTTATGTAATACTATTTTTTTTGTTTGTGCCCTGGAGCGTTCCCGGTGCGGGTACCAATGAGCGCACCGGTAAGCGCAGTCTTGCGGCTAGCCCCGGTGCGCGTACCGGGGAGCGCCCGTTAGCGCCATTGCCGCGAACGAAAACATCATCGTGACGTATCGCGTAGCCGCGTAATGCGTCTTATGACGCACGGCAGAAGCGCTTCCGGAAGCGCTCGAGCACATACGATCGCGCAACGTAAGCGCCGCCGGGCGCGCACCGGGGAGCGTAGCGTAAGCGCGTCGGGTCATGTGACCTGAAAATACCACTTTTCATTGGTTCAGAACAGTTTTGGTTTCCAAATGATGAAAGCCTGGGTCATGTGACGTGAAAATTACACGTTTCATTGGTTCAGAACAGTTTTGTTTTCCAAATGATGAAAGCCCCCACCTTTTTTCCTCATTCTCACTTTGTTCTTTGAGTGAGGAAGACCTGCTTCTATTGATAGAGAAATGGCTTCATTAGTAGCAGCAGCTGGAGCATCTGCACCACCACCACAAGGGCCACCAGAACATCACATTGGTGGTGAACAAGAAGAGGAGGAGGAAGAGGAGGAGGATCAGAGAAGGGAGTTCCTGCCTGAAGACAATCCCCCATATAAACCAAAGGAGCACTTTATATGGGAGTTTTTTAAAATGCCAAGGGGTGCAAAGAAGGTAAACGCTGCAAAGGTGACCTGTCTCATCTGTGACGCTGTACTATCCAGGGGGAACCCTGCTAAAAAATATTCATTTGGCAATCACACAATGATTCGCCACATGCAACGATTGCACCCCAATAACTATTCTGCAGCAGAGGTGAGAGAATTGTGCAGAAACCTTCCCCAAACATCTTCCAGAGCCTCAACCAGCAACGAACCCACTCCATCAGGTCCAGAGGCAAGGGAGATGATCCCAAATATCCAAACCAAGTTTGGTAGATACAAAATTGTTTGTATATATTGTGGTAAAACAATTACCTATGGTGAGAAGAGTATTACACTCATCAACGTTGCTGGTGATAACCACAAGTGCCCAAAGAACCCTTAATTTTTTCCTGTTTTTTTTTTTGCTCCAGTTGAGCCGTTTACAATTCCCTGTTTTTTGTTTCTTCCCATAAAAAATACAAAAAAAATATAAAACTGTTCAGAAAAGCCAAAAAAAGTAAAAAATGTTAAAAAAAAATAAAAAAATATAAAACAACAAAAAGAATTTAAAAAACTGTTCTTTTTAGAACTACCTCCAATCTATAAAAAAATGCTAAATTTTTTTAAAAACTCTGTCATTCTTTTTTTTCCCGGGTACGCTCCCAAATACGCGCACCTAGGCGCGCACCCAACAATTTTTTTTTTTTTAAATAAAGGAGTGAGCATGAGGGAAAGACACAGAGAGAGTGATGGTAAGAGAAAGAGAGCTAGAGGAAGCAACACAGAGGGACTGTTTATTACATAGTAAGACAGAGAGAAGGTGTAATAGGGTGTAAGTGAGAAAAGGAAAATGAATAAGGAAGCGAAAGAAAGGAAGAGAGACGAAGAAGACTAAAGCAGAGGTACTGGGAGAATGTGAGTGGGTGTTGAAAGTAAAAGGAAGGACAGTAAAGGATGGGGAATGAGGGGTAGTGACGGAACCGGAGTAAAGGAACAACGGTGAGGGAGGGTGAGAAAAGAGCAGTGAGTGTAAGTAAAGAGGGGTGAAAGAGGGTGGATAAAAGTGAATTAGGATAAGACATGGGGAGTGACAGAGAGAAAAGATAGAGAGAGTAAAGGAAGGAGTGACTGAAAGGGTCTGAGTGAAGGAGCAAAGTAAGGTAAGTAAGGGAGTGTGGGTGAGTTGTAGGGAGCGAGCATGACGAAAGAGTAGTGACAGAGTAAGGGGACAGAGACAGCAACGGTAAGAGAGACAGAGTGAGGGAACGGAAGTGAGGAACTGTGAGGACAGACGGACTGAGGGAAGGAGTGAGAGGAGTGAAGTAAATGAGTAAGGGAATGAGTGAGAGAGCAAGGGAAGGGAACAGAGGGTAAGGGAAGTAAAGCAGGGGGACTGAAAGAAGTTGAATGCCGTAGGAGAGAAGGGAAAGAGGAGTAAACATGGAGGATAAGAATAAGTGAGGGAAGCAGAGTAAGGAAACAGGAGTGAGGTAGGGTGAGAGAATAGTAGTGAGGTTAAAGCAAAGGGTGATGATAAACTATATTTTTTAGTCACACTTACCATATAATTAATGTATATTCAATTACATGTTTTTACTACACTTTGTATCTGTGAAAGAGAGAAAAAAAATAAGTTATAATTAGTCAAATATATATTTTAAAATAGAAGAGACAAGTTAAGAGGTTAAAAATCATAAAAGTATACTAAGACATAAAGTAAGAGTGAAGGCCACAGAAAGGGAAATAAAGTAATGTAGAAGGACAAAAAGAGGGAAAAAGAAATAGAAGGAGAGCAAATTACTAAGAGTAAGGCAGATACATTCAGTGACAGAGAGGAAGGCAAGAAGAGAGAAATGAACTGAAGGTAAGAAAGATACTAAAAGAATGTGAGTTACCAAAAGTAAATGAGGAAACAGGAGTAAGTAAAAAGGGAATGACTGAGAGGGAAAGGAGTCTGATTGAGGATGCATTTACAAGAATGAGAAATGGAAGATGACTGAGAGTGAGTGAAGGGGAGTCACAGAGTGAAGGGATGAAGGGAGAGAGGATAATATAGAAGGATTGAGGGAAAGGGAGTGAGGAAGTTAGTAGACAGAGGGACTAAGGGAAGGACTGAGTGAAGTGGAATACAATGAGTGAGGAAAGGAAAATGACTAAGGGAGCAAAAGAAGGAAAGAGAGGGGAAGAGGACTAAAGCAGTGGAACAGATAGAATGTGATTCGGTGATGAAACTAAAGAGAAGGACACTGAAAAATAGGAAATGAGAGGTAGTAATGGAACCGGAGTAAAAGAAAAGGGGATGAAGAACGATGAGAGAGGAGCAGTGAAGTTGTTGTAAGAGAAATGATAGAAGGTAGATAAACACAAGTGAGCATAACACAAGGAGAGTGAGGGACTGAGGACATAGAGGTAGTGAACGAAAAACAGAGAGAAGAGGACAAATGAAAGGAGCAAAGAAAGATAAGTCAGGGAGAGTGGGTGAGTTATAGTGACAGACTGCGACAAAAGAGGCGAGTGAGTAAAGAGGAATTACTAAAAGAGCAAAAGAGGAAAAGACGGAAAAGGGAAGTAAAGCAGAGAGACTGAAAGCTGAAAAGTGGAGCAAAGGAGAGAGGGGATGCAGACAGTTGAAATGGGAATGAGGGGTTGTGAAAGAAGTGGAGTAAAGGAACGGGGGTAAAACAGAGTGAGAGAAAGACAGTGTGAGTGAGTAAAGAGAGCTGAAAGAGGGTGGAAAAAAGAAAGTGAGTGTGAGACAATGCGAATACAATTTAAATGACACAATACAAACTATAGAATAACTTGTACAACATGTTACATAGTTTATTTTTGCTGTTGTCAGAATATATTGAATTTCACTAAAAATAGTGAGTTCAAACTACTCATCATATGACAGCGGGAAAAAAACCACAATCTAAAAGATTGTGTTTGAAAAAACCCATATAAACTTACAAATCACATATGTACACTAATCTTTGATTCACTTACTTTTCTTTTAAGCCAAATAGTACATCATGAAGGTCCTTTTCGTTGGAAAATACTCTGCTGTTCTGTAAAACTTCCATTTCATCGACTTTCTATAAGAAAAGCTCCAAGAACATGTGAAATATTTCTCAATGTTTTCATTTCCTTCTTGTGTTCAGTCATGACTCTTTCCTTATTCCTTCACTTTTCCATAAGGCTAAATAGTGTCAGATGTATTAGTATGTTTTAAATTACTGAAAACAAACTCTGAAATTACTGTTTTCCCAACGTTCTGAAAGAAAAGCTCCTACAACATTTTCACAATATTTAAAAATTCATATTTCCATCTCTGCCTCACTGATATTCAACATTTCCTATAATACTGATATCACTTACTATGAGATCCATTTACAGTACCTATATGACAACTAGAATTTTTATATTATCTTGAACACTTTTACTCACAATATAATTTTAAACAGCAGACTAACTTTTATTAACTGCTCCTGTCTTCATAGGCCAATTACCTTTACTTACATTTTGGTTGTAAAAACACTAGGTAGGATTTTTTTAAGTCAAAAGGCAAACGTTGTTTGAAAGTCAAATGAGTATCATTACAGTTAGTCCAACCTCTTTGACATTTTAAATAAATTGTATAATGCCCTGATGTTGTTGAAGGACCGTCATGATAAATAATAGCTACAGTTCTTCCTGAAATTGATAACTGAGAAGCCACGAAATTTTTAATAGAAGTTGTCAATTTACTTCCATCAGGTCTACATCGTTGGAACATTAAAATGACATTCTGACCATAATTTTGTATAAATAATGTGGACAGCATTGCAGACTTACATTGGGAACACACCATATTGTGATCAGCTGCTTTAACTAGATTATTAAAAGGCACTGATTTGCAGTCTGGTAAAGTCAAATATATAAATCTTTCGGTGTCTATTGTAGTATTACTTGATAAACTACAGTTGTCGCAGTCATGCTGCCATTGATAAGAAAGGCTAAAAAGATTTTTTATATCTACACCTTCATCTTCCAATACATCAAACATATACATTAAAAATTCCTGACAATCTTGCTGAATATTCTGTGAACATTGTTTTTGACCAGAACATATCTCTAAAAGATTTCGAATTTCTGAAACACTTTCTATTTTTGCTCTATCACTGCTACATTTCTCAAACACAGAATTCAATAAACAACAGAATCTTTGATCCCGATTTTCAACAATCTGTTCTTGTAAAGTTTGAAGAAAAAAACCAACATTAACCACTACATTAGCATAGCAGTTGACACCAGAACTGTTTTCAAACTGAAATCCAACAACATCTTCAACAGAATCCTTTTTCTTTCTGCTTACAATTCCAGTTTCATCTACTTTTTGTCTTTTTGCTACTACCTCACTGCAATTATTCTCGTTTCTTCTTTTTCGGCCTACCACACGTTTTTCAAACAGAGGATATTGAGGCAAATGTGGAGCATACTCTCTTCTTAACCTATTGTATTCTTTAACACAATCTAGATCTGCACAAATCTTTGTTTCATCACACTCAATCAAGTACAATCCTGGTAAAGTTCTGACTTGTGATAATGCCACATCTGCCATACCCTCTTTAAACACAGAACTTCCAATATTCACCAAAGCACTATCTACACTTAAACCTTGAGATTTATGAATTGTCACCGCATATGCCAAACAAACAGGAAACTGTTTTCGGTGAACATATAAGTCTTTCACAAGCAAAAATCTAGCTGAACAACGACAAATTTGTTCTATTTCGTCAATGCCATCAAATTTAATTTTTAAAATTTCAATTCCATCTCTATTTTTGTAATTCACAAAATCAACAACATGACCCATTGCTCCATTTACCAGACCTCTTTCAACACTTAAATTCCTTCTCAAAATGATACGACAATTTAAACACACATTCAGAGTTTTTACAAAACCAGCAGTTTTAGATATAGTCTTCTCTAATGAATCCAATTTTTAATTCAAATTTTCAGACAAAATAATTGTTGCTCCCATATGCTCTATTTTATCTATAGCTTCCAGTTTCACTATCTCTTCATTTTCTAACTTTAACATTTTGTTGTTGAAGATGGAACATTCTTTCAGAGTTGGCATCAAACATATCCCAGATTTGTTCTCGTTAATTTTCTTTAAAATATTCTCTGGAAGAATGTTTTCATTTGGATACAAATTTGAAATTAATCGTGCATGTAAAGCTTCTTTCGCATGCTCACTTACTTTTCCGATTCTTACATCTTGTAGAATATTTTTATAATCTTCATCCTTTGCCTGTCGCATATTTTGAAGTAGTTCTGCATATTTGAAATGTAACCATATATTAACGTTTCCAATGCTTCCTAGGCACTTCCTGGTATCTTCATGCGTGACCATTTTAAATACTGGTTGTCCTTTCACTGGAGTCAACTGCAGTAGATCTCCAAAAACAATAATGTGTTTCCCTCCAAATAACACATCATACTCTGTTCTAAGAATTTCTTGCATTCTCAAATGCACAAAAGCAAGCATTAGATTTGAGACCATGCTTACTTCATCAATGATAAGAAGTTTCATTTTATTCAGGACTCTGGAAACTTCGGAACACGCTAATCCAGATAGCAATTTGTTATCATGCTCGACTGGTAGCATCAGTAAAAGATGTAAAGTAATCCCTTTAATGTTATGTGCTGCCAGCCCAGTTGGAGCGGTAACAACACAAGACAGCGGTGATTCTGTCCTTTTCTGCAGATAAATTGCAATTGCTTTAATCAGAAAACTTTTTCCAGTTCCCGCTTCTCCACTCACGTACAGTCGGACAGGCTTAAATGATGTACATGAGCACTCTTTTTTCTCATGACTGAATCCATGTTCTATCTGTTCTGTGAGTTCGTCATATATCTGTTTCTGCTCAAGGTTTAGTTGTTTCACCAAATCTTCTAAGTTAACTACATCATCTTGAGCTTGTTCCATAGCTCTTTCCACCTCATCCATGGCAGTGGCAGCTTCATTTTGCATAATTGGTCTTCCGAGTGGATCCTGGCTCAATGAAGTAGAACTCTGACTGTCTTGAGAACTGTCTCTAGCAATCTCTACAGCAATTGTGGCTCTTGCTCTATTTCTTCGTTCAACATTTGCAGATAATTTGGAAAAACAGGACATTCTATGGTATCCTTGGTTGTATTAAAAGAATCTTCGTAACAGAGAAAATCTCCAAGTAGTTCCTCTTCTGAACGCCATGGCTTAAAGAGTTGCAAAAGAGCTAAATAGTAACATTCCCTTTTCTCTGGATTTTCGCAACTCAATTTTCGATGATTAATCAAATGGCCTTTTTTCTGCTTCACTAGACATCCTTCACACCCAATGACAGCATATATTCCATTATTGATAACTTCTCTGATGTTCCTCTCATAAATATAGTTTTGCAGAACTTCATACAAACAACTGTTCTCAAGATGACTACTTCTATTTGGATAGTATGTATCCAACATGTTTGTCTTCAAAATATCTGTACTGTTTGGTTCTTTCTCCGCCAAATACTCAATTTCTTGTACAGATTTCAAAACTCGGTTTCGTGTTGTAGCAAGACCTAGACTCGCCCAAATAATTGTTCTAGACTTGGCGTAGAGACTTCCTGATGATAACCGATCAGAACATTCATGTGCTCCAATTTCTCGATGCGACAACATCTTCAGACTGACACTGTATACATTTTTACTTATACTCTTTTCATGCAAAATGTCCTCCCACATTTCCTTCAGTTCTGTCTTTTCTTTTTTTGTGATGTAAGACGTCACATATCGAGCCACAGCAACAGAGTTGTCAGCAACGAACTGAATATCCATGTTAGCATTCCACATGGACAAAATCACTGGGTTGTAGTCGTTGATGTACTTGGACTCTTAGTTTCTTTTTAAATTGTATGTATTTTTTGGTGATTTCCTCGTCACAGTATGTCGCAGAGAAGACATCAAATTATTTACTCTTCTTTTAGAAATCACTGGTCGTGGAAACCCGAAACGACATTTTGTATAGAACTTGTCCTTATTTCTGAATTTTCGACGACAGTACTTTCCACAACGATGGGATTGAAAGCGTAAAACTTGTTGCCTTAAACTGTTTTCTTCAGTAGTTTTCGGAACAGCACATGTTTAATACTCTTCATTGAAGCTCATCTCTGTCTCATCCGAATCTGTTCCAAATTTGGGTGCATCTTTAATCCACAACAACATATGTATGTGAGGAGCACCTCTCGCTTGATACTTCTCCAAAAGAAATCCAAAACCTCTCCAAGGGGAGGATTTTTTTTGTTCGTAATAAAAGACATCATAGCTTCAAACCTATGATTGAAATATCTGCATACATTCACTGGATCCAAAGAACACAGTTCTCCAGGTGTTTTGAATTCTATATTTTGTATGTTTGTGTTTGCCTCTTGTAAAAATTGAAGTAAGTCGTCCCATGCATACTCAGCACAGCTAAGAGTGAGGAACCATGTAGGAGTTCCTAAGTTTCTTAGCATACATTTCAATTCCCCATGACGACGGAACCAATACTCGTTTGTTCCACGTTGACATGCCATGAGATTGATTAGCTGAGATTCCAAAATACTGTCCTGCAGATTGACTTTCTCCATGAAGACCCTCGCCGAAACATTTTGCAGATGTGGTCCACTTTTCAGTATATGGTTCACTGCATAAGAAAGCCCAGACAAGTCACTTTCATACAGTAGATGAAACAAATAAGGAATGCATTGACGAAACCTTGGATCTTCAGCATATAATCTTAAAGTCCGGTATTCAGATGCAGGAACTTGAAGTGGTCGATCGTCATATCGTCCACCTTGACCTGTTGGAAATAACTGTGGAAAACAACGAGCTTCCAAACTTTCTTCCCATACACTAATGGGACTTCCTTTTGCTGCTTTCATTTGAAACAAGTCAATTGCATTCCCCATTACTTCTTTGGAATGCAAAGGATGAACAGTATAATGTTCATATATTTCTTCACTTCTCGACACATCAACTTTTTCAATTTGGCCAGCTGAACAATCACTGTCTTCTTCTGCAACTGTTTCCTCTGCTCCAACACATACATGTTTGTAGTACTCATTGTTTTTGACCAAATACAACGTTGCCTTTTTGACTTTCCTAACATCCACTAAATCTTGCCAGATTTTCTTACTCTTTGTCGGAACCCCAATAACTAGAATAACCAGAGGTTCCTCTTCCACTTTCTCTACACCAATTATATCAATATTTTTCTTGAAATCTAGAGGCAAATAAACAACTCTTCCCTTTAATCCTCTCTGTAAATCTGAAGGAGGCAATTTCCCTATCTTAGGCTCCATGCGAACAATAGCCTGAAAAGGATGCACACATTGAATTAAAATAGATTCATATGTATTTAAATCCATCAATTCAGGAGGAATGTCTACCAACTCAAGATTATTATGAACAGCTCTAGCAGGCATTCTGTTTTCATTTAATTTATTATAACAATATTTACAAATACGCTGATCAGAACTCAAATCAAAAGAATCCTCCACCAACAAATAAGTTGCAAAATCCTTCCACTCATTATTATTTACCTTTTCGCTTTTTACATATAAATCAACTAATCTAGTCTGGTGCTTATAATGAGTTTGTCGACAACACACACAACTAAAATTTGGCCTTTCACTTGATTTCACCTTAAACTTAGAAATTTCCTTGTCAAACTTTTCTGTACTTAAAATCTGTACATTGTCTTCCACATTACCTTGAATTTCTGTGTCAATTTCTACACTGTCCTCTTTTTCACCAAAGTAATTTAACTCAATTTCTTCACGAATGGTCTTCACATCTAATTCAGCCCCATGCAAAAGAGCACTGTTTAACTGTTTTAGCTTAAGTGCTGGACTTTTTGCATAATACAACCTTCTCACTAATTTCCTCACTTTAGTATGATGTACTGCTAACATCCTAAAATGATGAAAAACACTCTGACATACTTTTCTAGAAAGACAAGCCAGTGAATGCCCCTGCAAACCTGTGTTTTCTCTCACTCTGCAAGGATCTAACTCTTGCAACATCTTCATTTTCTGTTTTAGACTTTTCTTACTATATGTCCGTAAGAAATTACGAAGCAAATTGATTGAATCCTGTCGCACACTACAAATACTACTACACTTCCAAGTGTACACAGGACCCTTAGTACGTCTCCCTAAAACTTGTTCAGCTAACACCTCTTCTGCATCTCTAGACACAAGTTTCTCTTTTTCAATCGGACAACCGTCTTTCACCTCATATGCTCGACCACTGGTGTCAACTGCATGCACCAAATCATTCTCCTGGAAGTAACTCTCCTCATTAAAAAATGGCTCACAACTTGAACTATGCATCCATTCTCCTGAAAAAACTTCACAAAAATTAGTCCGATTAATGACTCTTTTGCATCTACTGTTTGATTTGAAAACATCAATTGTCTTGTTAAGTGTCCTAATTCTATTGATTATTAAAATAAATAATTTTTTCTTAACTTCAAAAGCCTGATCAACAATCTTCTCTACACTTTTCTTTTTCTTGTAAAAAGCAGCTCTCTGTTTACCTTTCTTAACATGTTTTAACAAATTTAAAACCACCCTATTGCGAAACATTCGTTTACGAATGTCCCTAAATTGGTTGTGCCTTCTATTCCTATACATATTATTCTCTCCTGCTCCAGTAGTAACATTTTTGGGGGGCCTCTCCTTCCTTTTCAAATTTGCTCTCTCCTTCTGTATATTTACATTCTCATCAACATTTTTTTTTTTATCTACATATGTTCCGTAAGAAAGACTTAGTTGTCTTACCAGGAGCTTTTTTCTTGTTTTTTGAAGTATTTGTTGTAGAGGAGTGCTTTAATTCCGTTGCTGTTTTTGTTTTTTTCCGCTTGGCATCTTTTCTTCTCCTCTGCCTTGAGGGCATATTTCCTTACTATTAAAATCTTGATTTCAATCTGTGTTAAAGAAAAAAATAACACATTATAGACCACTATTACCAAACAACAAAGCAATGACAATAAGCAAAGATATAAACACTAGTTTACAACATATCTAAGTTTATATCGCAGCAACTATGTAACTAGGAGTAAGACAGAGAAAAAGAGCTAGAGGAACTAACACAAAAAGACAGAGAGAGTCAGACAAAGAAACAGGTTGAGGGAGTAAAACATAGAGAAGGAGTAAGACAGAGAGAGTGTATAATATGTTGTAAGACAGAGAAAGGATGTAATAGGGAGAGGGAGTAAGTCAAAGAAAGGGAGAAAGGGAGTAAGTCAGAAAAAGGGTGTAACAGGGTAGAAGACAGAGAGAGGGTGTAAGAGGATGTAAGACAGAGAGAGGGTGTTAGAAAGGGAAAGGATGTAAAAGAGACTAAAACAGAGAGAGGCTGTAAAAGGTAGAGAGAGAGAGTAAGTTTGAGAGAGGGTGTAAGAGGACGTAAATCAGAGAGAGGATGTAACAAGGAGTAAGTCAGACAGAGGGTGTAACAGGAAGAGAGGAAGAGAATAAAAAAGTCAGAAAGAGGGAGACAGGGTGTAAAACAGACAAAAGGTGTAATAGGGAGTAACTCTGGGAGAGAATGTTACAAAGAGAAAGGTTGTAAGACGGAGTAAATCAGGAAGAGGATGTAAGAGAAAGTATGACTTACAAATTGCTGTAAAAAGAGAGAGAGGGAATAAATTAAAGACTGGGTGTAAGAGAAAGTAAGTCAAAGAGAGAGTGTAACAGAGTGAAACACAGAGTCAGGATGTAAAAAGGAATAAGTCAGAGAGAGGGTGTTAGAAGGGGACAGGTGGAAAAATAGAGTAAGTCAGGAAGAGAATATAATAGAGACTAATACATTGTTGATAATCCTTGGCAAAGAAATGTTGGTGCATAAAGGAATTGTATTTTCTAAATGAGTGAGGTTTCAGTAGTGTAATGAAATGTTTATACATATGACCTGTGCTCTGTTTTGTAAATGTTATTTAAAAAAAGATTTCGGGCACATAAATTGGTTGTACATTATTGACAAGGATTAGATAGTATCTGCATGATTAAAAAAATATATTAGCACATTTCACAATCATGTCACCTGTGTTTCCTCAGATTAGTAAGCAGATTGTGCAGATGAGGTGAGGCCTGTCCAGGGGTGCAGAGGACGTAAGTCCTGTGTCCAACAGTGCTGTGGACAGGACTCACCTCCTCTGACCCTTAGACAAGCCTCACCTCCTCCATGCCCCCTGAACAAGCCTCAATCTATTGGGTATAATAGATGGTGACAGGATGCAAATGAGGTGAGACCTGACCAGGAGTACAGATGAGGTCAGGCCTGTCCTGGGAAGCAGAGGTGTTGAGGCCTGTGTCTAAGAGGGCAGTGGAATGGACTTCATGAAGCCTCTACCCCACTGCACTCTTAGGCACAGGCCTCACCTCCTTTGCACCCCTGGACAGGCCTCTCTCCCACTACACTCTTGAACACAGGCCTCATCTCCTCTGCACCCGTGGACAAGCCTCACCTCATCTGCAACCCTGAACAGGGCTCACCTCATCTGCACCCCTGGACAGGCCTCACCTCATCTACACCCCTGGACAGGCCTCACCTCATCTGCACCCTGTTATCATCAATTATATCCAATAGATTGAGGCCTGTCCAGGGGGCACGGAGGAGGTGAGGCTTGTCCAAGTGTCAGAGGAGGTGAGTCCTCTCCACTGCACTCTTGGATACAGGCCTCACCTCCTCTGCACCCCTGGACATGCCTCGCCTCATCTGCACAATCTACTTCCTAATCTGAGGAAACACAGGTGACATGATTGTGATAGGTTCAAATATATCTATTTAATCTTGCAGACACTATTTATTCCTTCTCAAAAATGTAAAAGCTATTCATTTGCCCCAAAATAGTTTTTCCAATAACATTTAAGAAACAGAGCGCTCGTCCTATGTACAAGCATTCAATTAGTAAGCAGATTGTGAAGATGAGGTGAGGCCTGTCCAGGGGTGCAGAGGAGGTAAGTCCTGTGTCCAAGAGTGCTGTGGACAGGACTCACCTCCTCTGACCCCTATACAAGCCTCACCTCGTCCGTGCCCCGTGGACAGGCCTCAATCTATTGGGTAAAATAGATAGTAACAGGATGCAGATGAGGTTAGACCTGACCAGGAGTACAGATGAGGTCAGGCCTGTCCTGGGGAGCAGAGGTATTGAGGCCTGTGTCTAAGAGGGCAGTGGAATGGACTTCATGAATCCTCTATCCGACTGCACTCTTAGGCACAGGCCTCACCTCCTTTGCACCCCTGGACAGGTCTCTCTCCCACTACACTCTTGAACACAGGCCTCATCGCCTTTGCACCCGTGGACAAGCCTCAACTCATCTGCAACCCTGAACAGGCCTCACCTCATCTGCACCCCTGGACAGGCCTCACCTCATCTACACCCCTGGACAGGCATCACCTTATCTGCACCGTGTTACCATCTATTATACCCAATAGATTGAGGCCTGTTCAGAGGGCACGGATGAGGTGAGGCTTGTCCAAGTGTCAGAGGAGGTGAGTCCTCTCCACTGCACTCTTGGATACAGGCCTCACCTCCTCTGCACCCCTGGACATGCCTCACCTCATCTGCACAATCTACTTCCTAATCTGAGGAAACACAGGTGACATGATTGTGAAAGGTTCAAATATATCTATTTAATCTTGCAGACACTATTTATTCCTTCTCAAAAATGTAAAAGCTATTCATTTGCCCCAAAATCGTTTTTCCAATAACATTCAAGAAACAGAGCGCTCGTCCTATGTACAAGAATTTGATTAGTAAGCAGATTGTGCAGATGAGGTGAGGCCTGTCCAGGGGTGCGGAGGAGGTAAGTCCTGTGTCCAAGAGTGCTGTGGACAGGACTCACCTCCTCTGACCCCTATACAAGCCTCACCTCCTCCGTGCCCCCTGGACAGGCCTCAATCTATTGGGTAAAATAGATAGTAACAGGATGCAGATGAGGTGAGACCTGACCAGGAGTACAGATGAGGTCAGGGCTGTCCTGGGGAGCAGAGGTGTTGAGGCCTGTGTCTAAGAGGGCAGTGGAATGGACTTCATGAAACCTCTCCCCCACTGCACTCTTAGACACAGGCCCCACCTCCTTTCCTCTATCTTACAAATGTTGATACCAAGCATTATCAAAAAACATGACACAAACCAACAAGAAAGAATCTCAATCTGCTTCCTAATCTGAGGAAACACAGGTGACATCTTTGTAAAACGTTCCAATATATTTATATAATCATGCAGACACTATTTATTCCTTCTCAAAAATGTAAAAGCCATTCATTTGCCCCAAAATCGTTTTTTAAATAACATTTAAGAAACAGTGCGCAGGTCCTATGTACAAGCATTCAATTTTACTACTGAAACATCACTATTTTACAAAATACAATTCCTCTATCTTGCAAATGTTGATACCAAGCATTATCAAAAAACATGACACAAACCAACAAGAAAGAATCTCAATCTGCTTCCTAATCTGAGGTAACACAGGTGACATGATTGTGAAAGGTTCAAATATATCTATTTAATCTTGCAGACACTATTTATTCCTTCTCAAAAATGTAAAAGCCATTCATTTGCCCCAAAATCGTGTTTCCAACAACATGCAAGAAACAGAGCGCTCGTCCTATGTACAAGCATTCAATTAGTAAGCGCATTGTGTAGATGAGGTGAGGCCTGTTCAGGGGTGCGGAGGAGGTAAGTCCTGTGTCCAAGAGTGCTGTGGACAGGACTCACCTCCTCTGACCCCTATACAAGCCTCACCACCTCCATGCCCCCTGGACAGGCCTCAATCTATTGGGTAAAATAGATAGTAACAGGATGCAGATGAGTTGAGACCTGACCAGGAGTACAGATGAGGTCAGGGCTGTCCTGGGGAGCAGAGGTGTTGAGGCCTGTGTCTAAGAGGGCAGTGTAATGGACTTCATGAAACCTCTTCCCCACTGCACTCTTAGACACAGGCCCCACCTCCTTTCCTCTATCTTACAAATGTTGATACCAAGCATTATCAAAAAACATGACACAAACCAACAAGAAAGAATCTCAATCTGCTTCCTAATCTGAGGTAACACAGGTGACATCATTGTGAAAAGTTCAAATATATTTATTTAATCATGCAGACACTATTTATTCCTTCTCAAAAATGTAAAATTCATTCATTTGTCTCAAAATCGTTTTTTAAATAACATTTTAGAAACAGAGCGCAGGTCCTATGTACAAGCATTCTTTTTCACTACTGAAACGTCACTATTTCACAAAATACTATTCCTCTATCTTGTAAATGTTAATACCAAGCATTATCAAAAAACATGACACAAACCAACAAGAAAGAAGCCCAATCTGCTCCCTAATCTGAGTTAACACAGGTGACATCATTGTGAAACGTTCAAATGTATTTCTTTAAGCATGCAGACACTATTTATTCCTTCTCAAAAATGTAAAAGCCATTCCTTTTCCCCAAAATCGTTTTTCACATCACATTTAAGAAACACAGCACAGGTCCTATGTACAAGCATTCCATGTCACTACTGAAACTTCACAATTTTACAAAATACAATTCCTCTATGCAGTAAAAACTTTTTACCAAGCATTATCAAAAAACATGACACAAAGCAACATTAAAAACCCACAATTTGCTTCCAAATCTTCTCCATAGAGTATACAAGTCTCTATCTATATTAAATGAATCATTACTCACCTTTACAAATGCTTTGGGAGATTGAGAACAGTGTCAGACACACACACCAATATTTCTTTAGCAGAGCAAAAGGTATGTACTCCAGGCACTGCAACCATGAATGGCACAGAAAACCTCTAATTCTACACACATATCCCTCATGTTAACCAATTAAAACTCTTCCCTCTCTATTTTCAAACCAACACCCTTTCCCCCCCTCAGCCCTTTCTACCTGTTGCCATAGCAACTCCCTCCTCACTGAGCTCTCAGGTTTAAAAGTTTATTCTACAATGTTGCAAATGAACTCAGCAAGGATGTTTGACCTCTCAATACACCAGCTTATCCGGTGCAATGTTTCTTTAAATGACTTTTTCTTAACCATTCAAATTACTTCTTTCACAGAACAGAACCATGCACCCTAACATTCAGTTTTCACCTATCTGAATCCACCAATCATTGCTTTGATTCAAGAGCACTGAAACGCCACAGTTTTTTTTTTACAAACTCCTACTGTTCCAACTGCCCTTTCATTCCCACACTTCATCTGACTGCACCAGAACCCCCTCTTACCATGTATTCTGTCTGGATTATTGGACATAGCTACATCCACTGGGCTCAAAGGTATGCAGCTACCAGAAATGTTCACAACCTTGATTTACCAAATGTAGACATCAAGTGGATTGGCAAAAGAGGATTGAGATGTCATCAATTGATACCATTGGTGAAAACCTTTTTGCATCTGCCACACCCTCACCTCATAATTCTGCACTGTGGTGGAAATGACTTAGGCACTTTGACTGGGGTAGGTCTGGAAATGCTTTTAAAGGACACCTTTGAGCAATTGATGGCACTTTTTCCTCAAACTGCCTTGGTATATTCCAATATATGCCAAAGACAGAAAGGGAAGTGGTCCAACCAATTTTGTCCACAATTTGAGAAAGCACGGAAACATGTGAATAAATCTGTTTCTGCTTACATGAGAGACTATGGAATGGGTTCAATATACAACAATAACTTGCGTTACAACATGCAAGATATCTACAGAGGAGATGGTGTGCACTTCTCAGATGAGGGGAATAGAATATTCCTCCTGAATTTAAGACTATGCATTGGAACCTACTTGTAGGTACCTAAATCAGCCACAGAACCCAAAAGCTCTTTTTAGGGCTACCCTACCTCTGATCACTCCAAATGATTATTTTACTCTAACTTTTTTCACTGTTTTTCACCAAAGTACGCTCCCCGGTACCCGTACCGGGCGCTCCCCCCGCGAAACATTAAACATTTTTTTTTGTTTTTTTGGCATATATGGGCGTCCTAAGCCCCCCTCAGAAAACCTAGGGGGTCAGGGGGTGTCTACCGTGCCCCCTTTTACCCATTTACACTTGTGGGACACCCCCGCGCCGCACGGCCACCAGCTGCTGCGTGTGCCCCTTGCCTGCCCTCTACCTCGCTGCCTGCCTCGTTGCCGGTTGCCGGCTGACTCCGCTCTGGTTGTTTTTCCTTTGTTTTTACTGTAATTTGTGCCTGTTTAGTATATTTTCTTCGTGCCTGTGTTTTAGTTGTTTTTGCCTTTGTTTTTACTGTAATTTGTGCCTGTTTAGCATATTTTCTTCGTGCCTGTGTTTTAGTTGTTCTTGCCTTTGTTTTTACTGTAATTTGTGCCTGTTTAGTATATTTTCTTCGTGCCCGTGGTTTGGTTTCCTTCCTTGTTGTCCGCCTACCTCGCCGCCCCCCGCTCTCCCTTCCCGCCACCGCCGCTTTTCCCCGCCCCTTTTTCTATTCTGTACCCTCCCCGCTCCCGCCTCCCAGCTGCTCCGCCCACCCGCGCACTTCGCCTTAAATGGCGACCGTGCGAACGCGCAGCGGTCACGCGCAGCGGGCGCGCCGATTGTGCGCCGAAGGCGCGCCAAAGGTAAGCCCGTCTGCGCCCGTCCGCGACCGGATCGCGACCAGTGCCAGGACCCCTGGCCCACGAAGACCCTGACCTACCCGCCTGACGTACTCCGCCGCCTCCCTCATCGCACTCAACACCGGCCGACTTCCAGACTGCCACTAAGCCACTCCACGACGTACCCACGGACCTTTCAGCTGCCACGCCTGCAAGTTCACCTGCAGCCGGACCTGCCTCGCACCAGCACCTGCCAAGACGAACACCAGCAGCACCCACCTCAAGTGCATCCTGCTCAACACCCGCTCCGTCCACAGACACGCCATCGAACTCTGGAACCTCCTAGACGCCACAGCCCCTGACGTTGCCTTCCTCACGGAGATCTGGATGAACGCCTCTTCAGCTCCCGACATCGCCATCGCTATCCCAGAGGTCTACAAGATCGTCCGGAGGGACCGAAACGCCAACCAGATGGGAGGAGGCATCGCCATCATCCACAGGAACACCATCCGTCTCACGACCAGCACCGACAACACCCTGACCAGCGCCGAACACCTGCATTTCCAGATCCACACCAACCCGAACACCACCCTCAGAGGCACACTGATCTACCGACCCCCCGGACCACGCACACAATTCAGCGAGGACATCGCCGACTTCGTCAGCCCGCATGCCCTCCCCTCCGCTGACTACATCCTCCTGGGAGACCTCAACTTCCATCTGGAGAACAACAACGACCGCAACACCAGCACCCTGCTCGACAACCTCGCCAACCTTGGACTCAAGCCACTGGTGTCCACCCCCACCCACCTCGCCGGACACACACTCGACGCAGTCTTCTCTTCCAGCACAGACATCGACTTCAGCCACGCCACAGAGCTTCAATGGACGGACCACAGCTGCGTCCACTTCACCTTCAAGAGAACGACGACCCACCAACACCAGCAACAGGCCGCCCGCAGAAGCTGGAACAAGATCACAGCAGACCAGCTCGCCACCTCCCTGAGCCAGCACCCTCCTGCCAGCTCAGCGAACCCCAGCCAGGCCGCCGACAACCTCACAAAGTGGATCAGCAACTGCGCGGACGAACTCGCCCCACTGAAGACCCCGCCTAGCAGACCCGGCAGCAAGAAGGCCCCATGGTTCACCGACGAACTCAAGAGCTCCAAGAAGAACTGCCGAGCCCTCGAGAAAGTCTGGAGAAGGGAACCGACACCGGACAACAGGACCTCCTTCAAACTTGCCACCCGGAAACA
The DNA here is from genome assembly GCF_964261635.1 of Lissotriton helveticus. Taxonomy (NCBI): domain Eukaryota; kingdom Metazoa; phylum Chordata; class Amphibia; order Caudata; family Salamandridae; genus Lissotriton; species Lissotriton helveticus. The sequence goes on along the minus strand of NC_136065.1, from coordinate 1,837,398,671 downwards.
CCACCAGCTGATCCGCGCCGCCAAGAAAACAGCATTCAAGGACCGGTTGGACAACAACGCACACAACTGCAAGGAACTCTTCAACATCGTGAAAGAGCTTTCCAACCCCAGCGCAGGAAACAACGACATCACCCCATCGCAAGACCTCTGCAACTCCCTCGCTTCATACTTCCACAACAAGATCGCGGACATACACAACAGCTTCAACAACCAACCAACGCACACCATGACCGAACAACCACCCCCCACCACCACCCTACACGCCTGGACCCCGATCAGCACCGAAGATACCATCCGCACGATGAACTCCATCCACTCCGGATCACCGACCGACCCCTGCCCTCACCACGTCTTCAACAAGGCCGACGCTGTCATCGCACCCCACCTACGAGACATCATTAACACATCCTTCGACACCACCATCTTCCCTGAGAGCTGGAAACACGCCGAACTCAGCGCCCTACTCAAGAAACCAACAGCGGACCCCACCGACCTCAAGAACTACCGCCCCATCTCGCTCCTCCCGTTTCCAGCCAAAGTCATCGAGAAGACCGTCAACAAGCAGATGGCCGCCTTCCTCGAGACGAACGGATCCCTCGACCCCTCACAGTCCGGCTTCCGAGCCAATCACAGCACCGAGACCGCCCTCATCGCCGCCACCGATGACATCCGAGCCCTGATGGACAAAGGAGAAACAGCGGCCCTCATCCTCCTAGACCTCTCCGCGGCATTCGACACGGTCTGCCACCGCACCCTAGTACGGCGCCTCAACGACATCGGAATCCAGGACAAGGCGCTGGAATGGATCATCTCCTTCCTCGGCGGAAGAACACAGAGAGTCCGCCTACCACCGTACAAGTCAGAGGCCTCCGAAGTCATCTGCGGCGTCCCTCAAGGATCATCTCTGAGCCCCACCCTCTTCAACGTCTACATGAGCCCCCTCGCGGCCATCGTACGCAAACACAACCTCAGCATAATCTCCTACGCCGACGACACCCAGCTGATCCTCTCCCTGACCAACGACCCCGCCGCCGCCAGAGCCAACCTGCACGAAGGGATGAAAGAGGTAGCCGAGTGGATGACGACCAGCCGCCTGAAACTGAACTCGGACAAGACGGAGGTCCTCATCCTGGGCTCCTCACCCTCCGCCTGGGACGACTCCTGGTGGCCTCCCGCCCTGGGCACCGCACCCAAACCAACAGACCATGCACGCAACCTGGGCTTCATCCTGGACTCCTCCCTCTCCATGACCAGGCAAGTCAACAACGTCTCCTCGGCGTGCTTCAACATCCTACGCATGCTACAGAAGATCTTCTGGTGGATCCCCACCGAGACCAGGAAGACCGTCACCCAGGCCCTCGTCACCAGCCGACTGGACTACGGCAACGCCCTCTACGCCGGTACCACCGCCAAGCTCCAGAAGAGACTCCAGCGGATCCAGAACGCCTCAGCCAGACTCATCCTCGACATCCCACGAACCAGCCACATCTCCGGACATCTGAGAGACCTTCACTGGCTCCCCGTCAACAAAAGAATCACCTTCCGCCTCCTCACCCACGCACACAAAGCCCTACACGACCAAGGCCCGAGCTACCTCAACAACCGAGTCAACTTCTACGCTCCCAAACGCCACCTCCGGTCAGCCAACCACGCCCTCGCCGCCGTCCCCCGCATCCGAAGAGCGACTACAGGAGGAAGGTCCTTCTCCTACCTGGCCGCCAAGACCTGGAACTCCCTGCCGACCGACCTGCGCCTGACCCAAGACCACCTCTCCTTCAGGAAGAAGCTGAAGACCTGGCTGTTCGAGCGGTAGCGGCACCCCCCCCCCCCCCCCAGCGCCTTGAGACCCTACGGGTAGGTAGCGCGCTTTACAAGTGTCACTGATTGATTGATTGATTCCCAACGTTGTTTGTCCTCCATCTTGTGTCTCAAATCTACCGAAACACAAGATGGAGGACTCCCGTAGCGCTGCCGGTACGCGTACTGGGGCGCGCACCAATAAGCGCTCCCCAAAAATGTTTAAAGTTAATTTACATAAAAACCACTGGAGAGACTTTCACCAAATATAGAATAGGCCCTTCTACATACCAGTCCCTACCATTTTCCCAAATTTGGTGGAATTCCATTGAGCCATTTGGGCTGTAGCCCTGTCTAAATATCCTGAGGTAAATTACATGACAAAAACACATATGAAGTGTTAGAATTTACAACCAATTAAAATGTTACTTTCATTTTCTACTTTTTTTTCCTGACATTTGATTGGTTATGTACATGAATATAAATGAAAAATGAGAGGGAAACACGGCCATTTTGAGTACAACTACCTGAGGTACATCTTTAAATAATTTTCTCATTTATCTTCATCACCTTTCAATAAGGTAAGTTGTTAATTTGTAAGGGGCACTTTAAGTTAATTTGTAAAATCGTTTTCTGATAGTTATTTACTGTCCCTCTGTTATAGTTATAGATTGAGATAGGCTTCTCTGTTATAGTTATAGATGGAGTTAGGCTTCTCTGGTATAATTATGAAATTACTTAGGCTTCTTCACATACACTTTTTTGATATTTCTACTTCCTGCCTGATACCATAACCTGCCCAAAGATAACTTCACTGTTAAAAACTCAGAAGTACCTGTCTAAACTTAAACCCAACACTGCCCTAACTCTACTGATATATGTATTTTTAATGCAATTTACAGCAAGAAAATGGAAGGAGAACAAAACAAAATTAATATTTCTTTCGAAATTGTTCTGGGGATCAATCCTGAGGAAGACTTTGACTTTATGGATCAGTCTCTGGACGAAGAGTTACTTAATTGTTTGGAAGAAATAGAATCATGGACTCAAAATGAGGACATTCCTGATGATGTAATGTTGGAAGTTCTTTTAAATTTTAGAAAAATCACAACAATAAATTTTTATTTAATAATTAAAAATTGTTCGAGACATTATTCATTTTTATATGTAATTCATGAAATAGTACCAAAATGATTATAATATAAAGTGAGACTTATAGTATACTGTGCAATTTTTTTGTGTTACATAGTAATTTTGCTCATAGTTACTTCATTTCTCCCACTATATTATCTCCAATGTGTATTTGACATCTCTTTTTCATCTGCTACCTCCATGTTGTTTCTGCTTTCCTGACAGACTATGGTATAGATTCCATATACCACAATAACTTCTGTAACAACATGCAAATTATCTACAGAGGAGACGGTGTACATTGAATTTAAGACTCTGTATTGGTACCTACATGCTGGTACTTAAATCACCCACACAACACAACAACTCTATGCAAAGCTACCCTACCTCTAAGCACTTTAAATTATTATTTTACTGTTTCATTGGGTTTTCCCCTTGGTACGCTCCCCGGTACGCGTACCGGGCGCTCCCCCCCGCGAAAATCGATTTTTTTTTTTTTTTTTTTGCCCCGCAGGGCCCTTTAATGGCCCCCCACATCAAACCTAGGGGGTCAGGGGGGGTCTACCCTGCCCCCTTATGGTCATTTCCCCCTTTGTTTTTACCACCTCTTATGTCTCGATCCTACCAAGACACAAGATGGCGGCCGCTCCGGACTGTTTGGAATGTTGACAGACACCCGAGAGCCAATCAGCTTCCGCTCGCGAACTCGCGTTACGCGCCGGGTGCGCTCCCCGGTGCGCGTACCGGGGCGCGCTTATAGATATATATATATTTTTTTAACCTAAATTACTCAAAATCCTCTGGAGCACATATCTTGAGACATAGCAAAGGCACATCGGGCTACCAGTCCCTACAATTTTGCCAAGTTTGGTGGGAATCCATTCAGCCGTTCGGACTAAAAGTGAGTCCAACCGCCCTATGGAAATTAACATGGGGAAAACACGTTTTGGGACCCCCCTTTTATCTCGGCCCCCGCTTGATGAATCCCCCCCAAACTTTCAGGGAAGGAGCAGAGCGGAGCGGGCCATCTAATTTGAGAAATTCGCGAAAATTCGTCCACTGGCGCCAAAGTTATTCCCAATAGAATGTTGCGGATTTCCTATGGAAACTAGGTCCTAACTATAACTACCTAATATATATATATATATATGTAAATGATTTTCTGTGTCCATACCATCATACAGTCCCAGAGGATCACAGACAAGGCAGCACTCTTCCTCAGCAGAGAGTTTCAGGCAAGTTTAAGTTGTTGTGGCATTCACCATTTTTATTTTTTCATTTTTTCAGGTATTTCTTCATTTGTTTTCAAAAAAGTGCAAAGTGCAAGATATCCAGTGCATCAGGAGACAAACAAAATGACCTACGCGTTTCGGCCATATGCACAATTGCTTATGTCACTTATAAAAGTGAAGGCATTATTAGGTTTCAGAGATAGGTGGGGTAGGGGATTTTTAGGTTTCAGCAGTGGGTAAAGTTTAGTAAGGGGTTTAGGGTTCAGAGATGGCTGGGGTAAATGATAGGATTTTTTAGGTCTCAGGGTTGGGTAGGGGTAAAGCGTAGTAGAGGGTTTTTAGGGTTTACAGACAGATAGGTTTTTATGTTGTACATAATGTATATAAAAATGTGTTCTCACTAATTTTCTAAGAAATCTTTTTATATATATTCAGTGAAACAAATAAAAGTTAATGTGACACATTATAGTTAGATGAAAATTTCAGTGCCAATGTAACATTTTTAACTAAAAAACACACATATTCCAAGCTAACTATAAATTGAGCGCCCACCATGCACTACTTATGACCTCGCATATTACATCACTCATGATATGTTCTATGATAGCATTGATTAAATCACTGATGACATCATGCAATTAGTGTGTTAGTTTGTTTTATACTTTGCATAATGGCGGGTAAGTACCATCCGAGGGCCCCATTACGATGGCAGGCGGACTTTACGGAAAATGGGACCGACCTCCAGAGGTGCGGCGGTCCCAAGAGGCCAATTAGGATGCACCCACCGCACTGGCGGGTGCATTCTCGTCTTTAACATTGCGGACGGTGCTGCTGGGTGCAGCTCCATTCGCAATGTTAAAAGTGCATGGTTTGCATTGCCATGCACAGCGTGACAGGCACCGCGCGGTGCCTGTCACCTTGTGTATGGCAATGTAGTGGGGTACCATAGATACCCCCCTGTAGGGGGGTCCCATAGGTACCCCCCAAGTGCATCCCCTCAACCCCCACCCCCTCGGGGGCCCGTAATGGGCCCCCAAAGCAATTTCCGCCGGCCTTTCCAAAGGCCTTTAGATTTGCACATCATAATATGGATGGCGGTGTTCCCTAAGGATTGTAAGCACCCTTGAGTATTTTAAGGAAATCATCTCAGCATGGTAATTTCTATATAGGAGAGGCAACTGTGTGCACCAGGTACTTCATGTATGCCAACCATGGCGATTTAGGCGGAAGACTACCGATTTTAAAGCTAGTCTCCCACCTCTCGATTCCTGCATGCAAAAACCCGATTCTTCGGCAGGCTTCAGCCGACAAGGACTGGTCTTGTGTGTCTCGGAGTAAGCACTGCCAGTAACCTGCTCCTGCAGGGCAAAGCACATGTTTGTCAAGCTCTCACTGCCTGCCAAATATTTTCTCTGTGCTCCTGACAGGTAAGAAAAAAACATATACTTACATTTATGCTAACCAATCCTGCAGAAGCACAGTGACAAATCCTATTCATGCCAATAAACATTTTTAAATCTCCCACTTTCCTCTTCTAAAATATTGGCATGTATGGTACTTAACCTTATACATGTCCTTGATAAGCTACAGAAGCTGATCTATCTATAATGTTTTCAGCAGAGTATAAAGGGTGTGGGTAATGTGACATTTATTACCTTCAGGCTTTGAGTGTTTACAGTGAGATTCTCTGTTTGGAGAGGGATTTACATAGAATGAACACTGTTCTTAGTAGATACTTTTTAATAACCTGTGGTATATTCTTCATGAGAGTTTGGCTGTCTGCAAACAGGGTGGTACCGGGTACACACTGTTTATGTTACCAACTTTTCTACTCATGTCTGCTTAATTTCTCCTGAGGTTCTCTAACTGTGAAGGGTATGATACATGCTAAAGGATGTCCGTAGTAGTGCATTAGTTATGTAACAGGGCTTGAGTGTCTGGAGGAAGGTAGGGGTCTCTGAACAGTTCTGCACAGATTTAACAGGGTGTGCGCTACACAGGACCTCATCCCCCGGGACCAAAAAGTTATTTTTGGGAAGGATGGCATTTGACCCACTCCCTGAGCCCAAAAGTGCCATAGGGGCCCCATCCCCTAGAGCCAACCACTAATAATAGGGGAGGGGGGCACATGGACCTCCTCTTGACACTTAAGAGACACCATGAACGCCATCCCTGGGTCCATATTTTATTATTAATGGAAAGAGGGGCCACATGGCCCCCTCCCGGAGCCTTATTAGGCCCAGGGGACCCAATCCCCCGGGGTCAGAAGTGGGTACCCTGGTGGGCAGGAGCAAACATATGTTTGCCTTTCTCTGTAGCGGGTTGGGCTCCCTAAGGCAGAGTAATTGAACCAGCCTCAGGGAATAGAGTCCCTGGGGCATTTTAGGGCTCCGGGAGAGTGGCAGCTCTCCCCTCCTCCTTAATGCAATGGGCCCCAAGGGATGGTGTCCCTGGGGCCGCCATCAGCATGCGCCCCCCTCCCCTTAATTAAGGCACTTGGCCCTGGGTGATGGAGTCCCAGGGCCCAGAAGGTGCTCGGGAGGAGGCCTCACTCATACCTCCCTCTCCAATGAGGTTATAGTAAGTGGTGGGACCCCCCACAAGCCTTTGGAGGCCCAGGCGATGCCATCTCAAGGAACCGATATCAAAAAGGGGAGGGGTGCCTTGCAGCTCTCCTTCCAAGCCTTAAAAGGTCCTGGGGAACCCATCCACGGGGCTGGCTCATTTACTGTGTCCCAGGGAGCCCATCCCTAGGGTACAGTAGTGTCCCTGCCCGCGCTAGCGCTGGTAGGGAAACAGGTGTTTGCTCCCAGCTGGTGGGAGCATTTTTAAATCTACCCGCCAAATGGGAGCAAATACACCTTCTCTACCTGCAATAGTGTGGACTGGCAAGTCTGCTCCAAGCAGGTGAGAGATTTAAACATGCTCCCACTTGGTGTGAGCAGACTTCTGTTCAGTTTCCCGGCCCGCACTCTAGAGAGCAGCATATGGAGCAAGGATAAATAGCTGCTCACTCTGGGCGGGAGCAATGACAGCTCCTGCTTCTAGATTTCAGACAAAATTTGGTGTTGGTCTGTCCAGCCATGTTTGCTGTATCGCTGTTCAATTTCCTATGCAAAATTAAATGGGGAAAGTGCATTTTTGGACCCTGCCTAATTTGCAGCCCCCGCTTGATGGATCCCCTTGAAACTTCCCAGGAAAATATGTGGAAACATGGTGCTAACTACAACTACCTAGTGGTGACCACCTCTAGGTAATTATTTTCTTACTTAATATTATTTTTTTATATTCTCATTTCTTTTGGGGGAAATCCCACCTATCCACTCTTCTGTTTTAATTTACTCCTAACCTTCTTTTTCCACTACCCACCCCTATACCCTAAAATTACCCTTAGTGCCCTTTACCAATACCCAGCCCTAAGCCCTAAAATCACTCTTGCCACCCTTTGCCACTATCCAGCCCTAAACCCTAAAATTACCTTTACCACGACCCACCCCAGAACCCTAAATGTTGCCTTACGGTTTTGTGTGTGTTTGGTTGTGTGTGTGTGTACTTACCTTAAATGTCTTACAATGCATGGTAATGGCTGTGTGGTAACGGCTGTTTCCCCTATATGCTTACTATACAATGTAATGATAGAGTGCGTGTTTTTGTAAGTCAATATATAGATATAGTGACATGCAGCTCCACGCTTTAGTGGGCTCCTCGGTCAGAATGAGGCACTGCATTTATGCAAAATGGTTAAAAATTAAAAAGTCTTTCAATACAGCGCTATAGTTTCAACACATTTCAAACAGTCTCGTGTAGAGCCCAAGCTATTGTGTGATCATCTGGATGCGATCCCTTTAGTATAAGCAGCCGAGAGCAGCGGAAGTGACGCGCGAACTCTCTCTGCCACTCTCACCATTTCTCATTCTGTTTTCTCACTGAGGTTCTACATCTTGGTTTTAATGTTATCCATTTTTCATTGACACCAACAATAAAACAAATTTTATGTTTTTACTTTACAGTTAGCAATTTGAAGTTTCCATGCAGAGCTTTAAAGTTTTGTTTATTGTCACTCTGATATTTTAAAATTTGATTTCCTCATAGTTTAATATTCCTGTGTGTCTTCTCTCATTTCCAAGCACTGTCCTCCTGATTCATCCACAGGAAGCATTCACTAAGACTGCTAAAAGTGCTGCGTTTTAGTACCCCATGCTGCTCTCATCGGGCTGAAGACAACCTACATTTTTTACTGCCCATAAGTTGCACACGGGCAAACTGTGATGTTATTAGTACATTGGAATGTTGGGAGCTCCATGAAAACAATGTAGTTCTCCGGCCTTCTAATGGCCAGTAGATGCTAGGATCATCAACATTCCAATGTTTAGCAAAGGCCTCATGGAGCCCGAGGGGATTTCACCCCTCTCGGGATCTGTGAGGTCTTTGTTTACAAATTAGAACATTCTGCCCTTTAGGGGCGGAATGTTAGAATAGCCTTAGAGCCCTCCGTAGTGGGCGTTACCGGCCATTAAAGGCCTGCTCCCTTGTTTAAGGCCCGAACCGAACACTGAAGTGGGCCTTCAATGGTCAGTAGAGCCCTTCTACAGCGGGCTCTAAGGCTATATTGAATGGCCTGAAGGAATGAAAAAATAAGGACATTAATGTTAATTCCTAGCAAACTAGTTGAATCATTTATTTACTGGTGAACTGAAACGAAGTTGACTGCTGCCCACAATCCACACTACAAGTTAGGGTATAGTGGCTACAAAAACAATACTTTTTAAACATCTATAAGACCATTTTTGAAAATGAACTGAGGCAAGTGTAAGAATTAAATGTTATTGGCTAAAAGAAGTTTAGTGTAGCTGGCTCAATAAATTTGAAAACAATGCATATTCAATAAGATTTTAAGTTGGGCTGGTAATTATAAAATATTTTAGGCCTAATACTTTATTCAAGAGCAGTTCGTAACAGTTGCTTACCACTTTAGTGCATATATTTGTTTTTAAAACGTTGCCACTTAAGCTGCAGTTGTTAGCTTGTGTGCTTGAAGTAAATGACAATGTTTCTCCTTCTTTAAAATGTTTCTGTAAAATGTTTACCCTGCCTTTAAATGTGGCTTCTTGATAACCATCTCAAATAATACATTAATATATCTTCTCCAGTCAATACTCTGGAAAAGAATCGTCTCCGCTTATTTACAGCTTTCTCAAATACAGGTCGGCCAAATAATCTTAAACTGCTTTGCAAAAGCCGGTTCTCTAGGTCTTTGCCCCAACTCGGCTATAGTTTTATATTGAATCATTATTTTGAGTCCAGTCTCCCTCTGGCTACTTTTATCCCTCTCTACACTTTCTTTTGTCTTGTAGGAAAGGTTGTATAACACATGTTATGTTACTAATACAAGTTATTTCTAAACATTCCTGCTTCACACACAGAAGTGACTCTGTAATACTGAAGCAAATAGGTTCTTGATATATTAAAGACCCATATGCCATCTCTAAGGGTTCTTATATAGTCGAGCACGTGATACAGAAGTGGAATTTGAGTGAAGAATTAGCTCCTGCTCCAAAATCAACGTTCATCGTAAGGATCTTTCATAGAAACATCACCAGCTGTCATTAGCTTGTGTGCTCCAGGTAACTGCTAAAATCTCGCCACCAAAAATGTTTCTATAAGAAAACAGCTATAAATTCGTCTTTTGCTTTGGTCACCAGGTTGTCATCTCCATTCTCAGTTGAATTTATTTTACAGAGTAAATAGGTTTGGAGCCAACGGTGCCCACTTTTGTTCGGCCACCTCTTATTCAAGTTGGCCAAATAAAATTTTGTTCCATTGTGTTTCAGTAAATCAGTGCATTTTCGCCTAGACGTGTCCTCCAGATATTTAGCCTTACCTGGTCTGTCTTTTGTTTTTGAATGGTTATCTTTTCGTTGTACTTTGGTAAGACAGTATTGATCTTGCCTACACTTTCTTAAACTTTAAAGTCTCTTGGAGATTGCCCTACCACACCCATAAAAGTGTTTCCAGGTGCAAGACCTCCCTGTGCGATCCGCATTGACTATTGCAACGGATGGCCGAGACTTTGTTCCGCGCATCGCTACCAGATTGACCGCATCATCGGACTAAAATCATTCTGATGTGCTGTGTCATTGCACTTCAGGCATAGAACCCCCATGCCGATCAGGACAGTGCACATGTAATCCCCGCTTCTCCGTCTTGATAAAGACCCGCCGAGACCACCAACAGGGGCACAGAAGGGTCGAAACGTCAACGTAACCTTTAGGTCCAGAATGACCCGGTTTCCACAACAAGGATGAAACTGTGATTTCAAATAGAACTCTGGCTTCTCCTACAGAAATAATTTTATATAAAACACCCTGTTGATATTGTATATATTGTGCACTTATTCACTGTTTCACTATGCACAAATGTCACTAAACGGGATTTTGTACATAACTTGTTTTCAATTTGATACAAACAAACAGCTCATAACGGAATGAAGTAATTCTGATAAAGATTGAGCACAAACTTAAAGAGTACGAGTTTTGGTCTTTTCTCCTAGTGTGTGTGTAGAATATAATTGTTGCATTTCATGTATTGTATTTTGAAATAATAACAGATCTACCCGACAGAACCGCTTTTTCGTGAAACGTCTATATTACCCAGGTTCTGAGGGACACAGGGTTACCCCATTCTCTTGAACCCAGAAAACAAAGTAGGCAGTCCTAAACCCCATCCATCGGGAAAGCTAAGTACATATTGAAGAAGACTTCATGGACCAGAACTGGATATTTATTATATTTATTCTTAGCTAACTACAACATGAACCTCTCCCCGCCTGATCTCCATCAACTGTCACCTTCCCAGCTCACCCCAAAATTCCAGGATCCTATTACTGTTATATCATGATTGCAGCAACGCAGCCTGGTACTTACATAACCCCACATTTTAACATATCTGCTTTCTAGTGGGTAATGACACACCCCTTATTGCATTCAACAGCTTGCTAAGCTGCTAAATATCATTGATAATGAAATTGTGAAAGAAGGTACCTACACAAATAAGTTATTGAACATACATATGATTAATAGCCTTAAAATGTTTGCCAATAACACAACATTTTTACATTAACATACTAACATATGTCCTAACACAACTTAAATATTTACATTACCAACAACACACTATCCCATTTCCCTACACAAACTTCAAAGTTATTTACCCAATGGTGAAAGTATACTCTCCACTCATTATATAATCTTACAACTTGGCGGGAACCTGACATGTTCTTCCTTCCCTACTCCTCACACTGACCTCTTCACCATTCACTTCCCACTGTCTCCTCCTTACACCAGACAACTCTGCTTTGTCCCTTTTACTCATACTTTCCCATACTGTTTGTATTTCTTCATCATTCGACAACATGAACCCTGTACATTGTTGTTTTCCTTCTTTCCAATCTTTCTGTTCTTCCAGTGTTACATCATTCTATTTGTTGTACAATGCCACCCTCCTTTTATTCAATTTTTTGTCCATTATGCAACACCACCTGCCACTAATGGACCTCCCACACCTCCATGAGATCTGAAAACTTCGTGACAATATCCGTTCTTCTTCCTAACTTGATTTTCACAAAATCACCTTTTTCAATCTTACCACCTTCCAGTTTGATGTTTCTATCTCTACTCACTCAACACTCCCTCATCCATTACATTTTCATTCTGGCTTCTCTCTCTCTCAAGCTTATGAACAGTGTTGCACCCATCACCCTATTTCCACCATTCTCTCCACCGCTTCACACACTTCCTTTCTGCCCCTCACCGCCATCTGAATCGTGCCTTTAATCATGTGGGTGGCATGTTCCATCCTTCCATTATATAATGATGTGCAGATATGTCTAATACCATGTCTTTTCAAGAAGCCATTCATTACATTAGATATAAGATGCATTTTGCTTCCTGTCACTAAGCTCCCCGGACTCCATTCTCCTCTGACACCCTTTCCAAAATTCTAACACTCTCCATCGTTATATTCCTCACAAATTCCACCATCACCCACCTTGAAAACACACCCACCATCACCACAGCAAAACGCTCCACTTCATTCAAATAATCCATGGGCTAATTATATCCAAACAGAGCCTTACCCTTCACTAAGAGAACCCATACCCTCAATTGTTATCTTCAACCACTTATCACTTTCCATACACAGCCCACAACTTTTCACCCACTCATTTACCTCCCTGTCCACCAAACTGTCTCCTTTAAGCGCTTTTTAGTAAGCGCCTTTCCCAAGTGGCCTTCATGCGTCAACCTCATCAATATCCTTCTCACTCCTTCAGGAGGTACATATATCTCCCCTCTCATTATTATAGCATCAGCAGCCCCTTTGGTCAATTCATCTTGAAATTTCACATAACTCTGCAATGCCGGTTTTAGATTTCCTTCATGTCTCCAACCTTCACAAATACTCTTTCCCAACTGCTGGAAAACGCCATCCTCTTGTACAGCTGTCTCTCATTCTTCACGTGTAATGGATTTGTAGTCGCCTGCCAATGCATCCTCCACCCCCGCTACCACACATACCATCTCGGCGTCTGTTCGTTCTTCATTGTCCACACTCAACTGCAACCTTAAAAAGCAACCTGCCTGCCACATCAGTGCTAAATTTAAGCCAGTGGTTTCCGGTACTCCGCACCAGCACTTAATCATCAACTCCAGTGCCTTTCATGAGCACCAGTTCAAGACACAATCACATTGATTTATGGTAGGCAAGGGGAGCCCAGAATCACAGGATGTTGAAACCAGCTCTGAAAGTCGGTAACTCTGGCCAGTACACCACATCCTGTCCCCACTTTCATGGTTAGTTCTGTTTTAAGCAGCGCTAACAGGAGAAATGGGCTGGTGCTGGTGCAAGCTGCCTCCTTACGAGAGACCCAGCACTTACTTTTTTACAAATTAACCGCGGTGCCACGTACTACTTTATATCGCTGTTCCTGAAGCCGGGATGCCAACCGGGCCAGTCTAGCAGACACTTTATCAATTCCCACCTATAGCAACATCTTTAACAATGGTTTGTGGTCTGTACGTAATGTGAAATAGGCTCCCCACACATCCGTGTGGAAATGTTCGATGCCCTATGAAGCTGCTAATGCTTCCCTCTCAATCATAGCACAATCACGTTCAGTTCGATTTAGGGACTTTGAAGCACATGCCACTGTCTTTTTCTACCCATCATTACACTGTTATAACATAGCTCTATCACAGTGAACCCGAGCCTCAACCGTTATCACAGTCCTGCATGTGTGTTCGAAAGGGGTTAGTATTTTTGCATTTGCAATCTCTTACTTAACCCCAGCAGCAAATGCTCATTCTTGCCTTTTACTCCATGGAAATTCCTTCCCTTTCCTTAACAGCTTGCTTAACGACTCTATCTTCTTGCAAAGTTACCTACACATTTTGAATAATATCCTTTCAGCTAAATAAGGCCCTCAACTGACCTTCCCCTATTTATGTTGGAGCCTCCCTTATGGACTTAACCAAATCCTCTTTAGGACTAACTCCTTGCTTTGAGATGGTGTATCCTAGATACTCTATTTCCTCCAACAAAAACTGACAAGTCTCTTTGCGCAGGGCTAAACCTGCTTCTCTCAAGATCTCCAACACTCTGACTAAAGCACCATTATGTTCTTCCTTTGTGGCACCGAAAACTAATGTCGTCTTGGAAGAAACAGATACTTGGAGTCCTTTCAAATAAGGTACTTATTGGTTGGAACACACTGGAGGCTGATAATAACCAAAATGGGAGTATTGTGAATTGGAATCCTCTCTCCATCATGATGAAGGCTGTTCAGTTTTTAGACTTTGTATGCAACGTAATCTGGTGGTATGCCGATTTTTAGTCTAAACTATTAGAGTTCTTGGCACCACAAAAAAAGTAAAACTATCTTTGATATGCTTGGTAAGGGAAAACTGTCTATAATTATACATTTGTTCAGTGACCTCAGGTTCTCACAGAACCTTAAACTCCAATCAAAATTTTTTATAATCACCACCGGGACAATCACTCTGATGCCTCCACTGGTTTGATGATTCCTTCCCTCCGCATCTCACTCAGCATTTACTTGACTTCACTCCTCACTACAATTGGTATTTTTCGCATCCCATGCCTAACTTGCATGGCACATTCCTTTAATTTTATCTAATGCACATATCCCTTTAGGGTCCCAATGCGATTCTTGAACACTTCCCCAAATTATTTCAATATTATGTCAATTCCCTCCTCCTGCACTGCCAACACTTGTTCGCTAGGCCTGGGATCCAGTATCCCATACACATCATATTGCTATATCCAACCCACAATCACTGGACCCTCCCGGGATACATACATCTTCCCCCCAGATTTTCTTCTCTTGAATTTAAATTTTGTGTGCAACAAAACCCACTATGTGAATTTTGCCACTATCTTAGCCTTTGAGTTCCATGTCCTTAATACTGATAAATCTTAGGTAGTTGTGGTTGTGATGTTTTTACTTTGTTCTACTTACAGCATGTGTACATGAAATTTCTTATTCCATTATTATTATTATGATTATTTTTTATGAGTGAAATATTTCAACAATGCAATTTGATCCTCCATCAAAGTTTTTGCAAACGAACGGCGAACCACCTTTTCCATGGACAAGGTGGAAGGAGGAATTCTTTACTTACCTTAAAGCAATGGATGGAGAACGCATGTCTGCTGAAAGGAAAACGAAAAATGTTCTACATTGTCTTTGATTAGAAGGACAATTAGTGTTTAGAACTCTACCACCTTTTAGATCGGTGGTGATGCTAATGTCTATGATAATAGCTGTCTTGAGAATTGAGGGTAGTTTTAAACCTACTACCATTGTTGCGCCTAATAGGTTTAAATTCTATACTAGGACCCAAGATGAGAATGAAGGTTTTGATGAGTCTCTAACCGCTCTCCGTGCATTGTCTTTGCATTGTAACTTTGGCCTGATGACTGACGAAATGATCAGATGTTTTGTGTCAGCAGATTTCAGAATATGTAAAAAATGGATGGCCTAAGAAAAGGTGCGCCTCTGCTGACATGTCTCCTTTTTGCCATGTGTATTCTGAAATTAAAGAGCCGGGAGGTTTTTCTGTTTAAAGGAGGTAAGATTATTCCTCCTGTTTCTATGCAAAGTAAAATTTGGTTATTGTCTCATCAAGGACATTTAGGGAGGTCATCTATGAAGCGTCTCATTAGAGAAATTTTTTGGTGGTCTGGACTTGATAAGATGGTTGACAGGATGGTGAGAGAATGTCCTGAATGTATAATCAGTGATAAAATGCTTTGTGTTTCCTCAGCTCCTCTCCAACCTGTGTCTTGGCCAAATTTTCCTTGGCAAAAAGTAGCTTTTGATGTCTCTGGTCCTTTTAAGCATCTTCCACTTAATGCCCATTATGCTTTGGTCATTGTAGATTATCATTCCAAGTGGCCTGAAGTTAAATTTGTGGCTAATACTTCATCTCAAGTGATCATTTCTTTCTTAAAGGAAGTTTTCGCTCGAGAGGGTTCTCCAGAAATCATTGTCACTGATAATGGTGTACAACTCATCTCTCGTGAAATGGAACAATTCTTTAAAAGTTTCAATATCAAACATATCACCACATCCCTGTATGAACCCAGAGAAAATGGCCAGGTAGAAGCTTTAATCGTGTTCTTAAGGACAGTGTTCAATCTGCTGTCTCTTCTGGTGAACCTAGGACGGATGTAGTGAGGAAAAAATTGTGGACGTATCGTATCACTCCACATTCAGTCACTGGAGTGAGCCCTTTTATGCTTCTAAAGGGCAGAGAACCATCTTCAGGCATCTGCCCATGGTGGGTTAAAAAATTAATAAAACCAATGATAGTATTGAGGTTGAAACCATTGCCAAACGTGTTGTAGATAAACAGAAAAAGATGAAAATGTTATTTGATTCTAAAATGAATGTTACATTTCCTGATTTTGTGGTGGGGGGTGGGTCAGGATCAAAAAACCTGGATTCTTGGTGAAAGGATTTTCCAAAATGTTTTCCTCCTATCAAGAATGTGAACGTTTTTAAAACAGTGTTAATACACAAGATGGAAGGGTATGGGATGTACGAAGGGTTGCAAAATGTAATGTTCCTAATAATTTGTACAAGTCAGTTAATGCTCATGACTGTTCATTCTAATCAATCTATAGCTTCCAGAGTTAAAAGCAATTCTAGACCTATAAAACTTCCTAGGAGATATTTATCTTGAATATTTGTTTAGTTTGTTTTAGGGGTAAGATGTGTTGCATTCCTAGGATTGCCTTCTTTGCTTCTTATTAGTTTATCACTGCATGGGCTGCCTGGACAGTGGAATGTAATGATGCTCTGCATCTTACATGTCATGTTCCAGGTTCTACAATTGACAGTTTAGCTGATCTTCGGTTGCTGTCAGACGTGCTGTGCTGTTCCTGATTTTACATAATAAATATAATGTTTTTACCTGAATATCTGGAGTTCTTCATTTAACAGTACCTTTGCCTTTGTGAACTAAAAAGTTCAAGACGTCTTAGACCTCCTATCTGTCTTAATTATTAATGTCATTGTCTTTCATGCATTAAGCTTCATTTTGTGTTTTGTTACTTTATTTCCTTTTTCTCTGTAAAGGAGGAAGATGTGTTGTATATTGTACTTCTTCCAACATGGCCACCTGCTGTCATTAGGCCTTTCTTTGTGTTTCCACTAACCTAGCCTTTGAGAATACCTGTGAGTATGCTAGTTTGTATGTGAGTGTTCCATTCCTGTCAGTTGAGGGTCTGGTCAGCTGGCAAGGTGTGCGCTCAGCTGTGTCTACAATAAAGCTACATGTAACATAACTAGAAGCGTCCTGAGATTCAAATCTAAACATGTCCACCTGCTGTCGTTAGGCCTTTCTTTGTGTTTCCACTTTCCTAGCCTTTGGGAATACCTGTGAGTATTCTAGTTTGTATTTTAGTGTTCCACTCTTGTCAGTTGAGGGTCTGGTTAGCTGGCGTGGTGTGCGCTCAGCTGTGTCTACAATAAAGCTTCCTGTAACATAACTAGAAGTGTCCCGAGATTCAAATTACAACACATACTCTTACCAAGTGATCCCTCTTCCCACACTTTTGAAAATCCTTGTTACAAGCATAGTTAATAAATCAATCAGTCAGAGCATTTATAAAGCGCACTACTTACCAGTGAGGGTCTCAAGGAGCTGGGGGGTAGGGAGCTGCTACTGCTCGAACAGCCAGGTCATGAGTAGCCTCCTGAAGGTAAGTAAGACCTGGGTCTGCCGCAGATGGATGGGTAGGGTGTTCCAGGTCTTTGCAGCGAGGTAGGAGAACGATCTGCCGCCGGTGGTGATCTTCGGATGCGGGGGACGGTAGCGAGTGCGAGGTCGGCTGAGCGGAATTGGCGGTTTGTGGTGTAGAAGGTGAGTCGTCTGTTGAGGTATGCTTGTCCGGTGTTGTGGAGTGCCTTGTGTGCATGGGTGAGGAGCTTGGGGTGATCCTTTTGTTGACGGGGAGCCAGTGCAAGTTTCTTAGGTGAAGTGTGATGTGGCTGTGACGAGGTATGTCGAAGATCAGGCGTGCTGAGGTGTTCTGTATGCGTTGTAGTCGTTTCAGGAGTTGGGCTGAATTTCCTGCATTGAGGATGTTACCGTAGTCCAGTCTGCTGCTGAGGGCTTGGGTGACCGTTCTTCTTGTTTCGGTGGGGATCCATCTGTAGATCTTGTGGATCATGTGGAGGATGTTGAAACAGGAGGATGAGACGGAGTTGACTTGCTTGGTCATAGAGAGAGTGGAGTCGAGGGTGAACCCCAGGTTGCATGCGTGGAAGGTGCGTGTCGGTGCTGCTCCCAGAGAGTTCGACCACCAGCAGTCGTCCCAGGCTGAGGGGGTGGAGCCGAGGATGAGGACCTTTGTCTTGTCAGAGTTCAGCTTAAGACGGCTGCTCTTCATCCATTCGGTGAGGCCTTCATTCCTTCGAGGTGGTTGGTTTTGGCGGTGACGGGGTCTCAGCGTAGGAGATGATGTTGAGGTTGTGCAGACGGGCTACGTGGGACAGGGGTGCCATGTAGACATTGCCGCTGGTGGATGGGTAGGGTGTTCCAGGTCTTTGCAGCGAGGTAGGAGAACGATCTGCCGCCGGTGGTGATCTTCGGATGCGGGGGACGCTAGTGAGTGCGAGGTCGGCTGAGCGGAGTTGGCGGTTTGGGGTGTAGAAGGTGAGTCGTCTGTTGAGGTATGCTGGTCCGGTGTTGTGGAGTGCCTTGTGTGCATGGGTGAGGAGCTTGAAGGTGATCTTTTTGTTGATGGGGAGCCAGTGCAGGTTTCTTAGGTGGGGTGTGATGTGGCTGTGGTGAGGGATGTCGTGTATCAGGCGTGGAGAGGCATTCTGTATGTGTTGTAGTCGTTGCAGGAGTTTGGCTGAAGTTCCTGCGTAGAGGATGTTTCCGTAGTCCAGTCTGCTGCTGACGAGGGCTTGGGTGACCGTTCTTTTTGTTTCGGTGGGGATCCATCTGTAGATCTTGTGGAGCATGTGGAGGGTGTTGAAACAGGAGGATGAGACGGCGTTGACTTGCTTGGTCATGGAGAGAGTGGAGTCGAGGGTGAACCCTAGGTTGCATGCGTGGTCGGTGGGTGTCAGTGCTGCTCCCAGAGAGTTCGGCCACCAGGAGTCGTCCCAGGCTGAGGGGGTGGAGCCGAGGATGAGGACCTTTGTCTTGTCAGAGTTCAGCTTAGGACGACTGCTCTTCATCCATTTGGCGACGGCCTTCATTCCTTCGTGGAGGTTGGTTTCGGTGTTGATGGGGTCCTTGGTGAGAGAGAGGATCCGCTGGGTGTCGTCGGCGTAGGAGATGATATTGAGGTTGTGCAGACGGGCTACGTGGCCCAGGGGTGCCATGTAGACATTGAACAGTGTCGGCTGAGGGAGGATCTTTGAGGTACGCCGCAGATGATCTCGGAGGCTTTGGATCGGAAAGGCGGGAGGCGGACACTCTGGGTTCTGTCGGAGAGGAAGGAGGTGGTCCATTCCAGAGCCTTGTTTTGGATCCCTGCTTTGTGGAGGCGGGTGCTTAGGGTGCGGTGGCAAACTGTGTCGAAGGCGGCTGAGAGGTCCAGGAGGATGAGGCTGCAGTTTCACCAATGTCCAGCAGGGCCCTGATGTCGTCGGTGGCGGCGATGAGGGTGGTTTCGGTACTGTGGTTGCTGGGGAACCCAGACTGGAATGGGTTCAGGATGTTGTTCTCCTCGAGGTGGCGAGTCAGTTGTCCGTTGATGATCTTCTCGATGACCTTCGCCGGAGCAGGTTGATTGGCCGGAAGTTCTTGAGGTCTCTCGGGTCCGCCTTGGGTTTCTTGAGTAGGGCGTTGATCTCGGCGTGCTTCGAGCTCTCTGGGAGGGTTGTGGTCTCGAAGGAGGTGTTGATCACCTTGCGGAGATGGGATGCGATGGTGAAGCTGGCTTTGTTGAAGATGTGGTGTGGGCAAGGGTCTAATGGGGAGCCAGAGTGGATGCTGCTCATGATTTTAATGGTGTCGTCGTCGTTCACGTTGGTCCAGGCGAGCAGTGGGTTGATGTGGATGGTGGCGGGGGGGGGTCTGAGGTGTCGGTGGCTGTCAGGGCGGTCTCGTTGTTGAAGCTGTCGTGGATGTCTGCGATCTTGCGGTGGAAAAAGGTGGCTAGGGAGTTGCACAGGTCTTGCGACGGTGAGATGTTGTTGGTGTTGGAGCTGGGGTTGGAGAGTTCTTTCACGATGTTGAAGAGCTCTTTGCTGTTGTGTGCATTGTTGTGCAGGAGGTCTTTGAATGAGGCTCTTTTGGCGGATCGAATGAGGTGATGGTGTCTGCGGATGGCGCTCTTGTGGGCTGCAGAGCTGACCGGTGTTTGTTCGCGGTGCCATTCCTTCTCAAGTTTTTGCCAGTTTTGCTTGGAGGCTTAGAGGTCCATGGTAAACCAGCTGGCTCTCCTGTCCGTGCGTCTGTTGGAGGGTTTCTTGACCGGGGCGAGAATGTTGGCAGAGTCTTCGATCCATCGCCTGAGGTTGCGGGCAGCAGTGTCGGTGGGGTCGGCGGGTGGGCTTCGGGCCAGGGTGGTGTTGAGCTGGTCTTCGGTGACTTTGCTCCAGCTGCGGCAGGGGATCTGTTGAGTGGGGCGGTGTGTGGTGGGTTTCCGGAAGGTGAAGTGGATGCAGCGATGGTCGGTCCAGTGGAGTTCGGTGGTGTGGCTGAAGGTGACGTGGGAGCTTGCGGAGAAGATGGGGTCGAGCGTGTGGCCGGTGGAGTGGGTGGGTGTTGTGATGAGCTGTCTGAGTCCGAGGTTGGTGAGGTTGACGATCAGGGTGGTGGAGTTGCTGCTGTTGTTGTTCTTGAAGTGGAAGTTCAGGTCTCTGAGGAGAATGTAGTCTGTGCAAATCCTTGGAAAAATGCAAATGTTTGCATTTTTCTAAGTGCCATGCGGACACATGCACGCCACATGTGCACACATGCATATTACAGGGGTGCAACAGAGTGTCCTTTTGGCACCCGTCCCCCTTAAATTGCATGCGCAATTTGTGAGTACCTACTGTGCACACGCAAATTGCGCATGCAATTCCCATTCATTCCTATGGGCCTCCAGGCCCATAAAAATAAATGGGAAGCCATTCCTTATTTGCAACTCTCAATTTGCGAGTCGGAAATAAGGAATGCGTAGGAGTCGCAATTTTATTTGCGAATCCTACCTACATTGCATTTTGCAAGTCCATAACAGCGAATCAGTAAATTTCGCTATTAGGGACTGGCAAAATACAATGTTAGTACATCTGGCCCTAAGCTTGTTCTCTAAAGGTATGTTTATGTTTATGTTTATGTTTTATAAATTTGTATGGCGCACAAATACCCGAAGGTGTCTCGGCGCCTGAGATTTAACAAAGGACAAAGTACAGAGAAGGAGGTCATTGATCGAAAAGCCAGGTCTTCAATTGCTTTCGAAAGATAGTAAGCGTGGGGCTGGTCTTGATAGAAAGAGGGAGAGTGTTCCAAAGTTTCGCCGTGGCCACTTGAAAGCGTCTGTCTCCCCAGGAGACTGTCCTAGTGCGGGAAACTGGTAAAAGATGTTAATGTTAATGTTAATGTTAAATGAACTTGTACCGCGCACAGCTGCCCCAGCCAAGGGGCGTCCCAGCGCTTGCTGTAAGAAGTGTGTCAGTAAAGAGTGATAGTTCTGTCACAGTGAGGTCGTTGAACATTAGCAGAAAAGGTGGGTTTTTATCGCTTTCCTGAAAGGTAGAAGTTCTTAAATTTTTCAAATATGGATAGGGAGTCCATTCCAAAGTCTCGTGGCGAGGTGTCTAAATGACCAACCGCCCATTCTTGCCAGTTTGAAGCGGGGTACTACTGCCAGGTTCTGTCCTTCTGAACGCAGCGTACGTCGGGGAACGTACGATGTGAGGAGGGAACTTAGCATGGGGGAGAGCCAGTTTTAAGGATTTTGAACGCCAAACAAAGGGTTTTGTAATGGATCCTTTTTTCAACAGGAAGCCAATGAAGTTTCAAAAGGACAGTAGACACTGACTTGTAGCGTGGGATACCGGTTAGCGCTCTCGCTGCAGCGTTCTGAACTCGCTGGAGCCTCGCTTTCTCTGCTACGTTTGCCCCTAACAAGAGAGAGCTGGCGTAGTCCAGTCTTGACAGGATTGCTGACTGCACCACAATTTGGCGGGTTTGGTGGTCAAAGAACTTAAGGATGGGTCTAAGGTTGCGTAAGATACCAAAACAGGTAGCTGCTACCCTTTTGGTATGGAGAGTGAAAGACAGCTCGGTGTCCATCCAGACTCCCAAGTTTCTTACGTGGTCTCTACATTCGGGAGGTTGGTCGAGAGTTTCTGGCCACCAATTGTTTCCCCAGGTCGTTTCTTTTCCCACCTGTAACACTTCCGTTTTTCCAGCGTTCAGCTGGAGACAGTTTTTTGTCATCCAGCTGGTGATCTCAATAAGTGTCGGCTTAAAGTGTTGTGCACTAAGGCCGTTTTCATTGTCCAGTGACACCACCAGCTGGGTATCATCGGCATATGTCACTAGTGAGAGGCCATGTTTTCTAGCTATTTCTGCCAAGGGTTGGACATATAGATTGAACAGGGTAGGGCTCAGAGCTGACCCTTGGGGCACACCCTGTTCAATGGGGTGTTCTTTAGACAAAAAAGGAGGGGTAGAGACTCTAAAGGATCTGCCCGAAAGGAAAGCTTTGAACCATTTGAGGGCAAGCCCTGTTATTCCTATGAGTAAGAGATGAACAAAGGGGTCTGAGGGGGCTATAGATTACGAAAGCTTTCCTTAGGAAGTGAGGTCCTGAGTTGTGCAAAGCTTTATAGGCTATGCAGAGCGCCTTGAATTTATTGCGGCATCTGACACGTAGCCAGTGCAATTGCCGGATTCCCGCAGCAATTGAATGAGACTTGGGAGTGGAAAGTAAGACCCTGGCCGCAGCATTTTGGATAGACTGTAGTTTATTTAAAACTTGCTCTTGAGCGTTGAGCATGAGAGAGTTACAGTAATCCAATTTGGAGAAAACCAAGGTGGACATAAGAGTTTTTCCCGCGTCTGTTGGTAAATAGGGAAGCAGCTTTTTGATTTTTCTCAGGACCAGAAAGGAAGAAGAGACCACTGTGTTGACATGATGATAGAATGTTAATTTATCATCAAATATGACTCCAAGATTTCTGACCTTGTTAACCGGTACTGGAGGGGGCCCAGGTCATATGGCCACCAGTTGTCAGGCCATCCAGGGAAGAGGCTGCCAAAGACCATGACCTCGGTCTTATCCGAGTTTAACTTTAGGCAATTCCTCGACATCCAGTGGCTGATGGCACGCATGCCATCCTGGAATCTCGAGGCAACCGCTGCCCCATCCTTATGAACGGCCAACACCAGTTGGGTGTCGTCTGCATAGGTGGTTAAACTCAGGCCATGAGATTTTATGACCCTCGCCAAGTCCGACACATAGATGTTAAATAGTGTCGGACTTAGCGATGATCCCTGGGGTACTCCAGACGGCAGTGTGAAGGTGGGTGAATAGAATGTGCCCAGTTTAACAGATTGTGAACGGTTGGCAAGGAAAGAAGCCAAGAGATCCTTAGCTCGATGGTTAACCCCCAAGGCAGAGTCAAATGCGGCCGATAGATCTAGCAATATGAGGACCGCCGCTCCGCCTAGATCTAGTATTGATCTGATCTCATCTGCTGCTTTTATCAATGCCGTTTCGGTGCCATGACCCTGCCTGAACCCAAACTGGGTGTCATCCAGTAGATGATGATGGTTGACGTAGTTGGAAAGCTGGTGGTTCATAAGGGATTCAAAGATCTTAGCAGGGAAGGGGAGGCAAGCTATGGGTCTATAGTTTGCTAAATGCAAATGATCCAGAGAAGGTTTTTTTAATAAGGGCTTAATAACTGCTCTTTTCCAGATGTCCGGATAGACTCCAGTATGAAACATGGCAGTGCAGATGTCTTTAAGAGGTGAAGTAATGACGTCGGGGAGACAATTTCGGACCGAAGGAGGACAGGGGTGTAGAGGGGAACCTGAATGGATGGTAGACACATAGCTACTAATGATCTCTGTCATAACAGGGACAAAAAAGGAAAAGGATGGAGTGGAAAGAGTAGGTGTTAGCCCTAAGGGAATTCCCTCTGATTGGGATAGGGAGGAGAAGGACGAAAATATATTAGTAACCTTGGAGGCAAAGTGATCAGCCAAGGAGTCACATAGCTGTTGGGATGGCTCAATTGAGGGGGCTACTGGAGGTGTTGAAAGCGAAGTAACCACTTGAAACAATTTTTTTGCAGAGTTCTGGGCAGACTCAATTTGAGATCGAAAGAACGCGCTTTTATGATGGATTATAGATCGCTTGTAGATGGCTAAAGCGTCTTTATAGCATTGTCTGTCCTGAATACTATAGAGTTTGCTCCACCGTCGCTCCAAGTTCCTGCAGTGCTGTCTCTGCAGTCTAAGATCCTCGGAAAACCAAGGGGCCGAAGGAGTAGAGCGATTGGGAAAAATAGATTTGGTGGGAACTACTGTATTAAGAGCATCCAGAATCCAATTTTGGTAACTATTCGAGGCTGTGATGGGATTAGAGGATGCCTCGTAGGAGGAAGAGGTAAGGATATCGGTAAGAAGCGGAGTATCTAAGTGTTTCCAATCTCGAGTTATTTGTGGGGTCTGTTTCTTGGAATATGGCTAGATAGGGTCGTAAGCCTTAAGCCTAAAAAGAACTGCAGAGTGATCTGACCAAGGTAATGGAAGCACTTCAAGCTGTGATATATCAGTACTATTAGTAAACAGGCCATCTAAAGTGTGGCCTGCTTGGTGAGTAGGACCTGAGACTAGCTGGTGTAAACCGACCGCTGACATGTCAGAGATGAGTTGAACCGTGTCTTTGTCGCTGTGAGATTCTAGATGGAAATTAAAATCTCCGAGAATAGTGTAGCTTGAAGGTCCAATCAGGGCTTCTATCATCTTATCTAAGGCTGAGAGGAAGCGTTTGCGTGGGCCAGGGGGTCGGTAAAGGAGGGTACCTTTGAATGCTTGATTGTTGTTAAGAGCAATCGAATACATGAGCAACTCACAGTTCAGGCTGAGGGTCGATTCCGTTTTAATAGAATATAGATTTTTATAAATCATAGCAAGTCCTCCACCTTTACCTGACGGTCTATCTAGTCTAGTGGCTCAATAACCCTCAGGTAATGCTGCACAGAAGTCCGGACCTGACGATAGGTCACCCCAGGTTTCTGTGACAAACAGAATGTCCAATAGTAGATTGGTAATCAGCTCCAAAATTTCCAAATTATGTTTGGGTAAGGAACGCGCGCTTATAAGAGCAGCGCGGTAAGGGGTGCGTACCTTAGGTGAAGGGAGGTGAATAGAATTGCGATGTGCAGAAAAGGTAAAAGTACATGCTGTGCACCGTGTGCTTCGACCATGATAGACATCTGTAAATGGCAGCGGCCCACAACCCGGTGCTCGTACTGATGTGTTAACCTGCTTCAGTTGCTCCGAGGTGTAAGTAATAATGGAGCCAGGATGGTGGGTAGGCAACTGCACAGGTGGGGTGGCCCTAGGCCCGGTCCAGGCGCGGTCGGGCGCAGACGGGCTTGCCTTAGGTGCGCCTTCGGCGCGCCAACAGCGCGCCCGCTGCGCCCGCTGCGCCCGCCCGCTGCGCGTCCAGGAAGGCATAAGGTTTAAATAGTCTCGGGGGCGAGCAGCTAGACTGCTAACCTCTCAAGACCGGAAGTGAGTAAGTATCACACTTCCTGTTATGGCGGTCTATCCCTCCACATCAAGCTGAATAATTCAGTGATGGAACGGGGATCGCGCCTGAGCCAACAGTCCACTACAGTAAATTAGCATTCAAAATACAGTGGTGAAAATATTTTGCTCAAATAATGGTGCATAAGAAAATAAAATTGCTTTTTAAAATTCCGCTAGGAGCCCGACTAGTGAGCCTCCGTCAGCGTAATGTTAAAATTGCTCTCGGGTGTCATAGATCGCGCTAATGAAATGAGCCATAGATTCGTGCCTTCAGCGTAAGTTGTCCAGAGAAATCCGTACTAGATGGGTTGATGCGCATTCCTTCCACAGTTTCAGTGGGCAGCACGCACATGGGCTATGTGTGCTGGTACTGAGTTGAGCTTGTTCATGGTCTGGGGCTTCACGCGATTTGCCCCACAATACGTGCAGGTTGTGTCTGAACCAATCCACCTAAACTCTTCTTTTTCACTGTAGTGCTGACTCCCAAAGTAGTTAACATAAACTGCTCCTTTACTTTTCCCCAGCATGTCAGCTCATGCTCCTCAAATATTACGACTCACCTGTATCTGTTAGTCTACAGTACACCGTACTGTCCTCAGGTGTACCCTCACACCTGGATTCAAAGGTTCACGTATCTGAACCTGGTCTGGAGGACAGGTCCTCGTCGCTAAATGCAAGACGCCTCCACAGACCAGAACTGGATATTTAGTATATTTAGTCTCAGCCAACTACACCATGAACCTCTCCCTCACCTGCTCTCCATCAACTGTCACCTTCCCAGCTCACTCCAACATTCCATGATCCTATTACTGTGACATCATGGTTACAGCAACTACGCAGGATGGGACAGCCTAACACACAGTGCTAGGCTGCAGTAACAGTATGCTTGCATGCACACTCTGCAGCTTTGCCTGTGTGTAAGGATGGGTAAATAACAGCTACCGGGAGTGCAAACTGCTCCTCCCACAGTAGGGGTCGTCCTTTCCGGGGTTAATGGTTGGGAAGGCCAACCACAATGTTGAGCTCCCATGTGCAGGCGATGACATGCCAGTGTGTGAGTGTTCAGGAAGTTTCATTTTATGGTGCTGCTTGCATTCCCTGAGCTTCAGGTACCGGAATAGTCTCCCTGCAAGCTTGAGGAATAAAACAAATAGATAATAGACTTGGGGTGCATCGAAAGAGGCCGGCTACACAGCACAATTCTTCTGTGCTGTTTGGTCACGTTTTCATTCATTGCACGTTAGCCCATTTAAGCCAGGCCTATTAGCTTTGCCAATGCTTTTTTTGTAGGCCTAGCATTAGCAAATACCTTTCTGATTATACTAAAATAGTGTGTAAAATATACTTACTTATAGGGGCTTTCAGCGAGTCCTCTTCATCCATTGGTCTGTTATTGTGTCATCCACATTGTTCTGCCCACTACAACATACAGCATGTAAATGTAAATCCAGTATTTGTAAAGCGCACAGCTACCCGGAGGCATCCCGGCGCTGGGGGCCGTCAGGAAGATTAAGCGAGCTATTGCCCTGAGTCACCAGGTGCTGGGCTGACCTGCCGCCAGGGATCGAACCGTGAACCCCAGCGGCTGGTGTCAGTCGCCCTGGCCGCAGCGCCACACCTCTTCCCCAGGGGAATGAGCATGGGGCAATGCCTCATCCGACTTAAGCATTTGGCTCACTTTGGTGTGACTGGTGCCATTCTGCCCTAGCATAAAAAGCTCAGCCACATACAAAACAGTTTCCTTAAGGTGCAGGGACTGTAGGAAGCTGGCTATTTATATAGTATACCAAAAAGTCAACTACAGTGCAAAGAGGCCAGGTATCCCTTAGAAGTGGACAAGGGTTTGATTTAGCAATCCCAAGGTGCTTTCTTAGGATGTAGTGTGGTCGAGCAGCCTTAGTCTTATCAGAGAGGAGGTGAGTATGTTTTAAGATAGAAATATTTAAAGTTTTCAAAAGTCGACACTTGGTGCATTTTTCAGAGGCGGCAATGTTATCCTGTGGAGGAAAAACAAATACTGCATACAAGTTCTTCACAGCAACTTACGAGACCAATATTCTGGACTTAAGGTGAGTATGGGGCAAGGTCCAAGGCAGCACCAACAGTTCACCTTGAAGAGCACTGGGGCAGCCGGGTGCAGAGGTGCAATACAGCGTTGGATGCCCAGGTGTGGACTGGGGAGAGGGGGACAGTCCAGCTGAACCAACAGGAGGGCTCAGGTCTCATGATGCTCAAGACGTGGGGACACTTTTTGTCCTCTTCTCCTCTGGCTGGGACGGCTAGGTGCAGAGGTGTCCTGAGGCATCGGGTTTTTGTCACCAGAGACACTAGCGTTAAAAGGGGGCCTGCACAAAGAGGCTGGAGGCTGCATCAGGAAATCCACAGGTGGGAAACCCAAGGTGGGCTTCGAGTCTTGAGGGTCTGGGGACCATGCTGGCACCATTGGCCTACTTCAACTCAGGCTAGGGGCCACAGGTGCAGTGGCGCTTTCCAGTGTCTGGTTTTTGGTGGCCCAGCGTCCTTGAAGCTCTTCTGGGTGCCCACAGGATGCATGGGAGCAGCTCCTGGGTCTTCAGTTGTAAGCTGGAAGTCCTCCCAGGCTTTTGGAGGGACAGGCAGTGGCAGGACAAGTCTTCTTTGGCACAATTGTTGAGGATAGCAGGCAGGCAGGATTGGCACCAAGTTGGTTGCTGGTCTTTTGTTCTTGCTTTTGGGACTCTTTAGCATCTGTCTTCTTCTTTCAGGATGGCAGGATCTGATTTCCTGGTGTCAGGGGTTCCCCTAAATACTACATTTAGGGGTGTTAGGGGAGTGTAGGGTAGTAGCCAATGGACTACTTAACCCTGGGGTCACTGTGCTCCTATGTGACCACTTGCTGTGGGAAGTGGGCAAACACTGTCCCATAGTTCCTAATTCTGGCATCACAAAGATGGCAGACTCTGAAATTTCGTGTTCACATCAGGTATCTCAATTTAGAGGTGGAATTAGTATGACGTTGAGCGTGTCTATCTGACTAATAATTCACCCGACCTTCCAGGTGCCAAATGGGCCCAGGTCAGGGAGTTGCATCCCTCCAAGGGAAGCCGGAGTCACATACCAATGGCAGTGGCCTCTTTGAAGCCCCCTGCCATTGACTGCAAATTTACAGGTCATCTTGCTGGAAGGGGGTTTAAATACCCTGTAGCAGAGCAGGCTTTGTTTCTGACCTCCTGAGAGCATTGACCCTCATCCCTGGGGATCGGATACAAGTCTGTTCTGTGGTGATAGGCTGCTCAGGACCACTCCACCAGCACACTAGTAGTTGGTAGGTTTTCAGGGGCACCTCTAAGGTGCCCTCTGGGTGCACGTATTAATAATTCCAGCACTTGAATCAGTGTGGGCTTATTAATACAAGATGGTTGATACCAAACATCTTTGGTTTCAGTGAAGCTGGGGGACTAGTTTTCACCAGTGTCCAGCACATGTACTTAAAATGGCTTCCCTGGTCACTTGTACTGGCTGTAATGGAACTGGCCAGCACAGGGCATATCTGCTCATGCAGATATGTCCACACATGCAATATAGTGCACCCTGCCTTAGGGTTGTAAGGCCTGCTGTAGGGGTGACTTGTATATAGTGTATGCAGCGTCTGTAGGCATGGCACACGGCACGTTGTGTCATGTCGTGTTTTCATTTTTGTCTCCACCAAGACATGCAGCCTGCAATGGCAGTCTGCATGATTTAGGTGAGGGGTCCCATATGGTGGGCACAATACATGCTGCAGCCCTTAGGGACCCTCTTTGGTACCCATGCCCTATGTACCTAGTTTCTAGTGACTTATACGGGTGCCAAAAGTCTTGCTAATTGGGGAACAATTGTACAGTTTTGGAAAAGAGATCTGGCACTGGGGACCTGAATAGCAAAAACCTAGTGCACTTACAGTTAAAATTGCATTGAATACCAGGCAAAGAGTGGGGGTGGCCATCTCAAAAAGGGGCCCTTTCCCATATGGACTTCAAAGGCAATATGTGCTTTTTGAGGCCCAAAAATATATTTGCTTTTAAACAAATTTTAATACAGGAATGCATTCCGAGCAGCTTTTCCAACATTAATGTTTTGCAAAAATCGTGACAAAAGCAAACAGACATTGACATGGTTAAAAGGATGGTGGCCTTTGCCAGGCCTCAGGGATGTACTTCAGGGGGGTGTTAAAAATATATTATGAATAAATAGTTGTGTACAGGTGCTTTCCATCGGGCCTGGTGAGGTATCTGTCAGATTTCACCCTGGGTTTTTAAATCCACACACAGACAAAAACACGCACATACACATACTCTCCCTCATCTCTGCCTTAAAATTTGGGGGCATATTTACAAGATAATGATGCAGCGCGGCACTGCAAGCCATCCTGCTGCGCCATTAGGTAAGTGCAGGAAGGCGTCATATTTACAACAATGCGATGTATCCATGTGCTTTCCTCTGCGCTGGTGCACAGTAGGCTGCCCAGCAACAAAGCAGACACCCTTACACCGTGGTGCAAGGGTGAATGCTTTGATGGGATGATTGTTTTTTGTGCAGGAAGGGACACCTTCCTGCACAAAAAACAATCATTGATGGCGTTTTCCTTCTTCTATGTGTGCTAAATAATGCAGCACACATAGAAAGAGGCAAAAACGAGGATAATAAAGCTATTTCCCCTCGTTACGCCACTTTTACGCCTCCGCTGGGGAGTTGTGAGAATCTGACGCATTTCCAGGTATACGTACGAAACCTTGTAAATCTGGGAATGGGCCAGAATTCATGGATGTTTTAAAGGGGAACACCCATACAAACACCCATGGAACGCCCCTTTCATGCAGAGTAATGCGTGAAAGGGGGCCATATTTACAAGGCCGTGGAAAGCCATGCAGGGTGAGTTTGCATGGCCTTATAAATCTGTGCCTGCACACGGCGCTACCGAAGCGTCCAAAAAAGTGACACTACGGTGGTGCAAGGGGCTTGTAAATATGCCCCTTGTTTTGTTTGAAAACGAATGTTATAAGTGTCCCCTAACAATCCACACTTTTGTCTTTCCACTGCCTCTTAAGCTGTCCTGCTACGCATAATGTATTTTTTAACAAGGTGCAGGCAGACCTAATTCTGAAGTAATCTTCATGACCAAGCTACGCCCCTGCCAGGCCTATTGGCTTTATCAATGCTTTCCTTTCGTCAGCAACATAAAACAAGCCAAAGTTCTGTTTCGTCGAAGCCAAACCCCCAAGAAACAGCCACGATCTGTGTTAAATGTGACTGACTGCACAAGCCCTACCCGCCTTTCAGCTGTAGCAGCCTGTCGGGGTTTCTCCCTGTGATTCTGCAGGCCAGCCCACTTTTGCCCCCCAGCAGTACTGCACCCCCACGCCCCCATGAGCAAGCCATTCAACCTGTTCTGAGGGAGGTATAAATAGAAGGAGAAACGTAGCTCAGCCAAGCAGAACTCAGGAAACTCCCTCCTGCGACGCACGCACAGGTAAACTAACCCTGCAGCCACCAACGCCCTGCAGTTTCACCCACCGACACCCAGGTGCGCAGAGCCGGGGGTGGAAACGAGGAAATGCGGCCCAGCCCGCCGCCCCACGGGCCCTGGCGCCTGCTGAGGTCACGGCTGCTGCTGAGACATTGAGCGTCCCAGAGCTCGTTTAAAAGTGCTGGTTTTGTCCCCAGAAAAGTGCCCAGTACTGACCCAATAGCTGTTTCTGGTCATTCGTAATAGTGCCGTTAGCAGTAGCGAAGTGCTGTGAAGAAGTGCAGTTAAAGACCAGTAATCAGCATTATAGTACTGAGGAGAAGTGCGGAGCTGGCCCATTAGCGGCGCTGTAGTGCTGTTAAGAAGTGCAGTTACAGACCAACTCACAGTATTTATAGTACTGAAGGGAAGTGTCATGACGGAGGACTGACAACGTTATTCTAATGCCGTGGGGAAGTGCTGGTACTGAAAACCTTCACATTATTCTAGTACTGTGGAGTTGTGCCGGGCCAGGCTCATTAGTGGCAATGTAGTAGTACTATTAATAAGTGCAGTTTCAGCCCAACAACATTGCAGTACTGCAGAGATGTGCCAAGAATGGCCCTTTAGCAGAAGTATAGTACTGTTAAGAAGTGCAGTTACAGACCAGCCAACAGTATTTATAGTACTGAAGAGGAGTATCAGGACTGACATAACAATATTCTAGTTCTGTGGGAGGTGCTGACACTGACATTTGCTTGATTCTAGTACTGTGGAAGAGTGCTGTGGAGTTGTGGCAAGACTAGTCCAGTAGCAACAGTGTAGTACTGCTAAGAAATACAGTTTCAGAGCACGCAGTACAAAGGAGAAGTGCAAGGACTGGTTCATTAGCAAAAGTGTAGTACTGTTAAGAAGTATCGTTACAGACTAACCAACAGTATTACAGTACTGTGGAGATGTGCCAGGCTGGCCACTAGCGACGGTGTAGTGCTGTTAAGGAGTGCAGTTACAGATCAATCAACAGTATTTATAGTGCAGAAGAGAAGTATTCGGACTGACATAACATTATTCTAGTTTCGTGGGGGAGTACTGCTGGTCCTGAAAACATTTGCATTATTCTAGCTCTGTGCAAGAGTACTGGCATCGGGAATTGACAATACTCCAGGACTTTGGCCTATGGTTGGTTCTGACATATCAATAGCATCGTAATGAAGTGTTGCTTCTCGCCCCCTGGGTAGATTTGTAGATTGTCTCTGCCTAGAAGCAATTGAATTATTTAGCGAAGTTCTAGCTGTAATCTAGTTAAGATATTTAAGTCTAATCAGAATATTCCTTTTTAAGTATGAGCCTATTCACAATCGCTGGTGATGCACCAATAAAGGTCTATTAGTGCAGAGAACAATTGCCAGCACACTCTTATGGAGTAGTGTGGCTCACTGGTTAGAGGCGGCAGGCCTGAGAGCAGAAGTCAGCCGGGACCAGGGTTCAATTCCCGTCGTGGCAGGGTCGTGGACCTTGGTCAGCGGACTCGATAATTCTCGCTTCGGTGCTTACTCTAATCAGGGGTTCCACTCGGCAACTCTGGGCATTAGCTTGCCTAATCTCCACAACGGCCCCACCAATTCCGGGGATGCCTGGCTCCACCTTGGGGACTCCCAGCAAGGGACCATCCCACAGGGAAAGCCAGGACGGGTTCCCCAGAGTTATACAGCGCCGGGACGCCCCGTTGCTGGGGCAGCTGTGCGCTTTACAAGTATACTACATTTACATTTACATTAAAAGTGATTTAGGACCGGTTGCAAATCACAAGAAAAATGGGCTGTATTAAAAAAAAATGTTTAAAAGCATCGCAGACTTGGTGTTCTGCTGACCCATGCAGGCAACCATGAGTGTAATGACCAACAATCATAGTGTCGCAATTTGTGAACTACTTTATGAATATTGATGAGAAAGGTCATATTGCGACTCATTAATAATAGAAAGGCAGTTCGCAAAATTCTTTTATAGTCACAAAAAGTCGGTGTGCAATTAACAACCACTTTTTTGCAAATGTAAATTTCATACATTTGGCTTAGGGCCTAATTAGAAGTTTGGCGGTCCGATCCGACGGCCCTAATACGAATTTGTCAGTTAGACTGCCAAAGTACCGCTGCAACCACCGGGGATCCGCGATCCCTTGTCGGTGTTGCAGAGGTGTGAGGCCGCAATATGCCAGCTTTCATATTACGAGTTTCCTCACATCCACCCTTTTCATGGCAGTGAACTTGACAGTCCATGCTGTGCAGGAACGTGCTTTAGCGCTCCCCTTGCAGTAGCTTTCTAAGGTTCAGATGTGGATAGAACTCTTAATCTGACGGGTGGTTGAGTTTGGCGGTATGGGACCGGGGGGATTGCGTGGCGGCCTTCTCCCACACCACCAAACTCGCAATCAGGCCCTTGGCCCAGTGGATACGTGTTGGTACGTATGCATTAAAAATTAATCACGCCCAGTGAAGAAACTGGGTGAGAAGTGATCTAGTCGTGTGGAAAGTTTTACAATATATTAACGGAGAAACACACTAATAAGTGTAAAGCAAACAACGTGTCAGCATTTTTACATTTTGGTGTAGTAGCATGCCAGTATGCAGATCTGGTATAGAGGTATGGAATGAGATCAGATTTCTTACATTTTGCACATATGTTCAGAGTGTATTATGCTGCGTGGTTGCAAACATGGTACAGAGCTCCTTTTGATGGTTGTTGATTCTTACCAATAGGCTGGTATTCTGAATTTAATCCGCACTTTGAAAACTGCACCTTTGCTTAAGGAATACATCAAAAGTCACTCACAAACAACTAAAATATTCTTGCAAACACTCACTGTCACAGATAAAAAAGATTTAGTCCAATATAAATTACAAAACAGGGTACTCTGCCAACACCACTTTATGCATTACACCCAGGAGAGGAATACTACTCCTCTGCCTAGTATTAGGGCAGACCCTGAATCTTGCATTGCCAGGGACAGGCATTTGTGTGTTCACACACATACACACACGGCTACACACACCTACACACGCCTGAGCCAAAATAAAAGTTAGGACACTACATTCACTTGCAGTGGGGCACTCAGGGCAGGAACATGCCCGTATTCTATGTAAACAATGTGTCTAGCTGGATTTTCACTACTTGTTTGAGCAGTCATTAATATGGTATTTTATTGCTATGTAATTCATTAATTTAGCACTATTTTGCAGTATTTAGGCGAGGCTGAGTCAAGATTTCGAAAAGAAAATGACTCCTTTAATGACCGTCTTTTGATCCTATAATAATGTGAGCCAGATGAGAGGTTGTGAAACTGGCTCTCAATCAATCAAGTAAGGAGAACAAATTCTAGTTGTGTTGAGAAAATATGGTACTGTTGGATACCCTGGGAAAGCTCTGGTCAGTTGTTTATTGGTGTGAGGCTGGCTGTGTGGCAGAACACCGGGAAGAAGAACAACATAGATTGAGATTAATATCATGTCAAAAATATTGCAAAAGAGAATATTGCCAAGAATGTTATTTTTTATAATTAAATATAGATTCATACAAATATATTTATCTCTCGGGCATCGGGGAAGATGCAAAAAAAGTAGCGCACTCCCAGTAGTGCATGTAGTGAAATTATTATTTGTGACAGGGACGCGTAGCACTCCACACGTTTTGCCTCACCACCTTCATCACAGGTGCCAGTCATCAAAGATATTCATTTTAAGTGTATACATGGAAATCAACAAAGGATGCAGAAGCGAGTGAAACAATATTGTCCGCCATCTTGGACAGGTTGCATATCATTGTATGAAGTAAATACTAAATCAAGGAAAGTCAAATGTATCATGCACAGTTATCGTGTACATAACAGAAAAGAAAATCATATAATGGCCCATGCTAGAAAATTCCAATACATAAAATAATTTATTCTCATATAGAACACTCTTGCGATACATGCCATGTCCCCTTACTACGTGGAAACAGATAGAAATACTGGCACAAACCAAAACCAAATTCATAATGGTGCCATAAAGTTAAGTAACCGACTTCCTCCATTTAAATACAAAAAAGTATAAACAAATATTAACAGTAACCAAAAATTATGTTAAAGAATTAATTAATTGAATTGAATTTCAATTCAATTCAATTCAAAGAATCTTTATTCGGTGATTAAAAATCACCATAAAAGCACACACATATATACAAGGTAAAAAGTAATTAAACATTTCCAAGATCCTTTGTACAGAGTGTAAACAAATCGTAAAATACAAACAGTGAAACAGTGTATGACACTTAAAAAGCATAAAATTTGGGGCATTTCATTCTTCACCCCTGGTATGCCTTAAACGGACCGCTACCTTAATAAAATTCATAATGCTACATAATGTTAAGGGGTCCGAAGCTTTCTGTAAAAATACTAGTGCCTCCCTAGCGTGGACCAATTTAGTTTTTTTTAAGAGATTTACAAGGAATCTGCGTCTGGGCATTGTATAAAAGGGGCAAAGTAAAACAAAGTGAAGGGAGTCCTGCGGAGACCTGTTGTCGCAGCCGCAGGGCCCCTTCTGTTCAATTGATGTAGCAAATCCTACTGGTGATGCCAACATAAATGGGAGTAGGTTCAGCCTGAAACGGCACATCAAGAACCTGTCCTGTGCGTTATACATGAGGTACAAAGTATGGTTCCATACCCTCCGCGCTCTTCACTAGGTTATGGGCCCTCACTGTCTTTTTACACCCTTCCGCCTCAGCTCTGCATAGGTTTTTCCGCTCTAGAAAAATTTTCCCTACTTGCAACTTATTCTGGGCTACTATTGTAGCAGGGTTAGTAAAGAGGTTCCCAAAACCTAGTTCCTCTAAGGTGTTCTTCACATAATGGAGCCAGGGGATGCGCATACATTTGTCCCTCACCAAACAATCCGATAAGATTTCTCTACTGAGTGACGCATCAGGATTGACCCAGATTTTTAACCAGGCTACTATGGGCCTCAATTTTACCAGGTCTTCTAGATATGGCCTCCCTAACTCCCTGTGGGCAATCAATCCAGCGGTGCTTTGGGGTACCTTCAGGATTGATTTCAAATATTTGTTTTCTTCCCGTTGGATTCTTGTGGTATTAACAAAGCCCCATACTTCTGCCCCATAAATAACTTTGGAGCATGATACAGAGCTGTACAAGTTCATCACTTGTTCCGGGGACCATCTTCCTAGCCTCCTGCCATAACTAGCTATTGCCCCGTTAGATGCGATCATTTTACCACAGCGCTACTCCACCAGGGAATCAAACTGTAAGGCGCCATCAAATGTTACACCAAGATAGGGAAACGTTTTGACCTCTTCTACAATGTGACTCCCTATTGAGTAAGTAAATTTCGAGGTAGATTTTTTCCCTGCCAGGAGCACATAGGATTTGCCCAAATTAACAAAGAGGTCCAGGGCACCCATGAACTTAACGAATCCATCGATCAAGATTTGTAAGCTCCTGGGTGTACGTGCAATCAGCACCGCGTCATCTGCGTAAAGCAGAACAGGAATATGACGCGACCCGACCCTTGGGCAATCAGCCTTTAAACCTAACAAAAACTGCTCCAAATTATTAATGTACAGGGAAAACAGAAAAGGGGCAAGGATGCAGCCTTGCCGAACTCCGCTCATACAGGGGAAAGAGTTAGTCAATCCCCCCTCCCTATTGTAACGGACCTTAGCCGTAGTGTCACTGTGCAATTCCCTCAAAATATTAATTAGGCCACTCTCAATCCCCATGCTAAACATCATGCCCCACAATTTCTCCCGATTGACGAGATCAAATGCCGCTGCCAAGTCCATGAAACCCATGTAAATGGATTCATCACTAGCCGTGGTATATTTGGCAGTCAGCATGTAGAGGTTCAGGCATTGATCACTAGTGGATCTCCCTGTCCTAAATCCGTATTGAGTGTCTGAGAAGATGTTATTTTCTTCGGTCCACTCGGACAGTCTGTTAAGAATTGCCCTTCCCAAGAGTTTTGCTGACACATCAATCAGGGAAATTGGGCGGTAACACTTGGGGTCGTCCCTATTGCCCTTCTTAAAAATCGGCACAATTACCGCTTTTGACCAGGACGGGGGCAGGCCGCAGCTAATGGCAGTGTTAATGACCCTTGTCATTAAAGGGGCCCAAAGTTCAATGTTACTCAAAAACAGATCTGGGGGAATTCCGTCGGGCCCCGGGGCTTTATTTTTAGTCAGACCCTCAATCCCTGCGGTGATCTCCTTAATAGTGAATTCGAGCAGTGGAGCCTGAGTTGGGATGGACAATAACTCTACAGTATTGCCAGGCTCGTGGTTATACAGACTCCTATAGTGGGTAACCCACTGTTCTGGGAGGATATTAGCCCCTATCTCCGGGGTATCTTTTTCCTGGAAAGTTGGGTTATTAATAATCCTCCAGAAACCCGCTAGATCCTTTCTTTCCCCTACTTCTCTTAAATCTGCCCACGCTTCAGCCTGCAAGACAAGTTTCCTCCTCTTGGTCTCTTTTTTATAATTTTCTCTGCACGCCTTCACTTTATGGGGGACCCTTGGTTTAGATTTAAGGCAGCTTTTCAGCTCCCTCAAAGCTTTAGAGCAGTCTTTGTCGAACCATCGAGGATTCCCGTGGTTCTTTAAGGGCACACAAGTCTTTAGTAGACCGTCAATCAACTTGGCAATCTGATCGAATGCCTCCAGAAGCCTCAATCCGTGAACCTCTGTGTCTAAACAATCATTGATGGCCAAGTTGCCGGCGTCCACCAGGTCCTTATAAAACTTTTCCCCGTCAATTTTGGACCACTTTAGTCTCCTGCCTTGATCTGTTGCCCTCTCAAAGAATGTGTGTTGAGCTCTATTTCTTGGGCCCACCCTGTACAACAACTCCAAGACGAGAGGGTTATGGTCACTGTGGCCACTCCATTCTATCCCTGCACTAATTATCTTGTTTAACAGAGATCTTGAGACCAGGATATAATCAATGAAGGATGAGCACCCTCTGCCCTTAAATGTAGGTGGGAGTGTACCATCCTCCTGCGTCCCCATCATATTGATAGTATGCTCAAGGTCATACTTAAGCCGGAGCGTACTGAAAGCTACCCCTGTCGGCGTATGGGAAAAGTGCGGCCCCTTCTCCATGGGGCATTGGGACCAGTCTGGATTTTTTTGAACCAGTGCCGGGCACAGATGGCATTTATAGTCTCCCATAACCAACAGTGCGTGTGGCTGCCCCTTATCTTGGCCCGTTATTTCCTGACCCAACCTGTGATCCAATTCAGCAGCAAGGGGGGTGTGGGTTCCCGCTGTCTCATTGTTGTAAATATTAAGAACTACAAATCTAAGCCCCTTCCCAGAAAACCTAACTGCCTGGATCCTGTGGGAGTTCCAGTCTAGGCAAGAGCAGCTGCCCGGAAGGCCCAAGTCTGTGTAAAGAGATAATCCTCCCATGGCTCTCCCTGATCTTGATTTTTGGGCGGGTACAAAAAACACTTATACCCTTGCAAGTGGAAGTTATTCTCCAATGCCCAAGTCTCCTGCAGACAAATTACATGGAATTTCCTGATATAGTCGAGCCACTCTTTGTTATTAAATTTTCCAGCCAGGCCAGCTATATTCCATGAAATAATTCTCAGTGCCTCGCCCCCCTGCTCCACTCCCCCCTGGCCCCCCCTTTGTAACTCACCCCCTGTCTTTTCCGTATCCGGCCCATGTCCCTCTCCTGTACATCCAATATCTACTGCCCTGGGTTCATCCAGCACAGACGTCATGCCACAACTCGATGGCATTTGCTTTGCCATCGAACTGTGCCCCTCCGACTCTTCTTTCAGAGCCCCTTTACCCCCCTCTCCCCGAAGGCCATTATCCATTTGTCAATCTACCCCCTCTAAACCATCCAGACAGTGGAACCGATTGGATATGTGAAGGGGTGGCTCTGGGCGGCTGAATACTGGCCTGGGGTTAAATTCATGACGAACACCTCTCCGACCAACCCTTTCCCAGTTGTCATTGGTATGAAGCGTATGTGCGGGGGCAGGGACAGGGATAGGGGGGAAGAAGAAAGACACATGAAGGGTTTGAATGGTTGACACCTGCGATCTATTCTTTCCCCGACATATGTGAGAGACAGTTCCAACGTCCCTGAAGCTCACCAATATGCAGTCCCCTATAATGGATTTGCGAGTTCTCCCCACCCATGGAACCCTTCTAACCATTATGATTTCGTTATTTAAGTGTACTGGCAAGGGTCTGTTCAAGTTTAACCACTTAATTACCCTACTTTTTAGGGCACAAAAGTCCTCTGCTTCCCCCACCTCTAACGGAGGAACGCCCGCCATGACCACAGTGAAGTCATTTGCCTCTGGTGGTAAGTTAGGTCTACGTGGCCTGGGGGGAAGCTTCATTAGTGGTGATAGCGCGAATTGAATTAATAATGTTAATATTAACATAATTTCAAGTGTAAAAAACATTTTAAGGGGATAATGTATATTTCATTAACAAAATATTGAACAAATAAAAACAATTAAAATTAAACTACAGTAGGAAATATAATTACTATAACGGCAATTTAAAAAATTAGGAAAAGTGTTACAGCTTGCACACATTGCATTTACTAATATCACTACACAAAACCAGGGAAAGTGTTTGACTTTGGAAAACTTAAATTTACTATTCCCACGCAAGTCTAACCAAACGTTGGGAAGGTTTGGGACTTAGGAGGGGTTAGATTTTCTATTCTCCCATTTCAAGAAACTGTAGGGATAGTGATGGACTTCGGAGGGGTTAGATTTACTATTCCCACTCCAGTCTAAGCAACAGTAGGGAAGGTGTTGGACCTATTACCATTCCTACTCCAACTTAAGCAACAGCAGGATAAATGTTGGACTTTGGAGGCTTCAGACTTACTACTACCACTCCAATCTGATCACCAGTAGGAAAGTATTGGACTTTGGAGTTGTCATATTCACTATTTCCACTCCTACCGGAGCAAGAGTAGGGAGAGTGTTAGACTTTGGAGGAGTTAGAATTACTATTCCCATTCCAGTTTAAGCAACAACAGGGAAGGTGAAGGACTCCGAAGGGGTCAGATTTACTATTCACACTCCAATATAAGGAACAATAGGGGAATGGTGACTCGGAAGGGATAGAGTTACTATTCCTACTCCAGTTTCAGCAACAGGGAAAGTGTTGGACTACGTAGTGTTTAAATTTACTTTTTCCACTTCAGACAAAATATTAGGGAAAGTGTTGGACTACAGTGGGGTTAGGTTTTCTATTCCCACTCTAGTCTAAACAACACAAGAGAAAGTGGTGGACTTCGGAGGGGTTACATATTTCATTCCAATAATCATTTTGTTAGAAACTTTTCAACAATGACGACATAAAATAATTTGAAAAAATAAAATAGGTACTATACAAATTAAAATAACGTACTTTTTCATTATAAAATCAGAAAAGAAATGATCAAATAAAGAAAATAATTTTATGTTTAAAATAAAATTCAGTTCCCTGCCTAATACCCAAAAAACAAACGTCAAAAAAGAATTTAAATATTCAATGAAACAATTCAATATAACAGTACTTCAATAAAAAAATAAAAAAACCACGATCAATATAAAATACATTATTATTAAATACACTTATCAAAGAATTAATAAATGTCATATAAAACAGAAATACGTAATAATCACTTACAAATACATAACAAATAACCAATTAAATATTTAATTTGCATTTAAAAATTAATTAGCATTAAAACCCAATAAATTATAATTTAATGAACTTCCCACCCTGTTTCTTTACAAACCCAAGAACCCTCTAGTATAAATAATTACCTTTAAATAATATAACACATTACAAAATTACACATTTAAAATTGCACACTGTTTAGAAAAACCTAAATATTATTCTAATAAAACTACCACCTAAAATTCATATACACACTAAAATATGACATTATTTAAAATATATTTATTTATTACAACTATTTTAAAGAAATACTATTAAATACACAATATTCTTTAAACCATATTGTATATAAACTAAACTATATTCTTACGTTTGGTATTCTGCTCCACGATATATCTGTAGTGACAATATTTTTGACACAATATTCATGTTTCATGATATTCTGGAATCAATATTTGTGTAATTCAATATTTGTGTCATTTATGAACATTGTGAGAGCAACATGCTTCTCTCTTGCAGAGCGGAACTGTCCTCCATTGGGCCACTGCACTCTTGCTGTAGCAGTAACTGTACTCTATATTGAAGCAAATAAGTTTGCATTGCTGCTACATAGTTTGTCCATGTCCTGGATGAGAGAAGGTTGCACTGCAGCTGCAGTTTTGTGCCCGGTTTGTGTGTCTGTGAGGTAAGTTTGTACCACTGATATATATGGTTCCCTTGCTGTGTGCACGGGTGTTTGGGGAAGGGGAGCTTGCTTTACTATGTCTCATGAAGGACCTGTTATAAGAGCGTGAAGGAAGCATACACTGTGGATGTCCATTTGTTATCTGTTCTTAGTGACTAATGAAGATTGAGAAACACTTTCCACCATGGAAAAACCAAATCAAATTGCATCTAATAAACTTCACAAAAGATAATCCAGGTATGAAAATGGTTGTCCCTTTGACTCTATGAGGAAAGAAAAATCTTTTCATGAGAAGAAATCCCTCACCCATCCAAAGGGCAGCATGCTTCATCTTTGGGCTCCTCCTTGTACTGATACCATTGGTAGTATCATTGTGGGCTACAGCCCTCAAGAAGAGGGAAGCGCTTGCAGAGGGGTGTCACCAGAGTGTGGCCTATAGATGTTGGTCCGTGTATGATTTTTTTGTAAAGAGTAGAGGGGACACTGGTGTGCAGGATATTTACGGCTGAGCTTGTTTGTTTGGAGCACTGGTCCAGACAATTGTGAGCCAGAGAATGGGCCAGATTCATGGATAGGGTGAGTTCTGTCTCCAACACCAGACACTTGCAGGATGACATCCAAAAGGGGCTTGACAGTCTAAGGTGGAGTTTGTTCCCTCATATTGGATAGTGGAGACTGCTAAGTACAAACACTAGGTCTCACAATAACTAATCACTATATGACATGCAGAGAAGTGATTTGGGTGGTATCAGGTCAGGGCTGGCCTAGTGTGGGTCAGCAGTGCAGCCTAGAGTTATTTGGATCTCCTGTTCCAGGGTCCATTGTATTATGCCTTAGCATGTCTGTGTGGCAGACAGGGCAGAGTATATGTAATGAGGATGTCAGTCACTAGAGCAAGTTGCTGACAGCACCTTGAATGGCTTGCAACAATCCCATCTGCCCCACAGAGCGGTTCTTTAGAACTCTCTGACACTAGAGCTCCTGGAATGTGAGCAGGGGTAGAGGTGCCTGGAGTAGACCTCAGTCCATTTACACACTGGATTCTTGCTTGGTACCGGGGGGATAGGAGTGAAGGTGGTGCTGGCAATAATGATTGTGGCAGATGTGGTAGCCTGTGATGTTTCGCTCGCCGCTAGAAGGGGTGTGACATAGTCAGAGGTCTTTGAATCAAATGACGAGTGGCTTTCTGGCTAGACTGTCACCTTTAGTGCCATTGCATCCCTCGTTGTCGATTGCTCCACCTTCCGACTCCCAATGTCCCTACTGATAGCCTCCGAAGTGTGGCCAGCATCTCCATTGTTTCCTACAAAAGAATCTGAAAGCAGGCACATGCAAACATAAGTTTCATACTACCGAGTGAATAAAAAAAATGTGCACACCTCAGAGAGATCCACAATGTATACATTGAAGGTTATATTCTAAAATAACCAAATGTGACATCCCAACTGGCCTGTTTTAGAATTTAACAGGACAGTTGCTCCATCACAAATGTCATGGGACGGGAGTCTGACTTAATACAAGTCCATTATATTATATGGTGCACAGACATAATATCGACTCCAAAATATCGTTTGGACATAATATCGACTCCAAAATATCGTTTGGAGAAAATATCGACAGGACAGAATATAGACAGCCAAAATATCGTTTTTAAGGTAAGTGAAGTAATATCGTTTTTAAGGTAAGTGAAGTACCTTCAAAGGAGACTGTCCTTTTATCATCCGGCCCGTGCTCTCAGATCGGAGTCACAGTTCCTGGCTGTGGTGCCACGTGTGAAAAAAGCTCGCATCGGAGGTCGTTCCTTTGGACTGCGGGCACCACAGCTGTGGAACTCTCTGCCGCTGACACTCCGGGGCGCCACCAGCCTACTCGCTTTTAGGAAGGGTCTAAAGACCTGGTTGTTTACTTTATAGGCCTTGTTTCCTTCTTTCACTGAACTTCCCTTTTTTGTTTTATTGCCGTGTTATGTTATTTCACCGTAGGTCTCGCTGCTAAAGCGCCGGGATACTCTTTTTGAGTCGCCGCGCGCTATACAAAAATAAATTTAACATAACATAACAATATCGTTTTTATTTTTAGGGTTCAGGGTCAGTTTTGGGTTTTTGGGTAAAGGGGTATTTTTAGGGTTCAGGGTCAGTTTTGGGTTTTTGGGTAAAGGGGTATTTTTAGGGTTCAGGGTCAGTTTTCAGTTTTTGGGCAAAGGGGTATTTTTAGGGTTCAGGGTCAGTTTTCAGTTTTTGGGCAAAGGGGTATTTTTAGGGTTCAGGGTCAGTTTTCAGTTTTTGGGCAAAGGGGTGTTTTTAGGGTTCAGGGTCAGTTTTCAGTTTTTGGGTAAAGGGGTATTTTTAGGGTTCAGGGTCAGTTTTCAGTTTTTGGGTAAAGGGGTATTTTTAGGGTTCAGGGTCAGTTTTCAGTTTTTGGGTAAAGGGGTATTTTTAGGGTTCAGGGTCAGTTTTCAGTTTTTGGGTATTATTTTATTATATTTTATTACTATATATATATGTTTAATAAATATGAAATAAAAAAATATGTATTTAACTTTCATTAATTATTTAATTATTATAAGTTAATTTAAGTAATTTTAAGTATATTTTAGTAATTAATTATTAATTTAATTTAACACTGTTTTTAGTAAATACGATATTTTTTACAACTATATTTTTGTAAACGATATTTTTAACTCGATATTTTTGTACTTACCTGTTTGTAGATAGAAACTCGATATTTTGACTGTCGATATTTTCTCAACGATATTTTTGATGGTCGATATTCTGTCCGTCGATATTCTTTCAGTGATCCATATTATATAGCACTTGTGATAAGGCCGATGGGATATCCATCACTATTTTAACAGAGTACCCATCTCCTAAACTCTAAACCATGCACAATATCTGTCCTGTGTTACTTGTAAGAGAGCAGATAGGATATCCTTCATATTCGCAATAGATATCACACCCTCAACAAATCATCCTCAACAATCCATTATCAAATAATATGTTGGGTCTGAGTTAGTTTGGTGAATGGGTTACCCCATCACAAGTGTAACAGATATTATGCATGCCTTGTTACAAGTGTACTATGTTCTATGGTAGTTGTAATACAGCTGAAGGGATATCTGTCATGTTTAAGACAGATGTCATGCTCTATGAATCTCTGCAATGGTTTTCAGTCTGTGTTAACAATGCTTTACTAAATGTGTGCCTATAGCTTTTAATCCTAACTTGTATGGCCATGAGTATGTGTATGCAGAGCCTACATAACGAACATGATTTTAAAAATAAAAGGTCTATTATCAAGTTAAATGAAAGTATAATGTAACACTTTTTTGGGTGTTTACGTCAGAAGAAATCATTGTAAAGTA
The DNA here is from genome assembly GCF_964261635.1 of Lissotriton helveticus. Lineage (NCBI taxonomy): Eukaryota > Metazoa > Chordata > Amphibia > Caudata > Salamandridae > Lissotriton > Lissotriton helveticus. Next base: position 1,837,353,997 of record NC_136065.1, on the reverse strand, counting down.
AAAATGTGTAATGCAGTCTAGCTTGTATATTGCAGTTTGAATGTATTGTACGCCGACACTAACCTCCCTAAGAAGTTTAGGGTTGTTCAACATTACTAATACTGACAGCCAAGGCTTTGAGTCTCTTCTAGTGGCTCCCCAACACCAGTAAGTCTGGCATGCCTGCCCTTATTCCTCCTTCTGCCCCATCCCAACCCCTGACCAGATTGCACTAATGCACACTGTTCCAAAGCCCACCCCAGTTTCTCCTGCCGACCCAGTTCTTCCACCTTCCTCCACTATTCCTCCTCTCCTTAAGTCACCCGATATCCCAACTCACTCCTATAGCAATAAATCTCACCATTCCCATAAACCTTCCTCCCCATAAAACCTCAGGCCACGACCCACCTAAAAACAAAATCCTTTAATCCCCACACTGTCCCAAAAAATGCTCGGACTTCCATCTACTCCAGTCCGATGGAGAGCCCCATGAGGAGGACATTGCTGGAAAGGCAATTTATTTATTTATTTATCTTATATAGCGCAAACAGCTACCCAACAAAGGGTTTCCCGGCGCTGTGATTCAGTGGTGAGTAATCGAACAGCTGACTTAGATGTTGAATAGCCAGGTTTTTAAGGCTTTTCTGAATTTGATGTAATTAGCCTCTGAGCGCAGAGCTTGTGGCATGGAATTCCACAGGGAGGGACCACGGTATGCAAAGGATTTGCCTCCCATGCGTGATAGTTTTATTTTGGGAACAACAAATTTATTCGCTGTTGCAGATCTCAGTGTCCTAGATGGAAGGTAACATTGTACCAGATTTCGTAGGTATTTAGGAGCTTTGTTTGTTGAGATTTTGTGCATGAAGCATAAAGATTTGAATCTAATTCTGTTCTCAATTTTTAACCAGTGTAGTTCACGTATGAGTTTGGTAGTGGGCGCATGGATAGGAATTTTACCTAACAGTCTCGCAGCTGCGTTCTGCACAGTTTGCAGTTTGCGGACTGTAGCTTTATTGGACCCCAAGTATAACGCATTAGCGTAATCTAACCTTGATGTTATAAGGGCGTTAATGACAGTTTTTTTAGTGTGATCCGGTAACATCCAGCAGATTTTCTTCAGCCACTTCAGGATGACAAAGCAAGTGGCTGATGTTTTAATGGCTTGCTGGTGCATACTAAATGTGTCATCAACAACAAAGCCTAGGTTCCGGGCCTGGTTGGTTGGCATTGGAGGAGGGCCCATTTCCGAGGGCCAGTGTTGGGGTCCCCAGAGTTCTTTATTTCTTCCCAAAATAATAAGTTCGGTTTTTTCACCGTTTAATTTCAGGAAGTTGTTTTGCATCCATCCAGCGATTTTCGTTAATCCTAGGCTTAATGTGGAAGGGCCATTATTGCCTGATGGTGGAAGGGAAAAAAGAAGCTGAGAGTCATCAGCATAAGAGAACATTATTAAGCCGGCTTCCTCAGCTATTTTTGCAAGTGGGCTCATGTATAAATTAAAAAGTAGTGGACTTAAAATTGAGCCTTGCGGGACTCCATGTTTAAAAGTATAGGTATCAGAACAAGCAGAATTGGAAAAGAGTTGAAATGTTCTGTTTTCAAGTAGGGATGTAATCCAATTTAAGGCAGGGCCACAGATGCCAAGTGAGTGAAGGGTTTTTATTAGTACCGCATGTGAAACAGTGTCAAATGCGGCACTGAGGTCAAGAAGCACCAGTGCCACTGTTTCACCCTTATCTATCATTGAACGGATATTTTCTGTTACACCTAATAGGGTGGTCTCCGTTGAAAAACCAGCCCGGAAGCCAGATTGATGGGGAGGTAGCAGGTCATGTGTGGTTATAAAATGCGAGAGACAACGGTGGACATGTTTCTCTAGAATTTTAGCAAAAATAGGTAGGAGAGATATTGGTCGAAAATTCGAGGGTACCTTCGGGTCTGCATCAGCTTTTTTTAGCAGAGGATGAATCACTGCATGCTTCCACTCCTGAGGCACACATTCTTCCTTCAAGGAGCTGTTTAAAAGGTCCGTGATAGTGGATAAAGCTTTTTTACTGAGTAATTTTAAGATGGAGCATGGTAGGGGATCATTAAGTGAGCCTGATTTTATCGTGTTTAGAAGTTCGGTGACAGTTTCAACGTTGAGTATAGGCCAGGCGCTGAGTGAGGGAGTGGGAGTTTTATCAGAAGTGGTATCTAAAGTAGCCTCTTGAATACATGGTCTGTTAGGACCATGTACGTCACTGTGAACTTCGTCATGATTGTACTGATTTAGTTCGATGGCATGATAAATTTTATCAACTTTGTCGACAAAAAATGCGGCTAGTTGATTGCATTGTGTTTTATTTAAATCAGGTGGGGTTGGTGAGGTGTTTGAGCCGGCTAGCTCTTTAACTGTTTTAAATAGCGTTTTAGATTGATTTAAGGCTGCAGTAATTTTAGTGCAGACAAAATTGGCTTTAGCTCTACTGCACAGCTTTTGGTATTGTGTTAATTGATTTTTATATTCATTTTTGGCTTCCATGGAGTAGGACTTTCTCCACTGACGCTCAGCGTTTTTACATTTGGTCTTTTCAAACTTTAAGGCGTCATTAAACCATGGAGCAGGTGGACGCTGGTTTATGCCTTTTAACTTGGTCTTAGGGAGGCATGAGTCAATGGCTGTTAAGAGCCAGGATTGGATAGAAGCTGATAGATTTTGTACTCTTGAGTTGGTGCATGGTATCGTATCTTCTAGTAAGGTATTAAGAATCTTGATATCGAGTTTTTTCCATTTTCTCACCAAGGGGAGTTGAGCCATTGAAGAGTTCCTAGAGGTTAACATTTGAAATGAAAATTTGATAGGAAAGTGGTCTGACCAGGGTATTGGTAGAGCTGGAAAAGTGTTCAAATTCTGAATATTTGAAAAAATCGGGTCCAATAAATGACCTGCAGTATGTGTGGGGCCAGAATTTTTGAGGTTTAAATTGAGGGACATAAAATCATCAATAAGTTCAGTGGCCTTAATACAGTGTTCATTGTCCAAATGAAGATTTAGGTCGCCAATGACTGTGAAATTGGTAGTATTCATGATGAAAGGGCCTAAAAGTTCCGATATGTTATTAAGCCAATTTGATGCTGCTCCAGGTGGGCGATAGATGAGTGCACCGGAAAAAGTAAAATTGGGGGAGAGTATAATTTTGAAGGTGGCGCCTTCACACCCCGGACAAGGGAGTTTTATAAACTCACAGGTATAGATTGTTTTAAAGATTACTGCTATGCCCCCTCCAGTTTTCTTTATCCTGTCAAGTCGTATAATCGCATATGAATCATGGAGAGCCATGGCCACATCGGGTCCAGAGCTTGCGTGAAGCCATGTTTCAGTAATAAATAAGGCGTCAGGCGCCTCATCTATTAACAAATTAAAAATTTCAGTTTTATGTCTGGGCAAGGAACGACAGTTCAAACTGAAGAAGGTGAATAGCTTAGAGTTAGAGTTAGAGCATGCAGTGTTGGTTTGGGTCTCAAATTGTTTAATTCTAACAGAGTTAGTTGCCAGTGAGCAGCCGTGGCCGATGTTATGGTTTCTGTTTGATTCAAAAAGACAACAGCCTGGTTGTCTAGGTGGTCTTAAAGCTAGAAGTTCAAAGGCAAGCAGAAGGCATGGAGTTTATTTCACAGACAGCGATGGTACTGTTGATGTGTATTCATTTTTTTATTGAAAGACTTTTATTCCCCCAGAGGATGCTGCAATCCTGCAATTTGTGTTAGTTGTTTATTTGTAGGGTACATACAATATATATTTTTTAATGTTATAATGTTTGTCATACTTGATTGTGTATTTCAATATGTTGCTTATGTTAACAGTTTACTTCCATTTCCGAGTGTTGTGATTTCCTAAGTATTGTTTTGTAGGAGATGTAGTTCATTCCATTTCCTATGTGTGTTAAAGGAACTGGGAGTGGTGTTGAGAGGCTGTGTTTGTGGCATTGAGAGTGGGAGTGTGACTACATTTTACTGTATTATTTTGGTATTAAAATGTTCACATAGAGTACATGCCATGTATCAGTAAAGTACATCAGTGCAATAGCTGGCATGTTAGTGTGTGCCTTTCCTCGATATTATGTGCAAGATTTAAAGATGTACCCTAGCAGTGACTGGGTGGTGGAGATCTACCTAAGGTACAAGGTTGCATCACATGATAGTGAAGCGTGTGTTAAGTGGGAAAACTGGGATCGATGGCAGTATCAGAATTGCTGTGATTTATCTTAAACCCTTACAATTAGAGTTATTACTTATATGCATATATTCTAAATAAACAGTTTTGCCATAATGTGTCAGCATTGTTTGTTTGAGAATGCACATTTTTAATAAATATGCTTTCACTTATTTATTTGAAGTGTGAAGGTAGTAAAATTGTGTTACAGAAGTATTGTATATGGGTATGCAGAATGAGGCATAGGTCCAGACAGGCTAAATTGAGGTTACATATGGTTTGGGGTACAGAAAGTAAAGTTTAGTGCCATTGTTAGTTGACATAATGTCTTTAAAATAGTTTAAACAGTTGTAGTTATCTTCTATTTTGTTGTGGATTGTGGTGTTACTCATCCTTTACTGCCAGGCCTTGGAGGAAGAGGAACATGTTGATTGAGTAGGTCTGTGGTTGTTGTGGGGCAGGATTTGGCTATTGATCATTTTCCCGCAACAGAGATGAGGATGCCAAACCACCATGGACAGTATACTTCAAATACAGTAGATGGAGTAGTGACTTATCGTTGTTCCTTCTGTCGTGTTTAGGGTATACTGGCATTGACGGACTAAAACAAATGTGGAGGATGGATGACATACTTTTGTCAAACTATCATAACCTATGTATGATGACCAGTCATCCATGGTCAATCTGCATCCAACAAACTCTAAATCAGGTCCATATTTCTTCATAGCAGGTTTCTTTGCACCTAGGATGTCTTAACTTACAGCCAGGTAAGTAATCTAGTAAAGGTTTACTCTCACATTTTTCCATGTTGCCAATTCAATTGAGGATACAATTTGCAAAATATAGTGTACAGGCTGACGGTCACTGATTCTGCTTCTCATTACTCCTCCCCTCAGGATACCGCCTGCATGATTCTGATATTCATAAATACACCTCTTTTCTTCCGCTGCACCCTGCACCCCCAATCTGTTGGTTCTTGAAGTAAATGCTTCCCATTTTCAGCACTTATTCTACATGTCCATTCTAATCTTGCTTTATATGCTTTTTCTCAACAAGGAAGACCTTCAACATTTCTATAATATGGCAAGACTCTTTAATTGCCTATCAATTTTCAGGTCTATTTCTTCATAGGAAGAGATGTGAGTTCGTTTTTGTTTTAACTATTTTAAAAGTATTTGATAGAAAACAAGTTGCATCACTCTAATGTACTCTTTTTAATTTTACAGAACTGTTTTTGCTAGTGCTGCCACCAATATAACAAAGTCCAGCTCGCTTATTATTACAATTGCTGCAGTCGTTAAAACAAGGTTCAATAAGATATATAGTTTATTGCATTATCGTGTTTTTAAGAATGACAAGGCAAAATAGTGATGTAAACGGGAAACCAAAGAAAGAATGCAGAATAATGACTAAAATTGTGAGCGGAAATCATGTTGCTTTTTCAATTAGCCGTTTTCAGAACCCTGTACAATTTAAAATTATATTTAGATCTGTTATCCTAATACAGTCGGGACATGGTTCTGCACTAGTCATAATCCAATCTCATGCCTTTTATTCCAAATTAGTATTGTTTTGCGTATGGGCCTATGGAAACTTAGCATGCTTCATTAACTTGTTTGGTGAGTTAAAGAAAACCCTACACAACCTTGTTTTGTCATTTATGGTCATGTATGCGGAGTAATATAGCACAAAACGAATTATAAAGCAGCAAAGATCTGTACAAAAGTCTGAGGAGTACTGATTCCATGGTAGGGGAGGTCCTGCAGCCTAGATAAGGGGTATTTTGAGTAATCCTAGCCGGTGAGCTTCGCTAACTTAATTTTCCGCACTCTGCGTGTTACGTGGAGCTCGCGGAGTTCTGAAAAACTCAGCTCCGCATAACAGAGCGAAATGTTGTTCCTCGCTCGCACTCGTCAACATCAAGTTGGCAAGCAAAAAAAATCCACCTCCCTCGCTTGTCAATGTTAAGTTGGTGAGCGCAAGCGAGGGAAATCAACCTCCTGGTGAGATTTCTAAACGCGGGTCGTCGGATTTCTCAATGTGAGTGACCGCATCGGCTCGCGACCACTGGCATTGAAAAACCGTCCATTCGCGTTGAAAAAGATGCCGCTCGAGTCGAAAATCGACTCGAGCGGCAGTAAGGAAGCAGCGCCTGCACGCGATTTGCATGTTGCCGTTCGCGATAAATTTACAGCACAGAAAAACACCCGGTGCTAAAAATTACTATGAGTGGCATTTTTTTCTAACTCATTCTGCTTGTGGAGCTCCGCGTAGCGCAGCTACGTTTTTTTGCACTTCGTGGAGTTCCGCATAACTCTGCTAACTCCGCCCAGGCTTAATTTTGAGTCCACTGAATTGTGTGATCTTTCCAAATATGCTAGAGTGCTCAAGTCTACTGCACTGTTGGTGATGCAGCATGCTGTGAAGGTGATGCGATGTGGTGGAAGGAGCCATAAAAGGTTTTTGAGAGTGGGTGAGAGTCTCTTAACCTTCTTATTATCCATGATCAGTTGGGCACTGGCATTAGGGATGGCATTAGGGATGTTTTTTGTGATTTTAGGGTGACTGTGAATAAAATACTGCCTCTTTCATGGTAAGCTAGGATTAGACCTGGGTGACTGTTCTAAAGTTTGTCTTATAACTTATTTTGTGGAGCATTAAGAGTTGGGACCAGTTGTTTTTTTATGTATGTTATGCAGGTTTTGAATTTGAGAGAGGCAAGGATTGGTGATTATTACAAGGAATTTTATGCAGATGGCAAATCGTGGGGAGATGCCATCTTGTTTCAGCACTGAAAGCCATTCCGACAGCTGTTCTAAAGATGTCCTAGTTGGTTTTCACTGGCGATTAGGGTTAACTCTCATCTTCAGCGATGTGAGCTTCAAGTGCCACAACCAGGCTAAAATGGTGGTGACACACTTTTTGAGCCAGATTCCATTTCCTGATGTGATTGATAGAGTTGGGTGTTGCCTGCACCCTGGTGGCCTTACAAACCACTTGGTAGAGGTTCAACTTAATACAGATATAAATGATTATTTGAGACTCTTCAAAGGGTAAGATCTTGAGTTGCACACTTGAACAAGCTGAGATCCATTGTTCAGGTAGGATAAGATCCATGTAAGGATGATGTCATTGAAGACCATTCTGAAGGAGAGTGTGTCCAGAGGGGTTAATAATCAACATTGCTGATTTAAAATATATATTTTACTTGTAGTTTACTACAGCACAATAAAGATACAGTTGAGTCATAGAGTGCTATAGAAGATTTAATTCCAAGAAGATATTTTCAATTTGTTATATTATGACAGGATTACACACACTCTGACTCCTATCGCACACGTTCATTCTGCTGCACATACTGGCACTCCTGTTGCATACACTCATTCTGCTGAACACGCTCCTGTCATTCAGACGTTAGTACATGCAAACACACATGCAAATACTCAGACCCTTTCAGAGCATTCGGACTATAATTCCTGTCCCTCAGACTTCAGTACATGCAAACTTGCATGCAGACATGCAAACCCTTGTACATGGTTAGAATCCTGTCATACTGCAGAAAAAGACTGATACTAGGTTTTCCCCACACTGACCCCGCCTTCATTCCTTGACCAACATATATTCCACTGGTGCTCCTCCTTATTGGCTTATTTGGTTAATATTTTGTGTTTGAAGGGAATTTTGGGGCATAAGCTCTAACTGGACATTTTTAGGAATAAAGTAACCCTGATAAATTTAAAAGCTTCTCAAAGTCAGTACTTTTTTCAAACTTATACTTGAACCAGAAACACTCCGACATTGCACCTCAAGAGAGAACATTTCACTTTAAAAAGACAAACTAGGGGGAAAATGCCTAAGTATCTAAAAAGACTGAAAACAAATTGGTGCAAAAGGTCCAGGAACATATTAAGAAAGATTTGATAATGTGTATAATTGTTTTGTTTCATGAATCCAGTTTAGAAAACACCTTGTTAGATAAGCAATGAATATGCAAAGAATTACTGTCGTTTGGGAGGGAAATACTTGAAAGAAAGGACAATGTCTTAACTGTGTCTCTGTTTATTTAAAAAGGTAAACCTATCCTACACTAACCAGGATAAGAGTGAGAGGAAACTGATCCAGTTGCAGTGATCAGGGAAAATATGTTGTTTCGAAAATCAGGTGAAGTTTCTTCTCATCCCAAATCTCCATTCCTCTGTGGGGTTGCAATCAGCGTGTAATACTGTTGTCTGCTTAGGATACAACCAACTTGGGAGTGGGTGGCTTAGCATCGCTCCTGCAGAAAACCTGGATTTCAGTTGAGTGAGGCCTTGACACATTATATGAGACCAACTTAAGGAAAGTATCACTTCATTTTGTTATCTCAAACTTTATACAAAAAGCAGTTATGTTTACATTGACTTTTCTAAAAAGGCATGATAATGTTGTTCAGACTCATCCAGCATGAGATAAATGAGATTAGTCTGAAGCTGTCAAGGTCCTCTGAGTCCATGTTTGTTTTCTTCAGAAGAGTAGCGCTCATCTGGTCTTAAGGAAGCTGTGCAAGATTCCTTTGGCGAATGACAGAATGATTATGTTAAGTTGTTTGAGGACATTGCTGGTGAAGGCCTTCACAAGGGGTCGAAGAGGGTCCACTTTAGTTTGTCACCAGTTAGTACAATTAGAGAGATGGCTACGAGTTATGTTGTTGCAAAGCGCTGTCTCTTTTTACTGATTGTCTTTTTGATGAAGATTTCAATGGCTCTTTTAGTGTCTAATGGTGGGGCTAGCAGTGAGATTCGTGCAGTGCTTTGTCATTTTCCTTTGGACGCTTCTCTTAATGAAACTTTTAATGTTGCTTTTAACTGCTGGTAGTTATGTCCTTTATGAAGCCTACAAAAGTGGTTATGGCACACTATTGCCGCACACTGTTTGGTTCCTATTTAAAAGTGCTCACTTCCAGATTCAACAGTTTGGAACACCCTAAAAACAAAAGTCAAAAAAATTGTAAAAGGAGCACTGTCTATTTAGCTAGTTTGTCATGGAGAAACTCTTCGTTTAAATCACATTGGTCTTGATATCAATAATCAGTCAAAAATCATCCTGCAACAAAAATTGTCCCAAAGAAAGCATCAGGAAATCATGTGTAGTCTTTGTATTCTTTCTATTGTTGCTTGTTTCACATATATTAACAAATGAAGACGCAGCCTAGACTAGACATGATTTCCTGAAGCTCGGCGAAGGAGGCGCAACTAAAGAATTGCAGCGCTGCTGAGAAATCACATTACTACCCGGGTACAGATGCTATAGTTCTCTTGAGATGCAGCAGCGTGGCACTTAAGTTTAAAAGTACTATAGTCCTATGAAAAAGCGTTGACATTGTTCCAATAAACATATATAGTCCTAGTAAAACGTTCCACTGCCAGTTTTGCGCTTAATTTAAAAGTATTGGAATCTAGTGGAGAAGTGATGACACTGTCCTTAACTCAGAAGTACTCATTCCAGGGGACAAGTACCGGTACTTCTATGATTCTAAACGCTTTAGGTAAGAGGTATGGTAACACTATATAAATACCAGTGCCATGCCACGTCCTCTGCAGAAGTGCCGATCCTGCGCAATTGAAAGTTTTGCGCCGCCGTGTAGCGCTTTATGATCCTATTAAACGTAGCGTCATCCTTCGCCGGCACCGACCCTCTCAGATGAAAGGAGTGCCAGCCAGACGCGGCGCGCGCCAGCTCCTGCCCACTGGAAGCGCTGCGGGTCAACTGGCGCGTGTCCCAGCCTGTGGCCCAGCGGTAGCCACATCCCCTCGGCCCCTTCCCGCCCTCCAGGTCTGGCCGCCTCTCCACGCCCACCATAAATATCCTGACAGTTCAAAGGCCAGGAAGAACATCTTTCTGGCGGAGACATGCCCCGGCCTGAGGTTGCCTCTGATGCCCACCCGGGGGGACGCATGTCTGCGGACTCCAAGGGGGCAGGAGTCTGCGCAGCGCCTCGTAAAGCGACCTCCCGTCGGACGGAAACCATAGCTCGCAGTTAATATTTAATGAACCATATGTAGGTTCGCTGCGCAGGCGCCCTCTCCTCCCTTACAGGCCATCGTAGCCACGCCACGCGCTCTCCGAAGAGTCCTGCAAAGCAGCAGCCAGCGCTAATTCCCTAAAGTATTTGTACCGCTCAGTAAAGCTGTTTTAACTTGCTTCCTGGCGGAAATTCCAGTTGCCATGTTAAAAATGGTTGCTATTTCAGGCATTTGCTAGTAGGGGTTATGGTATGGTGTGGTAGGGTATGATGTGGTAGCTCTCAGGTATAGGGCAGGTGTTTGATGACATTCAGTTGACACGTCCCACTCTAAAATAATGATCAAACGACGTTCTAAGAGGTGTGGCGCCGCGGCCAGGGCGACTGACGCTGGAATCTGGGGACCACGGTTCGATCCCCGGCTCCGGCGGCAGGTTAGCCGAGCACCATGTGACTCTGGGCAATAGCTCGCTTAATCTTCCCGACGGCCCCCAGCGCCTAGAGACCCTTACGGGTGATTGTGCGCTTTACAAATGTGGACTTTACTAATGTAGGAAAGCACTGTGTCAATTTTTTTAGTTTTAGGTAAGATTTACTGAAAAAAACATGCAATCTTTGAGGTTAGTATTGTCATCTCAAAACACATTGTATAGAAAACTGAAAACTAAAACAAACCTCCCACTTAAGAGCACCACAATTTGCATCAAGCAATATGTTAGAGAAGGACCTAGCTGTCCTCAGTCAGCAATGCTCTAGCCCAGTAAAGTAAAGTCAAGTCCACATTTGTAAAGCGCACAATCACCCGTAAGGGTCTCTAGGCGCTGGGGGCCGTCGGGAAGATTAAGCGAGCTATTGCCCAGAGTCACATGGTGCTGGGCTAACCTGCCGCCGGAGCCGGGGATCAAACCGTGGTCCCCAGATTCCAGCGTCAGTCGCCCTGGCCGCGGCGCCACACCTCTTCCACTCCCCCACCACCCAGTATACCAGGAAGTCCATGGTGAGAATGGCATGCCTCAGAACCTTCTTCTGGCCCTGTACCCGACCCAACTGGGTTGGAAATGTTCAGACATTATTATTCAATAGCTGAAAAATTGCTGTTCAGCCAACTTCCCCCTGCCACAAGACTGGTGGGTGCCTTCTTGTCATAGCAAATAGATCAGTATGTATATAACGCTTCCCATGCCCTGATCAAAAAGTTGTACACCTTCTCTGTGAAACATCTGGCCTCCTTGCAAGAGGCAATATAGGACTTTTCCTCAAAGGCCCATTCCTGCTCATTAATTTGGCCATTTCCATGTTCCATCTTAGGCACACCTTCCCGCCCGAAGGCAAGTTTTTAGTTTCTTCATGGAAGCAAGTGGAAACATATAGACATGGATTTCTTTTGAATACAACTAGAACTCAATAGATGTTTTTAATGGAGGCTTAAGGATCGCTTTCTTTCCAAGTGTACAAGATCATCACTGCTTCCAAGAAAGATAAACACATGTAGGCAGTGGTTAATTTGATCTGTGGTTGCAGGTGGTGCCGACTGGCACTCATTTTTGGGACTGGCTCTTCCTCTTCCCCATCAGACTTTGACTTAGAGTAAGAGAGCAAAAAAACACAAAACGAGGAGGAACAGAAAGATGTAAAACAGTGACAAAGGGAGAATGCTGTGATGAAAAAGAACTCACAAGAGTGAAATAACGGGGCAAGGAGTGTCTGCTACTTCATCTTGGCCTTCCTTAGGTGGCCTCAAGCCACGTGGAGGAAAGGTCGACGAGCTAAGCAGTGCTTATGATCCAGACCCTCCCCAGTGGCCGGGCAGTGACCAAAGAAGCCAGAGTGTCATGCACTGAGTTTCAACTATGTCGGGGTTCCCACATTAATGGAATCATGAGATCTGGGTTCCATGGATCATAAGCGAATAGACAGGTGATCAAGGAGGGTGAGGCTATGGCCGACGCATACAAAACAAGGCCATTACAGACACTTTACGGGAGTTAAGTCTTTCTTCAAACAGCACTTAGTCCTGGCAAACAGTAAGTAAGTCAGCAAGCGTGCCCAACTCCCAGCCACAAGGGATCTCGACCCTAACGGAATCTTGACTGACTGCGCAGAACTACAAGTACAAGCAGCAATTATGCATTCAGTTGATGTAGCATACACAGAGCTGAAGTACCAATGGGCATTGGAATCAGTGAAGCTGGCACCTCGTGGGCACAGCAAGCCAATCCGCTGTAGCAGCATCCGATGCCCTAGCCTGCCCTCTCCATGATTCTCAGGCCTGCTCTTTATTTATTTGTGGTTTTATATAGCACATGCTGGACTTGAAAAGGGTAACAAGGTGTCTTGAATGAGTACATACATTGTTTACATTCACAATGTGAGCAGTGAAAGATGCATTCCTGTTACAGGTAAAGTAGCAATTAGTAGAACACACATTGGGTTGGAATGTAGAGCAGTCTGTGCATATGTACACAGTTAGTGTAAAAGTAACAGCCAAGAGATGCCGTAGGTTGTCATGTAGATGAATTATGTATAAGGCTCTCAGTTTTCCGTTTTTCCTATGCTGAAAGCATCTTTCTTGTTTGGTTAATTAAAACCTTTACAATGACTTGAAACATTTACATAGCGGCTAATATTTAAAATCGCATAGCAAATAAAACCATACACTAATAGCAAGTGTAAAAGCATTTTTTTTATATTGCCCCTAGCAATGTTTTTGGATAACTAAAGTGCAGGGGTCTACTTAAATCGCCAACTAGGGGCTTGGGGACAGACCGATTAGTCCTGCGAGTTACATCACTTTAAAACGTATTTATAGTTTGATGTAACTGTCCCGCACAATTTTCTATGCAGCGCGTCAATGGTAATCACACAAATCTCAAATTGCTACAGTGCCCTCAGCAATGGCCTTTTGTGAGCTGTGTGATTCCGTGTGACTAGGTTAGGCACCCCAACAACCCTGCGCCAAGTATGACCCCTGGACTGATTGTACCTTATGCGCTTTAAGCAATTCGAGGGAATACAAATTCCCAGTTGTTGCTGACGTGCCACTGAAGCTTAAATGAATGAGGTTTTTGATTTTAGAATCCGGTACATATGCCACACTGGCTTTATCAGACCTCTTGCTCTCCTCCCTTTGTATTTGTAGCTGTTTGTTTACTAATTGAAGAAACTTTGTTGCCCTACAAGGAAACTGGCGATTCAAAAGTGCCATTGCGGCTGGTAGACAGAATCCTATCTGAAGAGGACGGAGACCTGGTAATAATTGCTGTCTCAGCGGGCCAACCGCAGGGCAGATGCACAGGAGATGTAGTATGCTTTCTTCAGAAAGGCTGCATAGCCCGATGAAGAGGTTCGGCCAGGTTTATTTCCATGATGGAACCTGGTACTTTGATGGAAAATCTCCCAGACAAATGAGAAGAAGAGAATGCTGTATTGATGGGCATAAATGACGTATTAGGTAGGGTTGTGGACCCCAACTGTCATATGATTGCAATTCCATCCATCTATTTTTTCCATTTCAGATTTATTGAGTGTCCAGGCTTGTATTTTTATGCTTTATTGGCGATTTATTTAAAGGCGGAACAGCTGATGTTAAGTGCCCAGGCTTCATTCACTTTGAGAGTGGATAGCGCCTGTTGGAGCACTGTTGACTGGGTGGCCAACGATTCAGCTTTGGCAGCTCTCAATCTCCAGCACAGTTTGATAAGTGCGGCCGTCCTGACCGGGGATTGGTGGAATAGGCCAAATTCCAATCACGCCTGTGCCTCAGAGATGAATTGCAGGAGGGAGAAAATACCTTTAAACAGAGTGGATTGCTGTTAATTCAATATAGTCATGTCCTTTCTCTTTAAGAGTTCTGAACCGTTTTTACTAATTTTTACAGATAAATACAGACAGAAATCAACGTGTTTGTTGTCTGTTTTTATTTTTAAAAGCCGAAAAAATAAAAAAAATGTGCTTCTTTTTAGTGGCTCTTCGTGCTGCCTTTCATGAATCACAGACCAACAGCTGACTGGATAGACACCATGGGGAATTAAAAAACAGGATACGATTTCCTTAAATACAGGCGTGTGTGTGTGTGTATATATATATATATATATATATATATATATATATATGTATATATATATATATATATATATATATATATATATATATATATATTGTGCTCCAAATTCTTCCCCACTTGCAAAAGAATTATCCACACTCGCGGGGCTAATTTCCAAGGTTCTTTTATTGTATATATATATACATATACATATACTATATATACATATAGTTACCAAACCCTGGAAGTCTGGCGCTTATATCACGGCGATCCTGGATGGGTTCTGGACACCCGTATATCAACAACAGACTCTTCGAGTGATACGAAAAGAATTCAAGGACGCCCAGGAGTGCTAATTCAAGATTTATTAGGCAAGGTGATGCCTCACCAACGCGTTTCGCTTTGCAGCTTTATCACGGTATGGCGATTGTTCGCAAGTACCCTTATTTACGTACATCTTTGTTCAATGACACAAAGAAAGGACTTCAAAAGTACATACATGTACCTGGGTTAACATGAGAGCCATTTTGAGAGGTCATCCCTGAGTGTAAGTATACCAAATAATATTATGATCGGAAACAATTTTAACATGTGGGTTGAATATCCCATATCAAATACATTAGCACATTGCCTCATACAACATGTATATATCAGAATATAAAATATATATACACACAGATGTATTATGCGAGGAAAATATATTATCAAGGGACTGGTGTCTATTTGATGCCATGCATAAAAAACAGTTAAAGCCCAAGTGGACAGTTGCAATGCCAGTGTGAACGGGATGCGGGCCCTACCTCAAGTGACCCGTCGCTTCCCTCAGGGTCCCGAGCCTCGCGGGCCGATCTGACCGCGTCCCTGGCAACCCGGACTCCATGTGTTTCTCCTTCATTGCAGGTGCCGGCCCGTAAGGACGTGAAACCGGAAGGACTCCCGAGTGACCCCGGAAGTCCCTCCCCTACCCGACGGCGGACGAAGAAAAAGCTGGAAACGAAGACGGCGAGGTGCGTGGTGAGCCCGGCTTGTGGCAGAAGAGGGACAGCAGCGCCCCTGGAAAGCAGAGCGGAGAAGACGACGAGGTCTGGACCGAGGACTGGTGGAGTCCGGTGGAGGACGCTGGAGAGCGGCCGTAACTCAAGGGAGAGTTACGGCGGGGCATGTGAGTACCCTGTCTCCTGGCTCCCAGGCGGACCTGTATATTTTTGTACATAGAGTAACCCCTCACCCTGTAGCACCCCTAAGAGCACTATTTGTATATACCACGGCCCGAGTCACGTAGAGTACGGAACCCCACACCGGAACCCTCACTTAGTTCACCTTCTTCCTTCCTGCTCGGATACCCTCCCATCTTCCTCCATACCGTCCCCCTTCCTCACTCGTGCTTTAACCTCCACGCAGCTCTGGTGATTGGTGACAGTACTCTGATAGTCCTGTGCTTAAGGACTAACCGCCCTGTTCTCTCTCCCCTTCCCTCCGAGGACCACCGGACAGGCAAGGAGAAGAAGGACCAACCCTAACCCCCAGAGGCGTCGCGCAAGACCCTTCCAGAAACCATCCTTCACCCCAAAGACGTGAACCCGGCACACCAACTTCATTTCTACCCTCTACAACTTCACCTCCCACGACTATAACTGTGTACTGTAATAAAGACTGCTAAATCATAGCACACCACATACGGCCTCCTCGCCTGTTATTCCGGCCCGCACACCCCCCACGACTACAGTTGGTGTCAGAAGTGGGATTGCCCGGAAGCATGGAGGCCGCCGTAAAGAAACTCGCCGAGACCCAGGAACAGCTCGGGAACATGATGGAGCAGTTCCTCAAAACCGCCGAGGACGACCGAGGCCAGTTGCATGATGTATTGAAGGGGCAGGGGGCGGCCCAGGACCAGGCTATGGGAAAACTCACCGACGTGCTGGGGCACCAAAGACCGGTCACCTACCTTCCCTCCGTTGTTCTCCAAAAATACGTCCCGGGAGAAGACCCGGACTTCTTTTTTACTAACTTTGAACGGCTGGCCCAAGCCGCGGCCTGGCCCCCTGACCGCTGGGGACACTATCTAGGTCCGCTACTTACCGGCGAACTACAAGCCGCGTACCAACAGGCAAATGTACAGGGCCAAACGCCTTATGCCGATATCAAGACCTGCATCCTGGAACGTCTAGGCATAGACGACGAAACCTACAGGGTGAAGCAAAAGAAGGACCCCAAGAAACACCAAGAGCGCTGTCCTTCCGCATCAGGGATCTGGCCGATCGCTGGTTGCGATCGGCCTCCGCCACAAAAGAAGATATCCTCTCCAAAATATGTTTGGAACAGTTTCTGGCATCCCTGCATCCTTCCACCCAAAAATGGGTTCGCCAACATGCCCGTCTCACCTTGGAGAGTGCGGTAGAGATCGCCAGCGCCTACAGTCGCGCCCAAGACTTTCAGAGGCCAAAGGAGGACCTTTCACACCGTCCCCATGCTCATAGCCTGACCCGAACCCGAGACCTCCCCTACCCAAGAAACCGGAGCCACTCCCTTTGTTCCCGTACCCTATCGTGCCGCGGGCACCCCCACCTGGTCCTCAATGCTATCACTGTGGGGGATATGGGCACATCGCCCGAGTGTGTCCCCAGAAAGACGAACCAATGGATGTGGGCCTCGCCCGGAATTTTGTATGCAACGCTGCAGAACCGAACACCCCTAGATTCCACTGCCCGGTAAGGATCGACGGACACCCTGTTTTAGCCCTTGCGGATACTGGCTGCCGACAAAGCGTGCTCCGTCCCCAGGAGCTGCCAAACCCTGTGGGACCTGTGACCGGTACGGTAGCCATCCAGTGCGTTCACGGCGACACGAAACTGTACCCCACCGCCCGGGTTCGGGTACAACACCTTACGGATCAGGGTACCACACTAACCGTTGGCCTTATTCCAAACCTCCCGGAGCAGGTAATACTGGGCAGCGACTACTCTGGCCTACCCCATCTTCTACATGAGACCACCGACACCCTAGAAAAATGGTGGTCAGAAGCCCCGTTTCCACACAACCAACCCGGTCAAGAAGCCCCAGACAAGCCCTACAAATCAAAGACCCAAAAGAAGAAAGAGAAGAGGAACTTTGCCACTGTTTTTCCTATCCGAGCGGAGGAACACCCCTGGGAAACCGACAGGGAATTCCGCGCTGCCCAACAGGAGGACCCCGTCCTTCAAGATGCCTGGGGACGGGCCCTGGACAATGAAGATCCCTTACAAGTAGGTCCCCATTTCTTTAAAAAGAATGGCCTTTTATACCGGAAGGGAGGGGCACAGCAAACACCACAGCTGATAATCCCGAGACCCTTCAGAGACAAGGTGTTGTTTCTCGCACATCGTCACCTGCTGGGCGGCCACTTCAGTGACGAGAAGACAGGACAGGCCATCTTGGACAAATTCTATTGGCCAGGGGTATACCAACAAATCAAACAGTATTGCCGTGCATGTCCGGTCTGCCAAAGGAACAGCAGGTACCGACCCCCCAGAGTACCCCTACAGCCACTACCCCTCATTGATATACCCTTCAGTAGAGTAGGGATGGACATCATTGGCCCCCCTGTTGCCCTCCAGGAGCGGTTGTCGATACGCCCTTGTACTGGTCGACTACGCCACCCGCTTTCCGGAAGCCGTACCCCTAAGACATCCCACCACCCAGAACATAGCCAGAGCCTTGATCTCGATTTTCTCAAGGGTAGGCTTCCCTAGGGAAATCCTAACCGACCAGGGGACTCCCTTCGTGTCCGCCCTTATGAGACAGGTGTGTTCCAGATTGGGTATTAAACAGATAAGGACCTCAGCATACCACCCCCAGACGGATGGGCTGGTTGAGCGGTATAACGCCACCCTAAAGACTACACTGAAAAAGCTGTTGGCCCTTGAGAGCAGGAGGTGGGAAGAGATGCTACCCCTAGCTCTGTTTGCTATTCGCTGCAAGGTGCAGAGCAGCACAGGATACTCGCCCTATGAGCTCTTATATGGGTGACCCCCACGGACCTTGTTAGACATGGCCAAAGAGGCCTGGGAGGCCGAACCAGACCGAACCCGGCCTCTCCCCGAGTACGTACAAAACCTAAAGACACATCTAGGGCAAATACGGGACATTGTAAGACAGAACCTGGTAACAGCACAAGCCCATCAAAAACACCAGTACGACAAAGGCACCAAACCACGGTCTTTTGCCCCAGGAGACCTGGTTCTTCTCCTGATCCCATCCTCGGATCACAAATTACTAGGTCAATGGCAGGGCCCATTTCTTATCCTTCGGCAAGTAACGCCAGTCACCTATGAGGTGGAAACCGACCCTAACAGACATGTCTCCCGGATCTACCACATAAACCTTCTGAAACCCTGGGTCGGCCCTCTACCCGTACTGGTGGGTACAGAACCAAAACCGGCTTTATCGTATGAGGTGTGTATGGATCCGGATCTGCCCGAAAGCCAAAGACAGGATCTACGGACGTCCTTGAGCCCAGTACAAAAGTTCTTCTCCTCCTACCCGGGTTGCACCTCTGTAATCGAACATGCCATCACAACTGAGCCTGGAAAAACGGTGCGCCAACGACCCTATCGGGTCCCGGAAGCCCGTAGAGCCGTTATTCAAGAAGAGATAGAACAGATGATGCGCCTAGGGGTCATAGAACCGTCCATCAGTTGCTGGAATTCCCCCATTGTACTTGTCCCTAAACCGGATGGTTCTATCAGGTTCTGTATTGGCTTTCGGGAGGTGAATAAAATCTCCTCCTTTGATACATATCCCCTCCCGCGCGTTGACGAGATGATCGAACGGATAGGGAAGGCGAAATACATCAGTACGCTGGACCTTTGTAAGGGGTACTGGCAGATCCCCTTGAGAGAGGAGGATAAGAAGAAGACAGCCTTTTCTACCCCCGATGGACTGTACCAGTTCACCATGATGCCCTTCGGGCTTCACGGTGCTCCCGCTACTTTCCAAAGAGCCATGAACCACGTCCTACAACCACATTCCCAGTATGCAGGAGCCTATTTGGATGACATAATCATCTACAGTGATGACTGGGGGCAACACCTCCATCACCTACATGATGTCGTTTCCTCCCTGGGTTCTTATGGGTTCAGCATTAACCCCGCAAAAACCACCCTTGCTGCACAAACGGTAAAATATCTAGGATATCTGTTGGGTGAGGGAGTGATAAGTCCCCAGAACAATAAGATTACAGCCATCCAGTCGATCCCCTTTCCCCAAACACGAAAAGAACTACGTGCCTTTCTTGGTCTCTTGGGTTATTACAGGAGATTTTTCCCTGGTTTCTCACAAACTGCGGCCCCATTGACTGATCTACTGAAAAAGACAACAAAGACCGAAGATGTGCTGAAGCACCCGGACTCCCGTATGTTGCGTGCTTTCCACCTCCTCAAACAGTCATTATTGTCCGGTCCTGTGCTTATCAGCCCGGACTATACACTACCCTTTATCCTTCAAACCGATGCTTCTGATCAGGGTCTGGGGGCTGTTCTGTCCCAGAGAGACCACAACGGTGACGAACGACCCATCCTTTTTCTAAGCCGAAAATTGTTTCCAAGGGAGATGAACTACGCGGTGGTAGAAAAAGAGGCGTTGGCCATTAAATGGGCAGTCGAAAGCCTCCTCTACTATCTAGACGGCCGTGAATTCGCCCTATACACAGATCACGCTCCGTTGGAATGGATGGCCCGCAACAAAGGACATAATGACCGTGTGTTACGGTGGTTCTTGTCCCTCCAACCCTATAGGTTCAAGACATTGCACCGGAAAGGCATTGAACAGGGCAACGCCGACTACCTGTCCCGATACCCTCCTCCTGCACCCCGTACAAGAAGGACAGCTAGGGGAAGGGGATGTGAACGGGATGCGGGCCCTACCTCAAGTGACCCGTCGCTTCCCTCAGGGTCCCGAGCCTCGCGGGCCGATCCGACGGCGTCCCTGGCAACCCGGACTCCATGTGTTTCTCCCTCATTGCAGGTCCCGGCCCGGAAGGACGTGAAACCGGAAGGACTCCCGAGTGACCCCGGAAGTCCCTCCCCCTACCCGACGGCGGACGAAGAAAAAGCTGGAAACGAAGACGGCGAGGTGCGTGGTGAGCCCGGCTTGTGGCAGAAGACGGACAGCAGCGCCCCTGGAAAGCAGAGCGGAGAAGACGGAGAAGACGATGAGGTCTGGACCGAGGACTGGTGGAGTCCGGTGGAGGACGCTGGAGAGCGGCCGTAACTCTAGGGAGAGTTACGGCAGGGCATGTGAGTACCCTGTCTCCTGGCTCCCAGGCAGACCTGTATATTTTTGTACATAGAGTAACCCCTCACCCTGTAGCACCCCTAAGAGCACTATTTGTATATACCACGGCCCGAGTCACGTAGAGTACGGAACCCCACACCGGAACCCTCACTTAGTTCACCTTCTTCCTTCCTGCTCGGATACCCTCCCATCTTCCTCCATACCGTCCCCCTTCCTCACTCGTGCTTTAACCTCCACGCAGCTCTGGTGATTGGTGACAGTACTCTGATAGTCCTGTGCTTAAGGACTAACCGCCCTGTTCTCTCTCCCCTTCCCTCCGAGGACCACCGGACAGGCAAGGAGAAGAAGGACCAACCCTAACCCCCAGAGGCGTCGCGCAAGACCCTTCCAGAAACCATCCTTCACCCCAAAGACGTGAACCCGGCACACCAACTTCATTTCTACCCTCTACAACTTCACCTCCCACGACTATAACTGTGTACTGTAATAAAGACTGCTAAATCATAGCACACCACATACGGCCTTTTTTTTATTTTTTTTTTTTATTTATTTATTTATTTTATGTAGTTTATAGAGCGCACAGCTACCCCCGAGGGGGTGTCCCGGCGCTAAAAACCTGAGCCTCTAAGGGGAGGAGGGAGCAAAGGGCAAGGATGCGCAGTGGGGTGACTCAAAGTGCGGAAAAGAGCCAAGTTTTGAGTTTGGCTCGGAAGATGGATTCGGAGGGACAGAATCTCAACTCGATTGGTAGGGAGTTCCACAATTTAGCAGCAATGACACTGAACCCTCTACCACCCATTCTAGATAATCTAAAACGGGGAGAGATCAGGAGGCGGAGGTCATTGGATCTCAAGGATCTGGTGGAGCGGGAGATCGAGACACGTTTTTTCAGGTAGTTGGGCCCGCGGTCGTTGATGGCTCGATAGGTGAGGGTAAGGACCTTGAACTGTATGCGGCTGGCCACTGGGAGCCAGTGGAGTTCCTTACGATACGCGGAGACAGATTGGCGGTAGGGGATGTTACCAATCAGTCTGGCTGCAGCATTCTGGACAATCTGCAGCCGGCCTACCAGATACTGGGGGGCACCAGCATAGAGGCTGTTAGCATAGTCCAGGTGGGACGTGATGAGGGCTTGGGTAACTGTACGGCGGGAATCCAGGGGGAGATAGGGAAGAATTTTTCTGATCATGCGCAGCTTCAGGAAGCAAGCAGAGGTCACTTTATTAATCTGAGTTTTGCATGATAGGGAGTCATCAAACTGGAAACCCAGATTCCGGGCCGAGTGAACGGGGGCTGGGGCGGGATCAAGCGCCGTAGGCCACCACCAAGTAGAGGGGATGGAGGATTTTTGATTGAAAAACAGTACCTCCGTTTTGTCTGCATTCAGTCTGAGATGATTGGCGGTCATCCAGACACTGATGTTGTTGAGGCACTGGCGGAAGTTGGCGAATGCGGAGTCCGAGTGGTCCCTGAAGGAAAACACCAGCTGAGTGTCGTCAGCATAAGAGACCACCCTGACTCCGTAGGACTCCACAACATCGGCCAGTGGGGCAAGGTAGACGTTGAAGAACAGGGGGCTGAGGGCAGAACCCTGTGGCACCCCGCAAGACAGGGGTTTTTTCTCTGACTTGAAGGGTCGCAACAATACCCTCTGACTTCTTGTCGAGAGGAAGGACTCGATCCAGCTGAGAGCGGTGCCACCAATGCCTATCTGTTTAAGTCGGTCAAGGAGGATAGGGTGGGAGACCGTATCGAAAGCTGCGGACAGGTCGAGGAGGACCAACATGGCCTCCTCGCCCCTGTCCACGCATTCCCGAATTGTTTCGGAGACTTCCAGCAATGCCGTCTCAGTGCTGAATCCAGCTCTGAATCCGGATTGTGATTCGTGCAGTAGAGAGTGGTTTTCCAGATATTCCGTGAGTTGCAGCTGCACGGCTTTTTCCAAGACTTTTGCGGGTTTGGGGAGAAGTGAGATGGGGCGATAGTTAGAAAAAATAGTGGGATCTGCATCCACTTTTTTTAGGATGGGAATCACCAAGGCCTCCTTCCAGGTGGTCGGGAAGAAGCCAAGGTGGAGGGAGGCATTCCAGATGGAAAGGAAGGCGGAGGCTAGCGAAGGCGCCAGTTCTCCCATGAGTTTCGCAGGGATAGGATCGGAGGGGGCGCCGGATTTGCAATGTGTGAGTAGCCTTATAGCATCATCCTGATTAAGTTTATTAAAAGAGAGAAAGGACGGGGACTCTGGGGGACTAGTGGGGGAAGGCATGGGGGCTAGTCCCGTGGGGAAGGAGACACAGAGTTTATTTATCTTTTCGAGGAAGAAGTCTGAGAGTCCCTCGCATAGAGCCTGACTCGAGGTGTTCTGAGTAGCCCTGGCCGGAGGATTAATAAAGTCTTTGACAATGCTAAATAGGGTTTTATATGAGTTTTTGGCTTTGGTGATTTGAGAGGCAAAGTGATCTTTCATAGCGAGTTTTTTTTGTTTGAGGAATTTTTTCAGGGTAGATCTGTATAAAAGTTTGGCTTGAGGGTCATAGTTTAGTCTCCATTTGCGTTCGAGAGCTTTGCATCTGCTTTTCTCCTCACGGAGGGGGGTAGAGAACCAGGGAGCAGAGGGCCGCGCTCTAGTGGAGATGATAATTTTCTGAGGAGCAATGGAGTCAATCGCGCTGACGAGAGCAGCATTCAGCCTAAAGACATTTTCATCTATATCAGAGGAGAGGTGCTCCGTCTGAAAGTGGAATACCGGGTCCAAGGTGGTACATGTGACCTTGTGCCACTTTCTTCCCAGCTCCTTCCTGGGGGCCAGGAGGGCAGTTTTTCGTCCGAGGGCAAGAGAGAAGGGGATGAGGTAGTGATCAGTCCAGGTGAGAGGGAGGGGTGGGAGGACAGTGATATTCGAGAAATTGGCGAATATGAGGTCCAAGGTGTGACCAGCCACATGAGTGGGACCTACGACTAATTGTTTGAGATTAATGCTTTCCATAGTTTCCAGCAGATGCAAATGCATGTCTGAAGTTAATAATGTATCTCATATAAATGTATCATACATTCAGCCCAAGTGGGCTGCAATGTCATCAATATAGTAGAAAAAATAGTCTTGCCCCAGTGGGCCATTGTGCCTATGCATCTTGCAAATCAAGTAAATGCAGTTCATCTGATTCCGTTTTCGCAATTGTAAATCACACTGAACCTTCTCAGGGATCCTTTTATTTGTTGTCTGGCACACACCTTTCCTATTTATGTACACATCAACAAGGGGATAAATAGAACATATATAATGGTAATATTTACCTGAAGGTGTAGTGTTTTGTTGTATTTGTATATTGGGGTGCTTAATTGGTTTAAATGAGACAGGCGTCAAAGTATAGATGCATGTTTATCAGTTAAAAAAATGTGGAAATATACCATTTCACTACTTCTTTTTTTCCCAAAACATAAAATAAATATGGATAAAAAGGAATAAGATGGCCCAAATATAAATATGGATAAATACAGACGGAAATAAATACCATAAAACTGGGAGACCTAATTATGTAGGATGTCAGCGAATCACGCATTCAGCTAGTGGTTTGAAGACAGGTGTGTCTTTGCAACAAGAGCTTTTAGAGTTCCTTTTTGAATGTTCATTAGGAGGGAATAGTTGTAATTGCAGGTGGCTGTGGAGTCCCTTACCTTACGTGCGCCCTCTGAGACAGCTTGTTTAAATGTTCTTTTTTCATCAAGTTAGTAGGGAAATGGAGATGTTGTGGTGGGAAGTGGATGACACCCCTCCATCACTCTGCCACCAGAGGAAGGTGGAAGTCGCACTAGTTTCCCCCATGTAAGAATAAGATGGAGAGCGGAGGAGTGAAAACTCAAAAATGAAATGGCGATGGTATCTATTTATTTTATTTATTTATTAATTGAATTTGTATTGCGCACAGCTACCCAAAAAGGGTTTCCCGGCACCTGGAGCGAACAAACCTAAGAGGACTGTAGGGCCTATCGAGGATGTCATTGGTCGAATAACCAGGTCTTGAGGTTTCTACGAAAGCGGATGTAGTCCGTTTCTATCCGTAAGCTGGTCCGGAGTATGTTTCAGATAGATGGGCCCAGATAGGAAAAGGAACTACCTCCCATTCTGGCCAGTTTGGTCCTGGGCACCGAGAAATTGCCACGTGTTTCAGATCTCAGACAGCGGGGGGTTTGTAGGGTTGGGCCAGGGCTCACAGGTAGTGAGGCGCTGTGCCCGCCTTTATTCTGAACATATAGCTCAGGGCTTTGAACCTAATCCGGTTCTCTACCCTGAGCCAGTGAAGTTCACGTAGATGTCCAGAAATGCTGGAGGTTTTGGGAATTTTACAGAGTAGCCTCGCCGCTGAGTTCTGAATTAGCTGCAGCCCGCGGACTACGGCTTTGTTTGATCCCAAGTAGAGGATGTTGCCTTAATCAAGCCTCGATGTAATGAGTGCTTTGACTACAGTCTTTTGAGTGCAGACAGGCCACATCCATAAGATTTTTTTAGCCACTTCAGAATCGTGAAACAGAGGGCAGTCAGTTGGGCTGTATGTTGTTGCATGGATAATGGATCATCAATAATAATGCCCAAGTTCCGAGCGTGCCTGATGGGTTTGGGGAGATTACCCATTTGAGTGGGCCAGTGGGAAAGTTTCCAGAGATCTTTCTGTTTGCCCAAAACAAGGACCTCGGTTTTTTCACCATTAAGTTTCAGCTGATTCTTTGTCATCCAGTTTGAGATATTACTGAGCCCTAGTTTAAGAACGGAGGGTGCCAGGGGATCGGAATTGGTGAGAGAAAAAATAATCTGTGAGTCGTCGGCATAGGTAAAGAGGGTTAGTCCCGCTTGGTCTGCTATGTCCGCCAGTGGTTTAACGTAAAGGTTAAAAAGTAGCGGACTGAGAATTGATCCTTGGGGTACTCCGTGTGGTGCAGTATAGGTTTGGGAGCAGAAGGTGGTTGATTTAATTTGAAAAGTACGACTATCCAAGAAGGAAGTGATCCACTCAAGTGCCGAGCCACCTATACCAGAGTTTTTCAATGTATGCACTAGCAGCCTATGTGAGATGGTGTCAAAGGCCGCACTGAGGTCTAATAGAATCAGTGCAACCGTCTGACCTTCATCTAAGAGTTGACGGAGTTTCTCCGTGATTCCCAATAGAGCTGTTTCCGTGGAATGACCCGCTCGAAAGCCGGACTGAGAGGAGTGCAGTAAATTATTCCTTTCCGTAAACTGAGAGAGTGTTAAAAGGACGTGTCGTTCCAGTATCTTGGAGAAGGTGGGTACAAGAGAAATAGGTCTGTAGTTAGCCAGGACCTCGGGGTCATCCATAGCCTTTTTTAAAAGGGGGGTCACCATTGCATGTTTCCATCTAGCTGGTACAATTGATTGTGAAAGTGAGGTATTTAAGGTGTTTAGAATTACCTGCAAGTGGGGGGTATCAAGTTGTTTCAAGATGGAAATAGGTAAAGGGTCATTGGGAGACCCTGATTTAATTTTATCAAGAATGGATTTCAGTTCATCCATCTTTATAGGAGGCCAGCAGTCTAGGTGGTCTGTGGGAGTAGTGGAAGTTGTCCTGTCCTCATAGTTGGTGGATTGATCATTGTTAAAAGAGTTGGAAACATTCATTTCCCCCATAATTCTTTCAATTTTATCTCTGAAAAATTGAGCTAGATTATTACATTGACTGTCATTTAAAGGTCGAGGAGTAGCAGCTGTTTTAGCTCCAGCCAAACTTTTAACCAAGCTAAAGAGTATTTTTGGGCGATTAGTAGCCTCCATTATGGTTTTGGACACATAGACAGCTTTGGCTTTTGTACATAAAGTGTGATAATTATTTCTGGCCTTGATGTAAACAGATTTTAGCTCAGGTAGATAGTTCTTTCGCCATTTACGTTCCAATGCTTTGCAATTGGTTTTTTCAATTCTAAGGGAATCATTAAACCATGGGGCAGGAGGGTGGTGAATGTTAGTTTTCCTATGCGTTAGAGGAAGACATGATTCCACTGCTTTGGAGAGCCACGCCTGCGTGGACTCAGCAGCCATTTCAACATTACATTCATCAGGCGGGGGTTCAGAGCAGAGGACTTTATTTAGAGCACTGAGATCTAAATTTTTCCAGTTCCTGCTCTGGGTTATGGTAGGTAAAAAGGGGAACTGCTGAAGACAGGTAAAGTAAGTCTAAATTTAGAAAGGAAATGGTCAGAGCAGCAAATGGGAATGGCGGAGGAACAGGTCACCTCCGAAAGAGTTGAAAAAATAGGGTCAAGTAGGTGACCGGCTGTGTGTGTGGGGCCTGAGTTGAGAAGTTTAATATTAAGGGCTGCAAGGTCATCAATGAGATTGGTGCAGGTATTATTCAAGGGGTCCTCTAGATGTAAATTCAAATCACCTATAAGAGAGAAATTCTTGGAATTCAGGTGAAACGGGGTTATATGGTCAGCTAAGGAGCTTGCCCACTGTGTTGGGTTGCCTGGTGGACGATACACCAGTATACCTGATAGGGTGAAATTGGGATTGAGAATCAGTTTGAATGAGGCAGCTTCACAATTGGGGATGTCCAAGGGGTCAAATTTGCAAGGCAAGTGAATTTTTAAAAATGATGGCTATGCTACCTCCTATTCTTTGAGCTCTATCTCTTCGCACTATGGCATAGTTAGAAAGGAGAGCCGAGGCTATGTCGGGGCCCGCACTATCGTTAAGCCACGTTTCGGTCAAAAACAGGGATCAGGCTGTTCTTCACTGATAAGATTAAAAATATCCAATTTATGTTTAGGAAGCGAACGACAATTTAAGCTCAGAAATAGAAAATTATTAGTATGGGAAATTGTAGGTGAAGTGTGCGAGCATGTATTTTTAGCTTCAGGGGGATAAGGTTGAAGATTAAGGAGCGAGAAGTTACATTTACTGCAAATTGCATAGCCTGTATGTTTAATTTTAAGAGTTTGGCATTCTTTTGGGAATAGTGGTCGAAGTGCCCGTAATCGGTCAGATGATATCTTAATTTTTTGAGGGGAGTTTCTGGCAAGGGTACTGGCCCCTGGTCCCGGTCGGGCCCGGACGGGCACAGACGGGCTAGTCTTAGGCTCGTCTTCGGCGCGACGAAGGCGCGTCCGCTGCGCGCGTCCGCTGCGCTGGTTGTCTGCTATGTGTTTTTAAATAGAGGACGTGCTCTAAGTCGCCTGAGCTCCACCTCTATTCACTCGCTTGCCCAATCGCTTGCTCCCGCCCTTCACCCTCCACAACAATCAAGCCAAGTGCATGCGGTGGACCGGGGTGGAAGTTAAGGTAATTTTGTTATTTAGCGATGTTCACGCACTAAAGTATAGCAAATAAACAGAGCGCAAAGGATATCAAACAATTTTTAAAAGAGAACAGATTTGTGAGAATTTTTTTTTAAAAGTAGCAATTCCTTCTCAAGGCGCTACGTAGACATATCCACTTACAGGTCGCACTGCAGTTCTAATCAATGCGCGCATCCGCTGCGCGGGTTGTCTGCTATGTGTTTTTAAATAGAGGACGTGCTCTAGGTCAGCTGACCGTTTGAGCTCCGCCTCTATTCACTCGCTTGCCCAATCGCGCTACTTGCCAACAGGACAGCTTTCGCCCTTCACCCTCCACAACAATCAAGCCGAGTGCTTGCGGTGCACCGGGGTGGAAGTTAGGGTAATTTTGTTATTTAGCGATCTACCAATGGAAATACCCTCCTCACCAACTACCGCATCGAACACTCAACTGGCTAACCCCAAATATAATTTTGCTCTAGAGGAGCACAATCTGGCCATTTCCCAGCTCACCCATTCTGCCCCAGAGTCTCCCCTGGACGACACTTGTTTTCGGAAACATTTTCCCATCAATCTTTTCCTTTAGTAATACCATAGAATAAACTTTATATAAATGGTATTATCCTAAAATCCTATTTTCTAGTTGGTTGCATTTTATACTAGTTTTTTGGGGGGGATTACCTCATCAGGAGTAATGTCTAGTGATTGATTACTTCTTAGAATCTGCTTTGCGGGAAACGCTATTTTCTTCACCTTTTGACTGATATAGTTTCTGATGCACTAAATGTTGCTACTGCGCCCCTCTTGCAGGGTTTAAGTCTTAAGGTTGGCCAAACAATCAAACAATGACCCACCATTTCCATAGGCTGACTTGCCTTTTCTAGTTGTGTAAAGGTTTTTCATTGATAAACCAACCAGGGGCACCTTACTGTTCCCTACAGATTTTTTTTCTGCCTGTTTGCATACACTCCTGCTGTCTGACTGATTGTAGTGTTCCAAATTCTCCTTGCCCCTCGTGCTTGCTCTCTCTTCCTGTCTCACACATTTGTTTTTCCTACTGCCAAACTCACTCTTTATGACTCTAGACTCCACATTTGTCATGTGACTCTCTTACTTTTCCTTCTACGTGTCTTTCAGAATATCTTCTACCCATTCATCTTTTATGCTCTTCTCCCATGCCCCCTTCCTGCCTTCAGACTCCTTGTTAATGACTCCAGAGTTCCTCTGCTTTCTCGAGACACAATTTTTCATACCCCAGGTATCTCTTGCCTACCCACTGACCCTATCTTTAAACCCCAGACTCTGTTTGTGTCTCTGTTCATGCCCACAGAATCCCAACTCCAGGCCAGGCCAACCCTTGTCTCGCGACCCAGATACACACTCCTTGTCTCTAGATGACCACTTCCAGACCAAAAATGGCTGTCGTTTAGGAGTGCACGGGGTAAGAACTGTTACGCCTTGATTGTCCTTTTAGTAGCCTTGGCACTGCCTTTGCTATTCCTGAGCTTAGAACTCGTGACAACAGAACCACAAATAGAGCTCTAAGGCCCTTTTTGCTTTGAGTAGTGTTGGTACTACAACGCATTACACAAGGTCCTGATGGTAGCCCACCTGCTTTGGAGAGGGTACCAGGTAGTCTGAGAGGTAAGGCAAGGATCTGCGTGTACTCCCAGAGAAATGGGAAAAGGAAATGGCAAAACCCGGGTTCGATCCCAATGCATTACTATTGTCTCAGTGGTCTCAGCCTTATCAGAACATTGAGCAATAATTTTAAAAAGAGGCATTGATTGCTACTTGCTACAGTAACATTTGCCCAAACATACGTAATGGACGAAAAGAGGCTTAAAACAGAGAATTGCGGATGAAAAATGTTGAACTCAAATTTCTGCTTGGTAGGTGATTTTGGAAGTAGGGAACATGAAACACAGTAGTCTAACCACTGGCAACTGCTGAACTCGGAGGTGGTCTGAAAGCACAAGATGACAGTGCATTCCTATCCTAAACTGAACCGAGAGGAAGAAGAAAATAATAAAGGCAATAAACGAAATTGAATGTGCAACTACAGAATGGCAGTGGAAAACTGATGGAACTTGGCAAGTTGCCAGATGAGTTCTGTATGACTCCGCTGTCCTTTTCATTGTCACTGCCTAATGAAAACATCTTAGTTTCTTGCTGGCAAGCACCGTCACTGCCTCAATTAGGAAGGAGTTCAAGACCTGGCTCTTCTACTGATCCGCAGACCCCCCCCAATCAATCAATCAATACATTTATACAGCGCCTACTCACCTGTGAGGGTCTCAGGGCGCTGAGGGGAGGGGGGTGCTGCTACTGCTCGAAAAGCCAGGTCTTGAGGTGTTTTCTGAAGGTGAGATGGTGCCAGGTCAGCCGTAGGTGGGTAGGTAGGGATTTCCACGTCCTGGCAGTCAGGTAAGAGAATGATCTTCCTCCGGCGGTGGTTCTGCGAATCCGTGGTACGCTGGCGAGGGCGAAGCTGGCGGAGCGGAGCTGGCAGGTTGGAGTGTGGAACGTGAGGCGGCTGTTGAGGTATTCGGGGCCTGTGTTGTGGAGCGCTTTGTGTGCGTGGGTGAGGAGCCTGAAGGTGATCCTTTTGCTGACGGCAAGCCAGTGCAGTTCTCTCAGGTGGGCAGATATGTGGCTGTGGCGAGGGATGTCGAGGACGAGTCGTGCGGATGGGTTCTGTATGCGTTGGAGCCTTTTCCGAAGTTTGGCTGTGGTTCCTGTGTAGAGGGCGCTCCCCTAGTCCAGTCGGCTGGTGACGAGGGCCTGGGTGACCGTCTTTCTGGTTTCGGTGGGGATCCACCAGAAGATCTTTCGGAGCATGCGCAGGGTGTTGAAGCATGAGGATGAGATGGCGTTGACTTGCTTGGTCATCGTGAGGGAGGAGTCTAGGATGAATCCCAGGTTGCGTGCGTGGTTTGTGGGTGTCGGCACGGTGCCCAGTGCTGTGCGCCACCAGGAGTCGTCCCAGGCGGATGGGGATGGTCCGAGGATGAGGACCTCCGTCTTGTCTGAGTTCAGTTTGAGACGGCTGAGTTTCATTCATTCCGCGACGTTTTTCATTCCTTCCTGGAGGTTGGATATGGCGGTGGCTGGATATTTGGTGAGGGAGAGTATCAGCTGGGTGTCATCAGCGTATGATATGATGTTGAGTTTGTGTTTGCGTGCGATGGCGGCGAGGGGGCTTATGTAGATATTGAAGAGGGTTGGGCTGTGCGAAGAGCCTTGAGGTACGCCGTAGATGATCTCGGTGGCCGCTGAGCGGAAGGGAGGAAGGTAGACTCTCTGGGTTCTGTTGGAGAGGAACGAGGTGATCCAGTCCCGGGCATTACCTTGGATCCCGGCGTTGTGGAGGCAGGTTATTAGGGTGCGATGGCAGACTGTATCAAAGACGGTTGAGAGGTCTTGGAGGATGAGAGCGTTTGTTTCCCCGTTGTCAAGCAGGGTCCTGATGTCGTCGGTGGCTGCGATGAGGGCGGTCTCGGTGCTGTGGTTGGCTCGAAATCCGAACTGGGATGGGTCGAGGGAGCCATTTGCCTTGAGGAACGCTGTCAGCTGTTTATTGACGGTCTTCTCGATGACTTTAGCAGGGAAGGGAAGAAGAGAGATGGGGCGGAAGTTCTTGAGGTCTTTAGAGTCCGCCGTGGGTTTCTTAAGTATGGTGTTGATCTCAGCGTTCTTCCAGCTCTCTGGGAAGGTGGCAGACGTGAGGGAGTTGTTTATGATGTTCCGGAGGTGGGGTGCGATGATGGAGTCGGCTTTGTTGAAGATATGGTGAGGGCATGGGTCAGAGGGAGAGCCGGAGTGGATGGTGTTCATAACGTGGGTGGTGCCTTCAGTGCTGATGGAAGTCCAGTTGCTGAGGGTGGTTGTCGGGGGCATTGGTTCTGTGGTTGGGGGCAGAGTCTGAGTCTGAGCGCCGAAGCTGTTGTGTATGTCGGCGATCTTGCGGTGAAAGAACATGGCGAGGGAGTTGCAGAGGTCTTGTGACGGTGTGATGTCGTTGCTGTTGGCGCTGGGGTTGGAGAGCTCTTTAACGATGCTGAAGAGTTCCTTGCTTTTGTGTATGTTGTTGTCCAGCCGCTCTTTGAACAATGTCTTTTTGGTGGTGCGGATCAGCTGGTGGTGTTTGCGAGTGGCATTTTTTAGGGCTGTCAGGGTTTCTGTCGTCTGTTTGTGGCGCCAGGTTTTCTCGAGGGTTCGGCATGATATCTTCGATTCTTTGAGGTCGTTGGTGAACCATGTGGCTTTCCTGTTGCCGGGCTTGCCTGGAGGGTTCTTCAGTGGTGCAAGGGTGTCGGGGCAGTTGATGATCCACTGTGTGAGGTTGCGGGCTGCGTCGTTGGTGTCCGTGGTGTTGATTGGTGGGTTCTGGCTCAGTGATGTGGTTAGCTGCCCCGTGGTGACTTTGCCCCAGCATCTGCAGGGGATCTGTTGTGGGTGGTGGTGGGATGTGGTTTTCTTGTAGGTGAAATGGATGCAGTGTTGTCCGGTGGAGCGGCTGAAGGTAACGTGGTCGCTTGCAGAGAAGATTGGGTCGAGCGTGTGGCCGGCATAGTGGGTGGGGTTGTTCACCAGTTGCTTGAGTCCGAGGTTGGCAAGGTTGTCTAGCAGGGTGGTGGTGTTGTTGTCGTTGTTGTTCTCCAGGTGGAAGTTCAGGTCCCCTAGGAGGATGTAGTCTGATGAGGCGAGGGCATGATGAGGTCGGCGATGGCTTCGCTGAATTGAGTGTATGGGCCCGGGGGTCTATAGATGAGGGTTCCTCTGAGGGTGGTCTTGGGGTTGGTGCGGATCTGAAAGTGTAGGTGTTCGGCGGTGGTGAGGTTGTCTTCGGAGTTGGTCGAGACGCTGATGGTGCTCCTGTGGATGATGGTGATTCCTCCTCCGATTTGGTTGACGCGGTCCTTTCGGATGATCTTGTAGCCGTCCGGGATAGCTATGGCGATGTCGGGGGCTGAGGAGGTGTTCATCCAGGTTTCTGTGAGGAAGGTGACGTCTGGCGCTGTTAGGTCGAGGAGGTCCCATAGTTCGACCGCGTGCTTGTGGACGGAGCGGGTGTCGAGCATGATGCACTTGAGGAAGTTGTTGTTGCCTGGTCCGGATGGTGGTGTGAAGTTTCGGACGCAGGTGAATTTGCAGCCTAGGCAGAAGAAGGGTCCGTGGGTGCGCTTCGGGATGGCTCGGTGGCAGGCAGGTGGTCATCCGGTGTTGAGTGCGTTGAGGGCAGCGGTGTTGTATCTCAGTCGGGTTTCCTGGCTGCGGGCGGGGGCCAGGGGTACTGGCACTGAGCGCGGTCCAGGTGCGGACGGGTGCAGACGGGCTTGCCTTTGGCCCGCCCGCTGCGTGGCCACTATATGAGGGGCTGTGGGAGGGAGGAGCAGCTGGAAAGCGGGAGTGGGGCGGCCAATGGGATACCAGGGGGCGGGGCCGCAAGGGACACAGCGGCGGGAAGCGCGAGGGAGCGGGTGGGTGACACAGAAGGCAAAAGGGGGCAGGAGGAGAGGGCACAAAGTGAAAAACGACAACAACAGTAAAACAAAGTAAAACAAAAGTGGCAACAAGTAAAAGGCGGAATCAGAGTCACAGAACACAAGAAATAAACAAGCACAGGCAATGCAAGGCCGACCTCGGTGGGGAGAGGCTGTCAGATCACAGCGGGTAGCGGCAGCGGGACAGCGGCACAGGAGGACCGTGTGGCGGCTGGGGGGGACAACCTACCTGGTGACAGGGTCAAGGGTTGCTCCCTTCACCACCGCGCGGCCTCCATATGAGGGGCTGTGGGAGGGAGGAGCAGCTGGGAGGCGGGAGTGGGGCGGCCAATGGGATACCATGGGGGCGGGCCGCAAGGGACGCAGCAGCGGGAAGCGCGAGGGAGGGGGTGGGTGATACAGAAGGCAAAAGGGGGCAGGGGGCAGGGTGAGAGGGCACAAAGGGCAGAAAGTGAAAAACGACAACAACAGTAAAACAAAGTAAAACAAACGTGGCAACAAGCAAAAGGCGGAATCAGAGTCACGGAACACAAGAAATAAACAAGCACAGGCAATGCAAGGCCGACCTCGGTGGGGAGAGGCGGTCAGATCACAGCGGGTAGCAGTAGCGGGACAGCGGCACAGGAGGACCGTGTGGCAGCTGGGGGGGGGGCGACCTACCTGGTGACACACAGTAAGCTTTGAGACCCTAACAGGTGAGTAGTCGCTCTTTAAAAAAACCTGATTGATGGGAGTCTAAGTGGTTGCTCGGTTGGTGTGCAGGCTGGGGAAGCAGTCGAAACAATGCGGGCAGAGCCACCCGTGTTCCAACTACGCAAGTGCTACTAAGCTTGTCTTAACCACGCATATGCCTTCACCACTCATATGCGTGGTGAAGGCAGTTCGCGGTCTGGCTGCAGCTCAGAGCAAGCCTGCAGCTCGGAGGCAGGAGGAAGATGCCAGTATGGAAGGATGCGGTGAGGTAAGTGGGGTTGGGGTTGGGGTAAGGGCTGAGTTTTAAGGGGTAGTTTGTATGGGTTGTGGGTGTCTGGATCGTTTTTAGTGCTGGGGTTAGGGTCGTTTTCAGGGCTGGGCCTTAGGTCATTTTCAGGGCTGGGTCGGGGTCGATTTCTGGGCTGGGGGGTCGGGTTGTTTTCAGTGCTACAGAGGGGGGTCAGGGTTAGTTTTGGGGGGATCGGGGTAGTTTTCAGAGCTGCAGGGGTTGAGGGTGGTTTTCAGCGGTGTGGGAGGGTTGGGTAGTTTTTTAAAACAGTGGTTAGGGTATTAGGCCTAAGGGAGGTGGAAGGGGTTGGGGTAGTTTTAGGGACAGTATGGGGGGTCGGGTAGTGTATATTGGATTTTAGGGTTCAGGGAAGTGGGAGGTGAATGGGTAGTCGGGGTAGTTTTTATGGCTTAAGGGAGGGCAGGGTAGTTTTTGTAGGGCTCCGGTAGTTTTTTAAACTAGGGGTTAAGGTTTTAGGCCTAAGGGCAGTGGAAGGGTTGGAGTAGTTTTAGGGACAGCATGGGGGTGGTAGAGTGTCAGGGTATTTGGACCTCAGGGGTGGGGGGGGGAGCAGGTAGGGTGTTTGTAGCTTAGGGCGGAGGAGGGGGGTCACGACCTTAGCCATGCATACCCCTTTACCATTCATGCCTTTGCCGAAATTATGTGAAAGAGGCATGCGTGGTAAAGGAATGTGTGGTTAAGACGCTATCGTGGTTTGGTGTGGTAGAGACACGTGTGGACACGTGTGGTTTAGCCATGCGTGCCTCTATCATACAACCGCAAGCTAGTTATTAATGTGTGTGGCCATGAATTGAACTAACCGCCACTGGGTCTATTCTGTTTGGTGCTTTTCCCATTACCTGACTATGTTCAGGGTAGTTTCCACCCCTTGCCCTTCCCCTAGACTCTTGCAACAAATAGCAGACTGTTGAAAGGTTAAGGGTGGGAAAGGAGGTCAGCACTGTGATGTCATCAGGGTGGTGAAAGGGTTCATAATATCACTTCTGTTATCTCTATGATTTTGATGAATTGACATCCATGTGCTCATGCACTGCCTCTACTTTCCTCAAACATCACATAGACCCCCTACGACCCATCAAAAGCCTAAAGAGATAGTATTGGTCTCAAGGCCCTCTTTCCAAGAACCCATTCCAACCCTCTTGACTACTCAGAAAGGAGAGGAACACCTTAAGTAGAAAATGTGTGGTAATCAAAGCTGAAAACACGGTTGCAAATTCTTTTGGTCATAAAGTTAAGCAATGCATTCAAAATGTTCTCAATCGCCAACACTCAAGACTATAAGTACAAACCTCATTTCTCCTCAAATCCTCACTTATTTGGATTCTGTGGTCTGGCAGTCTTTCGTAGGAGGAATCCATCAGTTCACGTCCTCTTCCTCTGATGGAAATGGACCTGAAAATTGACCTTACTGGCAGCTCGTACCATAGAAAGACCGTCATGCACAGGGAAGGACCAAATAGAACGTCTAGCTCAAAATAAAGAGATTAAATCAACAAGCCTATCAATTTTCGACAATATAGAAAAGCCAACCAGTCCCTTGGAGAAAGTTAAAGATAATTTCACTAACCAAATAGGAATTACCCTCTAATTCAGAATCTTTGTGGAAAGAATGACTTGCTAAGAACTCCAAACTCCTCCGGATTATGTCTGCTCAACATAAGTTTTTAATACAAATCCTGAAAACATGAATGGTATTATAGCCACCAAATAACTGTATATCATACTCACAGATAAGGCTGTCCTCTGTGCTGTAATGAGGAAGTCCTCAAGAATCTCTCCTAAACTAAGACTTGGAGAATCAATGGAAGTGTAAAATGGTATATTTCCTCAGGTCAGAGGCTCTCCGATCCTCATCGCGGTTTCAGTTCTGACTGCCACATTACAATGCGCGCGGTCGAAACTGAAACTGACAGGTCATTCCGGCTGGCTTGCGGTTTCCGTTTCCGTTTGAGGGCCGAGGGGACACCTATGGTGCCCCCTGTTAATCTCTGTACCGTGTGGCAGGCGCCTTGAAGTGCCTGCCATGCAGTGCAGGGATTAACGCAAGATCCCATTTCTCAATGGGTGTTTGCGGCTGCAGCCCAAGCTCCCATTGAGAAATGGGAGTATGTGACCCCACCATGTGCGATCGCATTGTGATTGTAGTGTCGGGACAGCCGACGAGAGTTCGGTCGGTCCTGAGACTGTGACGGTGTCCGTTGGAGGCAACGCCGACCGACATCATAATTGAGCCAGTAGGTAGTAATAGTTAGGACCTAGTTTCCATTGGAAAAGTGTTTTTTGATTTGCCAATATCTTTGTCGCCGTTTGACGAATCTTTGTGAAATTTGCAAAACTAATGGGGTGCTCCGGTCAGCTCCTGTCTTGAAAGTTTCGGGGTGATTTATCAAACAGGGACCGAAAAAAAAGCAGGCTCCCAAAACGCGTTTTCTCCATGTTAATTTCCATAGGAACTTTTGTCGCGGCTACAACCCTAACTGCTGAACGGAATTACACCAAAGTTGGCAAAGATGTAGCTCTTGGTCCAGAGCCCACTCTTTGCTTTAAATGGTGTAAATCTGTTCAGTAGTTCCTGAGAAATTTAAAAATAATAAATATTGATATCTGGTGACCGCGGTGGATCCGCGAACCCTCCCGACCACGAGCTTCATTCTGATTGGCTGCCAACACTCCAAATCAAGAACTGTTGGCAGCCATCTTGTGACTCGGTTGAGCCGAGTCACAAGCAAAAGGGCCAAAGAACGAATAAAAAAGATAAGGGGGCAGGGTAGAAACACCCTGACCCCCTAGGCCTGCTCAAGGGGCCCCGCAGGGACCCTGAGTGCCAAAAAACAGCACGTTTAAAAAAAACTTCCGGCAGGATTCGCGCTCGGTTCGCGAAACCCACTGAAAATGTTAAAAGCAAAGAAGCGCAGGCTCCCGTGCTTCATTTTATTGAAGCCCCCGTGTGGCCCAGGTCCCAGGGGCAATGTTATTAATACTTGCAGGGGCCGCGCGGGCCCCCGCAGCCCCGGGGCCTGCCACATGCAGGTCCCTGAAACCTGTGTTTTTTTTCAGGGAATATATATATATATATATATATCCACATCCATATTTATACATTTAGTTCAATCTAAAAGGGATACCTAACAAGCTGCATATAATACTATTGTCTTTTAGGCAGGGATTGAAGGCTGAGAGGACAGAATTTGACTTTGCCATTAACACGTAATAAACCTTGAACGGTTCCACTGTCATGCTGAGTACTGTTTTAGAGCTGGGAGAAGAGTGCACTGTGAGTGCTCAGAGCTACAATATGAAATAAAAAATGAACACTACTTTGTGAACGTGTGCCAACACTTTAACCAATGTTTACCCAGTGTTTTGCAAACATGTGGATTCAAATAGAACTTAAGGCTGCCAGGTAAAGTAATGTCATACTTGGGTACACAAAATCTCGAGTCTCATCCTCCAAGCTTCTACAAAAGATTGAGTTGGATGCCCCTTCAGATCTACTTTACCAAGCTATGACACCCTTCACATCATCTCTGTGGCCTAGTGCTTGCCCTACTGAGTCATGACATTGATGAGTATCTCAAGTACTTGTAAATAAATAGTCTGCAGTCACCCCGGGAGCCCAGAGACCTCTCCCAGGAGCAGCATCAATGTCACGTGCCTTCTGGGGTCACAAGGCGCGCGCTGGAGGGACAGGTCAGACAGGCGCCTGTTCATCTTTGATGTTTTGGGAAGCGCTTCCCTAAAGATGCTGCAATGTGTCATCACTGTTAACGAGCTGCCCCTGCAGGAACTGGCTGTATTTTCAGTCTGCGCTTTACTGCACTTTCAACTGAGTTCGCATACAGCGAATGTTTCCTCGATGGGCTGCTTCTCCCCTCTCTTACACTTTCTTTCATTTCCGGTGCTTCCCATAGTTTTGCTTCCATGTCAATTCCGCTCTCTCCAATCCCAACACGCAAGGCAGCCGGTCACTTTGAGAGACACGTTTGTGCGCGGTCAGCAAAGTTTTGGTCATTCGATACCTAATAAAACTTAAAGTAAACTATGGTTTGTGGTAGTTCATGTGAAAATAAGATGAGTTTGCTGCAGATATACAGATATTTAAAGTGGGTAATGTGTCAAGAGTGTTACAGAAGAACTTGCCTGTTTATCGAGCTGGGTGGTTGGGCAAACATTGCCTGGCCTGGGCAGATAGCTTCTAAGTCAGGCCTCATTAACTAGGTATGTGGCCATGATGCAATGGTCTCTGCCTGTCAGTGGTGTTATTTTATTATTTTATTTATTAAACTAAAAATGTTTTACAGTCTCCTCAATGTTTGAGCCGAAAAACTATTACAACAGCAGCTGTTATAGTACACGAAGAACAGAACTGGTGCATTCATTTGGTTAGAATAAGATTGGTTGCATGGGTTAAATGCTTCGTTTCTGTCATTAAACTTTGATGATGGTAAAACATAGCTAAAGCATGTATATGTATTAGACTATATTACAGATGTTATTATACATTTAAGCAGGTTGGGAGAAGCCACTAACAAAAGTGTGCCAATCTTAGCTTTTTCACCACTAATGCTTACAAGGCTGCTATTACAATCTCTCTTCCACCTTGCGCACACTATCATATCTGTTTACATATTTTATAGTAGGCTTGTTCCCATCCATTTTCTGTTTCACAAGTATTATAACAAGCATGTCAGTTGGTTCCATGACTCCACCGTACATTTTTCTTTCTTTATTTCGATTCTTTTATTAATTATGTACTCTCCAAAATTAGATCATGATTTTTAGGTCTCTCCTATCAGCCAGCGCAAGCAATCTGTTGGCAAAAAGAGGTATTATCAGCTTACAACAGATGTAGAGGCCTCCCAGTGCTTACCATTGGTTCACTTTACTGATACTGTTAATTTGCTTGTTTTTCAGCGCTCCATAAGATTGCATGTGTTTTCCGGGCAGTCTCCTTCGTATACTTCTCTCACCTGGCTGCACTCTGTGTTGCTCTCTGTCAGCTGTGTGCTTCTCCTCCACCTCCTTCATGTGACAGTCACTCATGTGTACTTCTCCTGCGTTGCTTTCACGACTGTGTGCTTCTCCCCAGTGCTTTAAGTGGGATGAAAAAATTGGGGGTCACTCAAAGGGGCGTGGCCAATGTAATTAAGGGCGTGGCTTAAAACACCTTAAGCTAAAAATCTGTGCACAGCATAGTGTGCCGCTGACTTGTATTTTGCTGTTTCTGTCATTGCATCCAGATAGATGATACAAGTAACATCATACCCACAAGAAGTCAGGACTATTGGCTTTGTCATTGGTTGTTAGTTGCATAAGATACATAAGCAGCAACTATGGCTTGTATATAATATTGAAAAAGCTTCCACTTAAAGCCCTGGTGACACCACAACAATGTTGCTGCTCCTGCATTTCAAAAAGAGAAGGGAAATCCAGAGAGAAAATGACTCTTCAAAAGATTTCCCTTCCCCTACAATGCTCACCTGGCATGACGTCATGCCATAACTTCTCCACTAGTGAGAAGTGAGCAGTGTGAAAACGCGCACATCAATGTGCCTGCTGTCACTGCAGTGCGGAAAAAAACGGACCGCCTGTGCCAGGGCACAAAACAGAGCCCGATAGAGACCTGTTTCGAGCCCCCCTTTAAAAAACTGCCGGTGAAGGGCGTGGCTTGGACGGCAGAGCTAATGGCTGCCTGATTCCATAGCTCCGTCCGATCGGAGAAAATAACACTGATCCCCGATGAGTAAATGAACGAGAGGGAGACAGCGACTGAAGAATCTGACCATCGGAAAGGCCACTGCCAATGAGGATACCATCACAATGACCTCCGGTGCCCGAGGAAGCAAGAAAATCAAACTTATGCCGCGGAAGTGAGAGCGAGCCACAAGAGCAAAATGGCGGCGATTCAGCATTTCAAAACTGAAACCAAGTGAAAACACATCCGTAAGCGCATCGCATCACCAGTTAAAGCACCTGCCTGAAGTGTGGGAGCATCTACCAAAGGTACGCTAACTCTATCAAGCTCATTTCGGTGGGGGGGCTCAAGTGCTCGAGTGGTTGATGCGAGAAAAGGCTTGGTCTCAGCGACGGCGGCTAATATAGACTGCTCTCTCGCTGAAACAATCTGGTGCTGGGAATGATTTTCGCCAGGGTAGAGAGCACCGCAGTTAAAAGCGACTGTGAAGCAACGGTGCAGCCGAGGAGTTACTGAGCACGCACAGCCCAACTCCAACCGAATGCATGAAAATGGCTGGCAAAATGGCGACTGCGAGCGTTGAGCTCCGCACTGCTATGAAGCGCTGATGGAAGCTGATATATGATATATGTGTACAAGTTAACCGGGGCTGTAAGCGGAGCTGCGCAACTGAGATCAGTGAATATTTAATGTTTACTGTGATCATTTATCGAAGCGCAATCGAAAGTGAAAACAGCCGCTCACCGGTGTCTGAATCTGAAAATGGTGCCTGCCAAACAAAAACACTGATAAGGACCGGGCCTTCCGAACCAGATCTGACAACCCAAACAAAAGTAGCGCTAGCTGGACACCCCTTATCTTCTCGACGGTGCGAGCACGCCTGCCTGATTCCAAAATGGCCTCCGTTATGACATTCTAACCGCGTATCACATCGGGGTACTAACATTACGCAAGAGTGTTTGCACTAAGTGTAGAAACGTGACGCCACTACAGCGGATTGGCTCGGCACTATCCCGGGGCCCAAGAGGCTAGAAAGTGGATGCCAGAAGCTTCCCCTCCATGCGAATACACTGCAGCAGATCGGTACTCTGCAGGGGTTTTGAGGCAGTGATTCGCAGAAAATCCGAAGGAAAAGCCGCCAACGGCCGAAGCAGACAAGGGGTAGCCCTTGAAAGAACACAAGCCAGTATACGAGAACCATGCTATCATGGTGCCCGTCTCGGGAAGATACCTGCAGGAAGATATCTGGAGGGCCCAGGAACACCAAAGGAACACCAAAAGAACACCAGAAGAAATCCCACAAAAAGTGGCGGACAGAGAATCTAAACTACATCAACAAAAAAAGAGTAAGGGAGAGCCAGTACTTTCGGACTCCCCGCTCAAAATGAAACCGTGCATTAACAGCACCCTAGACATGATACTAAAAAAACTGGCGGATGTCCACGATTTAGCTAAATCCACAAAGCATACCACTGATGCTATTCAACTTGAAATAGCAGCTGTCAGGGCTGACCTAAACACAGTGAATAATAGGCTGGCAGCGGCCGAGCAAAGAATCAGTGATATATATAGGAAATCACCGTCAACTCAAGTAGTGAGGGGAAGACCTTAAAAAAACTTACCTCAACACTACAAAGACAAACAGCAGAGCTTGTAAACCGAAATCGGCTGGGGAACATTCGCATACTGGGGGTCCCGGAGGACGAGGAAGACCCAGCAGGCTCATGTTTAGCCTTCCTTGAGGATTGGATCCCTAAACTTACCAATGTAAAGTTTGACCGTCAGTTTGAACTAGACCGCGCGCACAGAGTACCCACTTTTGAATCCATGGCAAGGCAAGCAGCCCGGCCTATTATCTGCAAACCACTGAGATCCCAGCACATGGAATCTATCCTTAATCATGCACGAACAAATCACCAAATTATCTGGAATGGGCATAAGATCATTTTCACACAAGACTACTCTAAGCCTACTGTCGACACCAGGAAGGGATTTCTTGCCTTACGCGACAAACTCAGGAGCAAAAACATGCAGTTCTCCTTTGTTAGCCCTGCCAAATTCAGGATAACCGATGGCGACAAACAGCACTACTTCAATGACCCTAAGGAGCTTGCGTTATTTCTGGAAGGCCCAACAACTTAAGACATGGAGGTTTCCCAATCCACCTCTAGCAAAAGAGGATCTTCTCCAGACCCGGGTACGGGATGAAGAAGTAGCCAGTACCTCTTTGGTCAGGCTAAGTTCTCTAAACCACTATTAATAACCAATATTAATAAGGAAAATTAAGCCATTATCTACCTCATTATCTTCAACATGTTAACATACACTCTATGATGCTGACATCACTACAAGTGAAGATGTCAAATAGTTTATGGGCCTTTACTCGTATCCTTCATAGACGTTACAATGTGACTATGCCTATGGATTCCGTAATTGGGATGTGTCAAATATCTGTAGACTCATGGCTAGAGGACCTGCATCTCTTTTAGTGCCTTGCGGTAACCAGGCCAAGTATACTCATAGGGAGATTTACGATATAGACTATTACAACAGTTGATCTCCGTGAGACGGAATGACGATCCTGCCGTCTCACCTTCTACATATGAGGTTTGCAGGGATGGGAGGGGTGGAAGGGGGAGTGGGGGTGGGGAGGGAGGAACCCCAGTGGTTGTAGAATGCTCCCTGTAGTGACTGGATATCCACCTCGGGGTTTCTCAGTCTTTGCTTTCTTTATTTCCTAGCTTCTTTTAACCTTTTCACCTCTTTTACTTCTATAAACTGTGTTTGGCACTCCTTAATGCATAGCCAATTAGTGAATTCTGGCGCTCAAGAGTATCCGAAAAAGCTGTTTAGACTGTATACAAAGTACATGGAAAATGCATTTGAACTATACCTAGTGGGGTGTGGGGGGGGGGGGGGGGTAACTGTCAGCTCTTGTCACTTTTTCCCTCCTGGGTCCTGGAAGCGACTTTTGGCTCCTTAAAGTTAGAATTGATGTATCTACCACATAACATTTTATCTGATGGCCTGCAATAACACACTCACCCTGGCAACTGACCTCAACATAGTGTCCCAAAATGTCAATGGTGCTTTAACAGCGATGTACTTTTGGATTCTGCAGATAAAAAGAAGATCGAGGAGGCTATAAAAGACTACCTTAACCATAACAACACTCCGGAGACTAGAACTAATACACTCTGAGATGCACTGAAAGCTACCATCAGGGGCACAATAATTGAAATCAAGACAAAAATAAACAAGAATACCAATCTGAGATTAACTCAGCTTGAACAGGAGATAAAAAACGTAGAACTGTCACACACTACATCCTTATATGATAGCAAGCTCCTCGCATTACTAACACAAAAAAAATACGAATACAACAAAATCCTAAGTGAGAGAGCAGGGTTGTGGATTAATAAATATAAAGCTCTTAACCTATGCGAAGCTAATAAAGCGGGGAAACTTCTTGCTTCCTATCTCAAACACAAACGGAACCAGTATGTAATCTCATCCATTAAAGACTCTAACAATAAAACCCATACCAAACACAAAGACATCCTTAGGACCTTTAAAGAATTCTATCAGGAACTCTATAAAAA
The DNA here is from genome assembly GCF_964261635.1 of Lissotriton helveticus. Classification (NCBI taxonomy): domain Eukaryota; kingdom Metazoa; phylum Chordata; class Amphibia; order Caudata; family Salamandridae; genus Lissotriton; species Lissotriton helveticus. The sequence goes on along the minus strand of NC_136065.1, from coordinate 1,837,310,413 downwards.
TGATCAGACCCTTAACTTAGAAGATTGTACCAAATACCTCAAACTACTCAACTTTCCACAACTAAATAGAGAAGAGACAATTAGGTTAGGATAAGATATTAATTGCACCGAGATTGAAATGGCAGTTAAATCACTGAGGGCCCGATGTAGGTAATTTTTTATTACCGGTTCATAAATACCGACTCATACCGAATCGGTATTTATGAACCGGAAACCCAAATGTAGGTAAAAATCCGGTAAAAAATACCGAATCGGTATCAATCGGTATTCAAACTCGGTAAATACCGATTCGGTATTTACCGAATCGGTAATATCCGAGTCGGTAACACCCATACAACCCTATGGCCTTCCAGTCCCATAGGAATGAATGGGAGACACCGAATCGGAATTTACAGAATCGGTATTTACCGATTCGGTAAATACCGATTCGGTAAATTCCAATCTCGAAAATTCCAATATATGACATGTGAGCCTGTGCACCAATCAGGGACACCCACCACACCCCACAACAAAGCATCTGAGAGATCAACCAATCAGGTGCAAGTACCACACCCCAGTACCTGGAGGTGGCCACACCCATGCAGGTGCAGAGCAACAGAACTGCAGAGAGAGCTGGAGGGGAGACAGAGGAGCAGGCTGCACCGAGACCAGCAGAGAAACAGCATGGAGTCCCAGGAGGCACAAAAGGATGGAGGGGACAGAAAGAGGAAGGTTAAATTCAGCCCAACAGAGCTCCAGGTGCTGGTGGAGGAGGTTGTGCAGCACTACAGCCAGCTGTTCGAGAGACAGTCTCTGCAAGTAGCTGAGTCTGTTAAGAGGAACACCTGGCTGGCAATACAGAGCAAGGTCAATGCCCTAGGAGTGACCCACCGAGAAATTGACGACATGAAGAAGAGGTGGTATGATCTGAGGATCATCACCAAAAAAAAAACTAGCCACCCAGAGGAAGGAATCAGCAGCAACCGGTGGGGGGAAGAGCCGTGCCCCAAGCCACACCGACCCGGAGCAGCTCGTGGAATCCACCATGGAGCCTGAGAGCATACATGGGATCGGGGATGCTGATAGCTCAGCCAGAGCTGCAAGTAAGAAAGGTAAGATGCATGGACATGTACCCCACCCATTCCCAGGCCCCTTCCCCAATGTGGGTGAATCACTCACAATCCAGCACACATGACTGTAGTCCCCAGCAAAGCATCATGGTAGTTGTAGTCATAGGTACATATATCAAAGCTGCCAACACCGAACCCTGCATGCCATGCCACACTCCCCATACACAAACAGTCTAGGCAAATGAAAATGTGTGTTAGGAATCTGTGTTGGGAAAACACGCAGCTGATCATTGTCCATGTCTGTTCACAGGAGAGTCATTGCGCAGAGCAGCGCTGGGAGGGGAGTGTAGTGCCACAACAACGTCTCCGTGGGAGAGTGCCAAATACACATCTGGACCTACAACTGTCCCTGAGGATACAACCACACCCCCAGGCACCCACAGCAATGGAGCACGACACCACTGCTCAGCCACTGTCGCCCCTGCTGTTCGAGACACAGACTCAGTCAGCACCTGCAGAAGCCACAACACCCAGCTCAGGGTCCCCTGTGCATGTGAGGCCAAGGAGGCAGGACGTACCACCTTTAAGGATCCTGGAGAGCTCTGATGAGGAAGTGGTAGAGGCTCCCAGACCTAGTACACCAACAATGGCTGGCCTCGCTGGACAACTTGGGTCACTGGGATCTGGCCGTGCAGGTGACCGTGTCCATAGGGCACGAGAGCAGGACGAGGGGCAGGATGTGCAGGGGGTCTTCGCTGGGCTTGAAGCCACAATGGTCAAAGTCCAGCGTATGCAGGCCAAAGGCATCATGGCAGTGCACCGGCAGGTGCGCATCCTGAATACCAGGATGTCGGCCATCGATCGGGGTGTAGGTGCCATGGCAAGGGGAATGGAGGCCATGGGCAAAGGGATGGAGGCAATGGGCAAAGGGATGGAGTCCATGGCGGAGGGGGTGAGGGACATGGGGGTGCGCATGGGCACCCTCTGTGACAGGCTTGAAAGTGACCACGAAGAGAGGCGCAGGTATAGGCGCGAGGTCAGGCTGCTCAATCAGTCGATTAACCGGTTGGCAACTTCTACCACCCTGCAGTGTCGCCGCTCTGTTAATCTGCAGACTGACATTGTACACTGCTGCAGTGACTTGTCCCGGGGGATGGGGAGGGTGACCTCAGCAATGGAGGCAATGCTGACACAGCTGACAGCCACAGGTGGCAACATGGTTGTTGGGGACACTGAGGAGTCAACGAGCAGGAGAGGGTCCAGCACGCCTGTTCAGGACATTCGTAGGAGCAGCAGACTCCATGCTGATGACACCGGCACCACTGCGCATGTAGACCCCCAGCCCCGTGGCTCGCAAAACATCATGCGTAAGCGCAAGCATTGAGAGACATATTGAACACAGGACAGGTCAAAGTGAAGTGAACTTTGGCCAACCATTGTGCAAAGTGCATTTAATTTGATATATGTTTTTTTGGAAGGTGCAGTTGTGTACATTAAAGTGAGTGTTCCAAACACTGGACATGGCTGTGTGTCATCGCTCAATTAGAAGTATCTGTTGGTGATTTCAGCGCGTCGCAGTCGACCATCTGTTGCTGGTGCTGCTCCTGCTGCATTGTGATCTGCTTGTACTGTCCCATCATCAATGTCCTCATAATATGTCAGTTCTATCTCTGTGTCCTCCTTGGTGGCAAGATTGTGCAGCATGGCGCAGGTCGCAATAACCTTGCAACAGATAATTGGTGTGTACTGACGTGCACCTCCACTCTTATGTAGGCACCTAAATCTACTTTTCAGCAGCCCAAATGTACGTTCCACCACGCAACGTGTTGTTCTGTGTGCCACGTTATAATGCCTTTCACTCCTGGTGGATGGGTTCAGGTAGGGGGTGAGCACAAATGACCGCAGGGCATATGCACTGTCACCTGAGTGGGAAAGGATAATTAGATTAGTCACATACTCAGGAGTGCTCCTTCTGCATGAACTGTCAGGGTGTCTCACACATACTTACCCAGCAGGTATCCATCACCAAAATCACCAGCCACAAGGTGTCTGTATATCCCACTGTTGGTGAATATGTAGGAGTCGTGGGTACTCCCAGGATATTTGGCTGCAATGTCCGTTATCATGTTGCTAGCGTTGCAGATCACCTGCACATTGATTGAATGTGTGGACTTCCGGTTTCTGTATATGTGCTCAGTTGCTGCAGGTGGGCATAGTGGGATGTGCGTCCCATCGATACAGCCGATGATGTGCGGGAACTGTGCAAGTTGATAGAACTCGGTTTTTGTCCTTGCTAGTTCTGCAGGTGTCTCAGGGAACTCAATGTAGTGCTCCATCCTCTGAATCATAGCGTTTAGGAATTTTCTGAAGAAGCGTGACAGGCAGCTCTGGGACACTCCACCTACAGAGGCTATCACGTGCTGGTAGCTCCCAGAGGCAAGAAGGTGTAGGCAGCACAGCACCTGTACATGGGGTGGGATGGCGTGTGCTCTTGGGGTTGGGTGTTCCATATATGGGTGGAGGTCCCTGATCAAGTCCAGGATGGTTCTGGGGTGGAGTCGGTACCTTTGCAGGATCTCTGCTTCAGTGAGTTGAAGAGGGTGATCCTCTGCCTATATACCTGCTCCTCCCTTAGCCAGACCCTCTCTCCTGCTGCCTGTATCCGTAGCCGCCTTGCAATAACGTAGAAAGCCGCCATTGTGGGTGTACAGTTGCATTTTAGGAGCTTCTTATATATCCTGTTCCTGGTTTCCACCTGCTTCCAATCCATGTTAAATACCGACTCTTAAATACCGAATTTCACGAAATTCGGTATTTCCTGACTTTGCTACATCTCAAATGGCCTTTTTTACCACTTCTTATAAACCGACTCGGTGAATATGAATCCGGTATTTACCGATTCGGTAACTTACCATTTCTTATTTACCGATTCGGAGAATATGTATCCGGTAAATTCCGAATCGTGTAATACCGAATCGGTGTTTTACCGACTGGTATTTACCGATTCGGTACGTTTTTGGTGACATACATCTCGATGCACTAATACCGGTCGGTAATGGTCGAATTTACAGATTTTCGGCCGTTACCGACCGGTATTTGGCTACCTACATCGGGCCCTAAAAGACAACAAAGCCCCTGGCCCGGAGGGGTTTACAGCCTCTTTTTACAAGACCTTCCTAACCCAGCTAAAACCAACCAGGCAACAAGTTTTTAATCACACAGCATCTAAAGGGACCACGCCATACACTATGTCGGAAATAGTCATTGCCAAGGAGGGGAAGGACCAACTTTCACCGAAAAACTATAGACCTAAATCCCTTATTAACGTAGACTGCAAAATATATGCTAAGATCTTAGCGGTCAGACTCAACTTTTCTTTCCCAAACCTAATAAGTAACTCTCAGGTTGGTTTTCTACGCATTCGCATGTCTAACGATAACACCCGTCTACTGTGCCACATTTTAGAAAGGCTGCCATTAAGTCTGAATGAGCAGTAGCACTCACTTTTGACGCCGAGAAGGCCTTTGATAGGGTTTCCTGGGCTTTTTTGGAACGATGTATGCAAGCTTTCAATCTAGGTGAGGGCTATATACGTATGGTTATGGCCCTCTATGGGAACTCATCAGCCCGTATTGTCGTTATTGGCCCGCTCTCTGAGCCCTTCACACTGCAACAAGGTATTAGACAGGGTTGCCCACTATCTCCATCCTTATTTACTTTGTATGCAGGGGCAAGGGTTATTTGTGGTTGCCTGAGGGTTGGGGTGGGGTCTGCTATCTGGATTATTTACTCCCCCCTGTTTACGTAGCACCCTCCGATTATCATAAGACCCATCGGCGGTTTGCTATAATGCCTGGATAGCATAAAAGGAGGGCACTACAAGTTGAGGATGTAGATCAGACTGACACTTCTATGCAACAATGGACGGATTTCTCTAAGGGTTTGCTGCCGTTTTGGGGTCCTATCTTTAACAGTAGAGCTATTAGGAGACTGTCAAGGGTAATGGAAATAGTAGTAAATACGGAGGCAGATATTGCGGCCAATATGTCCATTGAGATGCAGGCTATGAGATTATTTACGATCCAAAACAGGATGGTGCTTGACGTCATCCTCGCAGATAGGGGTGGAGCCTGCCACGTCATCGGGACGTCTTGCTGTGTGTATATCCCTGACTCGGCCCAGACTGTTAACTTAGCTGTGCAGAAGCTCCATAGATTGGCAGCTAAACTCCATCAGGATACGGGTACCTGGTCATTAAAGACATGGTTGTGGAGTGTTTTCTCCTCCTGGGGTTGGAAGATTTTGATGGGTGTTGTGGGAGTCGTGGGTATCTTGCTAACTTGCTGTTTCTGCGTTTATTGCCTCCCCCCTTGTTGCTCCATGTGTGCCAGCAATTTATGAGTTCCTAGGAGACCAACACGCCAATATCCTGTTTGGATGATGTAGAGCTTCATGATATTCGTTGGTTAATGCTTATTGATGATGATATCTTTGATTGATATGATTCCTCGCCCCTAGCATTTGATGTAAAGGCCCTTCTTTTAGCTAATAAAGGCTGCACTCATGTTAGCCACATCATGCTAAAAGGAGGGTCTGATAGGTTTCATTTTCCGATGCCCCGCCCACTTACACATACGCTTATGAGTTAGCATAATGTGTCTAACCAATGATATATTCATTTATGCATTTACGTTTATATTCTCTCTTTCATTATTCGATTATGCGTGTGACATTATTCAGTTTTCTTAGCTTAGCTTGTGTGCCACCATTTTGGAATGCTTCTCTCTGCGTGTGAGTCGCACTCACTCACCCCTCCCGTAGGAATAGGGCAAAACCCCGAACGCAGCAGTTTTCGTTTCTTGGCTAACTGTGATCGAAACTATAACAAACTTCTAATCACTGTTGTTCTCATGTGCCAGAGACTCTGAGCCCTAGCTATGTGGCCTTGGGCCGAGATAAGAAATGTTGCCATCGCAGGTGCAGATGCCTCTTGTGTGAGGCCATTGTTCGCTCTTTCAGGGGTCCAGTACTTTTCCAGACTGGGCGTGTTTTACCCTAATGTATCCTGATATAATGTATTACTGTGATGAGATGAGGCAGTCCTCTCGGCGCACTCTTAGGGGTGAGGTCGGACAGGGCCCTCTCATATGGGAGTTTGTGGCCTAATAAAATATCCTGTTTATTCTTCTCCACTGTCTGGCTGACTTATTACTTGGTAATTATAGGTGAGTGCAGTAAGTCACTCGGGTGGATTTGAACCACGCTTATCAGACCGAACTAAACTGACCCTGACTTGAATCATCGTGCTTGTTTCCTGTTATGTACCATACTGTTTTGCACGACATAGTATGTATATGTGATTTTTCTGTCCTACATTTATTTGTTTGTATATCTAATAGTGCTCAATGTAAAGCGCTCTGGTATCCGCAAGGATCTTGTTTGCGCTCTATAAAACTTTCAAAATAAATAACAACAAATAGACTATACCCACATACCTCCAAGTCCATTTTTAAAAACACAAAAATTGCACTACTTAGGGTTGATAAGAATCTGGAGAATAGTATTAAATGTTCTAAAATGGAATCACTCTGGGCCAATAGCAAGATATTGTACAAAGGCAAAAGCCTACCCCTTGACTCATGGATTTAAAAAAGTATCCTTTACCTCATCAACTAGAAAACGCCTCATATCCAGTTACATTCTCAGACCTCCAAGCGAGATATAGCCTAGCTGACATTGAATTCTACAACTTCTTGAAAATCAGAACGGCCCTTTCAAAATCCAAATTATCCACTGTCCAACCATCAATTTCACTGTTAGTGACAAACTTTAACAAACTTGGCCACCAAGTCTCACAAATTTACAAACTCCTCCGCCCAAACACTTCTAAACTTAATGATAAGACTATAGCTTTTTGGGGGCAACAGTCTCCAGACCTATCAAATGAACAGAAATTGTCTACATTATGGAGATCCATCTCATGAAATTAGATTTCCCCTGTCCTCTCCCAAACCAAATACTGGCTACTGCACAAGGCATTTTGGATCCCTGCCAGATTATTCTCATTAGGGCTCCGAAAGGACGCAACATGTTGGTACTGTAACCAAGAAGCGGGGGACCTAGCCCATCGTATCTTTCAATGTTCACTACTTAAGTGGTTTGGGGATAAAAATGTTGCCTTTTTAACTGGTTTGTTTAGGTGTACTATGGGCAAAGAATTCTTCAACCTACCCATGGCCTTTATGAGCACAAAGCTGAGAACTGATTCTGACAAAGATCTACTTGACCTGTTACTAACATCTGCGGTGAAAATGGTTCTTGCCAACTGGACAGACATGAGTAAGACATCTTATAAAAGCTGGATATACTGGATCATTCATCTCAGAGGGGCAGACAACATAGAATTACAAAACTCTCCATGGAAACCTTCATCCAGGACGATGTGGAACTCTTTGGACACATAGCTAGACTCTTACGAACCTCCATGAACAAGTGATTACCATTGATTCATATCCTGTGACTTTACTCACGTACCACTTGTATAATCGTATTTAAGTTTAATAACCATTGTTACCTGTACTAGGCTGCAGCTGTATGTTAGGCCTGCCGATATCGGATTGCTCTCGAGCCAACATATGCATAGGATGTTGGAAGTGATTGCTACAGCCCGACTAGCCATTGCTTTTCCTTGCCTTCTCTTCTTTTTCCTTTCCTTTTTCCCTTCTTTTGCCTGTCTTTTCTTCATCTACTATTGATAACTTGTGTTAGTCTAATGTTACCCATATAGGCGCATTACCCTCACTTTATGACTATATATGTATAACTTTGCCTCAGATATCTTATGCTATCCCTGTTACAGGCTTTTGTCTGACCTTTTGAAATTCAACAAAGACCCGGCCCATTTAAAGCCCTGCTTCTCCTCCACCTGATCCACTTTCTCTCTTTGGCCAATTTTTCTCCACCACCCCAATTCTCCATGTTGCTTTTGTCCTTGTCCTTTGTGTTGCTTTCACCCACCCACGACCTCTGTGTTGTTTCGCCCACAAATGCCCTTTGTGTTGCTTCTCCCACTCATGTCCTTTGTGATACTTCTCCCCACCTGTGCCCTAGTGTTGATCCCATAAACCACACTTCAAAAAGAAAACAAACAAAATGCTTTCAGGCTACTTCTTTTTTCATGTACGGATCAACTTGTTAAATAAAAAAAAAGGACTTGCATCATTTTGTGGGTGTGTGCATGCACGGTGCTTCATAGCGCCCTTTTTTTCCGTTGTTTATTTTAGCCATAATGCACAACCTCAATTTGCTGTACAGCATGGCTAAAACCCATTGGCAAAGCCATTAGGTACCAAAGGCCAAATCTATTGGCTTCGAAAGTGCTTGTTGGAAGAGCTTCAGAAGCAGGTGACAAGTGTTTCTCTCTATGGAGTATTTTGCCTACAAGCTCTCTTTGGACTTTCCATTCATTCTCATATCTAGTTATTTGGTTGATTTCTGTAGAAATGCCTGCTATATGGAGCTGCTGGTCATTGGCCTAGTCAGTAGCAGTTAATTGCCCCTTTTTGTGTGTCCATCGGGCAAACATCAAGGCATTTTGTATTTCTGGATAGGAGCGTATTTCAGAAACACCACTTGCCAATATAATCTACTACAAAATGATTAACAAAGACTTTACACATTTTGCAAAGACTTTTCCAGCCGACCTTCGGCGCTTTCTAATTTTGACACCACAGTCGGTCTCGCCACGCCAATAGGAGTTCAGGGCTCGTTGTAGAAGAAGTGGCACAGTTCAGAAGAAACTTCAAGTGACGTCTGTCCATTAAGTCATTGGCCGGAACTACGTCATCACTTCTTCCTGTGTAATATTGATGTTATTAAATACTGCGGACAGTGCCGCCAGCCCTGCGGTTCCCTCTGGCCCTTGATGCAGCCTGTGTTCATTGAAGTCCAGGGTCTGCGGGGCTTCACTTTAATTTGCCAATTAGGAGAGAAACTTCAAAATAAAAGCATGTTTTCGTTTAAGAAACAACGTAACGGAGGATCCCCCTCCAGGAGGTTTATTTAAACCACTCATCAGTCTTTTGAGTCTAAAGTGCTTTTTTAACCGTGTTTGATCTTTAACCCCTTGATAACTTTCCTTGTGTCCTCTGACTGTTCTGTTCCTGTTCCCGAAGCTGGTACCTTCGTCCAGCCTGGCATTTCTCTTCTGCTTTAATATTGCCAGGACAGTTTCTCTCCAGCTGACATCAGTTTTTATCAAGTGCCACACTGGTCTAGGAAAAAATGAGACGAATTGCCAACAAGCACGTGCCTGAGGAGGCTGGGGAAAAGTCAGTTACATGGAATATATCAGAGGGAGATGGCATGTTTGCAAATTTCCAGACTTCCCTAAGGAACATCATTCGACTGTGCCAGTCTGCATGCTTCTCACCTTTCTTTCCGTACAAAACATCCCACTTAGAGATCCATACCCCTTGTAACTTCCCACCCACCCAAACACAATCCCTTCCCTGGTGTTCCCTTCCACTTGTGACATTTTACCTGGGGTGTCCAGAGCGGGTCCACAACAATGGCAGTATTCATGCCTGTTTTTTAGGATAGCCACCTGAGAGTCATTAACGTACATCAAAGAGCAGCTTAATTTCCTTTCATGAACCTCTGGCATTGGTCCAGCCCCATCCACCATAACTGTACACCCCTGTCTGAATGGATTTCATTGCACATCACTGTTGCTGCCTCAAGATCTTCTCGTCCACGTTTTCATCTGCGTTACCTAGATACTGGCCCAGTTGTGATGATGATAAGCATCTGGCAGTCATCTGACAATGCAACACCCTCACATTATGTTTGCGTTTCTAGCAACCACTTTGTTATTGTTATTACACGGTGTATAAAATCTACTGTTGCATGATGGGACGTTCCAAACAACGACATGGCAAGCAAAAAAGTAAACAAACATGATCCACTATAGAGTGCAATAGAAAACAAATATTTTTGTGATTATCTGCAAAACATGCAACCCCCTTTAATTAGGAATGCTCCACCAGAATCGTCAAACGGCTCAAGTATGACTTGCAACCATTTATATTCAGGATTTTAAAGTATAAACTCAGAATCATGTCATTATCTGCAAAAGGTCACAATTTTTTTATTATGTGTTAATCGTATAGTTATGATCAAGGTGACTTGCCGATCAAAGACAGCCTTTTGTCAAAGATGCTCCCCATTCACTGACATGTTGTGGCCTATTTGAAAGTTCTCCATTTTAGGATTACAAAGTCATGTTTGAAGTGCCCACTCATTTGTTTACCTTTTATATTTTTATGTAACATAACATGGAAGCGCCGGGGGCTGAGATATTTAGCAAGGGGGGCCTGAGATCAGCATAAAGGATGCGGTATACCCTTGTAACACTCCTTAGCACACGTTTTCTGTTAAAGTCTCTACAGTATACACGTGTTTCCACCATACATCATTCATACAATCACAAGAAATTTCAATTCCTCTTAATCAGGGTTGTTGTTGGTGTTTTTTATTTCTGGAGACGTCACAGCCGACACGTGTTTAGTCGTTATGGGAATGTATCCCACGACTTTCTCTAGGCTATTCTCCGCAATGTTGTTCTTTGTTATCTGAGGTGATATTTCCAACCCTCTAGACTGCAACATTGAAACGGCAGTGGGGACGGAACTTCTAACTCGAAGTATCCAGCGCGAAGCTGCTTGAGCCAATAACCGACACTCCGGTTACAACACTTATGAACGTGCAATCGACAAATTAAGTCCCCAAACAGAACCCCTTTGAGGGTTGGATATATCACCTCAGATAACAAAGAACAACATTGCGGAGAATAGCCTAGAGAAAGTATATGGTGGGATTTCGGATTATTTTATTATACATGGCAGCGTGACCAAGAAATATAGGGAGATGCAATTTATAATACATTCCCTAGTGATTTATACCATCAGACTTATAAGAACCACACATTATAAGACACCAGGAGTCTTGCATTTGGTGAGAGAAAAATAGATATCAAGACTCCAGTGTTCTGTTCCCAACCAGTGTATGTCTACAGGGCGACGCTATCGCTCCAGCCCAGATTTTAGAGATCTTTGATAAATACCAGGATAAGAAATAAGAGTTTTAAAATCCATTGGCATCTATTCTTTTTAACCCCACCTTTGTTAATGCACGTGTGGTGATTGGTGCTTGATATAAAATTGGTATTTGGGCACAGAGAATCTGCATGTGCTATTCACACTCCACTGTATGGGCACTTGACCGTAATTCAAATGGTTCGGATGCAAGGGTCATATACATTCACCATCTTGTGGAAGTTGATTTATGTTATCATTTGTTTTACAGGTAATGTTCACAAAAAATGGAAGGTGCACTGACTGCGAAGTCAGTCAATCAGAGCATTTTTGTCCAAAACACTTCTTTTATTAACCTAATCATAAAACTGGCACACAGCCAACGCGTTTCGTTCCCAGTTGCCAAAGGGAACTTCATCAGGGCTCATTAATGTCCAACTAAGAAATCGGTATACGTTATATGGTGGAAAGGTGGGAACCTCCAAAAACGCGGTCAACCCTAAATAAGAAGTGGACATGCGTAGCAGGATCTCCAACACAAGAATACAGGGTTCCAAGTATCCACGATTATTTAAAATGCACACGGGTCTATGGACCGCTCATTCTTCAAAGAACTTATTAGTAAATGGTTCTCGGTGCTCAGCCTGTACAGAACAACGGTATCGCGTCACGGCAAGATAACCGTCATTCTTTGACATGGAGACATACCATCTGCAGAACTGGATACATACCAGCTGCAGAACTGGATACCAGCTGCAGAACTGGAGACATACCAGCTGCAGAGCTGGATACGATCTGCAGAACTGGATACCAGCTACAGAACTGGAGACATACCATCTTCAGACTGGATACGATCTGCAGAACTGGATACCAGCTGCAGAACTAGAGAGATACTATATGCAGACCTGGAGACATGCAATCTTCAGAACTGGATACGATCTGCAGAATTGGATACCAGCTGCAGAACTTGAGAGATACTATATGCAGACCTGGAGACATACCCTCTGCAGAACTGGATACCAGCTGCAGAACTGGAGACATACCAGGCTGCAGAACTGGAGACATACCAGCTGCAGAACTGGATACCAGCTGCAGAACTGGAGAGATCCCATATGCAGACCTGGAGACATACCTTCTGCAGAACTGGAAACCAGGTACAGAACTGGGGACATACCATATGCAGACCTGGAGACATACCTTCTGCAGAACTGGATACCAGCTGCAGAACTGGAGAGATGCCATATGCAGACCCGGAGACATACCTTCTGCAGAACTGGATACCAGCTTCAGAACTGGAGACATACCATCTGCAGAACTGGATACCAGCTGCAGAACTGGAGAGATACCATATGCAGACCTGGAGACATTTATTTATTTATTTTAAGAGTTTTATATAGCGCTGGCTAGACCCGGAGGTATCAGAGCGCTTTATACCTTCTACAGAACTGGATACCAGCTGCAGTACTAGAGAGATACCATATGCAGAACTGGAGAAATACCTTCAGCAGAACTGGATACCAGCTGCAGTACCAGATAGATACCATATGCAGACCTGGATACATACCTTCTGCAGAACTGGATACCAGCTGCAGTACCAGATAGATACCATATGCAGACCTGGATACATACCTTCTGCAGAACTGGATACCAGCTGCAGTACCAGATAGATACCATATGCAGACCTGGATACATACCTTCTGCAGAACTGGATACCAGCTGCAGAACTGGAGACATACCAGCTGCAGAACTGGAGACATGCCAGCTGCAGAAGTGGATACGATCTGCAGAACTGGATACCAGCTGCAGAACTAGAGACATACCAGCTGCAGAACTGGAGACATACCAGCTGCAGAACTCGATACCAGCTGCAAACCTGGATACCAGTTGCAGAACTAGAGAGATACCATATGCAGACCTGGAGACATACCTTCTGCAGAACTGGATACCAGCTGCAGAACTGGAGAGGTAGCATCCATAGAACTGGAGACATACCATCTGCAGAACTGCGGAGGCGGATTGGGACTAGGAGAGATACCATCAACAAAATTCAATTGTGGTGATACAATCTACAGCATCGGAGGATACCATCAACAAAACTCGAGCAATATCCTTTTGGAGAGATAACATCTGCAGAATGGGAGTGTTTCTAAGTAGAACTGCAGATGTGTAAAGATACCAGAAGCAGCACTCAACAAGAGTCATCATACCACTGGCTGAATGACAGAGGTACCGCCCTTAGTCTCACTCACCCCTGCTTGGATCAATCTTACGAATCACATTTATGTGGTAAACCATGACTGTATTGTAATATTTTAGGTAACCCGTTAGAATTTGCATGCTGACCAACTAATCTGATAATTGTGACAGAACATTGAACAGTGTTCACCAACTTTTAGGTTTTTCTAACAGGGGATGGTGGGAATGTACTTTTTTAATAGGGGATGGTGGGAATATTCTCTACGTTCCTCCATACTGACCTGGGAAAGGTGGGACTCCTTTGCACTCCTCCAGTTTAAAGGTTCACCAGCCGCCACTGAAGTTTTCTTGGAGGGTTACTCCATTAATGCACTATGTAAACAGGGGAATGTCTTAGGAGATAACTGTATGGAATCCCTATTGTTTTCCAGCCGATATAGTAGTATGAAATGCGTCCCTTGGAGCCTTTTTGCTTTCTCCAAAGACCCAATGACGGTTTTGCTTGTTTGCCGCTCTTTCACCTTCCATGCAGTTTGTGTCTGGTGTTAACATGTGTGCTCTTCCTGCGTTCCGTCAGTTGTGGGAGATCGAATCCTCATCGAGGATTGGTCTCCTTAGCAAACCTGCAGTTTGAAAAATCTGGTTTACAACTATGGAGTGTGGTTGTGAGTATGCCTGGTGGCTCGTACATTCCTCCTCTGAGTATTGTGGGTAAGTTGCTGTTCCTTCTGCCGTCTCACAAAATGGAGACAAGGTTGTTTCTGAGCCAGGTGCAGGTACTTCGGGGTAATTCAGATTTAGTCATTAACAGTAGCTACTGGCTAGATTGGGGTAATATGAACAGCATCGATACCGCGCTGTGGGTGGTTTCTCGCCCTGCTTTTTCTCCTACTAAAAGCAGGTTAATTTTATGAGGGGGCAAAAAACACCCTTCACTAATGTTATTCACCATTTCATAAGAGCTCGCTGAGAATGGCCAGGTATTCTTGCATCCCGGTTCAGTGGCGGCTGGTGAACTTTGAAAGAGGTAGGGTGAACATATATAATTGGTACCAGAGCAAGCGAGCAAGGCTGACACTGTAAAGTTGGGTTTGGGTGGGGATTCTTTCCTGCGAGAACATTTTGAAAATACAAGGCCAAATGGGGTATTTTACCTTACAGATTATATGTCAATTGGCTTAAAATCCAAAGGTGCTGAATGAACTATCCCAGTGCTTTTTGTGGTGTGTCAAGCATGTACTACACCCTGCCAGGGTGTTGGAGCTCAACTTCCCGAATACAACTGTGACAAAAATGGTTTGCAAAATAGTAGGTTTTTCATCACAATTTCCTTTAAAAGCTAGGAAGAGAGCTGAATGCAATTCAGGTATTATAAATGGCTACACGAGACCCATCATTTATTAAAATACACATTTTTCCATCTTGCTTCTTCACAATGAGAATCTGAGTCACATGTATGAATGAATTTCTGCTAGTAAGGGCTTAGTCAGAACGGCTGGTGTTAGCACTTCTACAAGCACACCTTGAAGTCAACAGAAACACAAATGCAGGTAAAATCGACTGCAGGCAAGTTGGCACAGTCGCATTAAAGCAATAACACAAAATACAATAACAGTCAACCATAGTCAGCAGTGGAATGCATTTTCAGTTACTGTTGGAAGGCACCCAAGGTTCACAAGCATCCTCAAAATATTTATCGATGCTGAGGCTGTGCGTAGTGACAGAAATAGTGGTCACCCAGGTGCCACTCTACTCTGACCTATTCCCTGTTTCTTCCAGCCATTCTTGCTATTTAACCATGCCAACATTGAAGGCCGAAGCACAGGTTTGTTTATTGCATCCACATGGATATCATGGCACCATGGAGGATTAGAAAGAGGGAAGACTCCTCTCTAGGTAGAAACAAAGGTTTTTTTGGGATGTTGGATTGCGAGAAGAGCCTAGTAGCTTAGAGTGCGAAAAAATGTGATTAGGTCAACATGTTTTGCGCATCCTGGTGAGCAGAGGAGGGTAGGTTGCGGGCTTTCCATGTACCAGCAATATTCAGCAGCGGTGTGCTAGTCTCTGCATCGACCAATGGGGCTATTGTTGATTGTCGCCTAGGGTGGATGATCATAACCTATATGCTTTAACTCCAGATATTTTTCCTACTGCAAAATACCTGCATCACATCAAAGGTGTGGGTAGGCTTATCACCCACCTTTATTCTGATCCTGATGAAGCGCTGTGGAGCCATTAGGAACCAAAAAGGTGTGAAACATGCTGACCAAATCACATTTTTTTGCCCTCATAGCTACTAGGGAACATTACGCTTGCCAGTAGCTTTAACCATTTTTTTGGTTCTTTTAAACCTATCTGCAGAACCTCCACATTAAAGCAGCTTTTAGGTATCGCCTAGACTGTTTTATTCTTTATGTTTCCTATCTTTGACCACCCTACACCCTCGCATATACACCATGTCATTATACGGCAAAATCAAAAAATCATCTCCACCAAAGTGATTCTTTGTGGGGCCTGAAGCCTTTGAAGCACTATCCTGACAAGGTGCAAAGCCGAATGATGAAATATGACATCCCTAGCTGTGAGTGAGGGCAACAAGAAAAAATCTGTAGGATTCCCTGCTGCCCATCAAGGTAAGACAACCTGGAAGCTGACAGCAAAGCTTCCCCTTTTTTAGGTCTCGCCTGTCAATGCGCATGCGCATTGAGCAGAGCGAGACTATAGGGCTTTAAACAAAGTTTACCTAACTGCGGCGATTTGGTGCTGTGCCCGTGGCTTTTACCTAAAATGCGCGTGCACATCACCAAATCGCCATCTGTTCCCTCAGCCGCATTCCTCCCACACCTTTTGAAGTGAAGCTTAGCTTCACTTCAAAGGCCCCGGCTGCTTCACACCCACATGCCGCTCTACCCGCTCCGCCCCCTCCCCTGCCCGCCGGGTCGCATTTCTCCTCCCCCCTCCCCTTCTCTGCCTTCTCTCCGTCTTGTTTTTTTTTTTACCCGCTCCGCCCCCTCCCCTGCCCGCCGTGTCGCATTTCTCCTCCCCCCTCCCCACAGCAATGCCCTCCGCCGTCTCTCGTGTTTCTTTTGACTCGTTTTCGTTAGGGTTGGTGCTGTCTTTTCCTGCTGCTTCACACCACCTTTTGCAACAATACTTGTGTCTTGATTTGGGATTTTATCTTTTTACACCGAGTTGCAATAGGTTCGTGGTGAATTCACATGTTATATTGTTCAGCAAAGTGGATTATTATTATTCCAATCTGTAAAGTTGCAAAACAACCCCCAGTAAGAAACGTGAAACTGTAACTCGGGTCAAGAACTGCATCTCCGTCATTACCGCATGCGTTCATGCTTCACCGTGTCACTGATTAAGGTAAATCAGCAGTTAGCTGTATCTTTGAATTTGGAACAAAATGTCATTGGCAAACCTCTATTTTTTTTATTAGACTGCATCATCTAAAGAGCTCCTATGCAGAGCGAATAATCATGTTATGCCGCCTCTCCCGATACTAATTTACTGGAAGTTTCTACTAGACAGCTTTGACTATCTATCCCAGCTGATACAATGTCAATCAGAAAACTGAACGAGTCACGGATTTTAATCATAACTATTTTTATAACCCTTTTAACAAGACACGGTTTTATGGGCAACTCAACATTTCATATAAAAAAATAGGAGATTAAATTCCTGCTGCTTCACACCCTCATCGTCTACACACACACCTACAAGCATTCCTCCAAGTTGTCTCTCTCTTCAATCATGTGTGTTGTATCCTGCACGAGCGCCGCATCAGCTGTGACCCCGCTCTGTGCATGTGGACGCTGTGAATGTCCCTGCGTGTGCGCTCCACTCGTGTCTTTATATGCAGGCTGCCTTCTTCTGTGTGCATGCGTCTGCTGTACTCGCAGACTGTATGGGTGCCTATTTGTGACTATGCCCGCAGGCGTGCGCCATGTTTTGTATACTCTAAGTGTGTGTTCTCTAAAGGAATGCATTTACTTTTGTAGGCACAGTTTGTGTGTACATTCACTTCGTCATCTGCTATGTAGGTATACCTTATGCACGCTGTGTGCGTGAGCCTTCTGCGATTGCCGTACGTGCAGCCTCCTGTGTGTGTTTGCGCCGTCTGCTCTGTCTGTCTCACCCTCAACCCCTCACCCTCACCCTCACTCACCCTCAACCCCTCACCCTCACCCTCACTCACCCTCAACCCCTCACCCTCACTCACCCTCAACCCCTCACCCTCACTCACCCTCACCCTCACCCTCCCTCAACCCCTCACCCTCACTCACCCTCAACCTCAACCCCTCACCCTCACTCACCCTCACTCACACTCACCCTCACTCACCCTCAACCCCTCACCCTCAACCCCTCACCCTCACTCACCCTCACTCACCCTCAACCCCTCACCCTCACTCACCCTCACCCTCACTCACCCTCACCCTCACCCACCCTCAACCCCTCACCCTCACTCACCCTCACCCTCACTCACCCTCAACCCCTCACCCTCACTTACCCTCACTCACCCTCACCCTCACTCACCCTCAACCCCTCACCCTCACTCACCCTCACCCTCACTCACCCTCACTCACCCTCACCCTCACTCACCCTCACTCACCCTCACTCACCCTCAACCCCTCACCCTCACTCACCCTCAACCCCTCACCCTCACTCACCCTCAACCCCTCACCCTCACTCACCCTCACCCTCACTCACCCTCAACCCCTCACCCTCAACCCCTCACCCTCACTCACCCTCACCCTCACTCACCCTCAACCCCTCACCCTCAACCCCTCACCCTCACTCACCCTCACTCACCCTCACCCTCACTCACCCTCACTCACCCTCACTCACCCTCACCCTCACTCACCCTCACCCACCCTCACTCACCCTCACTCACCCTCACCCTCACTCACCCTCACTCACCCTCACTCACCCTCACTCACCCTCGCTCACCCTCACCCTCACTCACCCTCACCCTCACTCACCCTCACTCACCCTCACCCACCCTCACTCACCCTCACTCACCCTCACTCACCCTCAACCCCTCACCCTCACTCACCCTCAACCCCTCACCCTCACTCACCCTCACCCTCACCCTCCCTCAACCCCTCACCCTCACTCACCCTCACCCTCAACCCCTCACCCTCACTCACCCTCACTCACACTCACCCTCACTCACCCTCAACCCCTCACCCTCACTCACCCTCACTCACCCTCAACCCCTCACCCTCACTCACCCTCACTCACCCTCACCCTCACTCACCCTCAACCCCTCACCCTCACTCACCCTCACCCTCACTCACCCTCAACCCCTCACCCTCACTCACCCTCACTCACCCTCACCCTCACTCACCCCCAACCCCTCACCCTCACTCACCCTCACCCTCACTCACCCTCACTCACCCTCACCCTCACTCACCCTCACTCACCCTCAACCCCTCACCCTCACTCACCCTCAACCCCTCACCCTCACTCACCCTCAACCCCTCACCCTCACTCACCCTCACCCTCACTCACCCTCAACCCCTCACCCTCACTCACCCTCACCCTCACTCACCCTCAACCCCTCACCCTCACTCACCCTCACTCACCCTCACCCTCACTCACCCCCAACCCCTCACCCTCACTCACCCTCACCCTCACTCACCCTCACTCACCCTCACCCTCACTCACCCTCACTCACCCTCAACCCCTCACCCTCACTCACCCTCACCCTCACTCACCCTCACCCTCACTCACCCTCACTCACCCTCACTCACCCTCACTCACCCTCACCCTCACTCACCCTCACCCTCACTCACCCTCACTCACCCTCACCCACCCTCACTCACCCTCACTCACCCTCACTCACCCTCACTCACCCTCACTCACCCTCAACCCCTCACCCTCACCCTCACCCTCACTCACCCTCACTCACCCTCACCCTCACTCACCCTCACTCACCCTCACCCTCACTCACCCTCACTCACCCTCAACCCCTCACCCTCACCCTCACTCACCCTCACTCACCCTCAACCCCTCACCCTCACTCACCCTCAACCCCTCACCCCCTCACCCTCACCCTCACTCACCCTCAACCCCTCACCCCCTCACCCTCACCCTCACTCACCCTCAACCTCTCACCCTCAACCCCTCACTCACCCTCACTCACCCTCACTCTCACTCACCCTCACTCACCCTCACTCACCCTCAACCCCTCACCCTCACTCACCCTCACCCTCACTCACCCTCACCCTCACTCACCCTCAACCCCTCACCCTCACTCACCCTCACCCTCACTCACCCTCAACCCCTCACCCTCACCCTCACTCACCCTCACCCTCACTCACCCTCAACCCCTCACCCTCACTCACCCTCACTCACCCTCACCCTCACTCACCCTCAACCCCTCACCCTCAACCCCTCACCCTCACCCTCACTCACCCTCAACCCCTCACCCTCAACCCCTCACCCTCACTCACCCTCACCCTCACTCACCCTCAACCCCTCACCCTCACTCACCCTCACTCACCCTCACCCTCACTCACCCTCACCCTCACTCACCCTCACCCTCACTCACCCTCACCCTCACTCACCCTCACCCTCACTCACCCCCACCCTCACTCACCCACCCTCACCCTCACTCACCCTCACCCTCACTCACCCTCACCCTCACTCACCCTCACCCTCACTCACCCTCACCCTCACTCACCCTTACTCACCCTCACTCACCCTCACCCACCCTCACTCACCCTCACCCACCCTCACTCACCCTCACCCTCACTCACCCTCACTCACCCTCAACCCCTCACCCTCACCCTCACTCACCCTCACTCACCCTCACTCACCCTCAACCCCTCACCCTCACCCTCACTCACCCTCAACCCCTCACCCTCACTCACCCTCAACCCCCACTCACCCTCAACCCCCACTCACCCTCAACCCCTCACTCACCCTCAACCCCTCACTCACCCTCACTCTCACTCACCCTCACTCACCCTCAACCCCCCACCCTCACTCACCCTCACCCTCACTCACCCTCAACCCCTCACCCTCACTCACCCTCACCCTCCCTCACCCTCAACCCCTCACCCTCACTCACCCTCACCCTCAACCCCTCGCCCTCACTCACCCTCAACCCCTCACCCTCACCCTCACTCACCCTCAACCCCTCACCCTCACCCTCACTCACCCTCACCCTCACTCACCCTCAACCCCTCACCCTCAACCCCTCACCCTCACTCACCCTCACTCACCCTCAACCCCTCACCCTCACTCACCCTCAACCCCTCACCCTCACTCAACCTCACAACACATATTGTGTTACAATAGGTGTCACATTTGCGAAAGATAAAACTATTGCCATTGTAAATAACAAAGCTATTAATTTCGCTATTTTCAAAACAAGCACATAAATAAAAAATGTGTCCTTTACAATACCAATAGCTCAAACTTTCCTAATGCGAGACCTATTGCATTGCTGTGCTTCTCTCCCCTGCTGCACTCTCCTGCTCTCTAGAGATGTGGCCTAACGACCAGAGCTGCCATCTAAGTGACGTAAATACAAAACATGTTGCATTCCAAATGCTATAGGTGTCACATTCGCAAAAGTTATAACTATTGGCATTGTAAATGACAAATCCATCGATTTAGCAATTTTAAAAACCAACAAATAAATAAAATATGTCATTTACAAGACCAATAACTACAACTTTTCTAATGCGAGACCTATTGCATTTCCAATGCTTGTTTATTCATATGCTCTCTGCCCGGCCAGAGGCCAGGATAGGGTTGGAGGTCGACATGCCTTCTCTAACCTGGCTTCTGAAAGGGCATGATAGACAAGCCCCACCAAAGCTTCATTAGCTGAAATACTGCACAGCCTGAGGTTTGTGAAGCATGTCAGCTATGAATGTGAACGCATGGGGCCAGGCTGCAAGAGCCAACACTCTCACTCATGCACAACACTAATGGACACAATAGAGCCCCTTCTGGTGCAAACATGATGTTGCAGCTTTTTACATGAAAACAAACAATGGTAAGATGGTATGTTGTCCTGTAAAAGTTGCAAGACATTGAGCAAGTATTTGTAGGAGATGGATGATCTGTGAGGGAGGGCACTGCCTTTGTGCCCCCTATTGGTGAACTGCTGCTGTCCCGGTCTAATTCATAAATGTAGTATGGCGACCAGGTATAAAGTAAGCGCACAACAAGAGTATGGCAATCAGTAAATATTCCCTGTACAAAGTAAATGCTACAAAGCAAAGAAAAGGAAGGTCACCACTCTTCCTTACAAGCCCGGTCTAATTCATACCCAAGTATTAGTACATTCAGGTGCCGGGATACTGATGTTCGAAACATTATCTAATTGTGATAATCGCTTAAGGCCAGATTTAATAAAGGATTAGGTTGCCCTTGTGTTACACAAGGTCATGCAAGGCAACGCAATCCATAAATCAAATTTACCAAACCGTGAAAAGCCACAATGCACGGCCCTGCGTGGCTTCGTAAATCCAGAGTAACGCAAGTGAGGGCAAGTCTATGACTTGCATTACTATGCTCCAGGTACACGTTACACAGGTGGAGAGTGGGTGTTCCCACGCATTCACCCATGTCTTTTGCAGCATTCCCAGATTAACTAAGAGTAGTAAACCTGGGACTGCATCAAAACTGTACGCTTTCCCCGATAGAGGCACCACAAAGAAAAATATCTTAATTTCTCCTCGGTGTTTCCTCTTTCTAAGTGTGCTCCATTCTGTGGCACACTTAGAAAGAGGAAAAGTCCTCTAAGGATTATTTTTGTGCAGGAAGGTGCCCCTTCTGGTGCAAAACCAATCCTGCCTACCAAGCAGGCACCACACAGTGCGCCAGCACAGTGAGAGAGTAGGAATGTGCCATTTCTTAGAAGATTTGGAGTATTCCTGCCCACTCCTTTTGACTCAGTGCAGCACCACAAGTCGTCTTGTTGCTTTGCGTTGTGTTGAATGTTAGTAAATCTGCCCTTTAGTTCATAGTGAAATGAGTGTGCATGGTAGTCAACCAGGGTCAGACAGGCCGATCGAAAAATCAGGGGTAGCCCGATGGGCTGGTCTAACTGGTCAGTGTGCGAACTGGTCTTTTGGCGATTTGTAGGCCTGCTGGGCATTTTTTTCTATTGATTTCCCTGATACTAAAACAAACATTGCCTGCAGCAAGCTTAAATCTATGAAGTCTTCCGTACCTTGCAATCACCTTATACAGCGTGTCTTAACAACTACAAAACAACCCCAATTTGCAAGCATGGGCCACATTTTTAGCTATCTAATTCATTAATGGGGGCCGCTTTTATTTTGATGCCTGGGCCTATTGTCTGGCCCAATCTGATCCAGTAGTCAGGGACCATTGAAAACCCTGGTTACTAATTTCCTACTGGCTTGCCATTGATTTTGGCCATTGTGACACCCTTATAAATAAAGACTATTATTCGATGTTGTCAGTTCCAGTGTTACCACATGTGACAATACTGATTCTGGGAGTATGGCTTCTTTAGAATACGCATCCATCTTTTTCATCATGCAGTACATTCGCAGGGTTTTGCCGTTACAGCAGGGCTGGTATTTTCCACATAGTTCTACATGACCAGTTAGTCACTACTGATGGTACATCCAGATCCTCACAAATAGTTTGAACCCATCAGAATACCTGCATCTGACAAACAGATCTAATAGCAGTTCAAAGTACCACAAATCTGGTAAAGTTCATCCTTCAGGCCAATTTTTTTTAAATCAAATCTATGATGCACAGACTTTTCAAGCTCCTGGAAAAACTTACATTATGCCATTTGGAAGCAATTTTTACTCTTACAAGTAGACCATGTATAGCAAATGGGCTTCCCTTGTGGCTATTTGTGGTGGTGCGGTAAAGCAGCTGCCTCCACTGGCCTTAGTGAACTACAGCCCCCTCTCCAGAGGTGTTGCTAGACATTCAATAACGTTTACCAGCCCAAAGAAAAAAATCGTCATGTCATTTAATTATTTGACCCCAGTATGGCACATCTAGAAACTCATAATATTTTTTTAAACAGTTGTCTTGGTCGTATTTAGACACTAAGACAGCATACACCAACACCTATTACTTTTGAAATGTACCCGTGCAGCTGGTGTTTTAAACTTGAATCAATATAATTCACCAGAATAGAACAACCGAATATATGACCATTTTCATGCCCTGCCTTTTCTGTACCTGGATCAGAATGCTTACATACTCCCCTGGGCGGAACCCCAAAGCCCTGAATTGTCTGACCCAGAATCATGGGACATCCAGTCTCGTGACTGTCAGGTCACTCCTTTGTGTTTGCTGAAATGTCCTACTGGAGCATCAACTGCCAATAAGATTTGCCAGGTTGTCAGGTCAGTAGCATCCACCCCAGCTGTGGACAACCATTTGAAGGGATTTTGGAAAAGGGGGTGGTGATGGACAGAGTTTCTGAATGATGCAGAATACTCTTACCAAGTCAAGAGATCATGGTTTTAATCCATCACCGTTTTTTAGCTCAATGCACCATCCCAGCTCAGACCTGGCTATATGCAAATTAGTCTGTTCCTGTCCCAGTGCATGATGGGAACAGGACAAACCAAACTACCAAGCCAATTCTTATACTGGTAAGGAAACAAGCTTCCGGGGACCGGTTTCTGGCATCACAGCCTTCTTCGGCCCGGCTTGCTTGAATCCTGATGGTGCAATGAGCAAGGGACTCACGTCTGAGCATACCCTCCCACACATAGTGTGGATAAACCGATTTTGGAAAAGGGGGTGGTGATGGACAGAGTTTCTGAATGATGCAGAATACTCTTACCAAGCCAAGAGATCATGGTTTTAATCCATCACCGTTTTTTAGCTCAATGCACCATCCCAGCTCAGAACCTGGCTATATGCAAATTAGTCTGTTCCTGTCCCAGTGCATGATGGGAACAGGACAAACCAAACTACCAAGCCAATTCTTATACTGGTAAGGAAACAAGCTTCCAGGGACCGGTTTCTGGCATCACAGCCTTCTTCGGCCCGGCTTGCTTGAATCCTGATGGTGCAATGAGCAAGGGACTCACGTCTGAGCATACCCTCCCACACATAGTGTGGATAAACCGATTTTGGAAAAGG
Organism: Lissotriton helveticus; assembly: GCF_964261635.1. Taxonomy (NCBI): domain Eukaryota; kingdom Metazoa; phylum Chordata; class Amphibia; order Caudata; family Salamandridae; genus Lissotriton; species Lissotriton helveticus. Next base: position 1,837,285,956 of record NC_136065.1, on the reverse strand, counting down.
GGGTGGTGATGGACAGAGTTTCTGAATGATGCAGAATACTCTTACCAAGTCAAGAGATCATGGTTTTAATCCATCACCCCGTTTTTTAGCTCAATGCACCATCCCAGCTCAGAACCTGGCTATATGCAAATTAGTCTGTTCCTGTCCCAGTGCATGATGGGAACAGGACAAACCAAACTACCAAGCCAATTCTTATACTGGTAAGGAAACAAGCTTCCGGGGACCGGTTTCTGGCATCACAGCCTTCTTCGGCCCGGCTTGCTTGAATCCTGATGGTGCAATGAGCAAGGGACTCACGTCTGAGCATACCCTCCCACACTTAGGGGTCGATTAGGATGGCGGACGGAAATGGGTACTGTCCGCCATGGTGGGGGAAATTTTACTCCCGGGTGCGCCGCGGAGATTCCGCGGTTGGGATTAGGATAATCATGTCACGAAACTCCGACCGCGGCGGACGGATCATAACCAACACCGTCCGCAGTGGACGGAACACATCCAACTCCGTCCGCGGCGGACGGAGTCCAATGAACAACCACTGCCGCGGACGATGTACCACCATACCTGTGAATACTCCGTGGCCGCAATTAGGATAAATCCGCCCGTACCACGGAACGCACAGCCATCCACGTCCGCGGCGGAAAGAATGCAACGATAACCACAGCATCACTGCGGAAGGCCAACGCGCACAACATCCCTAGCGGCAAACAAATGTTAGAAAGTGTACCGCAAGTCCAAAGCAAACATACGAACATTGACAACGCCCCCCCCCATACACCAACACCAAGCACAAGCCACCATGACACGTCCCAAGTATCCAATAATGCAGACTAGTCAACACGCCCACCTACCACCTGACTGCCAACAACCATTGAGACACGACTATAAAATGACACCCACACACTACCACAATCCTTTGCATCACAGCATTGCTGCTAGCAAGAGGCCCTATTCGAGATACTGCTAACTCACATAGAAGACACACAACCACCACCCTACCACACCCACCACACAAACACCCACCACACAAATCCTACACATCACACACCACACACCTGCACCCCCCAACTCACTCAACTCACACACTGAGCACCACACACCATGGCACCCAAAAAAAAACCTAAATTCACGGAGACAGAGTTGAGGGTAATGGTAGATGAAATAATCCGTGTTGAGCCCCACATCTTCGGGGCCCAAGTCCAGCAGACGTCCGTGGCGCAAAAGAACCACATGTGGGACAGGATCGTCACTCGGGTGAATGCATCGGGGACTGTGCCGAGGACGAAGCATGACATTCAGAGGCGGTGGCATGACCTGAAGACCAGGGTGAAGGGCATCCGAGCTAAAAACTTTGCTAGAGCCAATCATACTGGCGGTGGCACACCCCCGGAGCCCATACCCTACACCGATTGGGAGGAGAAGGTGCTGGTGATACTACACCCAGAGAGCCTAGACGGACTTGACGAAGGGAAGAGACTGGTGAGTACAAACCAAGCACCACGATCAGCACGACATGGTCAGGCTCACACAACTGAGAAGAAACATCTCCTACGCCCCAACCCATGCACGTTGGACACCAACTCACAAACATGTACATGGCTCCCAACAGGCCCCCATGTTCACGGGGAGGGTGGTGGTGGTGGAGGGTGGGGTGTGTGAGAGGCCCAAACTACAACTCCCAACAGGCCCCCATGTTCACGGGGAGGGTGGTGGTGGTGGAGGGTGGGGTGTGTGAGAGGCCCAAACTACAACTCCCAACAGGCCCCCATGTTCACGGGGAGGGTGGTGGTGGTGGAGGGTGGGGTGTGTGAGAGGCCCAAACTACAACTCCCAACAGGCCCCCATGTTCACGGGGAGGGTGGTGGTGGTGGAGGGTGGGGTGTGTGAGAGGCCCAAACTACAACTCCCAACAGGCCCCCATCTTCACGGGGAGGGTGGTGGTGGTGGAGGGTGGGGTGTGTGAGAGGCCCAAACTACAACTCCCAACAGGCCCCCATGTTCACGGGGAGGGTGGTAGTGGTGGAGGGTGGGGTATGTGAGAGGCCCAAACTACAACTCCCAACAGGCCCCCATGTTCACGGGGAGGGTGGTGGTGGTGGAGGGTGGGGTGTGTGAGAGGCCCAAACTACAACTCCCAACAGGCCCCCATGTTCACAGGGAGGGTGGTGGTGGTGGAGGGTGGGGTGTGTGAGAGGCCCAAACTACAACTCCCAACAGGCCCCCATGTTCACGGGGAGGGTGGTGGTGGTGGAGAGTGGGGTGTGTGAGAGGCCCAAACTACAACTCCCAACAGGCCCCCATGTTCGCGGGGAGGGTGGTGGTGGTGGAGGGTGGGGTGTGTGCGACAGGAAACAGAAATGTCTACAAATCTATATGACCATGTAATGTCCACATTACTGACCAGCTCTATCTTGTCCCTCAGGTGATCGTCAACTGACTGGGGAAACCAGTACCCGGCCGCCAGCCTCGCCTCCCACACATACAGGACTCTCTGGTGACGAGGACACAGGCAGCTCCGGTGCGGAGGATGGAGTGGGACCAAGCACGCAGCCAGGGCCATCTGGCTCACAGGGACTCCCGGGACCGACCAACGTCGCATGTGTGACTCCAGCGACACCTGTCTCTGTGATCTGCACAGTCCCCACCACCACCAGTACCACCAGTACCACCAGTACCACCAGTAACACCAGTAACACCAGTACCACGACTCCTGCCTGTGCCACCCAGCATAACCCAGCGCACGACGCTGGTCCATCGGCCTCACACACAAGCAGGGTGAGTGGGCCACAAACACAGGCAACGGGACATCAGCCAATCAGGCGAGCCACACACCGCCGTGCAGAGGAAGGACAGCTACCCCATCCAGTGGCAGAGTCCCTACAAGCCCTTGCCAGGTGTCAGGCGTCATACGACCGGTCCCAGGCAAACGCTGATCGTGCACACCAGGACTCAGTGGACAGCACCAACATCCTGCGCGAAATCTCTGGCTTCCTTGGCCAGATGGTGCACATCATGGGCCAGCAGGCAACGATGTGGAGGGAATGGGTTGGCCGGAACAACCCCCCCCCTCCACCAATTGTCGTAGTGCCACCGCCACCGTCACCTCCGCCTCCACCGCCACCGTCACCTCCGCCTCCACCGCCACCGTCACCTCCGCCTCCACCGCCGCCACCACCACCTGTGCCCCTGGCGACGGATGTGGCCCATCAACAACCTGCCCTCCCAGCTGACTCTGTTCCACCTCAGAGACGGAGGGGCCGGCCGAGGCAGGAAGTGGCTGAGAGCAGTGTTGGAGCGCCATCCACATGCTCCAAGAGGGGACGCCAATGACAATGTCACTGCCTGTGCCAGGCATTCACCCTGCTAAGTATCCTGTCCCACAGACAATCATTCCCACTGGTCTGCTGGACTACCCTGACACCCCCCAATGTGGTGTCAGCACGGACATTTCATCTGCCATTACCTTCAACTCCAACTCCCTCCACCCCACTTACTTGTAAATATTCACCAGCACAAAAGCACAACCTGTAAATAAATTGCACTTACACACACAATGATGTTTTGCCTCCATGTTTATTCACATGATTGCCTTCAGAAACAGACGTAAACAGGTTCAGGGATCATAGTCGTACATGATCATGGCGCTGCGGGAGTGACCTAGGGAAAATCAGAGACAGCAAACACACGTCAGGAAACAGATTCACACACATCACAACACAATGCACAGCAACATTACACAAACGACAACCATCACAAAAGCATGGGATGAGAGCACACACATCATGGAGACTTGTATGTCCAAAGACATGAAGACACACATATGCAACCATCACAAACAACACCCAGCTGATGAAGCCCACATCCACACAACACCAGCAAACATACATGAGGCATTGTCAACCGCCACTAGGAAGTAGCGATCTATGAGCTGGCGCCTCTGGTCCACACCTTCCTCCTCACCACTATCCTCAGCAGTCGACATGGGTGGGATGGGAGGCCGAGGAACTTCTTCGTACTCAGGGTCCAACAGCAGTTCAATGTCATTGCGTACTGCCAGGTTGTGGAGCATGCAGCAGGCAATCACGATCCTGCATACTTTTCCTGGTGAGTAAGGCAGGGCCCCTCCAGTCTTATCGAGGCACCGAAACCTAGACTTTAGCAGTCCAAAGGTACGTTCGATGACTCTCCGTGTCCTTCCATGTGCATCATTGTACCGCATTTCACCCGCTGTTGTAGGATTACGTAGGGGACTGAGGAGCCAGGGCCGGTTTGGGTACGCCGAGTCGCCTATGTAGGGGGATGACAGACACAAACATCACAACAAGATATGGTGGGTACCCCATGCAACACAGAGATCACAAGAGTCCCCACTGCACACTCACCAACAAGCCACGCTTGAGCGGGTCGCAGATTTGCCATGAGTCGTGGGACAATGCTGCTCCGCATGATGTGGGCGTCATGTGCGGAGCCAGGAAATCTTGCACACACATGGGAGATGATGTTGTTTGCCAGGCACACCACCTGCACGTTCAGCGAATGGAAGTGTTTGCGATTCCTGAAAACTTGCTCCCGTGCCCGTGGTGGAATGATAGCGATGTGTGTGCCATCAATTGAACCCACAACGTGAGGTATGTGGCCCAGTGCATAGAAGTCAGCTTTGACTGCTGCCAACTCTTCCGGCCGTGGGAAATGTATGTAGTCATTCTTGTACAGCATCATAGCTGTTAAGACATCCCGAAGAACCGTGCTGAACATGGCCTGTGACATCCCCCCGGCATGTCCAACTGTGTACTGAAATGTGCCAGTAGCAAAGAAATGTAGTACCGCCATGACCTTTGCAGTGGGTGTAATCGACCCAGGATACGTCCTACGTGGCTGCAGATGAGGAGACAATTGAGCCACAAGCTCCAGCAACCGACGTCGATCCAGCCGGAATTTCCGAATCACCTCCTCGTCAACCATATCCTCCAGCACAGTGTATGGGCGATGCACATTTGGAGCCCTCCTGTGTGGGAGAGAGATGTAACTTAGGTCAACTTACAAACGACGCATACGTGTACAACTCCATCACATGTGAACCTTACTGACAAAACTTCAGTCTTCACCCTAATGTTTAGTAGCCACATCACAGACACACATGCAACTGCATGCACACAAACGATAATTATACACACGCCATGTCATCAAGCACAAATGCCAACACCAATAATGTTGTGCATACTGTAATTACATGCATGGTGACACAACGTCCAAAACACATACACGGAATGCATGTGTACCACCACCACTGTAGTCACCTCGCCAGAACAAGACACTGACAACAGATGCATAATTTGGCCATACAGCCGTGATGTACTGTGTAGTTGTGAAGATGTAAGAACGTCTGTAGGGTCACACCCGACGTCAACACGTACAAATGCACATCTGTTGCCCATTGTGTGCCGACCGATGGGCATAGTATGGACACACATGCTATATTGTATGACATATGACCTTTCCCTATCACGCTCACAACCCTCATGACGCAACTGCACACAACACATCACGGTGCAGCGTCTGACAAGATAACATAATTGGCGCCGCCATGGCGGTGCACAACTTCCGCTACTTCCCAAAGGCCATACGCGGCCAGCGTCCCTCTTCCCATTGGCTGCATGTGCAGGGACCGTCACGGGCACAAATCGGCAACCGCACGTGCAAGCTTCAGGCACGGATGCTTCAGTTGCAACAATGTTCTATCACTGGCGCCTCCATGGCGGTGCACGTACTCAGCGGGGGAGGTGCAGGCCTATACACCCTGTAGATGTACTCAATGGACATGCCAGTTCATGACCCCCCTTACAGTCACATTGCATAATCCACCGTACACCGGCCGGAGCGGCCGGGCCTAGGACGGCCGTGCCCGGCCATGTACACAACCGCCGTGCCCGGCCATGTCCACAACCGCCGTGCCCGGCCATGTACACAACCGCCGTGCCCGGCCATGTACACAACCGCCGTGCCCGGCCATGTACACAACCGCCGTGCCCGGCCATGTACACAACCGCCGTGCCCGGCCATGTCCACAACCGCCGTGCCCGGCCATGTACACAACCGCCGTGCCCGGCCATGTCCACAACCGCCGGGCCCGGCCATGTACACAACCGCCGTGCCCGGCCATGTCCACAACCGCCGTGCCCGGCCATGTCCACAACCACCGTGCCCGGCCATGTCCACAACCACCGTGCCCGGCCATGTCCACAACCACGTGCCCGGCCATGTCCACAACCACCGTGCCCGGCCATGTACACAACCGCCGTGCCCGTGGACATGGCCGGGCACGGTGGTTGTGGACATGGCCGGGCACGGCGGTTGTGTACATGGCCGGGCACGGCGGTTGTGTACAAGGCCGGGCACGGTGGTTGTGTACATGGCCGGGCACGGCGGTTGTGTGCATGGCCGGGCACGGCCGTCCTAGGCCCGGCCGCTCCGGCCGGTGTACGGTGGATGATGCAATGTGACTGTAAGGGGGGTCATGAACTGGCATGTCCATTGAGTACATCTACAGGGTGTATAGGCCTGCACCTCCCCCGCTGAGTACGTGCACCGCCATGGAGGCGCCAGTGATAGAACATTGTTGCAACTGAAGCATCCGTGCCTGAAGCTTGCACGTGCGGTTGCCGATGTGTGCCCGTGACGGTCCCTGCACATGCAGCCAATGGGAAGAGGGACGCTGGCCGCATATGGCCAATCGCAAGTAGCGGAAGCAGTGCACCGCAACAACAGGGCCAGTCATTGGCCCATTTCACGAACACGCTTCCAGGGCTGACCAATTGCTGGCGACGTATGCCACTGACACGTGCTGAGGGCCCTATATATGTGTGTTGGCCAAAATGACACTTCCTACCCTGGGGACCAGTGCTGCCTGTTCACCTCGACCTGCTGCTGCTGCTGAGCTGACCACCGACTGCTGCCTGTGACCATCACCTCGACCTGCTGCTGCTGCTGAGCTGACCACCGACTGCTGCCTGTGACCATCACCTCGACCTGCTGCTGCTGCTGAGCTGACCACCGACTGCTGCCTGTGACCATCACCTCGACCTGCTGCTGCTGCTGAGCTCACCACCGACTGCTGCCTGTGACCATCACCTCGACCTGCTGCTGCTGCTGAGCTCACCACCGACTGCTGCCTGTGACCATCACCTCGACCTGCTGCTGCTGCTGAGCTGACCACTGACTGCTGCTCTAGTGCCATACTCCGTGATCTTGCCATGTCGAGAGGCAAAGAGATCCGGTCTCGACCCTTCACCGCCGCGGAGCTGAATGTCCTCGTGGACGGTGTACTCCGCAACTATGGACGCCTCTACGGCGCACCAGGACGGGTGGTAAGTGCACTGTGGGACATGTTGGTGTGCATGAGGGGGCCAAATAATCAGGCCTATTTCTATCTTAGCTGTGTAGTGTGGGCTAGACATATGTTCCTGATTGTGCATGGCTGCTGACAGATACGTGTTGCCCCTATGTGTGTGACAGGCCAACTGTCCACTGACTTACACCCTTTTGTCTCCCATCATGATAGGTCAAGCTGCACCTTCGCAAGGACCTGTGGAGGAGCATAGCACGGGAAGTACGGGCATTGGGGGTGTGCAACAGACGACATACACACTGCCACAAACGCTGGGACGACATTTCCAGGCTGAGCAAGAATGTAGCGGAAGTAACACTGGGCATGATTCCAAGGACGCCCCGTCTGGCCCGACGCTCCATGACCCCTCTCATGCACCGTATCATTGCAGTGACGCATCCTGAACTGGCCGAACGTCTGAGTGCCGATCAACAGCAAACTAGCGGTGAGCATACTGTCTGTGTAGGAAACCTGTGAGTGCTATGCATGTATTGGTGCACAGACACAGTATTGAGTTCCGTGTTGCGTATGTATCTCTGTGATGCCATTTTGGTCCCATTGGGTGGTTCTCATTTGACATCCAGGTCCGCCATGTTGACACGCCACTTGCTTAGTAGTTGAGTGTTGAAGCACATCCCCTAGTGGTCCATGGCCCCATGGCAGGAAATGTGAGGATGACTGGTAGAGGTGGGCCGTGTGCAGGATGAGGGCTACTAAATCTTTGTCAGCTATGTAATTTGGCAATCCTGGTCCTTCTGTACGTCAGTCTGCCCATGACTCACACATCTTTTATGTGCATTTCAGCTATGACAGAGGAAACTCAGCCACAGACGGTGGAGAGTAGTCGAGGAAATGATTCCGGCTCAGACTTCGCACACACGCAGACTGACACAGAGGAGGCCAGCGCCGGAGAGGGGGACAGGACCGTCCCTGAGGACTCGCATGTGGAGACACCATCGTCCTCCTCGTCGGACACTCTTGGTGAGCCTGCACTGTTGTCACAGACTGGGAGTGGGCACTCATCACCTTCTGTCGGAAGACAGCACACAGGGCCCACACTTCCGCCAACTGCACCATGTACTGTTCGTGGCCGGAGGAGTAGGGTGAGCAGAGTGGCGTTCGGTGCAGGCACCGCTGCCCCTGCCACGGTGAGCCAAAATGCACTGTGTGCTGAGGCCGTTGATCTGCTGCGACAGCTGTGTGTGGGGCAGACCAATATGACAAATGCTTTCCAGGACCATGATAGGAAGTTGGGGCAGGTGGTGGCATTCATGGAAGGGATGCATGGCGATCTTGCAGGTCTACACAGGACAGTGCATTCATTGGCAAGCAGTGTGTCGTCTGCAATAGTACAGTCGCATGAACAGGGTGCTACTTCTGTTTCCCCATCTACACCACTGGATGTCTCAGGGGGTAGTGATTATTCTGAGCAGGACTCAAATACAGGTTATTGCACTAGAAGCAGCGTCAGACAGCACGTCAGGGCACGCAGGGCACAGACCCCATCCCCTAGATCAGCTAAATCTGTTCACGTAGACAACGTCAGATACACTGGAGTACACACACAGGATCCACAAGTGTTGTTGGGGGACATGCCTTCAGGAGCTACACAGGCATTCAACACAAAAGGTACTCCCAAGGCAAGGGATACTCACATGTCCATGGACTGTACCTTGGACAAGGCCAGTCAGAAGACAAAGGCACCTCCTAAGAGCAGGGAGACTCCCAAGGGCAGGCCCACAGCAGAGGAAAGGGACACTCCCAAGGACAGTGACAAGACAAAGGCACCTCCTAGGAGCAGGGAGACTCCCAAGGGCAGGCCCACAGCAGAGGAAAGGGACACTCCCAAGGACAGTGACAAGACAAAGGCACCTCCTAGGAGCAGGGAGACTCACAAGGGCAGGCCCACAGCAGAGGAAAGGGACACTCCCAAGGACAGTGACAAGACAAAGGATCCTCCGAGGAGCAGGGAGACTCCCAAGGGCAGGCCCACAGCAGAGGAAAGGGACACTCCCAAGGACAGTGACAAGACAAAGGCACCTCCTAGGAGCAGGGAGACTCCCAAGGGCAGGCCCACAGCAGAGGAAAGGGACACTCCCAAGGACAGTGACAAGACAAAGGCACCTCCTAGGAGCAGGGAGACTCCCAAGGGCAGGCCCACAGCAGAGCAAGGTCCATCTCCCAAGGGCAGGGACACACACAGAGTGCAGGTGTCTACTGGAGACAGGTGCACCACAGACGACAAGTCTGCTGGCAGGAACAGGGCGGCGACCAGGGCACAGGCTACATCCAGAGACAACACTCCACCTAAGGATAAGGCACATCCTACGGACAAGGCATCTAGCATGGACAATGGCGCAATCAAGGACAGGCATACTTCACCCCTGGCTGCACTGAGGCTGATGTTTTCTACTGAACGCCAAACAGATGTCTCCGCGGCGGAGTCCCCCCATACCTCCACTCCCATCCAGGCCAGTCAGAAGCAGAGGAGGGTGTCCCCTGTTGTTGCATCCCCCATTACACATGATTCCGAGTCCAGGCGGCAGGCACAGAGCAAACGACAAGCAGGCTCCAGCACGTCCCCAGAAACCAGATCCCCGGCAGCAGATGCTCCACCTATGGTGGGTGGTGATTCTTTAGAGTCCCCACCACTTGGCAGTCCTGTCCTGTCCAGGGTGCACTCACACATCCCTAAGAAACGCAGACACACACCATTGACACCTGCCAACCCCGATTTGGCTCACGGTCAGCTATCCCTAGCTCCCAGGCCCACCCTGCCTCCTGGCCCATACAGCCCTGTGGCTCATCATTTCAGTTGTCCCAGTGGCGCTGGTGCAGTTGACTCTCATGTATCAGATGGTGGCACTGTGTCTGTTGTTGGCTGTCATGCATCATGTAGTGGCACAGTCTCAGTTGTGCCCTCTCCTGTTGCAGGTCCTGGCAGTGTATCTGGGTCTATGGCTCACGTGTCAGTTAGAAGATCTGTGGCTGTGTTGCACACTCCTGTTTCTGGTGCTGGCAGTCTGTCTGGGTCAGTGGGTCACGTGTCAGTGACTACATCTGTGGCTGTGTTGCACACTCCTGTTTCTGGTGCTGACAGTGTGTCTGGGTCCGTGGCCCATGTGTGTGTCACTCGGGCTGTGGCTGTGTCTCACACTCCTGTTGCTGGTGCTGCCAGTGTGTCTGGGTCCGTGGCCCATGTGTGTGTCACTCGGGCTGTGGCTGTGTCTCACACTCCTGTTGCTGGTGCTGCCAGTGTGTCTGGGTCCGTGGCCCATGTGTGTGTCACTCGGGCTGTGGCTGTGTCTCACACTCCTGTTGCTGGTGCTGCCAGTGTGTCTGGGTCCGTGGCCCATGTGTGTGTCACTCGGGCTGTGGCTGTGTCTCACACTCCTGTTGCTGGTGCTGCCAGTGTGTCCAAGGCAGGTAGTTCACGCAGTCCCCCTGATTCTGTGATGTGAGGTGCTGATCACTTCACTCAAATGTTATTTCACATGGTCTGTCCATTGAGAACTGCGTGGCACTCTTGTGGTTCCTGTGACGGGTTGGTAGGGACACGTACTTGTGCTGCCTCTGATGTACCTGCTCTGTACTCCACAATGCCCTGTTGATGCTCTGATACTGCATTCTGCCCTCTCGTTAACTGCCTATGATGTACCTGCTCTGTACTCCACAATGCCCTGTTGATGCTCTGATACTGCATTCTGCCCTCTCGTTTACTGCCTCTGATGTACCTGCTCTGTACTGCACAATGCCCTGTTGATGCTCTGATACTGCATTCTGCACTCTCATGTGCTGCCTTTGATCAACCTGTTCAGTGCAATGGACTGTTGATGCACTTAGCCCCTCTCACGTGCTGCCTCTGATGGACATGTTCTGTGCAATGGACTGTTGATGCACTTAGCCCCTCTCACGTGCTGCCTCTGATGGACCTGCTCTGTACTGCACAATGCCCTGTTGATGCTCTGATACTGCATTCTGCCCTCTCGTTAACTGCCTATGATGTACCTGCTCTGTACTGCACAATGCCCTGTTGATGCTCTGATACTGCATTCTGCACTCTCATGTGCTGCCTTTGATCAACCTGTTCAGTGCAATGGACTGTTGATGCACTTAGCCCCTCTCACGTGCTGCCTCTGATGGACCTGCTCTGTGCAATGGACTGTTGATGCACTTAGCCCCTCTCACGTGCTGCCTCTGATGGACCTGCTCTGTACTGCACAATGCCCTGTTGATGCTCTGATACTGCATTCTGCCCTCTCGTTAACTGCCTATGATGTACCTGCTCTGTACTGCACAATGCCCTGTTGATGCTCTGATACTGCATTCTGCACTCTCATGTGCTGCCTTTGATCAACCTGTTCAGTGCAATGGACTGTTGATGCACTTAGCCCCTCTCACGTGCTGCCTCTGATGGACATGTTCTGTGCAATGGACTGTTGATGCACTTAGCCCCTCTCACGTGCTGCCTCTGATGGACCTGCTCTGTGCAATGGACTGTTGATGCACTTAGCCCCTCTCACGTGCTGCCTCTGATGGACCTGCTCTGTACTGCACAATGCCCTGTTGATGCTCTGATACTGCATTCTGCCCTCTCGTTAACTGCCTATGATGTACCTGCTCTGTACTGCACAATGCCCTGTTGATGCTCTGATACTGCATTCTGCACTCTCATGTGCTGCCTTTGATCAACCTGTTCAGTGCAATGGACTGTTGATGCACTTAGCCCCTCTCACGTGCTGCCTCTGATGGACATGTTCTGTGCAATGGACTGTTGATGCACTTAGCCCCTCTCACGTGCTGCCTCTGATGGACCTGCTCTGTGCAATGGACTGTTGATGCACTTAGCCCCTCTCACGTGCTGCCTATGATGTACCTGCTCTGTACTGCACAATGCCCTGTTGATGCTCGGATACTGCATTCTGCCCTCTCGTTTACTGCCTATGATGTACCTGCTCTGTACTGCACAATGCCCTGTTGATGCTCTGATACTGCATTCTGCCCTCTCGTTTACTGCCTCTGATGTACCTGCTCTGTACTGCACAATGCCCTGTTGATGCTCTGATACTGCATTCTGCCCTCTCGTTTACTGCCTATGATGTACCTGCTCTGTACTCCACAATGCCCTGTTGATGCTCTGATACTGCATTCTGCCCTCTCGTTAACTGCCAATGATGTAGCTGCTCTGGTGCCCACTTTGCCCATGCTCACGCATACACTGTGATTATACCCCTATTTTGTACAATAAAGGTAGTCTATCAAGTCTCGTGGTCTGTCGTTGTCATTCCTGCTTGCGTACTACAAATGTGTATTCGTATTTGCTTCTCATCAGTGGTTTCGGTAACATGACACTCCCCCTCCCTACGTCACGTCCCTTGCTGGTATTCCCCTCCAGACAGCCAATGGTTTGTGCCTTACCTGCGTCGTCGTCGATAGTGGGCCATGACTAGGACGTGGTGGATCGCGAAGAGCATCGGGAAAGCGTGTAGCGCTGGGTCCATGGTGGTGGTCAGCTTGTGGTGGGTATCTCTGCTATGTCACCTACGTTCGCTGTGGGGATTCCGCCGTGTTCAGACAGGTTGTTTTTCCGCTGCGGTTTTATGTGTATTTTCCGCCATCTTGATTTGGGGGACGGTCTTAGACGTCAGTACGTACGGCGGGGCCTCCGGATGTGTTCCGTCCGCCACGTGGTCGTGTGTAGTTCGGCGGCGGTGCGTGCTTTTCCGTCGCGGACGGAAATTTGACACGTTTTCCTATCCTGATATGGCGGACGGAGTATCCGCGGCAGGCGGACACGGAAAAGGCTTTTTCCGCCTACTCCAGGGCCGCGGTGGCTCTTCCGTCCGCCATCCTAATGAGCCCCAGTGTGTGGATAAACCGATTTTGGAAAAGGGGGTGGTGATGGACAGAGTTTCTGAATGATGCAGAATACTCTTACCAAGTCAAGAGATCATGGTTTTAATCCATCCCCGTTTTTTAGCTCAATGCACCATCCCAGCTCAGAACCTGGCTATATGCAAATTAGTCTGTTCCTGTCCCAGTGCATGATGGGACAGGAACAGACTAATTTGCATATAGCCAGGTTCTGAGCTGGGATGGTGCATTGAGCTAAAAAACGGTGATGGATTAAAACCATGATCTCTTGACTTGGTAAGAGTATTCTGCATCATTCAGAAACTCTGTCCATCACCACCCCCTTTTCCAAAATCAACCATTTGAAGGGAACATTCTTCTTTGTCAACTCTTGTAATGGGGCGCTCACCATGACATATTCACAAATATATCTGCAGCAACAGCTGGTGATGCCTATGAAGGTTCGCAGCATGGTTACGTCTTGCGGGGGACAGGTTCATGACCATGCTTGTACTTTTTCAGGGGTCATTTCCGCTTCAGAGAAAATATGACCCTAAGAATTTGAGTTTGGTTTTGTGAAACTCACACTTTTCTGCATTTAACGTGAGATCTGCAGCAGTGAGCGAACACCACACTTGCCTAAGAGCTTTGCCATGTTCTTTTCATGCGGCCTCAAACACCAATATATCATGACTGTAGTTAAAAGCATGTGTGGTATGTTGAATTATTTGGAAAATGGCATCCTGAATGATTTCTGCAGCTGACAGCACACCAAAACTGAGGGTCATATGTATAACAGAATGTCAGATCGCAGAGCTGCAGAATACCCTGAATCTTTTGTATCTGAACAAGCCAACATGAGTTGAAAAAGTAGTAATGTACCTACAGTTCTCTTCCAGCTCAAGCTGATGGTATTCTTCAAGTCAAGACAGGAGAAGAATTTGGTGCCATTCAGCTGTCTAATCTTGTCCGCGATGTGTGGACCTGGTTGTCTTTCTCTCTTGATTGCTTTGTTGGCTTGGTGCATATCAACACAATGCACACTGCACCTCCACTGCCCTATTTGTCGCTTCTTAGTAATTTGATTTACTGAATTTTTAATGCTTGATGAGCATTCCAAGCCTTTCAACAAACTCATCTATCATTTCACCAGCTGGCTGTCTTGCCTGGTTGAAAATGTATCTCTCATTGTCGACATTCAGCATTGGATTGAACTTGGCTTACAACGTTTCCTTGATTTGATGGTACGATATTTCGTCAACTTATGATATTTTGTTTATCACTTCTTTCACACAGCCACTTGTAAGGTTCTTTAAGTATTTTATGATCTTTTTGCCATCTACTTCTTCTAAGGCAGCTATGAAGTCATCGAACATTTCGATCCAGGTTGTCCATCTGGTGTCAATATTCTGCGTTTTGGCGGAATCGAATGACAGTGGTGGTTTTAGGAACGCAACAGCGCCGTATTTGGCACTCGTTTCGGCATCCAGGGAAATATTTCACAATTCTGAAGGCCTTTTATTGTATTGTATTCCCCTTGCCACTTTGCATGCATCGACGGGTCAACCGGGCTTGGTAGTCATGCCTGATTCGAGGTCGTGTGGCACTTTCCTCACTCGTGCTGTACTTTCTGTACCTGGTCGTCACTGCCTCTAGCGCTTTCTCACACCTGGTTGCTGCTGCCTTTTGCACTTCTTCATACCTGGCTGTCACTGCCTTTAGCATTTCTTTGCACCTGCTTGTCTCTGCCTCCAGCACCTCCTTGCACCTGGCTGTCGCTGCTATTTCGTACCTGGTTGGCTCTGCCTTTAGCGTTTCTGTTTTGTACTGATGATGGCTCTGGGTTACTCTGTGGCTAAGTATCTCTTCTTTCGGCCTTACCAGTAGGCTTCTGGTGTGCTTTCTGATGGTGCTCCTCTGTAGAGCCGTAACCTTCTTCAAGTGCCTTGTACAAGCTATAGGGAGCTTTGACTCCACATACTCCAACGGTACCTTGCTTCTTGGGATGCACGTGGCACACACAAGCAGTTTGCTGGGCCTCAGCAAACCTTCAGGGAGAGCAGTCTCAATTCCTCGGGGCACATATCCTTTATTCGTCGCCAGTTGTAGCATCCACCCCAGCTCTGGATTACGCAAATGACTACGCCACATACAGAGTTCAGTAATACAGATCTTTATTCTTCGGCATGCCACCATTACCTGAACTTACTGCCTTATAGACTTCATTGACCATACCCAAATACATCCCAACCGATTATGTAAGTTTGTAAGGAGTCCACCGTGGGCCACAAGGGTCTCATTGCACATGATTACAAAACACTACAGGGTCCTCTCGCATGACAGGAAGTGACAGCACAGAACAGAAAACATTCTGCTCAAAGAATGTGGGTAGAGCAGAACCTGAACGGCATATTTCACCTTTTAGTGAAACATTGCTCTCACTTCGTTTCTTGATGTATAAGGACAAAGAAAAAAAATTTTTTAACAACACCAACACACACTCATGCATATACGTTTATGTACTACGTTGTAGTATAAAATATATGGGTGATGGTTCCACATTGCACAAGAGTGGTCTCTACAATTCAAACTCACTCCCGAAATGTGCATATGTGTTTTTTGTATTTCATAATTTGAGGTTCATCACTCCAGTGTCCTGGTGACGCCTTGATTTGTGTGGTCTTGGTGGGCATGGCTCTCCTTTCTTCCCTCACACACTGCTGTCAGGTGCCGGACTTCATGCACTGTGGATTTTGTGACTGGAGCAATACCACAATGCCATTATCAGTACATCCGTTTACAGGTAAGTGGATCACAGGACTGACTACAGGGACTGTGTGTGCATATTTGAATGTGTGGTTGTGCGTGTTTCAGCATATATGTGTGTGCACTGCTTGTGTGTGTAAAAGAGATCATAAGTTTCGATGTATTTGTGAAAGTGTGTTTGCTTGTCTGCCTGTTTGGTGTTAGCTTGGCACATCCCTGGCACCAGGATGGTATGACAGTCAACAATCATGATCAAGCACCTGAATACCCTATTGGGTGATTAACCTCGCTTTATAAATCCTGATTGATAGAATAGTAACCATTGCAAACTGAAGGCACCTTTGGCGCACTGAGCTCACCTTCGTATTATGGTGGTCACATCTGGCCTAATGCGAGCTCTTATGTTTGCCACCCCTGGAGTACTGTAGACTAATGCATATTTTGGCCATGTTTGGCAAATGGTGGTCCACTATACATTATTGTGGAGACTCTTGGCATAACTGTTACCCACCGGATCTCCTTGACGTTACAATTGTTATCTCTGGCACAGTGAAGGCCATCCCAGGACACGTTGTGTTTATTCTTGGCATTATGGCGTCCATGACAGGCATAATTAAGGCAATCTAAGTCATACTAGTGGTTATTCTTCCATAAAGCTAGCCATGGCATGTTGTCAGCATAACTAATACAATGTTGACCAGTCATAATATTGGTTACCCTTAGCATGACGGTGACCCTGGCATAAGTGGCCAATCTTTGCATATTGTGGGTATCCTAGGCATTTGATTGCTACCGAAGGTGACTATCAATGGTATATTAATCATCTTAGCCCAATGGTGGCCATACATAGCATCTGCTGGGATCTCTGGCATAAAGTGATCATCAATCACCTCTTGTTGCTACCCATGGTTTATTGGGAGCCTTTCTGGAATGTGATGAAGTTACATGGTCAAGTGAAGCTCAATACCCTCTTGGGTGGCGGTAATACTTGTGCCAATTGTACACGAGTGCTTGATGAAATTGAAAAGACTATTTTGGGGGTCCAAATTTACAAAATATAAATGGTATATGTGGTGTTAAGAAGAGTAATTTGTTGACGACAATTTTCTATTGTTTGTAGAACTGGTTAATTTAGCAAAAATAACAAATAGTATTTGGGAGCAAAATGTGTACATGTTCAAACATGTAAAGATGTCGCTGGAGAGAAAATGTGTCTATTTAGCAAACATGCTAATTAGCATTTGATTCTAAAATAAATGCATTTTTGACAGTGGTGAACTGATGGTTGAGAAACTGAATAAGGAGCTCTTCCTTCTGATGTCATTTCCTTGGCGTCAGAGGGCATTATTTCATTATTTCCTTTGCATCAGAGGGCACAGTTTCATCATTCATATGGAAGGATGTAATTGGCTGTATTAATAAAGCTTTATGACATCATGAATCATCATTACTTTTGGATAAGGCATGTGCATGTAAAATTGGTGGAACCTTAGAGGGGTAAACTGTCTGAAGTTGTGAGCTCCCTGGCACCTGATCAAGAGTGCTATTGACTAAGCCGGATTTAGAGTTTGGGGGCAGGTTAGTCTACCACAAAAGTGGCAGATATTTTGTCTGCCTTATCAAAATCTGGCCATAGTCCCACGATTTAAACGCAGTAGGGCGGGTGGGCGTTCCTTCCGCGTCTTGGCGGCAAAGCTTTGGAACTCACTCCCTGCCCACATTTGTGCTCTGGATGAGTTGCTTGCATTTAGGAGGGCCATTAAAACTTTTCTTTTCCCTCTTGGTTCCCAATGACTGTTTTGCTGTTAATTCATCTTTTCTGCTTGCCTTCCTGGTTGTGTTCCTTCTTCCAGATAAAGCGCCGGGACGCCCCTTTGCTGGGGCAGCTGTGCTCTCTAAAAGTTGAAATAACATAACATAACATAACATAAGTGACATATGATAATGCACGTATATTACAGTGAACAGGATATCTGTGATGCTTATGATGGAATACCCTGTCAGCCAAAGTATAACTCAGGCCCTAAGTCGGTGAGACTGTCTCTTCTGTGCAGTCTATTGTTTACAATTGGGAGATCTTTGTAACGTTTCTATCTTAATCCTCCTCCTTCTATGTAGATTCTTAGTCAAACTATATTGTTGAGAAATTACTTTGAAGAGGAAAGGTGGAGAAAGCAACCATAGATACGAAAAAATAGCCTACATGTATCTATATACAATTATAGAAGCCATGTGTAATGTTTTAATCCACGCAGAATTCATAAATAAAATAAGTTTATTGGAAGAAGCACAGGAGGAAGGTAGGACGCAGCCTACACAGGACTTCTTCCCCAGCAACTGTCCTAACAGAAGACAGGGAAAGAATCTTACAGCCATAAAGAACGTTACAGAAAAACAATTCTACAATACCATTTAAAGGTACAACATGAATGACACATCTTCTTCCTTATAAAAAAAAATAAAAAAACAAAAGAAATTAACAAACAAAATCCTTTAACCACTTAGGTTTAGAACAAATACGTTTCGAATGATTTAAATCTATACAATCTTGACTTTGTGAAACACTTTTGTCAGGAGTGGTGGTAGACGAATCAACAACAACATCACTGGTGTTCTTAGAAGATTCATTACACTCGTCCGAATTGGGAATGATGACATTTTCTAGAATAGTAATACTTTCATTTTCTGGAATGGTAATAATTTCTGATTCAACCAAACCACCATGATCCTCATTCTGAACAAAATGGGAATCAGAAGTGACATTAGAAGAATGAGAGGGGAAATTGGAATTAATCTTGAACTCATTTCTTCCTTTGTAAATAGCAATCCTTATTAAATTCCACACCTTTCCATCACTCAAAAGGACAGCATTCCTTAAAACTTTCTTGATCAATAAAGGTTCTGAAAATTGAGATTCACCTTTGCGAACCTTCCAGGGTTTTTTAACCTTGACCCACATACCAGTTTCAACATCCACTGTACCTGCACCAAATTTATTGTCAAAACTCCTTTTATATTCCAGGTGTTTATCAACAATATCATTTCTGACTTTATTCCTACATATGTCTAAGCAAGAGTTTTTATGTAACCAATTACGATTACATTTGGTTCTAGCTATACGACCTCTCATAATTTCAAAAGGTAACATTTTTAAAGCATCATGAATATTGGTTCTATATGACCAAACAGCTTTGTAAATGTGAGTTTCCCAGTCTTCTTTTTTTAAATTAGCAATTTGAATAGCATTCTTTAAAACTTTATTAAATCTCTCACATAATCCATTACCACTGGGATTATATAATGAAGTGGTCCTGTGGGTAATTCCAGTTCTCTCAAAATAAGCTTTAGCTAATTTTGACATGAACTGTACCCCATTATCATGAGTAGGGAGACCTTCTTCAATAAACACTTTGTCAATGAAATCTAAAACTGTGGCTGAATCAACTTTATCTACAATGGTGATGCAAGGCCATCTAGAAAAAATGTCAATAATGGAAATTACAAATTTGGGATTATCACCTACGGGCCCCATAATGTCCATGGCAATAGTGTGCCAAGGACCTTCAGGAATAATAGGTTCACACATGTCAGGTTTTAGAGTATTAAGTACCTTATCCGAATTTGAGCAAATGACACATTCACGGACAGCTCTTTCAGCATAAATATCAATTCCCGGCCAGCAATACCATAGTTTAACATTTTGTTTTGTTTTGACTATACCTCAATGGTCTTTGTGACACAACTGTAGAATGGAATCCCTTAAAGGTGAAGGAGGGACAGCCTTATTACCTCTAAAAATGGTATCATCTAAAATAGTAAGTTCATTTCTTACTTCCCAAAATGGCTTTAGATCAGATGATAATTTATTTTTTTCTATCCACCCCTTGCGAATGAATGAAATAGCAGACACTAAAGTACTGTCTTTTAAGTATTCTTCTTTCCATACCTTCTTATCAACACAGAAAGGATTTTCATCATGAATGAGAGCAACCTGTAAAGAATCCCATTCATTCACTTCACACTCTTGTAAATCAGAAGGCATGCGGGAAAGGAAATCAGCAATTACATTGCTTTTACCTGGAAAATATTCAATTTTAATTATAAAATCCTGTAGACGCATAGACATTCTAGCTATCCTAGCTGTTGCATTGTAGAGACCCTCAGTTGAAAGAAGCTTAGTAAGGGGTTTATGGTCGGATCTAACTACGCATTTCTTACCCCACGCAAAACTACGGAAATGTTCTAAAGCCCAAACTACAGCTAGTGTTTCTTTCTAGATCACAGAGAATTTACTCTCTGGAATAAAAAGAGCCCTGGAAGCAAACGCAACAATGTGTTCCTTACCCAATCCATCAATTTGAGAAAATGTAGCACCTAAACCTTTGTTGCTAGCATCTACACTAATCACATAATTAAGGTCCAAATCAAAAGGAGATAATACTGGAGCATTAATAATGTCCATTTTGATACCATTAAATTCATCCTCGCATAAGGCAGACCACTCAAATTTGATTTTACTCTTCATAAGTTGCCTGATATTAAAAACTTTGCTAGAAAAGCCCTTAATGAATTTTAATAACACTACAAGTAGGGAAAAAAAGAGAGAAAACTCTCTCTAGCAAACAAATAATTAACAACTGCCCTTTAGTTATTGAGTATCCACAAGTGTCAAAGCGACTTTCTGTAATTCATAGACAATTCAAGACCATATATTGAAATTCAAAAAACGTTGTTTTTATTCTTGTTTTATATATTCCTTTTCATATAAATATTTTATATCATTTTTCATTCTGTTTTAACTGTAAATATCATTTGATATACTTTGTACAAGCATTAACATATTACAAAAATAAGTACATATACATTGCATATATCATTTCGGCGACTCGGCATGCAGTAGAGGAGCATCATTGTTTATGAATAGAGATACACAGATAAATTATTTACAAGAAACCGGATGGCATTATATCTTGATTCATCAAAAATAAAGACCGAACCCGTAGAGGCATTAGTGACGGTGTCCGAATAAGATATACTGATCGTTCAGCACAGTCTCACTCTGTTCGTCAGACGCGGTCACTCCCTACTGCCCTTGCCCTCTCCTGCCTACTCTACCTGGGTATCGTTAGCGCTGCTCTGTTGATATTTTTAGCGCTAGACCGTGCCTGCATTATTCTATTATTTCTAAGTGCCTGTATTGTTTGCCTTGCACCGTTTCATTGATTTTGAGTGTCTGTGCTTGCTCGCATTGCCGGATCGTTTGTTTACTTGCTGCTGTGACCCATTGCTTGTGTGCTCCGCTCCTCAGGCGCCTCGCTGACCACCGCGTAAATATTTAATCAATTTCCCCCAACCCGGCCTGCGCTTCCGTTTTCGCCGCCATTATTGTTGTTGTTGTGCCCGGAGCCCGCCCCCTCCACCACGCACCCGCCTCCCAGCTGCTCCTCCCTCGCCCCTCCCCCCCTCACCACCCATTCATGACAGATGCGTCTTTGCGCAGCGTTCACGCGCAGCGGTCGCGCCCCATGCGCGCCGAAGGTGCGCCAAAGGTAAGCCCGTCTACGCCCGTCCGCGCCTGGATCGCGCCCAGCGCCAGACCCCCTGGTCCCCGCCGCACCCAACCCACTAGAGTCACATATGATGCCACAACTCTCCTCGCCCTCAACCCCGGACGCACACCACAATGCTGCGATGCCATCCCAGGACGTACCCACGGCCCATTCTCCTGCCTCTCCTGCAAGTTCAACTGCTCCAGGACCCTCACCAAATCCACTTCCTCCAAACATAGCTCCGAATCTAACCACCTGAAGTGCATCCTGCTTAACACCCGCTCGGTCCACAGACACGCAACTGAACTCTGGGACCTACTCGACACTGCGTCACCGGACATCGCCTTCATTACAGAAACATGGATGAACACATCATCAGCACCCGACATCGCCATAGCCATACCGGACGATTCCAAGATTATCCGAAAAGACCGCACCAATCAAACAGGAGGAGGCATCGCCATCATCCATAGGAACACCATCAAAATCACGACCAGCTCCGATGATAATCTTGCAACCGCCGAATATCTCCACTTCCAGATCCACACCGACCCTAGGACCACACTTAGAGGCACCCTCATTTACAGGCCTCCAGGTACCCGCACTCAATAAAGCGATGACATCACGGACTTCATCAGCCCACATGCCCTCACCTCCGAGAACTACATCCTACTGGGAGACCTCAACTACCACCTTGAAAACAAACACGACAGCAACACCTCCACCCTTCTGAACAACCTGGCCAACCTCGGACTCAAACAACTTGTTGACACCCCCACCCACATAGCCGGACACACGCTCGACCCTATCTTCACCTCCAGCAAACACATCTCCTTCGACCGCACCACAGCTCTCCACTGGACGGACCACAGCTGTGTTCACTTCAGCCACAAAACCACCCTGACCCACCACCGCCCACAACCTATTCCTCGAAGAAACTGGAACAAAATCACCTCCGACCAACTCATCACATCACTCAACCAAAACCCTCCCCCCCTCTCACAGAACCCAAACCAAGCGGCCACCAATCTCAAGCAATGGATCACCCACAGTGCTGACGAATTAGCACCCCTGAAAAAGCACCAGATCAAATCAGCCAGCAAAAAGGCTCCCTGGTTCAATGATGACCTTAAAAAATCCAAGAAGCTATGCCGCACCCTGGAGAACACATGGAGAAAAAACCCAACCACCGACAACATGGCCACCCTTAAGGCAGCCACCCGCAAACACCACCAACTGATTTGATCCGCCAAGAAATCAGCATTCAAGGATCGTCTCGACAACAACACTCACAACAGCAAGGAACTTTTCAACATCGTCAAAGAATTCACCAACCCCACTGCAGCATCTAACGACATCACTCCCTCCCAAGACCTCTGCGATGCGTTATCCTCCTTCTTCTACAACAAAATTTCCGACATCCACAACAGCTTCGAGAATACTCCCAGCGATCAACCCTCCCCACCCCCTCAGATCCTACTCCGCCAACCAACAACCTTAGCGCCTGGAACCCAATCACCACTGAAGACACCATCCGCCTAATGAACCCCATCCATTCTGGCTCGCCAACCGACCCCTGCCCCCACCACATCTTCAACAAAGCTGACTCCATCATCGCACCCCATCTCCGTGATGTCATCAACTGCTCGTTCAACTCTACCACCTTCCCAGAAAGCTGGAAACACGCCGAACTCAGCGCCCTTTTGAAGAAACCCACAGTAGACCCCTCTGAACTTAAAAACTACCGACCCATATCCCTCCTCCCATTCCCGGCCAAAGTCATCGAGAAAGCCGTCAACAGCCAGCTCGCCGCCTTCCTTGAATCCAACAACTCCCTCGACCCTTCTCAGTCCGGATTTCGAGCCAAACACAGCACCGAAACCGCCCTCATTGCAGCAACAGACGACATCCGAACACTACTGGATAACGGAGAAACAGCGGCCCTCATCCTACTCGACCTCTCCGCCACCTTCGACACAGTCTGCCACAGCACCCTCATACAACGCCTCAGCAACATCGGCATACAAGGAAAAGCCCTGGACTGGATCACCTTGTTCCTAGCCGGGAGAACTCAGAGAGTACAACTTCCCCCATTCAACTCAGAGGCCACTGAAGTCATCTGTGGAGTTCCACAAGGATCATCACTCAGTCCCACCCTCTTCAACGTTTACATGAGCCCACTCGCATCCATCGCGCGCCAACACAACCTCAACATCATCTCTTACGCCGACGACACCCAATGAATCCTTTCCCTCACCAAAGACCCCAACACCGCCAAAACCAATCTTCACGAAGGCATGAAAGAAGTAGCCGAATGGATGAAACACAGCCGCCTAAAACTCAACTCAGACAAAACGGTGGTGCTCATCCTAGGAACTTCCCCTTCTGCCTGGGACGACTCTTGGTGGCCTTCCGCTCTGGGCACAGCACCCACACCCACAGACCATGCACGTAACCTTGGCTTCATCCTAGACTCCTCTCTCTCGATGTCCAGACAAGTCAACGCAGTCTCATCCTCCTGCTTCAACGTACTTCAAATTCTCAAAACGATCTTCCACTGGATCCCCCTCGAGACAAGAAAGACTGTCACCCACGCACTGGTCACAAGTCGACTGGATTATGGTAACACACTATACGCCGGGATCTCAGCAAAATTAAAAAAAAAACTCCAACGCATCCAAAACGCATCAGCGAGACTCATATTGGACATCCCTCGCCAAGAGCACATCACCGGACACCTAAAAGACCTCCACTGGCTTCCCGTCAACAAAAGAATTACATTCCGTCTTCTCACCCACGCACACAAGGCCCTCTACAATCTAGGACCCGAATGCCTCAACACTCGACTATCCTTCTACAAACCCACCCGCCAACTAAGATCGTCCAATCAAGCCCTCGCCGCAGTCCCGCGCATCCGAAAATCCACCATGGGAGGAAGATCCTTTTCCTTCCTGGCGGCCAAGACCTGGAACTCACTCCCCACTCGCCTCCGCCTTACTCAAAACCACATCTCCTTCAGAAAAGAACTTAAAACCTGGCTATTCGACATATAATGAACCCCTTCCCAAGCGCCTTGAGACCCTCTGGGTGAGTAGTGCGCTATATAAATGCCCGAACTTGAACTTGAACTTGTTCATCAATAAGTGCTCAGCAGGGCACAATAACTTTTAAGGCTCATGTTTTCTACTCCTCTTGTACCGTTTTTGAAAAAAACTGTAAAGAAATCCTACAGGATTTGACAACATCAACAGGATACATAAAGTCCAAAAAGCCTCTCTGCAGACTACATACTACATAGTAAAAGTCGAGTGCCTTTTCTGGAAGGTAATTAAGTTGTGAAAAGAGAAAATAGAAGTTAGAAAAACGATACATCAACTATTTTATCTGAAAATTTACGTTGCACAATGTTATGTTTTGTAATTTGCGAATGACGGTCACCTGATGAAGGCTACTGGCCGAAACGCGCGTAGTTCTATTCCACCGCTTTGCCTACCTCAATATTGCATCGACTGAAAATTTCGTACAATAATCCCTTTTTCACATTTTATTTTACTTTTTATGTATTTGTTATGTATATGTACTTATTTTTGTAATATGTTAATGCTTGTACAAAGTATATCAAATGATATTTATAGTTAAAACAGAATGAAAAACGATATAAAATATTTATATGAAAAAGAATATATAAAACAAGAATAAAAACAAAGTTTTTTGAATTTCAATATATGGTCTTGAATTGTCTATGAATTACAGAAAGTCGCTTTGACACTTGTGGATACTCAATAACTAAAGGGCAGTTGTTAATTATTTGTTCGCTAGAGAGAGTTTTCTCTCTTTTTTTCCCTACTTGTCAATTGCTCCCTACGACTAGCAAACTTAGTAAATGTAGGGATCCCCCGTTTTCCAAAAACTTTAGAATAAAACTCCACCATACCTAGAAATGATCGAACGTCATCCTTATTAGAAGGAGGGGGAGCTTCTTTTATGGCGTCAACTGATTTAGGTTTGGTAGATACCCCGTCAGAACATAGCACAT
This sequence comes from Lissotriton helveticus, assembly GCF_964261635.1. Lineage (NCBI taxonomy): Eukaryota > Metazoa > Chordata > Amphibia > Caudata > Salamandridae > Lissotriton > Lissotriton helveticus. The sequence goes on along the minus strand of NC_136065.1, from coordinate 1,837,260,371 downwards.
GTCCAAGATAAGTCACAGAATTAACCCCAAAATGACACTTAGAAAATTCAATGGTTAACCCTTTTTCTTCAAGTGTGCCTAATACTTCTTCAAGAATAGAATTATGTTGCTTTTTGTCTTTCCCATATACTAGAATATCATCTTGAAATAATTTAACTTTAGGGTGTTTACCAAAGAGCTGGTGCATAATGCGTTGGAAAATGGCCGCTGCGGATGCTAATCCAAACGGCATCCTTTTAAACTGAAAACAACCCATAGGTGTAATGAATGCCGTAAGGTGCTTACTATCACTATCAAGTGAGATCTGATAGTACGCAGCAGAAAGATCCAGTGTAGAAAAAATAGAGGCACCATTAACTAAAGATAACATCTCAGAAATGTTTGGTAATGGAAACTTGTCTATTACTATATTTTCATTCAAATGGCGAAGATCTACACACATAGACGAATCTTGCCATTGGAACGTCTAGCGATTACAACTGGTGAAATCCATTCGGAGGACTCTATGGGTTCAATTATGTCCTCCTTAACTAATTTTTCCAACTCTTTTTCAACATCACCACGTATCAAAATAGGAATGTTTCTAGCTTTAAAAGTTTTTGGGTTAGCATTACTCTTCAAAACAATGTGATGAGAAGATCCTTGAAAACTACAGATTTTACCACAAAAAACGTTTGGAAATTTTTTAAGCATGGAATCGCCAATTTCTATACCATCATTGATGACCAAAACAGGTTCAGGACTATTGGGATTCAATATAATATCCAAATCCCTTTGATCCCTCCATCCAAGAACGGAGGGTACGTGTTTAGCGACATAAAGCTTTCCAAAAGATTCCCTTCCCTTGAATATAAACTTCAAGAGTTTGAAACCTATCATATCAATCTTTCCCCCTGAAAATCCTTCAGGAGAAATGTCTGATGCATAGAGATTGTTTCCAAAGTAACGTACAAAATCAGAATTCCATACATTCTCATTAACTATGGTGTATGGAGAACCAGAATCAGCGTAGATATTAATAGGAACTCCACCGATAAGCATGTTGCAGATAGGTTTTTTGAGAATGTCTTTCCGATAAGAATCATTAATATTAAATATGTAAACTTTCTCAAGAGGTTTTTGAACACATTCGTCTTCAACTGAACAATGCGTTACTTTTTTAACACAATCATCCTCAACAGTACAGTGCATGACTTTATTAACAATGCTCTCGTCATCACTGGAAGATGAATCACAAATAATTTTCACTTTTTTACTTTTAACTCTGTTGCAAGCTCTGGAATAATGTCCAATTAACCCACAATTAGAAAATTTTTCCTTAATGGCTGGACACAATTTATAATTAGCTAAATGTGAATTACTTCCACACTGAAAACACTTAAGATTATCACTATTTCTAGTTTCACTAGGTTTAGACTTGAATTGATACTTTTGTTTATAATTAGATTTGTTTAGAACTTTGGAGATGGTTTGTTCTGAGGCAGTTTTTTGCTCAAAACAATTTTTTCTTAAATTTTAATAGCTTTGGCACTGCGACCTGAAAGTTCAGCCTTTCTGACAATGGCTAAAACATCTTTAAGATCTGAATCACCATTGATCCAAAGTCTGTCCTGGATTGATGGATCAGAGGCATGCATAACCACTTGATCTCTTATAGACTATTCTTGAAGATGGTCAAACTTACAGTCTTCTGCCATTTTTTTAAGTTCAGCAACATACACATCAATGGTTTCGCTAGGCTGTTGTTTCCTGAGAAAAACTTGTATCTGGTAATACCTATACACACTTTAGGAGAAAAGTGATTATCAAAATCTTTTATAATATCTGTAAAAACATTTGAATCTCCACCTCCAACACTTTTTGTCATTTCTTCGTAAACTTTTAAACCACCAGCACCTAGAGAATGCAAAAATAGTTTTTTCTTCCTCTCTGGTTTCATCTTTTCTTCTTCGCCAATGGTATCAATAAAGTTTAAAAAATATGCTTTCCATTGAAGCCACTTCATGCATGGTTCTATTGCAGAAGGCCAGAAAGCTTGTGGTGATTGAATTGTAAAGTTTTGTGTAGCCATATTGAAGAATGAATTGCAAAGTTAAATCCAAACAATAAAGGAATTTAGACTTGAAGATGTAGATGACTCAAGAAAAAATAAATATTACAGATAAAATATTTTTTTTAAAAGAAAGCTTGCTTGTATATAAAAAAAATACCCGAAATCATCAAATAAAGAGAATACCTCCAAACACCGTGAAAAACACCCTTCTGTGTCAGTTACACGATGAAAATCGTGCAAATTACTTCAAAAACGTCACTCGATATCTTCACTCGATATCGTTGCCATGGAGATCCCAAAATGGCCGCCAGCGTCTTACATCATCCCGTTGCGCCGTGTGCAGCGTGCGTAATACGTCAGCATCATCCAACAAGCAGAATCAGTGCGCGCATAAAGAATGCAGACAGAAGATGCACTCGCGCTTCAGGTAACTGCTTCAACCTTTTTCAAAAGATGCGTTGGCTAATCAATGCGCAGGGATGTGATCGCATTAATAAAATAATAATTTGAATCCTTAAATTCACGGCAGAATACATGCGCAATAACTTCGGAGGTTAATAAAAATTAAATGCGCAATTTTGAAACGAAGGTATTCCGGAGAAAGAAAAGAATAAATAGCAAGCTTTACTCACAGAACGAGCTGGTCGGTTTCTCTTAAGGCTTGAAACGGAAAGTTATTTTTCTTGCGAGTCAGTAAAGTAAAAAGTTCAATTCTTCTCTTCTTCGAATAATTTTAAATCGCTGAAAATTAAAATTAATAAATAAAGGTTCGAGGGTTTCCTGGTGCTTCTATAAGATTGTCGCCAAAATTGTAATGTTTTAATCCACGCAGAATTCATAAATAACATAAGTTTATTGGAAGAAGCACAGGAGCAAGGTAGGACGCAGCCTACACAGGACTTCTTCCCCAGCAACTGTCTTAACAGAAGACAGGGAAAGAATCTTACAGCCATAAAGAACGTTACAGAAAAACAATTCTACAATACTATTTAAAGGTACAACATGACACAATGTCAACTTCAGTAAAGAGACCATTTTATCTGCCTTTATAACCAGTGGTTTTCAACAATTTTCGGAAAAAACTGTACAAAAGTGCTGTGTTTTTCCATCACCCTTTCAACGTTTTTCGGGGAATGGAAGATTCATTCCCATGTGGAAGGTTTGGGCTGCATTGACACGTCATGAAATTATTGGAATATTGCATTTCTTTTGTTTGCTTTTTTAGTTTTTACTATAGTGCTTCAAAACTCCAAAGTGTAACTGAGCACTTTACAACTAGTGCAGTGCAAGAAAATGAATGTTTTCTTACACAGTCAAAAAATGGTAAAACTCTGTAAATACATCTTTATATTTTGGTAAGAAATGCATAAGTGTGAATTCTTTCTGGGGGAGCAGAAATTCAGCTCAGAGTCTGAAAGACCTGCTGTCCTTTAGGAGAAGAATACATGAGTGTGGTGATCCCCAAAAAAAGGTTGATGCCTGGTAAACAACCAGGGTTTTGGATCTCTTCGTTTTACAACTCCCTGTTTTACAACCAACCCAACAAATGTAGGTTTGAGCAGAATTACAGGTGATCTCCTTAGTGACTATCCAACATTCTTACCAACTTTTACCAATCCAATCCAATCCAAAAATTCTTTATTTCGGCCATTCAGACCATAAAAGATTCAGTAAAAACATAATACATTTAAAAGACATCCACATACAATAAAAACATGCCAAGTTACATTTCATAAGAGTTCATTTCATTGGAGGATCTGGAGATGAGTAGGAATTTATATTACATTTCATATCAGTATTTAGTCTTTTGCTATTTTTCCCCTTATCTGCCACATAGCCATTATAAATTTGGCAACTGCAAAGACTATGTGGGGCAGGGTACTTGTCTTCAGTAGTCTGTGCGAGTGTAAATAGTTCCTTATGCCCAGGTTCCGGCACAATGGCGCTAGCCAATATTTCCTTGGTCTATTGTAGGCTGGGCAAAAGAATAAAACATGAATTTCTTCCTCATCATGGTTTCTGCACCCTGGACACAATTTGTCATCCCTCATTGTCCATTTACAGGTAAAGGTTTTGAGGGGCAGGGTGCCTAGCCTCCATTGAATGAACAATTTCCTTGCTAGAATGGGAAATATGATGTCCATAAAACCTTCAACATAATAGGAATTTTTGGAATCCAGGAATTGTTCAGTCAGGGTGCCATTGTTGGGTGCACAGACAAGGGAGACTAGTCTTTTCTCCTTGAATATTTCAACCATTCTTTTGCGAGGGACCCTTTGACAGCCTTGTTCAGGAAACTCCCATAGCTCAGGGAGTCCTAAGCGGTACAGTTCTCTCTTTATAAAAGCCAGCCACGGGATTCTATCACGCTGGTTGAGATTCATTACATGGTTGAGGTCTTGCCTATAGTGTGCAAGCTCGCTGGTGGTCCAGAGCCTGTGCCAGAACCTTATTGGTTTTAATTCCAAATCCTCGCCTATCGACGAGAGACCCACATCTAATCTTAGGGGAAAAGCAAGGGTGTGCCTCGAGGAAGAGCCAAGAGACATCTAAGAAAGTTACTTTCTACTCTAACAAGTTCTGTCCCAGCTTTGTGCCCCCATAGCTCGCTACCGTAGGATGCGGCCACTTTAGATTGAGTTTTGTACATCTCTACAGCAAGGCTAATGGGTTTAAAGGTGGATGTGTTTGCGACCTTTAAAATTGCCCCCGACAATTGGGACAGCTTTAACCGAGATCTGGCTATCTGAGGGTCCCAGGATAAATTCTCATGTAGGATTACCCCCAGATACTGGAACGTTTTTACTCTTTCCAGTCTTGCTGAACCCAGTGTTGGATTAGGCCTAGTTTTAGGGGAGGGGTTGAATATCATGAATTTGGTTTTCTCTGTATTGAAATCCAGACCATGCTGCCTACAGAAAACACCAAACCCATCTAATATCCGTTGAATCCCCATCGGGGATTTGGAAAGCAGGAGGGTATCGTCGGCAAACATGATAGCCGGTACCCTCCTGCCTGCCAACACGGGGGCGTCGTTGTCCCTGACGTTGTCAAGATGGGATATGACACTGTTAACATAGAGGCAAAAGAAGGTTGGCGCAAGTACGCAACCCTGTGCTACCCCTCTGAGAACTGGGAACCTAGATGACAGCGCTCCATCCCTCCCACACCTAACCTGAGCAAAGTTGTTTTCGTGAAGCCTAATTATGGCATGTAGAAGTTGAGTAGGAACACCCAGCCCCTTTAAGACCTCCCATAATTTCTTACGGGGTACCAGGTCAAAGGCGGACCTCAAGTCCACGAACACCATGTACAGCCTCCCCCCCTCAATCCTCACTGTTTTCCAATAAAGAAGAACGAGGCCGAAAATGTGATCCACAGTGGACGTGTTTTTCCTGAAGCCCGCCTGGAGGGGGCTAAGAATCGCGTTTTCCTCCATCCAGTCAAGAAGGTGGTCCAGGAGAAGGCGAGAAAATAATTCTTGGGGGACATCTATAAGGCTGATCGGCCTGTAGTTGGCTGGGAGCAGAGGAGAGCCCTTTTTAAAAATTGGTACTATCTCTGCCCCCAGCCAAGTACAGGGGATCTCCATACCTCCCGCGATGGAATTAAAGAGGATTAGGAGGTACGGGCCCCAGATCTCTGGATGATGTCTAAAGAGATCGCCAGGCAATCTGTCCAGTCCCGGGGCCTTCCCCATCGCCAGTCTCCCTATTGCGCTAACTACCTTGCCTAATGTAAATTCTAGTCCAACTACAGGGCCAAGTAAAGTGTTGGGTACCACATCATTAGCAAATTCTGGGCTATCTTGGTACAGTTTGCTGAAATGGGCTTCCCAGACAGATGCTGCTATATTTGGCTCAACTGCAGTTTTTGGTTCGCCTGAGCCGGTGTTAACCAAAGACCATAATTTTCTAGAATCCTTCGCTTCCAGAGCTAGGGAGAGGTTCTGCCATCTATTCCAATCCCATTCAGACTTCGCTTGTGCCATAGCTTCCCTATATTTCCGCCTAAGCCCAGCTACCTTGTCCTTATTAGTGCCTGATTTTATTGTGGCGATCAGCTCAGTCTTAATCTTTTTACAGGAGGAATTATACCAGGCTGAGGTTCGAGTCTTTTTCTTCCTTGGCACCACCACCGGGTAGAAAACCTCTCCTAAAGTTCCCACTAAGTCTATATGGATTTGGGCTAATCTCTCGTTAAAATCTGCGGGTCTCAGTTGGTTGATCAATCTGTCCAATTCATCTAACTTAGGGAGTGCTAATTCATAAATATTTCTTATACTCTCTTCAGAGTTTACCAATTTCCCCCATCTTACCCTACGTCTGTTGGAGCTGAGGACCAGATTCCCTAGGTCTTCACTGAGATCGGTGGATAACAACCCAACAGCAGTGGCGGGGTGAACCATGTCTAAACATAGGGCGTTGTGGTCACTGTCTGTTCTTTCAATGACACTAAAATCCTGAACCTTAGACCACATGCCTGTGTCTACAAAAATATAGTCCAGTCGCGATTCGTTGTCCTTCCTATTAAAGATACACGATGAGGGGGTGTCAGATGGAGTGCGCCCATTACAAGCCCTTAGCGCAAAATTCAGCGTCAAAGACATACAGCCTGATTCATCAAGCTTAATTGCGCTCGCAAAGGGCCAGAATCTGAGAATCTGGCCCTTTGCGAGTGCAATTTTAGCATTTGGGATTCATCATCCCAAATGCAAAAATCGCTATTAAAGAATTCGCATATTTGCGAGGAATTGCATTTAAGGAATCTCTATTTGAGATTCCTCAAATGCAATTCATGACCCATTTGAAAATACTGAATTCGCTATTTTGGGCCGCTATTTACCGTGAGGTCAAACCTCGTGGTAAATAGCGAAAACTTAGAAAAATGCATTTAAATGCATTTTTCTAAGTTGCATGTTACACACACACATGTCCTTTCGACATGTGTGTGCGCAACACCAATGTAGATTACATTTCAGGGGTGCTACAGGGTGTCCTTTGGACACCCCTGGCACCCTTGAAATCGCTATCGTATTTGCGATTAGCTAATTGCTAATCGCAAATAAGGAATAACTCCCCATTCATTCCTATGAGCCTTTAGGCCCATAGGAATGAATGGGGAGTTATTAGCAAATTTGGCAAATAAGGAATAACTCCCCATTCATTCCTATGATCCTTTAGGCCCATAGGAATGAATGGGGAGTTATTCCTTATTTGCGATTAGCAATTTGCTAATCGCAAATAAGGAATGTGTAGGAATCGCATTTCTTTATGCAATTCCTACATGAATCCCGTTTTGCAAGTCCTTAATAGCGATTCCTTATGAATCGCTATTAGGGGCTCGCAAAACGGGAGAATGATGAATCAGGCTGATAATTTGCACTGCAAGAGGGGACCGTGATTTAGGATGGGGGGATTGGCATGGCGGGATCCCCCAATAGTCGTCTTCAGTGGTTAGGGCACCCTCCTTCAAACCTTCAAGGGGTTCGAAGTGACAGTTAAAGTCTCCACCCATCACTATCTTACAGTCCACAGGGAGTTGTCCCAGGAACGATGAGAGATCGTCCAAAGTAGGTGATTCCATACACGCACTAACTGGACGGGAGTACACATTAATGATTGCCAGATTGAGGGCAGTGGGCCATTTAAGTAGAACACATTGTATGTCCTCCGAAAAAGTAGGTACAATCTCCGCATCACACCCAATATGAGTGGCCACCCAGACCGCCAGACCACCTGACGGCCTCCCTTTGCCATTCCACTTGGCATTGATGCAGAAGATTGCATAGCCTGCTCTATGTAGTGGTTCCCTGGCCCAAGTCTCCTGGAAGAGACAAATGTCACTATTGTCTACTAAGGAGGCCCAGTCATTTGTATCTAGTTTGTTGGCAATGCCTGCCACATTCCAGGAAAGCCCCTTCATAATTCCTGCGGGAGTCTTTGCCACCAACCCCCTGGTCATCTCAGGAGCAGCACCTAATGGTGGCAGTTCGGGCCTGTACCGTAATGTTTCCGGGGCAGATGGGGCTTCGGATGCTAAATTAGGACCAGATGGACTCCGAAGTAAGTTATCTGTTTGACCCCGCGAGCTACTAACAATTATGCTCTCCCGGGGTGGTGGGTCAGGGTCTCGTGTGGTGGTATCATTTGCATCTCTCCCTGTCCCCTGCCCAATGGTTTTGCCAACAATACCTTGGGTATACCCAGAAGATGCGCCCTTCTGGAGTCAATCAACCTAATCGAGGCAACTAAATCTGTTGGGGTGTACATAGTTGCCATGAACAGGGATATCATAGCGAGTTGGCCTATACCTTGACCCATCAACAGCAAAACCCACCCTAGTCCAGCCGTCGTCCCTCCTCATAGTCACATCTCGTACATTAGGATAGAAGAACGACAGGGGGACCAATTCTATGGAAGTGTTTCCTGAACTCCCGAACCAATTACAAATATACGTAGCAACCTATGGACTCTTAAAGCTTACGATTATACAATCTCCCACATTTTGCTTGACAGTGTACCCGACCCATGGGACCCTTCTGACCATGATAACATCTCCTCTTAGGTTTAATGGTAGGGGCCTTTGAACATTTAGCCAACTAATAACTTTGTTACGTAGGGAATCATAGGATTCCACCACGTTTGTGGATAGCTCCGGTACCCCCATCAGAATCACAGTGTAGGCCGCCGCCTCAGGGGGCAGGTTAACTGCTCTTCGCCGGTCAGGGATGTTAACTGACCGGCTTGAGCAGTTAGCTGTTTCATTAGGTGGTCTCTCCTGTCTGGATGAGCTAGCCGGGATGGGTGGGTTCGACCTCCTGACAGTTGGCACCGGAGGCAGTTGCCTAGGGAGGGGTACAGGGGCAAGTTGTGGTGGGGAGATTGTGGTGGCGTTCTCCCGTAAAACAGCTGTTGACAGAATAGGAGCTACGGTAGTGGAAGCACAAGAGGAGAGAGGAATCCCAGCATTAACCCCCTTAGCTCCAATTGTGCATGGTCGTAACCCCTGCTGATCGCCACCGCTACCACCCAATCTTTCTAAGGCTAGCAATCTAGCCTCGATGCAGTCTAATTTAAGGGAGAGAGGGTCCAAAAGACTTTTAATAATACCAGTGAGCGAGCAGATAATATGCTCAGAGGTGTTAGCAGACCCCCGTCCAAAGATGAATGGGCCAGTGTGCGTGGATATGAGGTTTGGGGCGTGGGGTACAGGACTCGCCGTTTCTGTGACGCTCCCCGTGGAGAAGGTACTGGGGGCGTCCGTGCTGGCTTCAGCAGTAGTTGTTGTAGGGTCTACTTTGGCCCTTTTAGCACCCTTGGACTTCCTCGATCTTTTCCTTTTCGGGACAGCGTCCTCTCTGTGGCCCATATAGTCTGTTACAGTAGGGCCTTTCCCCAAATCCCTGGGTGTGGCTAACTCTACAACAGGGGAGGGTGCCACCTCATCAGTAATGTGTACTCGGTCTCTATCCCTGTGTGAGTTAGATGGTGTCCTTAACTGCTGTAGCACAGATTCTATGGTCTGATCAATGCTATCCATGAGTGATAAATGTGTGGCATCTAGCAGTAGAGGCGATCTAGGATTAGATGATGACCCCGATGAACCCAGGTACGAGCTTTCAATTCCTTCGGCTATTTGTTTTTCTAATACTGTGAGCCCCTTGTTTACCACAGTGTTTGCCTTTGCAAGGAAAGTCGTCGTGGAGTTATTGAGGAGAACTGACTAATGTATTTTAAAATAAGGGTATCCCTGCCATTTAATATTTGAAGAGATGCCTTGAGATAAAGCCTCGGAATGATGAAATCCATGACGTACTCATTGATAATCTTCGCCCTGAAGAAGTCTTCGGATGAAACGCGTTGGCTACTTGTATGTGAAGTTTTTTTTGGAATAAAGCAAGAAAAGAAAACTCTATGGCCTACTGATATCATTAATTTGATCAATACTGTTATTGTTATTATATATTGTATGGTGTGCTGAACCACTGTGTTGTATTGTAAAAAGTGCCTTTGGGCACTAACTTTGGAAGCCTAGGGGTATATGGCTTCAGGTTTTTGGCACCCACAGAGATAACTAGACTAGGAGATAGTGGATGTAGTGTAGTCATTTCGTTTGCCCTATACCCTTGTTGTAGTATTGCCACTGGCAGTAGTCCAGACTGAAGAAACTCAGAGATCAAGTAAAGGTAGATGCATTCAAACAAGTAGAAATTTGACTGGAATGAATAAATAAATTAAAATATTTGGAAAGCGTTACAGTTGCCCGAAAGGGCGTACTGGCGCTACAGTAATATAGGAACGACAGCATGCTAGCTTATTAAGGGGCCTATTATGATTGCGAAATTTCCGCATCCTCCGGGCCGGCGGAAGCCACCGCCGGCCCGGAGGATGCGGAAAAACCGCAGCGGACCCACCAAAGACCCACCGCCACATTAGGATGGCTGGTGGATCCTGGTTTCCGTCCGCCGCTTTTCGCAGCGGTTGGCTTACAACCGCGGCGGAAAAGCTCTAATATGGTGGCGGTGTCTCTCAGACACCGTCCGCCATATTAGGATTGCTGCCAAGATATGCTTTTCCACGGCGGGTTTACCGCCGTTGAAAAGCATACGGATCTTCACTGCAGGGGCCCGTTGCGGGCCCCCTAGGTGAAGGGGGGGTGGGGGGTGCACATGGGGGGTACCTATGGTACCACCCTGTATTTGTATGCAGAAAGCGGCAGGCACCGCGCGGTGCCTGCCACTTTCTACATACAAATGCAATGCGTGCATTTTTAACATTGCTGCGGGTGCAGCTTGAAGCTGCACCCGCCGCAATGTTAAAAATAGAGGATGTGACCACCAGGGTGGCGGTCACATCCTAATAGCACAGGAGGGAACGCCGCAGCCCATGCGGACGTTCCCTCATCCTCGGTGATCGCGGACGGACTCAAGTCCGTCCGCGATCATAATCGGCCCCTTAATGCGTATTAACCAGCCATGTTTTAAATTTTTACAAAAGTGGGTCTGGACAGAAAAGAGACACCGGAATAGCTGTATATGTAGGCAGTCACTGCATGATCACAAGACAAACAGACACGTGGATTAAATCCACACATGTGACGAAACAGGAGACCAACATGGGTGGGCTGCAGGTCCTATCCTCTAGTACTCACTCACTTACAACAGCTGTGAGATCTCTTTTAATAGTATGCTGACTAGACAAAAAAATAACTTGATTGGCAGAAGATTCTCTCACAAGTGAACATGTTGAAGAGTGAGAGAATTCCCGACAGGCAGAAGAGACACTGATACATATAGAGAAATTAAGTAATAAGGTTTAGATAGGCAGAAAAGAGGCAACTGAAAGATAAATGGGCATTGGGAAGAGCGGAAAAGAAACTCAGATACGTGGACAGGTGGTAGTCTTATAATACTCGATAGGCTAAGGAGAGACTGACATCTGGTGAAGATATAAAGCAGGGATTTGGATAGGAAGAAGAAAGAGAATCGGACACACATATGAAATACATGGGTATTTATATAGGCAGAAGACAAACATGGATATACAACAGCAGATATGGATTTAAAAGAGAGACTGACGGAGAAATAAGGAATCTAGAAAAAGACCGAGACACATTTGAAAAGGGAGGTAAGATAAATGGGCATGTCGAAAGGTAGAGAGATGGAACTAGTGCTTTGACTGGAATGTGAATTTGGGGGCTTAGGGTGTCCTCTTTGTGGAACTCTGGGGTGGCTTTAGTTGGTAGTTGCTGCCCGACGTTGGGAACTGATGGCTTAATAAACAAGAAGCTCCTTACCTCCGTTTCTGAGCATTTTAGTGGCGATGGGCTGGTCTGTCGGCTCCAGCGTCCTCCACTGGATCAGTTGTGCCTCATCCATGCTGTTGAGGCTGCCCTAGGAGTGTCTGCTCTAAACCAAGTGCTGTGCGCTCTGTAGTAGTGGCAGTCATTGTTGGCGATTGTTTCCGCTGCAATTTGAGGTGGGTGAGCAGTGTCCTGGTTCTGCCTCCCCTTGGACTGCGATTTTGAGAAGTTGCAGTTACAGTGCACATGTGTGCACATGTCTTTGCGGCGACCGTGTGAAGTTTGGCATGGTGGCACTGCGCCCGATCTACTGTAGAAACACACGTTACGTGTGCCACAGAGCAACGATTGTGATTTGTGAAAGTGAAAGCGATAAACAACACCTATTTAACCAAGACCCGGAGCCGTGCGTGTTTTTAATAAGGAAAGCTTCCCTGCTCTTCCCCGCACACTTCCCATGCCTGCTATCCACGACACAGGGCTGATTAAAATAAAACTAGGAGGGCTGCGGCTGGTCGGTCTGTGGAAGTGCTCGCAGCTGCAGGGATCAGACCTAGGCAGTGTGAGGGGCGGAGAACAGCACGCCAAAGCCCGCTGGCGTAAGCTGGCAAAGCTGCCTGCTCCTCCCTCATGCTTTCAATGCCTGCTGTCTACAGCATGGGGCAACTTAAAAAAAAAAGACTGCTCGCCATGCTGCGTGGTAAAGGTGGCAGGTCACACTCACTGTAAGTAAAAAAAAAGGAAGCGCTGCAAAGTGACTTTCAAAGCGAAAACGGTCCGGCATGCATAAGTAATTGTGACGGCCATTGTGGAGCAAAGGTTGGAGGGGCGGGGGGTTGTTGTTGAAAATAATGCAGTCAGCCATGGCTGCTTACCGTTTTGTGTCGTCAGGGAAGGACGCCCTTGTTGACGCTCTTTGTGAAAGTTTTAAAGTTCAGACTTCTAAATACTACCATGTCCATGGCTTGCCGGGCTCAAGACAGCTGTGTGTTCGAGAGTGTCTACAGCACATCTCTGCGTTGATAGCCAGTTGTTGGAACAGCCGTGAGAAGAACGGTGAAGTAACAAGCGGTCGCCGTGAGGGACACGTGCACATAGCCTGTCCGGGCGTGTGCACATCTCCTGTCCCCCTTCAGAAGAGACACGTGCACAACGCCTGTCCGGGCGCGTGCACATCTCCTGTCCCCCTTCGGAAGCTAAATCGACAAAAATAGATCTAGCCAAAGTGACAGCGCATGTGCTGCGTCGCTTGGCGAGACCTAAACAAGCATTTGCAATGCAGTAAGTCTCGCATTTGCGAGAGTTTGAGCTATTGGCATTGTAAATGACAATATCTTTTATTTATGTCTTTATTTTTAAAACCAATAAATAAAAGACATTGTCATTTACAATGCTGATAGCTTGAACTCTCGCAAAAGCGAGAGCTATTGCATTGCAAATGCCTGTTGTGTAGTGCTACCAGTAGTGAGCCCTGCCATGACTCTGGGACAGCTGACCCCAAATATCCTATCCTGCTCAGCTGGGCAGACGCTTGCAGTAACTACTCCAGTGTGACTCGCTCTCAGGACTAACCAAAACACTGGCACAACAACCTCCACACTTGCCAAATTGGCTAGCTTTGGTATGTATGACACAGAAGCCTAGCAACAAGTTATCTCTTTTTTAATGATCTACAACTACGGGTGTAGGATCCAAAGCTCATCCCATGGAGCACGTCAGCGCCCCCATCCCCTCGCCGCCTCAGGACTGATCTCCCTCCCGCCATGCCAGGCCAGGCACCGAGGGTAGTGACCCTGCTGCTGCCCAGGTAGACATAGATTCTGTGGTCTTTGGTGAGTACACTTGCTCATTCTTTTATTTGTAAAATGTTCCCATATTGAGGGCCCACTGCCCCAACAGCGCTGAACATTTGGGAAAGCAGCTTCTCTGAGCTGGGCAAGTAAGGCACTGTATTGGTAAGCACTAGAGCAGAGGTCTTCAATCTGTGGGGCGCGACCCCCGAGGGGGTCATGGAGTACTTGGAAGGGGGTCACAGATTCTGTCAGAGCATGCAGTTCCTGGTGTTGGGCTGATTGAGGGTGGTCACGGCAGAGGCCTAATTCACACTGAGGGGTGAAAAACATCAAAGCCTCATTAACAAGTAAAAGGTCTTTTAAAGACCTGTGAAGTACTCGGGTGTGGCTGTGTGTGTGTCCCTGAAGCTGTTTCAGCAGGGCTCACATACATGAGCTGGGGGAGGAGGCTGTAGTGTAGCCCTTTGAGTTCAATGGACGTTGCGCGCCTGGAGCTGTGGGTCCCGTGACACGTCCCATAAATCAGTGGTTCAAGTCCCAGGAGCCCTCATACCTGGCGCCTGTGCGGGAGGAGAAATGTGCCTGAGAGTCTGTTCTTCCTGGTGAGATGTTGTTACAGCCTATCTGCCCCCTCCACCCCCCCCCCTACCCGCCCTTAGCAGGGAGGCACAGAGATGCCATCCCATGAACGGGAAAAAAGAAGGAAGAAGACGCAGAGACATACTGACCACCTCCTTCCCCCCCCAACCCCCATGAGAGAAGCTCAGAAAAGGTGGGTGGATTAATGATGGGTGGATGGATGGATGAAAGGGTGGCCTGATGAAGGATGGATGGATGGATGTAAGGTTGAAGGATGGATGGATGTGTGAAAAGGTGGGTGGATGAATGATGAGTGGATGGATGAAAGGGTGGATGGATGGATGAAAGGGTGGATAGATGAAGGATGGATAGATGGAAGGATGAAAGAGTAGATGGAGGAAGGATGGATGTATGGATGGATAAAAGGTTGTATGGATGAATGATGGATGAATGGAAGTGTGAAAAGATGGGTGGATGAATGATGGGTGAATGGATGGATGAAAGGGTGGATGGATGAAGGATGGATGTATGGATGGAAGGATGAAAGGGTGGATGGATGAAGGATAGATGTATGGATGGAAGGATGAAAGGGTGGATGGATGTGTGAAAAGGTGGGTGGATGAATGATAAGTGGATGGATGAAAGGGTGGATGGATGGATGAAAGGGTGGATAGATGAAGGATGGATAGATGGAAGGATGAAAGAGTAGATGGAGGAAGGATGGATGTATGGATGGATAAAAGGTTGTATGGATGAATGATGGATGAATGGAAGTGTGAAAAGATGGGTGGATGAATGATGGGTGAATGGATGGATGAAAGGGCGGATGGATGAAGGATGGATGTATGGATGGAAGGATGAATGGGTGGATGGATGAAGGATAGATGTATGGATGGAAGGATGAAAGGGTGGAAGGATGAAGGATGGATGGATGGAAGGATGAAAGGGTGGATGGATGGATGGATAAAAGGTTGCATGGATGAATGATGCATGGATGGATGTGTGAAAAGGTGGGGGGATGAATGATGGGTGGATGGATGGATGAGAGGGTGGGTGGATGGATGGATGGATGAAAGGGTGGATGGATGAAGGATGGATGGATGGATGGGTGGAAGGATGAAAGGGTGGATGGATGAAGGATGGATGTATGAATGGATAAAAGGTTGCATGGATGAATAATGGATGGATGTGTGAAAAGGTGGGTGGATGAATGATGGGTGGATGGGTGGAAGGGTGGATGGGTAAAGGATGGATGTATGGATGGAAGAATGCAAGGGTGGATGGATGAAGGATGGATGTATGGATGAAAGGATGAAAGGGTGGATGGATGATGGATGGATGTGTGAAAGTGTGGGTGGATGAATGATGAATGGATGGATGTGATGAGGTCTAACAGGCGCATTTATGGTTGTCAAAAGTTGATGATGAGGACTACCAGTTTCTAGAAACTTTTGTCGGAAGGGGGGCCTTACGCCTAAAAAGGTTTTACAAGGGGGTCTCTGCATCAAAAAGTTTGAAGACCTTTGCACTAGAGTGATGTGGGCATTCTTGGATTGTGCAGTGGGTGGTTATCAGAAAGGCTCTTGGAGACAAAGTACGACAAAAATATGTTACACGGTGGGAGGGTTAGAATAATACAACGGCAATGTCAGCGCGAAAAACCGAAAAAATGCAAAGAAACTAGCAGAGAAAATACATAATCCATTATTTCACGAAACTGATTTGTGATTTAAGCCCTTGGCATGTGTTATCTGCAGGGGGCTGCGTAATTAAACTTAAGGGAAAGTTTTTTGAAACATTATATTAAAGGAAATTCAAAATGATCAAATGCAGACAGTAGCAAAGTGCCTCAAAGAACGAAATCAAGCGCTAAACTGTTGGTCTGTGGGTAACCGAATCGCACTCCAAAACTAGGGCAAAAGGTGTGCGAGGACCTAACCCTTCCTGCCCCAGTGAAGAGTGGTTTGCAGCCTGCTCGGAGTCACGGCCGATGCACCGTGTGAGCTGCATTTGCGTTGCTCTTTTCCCTACGATGTCTCTAAGCACACCGAAGCCATCAAAGCAGCAGGCTAGCGCTACCTGAAAACACCCAAATGGACAAACGCTGTACGGAAGCCGCTAGCTGCGGTGGTGGGACATGATGGAAACCACTGAGAGAAGGGGGTCTCGTGCGTGAGGCAAGGACACAACACACTCATGACGAGCAATAGATGACGGGTGGGTGGGGCCTAAGGGAGACAGCATCTCAGAGAAGGGGGGCTCGAGCGTGAGGCAAGGACACAACACACGCATGACGAGCAACAGTCGACGGGTGGGCGGGGCCTTAGGGAGACAGGGCGTGCACCAACCCCACTTCCAAAGAAGCCCGACAGAAAACCAACGACAATAGATCTAGCAAGCGAGCAGCGCATGCGCTGCAACGGAGGCAAGACCTAAAAATGATCTCATCGACAGCACAAAAGCAGCGATGGCAAAGTTTGAGAACCCTACAGATGCTCAAAGCATCCCATAGAGATTTCGATGGGCAATGGCCTCCATTTCTAGACATGTATTCAGCAACTAGATGAGGCAATAAGACACAAAAATACACATTACTTACCTGAGGCGAGTGCTAAGGGCAGCATAACAATGTGACACTTACCAAAGTACTGAGAATAGCTAACGGCAATTACTATATTTCAGTTACCGTGGAGACAAAAGCCCACACCACAACGCACCACAAAATGTCACGAGTCACGGTGGTCTTGCAAAGATTAATTACTTTCTCAATCATGGCCTAGGCCTCATGGATTTTGTATCCAACAGATCAGACCAGGAATGGAAGAAATTCAGGATCTCAATTTAAAGACAAGCCAAACCATTGGTGATGTATTGGATTTCCTAAGGAAAGCTCAGCTCACATTTTTGAGAGAGCGACCTACCAGCAGGCAACCTAAATAAACCTGTGACAAGATATTCATCTCTTTTTAAACAAATGGCACTAGCAGGCATGGTAGCTAACTAGGGCCACAGGAAAGATTCACTCTCCCCCATAACTGGTCTGAGGTTCTCATTTTCCATGATCTTTCTCAGCCTTGGGTCTAGCTGCTGCCTTGCATGGATAGAGCGTTTGATGCCTGCTCAAGGCATAGGTCACCAAAGCTAGGATACCCTTTCGGTGGCATTGGTGTACTATATGAACGCCCTCAGTAGTTGTGGTAGAAAAGTGGAAAGACTTCTGTTATGTTATGTGTATTTGTAAAGCACATGACTCACCCAGGAGGGTATCCTGGCTCTAAAAAGCACAGCAGCTGTGTGAACCGAACCCTGGTTAAGACTAGGTGAAGAGTCATGTCTTCAGTTTTTTGCAAAATTCAAGTACTGAGGAGATGGCTCTGATGTGCAGAGGTAGATCATTCCAGGCTTTGGGAGCGAGGTAGGAGATGGGACGGCCACCAGATCTGGATCTGTGTATGTGGAGGATGTGTGCGAGTAGGTGTCTGGCTGAGCGGAGGTGTCGAGTAGGTATGTGAAAGTTAAATTGAATATTAAGGTAGGTGGGGCTGATTCCTACAAGGCTTTGTATGTGTGCATGAGGAGTTTGAAAAGTGCCAGTTTGTGGATGTTGAGCCAGTGGAGGTCTGTGTGGTCTGAAGTCTTTTGATCAATTACTCGTTGATTTCTACATAGAGGGGATTGCTGTGGTCCAACATGCTGGTGATAAGGTCCTTGGTGACGCTTCTGACGACAAGATCAGGTATGTAATTTTCAAACCAAGGTAACTTTAATCGCTCGTTTGCCTACCCTGTGCCACCTTATACAAATACGCAAAAAGACACTCACACAGACAATGTGCGTCTGGATTAGTCAGACTGCCAATATTATGAGGCCCAATCCAATGCACGCATACATTCACACTCACACTTGACTGTTTCCAATAACTCACAGGTTGAGTTATGCAATATTGCCTTTCTAAAGTTTGTTAGGATGCTGCATATACATATAATGCTTTTATCTCTTTAAGCAAAGAAGATATACATGTGAGTCTCACCAGAAGCTGGGCTGCCTGTTATGTCTTTTATAAATGCTGTTAGCTGTTAGTTCCAGTGTAACTGCTTCATAAATGTGTCCATGTCCTTTATGTTCATCCCAGTTCACATGCTCTCTATGTAGGAGGTCCCTGCTTGAATAACACAGTCGCTGCTGATAATGACGCTGTCCGGCATCTTTCAGTTTCTTTGGTAAACATGTGTTTATGCGGGCAGCTTCTTACTTACTATGTACTTATTTCCTTGTCTGGGAATGAAGTCTGTCTCTGTTCTGCTGACAGGTGTATGACGCATGGAAGGATGCAGTTTCAATTTGAAGAATACAAGAAAGTTGGGGTGGAAGTTATGCTTCTGGAGGGGTGTTTATGGTCTTACCTCGGTGACCTTCATTACCGGTGATACACCCATCAATGGCAACTATCACATTTCTGCTTTAAAACTGAAAATATGCATTCTCTAAACCAGAAAGTATTGCACATTTGTGTAAATTATTTATCCAAAAACTGATCATGTTTTTCTTTCTCCCTCTCTAATGCGTGAGTGTCACGGACCTCCATGTTGCTGCCTTACAGGTAACAAAGATCTGAACTTTCAGAAAAGGCTTAGCTGTAGTAGCGTTACTTCTGGTTACATGCACCGTGGGAAGACCTGGAGGCTGCTGATTTGCTACAGCATAACACAGCTGAATGCATCATCCGTTCCATCAACTGACATTTACCTCTGTGTAGCAGGCCAATTGCCTAGCTACGTTGGAAAACATTGCTCTGGTATAGTATTCCCGAGCTCTTCCAACATCCAAATTGTGAAGAGCACATTCCACTGGAGTCCCGAAAGAAAGAAGAAAAAGAAATAGTCTGATTCAAATGGAAATCAGAAATTACTTTTGACCAAAAAAACGGATGAGTTTAATTGTCTTAAGGACTCCAAAAGACTATTAAAACAGTGAAAATGTCATCGTAGCTGTGGTCAGAACACTAAAAAAGTCATTTCCAGGGCAAGAATTCCACTTTGCATTTAAGCATAGGCACAGGAGGCAAACCCATGAGAATAGAGAGAACTACATTGAGCTCTCAAATGGGAGCAGGCCTGCAAACTCCTTTCAGGCCATCAAGGAAGTTGTGTGTGTCTCCTCTCGCTGTTTTCGCAACATCAAATGAATGCATAGCGCTGAGACCTCACCATGTTTGGTGTACGTCTTCGACCCTCACGCACCTCAACTGGCATCTCCCATATTGTACATCTAACACGTTTGCAACCGCACATCTCTGAGAGAAGTTGAAGCACTTCGCAGTCTCGGAAGGAGTAGGAAGTGCTGTATATATATTCTAACATAACACAAGACACTACAACGCAAGTAAGCCCTATAGATACTTGAGTTTCAATTCAGAAAGGGTGTTCTTTCAATAAACTATCAAGGGTTAACTCTGGTACTCCCAGTTCCCACAATAAATAAAGTATGATGTATTGGACAGACCTGCAAGTGAACTTTACGAGACATAAACCCAACACGTCAAAGGTTTACATACAGTTTTAGGAGTAAATACTCCAACTTCCAACTTGCATTTTATATTGTTAGACAATTGGGAAAGTGATCTGTTGTAAATCCAACCATTTGCAACATAATTTTCTCTCCAAATCACCCAAACACTTAGATTAGTCTGACCCCATTGTATAGCCTTTGTAAAGGCCTGCATCACAAACTATCTATCTATCTATCTATCTATCTATCTATCTATCTATCTATCTATCTATCTATCTATCTATCTATCTATCTATCTAATCTATCTATCTATCTATCTATCTATCTATCTATCTATCTATCTGTCTGTCTGTCTGTCTGTCTGTCTGTCTGTCTGTCTGTCTATCTGTCCGTCTGTCCGTCTGTCTGTCTGTCTGTCTGTCTGTCTGTCTATCTGTCTATCTATCTATCTCTAAAATCGATCGATGTATAATAGATTGATAGATTGTCAATCTGGCTGCCTAACTTTCTACCTGTCCACCTCTCTCATGCTTTGCTCTCCTGAAACATCACCACCTGGATGACTGTCTCCTGCATGCCAGACTGTCCCAGACTCTTTCCTGATGTCCAACACTATACTCACACTATTTTAGAGATATATATCTAACCTGTCTGTTTTTCTTCCTCTTCTAACTCAGGTTTCTTTGTCTAACTCCTCCCGGCGTTTCTCTGGTCTGCCTTTCCAGTCCTTTCGAGTTTCCCTCTCTCTCTTCACGCCCTGGAATGTCTCCAGCAAGTCTGTCTGTTTCTCCCTTTGTCTCCAACCTGTCTGTCCCGGTTCCTTCCCTTCACTCCCACCCAAGGCCCTGCTGGCACACCAGCCCAGGGATGTCTCCAACCTGTCTGCCTACAGATTCCCTTTGCACGCACAAGCCAAACCGCCTTGAAGAACCCCGGGGGTGTCTTCTCAGCTTAACCCTTACTAGGCCACACCCAGACACTGCCATTTCTAGGCCAGTCTCCAGGTGATGGTGCCAGAGCTGGGTTTGGGAAACACCCTGCAAACCCTGCCAGCTTCGGCTGTGCCCAATACGTAACACGCATACGCAGCCAAATAATAAGAGCAACCAGCAAGGGCGCCTGCATCATCAACATTGCAACCACCTACCTTTGGCTTCGCATCATTAATGCTCCCAGGTTCTGGGCTGGTTCCAGGGCCTTCAGTCTCTCTGATCTTTGTTTACTGGAAATTCTAAAGTTTCTTCCTGTCCTCCCAACATTACAAATGTGCTAGGTTCACCAACAACAGTCCTGACCCCACAGCCCCCTCATTCTCCAAAATACTACGCTCTTCCACTCTGGCTTCCCAAAATAAAGAGTCTTTCCTTTGTTCTTTCCAACAATTCCGACTTTCCGTACTGACTCCACCGCCACCAACAACCAGCAAACGTATTAATACTTCCAGAAAACACCAACAACCAGCAAACATAATGCCCCACATTGCAAAGCCTCGACCCCTATTGGGCTGTCCAAAATTAAGACTCTTTCCCCTGTCCTCACCAACATTACGTTATTCATTCCTGGATCCCTACAATTGGGCTTGAAGCCATAGGCCTAATCCCCATATTTTGAGTTTCCTTCCTGGTTCTCCAACAGACTTCTCCTCCGCATCCCTGTGCTCCACAAGATTATGACATACAATCCCCGCTCAGACTTGTCTCCCTTGTGCTCCCTAACATCATGACTTTCCTTTCCCTCTCCTCACAATTCATATTCATGCGATTGCGCTCCATAATATTACCACTCATCTCTCTTGTTTCCCCCAAATGACTGCCTGTGCTTCTTATCAATACTGATGCCGCTCCAGACCTCCCTTGTCTTTGACATATTATTTGACTCTCACTTGGAATGTCTTCAGCCTACAAATCTAGCTATTTTATTTGTTCTTACCTAATTTCTCCCTCTATTGGCTTACATCTCTATGACCCGTTGTACACTGGCATGTGCTTTACTTTCCGTCTGATCTTCTTTCTTATCCAGATTATCCACTCTTCCACCTCTTCTCCTCCCCATTCTATTCCGCTGATATCTTTGTCTCTCGCCAATCGCTTTCCCAACTTTTTCTTCCTCTTTACATTCATGTTGCTGATCAATAATGACTCTAATGTTGGAGATTCTGACTCTCCACATATTCTAGTTTGGACATTTGCAAATGTGTTGAATGCCTCCCATGGGCCTGATTCTCTGAAGAAATAGTATATCTAGACCAAGTTTGGCACAACATTCCTGGAAGTGCCCCAGGGTGCAACGGGCACATGTGCCTGCTCTCTGCACTCCTGGAGAATCTTTGTAATACCAATCGCACAGGTGCAAAATGTGCACCTCGCGCGATGTGAAGAGGATCTTCCCTCACTTGCACTGTACCGTGGCCTAATTCAAATCAGAGAACGCATTTGCCCCGTGCCTGTGCTGTATCACAAGTGTAGGTGCAGAGGGAAATAAGTTCTTCAGAGGTTCCCTAACTGTGTGTCAACTAGGAAGTGATACACAATTAGTGTGGTTCCCAAGAGTTCTGAAGATCCCCTTAATAAAACTGATGTTGTTTTGATGAACAATCAATAGATTTGAATCAAGTTTGTGGGTCCCTTCAATAGCCCTGGGTGGCTTCCAGGAGACATGAGGTTTGGATGACTTAATGTTGTGTGTGGGGAGACCTTCAGTAGATTTATTTGATACTGTGGCATTCAGCCATTCGCTAGAGCTGATGTAATAGCTCAAGAGCCTTTTAATAGACCTGACTATAGGTGTATCTTGCTCTTCAAAGATCTGATGTAGTTGGTGACACTCTAGAAACATGTTTTTGTGAAGGACAGATCTGTGCAGGTTCTGTTGGTTCGCTACAAGGTGTGACAGGTGGACCACCATTCATTCTCCGGACTTTGGACATGTGTACTTCGAAGAGTAAACTGCGATAGGTATAGTATGTGAACTTGCAGTGTTTGGTTGGGGGAGTAGCGCCTGAGGGCATGTGTCAGACTCAGAGTCTTTGTTTGGGACTGCAAGGCTCATGGAACTCGGATTGTCGCACAGTTGCCATGGTCGAAAACGTCTATAAGATTTTGTTTGCCTGAGTTTTGATTTTGGAGGTTGAGTTGGCTGATTTGGATTTCAAATCTTTGTTCAATATGCTAACATTGAATTTCCGAGCTGAGCCAACAAGTTTTCCAGATGCAAGAGCGCACACAAGACTGTAAAACAACCTGTTATTTTTGGGGGGTTTTGTTCTACCCCCATCCAGTGCTTTAAATGGAAATTTAGAAGAGCACTTGATCACTATTTACAGTCCCTGTTTGCAACAAGAGGGGCAGGTATTCTCCCTTTCAAAGAAAGAAGTGCAGGTACATTACCTGGGCAATTAAAGTACTGCCTACGTCCATCTATCTTGGTGTTTGGATGTTTCCGCTGTCCTGGTGTCTCCCCTGCATGTTATGTCGTCCTCTCCCATCCACTGCACGTCATAATATCCTTGTGCTTTAGGTTCTTGCGTATGTCAACAACACTAGGCCAGAATGTTTTGTTAAGAATGGCGGAAGTTGCTCTGCCTTGTTTCCTGGTGCGTCAGAGTGCTAGGGGCTCTGTTTCGGAACCTTGCCTTCTCCTGGACCACTGCATTGCTCTTTCTTCCAACGCATGTGTAGTAATTAAGTAACAAGACATCATACCAGTGAAGGTAAGTTTATTACCCCAAATGAATTTCATAGTAACGGAGGGCAGAGACACAAAGGCATCCCTCCACTGACAGCATAGAATGAACATCAGTTAAACTGCCATCACACTTAGCACCACATTCCATGAGCACCTACATCATAGCATTCTAATCAGAATGCATAGTACTGAGAGTTCAGAGGGATTGAACTCTTACACAATCAATGGATATATCAATCAATCATTGGGTCTTGTAGAGTGCAGCTTGTCACACCGGGGGTCTCCAGGCACTGGGGTTCTGTGAGCATCAGTTGGAGGGTGCTGGCAGTCGAAGAGCCAGTTCTTGAGCTGTTTCCTGAAGTCCTTCATAGATGGGGAGGTGCGCGGGTGGATTGGCAGGTTGTTCCAGGACTTTGCGGCAAGGTAGGAGAAGGAGCGGCCACCGCAGTGGCTCCAACAGATGCAAGGGATGTTGTCCAGGGCGAGGGAGGAGAATAGGAGCTTTCTAGTCAGTGTGTGGAATGTCAGGGAATTGTGGATATAGGCGGGTCCGAATTTGTGGAGGGCTCTGTAGACATGTGTGGGGAGTTTGAAAATGCATCTTTCCTGGATGGGCAGCCAGTGGAGGGCTCTGAGGTAAGGGGTGATGCTTTTTCTTCTGGGCAGGTCGAGCACGAGTCTTGCTGCCAGGTTCTGGATGGTCTGGAAGTGGTTTGGAACCTGTTTAGTGGTTCCAGCGTAGAGTGTGTTTGACGTAGTCGAGTTGACTGGCGATGAGGTTCTGGGAGACCAACTTCCTGGTTGAGACAGGGATCCATTGGAAGATCTTGCTGTGCATACGAAAGGTATGGAAACAAGCAGAGGAGACAGTGTTGATTTGTTGCCTCATGGTTAGCTAGGTGTCTAGGATGATCCTGAGGTTGCATGCGTGGTTGGATGGGGTGGGTGCGGGCTCACTGGCGAGGGCCATCAAGTGTCATTCAAGGAGGAGGGCTTGTTCCTGAAGATTATGACCTCTGTCTTGTCAGAGTTCTGCACTAGTGGAGAAAGAACTTTTCTCTGGATCAACCATGTTTGCCCATGTCTATGATTTGTTGTAACACTTGGGGCTAGATGTAGGTAATTCCGATTTACCTACTCTTAAATACCGAATTTTACCGATTCGGTATTTAAGAGTAGGTAAATAGGAAGGAGGCAGGTGTAGGTAATTTTAAATTCAGAATTACCGAATCTGTAACATTCTGTATTTACCGATTCTGTAAATACAGAATCGGTATCTCCCATTGATTCCTATGGGCCTTGAAGCCCATAGGAATCAATGGGAAATACCGATTCTGTATTTACAGAATCAGTAAATACCGAATCCTGCAAGGGTGCAGGGGGTGTCACTTTGACACCCTCTAGCACCCCAAGTACAGGCTTGTGTGACATGTGGCACACATACATGCCCTAAGGGCATGTCTGTGTGTCACATTGCACAGGTGTGCATGCACAGATGTGAATGCACACCTGAATTCGGTATTTTACCACACAATAGGATTGTGTGGTAAAATACCGACTCTTAAGGGCCTGTGGCACTCTTTGAGGTGCCACCTACATCTGGATTTACAGAATCTGTAAATTTACCGATTCTGTATTTTACCGATTCGGTAAATTTACAGAATCGGTGAATTTACAGATTCTGTAAATCTCAAGCCCCCTACATGCCAAACACCAAATACCGGTCGGTAACGGCCGAAATCGGCCGTTACCGACCGGTATTTGCTCTCCTACATCTGGCCCTAAGTCTTTAGGTATAGCTTCTTTCCACTCTTCTTCCATACAAACTTGTAACTCTGGGATGTCTATAGAAGGCACCAGACAATCTTCCTCATCCATCAAATCTGACAAATTCACATTTCTGTGACCATCATCATCAGTCATACAGAGGAAATGGGAAAGGAAATCTGCTCTGCTGTTTCTCCCACCAGGAATGTGAACAAAGTCAAACTGAAATTGCATCAATTTAGTTGACAACCTTAGCGTACGTGGAGTACACCACTAGATACTGCCCCCACTGAGAATGTTGACTAATGGTTTATGATCAGAAAGCACTTTAAATCGTCTTCCCAGAGGTATGTGTAGAATTTCTTTATGACCCAAAAGCCTGCCAACAATTCCCTTTCAAGAGCAGAATATTGCAATTCTGATTCATGAAGAACCCTGTATGCAAAAGCTATTGTATATTCCTTATTTCTATCATTCTTCATAAGCATTGCTCCCAAACTGACTTGACTAGCATCCACAATGATGCAACTATTCAAATTAGGGTCAAAAGGTTTGAAAGCCTGACTTTTGCCCAAAGTTCTTTTGATATGTTGAAACGCCTGATCGCAGTCTTTGGTTCAAACAAATTTGGACCCCTTTTTACGTAAGTCACTAATGGGTTGACTCTGGTTGAAAAATCAGGAATGAAACGCGAATAAAACTCACACAAACCCAGGAATGACTTAACACCAGCCTTATCACAGGGTGGTTGAGTCCCCACAATTGAGTCCACTAAGCCTGGTATAGATTGAGGACCCTCTTTGGCAATCATATGTCCCAAATACTTCACCGCACTGCAATGAAGCTTGTACTTTTCCCTTTTTGTGACTACACTATAGTTGCTGAAGATTTTGAAAACCTTTTGGAGAACAGCATTGTGAGATTCAGTATCTTTGGCAAATACCAACACATCATCCCGAAACACCGGAACGCCCTCTACATCCTTCAACATGTTATCCATAACTCTCTGAAAGGCAGAGGCCACAGAGGCAAGGCTAAAAGGAATCCTCCTATACTGAAACATACCAATGTGAAAAATAAATGCAATAAGATGCCTAGAATCCAGCTGGAGCTCTATCTGGTGATACACACTTGCCAGGTCATGTTTTGAAAAAATAGTTGCTCCAGCAGTACTCTCAAATAAATCTGAGATCTTGGGCAAAGGATGAGCATTAACCCATATATCTTTATTAAGAGAACGGAGATAAACATGCAACGGACCACACCTCTTGGTACCGCCACTAAGGATGAGAGCCATAGTGAAGATTCTGCTGGTTTAATAATACCCTTTTTTAACAGAAACTTGACTTTGATTTCCAGATACTTCCTTCTACTGAATGGAACACCCTTGTACATATGCTTTATAGGCACAGCTCCTTCCTTTACCTTGATTCTGTGCTTGAACCCAGAAATGCTACATAACTTGTCTCGAAATACAGTAGATGTATTACACTATTCACTGTCAGCATCCTCACAATCCACAACCAACAACTGTACTTTGGCGCCAGGCTTCAGTACTATTCCAAAGAGTTCTTGATGAAACTAGTCTAATATATTTAGATTGATCACTGCCATATACATTTTGCCCTTGATCTTCCTGTTTTTGAATTCCATTATATCTTCAAAGTACCCCATGAGTTACATTTTATGTCCCTCATAAGAGACAGGAGATCTAACTGGGGGCATTCTCTCTGAAACCCCATATATAATTAAATAAATGATGAGTGATCCTAGGCCCAGAATCCACCAATAATTTTACAGTTTTGTCTCCCACCTGAATGTCCATGACAGGATCAACACAAAATCCAAGATCATCAACCCGTGGTTCTTCCCTCACCACACTTTTTTCTGACAAAAAGTCGGATACTTTATCACTTACAAAAAACAACATATTCCTGTACAATCTGTATCAGACGCAGATTCTGCTACACATGCAACATATTTTTTTTAATGTTTCTTCTTTAGAAACACTTTAGCGAAATGCTCCATATTTTTACAATAACTGCGCATCACATTAGCCGCAGGACACCTACTGTCTTTAGCATGTAACAGGCTTCCACAACAAAAACAGTAATTACTATTTGTAGAGGATTGATTGCCACTATTCCCTGCTTTAGATGCACCACTTTTCTTATTAAAAGAAGAAACTTGACTTTTATAAATTGTTGCTTGGTGAGACCTACTCACTTTTTTGGCATTTACAGCATCAACTGGCTTATCTTCAAGTTCTGTAACAGATATCTGGGACATTTCAATGCTTTTAGCAATTTTGATGGTTTCATCAAGAGAAGGATTTCCTAATGCTAAACTTTTTGTCCTATAAGTTTGTTCTTACAGTAACACACAAACTGATCCCTTATAAGTTTGTCAGTAAAGTTATCAAATTGACACTCCGCAATCAACCTGCTTAGCACTGAAATATACGCATCCACATCTTCTTCGGAACCTTGCTTGCATTCAAAATATTTGGGACATAACACCATCAAACTGGGTTGTTTGTCAAAATGTAACTTGAGTTTGTTGACAGCTTGAGAGTACCTATTTACGACCTCATCCTCATTTTGTGGAATCTGCATTAGATGCTTGAAAATAGACCTTCCCTCAAACCCTAGTAAATGTAATAACAAAAAAATGTTCCACTTTGATCTAAATCTAGAGGCCCAATTGCTCCTGGATACGTCTAAAAAATATCAAACAATACATTCCACCTAACTGGTTGTTCTCCCGCTGACTCAAAAAATGAGGAGCTGAGTGGAGGAGCAACAGATGGCATCTTGGAAATAACACAAAAAAACCTATACATAAATTAAAATAACTGCAAATATGTTGCGAGTACAGAAATATGTATATACTGTTTGTACCACAGAGATCCAACCTTAGTTGACAGCAACTACATAAACTATTAGACATATAAAATAATAACCACGTCTCAGCAATCCAGCTGTGGAGGACTTACTTGTCGCAACAATAGGAGTTCTTATCCTCCAATGACCATCAGCAGCCAGGGGGACTTACTTCATCCCCCAACCAGTAGTGGACCAGGAGGCACCTGTGCCGAGTCATTGAGAAAGGGGGCGGACCTCTGACTACGTTTCAGCAATCTGGCTGTGGGGGACTTACTTGTCACAGCAATAGGGGTTCTGGGCCCCCAATGACCCTCACCAGCCAAGGGGACTGTGTCACCCAGCCATTAGTGGGCCAAGAGGCTCATGTGCAGAGTGGTTGAGAAAGGGGGCAGGGCCTCCGACCACATCTCAGCAATGTGTCTGTGTTTTTTGTTGTTGCAACAATAGGTACTTTTGACCCCAACGACCCTCAGCAGCCAAGGGGACTTCATCCCCCAACCAGTAGTGGGCCAGGAGGCCCTGTGCAGAGTGGTTGAGAAAGGGGGGTTGGGCCTCATACCACGTCTCAGCGATCCAGCTGGGGGGGACTTACTTGTCGCAACAATAGGGTTTTATGGTCCCCAACGTCCTTCAGCAGCCAAGGGGACACCATTCGGGGTGGATGAAAAATACTCTACCTGTTCACGGAGGTTTGCTGAATTTGGCAGAGTGAAACTCCACCAGCTCCACCCAGGCCTACTTTAGATTTAACTGTGGCCCACGAGCTGCATGTACCATAACAAGACATGCGCAGAGTATACAGTCTAGACCTCACCACGACCACCATGGACTCCTGTGGAGATTTTGTTGCTGTCTTTGTGAGGCAAGGTACTTGTCAAGAGTGAACAGGAGCAAAAGAGCTTTTAGCTTGAAGGAGGAATAGCAGACAGGGAAATGCACACGAGGTTTGCACCATCTAGTTCAAATCATCCCCTTAAATTTTGTAGTAATTAAGTACTGAGACATTATACCAGTGAAGGTAAATATATTACCACCAATTAACTACACGGTACAGGAGGGTAGACACACAGGTACCTCTCCACTTCCAGCACAGAATGATAGTCAGTTAAACTGCCACCACCCTCAGCACCACATTCCATGAGCACCTACATCATAGCATACTAAGCAGAATGTGCAGTACTGAGAATTCAGAGGGACTGAAATCTTACACAGATACATAACACATAAGATGTAACAGCCTACCACACACCTGCATCCCTCAGAACTTCAACTAACACTCCTGTGGCTAGGGTAAGTCTATTCTCTATCAGCTGGTCTGGTTGGAGGCTCCCAGGGACCGCCGGTCTGTGATTTATTGGCTTTTAGTATGAGCTATGTGTACAGAGCACATTTGGATCTGAAAGTGAAAAAGGACTTCGAATTTAACATGAGGGACTGACACCAAGGAAGGACTGTCAGTCATAACTCATACATGAATTATTAACGGTACACAAATAAGTAGAGATTTAGGTTTTCTCTAGATTATTACTATGACTGTCTGCTTGTGCAATTAAGGTAGTGTGCGCAGAACTTTTTAGAGATGTACCTGGATGCTCTACTGATTGTATTGGTGTTTCTGTTCCTCTGTGAGCATGACTGGGTGTGTAATACTTTGCTGCTGAATGGTTTCCAGTTTATGTTTAGGCTACATTGGCACTGGGGTTAGCTCTACACAAGTCTTGCTGCGGAAAACATTCTGCTTGGTTGTTGTTTCATTTCACGTGAACGTAGGCATGTAAAAAGGTGTGTTATGCTGATAAAGCCAGTTATGTGTATTGTACATTTTATTTCAGATCTGCAGTGAAAGCTGTTCTTTGCTTGTGTTCTGTGTTTTTTTCCGCATGGGATGCTCTGTATTAGACATTGTTTGAAGGTCTCGTCTTTGCTTGGTGGCTTTCCAGTTGTGGACCTTTGTATGATGTTTTGCTTGCTGTTTTTGTTGGGCTTAGTTTGTTGTTCCTTTAATTTTGGTTACGAGTTTGAATTTGATAGAAAAGGGCATGTACAGATAGGTTTGACAATTGTTATTCGGAGAATGTTCAAGTTGGGTTCATGTGTGTTTGATTTATATTATCCAGGTTGTGCTAGTCATTCCGTCTTTTGGTTAGTCAGTTGTCTGATCACCACTTTGTGTATTCCATGTTCTGCTGCACTACTTCGGGGGTAGTTTGAGAGCATGAAGGCTACACGTTATGGTGCAGTCTCTATCCTGCTGTGATAGTCCTTGCAGGATGGTAATTGACTGGCTGGTGGTAGACGAGAGTGTTGGTATAAGAAACCCCAAGGTAGGGGGTCTTCTTTGCCTGTCTCTTGGTCACTTGGTAGATGGGTGGTTTCCAGCCCCTTCAAGTTTGTGGCAGGGTGCCACGGTCTGACCTGGAGTCAAAGTATTGTGGCGGTAGAAAGTTTTGATTCTGACGCTTTGCACTTAAATTTGGACCATGGTAGTATTAGTATGATTAGTTGTTTGACCTGTGGCGTGTTCTGTGTTAGAGAGTGGGGTGCTTTGTTCTTTTGGTGGTTTTTAAAGGAGGGAGAAGTGTTGTAGATTGGGTGGGTTATTTAGTGCCTGATTTAGACTTCGGTGGATGGGTTTCTTAATCACAAACATTATGGATATCCCATTCACCGCATTACAGGGGTCATAGGATACCCCGCTGATGGTCCATTTTTAATATTGTTGCCTTAAATCGCACATATCTGCTTGAAATCAGACGCTTAGCATAGCCAATCGGTCTCCCCTTTGGGACCTTCTAAGTGTTTAGTTATCCAGCACAATATCCTTCGTGCAACGTCAGCACCATAGTCAGTGATTGAAATGGATAGGAAAAGGGTTCCCTTACCTTGGTATAAGATTTGTTTTTGTTTTTATTATCTGTGTAACATTTTTAGAAGTTATTCCATTTTTTTGTTCTAATTTTGCATTTTTAGTTCCATAGTGGGATGTGGGTTTATAGGGGAATAGGGTGGGAAGTTATTTAATTCCCTCAAACTGTAAAGCGCTCTGATATCCTTCGGGATCAAGTTCGCGCTATATAAAACTTGATAAATAAATAAATAAATAGGATATACAGTGGATGGGATATCCGTCACGTTTGTGACAGAGCAACCCCTCCGCCGAACTCAAGTCAGGCTCTTATCCTATTTCTTGTCTTGCTGTTTTGTCATGGTTCTCAGTGCGATGTGATGTGGTTCCTCAGAATTCTGTGTCATTTGGAACCAGGAGAAGCCATTCTAGACTGAGCTGATATCAAGCTGGAGGGGCACTGGCTCACATACCTGACCACCTAAATTCTGTTCTGATCTACGTGATAATAACTATTTCAACATATGTGACAACTTAACCCCAGTGATGTACATCTGTGCCTACTCTTCTTTTCAAATGTAATACTAAGCTCATGAGAATTAGCCGATGGCCTTCATGAGTAACCAAAATGTAAACAGTTTCGGCTGAGCGTGCTGGTTTACAGATTTCATGTCTGGGATGCTGGGACCCAATGCATCTAAGCCTCAGAGATTGGCACATCCAGTAGGCAAAGTTAGCATAAGGGAGAAAATATGGCCGGAGCTCATCACAGTTGTATTAGAATATGGCAATGTGTTTATACTTTTACATATAGCATGTCACTACTGCACCTTACCAAAGGTTCATCTGGGCCCATATTACAGAAGTTCCCCAGGGGTGCAACGGATGCTTGTGCCCGCTTTTTGTGCTCATGTGGCACTTTGGTATTACAGAAAGGGCCACAGATGCTTGTATGCTTCTGTATTTCAGATAGCACTGACGCAGATGTAGCGCTAGCGCTACAGAGAAAGGGTGTTCCCTCATATTCATTAGGGGTAGCCCCATGCAAATGAGGGAATCTCTTTGACTCTGTTCCCACACTGAATTACCAATGTGGGTGCAGAGGCTAATATGCCTTAACCCCTTCACCGCGGCTCGAATTTCGCCGCGGTGCGGGTGATTTATGGCGTGGGCGTGGTTCGGACAGCCCCCGGCCGTCCTCTGCACATGCCTACCGTGACATCGGACGGCCGGCGGCCGGCTGACGCATGCAAGGGGTTAAGGAGGCTCACTGAAAGTGCACCATAAAAAGGTGGCGTAAATTCAGTGCACCTCCAAAAGGTGGCCCTCTTGATGGTAGAAAGGGGTCACGTGGACCCCCTATGACATCTCTGTGCAGGTGGGTGCAGTCACTCACTGCACCCAGCTGCAAGGGGATCTCTCTCCCCGCTTGAAAGTGCAGGCAGTTTACCGCCTGCAGAGAGAAAAATGGAGCAACTTTTAAATAGCTGCTAATTTTTCTTGAATACACTTCCCGGGGTGGGGTGTGGGGGGGTGAGTGGCATGAGTTTGCGTCTGCTCTGAGGGCAGCACATTTTTCGTAATAGGGTGCACTTTCCCTGTTTTTACTTAATGCACCTGCTTTAAGGTGCACACAGATGCAAACAGGAAAAGTGTGCCTTATCTGTAACCTGGAACCCCCACTCTTCCTCTGAAAGGCCTCGATTCTGACTATAACTGATGACTGCAGAGGAAGAACGTACTGCTTCAGACGAGAATCCCGAAAACCATATTGCCTCCAGGTGGATTGTGTTGTGCTGTAGAACATTAACCAGACACGACCACCCCTCACCCTCAACTTTACTCCCCTGTCCTTCTTTTACACTAGCATTGGTTGCACTGCTGCGTAAAATAGAATAATTTATCTGTTGCATTTACTTGTGTTTATGGGCTGGTGGGGGCTGGTTGGGTGAAGGAGGGACATCCTAATCCTCGTGCTCTTTTACCAGTGTGATCTCTCAGGTAATGAATCCTGTTTCTGCATCATATATCATTAGTTATCATTGGCTCTGGTGATGGCTCATTGGTTATCAAAGGGTCAGTTCATGGAGCATCATTTACTACAAGATCATTTGATGACTCACTGCGGGCCAGCTGATGTGTCACTGGGTATTACAGGGTCAGAGTATATCATATCTGTTATCAGTGGACCATATGATGTCTCTTTGTTTATCAAAATGCCACATGATTAAGCGGGCAGATGATATCATATTGACCAACTCGTTTTTCATTGATTCTTTACACTGCATTAGTTGTCATAGGGCCAGGTTACATTTCATTAGTTTGCAAGCAGTGAGGTGGTCATTCACTGGCTCTCTTCTGCTTTGTGAAGGCTGACTTTGTCTCACATTTTTACATCGGGACAAGTGATGGCTTTTGTTATGATCTAGCCAGATAATATCTCATTGGTTATCTCAGGAGCAGTTGATATTGCATTTATTGTCACAGCACCAGGTGGTGGGCCATTGGTTACAATGAGTCCAGCTAATGGTTTATTGCTAGGCAAAAGCTAAGAGGCAGTCCTAGTGCCATCACACTGCAATGTTGGCTTACCTGAGAGTAGATACCCTCAACTTCCAGACACTAGAGGGGTCTCACCCAATGGTGCAGGTTTACTGCTGCTAATTCAAGTGTCTATATGTCCGATTTGTAACACAATGTCACTACAGTGCAACAAAAGAATTCCCACAAGAATTTTGAGGACGGAGCCTTGAAACGCCGGCAGGTCCTGGTAGCAGTGCCATAATTGTGTGTGGTTACCCTGCGGACACGTGACCAATTGGCGCTTGCCACATGACGAGTTGGTTGCAGGTACAAAGGACACTGGCAACGACTCGATCAAGTGGTAATTCAAAGTGAAGTGAAGACTGGTCATCCCCTTAGCCCTGATGAAGTTGCGCAAATTGGTAGCAACGAAACATGTTGGCACTTTGGACGCAACAATGGTCTGAGTTGAACAATTTTTAACTGAGGATGCTCACAACACTGAATAAAGGTAAATCTAGTAGTGAGTAGGATCTCATTTGTAATGTTGGGAATTGCATTTCATTTCCTTCCTCACGGGGACCAGCAGGGCACTTGAGTGACATTAGCACTTACAGTGCATACTCTATTTTTCTTTCACAGTTTCTTTCCTTCACTTTTGAGAAAATTCACATTGGAACACTTTTTCGTTTCATGGTGAGAAAGCAACCGATGATAAGTGGGTGTGCTAGCGGGTACCAACTAGCAAGCCCCCTTGGTGTTACTACTGTGAGGTGCTTTCTCGCCATTTTCACATTTTTTCTAATCTTTTCTAATCAAATTCTTGTGGGAATTATTTTGTTGCAGTGTAGTGACATTGTGTTACAAATCGGACATATAGACACTTGAATTAGCGGCAGTAAACCGCACCGTTGGGGGAGTCGTTAGAAAATATCATAGACCCCACTAGTGTCTGGAAATTGAAGGTATCTGTCCATTGAGTCAGATCCTGGTTGTTGATAATGTGTTGAGTAGGGGGCGGCCTGACTTGTTTCCCCCCTTTGCTCCTTTTTGTGTTGATCACCTGAGAGTAGACAATGGTTCAAGCGGACAAGGAGACGAGGAAGTGGTCTTTAGTGGCCACAAACAGACAATGGCTCGTTGGATGCCACAAGACCAAATAATTGCTCACTGGGTATTATGTGAAAACAATTGCATCACTGAATAGCATGGGGCAATACAAGCATGAAGGGGCGAGGCAATCTTTATACACCTAGATTTAGAGTAAAGTCGCCATCTTTCATGTTAGGCACCCTCAAGTGGCCTTCACAATCTGGTTTTATTCAACATCTACATGAGACCCCTCTTATAGCTCAGCTAAGCCCATTCTTAGGAGGCTGATGTTCAATCCTATTTGCTTACCTCTGGCTCCTGAACTAATATGTATCCAGACAAGACCGCCTAGAACATTCAAAGAATGGATGAAACCGCTTTCACCAACTAAATTTTCAAATATCTGTCCAGCCTTTCACTGAGTTTAGGTTTTCTAACTTTGCTCACAATTGGGATTAATCAAAGCTGCGTATTTAGCACATTTAGAAAACTTAGTGTGAAACTGTTCCACTTCATAAACTGTCTCTGTTTAAAGGAGGGTAGAATGGAATACTACCCTGCAGAGTGAACTGTCCCACTGTTGCGTAGGATTAGCAATCATGGGCGCTTCCTTGTTATCGGTGGCATCGCACTTCTTCTGCTTTCCCTGCTGCAGGACGTTCCTGAGCAGGACTCAGTGATCAGTGTCCATTGTCTTTCCCTGTTCCCACGTGAGTAAGGACATACCAATGCCTGCAGGTGGAGGGTAAGTCAATGTTCTGCATAACATCCGTTTGTAAGAATGGTTGTAGTGAGCTACGCCAGGTCTCAGACTGATTTGGAAAACGTCTTACTTTTCTATGAAGTGCAGTGTTCCTCAAATTTCCCAACTACACAGTCATAAGTAAAAGTTCACACAGCCTCTACTTTTGACCACATACAAGCCACTGCTGTGCACTAAGTTGCACTTTTGAAGTGCGTCTTCGAAATGCGCTGATGGCTGTTTTGGGATTAGGAACCAGCGATATGGAGCACTAAGGGGCACATTAGGAAGTTCGCCCGCCAACCCGTCGTAAAAAGGGACCGCCTGCCATAAGGACGGGGGTCCCGTAGGTGTCATTAGGATGTGCCTGCCACAGTGGCAGGCGTATTCTGCATTCCTAACATTGTGGCGGGCGGTGCACTCAGCACCGCCCGCCACAATGCCAGGAAAGCATGTTGTGCATTTCCATGCACAACATGGCAGGCACCACGCTGTGTCTGCCATGTTGTGCATGTAACTGCTGGGGGCTACCATATGTACCCCCCATGTGCACCCCCACACCCCAGAGTCCCGGGGGGCCCGCAACGGGCCCCCACAAGCAAGTCCTGCATGCCTTTCCGTGGTGGCAGGCATGCTTCCGCCCTCATAGTAATATGGCTGGCAGTGTCTAACAGACACAGCCACCATATAAACTGCTTTTCTGCCCGGTAGGCAATCGGGCGGATTGCCTACCGGCGGAAAACCGGCGGAAAACCGGCGGACGGTCTTCCCATCCGCCGGGGTCCTCCCGCCATGGTAATGTGGCGGGGGGGAAATTGGTAGCGGGCGGAGGTTTTTGGCCGGCGGATCGCCACCGCCATACGGGCGGTGGCGATCCGCCCGTTATCTTAATGTTCCTCTAAGTGCCTTATCAGAGTTTTAGCAGATGGAATACTCTGTAACAAATGTGTCAGATGCCCTGTCCACCCTATTACAAGTGCATTATAGGCTATGTCACTTGTAATGAGGCGGATGGGATATGCGTAACGTTATCCCGCCCACCAAACTCTAAATAAGGACATTCATTATTAAGGCAACCAGAAGTAGTATGTAGGGGCATGCAGGAGCAGGCAGCACTGAATTTGTGCCAGTGCTCAGGTGCATAATACACGGCCCGGCAGGGTCTGCGGTGCAGGGTGCTGTTCCCCATCTGGCAGGGAGCCCCTCAGGTCTGCTGCGATATAAATGCAGGGGAGAACAGTAAGCAAAACATTTCACAGCTTGGGGAGTTGCTTTGTTTCCTGAGCACAAAATAACAAACCTGCAACATTTATTTGGATTTCACATGATTGGTGGAAAGGGCCCGGCAAAAAAGTGCCTTCTGGGATCTAACTGCCTCAGAGTATTGGAGGGGAGCTAGAAAGACAAGCACTTAAAAAGCCAGTTGGTCTCGCCTATGCGAGAGCTATCGACTTTGCCAATGTGTTTTTGCCATGTTGTTCACCAGTGTGGCTTCTGTTCAGCATCGCTAAATGTTAGTTGTGTAAAGGAGGGTGGTGTGAAGAGGCATAGAGTAGAATGGCGAAGAGTGGAGTACAGTGGCATAGAGTGAAGTGGCTTAGAGAGGAGTCACACAGAGTGGAGTTGTGTAGAGTAGACTGGTGTAGAGTGCATTGGCGCAGAGTGTGGCAGAGCATAGTGGCATAGAGTGCAGCAGCATAGAATTCAGTGGCATACAGTGCAGTGGCGTAGATTACAGTGTTGCATAGAAGAGTGGTGTTGTGCAGAATAAAGTAGAGTGATGCAGAGTATAGTGCTGTAGAGTGCAATGGCATCCAGAGCAGTTGGGTAGAGTAGAGTGCTGCAGAGTAGAGTGCTGTAGAGTGCAATGGCATCAAGGGCAGTGGGGTAGAGTAGAGTGCTGCAGAGTAGAGGGCTATAGAGTAGAGTGTCGTAGAATGTAGTGGTGTGGAGAGTGGTGTCAAGTAGAGTGGCGTTGAGTACAGTGGTGCAGAATGGAGTGCAATGGCATAAAGCAGAGTGGCATAGAGTGCAGTAGCATAGAGTGAGTGGCGTAGAGTACAGTAGACTGGTGTAGAGTGCATTGACGTAGAGTGTTGCAGAGTAAGTGGCATAGAGTGCAGTGGCATAGAATTCAGCAGCATTCAATGCAGCATTGTGGAATGCAGTGACGTGGATTAAAGTGGTGCATACTAGAGTGCAATGGCGTAAAGTGCAGTAGTGCAGAGTAGAGTGGCATAGAGTGCAGTGGTGTAGAGTACAGTGGCGTAGAGTGCCGTAGAGTGGGGTGTGCAGAACAGAGTGGAGTGGCCTAGACTGGGGTAGAGTGCAGTGTTGTAGAGTAAAGTGGTGTAGAGTGATTTGCATAGAGTAGAGTTGTGTAGCATAGAGAGGCATATAGTGAATTGGCATAGAACACACTTCAGAATTAACAATGTGCTACATTTGTGCTTTCCTAATTCTGATATCTTCTGGGATACTTGAACAGTTCATGTATATGTTGTTGTGTGTTAAAAAGAATAGCCTTTTCCACCCCTGGTATCCAGCAATGTTTCCACCCCTAGTATCCAGCAAAATTATTATCACATGAATCCTCTCACTTTGAAGTCAGGAAAATAAAAATAAACACCAAGCTCCCTTGGAAGACAGAGCCTGACATTTGACCTCTGTATCTGAATGCACAGAAAATGTGACAAAATAAGAACAAAATGTAAAGGCCTGATTACAGAAATCAAACACTGGTGGAAGGGTACAGTAAACAAGTTATGCTCTGGGGGAGGGGTGTACTCAAACTGAACAATCTAAAACAAATAAAGCCAGCAAATAGAAAGCCAGAAAATGTGAATTACAAACAGGTGGAATGCATTTTCAGGGATGCTTTCTAAAGATTCCCCAAGATGCCTTTAGCGCAGATAACTGCACTGTCTGGTAGGCTTTGACCAAAAAGGGATAAATAAACAGGGTGGGCAAGACAACAGAGGATAGACTAATAAAGAACAGGTAGAAAGGACCCTGAAGAAGGCAAGACATGGAGTCAAGTAGGAAAGAAGGTAAAGAAAGGGGGATGAGGCAGATATGATCGTGAGGGCAATGGCATAACACAGGTCCTTGCAGCCCCTACAGGGTGGGAGCACCAACCCTTCCTGGGGCCCCCACCAGCCCAAGTGCAATGAATATCTGTGAGATATGGGAGACTCTGGGGCTGCTCTTCACATTGGGGGGGCGGGTGGAGGGGGATTGGCACATCCTTTTGTGTTAAGTCACAACCAACGGTTGTATGTAGTTGGGCATCAGCACACATTTTTGGAAATTGAGATGTACTTTTCATCACCAGACTGTGACTTTGAGCAAGCGAGAGGAAGGCATAAAAGAGAGGAAGGCAAAGGTAGGAAAACAGTGACAACGGGGGACAACAGAGTTGAAAAAGAATATTGAGAAGTGAGATAAAGAGATAAGTGGTGGAACTGGAAGCCGTGAGGTAAAATAAGGACTCGGCAGACTTTGTATTCGGCAGCCCCAGCAGCCCCAGCGAGGGGCTCCACGAACAAGGTTGGACCCCTGCACGTGCCCTCTCTTTTTTTAGGTACATTAACCCCTGGTTCCGCGTTATTGTGATTTTGATGCTATTCTCGGATGAGGAGTTTTAAAGCTAAGCCTGGAAGTCCCACAGTTACAAAGTCACCTGACAGGTTGTTCCCGAGTCCAGGGTGACACTTTGTTGCTATGGTGACGAATGCTTGTGTGAATGGAGACAAAGGGAGGTGGTGAATGTGATTAACATCTCATTGTCCGCGGGGGCTGGGGGAGAGGTGAGGCGAGCCTCTGCCCCACAAAAAGCTTTCTGGCCTGCCACACCCCTTAGCTGGCCCCATCCCCTTGGGCTAGGGACGGTGCTCCCCACATTGCCTCTCACCAGAATCCTTCTCGCCCCGATGATAGGACCTGAGAGGGACAGAGATGCCTTCTCCCCCTCATTGCAGTCAGTCGGAAACAGTCCCTTAGTGCCAGGGGCCAGCGGGGTGGCACTGTGCCTTTGCCGGCCTATACCGCTCCCCCGGAGAGCTACAGAAAGGAAGCGAGCCGAGAAGCCCTGCGTGCCAACCGAGAGCGCCCCCTGCTGCCAGCACCTTCTGGAAAATGCTACGGAGCTGCTAAGTCAGTAAAAATAGGTTCCCTCCCGCCATGCATGAAGTCACAAGTTTCTTTTTTGCAGTTTTATATAGCGCCAACTCGGCTCGAAAGAATTGGAGCGCTTTATATGAGCCCCGGCACAATTCCTGGAGAACTGGATCAACAAACACAAATGATAACCAGAACTCGGGTCTAAAAATAGCCGGGTGCCCCCCTACCCAGAATCACATGCCCGCTAGCTGCTGCTGTAGAACCTAAGGTTCACTTCCACACGGTTACAGATGTGGGTCCAATAATCCGCTCTCGTTGTTTCCCATGAAAGCATCCGTGTGCTCTGATTGGCAGAAAAGGACTCATTGCCTGCAAACCGCGAAGGATGCTGCTGATGTGCCCTTGAGTTACTTTACAAACCTATTTCTTATTAACGCTATGTTAATCTCTTCATCAGTGTTCAGATGCGGTGTAAAACAAGCCTGGGGAAATATCGGGGCATATTACCAACAAATAGCTATATTTATC
Source organism: Lissotriton helveticus (assembly GCF_964261635.1). Lineage (NCBI taxonomy): Eukaryota > Metazoa > Chordata > Amphibia > Caudata > Salamandridae > Lissotriton > Lissotriton helveticus. The sequence goes on along the minus strand of NC_136065.1, from coordinate 1,837,220,446 downwards.
GCTAAGTAGGCTTAGCGGCAATATTTTTATCGCCGCGCATCACCTTTTTTTTATCGCTGAGACAACGTGCTATTAGCAAGGTTTATCTCAAAAGCGATAAAAATCCAGGTGATAGCAGCGAAATGCGTGAATCTCGCTGAGAATACAGCAATATTCACGCATTAGCGACGAAATGCTCTTAGCCATGTTATCCACCTCCCATTGGATAACATGGCTAAGAACTGGTCTGGGCAGGTGTTAGTATTTGGAGATATTCGCGCTTAGCGCAAATATTTATATTGCTACGCCTGCCTTGCTAATAGGCGATAGCGTCGTTATCGACTGCTTTCAGCCACTAACGGTTTGGGTATGCCCACTTTGCATGTCATTAGCGATATATATCGCTTACATGCAAAGCGGGGCCCAAACCGCTCGCTATCGCCTACAAGCTGTCGCTAACTGCTGTTAGCGACAGCTTGTGAATAGGGCGATAGAATTATCGCCGCTTAGCGGCCAAAAACGGCCGCTAAAGCGGCGATATTTACCTATCGCCCTCCTTGGTAATATGCCCCATCATTCGCGGAGGTATTAGGCTGTTTTTAGCCCAATTCTAAGTTTTGCTCAGTGCAATTGGAAATTACTTGCAGAAACGGCTTTCTTGAATGTTATTGGTGCGCTTTATTTTTGCTACTGCGTCGTTTCACCGGCACACGATGGCTCCTGGAGTAACGTGTAAAAATAAAATTAATTGTAAAGAATAGATGCAGGCTAAACTCCATTGTATTACATTGGATCTTCACCCCAGCCCACCAGTTTTGGAAAACCCTGTCCACGCTGTTCTTTCGTGCTCCCAAATACAACCCAAAGAAGCTTAAAGCGCTTTGTTTGCTTCTAAAGAGAGCTAGCACCAGCTCACTGGATCGAATGGGATCTGATAGCGCCCAGAAGGAATCTTCTAGCCCTCCCTGTCTATCGCAGCCCAGGCCCAATCAAAACAACAGACATTACCAGCCCTATTGACAAAAACAAATTCAGTCATATTTGAAAGTTTTCGACCGAATTTACCTTTTTTATGCCAGCCTGGTGTTCACAAAGGGTACAAATCTTCTAAAGGCACGGCCAAGCAGATTTTAAGATCTCAAGAGAAATGCTGAGCATCACCAAATCATTTGCATTTGGGACGATCTAAAAATTCTAGATGTATATACCTTTCATGGACTTTTAAGAGTCTTGGGGGATTTGGAAAGCGGCCCTCTAATATCTCTTACTACCCTTAATTTTTCGAGGTTCTCAAAGGGTATCCTGGCAGGAGTAAACCCAACTCTGTGTGGGGATAATTGTGTCACATGGATGACTACTCAACTCTCCTAAATTCCACCAAAGAAATGGGAGAGAGTCGAGACAAGTTTTCCCTGTGGAGAAAAAAGTGCATTTACACACGGGATCCTGTTCCACCTGTGCAGGGTTCTCTGTATGGAGAACTCCACACAGAGGAAATGTGTCCGTCCTCATGTAACGTAACTGGTGCTATGTAAGGCGCTCTGATACCTGATTCGGTTTGGGTCTAGTTCGCGCTATATAAAACTCTGCAAAAAAAAAATATATATAAATAAAAAAATAGTCCTGGTGCAGCTTTGACTGCATATGGGAATGATTGCGAATAGGGTATTGCAGCACCGGTCCGATGAGGAGAAAATGCCTGATGATGAAGCATGACATCCTTCGGGGTGTGTGAGGGCAACAAGAGACAAGACATGTGCTTGCCTCTGAGCAGTGGGTTTTAGACCTAGGACCATTTCCTTTTTCTCCCCTTTTGGTGAGTGGGTGACCCTTGGCACCCCTATCTCCGGAACAGTGACCCCCCTGCTTTGGTCTGACGAATGATTGCAAATTCCCAAAAGTAGCAAATCTACGCTCACACATAGGTGCACATCGGCCAGTAGAGATGCACTGTTTTTAGTGAATTGATCCCTACATGTTTTGTATTAACCGCATTAGAAATATTTCAGTCTCTGCCTTTTCACTATTTTAGTTGCATCCATCAGCCAGACGCCCTTGCATCGGAGACACCATCGGCTTTGAAGAACGTCTGACAATTATCCTGATTATTGTTCTAAATCCAGTTGCCGGCCATGGCTCAGTCTATACAGTGCTTAGTTTGAGCCCGTGGTTTCCGGTGTGGAGCACTTAATTGTCAAGATTGGCACGTGTGACAGCCTGCCACAAGGTTGCCCTGTCTGGCTAATTTAGAGATGACCACAAGAACAGGAAATTATTAATTCAATATACATAAAAAATTACTATTACCTGCTGGCCAAGATATTCTTATAGCTTTAAAGGCCTGAATTGGCCCAAATTGTCTCACTTGTAGGAGGGTGTTGGGTTGTAGTTGTGTTGTTACTATCATTGGCTGCATGGCAGGAGCAATGTGTGGAGCAAGCTGCAGTGGCCTCTTTCTCTGCAAATGTATCTTTTGCAAAGCTTTTCTATGCACAAAGGTAAATGTTTGCTGATTTTCTTCTCTGCAGGCCTACTACCTCTGGTACAGCTTTTCCACGAACAAAAGGACAGCGTTTTCTGTAAAGTATCTCTTAGGCAGAACTATTTTGTTAGTATTAAATAAGAACATGCAATATAAATCGTGGTATCATATATTTGTCCTACTAGTCATCGGCACATATTAGATGGGCCAATCTTCAACAGCACAACAATCACTTCACTTGCCCCTTATGCGTTAGAAGCAAACCTCCAACTAACCAGTCTGCTCTACAAGAGCCTCTATCCCCATGCACTTATCTGACGCCACCACCTTCATCCACCATTTCTTAAACTACCACTGTTCACATAAATCCTCTTTTACTTCACCTGGTCCAAGCAAGTCTCATACTTTGTACTCCCCTGAACCGCCTGCTTTACAGCAAGAACTATGCTCATAAAAAATAAGCATTTATTACAAACCAAAGGAGGGGTTAAAGTAAAAAAAAAAGCTGTTTTGGTTCAAATATATAGTCGTTTTAATGAAAAAAGGGAATGGCAGTACTCTTTGTCAGCTGAGAAGTTGAGAGGCCAGCAGGACAAAGCAGTTTTGAAAATAATAAGGGAAAATACCCTAAGTGTTTTACATTTAAAAAAGGCAGGTATGCATAGGACAAGGAAGGTTGGTATATAGTTGAAGGGGAGCAAGTGGGTGTTCTTTTGGAATGTGGGGGGGTGTGGTGGTGATTCAGGGGAAGTCTTCTGATAGAAAATAAAAGGAGTGAAGCCAAGGAAAACCTACCCCTCCATACAAGAATAACAAAAGCTGGGAACTTCATCGGGCGTAATATTCCTTTGCCCCCTGGTCTGCTGACTATCCAATACTTGATTCAAATAAAGCTGAACTCTAGGAGCACTTCGGAGTTGTAGAGTTGAAGAATGGGTCTACAGGGCCGGACTAGGACCCGAAAGCAGCCCTTCAAAAACTGTTCAAACCAGCCGTCCCCTCCCTGTCCCGTTCTTTAGTTGCACTCCCTTTCTCTCTCTTTTTCCTCATTGCCTGCAGACATAAGCTCTGGGGTGCTGGATGCACAGGCACCAGCCATCGACCTTCAAAAACCAGCCACCAATCTCTCCGCCCTCCTCAATCTCCCCTCACCCATGCATGAATCCCCCACTAAGGAAACATCTAATGGGATAAATGGCCCATCAGGCTATATTCGCCAGTGTGGTGTAGGGAGGCTTGTGGTGTTCCTCATGTGCATTGATGGGACCGAGTTTATGGTACCCCGTTCCGGGAAGTGCATTTGGTCACATGTGTCCATCTGCCACTACCACAAAACCAAAAGGTGAGTTCCAAGCAGAGCTCTCCCTTCCTGTGGCACCTCCTCCTAGCCTTGGAATGACCCAGTTACATTCACTCAAAGGGGCAAAGGTCAATGCTTCTTGGCTCAGGTCCTGAACAGAGGGAATCCTTCACACCTGCTCTTCCAAGAGGGACCCAACACCATGAAATCTTGGAAAATGCATAAACCCTGCCTGCATGAAGTTCTCAGTTGGGGTCCAGGCATTCATCCCGCTACTGAAGAGCACCCGGGTGCAAACATGCACTCACTCGCACTTTCAGGTCCCTTCAGGCTTGTGGTGGTTTCTTTTTAAGCGGGCTTAGATTTGAGACAGTCTCTGGGTGGCTTGATCATTGGTTAATGTTCGATGTTGTTGGCTGTTGTTGCCTATGATTCGGAGGTGAGTTGGGCGCCACTCCCAACACGCCATCTCCTGACCTACTTGAGAGTGAGGTGGAAATGTCCTCAAAGGACTCCGCACTGTGACACACAGGTTTGGGAGAAGTGGAAAAACTGTGTATTGTGCCAACAAAAGATCCCGCCCTCTACTGCCTCAGACCTCCTCTCACCCCAGCTCAGCGCCTCAGTGACTCCCTCTTGGGTGGAGTCCGGTGGGTGTGGTGGTCACACCCGGGGAATGGAGACACATATAGAGTTGGAAGCACTCCGAGGGTGGAGCTGGAGTTGGACGAAAGTACCGAGCACGCTGATTCCATTTCTATGACTGAGCGTCCTGGATTCCCAACTCCAACCTCCACCCTGTTTACTCCCAAACATAGGGCGAGCAAGCTGCATTCTGGGTAATGACCTCTTTGTGTGAATAACACATGTCCTAGGTTTGTTTAACTCACTCGATACACAGAAAATATCCACTGACAGTATCAATCACACTTTTTTCAAGTCAAAAAGGCTTTATTAACATTTTTACATAATGCTTTCCTTTCAATAAGAAGCAGAGAGAAAGGCAATAAATTGGTGCCCCTCTGACCCCACTCTCCTAGAGGCAGGGAACAGGAGAGCTGCCTGTTGCATCTAGCAGGCATACAGACCAAGGCACCTGTGGGCCACGTGGCAATTGCTACAAGGGGACATTTATAGAAAAACCTTGTGTGATTCACCTGTAAAATGAACCTTATCAAAAAATACACTTTCTTTTAAATACTCAAGATAGGTTTTTGAAAATTTAGCAAAATAATTTCTGCATCAGTCCCCAGCCTTTTTCTGGACCCGCCTATGAGCCATACAGCTAAACTAACAACAATAATAGCATACAAAAAAATAAGTTAACCTTTCCTGAATCAATGTTTTTTTTAAATATTATAATAAAAAGGGATTTTTTTCTCTTTGTTCACCATGGTTCCTCTTTTTTCTCTTACTATCCTCGTCTTTTTCTGTTCTTTTCTTTTTTCCTTGATTTGCATTTTCAGTTGTCTGTCTTTCACTTTTTGTCTTTCCTTCTCATGTTTTCATCCTCTTTTTTCTTTCCCTTAGTCATAAATGCCCTCTGTGTGACTGTAACTCAATGCCCCCATCTACGCTGTCCTGGACTTGGTAACTGCGCAAGATCGAAGAGTTTGAGAGGAATTTGGGATGGAGTTGTTTTCCCTTTACACCTCTAGATATTTTACAGTAAGTGACCAAAGACAATGACACCACAGATCTTTAACAATGTGCAGCTTATATACCACCAAGTTTTCACAACTTGTTTTCTCACTTGTTTCTGGGTGTGGAGATGACCAGACCCATTACCACTTTTGTCCAGACCCTGCATCCCCACTGGCTTGACGTGTTGAATCCAATAATCTTGGGCTCATTGTTGACAGTGCTGACTCTCGCCATGAGTAATGCTAGGCTGATGTAGGCCAATCCCTCAGTGACAGCAAGCGGCGTTGAGATTCAGAGGTTTTGGCTCTGGAGATATCTGCTTTGACATAGAGAACAGAGGCCTCTTGGAAAGGCAAGCGGTGGAACATGGCCGAGTCGCGTGACAAGCTCCAGTGGCTGGCCCCTCTCCTCAAGCTGCTGGTACCGTTTTTGGGGAAGGCCTTGTTCTTCCTGAGAATGGAAGGGGGGTTTGTCTGTCCTGCCAGAACATGGTTTGGGCCAGCACGGAGTCTATTATCTCTTTGTGCTGTGTAGTCCAGCATACAGCGGCTCGCTAGTACACCGCCCCTGTGCCAGGGGGTGTATGGTGCATGGCGCCGGGCGGCTGCAAGTGAGGCCCCGACAAGTTCTGTGGGTGGTGGTACCAGGGGTTGTAGTCCTCAAGGTAGCTGGGCGAGGAGTTGTGTGGGAGCGGCTGGGCTTGCGGGTGCTGCACCCGGCTAGGGGTGTTATTGTCCCAAACGGTGGGCGATGCGGGGGAGTTGCAGGCCATGCTGTCGCTGTTGTCGGGGCTGTGCTCCATGCCAGGGACCTCGCCGTTCTTGTACAGCTTCTTGAACTTGGAGCGCCGGTTCTGGAACCAGATCTTCACCTGAAGAGAAGAACCAGACATGAGAACACTGGACAAACACTGGGCAAGGAGCAAAGAGCGTACTGACGATTACACCCAAATACAGTGGACGAACCCTCTCCCCCTACAGAGATATTACTAGGTCCCTCTTCCTGTTGGTGTTGCTGTTATCCAACTTTCCCTTCAATGGATTGACCCCCCCGAACCCTCATCCCCACTTATGTTTGATATATTTGCTGACTTGTTGTTGGGTTGTTCAATGGCAATCATCTTCTGGTTTTATTTGAAAAGTTGTATATAAGCGCTAGCTTGACCCGTAGGTATCAGCGCGCTCTACATACACAGTTAAAAAACAGAAGGAAAATTGCGTTACATAGTTGGCAGGCAAAAAGATGTATCTCCTTCTTTTTATGTGGCTTGTTTCCACATCTGTTGTTGGGTTTGTTTTGCCCTATCCCCCATGTGAATGGTTTGCCCCTCTTTACATATTGCAGTTGTACCCTTGTTTACTTCCCTATGATAGACGTTCCCCAGCCTCACTTTCCTGATGCTTGGGCCCTCTTTCTTGGACTTTGCCTATATCTGGAATATAAACGGGGTTGTCCTTCGAATCAAGCATTTGGTTTCTGCCACCCATCTTACCCCTGCTGATAAATGCGCACCCCTCCCCTCCGTCATGGGTGCACAGGCGCCCCCTCTCACCTGGGTCTGGGTGAGCCCGAGCTGGGCGGCCAACTCTGCCCTCTCTGGCAGCGCCAGGTACTGCGCCTTCTGGAACCTCCTCTGCAGGGCGGCCAGCTGGTAGCTCGAGTAGATGGTCCTGGGTTTCCGGATCTTTTTGGGCTTCCCGTTCACCATCCTCACCTCGGGCTCCGGCTCCTCCTTCACTGTAACTGAAAAGAGCCCACATTTAGGACCGGGCGCTCAGGGTTGTGGCAAGAGACAGGCACGCGCCAAACACAGGGTCCAAAAAGCGCAAAAGTCACAAGACGTGGCCATGGATAGAGAGGCCACCTCACTCCATGTCACCTCAGACACTTTGTACACGTTTAGACAGAAGGACCAGAGCAGCAGACCAGGTCATGCACAACGATTCATTTAGTTCCTAGTTAACAATGGTGCAAACACTTCTGACATCCGCTGCCGTAGGATGCGTGATTAATGAGAATATCGAGACAGAATAGAAGGTGCACTCTAAGAAAAGTCAGTATCAGAAATTGTTTTTTTGTATAAATTCTTCTTTATTTTGAAATTCTTTCAAACATCATAGGCACAGCCAACGCGTTTCGTTCCACTCTTTGCCTTTTGGAACTTCGTCAGGGCGATGAAATAATAAACTTGAGACTCCGAAGAAAAAAAGATTCAAAGTGCGATACGATTCCGCATAGTAATCTGTACAGGCCAGACGTGCGTTCAGTTTCAAAAATGGGCCAGCCTCTATTCGTATTTCAAACGTCGAGGTTCCCCGGAATGTAATCCCAGCCCAAGTGCTTGAGATCAGTGCATGAAACATAAAGTCCAAGGTGCCGAACCTGTGATAGGGTATCGACTCTCAGATCCTCGGCGTACGCGGCGGATCTGAGAGTCGATACCCTATCACAGGTTCGGCACCTTGGACTTTATGTTTCATGCACTGATCTCAAGCACTTGGGCTGGGATTACATTCCGGGGAACCTCGACGTTTGAAATACGAATAGAGGCTGGCCCATTTTTGAAACTGAACGCACGTCTGGCCTGTACAGATTACTATGCGGAATCGTATCGCACTTTGAATCTTTTTTTCTTCGGAGTCTCAAGTTTATTATTTCATCGCCCTGACGAAGTTCCAAAAGGCAAAGAGTGGAACGAAACGCGTTGGCTGTGCCTATGATGTTTGAAAGAATTTCAAAATAAAGAAGAATTTATACAAAAAAACAATTTCTGATACTGACTTTTCTTAGAGTGCACCTTCTATTCTGTCTCGATATTCACTTTGTACACGTCCTTGTGCTCCTCGCCCACAAAGCCTTGGCATTTGTCTAATGGTCGCAGTGTCAGCGCACCAGGACTACAATACCCAGAATGCATTTACTGTGCGAAAATGCTCAGCACTAGCATCTCAGCGCCATGAAATGAGATGAAGGCCCCCCCCCTCCTACTCTCGAGACACACGTGCGCTTAATTACAAGCCCCTTGCGCCGCCGGTAGGTCACTTATTACCCTATGCAACGTGACGCACCCGCGGCGCAAGGGGCTTGAAAATAAGCCCCACTGCCCTTGAGCTATTGTTCTTGGAAGGAGGAGACCCCACCACTTCTAAATCACAGTGAAGGAATCAGAGGAGTGTGGCTGTGCAGGGAACTTATGCAATAAATGTCCTCCTGATGATGCATGTTCACTAGTTATGATCGAAAAATTGAACCTACGGAGGCCTAGGTGGAACAAAAGACCCCTTCCATCTTTTTTTGCGTGCGATTTTGTATAATAATGTTAACAACAAAGAGAGAGGAACACAGGAAGCGAAGACAGACGCACAGAAGGGGGCACAGCCAATGAAATGAACAGGGTAGGCCAAGATAGCAAGAGACCGAGCCAAGGCACAGGACAGGACAGAAGGGAAAACAGATCCACGGGGGAGGCACAGCCCAGGAGCAAAACACAGCGGGGGTAAAATTAACAAGAACTGTAAAGTCCGAGCTGAAGAGAGACAACGTCGTAAACATCACAGAGGCAGGCAAGACGGAGCAGAGCACAGGAAAGAAGTAAAATGGACAGACATGCACCCCCCTCACACACACACACACACACACACACAGTCTTTGTCGCATACTACAGATATGTATATGTAGGATGCAGAAGGTCAGCCACATCTCTGGGCCCTGGTGCCACTGCACCTGCTGCACCGTTGGGGTACATTTAGCTATAAAACAAGACTTGGAAGGAGAGGGCCAATGAAAAACACACCGGGGGCGGTGGGAGCGCGACAGACAGACGCAGAGAGAGAGCCAAGACACAGTACGGAAGCAAAATAGACACACAGCACGGCGAATGAACGCACCCAGAGGGAGGTAAAGTGAACAACAAAGACGAGCATACAGACAGAGCTCTGAAGGAGCTCCCCGCCAGCCGCAAGGAGCTGCACAGGTCAGGACAGGCAGACAGAGCTCACGGCGGACTCACGGATAAGCCCATGAGACATCTAGAGCGCAAACAGTCAGCTCCCACGAAAGCAGCGCAAAATCCGGGGCAGACACACGGATGGCAGAGACAAACACCTCCGAGCCCTGCAGACCCCCCTGGACACACGATTGGAGAACTCTGGAGTGCACAGAGACAGCCTTGCGGACAGGAGGCCGCAGAGCTCACAGAGATAGCAAAGACAGACAGACGGACTGGAAGCACTGACACAGACCCACGCACACCACCCAAGCAGGCTGCAGACCCCTAGGCACAGGCAGACATCCAGGCGAGACAGACGCCAGGACACCCCAACAGAAGATACACTGCTGCTGGAACTGTCTAGGGCGGTGACTGTCAAAAGCTCCAGGGTTACATTGACAACCAAATTCAACTGCCCTAAACAGAGACTCAGCACTCTAGAGGAGACAGATCCCAGGACACACATTCCTTCCACCCATCCAAGAGAACTGACAGACAGACTGCGCAGTTCGGGCTGGACTGTTCCCATTGGGCGAAGGGTCAAGACTGATTTGCATATGGCTAGTTTTGGGGAGCAAAACAACGATGAATTTAGGCCCAGATCTCTTTACTGGGGTGAATGAATGACATTGTTCTGCATTCCGTCCATCATTTCTTCTTTTTGCTTTCCTCAGATCAGGGATTTTTTTGCCGAGATGAGGCGAGACTCGGCCAAAGCTGCCGGGAATTTACACGTGTAATTAAACTCGATACATTTTAGTCCCATACATGTCTGAAGAAGGACACGCAGGCTGACTTTTTGACCCGGTTGCAGCAGTTTCAAATAGAAGAGAATTCTGAAGAATCGAGGTCGAACTGAAGGGGAGCGCATGGGACACACAGGCCTCAGACCCGGTGACAATCTGTCGCGGACTGGGCATTCAGGCGTCGTAACCCCGGTGACCTTAGATCCCACGGTCTTAGGTGAAACAGACAGACAGACCTCTCCCTACATTGTGAGGTGTGTTACAGGCACACAGAGGTGAGCCGGGCGTCTTCAGGCCCTGTGAGACGTGTTACAGGCACACAGAGTTGAGCCAGGCGTCTTCAGGCCCTGTGAGACGTGTTACAGGCACACAGAGGTGAGCCAGGCCTCTTCAGGCCCTGTGAGACGTGTTACAGGCACACAGAGGTGAGCCAGGCCTCTTCAGGCCCTGTGAGACGTGTTACAGGCACACAGAGGTGAGCCAGGCGTCTTCAGGCCCTGTGAGACGTGTTACAGGCACACAGAGGTGAGCCAGGCCTCTTCAGGCCCTGTGAGACGTGTTACAGGCACACAATGGTGAGCCAGGGAGGCAGGCCTCTTCAGACCCTGTGAGACGTGTTACAGGCACACAGGTGAGCCAGGGAGGCAGGCCTCTTCATACCCTGTGAGACGTGTCACAGGCACCCAGAGGTGAGCCAGGCAGGCAGGCCTCTTCAGACCCTGTGAGACGTGTTACAGGCACACAGGTGAGCCAGGCAGGCAGGCCTCTTCAGACCCTGTGAGATGTGTTACAGGCACACAGGTGAGCCAGGCAGACAGGCCTCTATAAACACACATGTGTCAGTCGTGCCTCTTGAGTCCTGCCCCGATGGTACCTCACCTTGAGAGGTGAAACAGAGCAGAGGTCACCTCTGACCCAGAGGTGGAGCAAGGCAGTGAGGCCAGGGCCCCCCTCAGAGAGGAGGGAGATCCGAGGGTCGAAGATGCGGGAACCTGACAGACCCAGGACCCAAGCTCTGAAGCTCTCCCCACCACTGAGCGTTTATCCTCTTCTCCTCGCTCTGGTATCCTTTCTCTCTTGCACAGTTGCCTTGAGTCTGAACATATCACGCTTCCCCTCCACGCTTCTCGCTTCCCTTCCTCATTCTTGGAACGTATTTCTCCCCTCTGCCTTCCTCTTTCATTCTTCTCACTTCCTCTCCTCACTCCTTCTCCCATCTCTACCTCGGACCGTTCCACTCATCTCCCTCTATCTTCTAGTTCACTTCTGCTCTCTCCACCCAGGGCTTCCTCTCACTCCGTCGTCTCTTTTTAGTCCTCTCACATTCCTGCCCCCTTCTTCCCTCTGTCTTGCTTTACTTACCTTTATTGCCCTCACACCATCGTGTTCCCTTCCCACCCACCACTGCCTTCTCTCTTCTTTTTTTCCTTTCTCCCTCTCTCCCGCCCATCGTTTCCTCTTCCTCCCTCGTCTCTCTACTTTAACCTCTGAGACCTTGTCCTTCCTCTCGCATCGTTAAACCCTCGGTCTTCCTCTCCTGTCCTTGCCCGTTCCACCCCATTCCTCAGCACCTCCTCACAACTTCTCCATCGCTTCCCCTCTCTCACATTGTTCATACATACTCCTTCCTTACTTCCATTGTTCTCGCCACCCTCTCTCGCGCCCCCTCGTTTTAACTCTCCCTCCCCCGCGCCCTCTCTTTCTTCCCATGCTCCTCTCTCACCCGTTCTGTTTCCTACTCTCCCTCCCCCTGCCCAGGCTTCGTCTTCGTCTCTGTCCGAGCCCCGTTCCCTCTGCCTCCTTCTCCGCACCGCATCACCTCCATCCACCGACCACACTCCCATCCATGGTGGGCGTGGCCTCCGTGCCCACCTCTGGTACCCTGGGGCCCGGGGCTGCGTGACCGAGCCCGGCTCCTTCCTTTGTCCATGTCCCGGTTTTCAGGGTCAAACACCCTCTCCGTGGGAGTCACCACCGCCGTGTCACGGACTCGTGTGGGTCCCCCGACACTTCCCAGAACCAGCCCCTCACGAGTGATGAGCAACATGGGGCGGGGGGGGGGGGGAGCGGGGGGCTCTGCATCAAAAACAGGGCACGGTGTCTAGAATCTGAGCAGTGCAGTGGATGTGAGCTGTGCCTGTGTGAACCCTGGATATCCACCCAAGAATATCCATGGGACACAATATTGGAAAAAACATATCAACATCCACATATGTGTAGCTACCCCAGTGGTACATATATCTTCAAGGTGCGCAGATGTGGAAAAGTAAATCTACACCTCCCTATAGGCACTTGATCTTGATTGGTTGGTACCATGATATCCTGCGGGTCGATATGCATCAGTACAATCCTAGAATTAAGTAGCTATTAGTGTGAGCTGTATCTCAGCAGCTATTTTGCATGAGCTGTATCTCAGCAGCTCTTTTGTGTGAACTGTATCTCATCAGCTATTTTGTATGATCTTTAGCTCAGAACCTATTAGTATGAGCTGTATCTCAGCAGCTATTTTGTGTGAGCTGTATCTCAGCAGCTATTTTGCGAGAGCTGTATCTCAGCAGCTTTTTTGCGTGAGCTGTATCTCAGCAGCTATTTTGCATGAGCTGTATCTCAGCAGTTATTTTGCATGAGCTGTATCTCAGCAGCTATTTTGCATGAGCTGTATCTCAGCAGCTATTTTGTGTGAGCTGTATCTCTGCAGCTTTTTTTGTGTGAGCTGTATCTCAGCAGTTTTTTGCGTGAGCTGTATATCAGCAACTTTTTTGCGTGAGCTGTATCTCGGCAGTTATTTTGTATGAGCTGTACCTCAGCAGCTATTAGTATGAGCTGTATCTCAGCAGCTATTAGTATGAGCTGTCTCAGCAGCTATTTTGTGTGAGTTGTATCAGCAGATATTTTGTGTATGTGGTACCTCGGCAGCTATTTTGCGTGAGCTGTGTCTCAGCAGTGATTTTGTGTGTGCTGTAACTTACTAACAATTTAGTGCCAGCTTTATTTTAGGAGCGGTTTCGTATGAGCTGGTTCCCAGTAGCTATTTTGTGCGAGCTGTAATTTGAGCTGTGGCTCTAACTATTCAGTGAGAGCTCAAATTCTACAGATACATATACTGAGATGTAATTCAGTAGTTACTGTGTGAGATGTCGAATTCTGCCGATAAATTGCTTGAGCTGTATGTATTTTGTTAGAGCTGTAATTCTGTAGCCATTTCATGTGAGCTGTGCCTTGGAGGTTATTTCCTGAGAGCAGTAACTCTTTCCCTGATCTGGTGAGTTGCATCTCGATGGATATTTTCTGAGATGTAATTCTGAAGCAAGTCGTGGGATCTGTAATTGCAGCCCTTTAACCGGCGACTGTATTCCTCTTTTCTCCCACTGTTTACCCTCTTTCTGTATTGCTCTCCTTTCCCACTGTGTTCCCTCCATCTTGCTGTCTGCTCACTGTGGGATCATTTTCTCCATCTCTATTTCTTCTTTTCAGTTTGTGCCCCTTCTTTTTTTTCTTTCTTTCACTCTGTCTAATGTTTTTGCTTAGTTTTCCTGTCTCTCTCGGTTGTTATTAATATGTGCTGTCACTCATGGCTCCTTTATCCGTTCTTTCTTTGTTCACTGTTTTTCCTTGCCATGTTCCCACTTTCCTCCTTTTTTTTTACAAACTTTCTAACCCTTTCAATCCACATTCTCACTCTTTTCAAGTTACCTGCCCTCTTCTCATTTGATCACATATTTAATCTATACCCATGTATTGTTTTTACCTTTTGCTGTAACTTCTGAATTATTTTGAGTATTATTTATTTTTATTCCCCTCTTTTACGCTTGTTATTTTTCTCTGTCTTTAGAACAAAGTAACTATGTTCATCCTCATATCCTCTTTTTTCCTGCCCAGTAGTTTTTTTTGCTTTCTGTATTTTCACTCCGTCACTCTTGCTTTCTTTTTACTATTTATTTTCATTTTCCCGCTTTTTATCTGACACTTTCTTTTAATTCGGCTTACATTTTTTAACATTTGTATTTTCATTCCCAGCGCAAGCTTGTGTCTCTGTCTGTGCTTGGGAATTGCAAAAGAAACAATTGATGGACGGAATGCTGGACAATGCAAACATTCACCCCCAGTCACAAGGAACTGGGTTAAATCCATCATTCTTTTGCTCACCACACCACCCCAGTTTGGACCCAGCCATATGCAAATCAGTCTTGACCCTGTTCCTTGTGGGATTTAGGCCCAGATCTCTGTACTGTGGTGAAAATATGACATTGTTCTGCATTGGAAATTGCCTACCCACCTTTTACTGCCCGTACTCCTTTCCTAAAAGCTTGTCTTTTTTTTGTATCACATTTCTGGCTGTCTTCGCCATCTCTTGTGCATCTTTTCCTTTCATCTGGTTGTCCATCTGTCCATAATTGTTAATAGGTCTGGTGCTAGCCAAGACCTTTTGATTTTATTACAATAATGTGTATACTTTACTTCTATTGGCTTTTAGTCAGTCCTCTTCATTCATTGGTCAGTTGTGTCAATATTATTTTCTTCCGCACACTACTGCATGGGTCAGTCCACTTCAACCATCGGCTGACTTCACTGTGAGTGACGAGAGATTCTGCACTTCACAGGGGGCGCATTCACACACAAAGGAGTACCTTCAGTACCAGGGACTACTGTGGCAATGTGTGCTTCCTGGGAACAAGGAACTATTCGTACTATTTTAGATTGAAGAGGGTACAACAGCCCCCCCCCCCCCAACAATGACATTTAGCAAAAACCACGCCAAAACATAACAAGCCTTTACAAAGACAGAACGTCTGCTTTGCCAATGCTTGTTTCTCGTTGAGCGTCTGTCTCTTTGCCTAATTTTGAGAACAATTGTTTACCCACAACGCTCCTTCCACATTCCCTTTTTCTTTCATTCTTCTCTGCTCGGTCCTTTCCAGCCCCCTGACCTCACTCTAGCGCTGTGAACAGGCCTCAAGGCGCTTTATGATTACAAGCAACCACCAGTATAACATTCCACACACAACCTCATTCCTTTTCATTCATTTCCCCAGGCGTGTTCTCCCTTCAAGGCCTGCCTTGCTAGTCTATGAGGCTTTAATGTGAGCGTCATCTGATGATTTATGTGGCACAGATGAGCGCCCCCAAACACGCACTGCACCCCCGGGGGCCGGCGCTCTGAGCTCGGTGTCTGGAGCCCGCAGTCACAAATCCAAGCCTAAAGTCACCGATGGATCGAACCCACCTCACCCAAGACAGCTCCTACCGACCCGGCCGGACTCAAAGGAGCGGCTTTCAAGACGACCATTCACCGGCCTCATCCCCCGGGCGGACACCGACCCCCGCACACACTACGTGCACGAGCCGTGTGTGTGAGGGGCACAGGTGAGCCCGCCCGCCCGCCCCAACAGCAGCAGGGTACCCCGTACCGGCGCGTCTCGGAGGGTGGGGAGAGGGCACGGGCCCTGCGCGTGACACCCACTGTCCGGCACCCTGGGGTGCGAGCTCCACTGTACGAGGCTTACTGTCCGGCACCCTGGGGTGCGAGCTCTTCTGTCCGAGGCTCACTCTCCGGCACCCTGGGGTGCGAGCTCCACTGTCCGGCACTCTAGGGTGCGAGCTTCACTGTCCGGCACCCTAACGCGCGAGCACCACTGTCCGAGGCCCACTATCCGGCACCCTGGGATGCGAGCTCCACTGTCAGAGGCTCACTGTCAGGAACCTGGGGTGCGAGCTTCACTGTCCTGCACCCAGGGGTGCGAGCTCTTCTGTCCGAGGCCCACTGTCCGGCACCCTAGGGTGCAAGCTTTACTGTCCTGCACCCTAGGGTGCAAGCTTTACTGTCCTGCACCCTAGGGTGCGAGCTTCACTGTCCTGCACCCAGGGGTGCGAGCTCTTCTGTCCGAGGCCCACTGTCCGGCACCCTAGGGTGCAAGCTTTACTGTCCTGCACCCTAGGGTGCAAGCTTTACTGTCCTGCACCCTAGGGTGCGAGCTTCACTGTCCTGCACCCAGGGGTGCGAGCTCTTCTGTCCGAGGCCCACTGTCCGGCACCCTAGGGTGCAAGCTTTACTGTCCTGCACCCTAGGGTGCAAGCTTTACTGTCCTGCACCCTAGGGTGCGAGCTTCACTGTCCTGCACCCAGGGGTGCGAGCACTTCTGTCCGAGGCCCACTGTCCGGCACCCTAGGGTGCAAGCTTTACTGTCCTGCACCCTAGGGTGCGAGCTTTACTGTCCTGCACCCTAGGGTGCAAGCTTTACTGTCCTGCACCCTAGGGTGCGAGCTTTACTGTCCTGCACCCTGGGGTGCGAGTTCTTCTGTCCGAGGCCCACTGTCCGGCACCCTATGGTGCGAGCTCCACCATCCGAGATTCTGTCGGACACCCTGGGGTGTTAGCTCTAACCCCGGGTGTGTGTCCTCTACCCGATGCCCTGTAGTGTGAGGCCCACTGTTCAGCCCCCTGAGGTGCCAGTCTCACTGTCCGACAAGCCGGGTGTGCGCCCCACTGTCCGATGCCGTGCAGTGGGCTGCACACTGCCTGATACCCAGAGGCGCGAAACTCACTGTCCGGACACCCGAGCGGCCGTCATCAACCCTGCCCCGGACTCCTCGTCAGTACTTGTGACGCCAGCAGGCCCGTACCACTGTCCCAGAGACAGACTCACTGACCCGTTGACCGACAGAGACAGGATCCTGGATTCTCAGAGACAGGATCCTGGATTCTCAGAGACAGTCTACGGTTCCCTCGGAGACAGGCTAAGAGACAAGGCCAAGAGACCGTCTACTGGAGACTAAAGCCCCTACAGAGGCCAGCTCCAGGGTCCACAGAGACAGCCTACTGAATGAGTCAAAAGAGACAGGCGGCTTCACCAGAAGCACGAGACAGGCGTTAGGACCAGAGGCAGACCCATGAGTCTAAAGAGAGTGACTCCAGGTAAAGAGGCACTGGGAAGAGTGCAGTGCCGGCAGAGACAGGCCTCTGCACCCAGAGTAGACTGCTGCACCCACAGAGAAGGGTACCCGCAGAGACAGGCCTCTGCACCCAGAGTAGACTGCTGCACCCACAGAGAAGGGTACCCGCAGAGACAGGCTTCTGCACACAGGAGACTGCTGCACCCGCAGAGAAGGGTACCAGCAGAGACAGGCTTCTGCACCCAGAGTAGACTGCTGCACCCACAGATAAGGGAACCAGCAGAGACAGGCTTCTGCGCACAGGAGACTGCTGCACCCGCAGACAGGCTTCTGCACCCAGAGTAGACTGCTGCACCCACAGATAAGGGAACCAGCAGAGACAGGCTTCTGCACCCAGAGTAGACTGCTGCACCCACAGAGAAAGGTGTCAGCAGAGACAGGCCTCTGCACCCAGAGTAGACTGCTGCACCCACAGAGAAGGGTACCAGCAGAGACAGGCTTCTGCAACCAGAGTAGACTGCTGCACCCACAGATAAGGGTACCAGCAGAGACAGGCTTCTGCACCCAGAGTAGACTGCTGCACCCACAGAGAAGGGTACCAGCAGAGACAGGCTTCTGCAACCAGAGGAGACTGCTGCACCCACAGAGAAGGGTACCAGCAGAGACAGGTTTCTGCAACCAGAGTAGACTGCTGCACCCACAGATAAGGGTACCAGCAGAGACAGGCTTCTGCACCCAGAGTAGACTGCTGCACCCACAGAGAAGGGTTCCAGCAGAGACAGGCTTCTGCACCCAGAGTAGACTGCTGCACCGACAGAGAAAGGTGTCAGCAGAGACAGGCTTCTGCATCCAGAGTAGACTGCTGCACCCACAGAGAAGGGTACCAGCAGAGAAAGGCTTCTGCACACAGGAGACTGCTGCACCCGCAGAGAAGGGTACCAGCAGAGACAGGCTTCTGCACACAGGAGACTGCTGCACCCGCAGACAGGCTTCTGCACCCACAGAGACAGACCACTACAGCCACATAGACCTTTGCAACAGCAGAGACAGCCTAGTGGGCCCACAGTGACAGGCTCCTGATGTCAGAAAGGCTGGTCTCTGAAAGCTCCGAGGCCGCCTCTCATCCCTCAGATGCCTAACTTCGGAGGGGCAAGTGAAGAAACTGGAAAAACAACAGCAGCAACAGCAGAAACAAACCCCCGCCTGCCCCACCCTCCTCCCCGGGGCTGCTTCCGAGGGCCCAGAGCTCGCAAACAGCAAACAAACCCTGGCACAAGCAAAACCTTCCGGCGTGACAACCAACCGTACCTTGTTAGTCTTCTTCACTGCTCGATTTCCCTTTATCACCACCCACTTTTCTTATTCTTTCCCTTCTTGCCTAGTTCTCTTTACTCTCTCTCTCGCTAAAACCACTCTCCATTTTCCATCATTTTTTGTTTTTTCCCTTGTTGTTGAGGAAAAGTGTGTTCTTCACTGCCATTCTCGCTTTCTTTTTAGTATTTCTCTCGTTTTCCCCTTGCATTCATAATTTCTTATTTGTTTTGTTTTTATGTCTATCACTGTAGGTGCCCATTGATAAATATGTGCCATTATCTCTGTGTCAAATATATATTTATATATGTTTGAGAACATCATTCCATGTTATACTCTCCCGTGTGTCTCTGTAAGCCGCCTTCTAGTTCGTGTGCGTGATTTAAATGCCCCATTTCCTTTCTTGTACCCTTAACATTGCCGCATCGGTGCCCCTCTGAATCACCCCCCGCTCCCAGCCTCCCCTCTGTGCACCCGCGCGGTGCCCCTGGCACTTCTTGGCTCCTCAGTGCCAGCTCCCCCCGCCCTGTTGCCCCGCCAGTCCCCCTCACTCACCCGGCTCCTGCACCGCCATGGCCGGCTCCCGGTAGTGCCCGTACTGCCTGTAGCCGCCGCCGTAGGGGTACTCGGACTTGGGGGAGTAGGTGCCCGGGCCCCCCAGCCCGTTCAGGTTGAACTGGTGGTAGGGGTAGTGGTTGATGGGCTGGGAGTAGGGCTGGTTCTGGAAGTAGTCGTGGGGGCTGTGGGTGCCGCCGTGGGTGCTGTAGTAGCCCAGGTCGGTGGCCGAGGACTCGGGCAGCGTGGGCGAGTCCTTGGAGGCGGCGTGGCAGCTCAGCGAGCTGGACAGGTCTGTCAGGATGGTAGTCATCTTCCCCTCAAAGCTCCCCCCGGTGAGGGCCCTGGCGCGGTCAGTCGGGCAGGTCGGTGGGTCTCTGCGCCTGACACTCTCACATCCACATCCTCTCCTAGCGCAGCGGCTCGGGGCTTCTAGGAGTAACCTGCTGCTTGTACAGAGCTCCTGCTCGGGGCTTCTTGGCGCTCCACTTGACTGCTCGGGGCTTCCAGGAGCTCCTTGGGGCTGATCGGAGCTTCTTACTGGCTGCCCCGAGACCCGTCTAGCTTTTCGGAACAATCCGAGTGGCTTGTAGGAGCTTCTAGGCGCTCTCGGTGGATGGTCGGGTTTCTGGTAGCTCCTGCTTGGCGCTGTGGGCTTCTAGGAGTCCCCGTGGGATACCGCGGCTTCTTACAGTTCCTGCGGGCTGCTCAGCATCCCCTGCTGGCTGCCTGAACCCGCGGTTCTCGGAGTTCCCGTCGAAATCCCGGCTCCTGGTTGCCTTGCCAGAGGCTTTTTTCTTTTTTTGCGCTTTAAAAGCCGTCTAGCGCCTCAAAGTTCCTTGCGCCTTCTCGGAGCCTCTTCTTTTTGCTTCACTGAGCTCTTTTTGCTTATTTCAGGGTTAAATCTCCAGTGCTTTCTTATTCCCCACAGTTCCTCTTGTAATCAGAGCAATCTCTGGTCCCAGAAAGCCGCCCTCTCCCCCCTTTCTGCTCCTCAGATCTCTTTTCTCCTCCTCCTGCTCACTCAGAGATCATTCCCTCTCCTCCCTCGCAGCAGAGTGTGTCTCCGTCCAGCAGCACAGCCTTTAATTATGGTGCAGGGAAGGAGGGTGGTTCTAAATTCCTATTGGCTCCAGAAATATTGCCTGGAAGGCAAAACAAAGTTTTTTTTTCTCTTCACCCACTCATCTCTTTTCTTTCTTCTTCGTGTTTTTTTAAACTCAGCTTTCAGTCTGCTGGAAAAAAGAAACCTCATTTCATCAGAGTCGTGTGGTTACTTCGCTGAAAAAAAAATACTCGTGTATTTATTTTTGGGATACTCTAAAAAGCTGCTAACCCTGCTGTGTTTTTGGTGGACGTGAGTTGCTGGGGGGAGGGGGGTCTGCTGTAGGAATTTAAGGTTGCACAGAAAACCACAATCTTTTTCATTTGACAAATTTACAAATTACCTTATTTGCATAGTCCTATTCACGATTGTACTCATAATATTTGAAAATAAATAAATACATATATTGCGTAAATGTATGCCAGAGAGTGTGTGTATGGGGGGTGGGGGGGCTTAACCAATCGCTTGTGTTGATCTGACCAGGAACGTGTATCATATCAGTTTCTTCCAAGGGGCACGCGCTCTAAGCCGGCACTCACACTCTAGCTTTAATATTTTTATTGACAAGTTCTAATGGGCGAATGACGAGTCTCGCGCTTTGCAAGTTCTGCCCCCCACACCTCTGTGCTTTTTCCCCAGCCCACTCCAGGAGGGCAGTGTGCCCCCTCCCCCCCCCCCCCCCCCCCCCCCACACACACACTTTCCCCCCACCTTTTCTTTCTCCCCGGGGAGGCTGCTCTGGTATTTTTAGGTTGGCGCCCCTCCCTGCCCGGACCCTCTGTCTCTCTCTGCTAATGCCCCTTTGATTTACAGTGACCCCTCCCCGGGTGATTTCCTTTATTCTCGCCCATTCATAGCCATGTGAGCGCTGGGAGGCCTGGGGGAGGCCGGCCTCTGCTTTTCTCCCTATTAATGGCTGGGTGGGGCCCACTCCACGGGCTCTGTGTCAGGAGGTGTGCCCGCTGTCAGAAGGCGCCAGCACCACAGGGCACTGCCAGGGCCCGCCCGAGTCCACCGGCAGCCCCTAAGGCCCGGAGCACAGCTGCCTGCTGCAGACTCTCGGGGGCAGGAGCACCGGCTTGCACCGGAAATCAGAACATCGCCTTCCGGTGAAAGATTGTACATCTGAAACAATGCATAAGGTGTCTCACTGAGTATGCTGAGGCATTTATCTATTGACCAGGCACTATCATAGACATCAATGCACCCAGTCACACACACATATATATGTATATATATATATATATATATATATATGTATATATATATATTTTTTTTATATATATATATATATATATATATATATTATATATATATATATTTTATATATATATATTTATATATATATATATATATTGTTATATATATATATATATATATATATATATATATATATATATATATATATATATATATATATATATATATATATATATATATATATATATATATATATATATATATATATATATATATATATATAATATATCCGGGATAGCTGTTAAAATAATTCTGAGCTCTGCCCCTTTGAAAGCACGCGATTGCATGTGGGCTCAACGCACGAGGGTGCTGCCAGGGCTCTGGAGGTCAGGCCTTGACAGACTGCAGAGTCCACGCTGTTTATGCTCATAGCATTCATGAGAACACGAAACCCACAACTTCCCGGCCCTTTAACTAACTCACGAGTACTCCCTGCTAGCACCGAGGCATGCAGGTTTTTTGGGTGAATGTTAATATGCAGGTGAAGGACTGAGGAGTGCGCCTTAATACGAAAAGTACTGTTTCAAGATTGTTTTTGCCTATATCGGTGTCGGTGTGAAATAGCCATGGGCAGACCCGGTCCTCAAATTGCATAGCGCCCCCCCCCCCCCCCCGACTCCCTCCCCCCAAATTGTTTGCTTTTATTTTATTGATACAAGTAAACACCTCGCGTACCTCCTCGGACGGTAAGTCCACCCCTCCACACTAAAGCATCCGTAAATACCGACGAAACTCATATGAACGCCCACAAGTTTGGATCTGCAAAGCTCTCTACTGCCACCTAGAGGCTTTTATTGAAAGATTGCTGTCTATTTGAAGCGACCGAGAATTACAGAAGGGCTCATTTTATTATTTACACGCAGCGCCTTCACTTTGTGAAGTTGGGTGCAGTGGCTTCACTAGAATTGATTTTTAGGAGGTGGGGGCACGAGTCACACATAAACTGGCGGGTCCACCATGAAAATTGTGACTAGTCTGCATTGATACAAACGATCGCTACTATGCTGTGAAAAATAAGTGCAGCGCGTTATGTAATGTCGTCTGGGACTTTGATAGTAGGGCGGCTAGGGCCCGAAGAGGGGCAAGACAATTGTATCTGGTGCACGTGGCCTATCTGGCCCCCCTCTAGAGACACCAGTGGCTGGATTTTCTCTTACCTACTACGGTGTTGTTTGTTTTGCAGTTTTGAATAGCAAGAACTCGACAGAAGGCATTGGAGCGCTTCACATGGGCATCAGTTAAGTTACAAAAGGTCACGTTCATATCTTTTCAGGTTTGGAGAGATTAAGGGATTTGTCCAGAATCACAGGATGTTGAGCCCGCGCCGAGACGCAACACTGGTTTCCCAGCTGCAAAGACGGCAGCTCCGGCCGCAATGCCACACCTATGTCGGTTGGCTCTCTTTCTTTAAGGTCTTTAAGGAGCAACCACTCATATTTAAAACGACAACATAATCTAATGGTAAACCTTCAGCGCCCCCTCCCTACCTGCCTCTCTTCCCTCTCTCCCACATCAATACAAAATATATCTATTTCCAAGAGAGCTACTGAGAGTTTGGTCTGTTTGTAAAGCACTCTTCTGCCGCCCAGTGGCTATGATTTGTACTGCAGGACGCTCTGGCTGTAGATTTGAGGCTGGTGAATTGAACTGGACCATCAGATAATGAATGGGATGATAGCCGCCACCGTCCGCGAAAGGGTTAACAAAGACTGACCTCTCCGAAGCCGACGTGGTAGAATTCAGATTTGGGACCGGCCCAAGTGAGTGGATTTAGAAATACCAAATCAGCACCCGTTGAACGGCGCACACTCAACCGAAATCAAGCCCAGCTCCAATCTAGCTTTTTTCAATCGGGAGAGATTGTCTAAAATCCAAAAGACGTCTCCAGACTGACCCTATCAGGTAATCAATAGATTTACCGGTGTCATGGAACTAAACAGGTGAGATCTCAAGTGGTACTTTGTCAGTTTGCACTTTTACGGCTCTCTTCTGACACCCAGTGTCTAAGCGTGGTAATGCAGTGTTCTCTGTTTTTCCTTGTTTTTGAAACAGGCAGGCCCCAGAGTCTATCTACCCTTGCGGATTTTCCTTTACTCTGAGGAAAACACATATCAGGGATTTCAAACTCGGGGACGCCCCCTAGGGAGGCCTTAACTGATAGGGGGTTGGGAGGGGAATGCCAGGAATGCGCATGCGCAGGCTCCCGCAGGCTTGCGCAGTTTCAAGAAGAAGGCTAGATAGACAAGGAAGATGACCCCGCGATAAGGTAAGTTTTTTAAATCGTTATTTTAAGCTTTAATGTTGTTTAATATGGCGGGCTGGAGGCGGGTGAGCGGCGGACGGCCAACTTCTGTTCCGCCCCGAGTGTGCAGGGATTTGCCCCGTTTCTCCACCTTCTTTGCGAAAGGCGGAAGGGGCAAATCTCCGCACATTCCGTGGGCGGAACGGAGATGACGCCCACCCCTAGTATTTAATTCAATTTTTAAAAGGTTTAACTTAACTGTAATGTTTAATTAAGTCCAGACATATTTCAACATTGCAAATTTAATAGAATAATTGTGAAAAATTCTCGGGTGCCCCAATAATGTTCTTTTTATACTGGGGGTGGGGGGACGCATCATTAAAAAGTTTCAAGACCACTGTTCTATATGATCTTCTCTACAAAGACACCATCTCAGATGAAAAGGGCATCCTATATCACTCACTATATAGAGATTCATATATCTGGCAGGGTGTTTCTTTGAGACCAGGGTTTGCAGAAACACTTGCCCCGAGCAGCAAGACTCTTGACAGAAGCAGCCTGTCCTGTCTTGCTGGACGCCTCTATGCATTTTGCCCAAAATTTAAATTGCTGCAGCTGAAAAAACCCAAGCCTTTGAAAACGTGGCAATGAGGCACCGTTTTTTTCTACAGAAGTTTTTGATCTCAGTGATTGCGACTCTCTTGTTCAATCAATCAATCAGTAGATTTGTATAGTGCTTTTTGTCACCCACGAGGGTATCCAAGCCCTGGCAGGGTCCAGTTGATTAGCCGAATAGCCAGATCTTCAGGGACTTTCGGAACTCTGGAAGAGATGAGGAGTCTAGGATGAAAGGGTAGGTAGTTCCATGTCTTTGCTGCTAGGTAGGAGAAGGAGCGACCTCTGCATCTGATATGTCAGATGCAGGGGTGTGGGGTGAGGGTTAGGGAAAGGGACATAGAGCATAGGGGTCTGGTGAGCTGATGGAAGGTCAGGTGGTGGTTCAAGAAGGCCGGTCCGCAATTGTGTAAGGCAGAGGTCTTCAGACTTTTGTAGGATGAGTCCCCCAGCTGATTTTTTTTTAGATGTTGGGACTCCCCATCACCTGACAGAAATTTCTGGAATCTGGTTCACTACATAATCATCCGCCATGCTCATATCACGGGCCATATCCGGCAAATAATGTTCTATACAATAAGAGTGTTTAGTAAACTGCAAGTTTGTGAGTGGTTGTGGTGAAATGACAGAGGCTTATTACACAGCTCAAAACACAATATTCCAAGACACAATGTGCTCAAATTGTTTTTACTAGGATTCTTTGTTTTACACATCACCAACAGCAGCAGTGGAAGCTTCTCTCACATACAGAATAATGCAGCACAGACAGAAGCAGTGCAAATGAGACAGACACATCACCGACAGCAGCAGTGCAAGCCTCTCTCACACTTACAGAACAGGTACAGCACGGACAGAAGTGGTGCAAATGATAGACACATCACCAACAGCAGCAGTGCAAGCTTTTCGCACACACACAGAACAGGTGCAGCACAGGCAGCAGCACTGCAAATTTCTGTCACATAGAACAAGTACTGTAAAAAAGGCACAAGTGTATATATGTAAGCATATACAGCCCACATTTTCATTACGCACAACAAACGTGCGTTGTATCAGAAGCAGCACTATAAGCTTACTTATGGAAAGACAACAGATACACCCCAGAATGGAGCAGTGCAAACTTTCATTAGCCAAATAATACAACTCGCTTTGCAGCAGGAAATACTTTCCTCAAGCAAATAACAAGTACAGCAAATGCAGCAGTAAGCCATGTTTCCTTAGCCAGGCGAGACAGGCAAAGCACAGGCAGCAACACAGTAAGATTGCCTAACACATATGGCAGGACAGCACAAGCAGCAGCAGGGCAAACATGGAATGTACATGGAATGTCCAGCAGCATCAGCAGAGCCTCAAATATCCAAATAACCAGAAAAGCACAAACAAGAACAGTATCGACACCCCTTACACCAGAAACAAGTGGTTCTTAGCGCCGGGACGCCCCGTTGCTGGGGCAGCTGCCGCGCTCAACAAACATATAACATAACATAACATAACAGAAAGCAAGCAGCATTAGTCAAGCTACTGCCACGTTCATTGCAGAAAACAGATGCACGAGGCCAGAGCATCCTTCCACAAAATGCGAGGAAACTTTGGCCATGTATGTCGGGAACACAGGGAAAGAAGGAGGGGAGGGGAGAGGCACTTGAACACCCCCTTTTCTCAAGGAGGGAAAGCAATACCTAGCAGATGCTGGGGCCTGTCTGTAGAGAAGTCTTCTGGAAGGGTCTACTCGACTAATGGGAAAGAAAGGCCGTAGGGTGGGGGAAGACATTTTTTCCTGAAAATAGTTACTGTATGGGCTCAGCAGTGCCGACAAACCTGCCATCTCTAGTCTTTAAAGGAATTCATACTCTGTATGGCTGCTTGATCACAAAATGGATGGGTGTGGGTATATACATGAATAGATTCAATGTGTGTATGGATATATGTTTAGTTGTGGGTTGATGGAAGAATGGTTGGATGTGAATGGATGGTTAGGTACTTGGGTAATGAACACATGGGGATAAACCAAACAAAAGTACGATCAGTTTTATATACTATCACTTCATGTTCAAGCAATATATACATGCATTTAAATATGAATGATAACATCAGAATATATATAGAGCACTAACTATACCACACAAAAACATTTTGGCATATATAATGGACAATGACAGAGCTATTAACCCAACAGAAGAGCCCTTGAGTCTGGAACCCACAACATGGCTCATGAATACACTTTAGTCTCCTTCGTCCCATACCCTCTGATTTAATTGGACATCTAGCTTAGTATCAGTCATTTCAGCTGCAGTGGGAGGCAAGGAGTCTCTTCTGCTATGAAATCGAACGCAAAAGAACGACTGTCTGTCTGGTCATTTGCTTTCGGTTTTAGCAGAGGACACGTTCTGCCTCCCACTGCAGCTGAAGCATTTCAGCTCTACAATTAACCCCCTCCTGGGACGGTGAACTGTTAGCTCTTAACAGACAAAGACATGGGCACACCGTGCCCCATGATTTTCCCTCCCTCCCCCCTCCAACCATCTGTTACCAGAGTTCTCCAATGAAAATAAAATCCCATTTGAAATGGGTGAAGACTTCGACCCGGGGACAGTGAAAGACAACAAAGGTAAGATTTTAGGGTGGAGTGCGCACCCCACCCCCGAGATGGTGTCAGGGGGCGCGCCCCACAGATTGAAGAACTCTGGTGTAAGGCCTTGTATGCATGGGTCAGCAGCTTGAACTGGCATCTTTACTTTACAGGGACCCAGGGGAGTTCCCTGAGGTAGGGAAAGATGTGAGTTATCCAGGGAAGTCCATGATGAGTCTGACTGCGGCGGTCTGTAGTTTTTTGGAGAGGTGAGCTGTGATCCCTGCGTGGAGAGCGTTGCCATAGTCCAGTCGGCTGGCAATGAGGGCTTGGGTGATGGTGTATCTTGAGCTTTGGGGTAGCCATTTAAATTAGGGGTGGGCTGAGTTCACAGAGTTGCACTACGTGGAATTCCACAGAGTTGCATAAAAACTCAGTGGAATTCCACGGAGTTCCGCTCCACCCACCAGATGGATCATTCTTATGAGCATAGGGTCTCGGGTGTAGTAAAGTATAATCTGCTTCTTATGGTTACCCCCACTTTTTGCTGATGTCTCACTGTTTTTGGGCTAGTCTTACTGGGATCCTGCTATCCAGGACCCCAATCTCTCTGCTTTCTCCCTTAAATTGCAATGTATGTACTTTAGGAATTCTCCAGATTGGATACTGACTGGGGTACCCTTACCTGTCCCTAGTATATGGTACACTATGCACCCAGGGCATAGGTACCCCAGAGGCCTCCCATGGACTGAAGCATGCATTATGCCACCCATGAGAGGCCATTCAAAATGGCACAACAGGTCTGCTACAGCAGCCTGTGTAAGCTGGTACTTGCACCACTTACTTAGATATAGGTTCACAATATCTAGCTAAATCACTACACTTAAAAAAACTATCTGTCACCCCTATGGCAGGCCTTATCAATCCTGAAGGCAGGGTGCTGGGTTTTACATGAGAGGGTACCCCTGCATGAGTAGGGCCCCTCTGCAGCCTTCGAAAACCATTCTCCAGGAGTTGTCTGTGATGCAGCCAGACATATAGGTCTAAGTGCATTATAACCTCGCTGTAAATGCTAACTTTAAAACGACTGCTTAGAAACATGTTGTGTTTGGTGTCAAACACCTTGGAATCATACCTCCACATCAGTAACTGATATGGGAGGTAGGATTCCACCTTTCTGAAGCCACAACTGTGCGTCACTGGTCTACCCGGTACCAGCTTTCTCGACCTGGGCTGTACAAAATGGACGCTGCCAACCACAGACACGATTCTGCTCTCCTGCTGCTAAGCAAAGCTCACGCAGAGGAAGCCATGACCTGTCACATGGAGGTTTCACCACCTCCCAGACAGAGTTTAATGTATTGGGGCTGGTGGGTGCACTCTGAGAGTGCCAGAATGTCTGCACTGGGGGCACATTTAGTGTCCCTGTTCATAGTCCAGCTCAAACCAGTTCTGGGAGCAATTGGCTCCTGCTCTGGCACGTAACTGGACAAAGGACATGGATGTAGCCACCCCTCTGTCCTGCCCCTCCCCTAGGAGGGTCCCTAGACTCTTTCCAACCCCTTCTGATGAGTATAAAGTGGGTTACCTGACTACAGGACTTTTGATTTTACCTGGACAAGATTCTGCTAAGAACAAACCAAGTACTTCAACTGCCTGCACGACGTTGCATGACTGAAGAATCTCCCTTGGAGTAAAGGAATTACTCCCCTGCAGTAGCAGGCACCTAAGCGCATCTGACTGGCTTGCTTCTCCCAAGCTCTTGAGGTCTCCAAATATTTCAGCAACACAGGTGGTGGGTTTCCGAAGGTCCCTGAGGTTGATCTGACCTTTCAGCGATTCTGAGACCAGTATCCCTCGTGGGGACCGTGTGACCCGAACCCCTGTGCACTGCGTACATCTGCAGGGGAATATGCTTGTTGACGATTCCTGAGCTTGTGAATTGGATTCTGTGTAGTTCTGACCCTGAGCAGTATTGGCACTGAAGAAATCCAGCCTCCTCGCATTGAGTGCTCAGTGGCCTGGTGGTTTGTAAATTTGCTCGAGGTCTCCTTGCGACTCCTGATCTGTTGGCCTGTGGGTCCTGGCGAGGGTCAGCTTGTTTGTTCTTGGGCTTCCCTGGTTGCTTCAGACATGCCCGGACTCCCTATTGCTTGGAGAGTCCCCTAGACCTTGCTGGTCCACACCGTAAACTGTTTGTCCTTCCTGTGTGGGTTGCATTTGCCAAGGTTTGTTGGTACTCCAGCCGGACATCGACCCCTCAGCACTCAACATGCTTTGTGTGACAGCTCACCTCCGGATCCTGGTCATCCTCGACATCTCCTGGTCCCGTGGCTGTAGAGTCAAGCATCCCTTCTTCGCACCTGAAGCACCCGACATCGGTGGGCATCCGACTACCGAGCCCCTGATCTCCTGACGTGACCCAGACTCTGACCCTTCTGCTTTCAGGTTCCTCTCACCTAGAATCCAGGCTTGTAATTCCACCAGACACTCTTCGCCTTCCTGGCAGCAGTACTTCTTTGCAACTCTCCATTGAAAATGAAGAAGGTTTCTGAACACCACTTGACCCCTTTGCACCCGCCTCCTCTGGGATAAGTAACATGGGTACTTCGGAACTCACTGGTGGTTGGCTCTAGAACCTCCTGTGTTCGAAAGGGTTTGCTTGAAGTCCTCGTAGAAGTGTCCTTAAACTGTAACTTTGCAACCATAACTTTCCCATAGAGTTGTACGGAGCATGCAGTCGTGTTTCCTCACTACATCCATCCTCCGTGGGCTCCCTATGTCATTGCCTTGGCTGGTTCCTTGGGGTCCCAGTGATTCTACCTGCTCTGGGCACTGTGTCTAGTCAAGTTGTGATTGTTATACCATTTTCTTAGTATATGGTTCGGTCCCCCCTGGAGCCCACTGTGTATTGTGCTACTTACGCATGTTCTATTGAATCAGTATTGTGTGCTTTATGTTCTAATCTTGTGTAGAGATTATTAGATTGTTATATTAATAAATACATATTTTGATATAACTACTGGTGGTTCTCCTTTCATTTAGACAGGAGGTGATATTTTGGTAAAACAAGCTGCCTTACATTCCTTCAAGATTAAGCCTGAAGGCTGCTCACCACAGCTACCACTACGATAGCTTTCTAAAGGTTATCTTTGACCTCATACATAATATGGTTTATGTGGACTGGTACAGGGTGCCCACTTTAATTAGTGGACAGTATATACCAGGCCACCTTCTCACATCGGGGATTAGTGTTTCTGCTCTGTGCATGCTCTTCAGGTGTGCCATAGCAGCCCCTTTTTTGCGCATGCTCTTTGAACTAGTGTCGGTCCATTGTACCTGCTCTAAGCATGCTCATGTTCACGAAGCAGTAGCACACAGGGCTGGGCAGACCGCGAGCCAATGGTACAGTCGACTATCCCCAATCCTACAGCCCTCAAGCCCTTCTACTGTCGCTGCAGCCGCGCCCACTGTCCCAACCAGAGATCCAGGGCAGCTCCATGGCTTCTCCAGACTTCTCCCAGCAGTTGGTGAGTTAGGTGAACAGGGAGGAGGTCAGAGGAAAGGGTGGTTCCGACTACAGAGATTGGTCTCTGGGTGCATCTTTCGCTTGGTTACTTGAAAATACTTTCTTTTGAGTTTTCTCTTGGTTCTTCACTTCTGCAATCCAGCCCTAAGGGGAAAACACTGACTGTAATAACATTTATTTTTATTTATTTTTTATTTTAAAAATTTATAAAGCGCAGCGTATACCCATGGGTGTCCTCTAAACCTCAGCTGCTGTGCTGCTGTTTACAGAATAAAGAACCTTATCTTCCAAAATATTAGCGCATCTCAGCAAGATCGTATTTCGGATAAATTCCAGCACTGAGAGCGATAAGTCTTTTTCAGTTTGTAATAAAGATGCAGGGATATTCGTTCTCATTCTAGTACTCAGTTTAACCTTCAGGAGGAAAATAGAACTGGGTTGAGATAAAATGTGCGCCATGCAAATTTCAAGCCAAATTGACGGAGAAACACTCATGCTTCAGCTGCGGCCCACATCAGCCTAGCTTCCGAAAGTGCACGGCAATGCATCTAAGCACGCAGTTAGCCTAAGTATAATTTTCTGGCAAGACGCCTCACTGATGACAGAAATATTTCTTGCAGGCGTTTACCCATTTCACTGAAGTAAACATGCTCAAAACTCATCTTGTGCTTACTGGGAAATTCTCTGTAGAGTACCCCAAGGATCCTCTGCAGAGAATTTCCTTGGGGTCGGAGGGGAAGGCAGACTTTTTGCACTGCGATGAGGAAAGAGGTGATCCATCTGAGAGCGGCTCCTTGGATGCCTGTTGTGCAGCCTTGTGATGAGTGTGTGGTGGGAGATCAAATCAAAGGCTACCAAAAGGTCTAGTAGGATCAGAGCTGCGGTCTCTCCTTGTTTAAATAGGGCTCAGATGTCATCGGTAGCCACAATGAGGGCTGTCTCGGTGCTGTGGATGTTGCGGAATCTCTAATGGGAGGAGTTGAGCAGGGGGTTCCATTCCAGATGTGAGGAGAGTCATTAGTTCATGGCTTTTCTATTACTTCGGCTGGGAACTGGAATAGAGAGATCAGTAGGTAGTTGTTGAGTTCACTGGGGTCTGCCCATGGTTTCTTCAGTAGAGCATTGACTTCTAGGTGTTTTCAGTCCTTGAGGCAAAGTGGGTGTGGCAATTGAGGTGTCTAACAAGGTGATGGGTACGTGGCAGATTCTGGCTTCACTTAGGTTGAAGATGTGGTGAGGTCATTGGTCTGTTAGGGCCCCTGAGCAATGTTCCCTCAAAAAATTTTTCTCTGTGTGCAGCAGTGGAGGGTCTTTGTGCGCTGCAACCATGGCTATGTGCGCCAGGAACCAAACCCCGCGTGTCTGCGACGCCAAATGGCACTCAAAACGTTTACTTTACAAAGTGAAAAGATGGTGCATTTTCGCATATACAGCGCCACAATAAGGGTCTTAAGGGCAGTTTGCAAATTGGATAAGCACGCCATGACATGATTTGGTTAAACTGGCCCGTTCTGCCCTCTGTTCCACTCGTTTTTCCCTCATTGTTGTTCCCCTCTGCCCTCTGTTCCACTCTTTTTTGTGCCTTTCTGCCCTCTGTTCCACTCATTTTCCCCTTGTTTTTTGTGCTCTTCTGCCCTCTGTTCCACTCGTTTTTTGTGCCTTTCTGCCCTTTGTTCCACTTGTTTTCCCCTTTTTTGTGCCCTTCTGCCCTCTGTTTCACTTGTTTCCCCCTTTTTTTGTGCTCTTCTGCCCTCTGTTCCACTCGTTTTTTGTGCCCTTCTGTCCTCTTTTCCAATAGTTTATTGTGCCTTTCAGCCCTGTTAGACTCGTTTTTCCCTTGTTTTTTGTGCTCTTCTGCCCTTTGTTACACTCGTTTTTTGTGCCCTTCTGCCCTCTGTTTTGCTTGTTTTTGTGCCTTTCTACCCTCTGTTCCACTTGTTTTTCCCTTGTTTTTTGTGCTCTTCTGACCTCTGTTCCACTCGTTTTTTGTGCCTTTCTGCCCTCTGTTCTACTTGTTTTTGTGCCTTTCTGCCCTCTGTTTCACTCGTTTCCCCCTTTTTTGGTGCCCTTATGCCCTCTGTTTCACTCGTTTTCCCCTTTTTTTGTGCTATTCTGCCCTCTGTTTCACTCGTTTTCCCCTTTTTTTGGTGGTCTTCTGCCCTCTGTTCCACTCGTTTTTTGTGCCCTTCTGTCCTCTTTTCCAATAGTTTTTTGTGCCTTTCTGCTCTCTGTTCCACTTGTTTTTCCCTTGTTTTTTGTGCTCTTCTGCCCTCTGTTCCACTCGTTTTTTGTGCCCTTCTGCCCTCTGTTCTACTTTTTTTGTGCTTTTCCGCCCTCTGTTCCACTCGTATTCCCCTTTTTTGTGCCCTTCTGCCCTCTGTTTCACTCGTTTCCCCCTTTTTTTGTGCCCTTCTGCCCTCTGTTTCACTCGTTTTCTCCTTCTTTTTTGTGCCCTTCTGCCCTATGTTTCACTTGTTTTCCCCTTTTTTTGTGCCCTTCTGCCCTCTGTTTCACTCGTTTTGCCCTTCTTTTTTGTGCCCTTCTACCCTCTGTTTCACTCGTTTTCCCCTTTTTGTGCCCTTCTGCCCTCTGTTTCACTCGTTTTCCCCTTTTTTTGTGCCCTTCTGCCCTCGGTTTCACTCGTTTTCCCCTTCTTTTTTGTGCCCTTCTGCCCTCTGTTTCACTCGTTTTCCCCTTCTTTTTTGTGCCCTTCTGCCCTCTGTTTCACTCGTTTTCCCCTTTTTTTGTGCCCTTCTGCCCTCTGTTTCACTCGTTTTCCCCTTTTTTTTGTGCCCTTCTGCCTTCTGTGTCACAGCTCTTGTGTGCTGTGAGGACGTAGGGCAGACTCTGGCCTTTTGTTTAAGTATTGCTGTTAATCAGAGCCCCTTCACGGGCTCCGATTAACAGCAATACTTAAACAAAAGGCCAGAGTCTGCCCCGCCCTTTCCTAACAAAAGCATAGACAGTTTCCAAACACAGCGTGTACTTTAGCACCCGCTGTGTTTGGAAACTGTCTACGCTTTTGTTAGTAAAGCGCGGGGCAGACTCTGGCCTTTTGTTTAAGTATTGCTGTTAATCGGAGCCCGTGAAGGGGCTCTGATTAACAGCAATACTTAAACAAAAGGCCAGAGTCTGCACCGCGTTCCCACATAGCCTTAAGCGCCACAAGCCCTCCCCCGCCTCCTTACCTGCACTCCTCACGACCGCTCCGCTGCATTCGCGCTGCTCGCTTCTTTCAAAGCGGCCGGCAGCGTGACGTCCTGACTGTGTGCGCGCTCCATGCGAGGTGGTGCGCGCTGAGGTCAGGAGCGGTGCGCGAGCGTGCCCTATAGGGAACGATGCCCCTGAGTGGACTGAGTTTACTGCAGATTCGGTTAAATCTGATCCCACTAATGTTGGGGTTTCCATCGAAAACATCTAACAATTAACCATTTGAACCTGATTAATTGCCCCTGTGACAAGTTCTCTGCCCAAACAGACTTTCATATACTGTTCTTTTGTGTTCATTATCTTAAAGAAAGGAAAAGGTATATTGTACCGATTTTAAAGAGCCATCACTTTGTCCAGTGTAGGGTTGACCGATTTTTTCTAAAATCATTACCAGACCATCTAGTGTGCTTCTCGCTAGCCTCATTTCTATGGGCTTGTAGAAAAAGGCGGAAGTCCTTGAAATTATACATTTTTTTAGAGAAATGCATTTAATTATATATATACTACATTTTAACTTATATTTGACTTTGCAGCTTTTAGTACTTATAAACTGAAACCTTGCATGAATTTTTAAACCCTTCCTTATAAGAATCTAGATGAAATGTTCGCCATATTTTATCTATGAGAATTGTTTTTCTTTTAATGTTATTGTTGTTTCTGTACTTTTGTGATCGTACCTAATAATGATCAAATAAAGTTGAAATTGATTGAGTTTGCATCTAGAATGGGTTTGTTTGTAAACATATTAATCAACATGTCTTGTCTTTTGGCCATTTGTGGTGG
The DNA here is from genome assembly GCF_964261635.1 of Lissotriton helveticus. Classification (NCBI taxonomy): domain Eukaryota; kingdom Metazoa; phylum Chordata; class Amphibia; order Caudata; family Salamandridae; genus Lissotriton; species Lissotriton helveticus. The sequence continues at coordinate 1,837,186,240 of NC_136065.1, read as the reverse complement.
CAGCGACTTAGGATGTGCTTCATAGGAGAAATAAATGCATACACCATGCCAGTGACTCTGAGAGTCACTGGCTCAATGTCCTCCCCTCAGCACAGTTACATCTGTGCAAACAGATATCCTTGCTAGTTTGTTTTATGTTTCTCCAGGTTTGCCTACTTGGCGGGATGACACATTGAATGTGGCAGAGACGGTAAGAGACGCAGCACACTTGTATGCAAGGACCTTATGTCCCTTGAGGCAAAAGCAAAAAAGTGCTGGGTGCAAAAACTTGAATTATTCTCAGACTCCAGTAGTTACTATGAGCACATTTCATACCATCGTTAAATAAGGGAGATACAGGAGCACCTATTTCTGTAGGTTTGTCAAGCTTGACTCTTAAAAGGTTATTCCTCATTCTGTGGGTTTTCTAATTCTTTGTTTGCACATTAAATCATTAAATTAAATCCATTCATCATGGCAACACCTATTGTTATAGGAGGCAATTGCAGTGTCCATGAATGGGAGGGGTTGGGGGGAGGAGGCTGCACATCCAGCATATGCCTTTGAGCCTTTATGCTCCTGGGTGGAGTTTGAGCCTTTTGACGCTGCCTCAGGGCAGTTACAAAAATATACAGCAGTACAACCCACCAGCACATTATAGGGCTTACCAAGATTTGAAAAGCCCTTTAATTTATCAGGAACATCAAAATTGGCTTGGTGGTCAATTGCCGCATATGCACAGACATGTCCATTTGGGGCCACTTAGCAATGACTACGCGCCCAGTCTTGACTGGTTACACTCCCGTTCCTCACTCAGATAATCAACCCCATGTGGAGGTAGTGGGGATATTAAATTACACAGTCGCCTTATAGAGGAGGCTCAAACAGTTTGTTCAACAAACTTTAAGCTCTAGACCTGCTGTTGCAGCAGGTCCTACAGCTCCTGCATAAATATATACTATTAGTCCACAGACTATTAACGCTGTCATGGGAAATACTCCCACAAAGCGTGATGAAATGTTTTTCTGGATTGCTCAAAAGACCAACAAATTTGAAGCTGGGTATCCGTACACTACCCCCAGGTAGTGCTTGAAATGGAAAAATAGAAGTGCAGGTACTCTGTACCAGAGTACTTGCTTGTTTCTGAGGAGTGCTGGTGCTCTCCAATTAAAAGTATTACATTTCTCTTGAGAAGCGCTGGTACTCTACCCCTCAAAATGAAAAAGTGCCAGTACTCAGTACCGGACAGTACCGGCTCATTTAAAGCACTGCTCCCAAGATCAACACAGAATATTGACTCTGTGTCTTCCGCTTGTGATGGTGTAACTCCTGAAGAAGCATCTTTGCAGTCATTTATACCAGTACGCATAGCATGCCTTCATTGGCAGTCCTCCCTGAGGTACCTAGACAAGCACAAGATGAGCACAGAGCTGCACCAGCTCTGGATTTAGGAATGACGTTAATGGAGAACTTCTCTACAGTCTCCTCTATCATCTTAACTCCTTGAGTGCTCATGACGGCTCCCGGCCGTCATGAGTCACAGTAGGTGTGTGTTCATGACGGCCGGGAGCCTTCCGAACGTTGCCGCTCCACCCATGCTGTATTAATTCCCCGCCTGTGCAAGAGAATTAATCAGTGGGCGGAGTTCGGACGGCTCCCGGCCGTCATGAGCACACGCCCACCATGATTTATGATGGCCGGGAGCCGTCCTGAGTACGGGAGCGCCACGCCCAACCCCGTCCCCCCTCGCACCGCGGCGGAATTTGCCCCGCAGCAAAGGGGTTAAGCAAGATAAAGAGAGAGGCTTCAGTTCTTGCTATACAGGGCCTGGAAGCAGTTCCAGAACTACCAAAAAGAATCGGGAAAGTTTATACCTCTGTAGGTAGAGATACCTATGTTTCTTGACCCGTTAAGCTTCACTCAAAACCTAAAAAGTGACACTGAGTGTTCCGTTAAGGAGAAATCTGTAACATCAGCGAAGAAAAAAACAAAAAGACAAAGGTAAAAGGAGTGGATCTCCCTCTTAGGAATCGAGCAGAGGTGTTTACAACTTAAGAGACTGCAAGAAAATAAAAAAAACAGACCGGTATCAGTATTCTGATAGCTGTTCTTCACATTCTTTTCAGGACACTGAAGGTAAAAGAACAGAAAGGGGGAGCCGACCCGAATACCAAAGAAAAGAAGAATACAGAAGAAAAAGTGAAGGAGGACTCAAGAATGATGTCAGTGTAAAGAGGGAAGAGGAATAATTGGACTTGTATAAGTATTGTGATTTTTGAGGCAGGAGTGTGTGGTTTTTAGGATGTGTCTATGATTCAACGTGTGGAAAACGCATTTTTAAGGTTTATCCTAGCTGTACCAGCAAGCTCCCCAGTTTTTAATTGTCATAGCGAGCTGGGTATTTCTTATGTCTCTGATATTATAAAAATGCAACCTGTATTATTATGGCATTGTGTATGGACCAAAACGCCTCGGCACGAATGGTCCTCGATGTACCATGACACGGCCACATCACCCCCCACCTGAGAAACCTGCACTGGCTCCCCGTCAACAAGAGAATATCCTTCAAGCTCCTCATCCACGCACACAAGGCACTCCACAAGAACGGCCCAGCCTACCTCAACAGACGGCTCTCCTTCTACACCCCCAACCGCCAGCTATGCTCAGCCGACCTCTCACTCACCACCGTCCCGCGCATCTGAAGAACAACCACCGGCTGGAGATCCTTCTCCCACCTCGCCGCCAAGACATGGAACACACTCCCACTGAGCCTACGACAGACCCAAGACCTGCTGACCTTCAGGAGGACACTAAAGAACTGGCTGTTCGATCAGTAGCGGCCCCACCTCCCCCTCTCTCCCCCCCCACCGAGCGCCTTGAGACCCTCACGGGTATGTAGTGCGATTAACAAATGACTGATTGATTGATTGATTGACCACTAGTAGCACATGTTGAAACACAGAAATAATCAAGGATTTAATTAATCTGGACCACGCTGATAAGATTATGTGGTTGAATTATGTTAAAAAAAATTGATTGACATAGGGCACCCTAATTACTACTTTACCCCAGAGAAAATTAATTCTATCCCCAGGAAGGAGCTCAAACTAACCTGCTTGGCCCATTTAGAGTCACTTCGAGCCGCCCTGGAGATGAACAAAGGGATGGTAGTTCAACATCAAATGACCTTGACCACGTATGATATCCAACCGTATCTCTTATGTTGTACTGAGGGATACGATAGATACCTTTTAACTTGTTTTAGGTTTAACAGTTTTCATAATCTGGTTAGTTATCCAGGGATAAATGATTGATCCTGGGAAGTTTGTCCTTGCCCCTTCGACAACGTGTCACCACAATCTAGTATCCAGGTGACATTGTTTTGTGAATTTTATTCAAGGGAAAGAGCTAGGTGGAGCCTCCCTTTGTTAAAACAGGCAGGTTGGAGACAATGTAGACCAGCATTTTTATATTTACAATTTTTAGACAGTATTTTATCTGTATGTGTAATGTCAGGCTTTCTGTAAAATATATTGAGAGTTAGAAAGAGTGTAAATGAACAAATTGATTCGGATCAAAGTCTGGTCTCCATTACCCTGGAGGTTAATCTACTCTTATCTGAAAGCACTTTATGCACTTTGTGATAGATAATGTATTTTAACCAATGTATATATCACGTTTTTATTTGTTTTTATGAACATGTATGCTTTTGTGATTTTAAATGACTAACATCAAATAAAGCTTATTTGACTTGACTTGTCTTGACTTGATTGGACTCTAAACCCCAGTAAAAAAGAAGAAAGTGGAAGGACTTTTTAAAAATCATGCCGATCCAGCTTCGAGTCCTCCTGCCAGACATGACTTGGGCGAGAACGCTTCTACACAGTGCAGCAGAAGTCACAATAGTACATCAGACATTTTAGAGGTTTTTGGATGCGTATCCAAGTGGTGACTTTATACAGATCGAGACTCCAGATTTAAATACTGCCTATAGGGTTTGCAATTTGGACATACAAATTGAAGGGGATGTACTATGTGTAACCAAAGCAATCTTCTGGACAAAATTATTTTATAATTATGACATCATCCTGGTGGAAGACGATTGGCCACCAGCGTTTATTACGGAAGAACCCCAGGGGAGAAAGTCATAAGGATAGTCTTCTCTCCCATAGTACCTGAAGATATCAGAGCAGTTTATGCCAGTGACTGGGATGTGAGACTAGCTCCGGCCTTATACAGAAACCAAGCGGGGTGGGACTAACTCTCTAGTCTACATGTTATTCCCCTACATAGTGAACCATAGCCACAAGTACAATATCATTTAAAGCCAGTAGCAAAATGTGGTATTAAAGCAATATTAGATGAGTTGCAGTATCAAGGCATCATAGCGCTTTGCCTCGCTCCCATGAACACAACCCTTTTTCCTAGCTCTAAGCCAGATGGTTCCTATAGATACGTTTTAGACTATAGAAATTTGAATTCATACACCTGAACAGAAGCAGTACAAAATGTGCACAACACAGGTTTAATGACAAACCTGGTGTGGAGAAAATACAAAACAACCCTGGATATTTCAATGGGGTTTTCAGTCAAAATATAACACCTGAGAGCAAGTATCTAACTGCTTTTAGTTTCAACGGAGTGCAATTTTCATTCCGACGTTTGCCCATGGGCTATAAGAACAGCCCCGGCTTGTTCAGTGCAAATTATAGACATCTTGCAGCCAGATTCCGAAGTATTGTCATATTGTGAGGATCCCTACCTAACTGACGATGATTTGAATCTACACTTAACTAGGGTAGACACAGTGGTGACTATGGTAACATCACATAGGTACAGAATTAATTTTAAGAAATCGAAGACCTTCCTGGGATATGAATTATCCAGTGAGGGCAAGGGTCTAGATTCAGACTTCCTCCAGAAGTGTGTTACCCTGCAGCCTCCTGACAGACTGAGAACGTTGCAGTCCCTGTTGGGATTTCTTAACTTCAGATGTACTTATTTACCTCACTACGGGGAGACAGTGAAGCCTGTGTGTGACCTGATTTCTCCCACATTTTCCTCCAAACGATGGTTGAACACACATACTGATAGCTTGCAGACACCGAATAAAGCTTATTTGACTTGACTTGTCTTGACTTGATTGGACTCTTAACCCCAGTAAAAAAGAAGAAAGTGGAAGGACTTTTTAAAAATCATGCCGATCCAGCTTCGAGTCCTCCTGCCAGACATGACTTGGACGAGAACGCTTCTAGACAGTGCAGCAGAAGTCACAATAGTACATCAGACATTTTAGTGGTTTCTGGATGCGTATCCAAGTGGTGACTTTATACAGATCGAGACTCCAGATTTAAATACTGCCTATAGGGTTTGCAATTTGGACATACAAATTGAAGGGGATGTACCATGTGTAACCAAAGCAATCTTCTGGACAAAATTATTTTATAATTATGACATCATCCTGGTGGAAGACGAGTGGCCACCAGCGTTTATTACAGAAGAACCCAGGGGGAGAAAGTCATAAGGATAGTCTTCTCTCCCATAGTACCTGAAGATATCAGAGCAATTTATGCCAGTGACTGGGCTGTGAGACTAGCTCCGGCCTTATACAGAAACCAAGCGGGGTGGGACTAACCCTCTAGTCTACATGTTATTCCCCTACATAGTGAACCATAGCCACAAGTACAATATCCTTTAAAGCCAGTAGCAAAATGTTGTATTAAAGCAATATTAGTTGAGTTGCAGTATCAAGGCATCATAGCGCTTTGCCTCGCTCCCATGAACACAACCCTTTTTCCTATCTCTAAGCCAGATGGTTCCTATAGATACGTTTTAGACTATAGAAATTTGAATTCATACACCTGAACAGAAGCAGTACAAAATGTGCACAACACAGGTTTAATGACAAACCTGGTGTGGAGAAAATACAAAACAACCCTGGATATTTCAATGGGGTTTTCAGTCAAAATATAACACCTGAGAGCAAGTATCTAACTGCTTTTAGTTTCGATGGAGTGCAATTTTCATTCCGACGTTTGCCCATGGGCTATAAGAACAGCCCTGGCTTGTTCAGCGCAAATTATAGACATCTTGCAGCCAGATTCCGAAGTATTGTCATATAGTGATGATCCCTACCTAACTGACGATGATTTGAATCTACACTTAACTAGGGTAGACACAGTGGTGACCATGGTAACATCACATAGGTACAGAATTAATTTTAAGAAATCGAAGACCTTCCTGGGATATGAATTATCCAGTGAGGGCAAGGGTCTAGATTCAGACTTCCTCCAGAAGTATGTTACCCTGCAGCCTCCTGACAGACTGAGAACGTTGCAGTCCCTGTTGTGATTTCTTAACTTCAGATGTACTTATTTACCTCACTACGGGGAGACAGTGAAGCCTGTGTGTGACATGATTTCTCCCACATTTTCCTCCAAACGATGGTTGAACGCACATACTGATAGCTTGCAGACACGATTGAGACTAAATATTTATAAACTAGGGGCAATCAAACCAACCTACTTATCAGAGTCATACCCAGTCACTACGATTATACCTAAGTGACCTACAACAAAGAACAAGCTGTCTTTATTGCTTACAAGCCACACTTGTATTCGTTAGCAGAAGAATGTTTTGCCTTAATTGACAAAATATAAACCTCTTCCGTGCTCATGACGGCCCTCGGCCGTCATGAGTCACGGTGGGCGTGTGCCTCAGACGGCCGGGGGCTGTCCGAGCCACCCCTGAGAATGGAATGTCCCAGCACAGCGGCAGAATTCGCGCTGCAGCAAAGAGGCTAATAGCCGTGCAAACAGTTATTTTCAAAGAGCGTCCTTTAGCGCAGGGAAAGCATATCATTATTGTTGTTTCTCCTATACCAGCACTAGAGGTGACCACAAAGGCAAGCATTCCTAATTCCCTACACTCAAGATTGGTACAGTGAGCCTCTTCTTTAAGTGCAGTGAGTGAAAAGTTTCAGTATAATTCTTCTCTTGGTACACTAGCTTTTCTCCAGTATGAAGAGGATACTGTTCTAACTCCTATCACTTTATCTGTTTAGACTTATCAGAGCATCTTCTACACAGATGGCTCTGCCCAACCTGTGGGAAGAACTAGATGCAAGTACTTTGCAGTCTGCGCAGCAGTGCAAGCTGTAGTAAAAGATGGTGAATTCATTTCACAGTGCACCCACAGCAAACTCTTAGGTGACAGTATTGCACAATACACAGAATTACATGTCCTGCTACTTGCATTAGAAAAGACTGACTCATCAGTTCCCACACTCATTGTGTCCAACTCAGATTTTTGTTTGTAAGGCTACAGTGTCAATTTGCAGCATTGAACGGCTTCAAGGATTCAAAGGGGAAAACTATAACAAATAAACTGCTTTGGGGAAAGATAGCTGTCTTACAAAACTAGCTTCTATTGGTCCATGTGAGGCACACTTTAGGCCATCAGCGTAGTGGCATTCACACTAAAGGGAACTGTGGAGCTGATCTAGAGGGAAAAGCTGCAATTCAGACTGTCCATGTAGCTGTCCCAACCACATCTCAAATGAAGATCAGCATAGATATTTTAACAGCCATAAATGCAACTAAGTAAGCTGGGAAACTCCCTGCTGGTTTTTCTCCCAAATACTTCTACACTCTTAATGCAGATAACAGTCCGGTAGGTACGATACCAGGAGTAGGAGACAGAATAATACCTAATAATCTGTCTAAATTGAACTTCATTAAACAAGCACATGAGGAGTTGGCTTCTGCACATGCAGCAATTAATGCAACTGTAGCAATGCTACAGCAATTCCACTGGTCCTAGTTTATATTAACAGACTAGGGACTATATTAGACAGTGCAACACCTGTCAACAAATCACAGCCTCCACTATAAAAAGACTCTCGCCAACTCCCCTCATGATTTCAAATATTTCCTTCTCTGTGATTTATGTGGACCACATCAGTCCCCTAAATTCCCGCTAACCGGTATAGGTACATATTGATAGCTATTGATTTATGTTCTTGATTCCTGTGGGTTTGACTACAGAGAAGTACTAGTGCTTCAGCAGTCGTAAAAGATTTGCAGTGCACAGTGTCAATGGGGGCAGTGCATACATTTAATGCAGATAATATTCCTGTGTTTGCCTCCAAGGCTTATAGGGATTTAATGTCTGCTCTGGGAATTTGTCTGCAATTCAGCAACCCGTTCAAAGCTGAATCGAAAGGTGTTGTAGAGAGAGCCAATGGCAAAATTAAAGAAGTTTTGATCGCTAGGGTGCTAAGTTCAGGTCCTAGTTGGTACTATAATTTGTATGAAATTCAGAGAGCATTCAATAAATTGCCTGGGCAAGTGTTGGGAGGACGTACTCCACATGAGGTTCTCTATGAAGTTCATGAGGTTCTCTAAGTAGCGGCCCTCTCTCTACCCCGCCAGTAAAAGCCACGTCAATTGATCAGATGCTGGACCGAACCTTTAGCGTTATTAGCAATGAAATTGCCCAAACAAACCTGTTTTTTCACCTTGATTTCTTCTGGACATGTCCTCGGCCCTACCCTCTAACAGCGTAGTTTCTACCACTGCCCAAGGATCCATTACAAACTGCGAGGACATTCCCCCCCGATACTCCTACTACCTCCATTCTTTCAAGTAATATGGCCGCCCATCCCAAGCCGTTAAAGAAATCCAAACGCAGCAAAGGTCATAAGCAGTTGGGTAGCCCTGCTCCTCCCTTTTCAGATACCCTACAAGAGCCTAAGACTGTACTAACACTAAGCTCCAGGGCACCTTCTTCATCACAACAAGAGAAGACATGTATCACCAACTCAATGAATGAACTCTTGGCAAATCTTTTAGAGACATTCTCAGAGAAGCTGTCCGCAAGTCTTAGTAAAGTACTTTTGCCTTCGCTCTTACATTTGGATGCTATTGAATCTAAATTGGTTTCTTTTTCATCTTGTTGCGGCCATCTACCCTCTCAAATAGGCACTATCAAAAATGGTCCCAAAAGGCAAGGCAGTGCAGCCAAAGTATATGATGCATCCCTGGTACACCTCAGCCTCTCAAGCCTCTCAACATATGCATGACCTGTACCTCCTGTTCCCTGTAATATATTAGTTCCCCCATAGCCATCACGCAATGAACACACATTTAGGGGTCGATTACGATGTTGTTACCAAAGGCTCCGAGCGGCATTCGATTAGTCCAAATCAGATTTGGAACCCGCCTTTCCAGCCGACTCGTACATGCTTCCTAACGAACAATTACGATGGCTGGGAAGCGTTCGAACTGTCCGACTCGGTACCAAAAGGCATTAGGAGTAACCGAGTTGGACAGAGCCAAATCCGTAAGGGTCTACGGAGCGCATTTCCAGCTGAGCGATTACGATGTCAGATTCAGACAGTCTTTCCGAATCGGTTGTTCCAAAACAGATCAGCTGTTGGAATCTGGATTTGGGGGCCAGTAGCAGGCTCCCCCTCACCTGGGGCCCTCCGTATTGGGCCTATGGGGGTACCCATGGGACCCACCTATGAAACCATGCACAGTGTAGCAGGCACCATGGGGTGCCCGTCACAGGGTGCAAGGTTTTCCCCAACCACCCCTATTGTCAATGGGAGCCTATGTTCTCATTCGTAACATAGGCTCCCATTGACTTCGACCGAATCGTATCCGGATGCATCAAAATAGATCGGTCAGACTCCCTGGATCCGAATAGTTAGGAAAGCATTCCGGAACCGATTCATTCTGAATGCTTTCCTAACAACATCGTAATCCTTTAGTAGGCAAAACGCAGATCCCTTGCTTACTTCAGCTCCCAAAGTTATACATCCTGTGAAGGGTCCTGAGGGAAACGTTTTAATTGTGCTGCCACCTATTCAACCACCTGTTATCAATTTCCCTCCGGCTGCTTGCCCTTACCTGGCTGTGCTGTGGGCATACCCTTTCTAAGAAATGACCATCGCGAAACCTACAAGGAATTGTTTAATAAACCTTAGACTGGCTGGCTTGGTCTTTTTTACATGCAAGAGACATTTTGCAACAAGGAGATGTGCATGGATAGGGCCAAACTAGCCAGAACGTTTGGGTGACTGTATCGTGGTAAATTTTAGATTAATTTGGTAATTTACCCCAGGTGTAGTAATTTGCCAAGCTGTTCAATTACCCTGGTCTCACTTGGTTATTTATATAGAACCCCTTTCTTTCAGAGGCATCGATTGAATAATTTTACTTTAGACCTCGGACAGGACGCCTTGGACACCCGTCCCTCTACTCATTGTGGGTATAACAAATTGCCCTCAGTCAATTCTAATCTGTCAGGCATAGTCAGCATAGCTCCCATTGATGTTACAGTCAGGTCCCTGGTTTCATCGCACACACCTAGTGACCCTTGCTCCGTTCCTACATTCAAAAGGTACGATGCACCTTCTGACTTGGATTGATCCGTGGGCAAAAAGGTCCGTGCAACACTAGCTGTTCCCACTATTACACCTCTGGCCAAAAAGGCCCCTGGAATACATATTGTTTCCACTGTTACACAGCAATCGGCAAAGAGTCTTCACACCCTGACAGCATAGTATATAACTTATTCTATACTTAGCTAGAACGTAGCAGGCCTTAATGTGAAGATTAATAATTGCACGGCAGGATACCTGGCTCACTGTTGCACCACACTTCGAAGGCTATGCATGTTATTCCCACCCCACTACTCCATCGATTTGGGGCTGGGCTATGGGTGGACTAGCCATTTTGGTTAGTCTAAGTCTCCAGGTAGAGGTCTCACAGGTTAAATCTGAGTCACCATCTTTCCTAGCGCTAACAATTTGTGTTCCCAAGTCAAATATCATTTTTTATCAGATACATTTCTATAACAATGACTTTACACATTGTCATTTGCACACACTATATTAGCTTGTTCAATTTGTTATCTGATTTACAAGTTAAAGCTGAAAATAGTCACTTGCAATTTCATTTTTTTCTTTGTGGCGATTTTAATGCAAAGCTAAATGGGGCATCATGGATCCAAGATGACCGTATAGATGGGCGTGTTACCACCCAGGATGCAAGGGGGCAGAGCTCCATAACGACCTTTTAAAAAAAATGTGTTTTTCTTTTTTAGTCCTCATCTCACCATTAGCATCTGCAAAACAAACAAGAAGCCCTTTCTGACCTGGGCATCCCGGGCTTCTGTTACTGCATTAACATTAGGCCAACCAGGTCAGCTTCTTTGTACGAGGCTTGGTGTAATCATTGGACCAAAAAAACATTAGGCCAACCTAATTGCAATGCCCCAAGATAGTGGTGGTGACTTAAGGCCAGATGTAGGTAAATATCATTTATCGATTCTAAAATAGCGAATTTTACTGATTCGGTATTTTAGGATCGGTAAATGCTATGTAGCAAAAAATTCTGTAAGTATTACCGAATCGGTACAATTCGGGATTTACCAAATCGGTATTTACCGATTCCGTAATTCCCATTCCCTGGAGGCCCATAGGAATTAATGTGAATTACCGAATCGGTAAATACCGATTCGGTAAAATAGGGAAACATTCAAGGGTGGCAGGGTGTCACATTGAGACTTTGTTGCACCCCTGAATAGTGCTTGTGTGCACATGTGGCAGACATACATGCCCTAAGGGCATGTATGTCTGCCACATGGCACTGTTGAAAATGCACAGATTTACATTTTCAAAGGTATTCGGTATTTACCACCAACTAATAGTTGGTGGTATATAACGGATTCTTACATCACTTAAGCACTCTTAAAAGTGCTTCCTACATGCAATTTACCGATTTGGTAAATACAGAATCGGTAAATAATGATTCGGTAAATACCAAATCGGTAAATACCGATTCGTTATTTACCGAATCATCCCCTACATCAGAAATGGCTCAATACCGGTCGGTAAGCCTGAAATTTACCGAATTTCGGGTTTACCGACCGGTAATGGGCCACCTACATCGGGCCCCAGATGTTTTGGTTGTTTTCTTCCTGATGTCCCTGGTCTAGCCTCGCCATACCAATGCGGCCCCCATCCATTTGTCGTATAACGGGGGCCTGAGGTCTTTCCACAATTTGCAGATCTCTCTCCGGGTAATTAAAATCAAACTCAAAATAAACCCACTTGTGCACTGGAAAACCTATTTATACGGTCGTCGTCCAACCCAAAAATGACTAAAGATGAATTCAATTTAAGCTTCATTTTAAAAATGCCTTCAAGGGCCTGCTCCACATTATTCAAAAAACCTCTCAAAGAGACACACTCAAAGAATAAATGTATGTTGTCCCCCTCAACACACCCACATCTTGGACACTTTGGGAAGGAGTGGGGTGCAAATCTTGCAATTTTCTTGGGGGTATAGTACAGTTTATTGATTACATAAAAATGCTTCTTTTTGAGGGGAGCTGGTTTTACATGCTTATATAGAGGTTGGAGAGATAAGGCATACAAATTAGCAGCTATATCACCCAAAATAGATGAGTTCCACACAAGATGGGGTAAAGTTAGATCTACATCATCAACATCCAAGAGGCTTCTATACCAAAAACCAACCTCCGTTTTTATGGGTTGTTCATTTTGAAGTCGGTTCTCGATTTCCCAATTGCCACCTACGTTCTCTTTCTCAGCTGAGAACCAGGAACACAATTGTAGATATTTAAATTTGAAAAAAGAGCTGCCTATTTTTAATCTTAAGACCTCCCAAGGAAGAACACCATCAGATGATATTAGATCCGACCAGATCGTAATTCCTGCCTTCCTAATAGGGGATGCAAGACTGTCTTCCAGGCATAAAGGTAGCCCGGGAGAATCCCGGATGGGAGCAAAATCCGAATAATAGTTGATCCCCCATCTTACTCTCACTCTATACCACACATTGAGCGCTGTTCTTAAAACTTTTAAACAAACCCTCTTATAGAACCTCGGAGGCCCAAACTTATAAAGAAATCCAGTTCCCCCTCCTTCTAGCCTGGCCATCATGCACATGATCTTCCCCCAGTTAGTTTCGACATCAATGGTGAGCAGAGACCGTATATTTTTAAACTGGAAAGCGAAGGAGTACCATAGCACATCTGGGAGAGCCAGGCCTCCCTTATGGATCCTTCTTGTCAAATTCTTCCAGGATAGCCTAGCGTTTTTAATAGACCATACAAAACCTCCTATTTTACCTTGAATTTTATTCAAATGCTTACTGGAGAATTCAAGAGGAATAATACTAAACAAGTAGGTCAGTTTAGGCAGGATGACCATCTTGACAAGGTTTACACGACCGTAAACAGTCAATGGCAGGTTCTGCCATCTGGAAAAAAGATGGTCAATTTCCTTGGCCACTTTTCTTAGGTTTATCAAGGGAATGTCCACTAGATCTTGAATTATGGGGATCCCTAAATACCTAAATTCCTTACTGCAGCTTCTAGTCCAATTGTCGACGCCCCAGCACATGACCTCTGTCTTGGAAGAGTTGCCAAGATATCCAGAGTACCGACCAAATTCCTTCAGGACAGCCTCCACCCTTGGGAAAACCTCAACTGGGTTATTAGTATAAACCAGTAGATCGTCCGCGTATAAGGCTAACTTACAGCTGTAGTCTAGAACTTGGAAGGGAGTGACTTGGCCATCCAGTCTCAGGGCCTGGGCAAGATGCTTAATGTAGATGTAAAACAATAGGGGTGAGATGGGGCAGCGCTGCCTTGTCCCCCTTGTTATATTGAAGCTTGGTGTCAATAGGCCACTCAAGAGTATAACTGCTGAGGTGCCCTCGTAGCATCTAATAAGGGTCTGTATAAACGTCAAGACGAATCCCATGACTTTGAGGGTTTCCCAAGGGAAGACCCAGTTGACACGATCAAACGCCTTGGCTGCGTCAAATGCAGCCACAGCCAAGGGCTCCGACCGCGCTGTTGCCAGGTCAATGCAACCTATTAGCTGTAACGTTAGTTCTTGAATGAATCTCCCTGGGATGAAACCCTTTTGGTCGACATTTATCAGCTGCGGGACGATCTTGACCAATCTCCCTGCTAGAATGCTCATAAAGATCTTATAGTCAGCATTAAGCAGGGAGATTGGTCTATAAGAGTCTGCTTTAAGAGGGTCCTTACCGGGCTTTAGGATAAGGACAATCGTTGCCTCTTTCCAGGATTTAGGTACCCTGCCATCACAGCTATAGATGTAATTGAACAGTTCACACAGTCTAGGAACTATCTCGGTCTTGAGAATATTATACATTTCCCCAGGGAGAGCATCTGTCCCCGCAGCTTTGTTGTTCTTATTCTTTTTTATATGGAGCTTGATTTCGTCTTCTGATATAGGGACATCCAGGGTTTCTCTGCAACCCTCTGTTAGTGTGGGAAGTGCCTTATTACGGAGCCACTCTTGGATATTCCCGGGACTTAAAGATATCTCACCTTTGTACAACTCAGTAAAGATGGAAAGGAGGTGCCTCTGCATGTCCTCCTGTTTACAGGAGATCGCTCCGGTCTCGCCATTGATCAATTCATTAATATTGTTCTTGGCCCAGTCAGCCTTTGCTTAGCATGCCAAAAGGGCACCCGCCTTTTCGCTGTACTCGTAGTTTTCCATGTTGTGGGCCATCCACTGTGCTCTTACTTTATTGTCCAGCTTCGCCTTGTAATTGAGGCTTAAACGCTCCAAGTCTCTGAAGACCTATATCAGGCTGTCAGGGCGACACTTCAGCCTATCTCCTTCAAGCTTGGAGTTCTCCCTCTCCAATAACCGAAATTCTAAAGCTTCTTCCCTATTCTTGGCACATATCAAGCTATGTAGCTGTCCACGCAGGTGGGCCTTAAACGCGTCCTAAACAAAGTCCGGAGATGTTGAGCCTACATTGTCAGAGAAATAATCTGCTGTTGTAATTTTAAGGGCCCCAATGATATCAGAGTTAGAGAGCATTGCCCTTTTCAATGTCCACATAGGATTGGGGTTTGGCTTTTTCCCTAAAACAGATATTGGGGCGTGGTCTAAAAGAATACAAGGGAGGATAGTGTAGGAGAGTAGGGTCTGCTATCCTATGGTCACCCCATTTTTTTGCTTTTTGCTTTACTGGTTTTCGACTTAATGTGGCTGTGGGCCTGCTAATCAGACCCACAGCCCTGCTGTTCTCTATCTAAATTCACAACCATGTACCTTAGGTACATTACCAATTGGGATTGGGTGCCCTTATGAGCCCCTGTACAGTGTACTATAGGTACCCAGGGCATAGGTGCATCCAAGGACTACCAGGGGCTGCATCATATCTTTTGCCACCCCTGGCTGGCCATCTAAACTGACACAACTGGCTGATCACTCAGCTGGGGCAAGGTCGTGTAATCACCCCTTGCTTAGATACAGTATACCTATGTCTAACCTTATATCTGGACACATGTACACCTATAAGTCACTCCTATGGCAGGCCTTAACAATCCTGGAGGCAGAGTGCTTGGTTTTATGTGAGATGGTGCTCTAGCATGAGCTGAGCATGTCTGCAGCTTTCAGAACCATGTCCTTATAGCTGTTCTAGAATATTGCCATACAATATACTCTTAAGTGCATTATGAATCTCGCGGTTAAATGCTATCTTTGGTTTGGCAGTATCAAAACATGTCGTGTAAGGTGTCATACGCTTTGGAATACTAGCCCCTCGCCAATTCTGGTGACGGGGGTAGCATTCCACCCTTCTAGAGGGAGAAGACATGTTGCGAACATTAATCCCGGATAAAGTTAACCAGAGCCTCAGCATCACAAAATGAATGCTGCTGCCACAGACACAAGTCTGGCCTCCTGCTGCTGGCCGAAACTCCGGCAAGGGAGGCCTGGACAATAGGTTTCCTGTCACAGGGAGGTGCTAGCACCACCCCAGACAGGAGTTAGTGGATTGGGGCAGGGAGGGCTGAATGAAACTAGACACTGCCTGGGGCACACAAGGTGTCCCATGTATAGCCCAGTTCAAACCGGTGCTGGGGCACTCCAGCCCCAGCTCTGGCGCGAAACTGGACAAAGGAAAAGGGGTGTAACCAACCCCTTCCTGGGTCCCACCCATAGAAGGGACCTAGCAGGTAATCCAGCCCCTTGATTTGGAATAAAGGTAGGAGCTGTGTCCTTAGACTTTATATAATCCTAACTGAAACTCTGATACGAAACTCTGGACCCTTCGACATCCTACTCGATGTAGAAGACTGAAGAATCTCCCTTGTGGTCAAGGAGTGACCACCATGTGCAAGCAGGCACCATCAAGCGCTCAACGGTTTGCTTTGTTGTTACTCCCGCCGGAGCTCGAACAACAGAGATCGACAAGACCCAAACTTCCAGACATCCAACAGCTCGATCCACAGCCACAGCAAAGCTGAGACCTGTGGAGGCGACGTGAGACGTGGGACCGGCCATTTTGGAAAGCCAGCAAAGTGATTTCTGTGCAGCTCCCGAGGCACCCTCGAAGCTGTGCATTGGGGATTGAGAAGAACCAGCCCCGAGCATCATTTGCCCCGAAGATCACCTCTCCACACTCACCGAGTGCTGCGTGGGGCCCTTTTGCATTTTCCTGCTCGATGCGTCTGTCCGGTCACTTGCCCGTTGGCTAGTGACCTCTGTGACGATGAACCTTTGAATTTTCAACACTAGTCTGGTTGCTCCAGACTGGCCCTTGCTCCCCTGAAAAGGAGCAGCCCATCAGACCTTGTTGGTCTGATCCAGAAGCCATCTTTGAGTCCTGAGTGGGTTGCATTTGCCAAGGCCTGTTGACTGCGAATCGAGATCCGACACCGCAGACAGCGAGAGCCTTTGTGGGACAGTCCGTGTCCAGTACCTGGTCATTGTCGACACCTCCTGGTCCACGTGGCAGCGGAGACAAGCTTCACAACATCACCTGATCGCAACCCGACATCGCCTGGTTCCTTCCTGGTCACTGGCTAGTGACCCAGACTCTGTCCTCCCTGCTTTCAGGTACTCTACATCTTCGATCCACCCTTGGATCCAACCGGACTCTTCTCTCCTGGTCGCCTGCAGCATCTTTTTTCCAAGGCTCCAAAGAACTCCACGCCAAAACACGACACACTTTGACACCTATGCACCCGTTTCCTGTGGGTGAGGTCACGCGAGTACTGCGGTGCTCTGGTAGAGATTTACATCCCTAGTGTCCTAGTTTTAAGTGGTTAAGTTCTAGTCCAGTCGGAAGACTTCCAAATCTGCAACTTTCTAACTTTACGCACCCATTGACTTCTATAGGTGCACACGTGTGCATTTAGACACTGCACCCGCATCCTGTGGGCCTCCTACGTCCTAACTGCTGTTAGTCCAGTATAGCCCCAGCAATTCCCAAGGTCTTAGGCCTTACATTGTGTGTGATGTGGTTCTTATACCACTATTTTAGTATATGGTTTTAGGGGCCACCAGGGCCTATCCATATTTGTGCAACTTTTGTATGCTATATTAAGTTTCTTGTTATATGCTTGTGCTCCTGTGCTCATAAAGAGTTAAGGGGATTTATTTAGAAATAAATACATATATATTTTGAATATATAACCTGTGTGGTGTCCTTTCATTTGGTATTAAAAGGTTTGCATATGGTAAAACAGCTGGCTTCACATGCCCTCTTGAGTTTAGCCTAAGACTGCTTTTGTCCATGCTACCCCTAGGATAGCTGGTCTATAAGGTTGACTTTACAACCATCACCATAAGGGTTGTTTGGACTGGTGCAAGGTGCTCACTAGAATAGTGAACACCATATACCAGGCCAGCTTCTCACAGATAGTAATATCTGCTAGATTGCCCAGTCCTAACCTGTCTGTAAAAATGTAGTAAATTCTAGAAGAATGACCATGCTTTTTGCAAAAAAAGTATAACCCTGTTCTATACCCTTTTTAGCCCTCCAGACATCAACTAGTCCAAGCTCGTGGGTAAACGTAGTTTACAACGCGGTGTTTACACCGCACGACCTTTACCACGCTGCCATTACAACGCAAGTCGTTACTACGACTTGCGCTGGATGACGCTGTTGGTTAAGGAATATTGTAATTTTATATTCCAACACCTTCCCTACTGTTATGTGGACTGGTGTTGGAATATAAAATTATAATAATCCTCAATCCGCGACCTCCAACGCAAGTCGTTGTAACGACTTGCGTTGTAAAATACGCGATGTAAAGTACCGCGATCAAAATGATCGCATTGTACTGTCATACATCCAGCTCGTGTATCATATTAATTATAGCCCGGCAGGTGCGAGGGACAGCAGCATATTTACTATGGTTTGACCTGTTCCTGAGAGGACTGAGAAGGACATTAAAATTACCCCTGATTATTACCGGGGTGGTGACCTCCATTAACTTGGTCTGCACTCTATGTAGGTAGGCTGGGTCGTCAACATTGGAACCATAGAATGAAACAACAGTAAGATCCACTCCCTCAATGGCCACCCGTGCCATTATCCACCTTCCTGATTGATCAGTTAAGAATGATTTAATAGTGGCCGCGGTACCTGATCTAATTAAAATCGCCACCCCCCTTACTGTGGACTGTCTGCTCAGAGGAGCGATGCTGCCCAACCCAGCGATATTTTCCGAAAACAGCTCTAAACTCTGAACTGAAGAGGAACTTGAGCAGAAGATTGCTCTAAAAACTTCATAGCTAGAGAAATGAAAGTGAGTTAAAAAGAGTGTGGACCACTTCTCAAAATTACTTTAATAAGAGGGTGGCTCTAACTCTCTTAAAAACAGTGAGTATTATTAAAGTAATTTTGAGAAGTGGTCCACACTCTTTTTAACTCACTTTCATTTCTCTAGCTACTGAAGAGGACCCAATGAAGACAACTGGCTACCAATGTTCCATTGGAGCCTGAGGGTTCTTTTAGCTAGATCTTTGAGCACGTGCACTCTATTTTTCCTACTGCAAACAACTACCTTTTCTGGGGTTTAGTAGCGTCCTGAACAGAAATTTGTTTACCTACTGTGTTTGTTACTCGTTTTAACACTCTCTTGTTGTTTGATATATGGATTTATGAGGGGCATGAGAGTGTTTTCTTCCGGCCCTTACTCTCTTGTTGATGAAGCTAAAAACTTCATAGCCAGCCTTTGTCTACATGGACATCGGAGCCCATTGATGTTCCACAAAATAAATCTGGTCTTAGTGCTCATCGCAGATTATAAACCCCCCCAGCAACCCAGGCCTCGATTGAACTCTCCGGAAGTGGCTTACCCCTCAGTACGCCTTTGAGAGTGAGGACACTTTTTATATTTTTCCCTTCTGCAACCCCCCGTGCTCCCCTTCCCCCCCTCCTTCCCTTCCCCTCCGGTGTCCACAACAACCCCTCACATCCCTGGGGAACCCTCCCTTCTCTTCTGAGCATACGTGCTTTGGACAAGGACCTCTGGGCGTGATCATAATACAGAAACCGGGTATAGACAGGGCCCAATCCCACCAGGCACTTAGCTATGCAATAGTGCAGTAATACGGTTGTTCAATGGTTAGGTAAAATTATGTAATTTTTTTTTTCTCCAGATAGATGCCTTGGCCCCCATGGCCCTAATTATACCCCCTTCCTCTACTTATTTTATCTAGTAGGGCATCCACTTCCTCTATTTGACGCAAATTGTACATATGATTGTTCCACATTATCCAAAGAGATCCAGGAAACCTCAACTGAGTCTTTGCCCCTAATGTGTTTAGTGTTGGCATCCTTTTGCCCAGCTCCTACTGTTTCGTTGCCGTGATATGAGAGACATTGGACCGAATGGAAAAAGAAAATGAACTGGAAAAGGAATTGCTCTTAACCTGGCCGGCTTTCAAGGCCAAAGATAGGATTTTTTCCTTAATGGAATATGTGAGGAAATTAATCAGGATTTTCCTTGGCCGTTGCTATTCAGGATTCCTCCTGTATGGATCACGGTGGACTCTTTGAATATCGAAGGCCAAATCCAACTCCGGCAGATCTTTTAAGATGGTTACTTTTAAGAGGGAGACCACAAAGTTTTTAATATCGTCTCCCTCCAGATCTTCAGGCACATTTAGTATTTTCACGTTATTCTTTCTTGAATGATTTTCCAGACGCTCGATGTCGTCTTTTAGCTCCCTGTTTTATTGTACCAACTTATCCACTGTAACTGAGGAGGAGAGTAAGGCATCCTTGGTCTTGGAGATCTCTGCCTCGAGGACATCCATTCTAAGTGAGACCTCTTCCACTTTTTGTGCCAATGTCTCGCATGAGGCCTGAATAGCGGCTTGATTAGCCTCAGAGATAGTGAATCTTTTCCCAATATCCTCCTTTAGGCTTAGCAGGATATCAGCCAATGACCCAGGTGGAATTGTAGTTGGAGGCAAAGGAAACATAGGGGTCCCAGCCAACAAAGTCCCGGATGTAGAGGGAGAAACGTCAACTTTCTCATTAACAGTCACAGTGCCAGAAAGATTTTTAAGATTGTCCAGTACTGAAAAGCTATTAGATAGCTCCACTGATGCGTGAACAGCCACCTGCATGTCTGGTGTATCTACCTCAGCTGTTACGATAGCAGGGAGGCTAGAAGAGGGTTGATGGCTCTCTATAGATGTGCAAAGGCCTGGCCGAGCAATAGTCGAGGTAGAAACCATTGAGGAGGTAGATAAGACCTTATAGTACGTCTTTAATGATGGCGTTATTTTGAGTTTAGTGGACAGGCCCCTTTTGGCTTTCCCTCTCCCCCTCCCCCTACCAGGGGGAACACTCTCCGTGGGTAGACTCCCTTTCTTTTGTCTAACAGTGGCCTTTACCTCTGTAATTGGGGGGGAAACCAAGGGGGATTTTAACGGAGCCGAGATGAGATTAGGAGCCCTATTATGCAAAGTGTAATGACAGATGGCAGGCTCTACTGGTTCAAACGGTTGTTTTGCCGTCGCACAAGTGGGGGCACTTTGGGGGACACTGTAGACAACCTCCTCCATGCACCCCGGGCCTACACTCCCTCCACCGGACTCTTGACCTCACCCGAGCTGACCCTTATCGCTGCATTGCGCTCATAGCAGTCTCTGAGGTTGGAACCCTCAGCGGCCTGCTGAGTTGTTACATCCCCATAGGAGATGCTGGGGAGAGAGGCATGCAAGAGAGTTAGTGAGTCTAAAAAAACCAAACCCCCCCCCGAAAATAAGTCCAAACCTTACTTCCTCCTTTACGCGCAAAACTGCCAGTAGCACTGTCAGGGAAATACCGAGTGCTATATTTGACTGCCTGGGCTTTCTCCTCACTGTTCTCCTCGTTGCTCGCCCGGATGCCTGTTCGTATCGGTGTACACTTCCTACTCAGGGCGTGATGGAGACGCAGGCTCCAGGTGGAATGACAGGCTGCCCCGGGCCACCAAAGGTGGCCACTTACGAGGGCGGCCACCCTTAGTGCCAGAGGATGGCGAGGACCCAGGTGCGGTCTAGTGTTTGGGGGACCAGAAGGTCCCCCTGTGATGTCACTTCCTGTGTCGAGGGGGAGGGGCCTGTAACGCACCCGCGATTAACACCACGGAGGTTATGGCTCATCAGGTGGGCAGGTCGCGAGGGGCGGTCTGCTCTTGGATCACCCGTAAGATAACCCAACATGTTGGCATAATGTACATGCTAATAAAACTGCAACAACTTTCTCCAACAAAATCATGGTGTGGTGTCTGTTATTGGGGAAAGTTGGAGGAGGAACGATCTAGGGTATGGGCCGATATTGGCACTAAAACCCGGAACTGCCGACTCGGGGACCGCCGCCTCCACTCTTTTGTTGCACCCAAGAAACGCAGCCGCGAAGGTTCCGGGGCTGCTCTCTCCTTTCTCTCCTTTCCATCCTTTCCGTCGCACACCATCGAGTTGCGGCGGAAAACGCCTTACCGGCCACACAAAGCAAAGTCTCTCCAAGAAAAGAGAAATGAAAAACAGGAGAAAAAGGACCCCCAAGATTGGGTAAAAAGGGGGAAGGGTTCGGCATCCACTTATTATCGAAAAGAAGAAAAAAATGTTTTTTAGACGTGCCCGCTCCATCTCCTGGCGAAAACGAGCATCGCACGCCAGAGGAGCTCAGCAGCGGCCGTTAGCTTACGGCTGCCATATTCCCCCCTGATGAGCTCCATAACTACCTCATCGCCCAGGGCTTGGTCGATTTACTTGAGACACTAGGAGGGGCCAATAACATGGTTCTATCCTTTGGGGGGGGGCCTCACTAACAAATTATATATTTGTAAGCTCTAACGTTATATCCTGGTTCTCTAAAGGAGATTTTACCACCATAGTGGGGAGACCATAATGCTCTTTATGCCTCCAGGCTGTTACCGATCAAAAGACATCTATGTAATACTAACTTAGGGGGTCATTAGGATCGCGGATTTCCCGCATCCTTCCGCCGGCCCGGAGGATGTGGGAAAACCGCCGCGGATGCTTGAAAGACCCACCACCAAATTAGGATGGCTGGTGGGTCTTGGAATCTGTCCGCCACTTTTCCGCCGCGGTCGCCTTCCGACCGTGGCGGAAAAGCATTAACGTGGCTGGCGGTGTCTTTCAGACACCGCCAGCTATATTATGATGGAGTAGAAAGTATGCTTGGGTGGTTTGATGGGGCATTTTCTATGGTAAATCAAAATCTGAGAAAGGCATTAAATGCACAGCCCAGGGTAAGATTTGAGATTCTTCAGGCACGCTGTGAGTATAAAACCGTGCTCTTACACAGAGGGAACAATATAAATGGGACTGGGAGCTGCTGTAAAATGCACCCATGGGGAACGACAATAAATTCCTTTGGGAATTAGTAAAACAAATAAGATCAAGGAACTCCCTCACTAATCCTCTTTTACAAAACAATATCTTAGGCTCAGATTCGGTCTCTCACTTTGTCTCTCTCTACAATATTAAGGATGACCCGAGTATGCTAAATGTTCTGCACAGTAGACTACAGATTTCCTCACCCCTCTTAATATCCTAGCAGGAAGGGCAGGAAAGCTCCAGGCCCAGACGGGGTACCGATAGATTTGTTGAAATGTATGCCTGAGATATGGGGTCCCCTAGTCACCAATACATTCAACTCTTGCCTAACAACTAATATTCCTCACTCCTGGACCACCACAACGGCTGTGCCAATATTAAAAAAGGGCGATCGCATGTGTCCCTGGTGCTATCGCCCAATTTCACTTATCTCGGTAGTACAATCAAAATCATTGGCAGAGTCCTACATGACCATTTAGTTAAATGGGCAGCTTTTCAATTTGGGTTCCGTACAAATGTAAGTGCCTACGAACAGTGTCTGAACCTGGCCTTGACAATTTCCAAGTACCCCAATGCCTGACGGTTTCCTATTTATCTCACCTTCATGGATCTGTCCACTGCTTTTGATTCCATGAACAGGACCAAGTTATGGTTAATGTTGCTGGATCAAAGAATGGACCCTCCACTGGTGAATTTTCTGTACTTATCACACACTGATCTCTCAGCTACAGTACGTTTAAATTCTCATGGCGGGCTCTCATCTGACTTCCCATTCAAGAACAGAGTGTGACAGGGGTGCATACTGGCACCCCTACTTTTTATTCTTTATATAAATGGATTAACAGCTCGCTTAACTTTTTCCCAATTAGACATACCCAAATTAGCAGGTACTCCGGTCCCTGCATTACTTTACGCGGATGACGTGGTTCTGCTAGCCTTTACTCCGAACACACTGGGACACCAAGTGTTACATTTTTATGCAAAATTTTGATTTAAAAACAATTACACCAAGTTGCATATCATGTCTTGGGGACCTGGCAAATCAAGGCTAAACAAAATCAGCATTAAGGGGCAAGCACTAACATGTGTTGACGAATTTTGTTACCTAGGCTTGACCTTTAGCTCTTCCTTTGTTACCTAGGCTTGACACTAGTCTCAAAATAGTAGAACTGCAGGGACAGTTTGTAAGCTTATCAGACCAGGTTTTAGAGGGACTGTTTCACCAGGACTGAAGGTGTACAATTTGCAGTGTAGCTACTTATGGGTCAGGAGTGTGGGGCTTTAACAAATGCTGCTCCCTAAAGGCAGAGGAAAATCGTTTTCTCCGGCAGATGTTGAGTTTACCACCTACCACCTCTAGTTTCATCATTCATTCTGAGATAAACCAGGGCTTTATTTCTGAAAAAGCACGTTTGGCGCCACTTCTGTTACGGGCCAGTGTCGAGACGAACCCAGCAGCAAAGTTATGTAGGGATATCATCCTCAACTGTCTCACGCTGGATAATGCCTTCTCTATTCCACGGATGAGATATATACAGGATACTTTAACAACCATTGATTTATCTTTTTGGATTACTGAACCCAGCAGTATTTCCAAAATTGATAAGACAGAGGTGAAAGCATCATTCCTGGAGAATTGTGTAGATACAAGAATGAAAAGTAGCAAAACCCTCAGTTTTGAACTACTACAGATTCTTAGTCACAGGTGAACTCCCTATGTATTTATCTTTAAATCTCACACAATATTTATTTTAATTTTGTTATTTATAAGTTTTTTATAGCGCTGGCTAGACCCGAAGGTATCAGAGCCCTTTACATGTAATGCGAGATCATTAGATTTAAGTACTTGCAAAAAAACAGGCAAAGAAAAACGTTCGGCCGCTGCGGTAGTTACAGTATGCAGACACAGGTGTGATCACTTCTCTTTCGCTTCAGGGCGGCGTCAATTTACTGGTCCCTGTGTTTTAAAAGCTCTTTAGACCTAGAGGGAAATACAGTATCGACATGCCCCTGTGATAATCAATCTGCACAATAATTTTTGCACTTTATTTCTTTTGCAATTTGCGCAGTCTACATGCAAGCACTTTCTGAAACCCTTGTTACGCAAGCTAAGATTTCAAGAGTGTAGAGTAGCCTTGCTCCACCTACAGTTTTTAAGTTCGCCTGAAACTTGCTACCATGTCTGTGCCTTTTTAGGTTTTGCCTGCAAGTGCGCACGTAGTGCGCATGCGCTAAAAAACCTTTTGAGTTGTATGTCGGATCGATGACCCGCCTCTGTCTCTCATTGGCTAGCTCCATAAATGGAGGCTAGCCATTGGGAGACAGAGGCTGTCAATCACGCTTTTTCGGGGAAAACGCGATTCGGGGTGTTTCTCGGGCTTTTTTAAGCCCCGCCCCTTGTTGCCGTGTGTCCCGGGCCGCGCTGTGATTGGCTGCAGGCCCGGGACACCCCAGTGACGTCATTTCCCGGGCCGCGCTGTGATTGGCTGCCGGCCCAGAACCCCCGTGACGTCAGCCAATCATAGCACGGCCCGGGACCTGACTTGTTTTTCTTGTTTCTTGTTCTTGCCTTATGTCTTCCCGCTCTCCGTGCCTGTCCGTGTGTGTCTGTTCCCGCTCCCCCCCACCCGATTGCTCGCAATGAAGCGTGCACCACTAAACCCCAGCACAGCGAGGCACAAACCAGCCCGAGGGAGGGGGTGGGGCTCTCAAAAGCTCCAGGCAGCGGCGCCTCGGTCAGGAGAGGAACGCGGAGCTGCACCAAGCGTGGAGAAAAGGTACACCATGTCCACCGCCCGGTCCCCCGCGTGGATCATGGCCACACCAGGTACCCAAGATGGCCGAAGAGCGCCTGACTATGGAGCGCAAAATGGCGCTAACCGACCCAGCGCTAACGGGCTCAAGATCATGCCCACCCAGCACAGCTAGCCGTCCGGCCGGCCATGCCATGTAAGAGCGCTACTCCCTCCCTTCCCCCGGTTAACCACGACCGAGGAGGACCATATCCCATCCCCCGAGTCGGGTAGGGGGTGGGAATTCAAGAGGGGGGTGCATGCTACGCCTGCCAGGGAGGAGGAAGCGCTCACGGGAACCCCCCTGGTAAACGCTGAATTAGCCGCAAAATAGATTCGGCCCATCTTCGGCCAATGTTCGAGCCTCGGGGTGTAGCAGCATTACTGTAAAGAGTGTCTGGAACATTCTAACAGGAAGTGGACACAGCACTTTCACCTCAACCATTAGGGAAGTTCACTGCGCTGTGACTGCTTCCGCTGCCATGCAGATGAGGAGCGACCACGGACCATTTCCGTCAAATTGTCCAGAACCCCATAAAAGCGGGGTTACCATGTGCGGAACTCTCGTCCCGGGGGTGGTTATGAGAAGGGGTAAAATCCAGCCCAGTTCACCCCTTCACTAGCCACGGTGGTGGGGTCGGTTTGGCCCACCCCTCACTGTCCCAGTGAGCTGCCACTTACGACGATCCACCGTGTGACCTTGGGCATCGTGGTACCACAGCCGAGTGACTGACGTAGATTCCGCTTCTTGTTATGACAGCGCAGGGCGCGTCTGTAGCCACCATCACCTGTGCATGGGGCAGTGATGTCTGACACTGTGATACAGCCACTTGTTAAGGGTCTGTAGTAGCCAGCCTTGTGACACCCATCACTGCTGGAACCTACCACCAGAGGCTGCGCGTTGGGGGGGGGGGGAAATGGTGCTTTCTGAGCAGCAGCGTGTCTCTTGTAGCAAGCCTGGTGCCACACAGCACTGTTGGAACCTACCACATGAGGTAGGTGGGGGGGGGCTTCTCGGAGCAGCAGCGGTGTCTGTGGTAACAAGCCTTGTGCCACCAAGCACTGGTGGAACCTACCACATGAGGCGGGCGGGGGGCTTCTGTGAGCACCAACGGTGACTGTGGGAACAAGCCACGTGCCACCCAGCACTGCTGGAACCTACCATGGAGGCTGCCAGGTGGGGAAGGGGTGGGGGCGGGGTCTCAGCATCAATGGTGTCTGTGGAAACCAGCCTTGTGCCACCCAGCGTTTTGCATTACGTGTGTTCTGTTTTGTGTAAATCTGAATTGTACACCAGGGGTCTGCATCATGTTGCTGATTTGTGTGTCTAGTGTGCATCTCGTTGTGTTGTGTCTGTATATGCTACCTCTAAATCGAATGGGTTGTCTGTGTGTTTTTTTGTGCTGTTTGTTGTCTATGTCCTGTTTCCTATGTGTCACCAGGTGGTGTAATATATTGATGGTCCTGTATGTGGGTCTGTGGGGTGTGCTGTTCTTTGTGGTGTCTGTCTATGTTCTGCGAGTGTTGCACTGTCTCTGTGTGTTTGAGAGTCGTGTGGGCCTGTAAGTACTGTGTTGTGTGTGTTGTGTATGCCTGTGCCCTGCTTGTGCTGTGCGTGGGTTGGCTGAGAGACTCGTCTGTTCATGTGAGTTGTGGGTGTTTTAATCTTTAAAATATGATGCCTTTTTTTATTTTATGTTTTATTTGGGCATTTATATTAGAGCGTTGTACTGCGCATTGCTTTAATGCACGGGGAGGCAGTAAGTGATTCGCAGTGTGTGGCGCTGAGGCACTGGTTGGCACCTGGCTGCTGGAGTCCGAAGTGGTATGTCTGCCATCACCAGGCCACGTCTACTATCTACCCCTGTGCTACCCTCCCTCCCTGTCGCTATCTCCCCTTGCGCTGCTCTCCCTCCCTGTGTCACTATCTCCTCCTGCGCTGCTATTCCTCCCTGTGTCGCTATCTCCTGCTGCACTACTCTCCCTCCCTGTACCATTATCTCCCCCTGTGCTACTCTCCCTCCTTGTGTCACTATCTCCCCTAATCTGCTCCCCCTCCCTGTGTCGCTATCTCTCTCTGCAGTACATGGGAGGAAGAAATGTTCAACTCAACACTGGAAAAAGTGTGGGGTTCAGAGACCGTGAGAATGAGGGGCCTGAAATAGCGTAGAACAAGAAGTGGTGGATAGTTCGGGGAAAAAAGGGGAGAGTTGGTTTGTCTTGAGTGATGCGCCTGTTGCCTGCTTGTGACCCTGTTTTCGTGCCTCTGTTGCCTGCTTGTGATCCTGTTTTCGTGCCTCGGTTGCCTGCTTGTGACCCTGTTTACGTGCCTCTGTTGCCTGCTTGTGGCCCTCTTTACGTGCCTCTGTTGCCTGCTTGTGAACCTGTTTTCGTGCCTCTGTTGCCTGCTTGTGACTGTTGCCTGCTTGTGACCCTGTTTTCGTGCCTCTGTTGCCTGCTTGTGACCCTGTTTTCGTGCCTCTGTTGCCTGCTTGTGACTCTGCTGCCTGTTTGGGACCCTGTTTTCGTGCCTCTGTTGCCTGCTTGTGGCCCTCTTTACGTCCCTCTGTTGCCTGCTTGTGACCCTGTTTTCGTGCCTCTGTTGCCTGCTTGTGACCCTGTTTTCGTGCCTCTGTTGCCTGCTTGTGACACTGTTGCCTGCTTGGGACCCTGTTTTCGTGCCTCTGTTGCCTGCTTGTGACCCTGTTTTCGTGCCTCTGTTGCCTGCGGGGGGCTCGCAGTGTGTGGGGCTCGCAGTGTGTGGGAGGGGGGCTCGCAGTGTGTGGGGGGCTCTGTGTGTGTGGGAGCTCTGTGTGGGTGTGTGTGGGGGGGCTTTGTGTGTGTGTGTGGGGGGGCTCTGTGTAGGTGTTAGTGTGTGTAATTTGCGAGAGATAAAGCTAGTGGCATTGTAAATGACAATGACATTTATTTATGTTAATAAAAAAAAACTAAATCAAAATAATGTCAAGAGCAATGCCAATAGCTCTAACTTTAACAAAGGCAAAACCATTGCATTGTAAAGGCTTGTTTTTAAAGCAGTCATTCGGGCTAGAAAAACTATAATAGGTTTTGCACTCTGGTCTTTGCAATGTGTTTTTATTTCCTCAATTGTATACATGACGTGGGTTTTTAGGACGACTCCAAGATACACTTGCTGTCATGGGAGGAGAGTGAGTTTTTTGTGTTAGCTCCTTGCTCCCCCTGTTTATCCCCTCACGTTTAGGTAGCCATGACTTGCTTTGAGCTTGCTTTTATAGGAGGAGCTTTGTTGAGGTGCCTCTTCCAACTCTTGCGCTAGTAGGAGTACATATAAGACCCTATTTGAGGTTTTTGTTCTCCTTTCATTTTTAGGCTTTGTGCTATGAATGCTCATCGTGCTACGAGTGTATCGACGCCTCAAATTTTGAACGTGAATTGCGTCTTTGATTCCCTATAAATGTGCTTATTTGTTGAAATGTGGAGTTTCAAACAACCACGTTTATGCTTATATACTTTTAATCATTTTAACCATATGTAAAATTGTTTGAAATTCTTTGAGAGAACATAGATTTGTATTGTATTTTATGCACTGTTATGGTCTATTTTCAATTAGACCGAATAAAGATTTTTTGTTAAATTGAATTGAAATGAATGAATGAATGGATGAATGAATGAAAATAAATGTATGCACAGCTGCTGTTTCATAAGTCCTGGCGCTAGAATAAAACAAGGATGGTAAGAGAGATTCTAAAGTTCACGGAACAGGAAGTTCTTTATTTGGGTTTTAAATCAGACTTTCACTAGGAATATTGCGAAGGTACGGTGGTAAAGGATTCCAGATGGTGGGTGCAAGAAAAGAGAACAATCTGCCGCCATATTTAGCTCTGTGCTATTTTGGAGCATTAAGTAAATTATGATCTGCTGAGCGAATTGTTAGAGGGAAATTTTTTTTTAACCTGTTCTGAATGTAAGACAGGCCGTTCTGAAAAAAGCTCTTTGTGTGATCAGAAGAGTTTTAAACTTGATTCTGGACCTGATTGGTAGCCAGTGAAGTGATTTTAGGCCTGATCTGATGGAAGTCTTTTTGGAATATTCAGTACAATATGGGCAGCAGTGTTCAAGACACACTGAAGCCGAGTAAGCAGGTCTTGCCAGATTCCTAAATAAAGAACCATCTCGTAATGTAGTCTAGATGTGATCACGGCTTGACTAAGGGAGCTATTTTAAAAGTTTTTTCAGAGATTTCAGCAACCTGAAGCAAGTAGAGTCCATGACGTAATTGGGTTTGAAGGATAAGGTAGAATCAAACAAAACCCAACATTCCTAGCAATTGTTAAAGGCGTAGGTACATGCCCCAGCTTCGGAGCCCTATGTATTGAGGAATCAATATGAGAAGGTGTACTGAAAGTCAGGATTTCAGTGTTATCATAGTTATACATCCAGGAGCATATTTACAAGGCCCGTGTACCACCGGAGTGTCACTTTTCTGATGCTCCGCACAAGGAAATCACAAAATCATATCTATGAGGCCACACAAAGCCGCAATGGATGGTTTTGAATGACCTCATAAATATAGAGTAATGCAAGGAAGCACAAATCAGTGTGTTGCCTTACTCTGCGCTTGGGAGGCATTCCATGCAACACTCATGCATTTTGACACTTCTTCAAATTTACGAGCGCACACATAGAAAGAGGAAAATGCCTTGTAGGATTGTTTCTGAGCAGGAAGGGGCAAACACAATCTGCTGACAACACAGGCATCCTTGAACCATGGTGCAAGGGTGCCTCTGTTGGTGCTATGTTGCCAAAACGGCACTAGCACAGGGGTAAAGGACAGGAATGCACCATATTCCTGCCCTTTCACTGTGGCGTAGGGCAGCAAATCAAGCTGGCATGCTGCGCTGCCCTATGCCAAATCACTGTAAATGAGGGTCACAGTCTGCAACAGCAATAGGACAACCCTGAACATCACTGGCCACAGAATCATCAATTGTGTGTCATCTGCATATGACATGATGTTCAAGCCCCATTGTTGTACCATAGGGGCCATGGGGGCCAGGTAGATGTGAAATAGAGTGGGGCTTAGCACTGAACCCTGAGGGACACCACAACCTATAGATCTAAACTGGGATGTAAAAGGTGATAAAAATACTGCTTGTTGCCTACCAGAAAGACAGGAACATAACCAATCTAAGGCCCTACCTGTCTGAAGGAGGAGTTTATGGGACATAGGCCTAGATGTAGGTAAATGTGAATTACCGATTTATAAATACCGAATTCTACCGATTCGGTATTCATGAATCGGTAATTCAAATGTAGGTACAAATTCGGTAACACATACCGAATCGGTATTATTCGGTATTTACCGATTCTGTAATTACAGAATCGGTATTAGTCATTGATTCCTATGGGCCTTGAAGCCCATAGGATTCAATGGTAGATACCGATTCAGTAATTACCGAATCGGAAAAAATACCGAATTTACAAGGGGGACAGGGTGCCACTTTGACACTCTGTTGCACCCCTGTTTCTGGCTTGTGTGCCATGTGGCACACAGACATGCCTTAGGGCATGTCTGTGTGCCACATGGCACAGGTGTACATGCACAGTTGTGCATGTACACAGGAAATCGTTATTTACCATGGAATAGTATTCCATGGTAAATAACGATTCGGTAAGGGCCTGTGGCACTGATTACAGTGCCACCTACATATTGATTTACAGAATTGGTAAATTTACAGATTCGGTATTTTACCGACTCTGTATATTTACCGAATCGGTAAAATTACCGATTCTGTAAATCTATGGCCCCCTACATTACAAATCCCAAATACCGGTCGGCCGTTACCGACCGGTATTTGGCGAGCTACATCTGGCCCTAGGTGTCGAAAGCAGCGGAGACATTTAATAGAATAACCACAGCCCTACGTCCCAAATCAAGATTAGTTCTGATATATTCCGTAACCTCCAAAAGGGCAGTTTCTGTGCTGAGCCCCACACGGAAACCAGATTGGGATGAATGGAGAATATAGTTCCGCTCAACATAGTTATTAGTTTGATAATTCAGCAAAGACTCATCTTCCCTAAAATAGGAAGAAGGGAGATTGGTCTACAGTTACTCAACGTTTAAAAGAGGCACAATAAGTGCCCTTTCCCAAAAGAAAGGCATGTGACCCTGTTCAAGAGAGAGGTTGAAGAGATGATTAATCTGCGGATTAATGCAGGTACCTATATTCAAAAATATGTGCCCATGGCATGGATCAAAAGGAGATCCAGATTTTACCTTTTGTAGAATTGATCCTGATTCTACCAAATAAATCTTTTTAAAAGATTCCAGTAGCGAACATTCCCGTTCTTGGGGGGGACTTAGAGAGGATCTCTTAAAAAGAGGTTCACCAGATTGAGTAAATATTGTACACATTTATTCCACTTGGGAGTGGAAAAAATGATATCGATCTTCTGCAAACTGCTGAGAGGTCAGAATATGCTGCTTGCAAGACAGGTTTTAAAAATGACTAATGCTAATCACACCCCAGGACTAAAACCCAGATTCACACCTCGCCCAAAGTCAACAAATCCCCTCACAACAAAGAAATAAAAGCAAGCAAAGATTGCTTTTAATAGGTGCCATAGTGCCCAGACTTGCGGGTGCCCAAGGTTGGGGACCTGGTTCAGGAGAAGATCCACAACAAGCAAGCTTTTGAACCTGTCACTGTTCTTGTGGTAAAAGGCAACAGAACTGTTGTTCTGCCCCCTCTGCCTGGTTCAAGGAAAAATAGACAGGTGTCCATCGACCACGTAAAAAAGCAGCACGTGTTCAGTCCTCTAAAACTGACCCCCGCAAACACCAAGTAGGATTCAGAGTAGTGTCTCATGGTCCCTCCCTACTTTGAATACCCTTCCCCCTGAATAAAGTAGTAACTTTTCTACCTCAAGTTCCCAGCTGAGAAGATCAGGGCTTAGCACTCTATGCAGAACGCTGAGTGCAACAAACATAGCTGATGCTGACAATATGAAAGTGGCTACTGTCCAATGCAATTTCATTTTTACCTTGATATCCCACCTGGTGCTATGTCATTTGAACTGGTACCTTTTCGAGAGTCCTGGGAAGCCAACAATACAGAAAATGACTCTCGATACTTCACAGGAAATTTTCCAACCCCTTTTACAGTCACTTACTGAAAAACACTGCTTCATGCTTGTCAGTGGTTTCATGAAAATACTTGATTACTCCGTGGTTCTATGCCTGGCTCATTATGGGAACTTGTTTCTCATCGTGTGGTTGTCAACAATACTGTGTCCCTGGAAGACCAACTGCCTCACCCGTGGTACATGAATTACAACTACACTTTTCATCCCACAGAGTCTGAAGAGGTCTCCCTGCTGCAAGTACTACCGAGGGCATCGCCTGGGACAGGATTCCCTATCGCATTATGGGGCCCACTGAGACATTGCATTTGCCTTATGTGATAAAAGTTTCAATGAATGATGTAATAATACCCGGACTGGCTACAGGAGAAAACTGAGATAGCCAGCTCCATGATGGTACAACTGAATTTAGTCGTGTTTGGTATCAAACGCCATGCTTTTTCACCCCTAACATGATTCTCGTGTCGAGAGTGAACTGGCATGCACTCAGGTGGCATCCTTAGAGGTTGCCCACCAAGATACTGAGTTGCCTTGTGCCTTGGCTGGCTTTCTAAGTTGTTTGCCCCCAAGGCAGAAGTCTGACCTCCTGCTGGTGAGTGCTGTCACTCCCAGAGGACAGGAGACAAACTTACTGGGCAGGAAGGAATTCACACCTAGACCTGCTGGAAGGAGACTTGAATTTATTGCAACATGGACAGGCTTAGTTAAGAGCAATCATAAAACTGAAATGGGGAATTACAAACACTTAGATCAATTTTTGCGCCTTGTCAACTTCTCAATGAAACAGCTCTGTTTAAACCATACAATTTAACGTGTACATAAGAACCAATGGCTAAAAAAGAATCTTCATATAGCCTATTAAGTATAGAACAAGTTGAAGATGCACCATTCGCAGTCAGTGACATGCCACATATTACCTGGTTATTACACTGTATTATTCTCTTAACATTCCTTTCATTTTCATGACTGTTGAAAGTATAAATCCATAGGCTGGTTTGAAACTATGTGCAATTCACAATTGTTCTATTCATGGAAGTTTCCTTTTTCACACATCTTTTTAAACAAAAATGAAGATGACCCTATGTAATAAGTATGGCAATTTTTTGAAATTCACTTGGACACTCCCTTTTATGTGACGGCATATCATTGCACAGAATGTGAAATGCTTTGATGCCAGCATTAAGTTGTGTTTTATCTGTTCCCTCCCTTGCATTTATTCCCGTACATCATGAACTTCTGAATAACGTCTCTCATTTATTTTTAACAATTGCTATTTGCTGTGTTTTGAAACCCGACCAACAGTACCTAATAAAAGTTTCAGAAACAATATAGTGTTGTGGAAGGACATTGTATCCTCCACCTAGAAATATTATTAGAAACATCCCTTGGCCTAGGGTAAGCTTGAAATCTGTGCATGCTTGAAATCTGTGCATGCTTGAAATCTGTGCATTTTTTGTAATTTGAACAAGCTATTGTCTGTTCTCTAACAAAAAGAAGTCCCTTTCAATTTAGTGATTGAAGTTTATAATCTGCAGACAGCCATAACTGCTTCAGAAAGACAGAGGCTGTTAGACACACCTTACCTGAAACATTTTGCAGATATCATTCAAATTTGTCTGTAACAACTGGTGTTGTGCACCTTTGTAAGAACATAGGATCTAGTCTGGTGACTGGATTTAAAGCAGCATTTGGACGGATTCTGTCATTTATCCATTCTCTGTTCTACAGCCTTTTTGGAGGATTTCCAATAATCATGCTACCATTTGGATGTGGTATCATAACAAAGGAATCAACAACACAGAGTACAAAAAAAAGCTGCCAAGAGACTTTGGAGCGCTACAAGGGACATTCTTGGCTATTTGATCTCAGCAAGCATTGGATGCTCGCCTGTCACAAAATGGAGGCTGCACAAGTAAACCCTATGTTCTGGTGCATAAACTGTTCGACTGACATTGTCTTGGACTTACAGCTGGAATAGCCCCCGGTGGCTTATCTTGATATGAAAAGGATTCTTCAACCTCTATATGAGCACCAGAAACAATGCAGAGCACGACATCTGTCACTTCTACAGAATGCTACCTATGGCAGAGCAATATTACCAGTGGCACTTTTCGATGCAGATTTTGATGAGTGGTTTGACTCAATGTTATCTTCCAAGTCCCCTGGCAAGGAGCAGTAACTTCCATCTAGTGCCCAAGACAAGCAACTAATTGCTGGTCCCTCAAAGACACTGAACATTAACTATAAACATGCTCGGTATGGGTTGGGTAAAGGCCACATGTATGCTGTGTGTGCACCCGATGATGTTGACATGTCCTCTGACAAGGAATTAACTCAACAAGTAAGTCGTCTGATGACAAGAATTCAGCAAATATTTCACAACAGCCTGAATGAACTATATTTTTTTCAAAGACTCTTTCATTGTCATTTTTATTTTTTACCACATATTTTTCAATTTGTCCTATTCATAGAAACACTATTATGTTTTAATCGCCAACACATATATAACATTCTGGATAGATTGCAATATATAGATATCATTTAGTTGAAACAAAACAAGGCTTTAAAATGTTTGTGCTTCACAGTTATTGTTTTATATGTATCACATTTGTCATTTTACATATATGATATATTAATTCCCTTGGTTTTATGCTTTATATTGAACGTTTTTAGGTATGCTAGACCCTATTAGCTGGAGAGTATGATTTTTGCATACAATATATAAATTCTTATTGGTTATACACGCCCTTATGATGTCGTTCAAACATACAAGACATAGATGATTTAAAGTCCCTAAGGTCCGTGTAGTAATTGGACACATATTATAAGTAGAAGGTTTACTTTATTGTCAAATAAAGGCCCCAGCACTTTGGGGAGCAACAGATGTGAGCTTCTTGTCATCCAGCTTCTTCTTCCACCCCATCTAACAGTCCAACTCCATCAATCAATCAATAAATCAATCAATAAATCCATCAGTGGAGTGTGTGCAGGTGCTGGGAGATGTGGCAGTGACTCGGCAGGTTGAGGACCAGTCTTGCGACAGCGTTCTGGATGTTCTGTAGCTTGCGGGTGAAATTTTTGTTTATTCCGGCATAGAGTGTGTTGCTGTAGTCGAGTCTGCTGGTGACGAGGGCGTGCGTGACGGTCTTTCTGTGTTCGAGGGGGATCCATTTGAAGTTCTTACGCAGGAGGTGGAGGGTGTGGAAGCAGGAGGGCGAGACTAAGTTGATCTGTCGGTCAATTTTGAGCTCATAGTCCAGGATGATTCCCAGGATGCGTGCGTGGTCCGTGGGGGTGGGTGGGCTTCCTGGGGGGGGGGCACCAGGTGTCGTTCCAGGCATCTGGGTTTGGGCCTATGATGAGTACTTCTGTTTTGTTGGTGTTCAGTTGTAGGTGTTGATGTTCAGTTGTATGTAGGCCAAACTCCATTTTGACTAGAGGAGGTCTCCATCTTCCCTCTCTCACACAATGGGAGTTGCCTTCTTTACCGATTCATGCAGAATCATTATCATGCCTGCCATTCAACGCAAATGGCACCTGACCATATCTTTCTAAGAACTGTGAAAGCGTCAAGCCATTCGATTAATGACACAGATATGACCATCAATGTGACATTTGTCTGGGTCAAATGTCTACTTTACACCATGCCAAGGATAATTAAGCTTGTAAGCTCTATTGGTCCCCGGTCCACCACGGCCTCTTGACTTTCTCCTAACTTGATTGCACTGTACCTTATTTTATGTGATCTACACAGCACTTTATCAGCTTGTAAGTTCTACTGGTCCCCGGTCCACCACAGCCTCTATGTGCCGCTTGCATGGAGTGACGTAGCTCCTCTCCCTACCCTTGTTACTTCCGGGTGGGGTCCCTGTATTTAGTCCGCATGGTTGTCCGGCCGCGCTGAGACAGATAGCAGTGCGCCGGAAGGAAATCAGCCGCTTGATTTTTAAACCTGTATTTTTGGCAAGTCTTCTAGAATTTCGTTTCTAAAACTTTTAACTTTCTCTTAACTTGATTGCACTGTACCTTATTGTATATGAAGCACACAACACTTTATCAGCTTGTTAGTTCTACTGGCCGTAGAAGCTACTGCTCCAGCTAGACTCACTAAAACGTGGAGGCAAGCTCCCTCGGCCCCGTGGTTTTCAGAGATTCTCAGAATTTAAAAAAGCAGTTGCAAACACCTAAAATGTCAGTGGCAAGCGGACTACTGTGGTGTAGCTAAAACTGCTTATAAGAAAGCACTTAAAGAGCTACATAATTTGATGAGAGAGGCAAGAAGAGATTACGTAGCAAAGCGCATTAAGGAGGCAGAGAACTCAAGCAAAGAAATATTCAAGGTGTGAATTCTTTCCTCAAGCCGAAAGAATTAGAAATTGAAGCACAATCCTCCTACTCGCTATGTCAGAACATTGCTGACTTTTTCGATAATAAAATTCGGAAAATCCATAACTCATTCACAGTAAAAGTTGAGACGGTTAAATCGATGTGAAGGAGAGCAGCCAGCCACAGTACTCGTTTATGGAATTTCCCCCGATTACGTAGCAGGAAGGTCTGGCTCAGATGCTTATCTGTAAATCAGGTTCCCCGGAGGAACCTTGCCTTCCTAAGTTATAGAAAGTTGGGGCTCACTCACTCATCAAGGTGTTGATCGATATCTGGAATACTTCCCTTGCATCCGGCATTTTCATGGATATGTGGAAACATGCCATCGTCCTCCCCCTCAGGAAAAAACCCAATGGAGTGCCAGGAGATTTGAGCAATTATTGCCCAATCTCATTACTACCAGCCCTTGCGAAAATGCTGGAAAAATGGGTACAGAGACAACTGTCCAACTTCATTGAGGATCATGGCATTCTACAAGACACCCAATTCGGTTTCAGGCCTGCTTTCAGTACTGAGACGGCGCTCTTGGAGGTGGCAGAATCAGTAAGAAAGTCAGTGGACTCAGGAGCATCAGCAATGCTGGTGCTCCTGGATCTATCCGCGGCATTCGATACTGTAGACCACTCAAGATTGTTGCAAAGACTCCAGGACATTGGCTTATGTGGAGCAGTTCTGGCTTGGTTGAAGTCATTCCTCTCGTACGCATCAAATTGCCTTAAAACCCCACAAGTCTAAACCAAAGAAGAAATGGCGTAGAGTCCCTCAGGGATCAGCACTAAGTCCTCCTCTGTTCAACATATATTTGGCCCCTTTGTTTTCACTCATTGCCAACTATGATGTGAAGGCAATATCATACGCCGATGACACCCAGTTGGTAATACTAAAACAGGGGTATAGGGCAAAAGAATTGACTGCACTACGTCCACTATCTCGTGGTCTAGTTATTTTTGTGAGTGCCAGAAACCTGAAGCCACATACCCCTAGGCTTCCAAAGTAATGCCCAAAGGCACTTTTGCAATACAACACAATGGTTCAGCACACCATACAGTATACAGTAACAATAATAATCAAATTAATGATATCAGTAGGCCATAGGATTTCCTTTCTTGTTTTTATTCAATACGTAGCCAACGCGTTTCGTTCGAAGGACTTCTTCAAGGCGAAAATTATCAGAAATATGTCACTGATTATTCGTTCCAAAGCTTTAAGTCGAGGTAAATCTTTGAATATTTAATGGCAAAGATAGCCTTGTCTTAAAAGAAACTAGTCAGTTCTCCTCAATGAGTATAGGTTAAGCAGATACGCAATTGGAATGGTGCCATTATTTACATCCTATTCCAGTGATGTCTGTAGTCCCCTTGAGTATTCGTGGCGTGTTCGTTCTCCCTCGGTCACAGACACCCAGTTGGTGTTCTCTTTTGAAGAGCAATCGGACGACGCCTTCAAGTGCTGCAAGGGTTGTTTAAAAGACATCTCTTTTTGGATGAACAATAACAAATTGAAACTCATTGCTGAGAAAACAGAGGTGCTGTTCTTTGGAAGAAATCCCCCGCCACCAGCAGACTTATGGTGGCCGCAGGAAATGCGTCTCCCCCTCACCCCTGCAGCGATGGCTAAAAATCTGGGAGTAAAGTGGGAGACTGATCTCTCATTTTTAGCCCAGATCCGGCAGGTGACATCAGCCTGTTTTGGCAAATTGAGAAGCTTGCGTAAGTTCCTCCATCTGTAACCTGAGGACTGCCGCCGAACTATAATACATGCCATGGTGACAGCTAGAATGGACTATGCGAATGGCCTCTATGTAGGTCTGCCAGACTACTTGATTAGAAGATTACAGATGGTGAAAAATGCAGCTGAGAGATTTATTAGACAAGTACCATTCCGTCATCGTATCTCTCCACATATTAAGGAGCTTCAATGGCTGCCTGTGGCCAGAAGAATTGAATTCAAGGCTTTGACATTCGCATTCCGCTCAATACACGGTAAATGCCTGAGCTACCTGAAACAACGTCTTTGTAGCTACAAGCAGAATCGACTACTGAAATCGAAAACACAAAATGTATTGTATACTCCACGGTTTAGGAAAGCACGGATGGGAGGCAGATCCTTCACGGTCAAGGCTGCCAAGCTGTGGAACTCCTTGCCAAATAACCTGCAACATGTTGACTCAGAGCCACTTTTCAAGAGAGCAGTGTAAACGTGGCTATTTACCTTAGATCAACAGGCCTAGGTCACATGATGTAGTCTAAATTGACGTCCTTTGCCTTATATGTTCATAAGGAAACATCTGGGATGTATATCTTGATTCACATAAACTATGTTGGTCATTCCTAACTTATATCAGAAATTCCAGTTGACCACTTGGCCACTTGTCAGGAGAGGTTCTTCGCCCAGATTATTGCCCTGATTCTGCCAGAAACAGCCTCTCCCACTGCCAGCACACTTTGCACTTTTGCAGATGCTACATCTTGCCTGGATCCTGAAGCTGATAATGCTGAGTCGAGTCCCGGAGGAAGAACTACTGACTGCTACCGCTGTTCGCCCTTTGCGGGTAACACTGTCTTCACGTGTCCAATGATAAAGACAGCCTTTGCTGTCAACAAGTTATGCAGCGCGTCTCTTCTCCCTAGGAAACTTTAGACTGCAAGTTGTTCTGCCTTTTATGCTCTAATAGTATAGCGCATTGAAGTGGATTTTAGGGTGGCAGGCACCTGATTACATTTTAATAACATTTTAACAATGCTACAAATGTTCATGGTATTCTCATTATTTATAACGTGCCTTCTTGATGTTTTTATATTATTATGTGCAGTTGTTTTAGATATATTAAGAAACAGATTGTTACTGCAGTAATACATACATTTAATTCAAAAGTGTTCATTCTTCTTAATACAGTGAGTGTGATACTGTGAATAACAAAATAAGGTTTATTTCTGTTTCCACGGTGCACCTGAACCGTTTATAGGATTGTTAGTAACCCAAAAACAATACTTCTATGTCAATTACACATTGAATAGTGTTATGTGGGCTATGATAACTTGTCTTTCACATTCATCGATGGTGCATTCAACCAAGTTCCCCGAATCACCCATGGGTGGAAATTTGGAAAAGCACACCTTGTAGAGGTGCGCCAGAGTCGTAACGTACGCAACACTGGGCTAACTTTTTGTTAAACATACCACTATGACTGATATCCAGGTGTGACCTCTAGTCACTCCCATTGCCTGTGTTGTGGGGCTATCAGAGTTGGAGTCACTCCTGCTGTCAACAGCTGCATTTCAAGAGAAAGAGAGAGGAGAGGAGAGAACACTTCAAAAGTAGCAGAACCCCAGCATAAAAACTTCAAAGAGTCAGACCCTAAATCACATTCTGTGTCTGAAAATGGGCCTTAAGAAGGGGAGTTTTAGAGTCCAAAAATTGCCATTTGCCAAGCAGCCAGTAGGCTGTGTGAGGGGGTGTAGCTCTTTAAGACATCTGCCTGTGACCGGTACTGGGGGCCTGGGCCTGCTAGTCTCCCAGCTGGGTGAGGGGACATCACCCAGGGAATTCAAGACCAGCTGCCCTGGAGCCTATGTCACCAGCCTGCTTACCATGGCCTGTGAGAAAAAAGAGAGTGTTGGAGGGCACAAGGTTCAGTGAGGAGCCTGTCTTGCAGACTCGCTCTTTGAGTTGTGAGGAAATGGTGGCACACAAATCGGGTCATTGCCTGTTTACAGGCCAGAGTCAGCTACCTCGCTATGCTAAGGGAGGGCCGCCGAGAAGCGAGCCATGTGTTGCACTGATCAAGCCGGGAAATATGCGTAGTGCACAGTCAGCTACCCTGAATGCTATGATGGGCAACTGTGAAAAAGACTGCCGTGCAGTAAGGTCTGTATGTTATGTTATGTTATGTTATGTTAATTTATTTCTTCTATAGCGCTCAGCTACTCCTAGGAGCATCCCGGCGCTTTGGCGAAGAGTATCAGCAAGTAAGACAACAACATAACAACTAAAATGCAGGCAGAAAAGAGGGGAAGGAATTATTTGGTAAAAAGCCACGTTTTAAGATCTTTTCTAAAAGCGAGGAGACTGGGAGCCTGTCTAAGGGAAAGTGGTAGTTCATTCCAAGCCTTCGGGGCTAGGTAGCGGAATGATCGCCTCCATCCTTGCACGCCTAATAGCCAGGACTGTCATCTTGGATAAACAAGATGATCTCAAGACCTGCTAGGTGCATATCGGGAGAGACGTTTCCTTATGTACTTAGGGCCAGTGCCTTGTAAAGCTTTGAAGGCAAAAGTCAGGCTCTTGAAAAGAATTCTCTTTGCGATCGGTAACCAGTGTAAGGTGTTCAGTAGGACAGTGGCACCTGCTCTTCTCGGGAGCCCGTAAATAGCACGGGCTTCCGAGTTCTGGACTAC
This sequence comes from Lissotriton helveticus, assembly GCF_964261635.1. Classification (NCBI taxonomy): domain Eukaryota; kingdom Metazoa; phylum Chordata; class Amphibia; order Caudata; family Salamandridae; genus Lissotriton; species Lissotriton helveticus. The sequence goes on along the minus strand of NC_136065.1, from coordinate 1,837,144,877 downwards.
TTGCAAACGGGTCAAAAGATATTTTGGTAGACCCAAGAAGAGAACGTTTGTATAGTCCAGTCGAGATCCAATCAAGGCCTGAACAATTATCTTCTTATGCTGGAAAGACACTAAAGGAAGAAACTTCCTCAGCATCCGTAAAATGCCGAAGCATTTACCTGAAAGGCACGAAATATGTGGCCCAAAGGACAGTTCACTGTCCACAATCACTCCCAAGGTTTTAGCCTTGAGAGACACATTGTCAGGGGGAAACATATCTTGTGGCCACCAAGCTTTCCAATCTGGTTCACAGGCGCATCCAAAAAAGAGCAATTCCGACTTATCGGAATTGCACTTTAAGCCATTACCCCTAAACCACTCAAAGACCGCACCAAGGCAATCCCTGATCTGTGTGCCGTCGAATGACCCGCCCCTACCACAAGTGAATAGGAGCTGGGTGTCATCGGCGTAGGATACGATCTGGGCGCCAAAGGACTCCGCGACTACCTTACTACTACTATTACTACCACTACTATTACTTACTACTACTATTACTACTGTAGCCTTGTGCAGTAGCAGGCCGCCATCCCATATGTCAGGAGGGGCCGCCACCGAACACTTTACTGATCTACAACTCCGTGCCAGAGAAGTGAGGACGCTGTGGGAGCCCCTGCTGACCTTCACGCAGGTGAGGAACCCGCAACAACATCATCACAGCCACCCTCCACTGGGAGATGAACTGGACACTTACCCCACAGGAGGAGCTGCAAATAACCTGTGGTCACTTTGGGAGCAGTGCCAGTGCAGGGGGCCTGCAGATCCTGGGGGAACTTGCTGCTAGTTAGCGAGATAGCGTTGGAACAATATTGACTTTAAATTAGAGTGAAAGGGGACTCTTGAGATGCAGACTGCTAGTGAGGCTAATACAAGGAGAGAGTGAGACAGAAAATCGCCAAAGAAACACTGGCGCCCAGACCTCAGGTTGGGGCTGTGTGATTGTTTGTGAATGTCATATTTTTCCTTTTTGTTGGTTGGTGGTAGAAATATAATACTTTTCTTTTTTCATAAAAGTGAGTATTTGGCTGGGCAATGATTTATTGCAGCTTGTGCCCACATTTTGAGCTGTGAACCCATGTTCACTATCCTGTATACACATCCTCCCCTCTCCTCCACTAGGGAGGCTTGGACTGCTTGGACGATGTCTATCCCGAGAGTAAAGTGCAGAGGGGGTACCCAAAATCCATAGTAAGTCAGGCCCAGGGACATCAGGAATAAAAGGCCTGACTCCAGGGTTTCTGCTCAGTAACCCCAGCTTGACCCATGGCTCTCTAAAAGGGGTTCTCACCTGCTATAAATGTATTAAATAAAAAAAACTTAAATTGTGATACGTGTAAATACTCATACATTCTGATACATCTGAAATTCCTATAGTACATGCATATCTCTTATATTTGGGGGTTGCACAAAGTCAAAAACCTGACTCCAAATTGTAGTTTCTCTTAAGTACTTGTGAAGTGATAATAAGCTGTGATCCTTTGTTTCACTATTGCATTGGCATCTAGGCTGCAGATAGCTGCCAGCCAGGATTATACTCAAACAAAAGCAGGGCTGATGGGCCTTTCTTTAAATTTGCCCTTTGTTTGAGACCCGAGCTGGAAAATTAAAAAAGCTCCTTCACAGCCTGCACATTGTTGCTGCAAACCGAAAGCAGACAAAGGGCAGGCTCTGCTGGATTGTGTCCCAGTGTTGGCAAATTACACCAGGACAAATTCAGCATATTTCACGGGGTCAGTTGGATCCCCAATCCGTCTGAATAATAGCTGCCGGATTAGGGATCTGGCTGGTTTACCCTTTATTCCAGCACTGCTGACATTCAACAGTTTGTAACATGTATATGGTATTTTTAATTATCAACTCTGCAACTGAATTTCCAGTTATACATACGAGTACTGTATACAAATGCTACTCCATGCTTATTCTTGGAGCTCTCCAGCTCATTAACACGTTTATGTTTAACTTAGTATCCATGTAGCTATTGGCCCACTTTTAAAAGACAACTATCGTTTCACTTCTTACTTTTTATTCTGACTTCGCTAGCCATGGCGGCAGCATGAAACTCTTCTCAGGTCATGGTGCAATTCCCACTCTTTTTCCCTATTTCCACCATTATTGCCACAGCATCAACAACAATTTTGAAAAATGTGTTATTTGAGTATCCAAAAGCGTACTTTAACATGTCTCGATTAGTTCCAGCATCATCCACAGGGACTTACATAACAAATTTCTTATTTGTGCCAATACACTTTGTTATGTTTTATGAATGTATCCTAATTTTCCTACTTTTGCACTTGTATCAGTGACTAAATATCCAGGGACACAATATCGAGTGTCCAGAATATCGAAGCAAAAATATCGAGGGACATAATATCGAATACGTATCTACAAACAAGTAAGTACCAAAATATTGAGTACAAAGAATCGTTGTTAAAAATATAGGTAAGTAAAATATTGATTTTTTAAAATATATTAAAACTAATATAAAAGTAATTAAATAATACACACAATTAAATAAAACATAGTTACAATAATGTAAAAAAGCTTAAAATGTAAAAATAATAAATGTAATGTAAAAGAAAATCTTTTTTAACATATATATTAACTTAATATTATTAAAAAATAATGAATATTATTAATTATAAAATATTTTAAACATTATTAAAAATACAAGTACATATTTATATAAATAAACATATATCAATTTAAACATAATAATATACAAGCATTTAAATAATATTAATATTTTTATGCAAATTAATATTTTACACTACATTAAATGGAACAATAATAAAAATGTTGCAAAGCGTAGTGAATAAAAATAGTATTCACACTACAACAAGTGCAAAATTATAGAATATGTTGGACAGTGGGTGGGTATAAATTACTATTCCCACTCCAATGAGTGGAACAGTAGGGAAAGTGTTGGATTGCGGAAGGGTAAAAATTACTAAACTCACCCCAATGAGTAGAACAGTAGGGAAAGTGTTGGATAGAAGGAGGGTAAAAATTACTATTCCCATTCCAATGAGTAGAACAGTAGGGAAAGTGTTGGATAGCGGGAGAATAAAAATTACTATTCCCAATCCAGTAAGTGAAACAGTAGAGAAAGTGTTGGATAGCGGGTGGGTAAAAATTACTATTCCCACTCCAGTGAGTGGAACAGTAGGGAAAGTGTTGGATTGCGGAAGGGTAAAAATTACTAAACTCACCCCAATGAGTAGAACAGTAGGGAAAGTGTTGGATAGAAGGAGGGTAAAAATTACTATTCCCATTCCAATGAGTAGAACAGTAGGGAAAGTGTTGGATAGCGGGAGAATAAAAATTACTATTCCCACTCCAGTGAGTGTAACAGTAGGGAAAGTGTTGGATAGCGGTAGGGTGAAAATTACTATTCCCACTCCAGTGAGTGGAACAGTAGGGAAGGTATTGGATAGTGGGAGGGTAAAAATTACTATTCCCACTCCAGTGAGTGGAACAGTAGGGAAAGTGTTGGATAGCGGGTGGGTACAAATTACTATTCCCACTCCAGTGAGTGGAACAGTAGGGAAAGTGTTGGATAGTGGGAGGGTAAACATTACTATTCACACTCCAATGAGTGGAACAGTAGGGAAAGTGTTGGATAGCTTAGTGCAGTGGTCCTCAAACTTTTTAATGCATAAGGACCCCTTCTGACAACATTTTCTAGAAACTGGTTCTCCTCATCATCAACATCTATCGACAACTATTTCTTTTTGTTTTTTTTTGTTTTATTTATCATTTTGCAATCAGAAACAGAGTAAATCAGTCACAGGTGCATACAATCAATATCCCACATAATACATCAGGTGTGAAATTACCACAATACATATATCAGTGCATAATAAACTTGCAAAGGGGGACATAGCCAGGAGGTCAGGACAATACCTTCTTAACAATTCAATCAGTCAATATGCGCTTATCCATCCACTGAATGGGCTAACATGTATGCGGTTTAGGGGCCCCATATATCTCGTGGTCTAGATGCCCTCGGTAACTCCTCCGCATAACAGGTGAGTTGATCCCTGCAGTAAGCAAGATCATGTAGCCACTGCTTCAACAAGAGCACTGGACTGCCATCCTAACATAAAGGGACTCTGCGCTTGGCCAACTGCATAGCCAACACCACCAGTTTATGAATACCAGCTGGAACTTTAGAAACAATACTCAAAAAGCATATCTTTACATCTGGATAAACTCGGCGTTGTCGACGCCACACCTCCTACAACAATGGGAGTCGCGCACGCTATATTTATGCAATTGGACAGGGGTATAATACGTTTGGTGAATGTACTTATAATGAATAAGTTTAAAATTTGTCATTTAATCACAAAGCTCCCAGTCATGCGACAGCTTTCCTCCCACTCCTCGTGTGTGAGTGGTTGCGTCAGACATACATCCCATTTGGTCCTAGAGTTGCTTGGCGCCGCACCTTCATCCAGTTGTGAGGCATAATACAGTCGCGAAACTAATTTAACCTTATTCTGTGCGGCATATAGCAGCTGCAAAGCCCCCAATGTGGGAGGTTCCTCAGGAAAGCCCGAGTACAAACTGAGCATGCCGAGCGGAGTCTAGTGTATTTGAATGTGGACATCGCCCCGTTCGACCCCTCCTTCACAAACTCCTGCACTGATCAAAATGTCCCATCCACATAAGCATCACTCATTGTGTGTACCCCAGTGGCCTGCAAAACCTTAAGTGCCCCAGTTTCCCCTGTCACAGATATCTCAGCATAGTGCAGTAAAGGCATGGCTGGTGCATACAGTGGGAGACGTCGCGCACGCCTCCCCAGTTCCTCCCATGCTCGAGCCGTACATCTGACCGTGTCTACCTCTCCTCATTCATATACTGAATATGGATTAACAATCATCGCCTTCAGGGGCAAAGGGTGAACCGCGCCAGCCTCCACTGCCACATGTGGAGTGAACGGCGGCGCATTCTGCCAATAATAAGCAAACTGCGCCTGAGCGCACGAATAGTATAAGTGCATGTCGAGCACCGAAAATCCACCCATCGCATAGGGCTTCGTCAGAGTCTCCCAACCTATTCGGGATTTCTTGCCCCCCCTAGGTATGTGTGATTAACAAGGAGCGTAGCGTATTAAAAAAATGCTCCGTCAGCTTGACAGGCATGTAGACAAACAAATACAAGAATTTCAGAAGCACCACCATTTTGATTAGCGCAACCCTGTCCCAAAGGTCAGTGGTAACCGAATCCATCGAGCCACCTGGTCCTCAAGCTTCGAGATTGCCACTCCGTAATTGGCCCTGATAACCTCCTGCGGGTCCCCATGTATCCATATACCAAGATACTTTATAGGATCCGTAGCCCACTCCAAAGGGTAATTTAGCTCAAATGGCTCCGTGCTTTGCGTAAGTGGAAGTATGATAGATTTGCTCCAATTAATAGCTAACCCCGAATATCATTCGAAATGGATGTATTCCTGAATAACCTGCTCTAGATACTGTACTGGGTCCCTCACGTACAGGACCATGTCATCAGCGTACATGGACACTGCCAATGCCCTTTGATAGAACCTCAAGGCTGAGCTACATTGCCTCTGCCTCAGCACACATGCCAGGGGCTCCAGCACGATCGCAAAAATCAAGGGTGAAATCGGACAGCCTTGTCGTGTACCCCGCTTAATTGGAAACATATCTGAGATATGTCCATTCACACGCACCCTAGCCACCAGATCAGTGTTCAACAACTTGATCCAATTTTTGAAAAAGATCGGCACCCCCATACGATGGAGTACAGTAAACATATAAGTCCATGTAATCGAATCAAACGCCTTAGCAGCGTCTAACAGAACCGCACCTGCTGGCAATTCTGGGTTTAAAAGATGCAGAACTGCAAACAGTGCCCTCAGATTGTGCGCCGTGGTGCGAGTAGGGATAAATTCCGATTGATCTGGGAGTACCATCACATTTAACAGTAGGTGTGATTGTGTCTCTATGATTTTCGCCAGGATCTTAACAACGATGTTCATAAGTGATAACGGCCTATACGATTCACACCAATCCGGCGGCTTGCCCGGTTTCAATTGTGCGACGATCAATGCTTCTCTAAGGGAGTCAGGCAGACGCTGATGCTCAAACGTCTCCAGATACATGGCTGTTAAATGAGGCAGTAACATATATCTATCGACAACTATAAATGCCCCTTTTAGATCTGGCATCTTTTGTCATGTTTCCTCAGTTTTTTCCTTTCTGACCTAGTTTTGACTTTTTGCTGGTTCAGTATCTCTGCGCACCTTCTCAACCTGCCAAGAAGAAGAGCTGGAAGAATTGCCAAAAGGAGTACTGCAACTTTGGTGTGTTGTTGCTTTATTGGTTTGGCCTGCAGTTGCTGCTTCTGCCTTGGGCAGTGAAAGGAATGGACTGAACTTTCTTTACTTGTTGCTGAGTATCTCCAAGTGCTTGAAGTAGGGTTTGCCTCCTGTTCTGAAGTCTCAGGGACCACCTCGACTCTCACTGACATGTGGGTACTGCCTCAGGAACCGTGGTTTCAGTTGCCACAGAGGGGTTTAAAGCAACCAACTCCGTCACTGACTCCTTCGTTGGCTTCGTGTCCTGAAGGCACTGCAGAGGGTACCGCTGCATCTCGCACCGCAAGCCTGGTCTCACTGACGATGGCCGCCGAGCTGCTACTTGTACCGTGACCTGTGGACACCGCACCCCGCACCGTTTGGCTTCACTTCGCCACCCTGGTCTCACGGGACGCCATTGCTGACTTCGACAACCGTGACTGCACCATGGCTTGGGGGCGTTGCTCATAAGTCTTGCGACACACTGCCCCATCCCACACCACAGTCCAAACCGACGGATGCCAGCTCCACACAAAGTGCATATTTTTAAGTACTGTATGTTTGATTTTTATCGTTTTGGTCTTGTTTTCAATATATAAAGTATTGGATATTTATCTAAACTTTTATAGTGCTATCACTGTATTACTGTTGGTTATGTGCAAATCCTTTACACACTGCCTCGGAATTAAGCCTGACTGCTCATGCCACGCTACTGACGGGGTGAGCAGGGATTATTTCAGTAGTGTATCCCTCTTACTTACTTACTAGAAGGAAGGGCTCCTACTTGGACAAAGGTGCAAACGATTGCCAACTAGAGACCCCCATTTCTATCAGCCCCCAATTACCACAGCAAATAATTTTTACAGTGGGGAAATGATATTAAACAGTGTTTAGCAAACCAAAGGTCATTGAGCGTAGGGGTGTAGCCAAAGGTGTAGCTAAAAACAAAAGTCCTCATTTATGAAGACTTCTAGCGGCGCTGCCCTATGCCAATGTTAAAGGGCAGGAATGCACCGTATCTATAAAATACGGTGCATTCCAGTCCTTTTCCCTTCACAAATTGCTGCCTAGCACCAACGTAGGCAGGATTGTTTTTGTACGAGAAGAGGCCCCTTCTTTCACCAAAACAATCCTGAGGGGCTTTTTCCTATTTCTATGTGAGCTGCAGAATGCAGCACACATGGAGAGAGGAAAAAACAAGGAGAAATGAAAAAATGTTCCTCGTTACAGTATAGTGGGCTTTGCTTGGTAACCCCACGCAACGCCCATTGAACACCTCTTTGACGCAGAGTAAGGCAACGCAGTGACTTGTGCTGCTATGTCTTACGTGTAAACAACAGGGGGGACGGGAATGGACGATATTTAGAGGGGTCCAGTGTACTTGTCCAGTGGGCATTGCAGCGCCGGCCCGACGCAGGAGCAGGAAGCCGATGATATAAACAACATCTCAAGTAGGCTGAATGAGACATGTCATCCAGCTCATCATTTGTGTGAGGCTTCCTTAGTTCCGCTAAGGAACTTGCTGATTATCTGGCATTCCACACCCTCTAGCTGACTGTCAGCTAACCAGGAGAGAGACCTTATTACCTGTTTTACCCCAGGGGAACTGTGTACAGCCTTGCTTGCCTGCTATGTCTTACTCCATATCTATGAGGCTATGCAAAGCCATGCAGGGTGACTTTGCTCTGCCTCATAGGTATGGTTGAGATGCTTGCGCCACCAGAGCATCAAAAAAAGTGATGCTTTGGCGATGCAAGCCTCTCATAAATAATCCCAAAATATTCTATAATTTTTTTTAGGTCTTTTACCTTCAGGTATCTACATATAAAATAATGGGCAGTGTAAAGTAAAATACATTTTAAAAAGTTATTTCTCAGTGGGAAATGCACTGTAGTACATAATGAAACCTATATTAGTTAATGCGCTGCAGAGGTCTGTGTGTAACCAGAGAACCACATAATTAAATCTTGATTGGTGCAGTGGAAAATAGTGATGTGTATTTTAGTGCTACGAAGTCACAGCCTGTGATGGAAAGTACTGTGAAGATGTAAGTACATTTTTATACTTGCATTACACACAGGGTAAGATAGAAAGCTACAAAACGTGTGAATAGTTTTACAATAAAATGGTGCTTTCAAAATGTAGGTTTTAGTAATACCAGAGAGGAGTTTTGCATAACTGTCCCTTCAACACCTCTTTAGGGGCACTAAGGGCTGTTTAAATGCAGTTAAAATTAAAAGCAAGACCTTCCCAGCCCAGTTGTTAACTCTTTGCATTTCCACTAAAAAAAACACTCATATTTGTCTTCACGATGAGCCAGAACTGCTCCTAGGCATCCTTTACACTTGCAGATTAACAGATAAGACACATTTGCCTTTCATTCAGGCAAGCAGCTGATAACGATCTCAATTAGCTGTCCCAGGACGGCTGTCTTTTTGCAGGGAGAAGTGAAGCCTGGGAATCAGTGACCCCCTTCCTAGGACTCCACGACCCCCCTGTGGGTCGCGCCCCACAGTTTGAAGACCTCTGGTGTAGAGGAATAATTTAGTAGACCCAGTCCTACAATTTAATGAAAATTAATGAAAAAATAATTAATTAATTAATTTACCTCCCACTATTTTCCACCATAAACGTCACCTCCAATAGTCTAAAATATTAATAAATTAATAAATAAATTAATATAATTAATTAACACTTAATTAGCTAATCACAATTAACAACAAAAATAATAACAATGATATATAAATTAATTAACACAATTAACAGTATAAAATAACTTTGATTAAATATTATATAAATATTAATAAAATGTATTTAAAAATATGTAATACACACCATACTCCCCTATAAACACTCAACACACTTCTCAAAAAATTAACACAATGAACATATTAATACATTAATTATTAATAAGTAATATTTAAATTAATTAATACAAATGTAAACAATTTACATCATTATCAATTAATTAAAATATGTTATTAATAACTTTTAAAATATTTAATAATGCATTAATTAACTTAATTACCAATATTATTTATTTACCATAACATTATTAATTCATTATTATTATTATTTTTTTAATTTAAATTAAATTACTTCCCACCCTATTTCCCTATAAACCCACAACCCGCTACGGAACTATTATACGCAAAAATTAATTACCAATATTCATTATTAATCATAAAATTATTAATGAATAAATTATAATTTAAATTATAATTTTTTTTTATTTAAATTAAATTACTTCCCACCCTATTCCCCTATAAACCCACAACCCGCTACGGAACTAATATACGCAAAAATTAATTAACATAAAATTCATTATCTTAAAAAAATTGTAACGTACATTAAAAAAATATTATATACTTTTAACACATATACTAGCATATAATACAATTTAAAAAAAGTTTATATAATGACATTCTATATAATGACATTCAATGTGACATTTAATATATTGATATTAGACATTACTTACCTATACAGACCCTCCAGGATTTCGCGGTTTGCCGCAAAATCTGCACTTTTGTAAAAATCCTGGAATTTTTAGAAAAGTGCCCGCAAAATCGGCACTTTTGTAAAAATGCAGCGATTTTTAAATAAGTGCCCGCGAAAATGAAGGAGGTGGGGAGTGTGGCCTCATTTGCAGATTATGGCTTGTCAGCACAACTCCTGTGCCATCAAACCTCTTAGAATGTACATGCCAGGAACTACACAACGCAGTGGCATATGAGTATGCCAAGTATGCCCATGAGTAAGCCTGGATGTCTGTGGATGTCGAAAGAAGAGATGCATTATTACACCAGGGCGCACAGCTTACAAACATTTTAAATCTATCTCAGGATGTGAGTTACCAACAATTGTTTTGCAGTTAGAACGACCTCAATGACCATTGCCGTTTGTAGATGTAATTGCATATTCTTTTTTCAGAGTATCAGGACTGGTTGATTTTTACATGTGTAAAGTGTACCTACGAATGCGGAAATACCACAACTGTAGTCGAGTTGTCACATTCTCAAGTTCATAGCCTGGAACAGGTTTGAGGGATTTCACGTGTGGGACTCAACAACAGTCAGTGAGCACCCAAAATCCCTCTGTTTTAGGTATTTACGCAACTCGATCAAACATCTTCCTACTCTAAAATTCACACAAATTTACCTCTCCCAAAAACAGAAGGAAGGCCGTATCCTGGGTATGACTGGGAAAGTAACAACTCCTTATAATGGAAGTTTAGGGTGGAAGGGTTCTGCAGAGGGAAACAAATTCACCATAGAGAAAAAAAGTTCAGAGGAGTGTGCATGACTTTGACTCATGCAGAATCGCCCACCTTTTGGAAAATGTCCATCAGCAAATTGACCCTGCACCTCATGGGAAGAGTCCAGCCCAAACTGCCAAACCTGGTCCTACCTGGACTGGAAACAAGCATCCTGGGACTGGTTTCGGGGCATCACCCCATATCAGCCAGGCTAGCTTGAATCCAGTGGTGCAGTGAGCATGAGACCCACGTCTGGGCATACCCTTCCCACTAAGGGGCCGATTCGGGTCAGAAATCGGCCCGACCGACACCTACCGGCACCCTACGACCCGTGCAGTACGATGCTAGGCCTGTGTTTTACAACCGAACCATACAGAAACCAAGCCGTCCGACCGAGCCACACAAAATTCAGCCATCCTGCTGAAAAATGGACACGAGCCGCACCGACTGAACCGAACCCACAATAAACCCGACCGATACGTACCCGTGGCATCCGAGCCGCACAGTACGATGCCAAACGCAAAAAATCAGACCGAAACGCACGGAGCCCAAACCGCATGACCGACCCGGATCGAAAACATACCTGAAGCGAGAGAGACCACGGCGATAGTCTCGCATGCAACACAGAACACAATCAGCGTGAAAGACACGGAGCAGCACGTACAAGCCAACATGAGAGTCTCCTACATGCCCACCAAAAACAATGCCAAAAAAGACCAGTCAAGCCATTACAAAGTCAATAAATACACAACATGTTTTTACAAATACAGACACACCCCCAACTCCACTTATAAAAAGGCAAATCTACACTACCATGATCCTTTGCAAATACAACAGAGCAGCCAGCACAGAACACCTTGAGACCCCAACCACAGACACACACACACAACTCACCTATCACTCAAACCACACACCATCAGCACTACTCCAAAAGTTCTCACACACACACCTAACAAAACAGACACCCACCGACTCACCCTCACTTGCACCCACACAGCTACATCACTCCTCACCACCACCCATCACCATGCCCCCTAAGAAGAATCCACACTTCACACACACTGAGCTAGAAATGTTGGTAGATGAGATCTTCAGATTGGAGCCACATTTGTTTGGCGCATTGGTACAAAGGACCCCCATGTCACAGAAAGCCAAGATGTGGGACAGAATCATGGACAAGGTGAACGCACAAGCACCAGTGTATCGCACGAAGACCGACATCCATAACAGGTGGTATGACGTGCGCAGGAGGGTCAAGAAGCTCCTTCAGAAGGAACACACCTTGAGCCAAGTCACCGGCAGTGGCCCTCCTGCCAAACCAGTCTACTTCAGGTCCTGGGAGGAGAAGGTGCGGGACATCCTACCACCAGAGGGCGTCCATGGCCTACCTGACATATGAGAGCCTGGTGAGTACACAACCAATATGCCCAGTATTGTGTCGCAATACACACACAGCACCGTTACGGGGACTGTGAAACCATGCACTGAGAAACATCACTGCCACCACAACCAATAACTCACAGTGAAGCTGACTGACAGGAAGGAATAGTGGGTATGATTGCAAAGTGAGTGTATACCAAAGCATGATGGTGTTGTTGTCACAGATAATGCACCCACTCACAATTGCACCATCAACACCTCTCTGAACAATGCTCACCTCACAGGGGCATGGAAATGGGCTGGCGAGTACTCAGGAACTGGGCCCTGTTGTGGGGAGCAAAAGGCCCTGCTGGGAATTGGCCACTACCAAACACCAGGACTCCACTGTCAGCCATATTGCCATTGCTGCCACACTCCCTCACAGGGAACCACAGTCAGAAGGAGGGAAGTGAGGGCATGCTGGGAAGGGGGTGTAGCCCAGAGCATGCTGGGAGTTGCAGTCACTCACAAACCTTAGCCACCTACATGGCCCAGCAAGATCACATTGCACCATGCTCACCTCACAGGGGGTGGAAATGGGCTGGCAGGTACCCTGGGACTGGGCCCTGTTGTGGGGAGCAAAAGGCCCTCCTGGGAATTGGTCACCGCCAAACACCAGGACTCCACTGTCAGCCAACTTGCCATTGCTGCCACACCCCCTCACAGGGAAGCACAGTCAGAAGGAGGGAAGTGAGGGTATGCTGGGAAGGGGGATGTAGCCCAGAGCATGCTGGGAGTTGCAGTCACTCACAAACCTCAGCCACCTACATGGCCCAGCAAGATCGCACTGCACCATGCTCACCTCACATGGAGTGGAAATGGACTGACAAGATGTCTGACACAGGGTCCTTTTGTGGGGAGCACAAGGCCCTGCTGGGAACTGTGCACCAACAAACACCAGGACTGCACTGTCAGCCATCTTGTCAGCACAGGCACACACCCTCACAGGGAAGCAGAGTCAGAAGGAGGGAAGTGAGGGCATGCTGGGAAGGGGGGTGTAGCTCAGAGCATCCTGGGAGTTGCAGTCACTCACAAACCTCAGTCCCCTACATGGCCCCGCAAGTCCACACTGCACCATGCTCACCTCAGATGGGGTGGAAATAGGCTGGCAAGTACTCTGGGACTGGGCGCTGTTGTGGGGAGCACAAGGCCCTGCTGGGAATTGGCTACCAACAAACAACAGAACTCCATTGTCAGCCATCTTGTCAGCACAGGCACACCCCCTCACAGGGAAGCTGAGTCTAATGTCAACAGGGATCACACCCCTGTGTCAGCCACCTGATGGCCCTTGAGTAACAATGACCATGTACATGGAAATCCATACATGAGCTGGGTATGTGCACACATCAACATGCACATAGAAAGGCTTCATGTTGGCAGGACAATGCGCTACCACAACATCAACCTCTGTCTGTGACGAATGAAGACAATGCAGTGTTCAGGCATGCATCCTGACGTCATGTTGCAAATGTTATGTATATGAAACTTTGTTACAAAGCTCAAGGAGGGGTGAATGGTCTACTCCTCCTGTGCAACCTGGTTCATAACCGATTGTGTTGCCTCAATTGAAAGCCACGCATATGTACACATGTGTAGTGCGTGACATCATGTTTTACTGCATCAGTGTGCTGTAGCAGCAGCATCATTGACTCCCCCGTGTTGCAAATATGATGTGCCTCCAGCTAGAGGTAACCTGGCTGGTTCCTCAGTAGTGCCCAGAGGAGAAAACTGAGAGTGTGTGTTTGTGCTCAAGTGCTGTGAGTCAAAAACACACACAACACCCAAAGGCAAAGGAAAAATGTTGAACATTGTGATGTATGAAGTTACAAACAAAGGAGTTGTGTCTGGATCCAGCTACTCATCCACCACACCAGGGTTGGTCACTGTTGGTCAACATGTAGCTGCCCCATGTGATCCTAGACCTAATATCTCCTCTGGACACTACTGGGAAAGCAGCCAGTCTACCTCTAGGCGGAGGCACATCAGATTTGCAGTAAAGGTGAACCAAAGTAAATGCAGCTACTGTACACAGAGGTGGCAATCCAAGTAGCACGACCCCATTCTTGTATACGTTTGGGAGGGAATTTACTAAGGAATGAAATCATGTACATATCATGGCTGCACAGAATGAGTGATCCACTGCCCCCTCCTTCATTGTTAGTAGTACCCATTGCAAGATGAATGTATCAGTACCTCTCCCCCCTCCCTGTTGCAATATACATAGGTCAACCCTTGATATCTGTAGTAACAGAAATGACAATGTCTGTCTCTTCCAAACACAGGTGCCACTGGGGATTCAGCACCAAGTGAAGAAGAGTCCCTGGCCCACACTCTGGTGGAGGATGAGCTCTCTGGTGTCGACCTGGCTCTGTCCTCTTCGGATGACGACAATCAACCTGGAACCTCCGGTTTGAGTCATCAGGAAGCCCCACCATCAGAAACATCTGCTTCCCCTGCAGCCAGGTCAACACCATCGGCCCACAGACCTACCACCCCTGCCAACACGGACCGACCTAGGAGACCAAGTACAAGCAGCACAGGGGCCCCGGCCGCCCAGGATGCTACCAACAATGACACTAGTGGCAAAAGCCAAGGGGGCCCGGATCAACTGTGCCTGCCACCACAGGTACAGCCCGTGTGTCTAGGGGTGGTGGGAGTGGTGTTAGGCCGAGGACATGGTCTGCAGAGGGGCCTGGACTGCCTGATGACCCCCAACTGGTACGCATCATAGATGCATACCAGGATAGCACCGGAGGATTCAGCCAGGTAGTGGGGGTCCTCAAGGACATGCAACAGGAGCAGGCTGCCCATCATGCCCGCATGGAGGCCAAGTGGGACAAACCTACAGCAGTGCATATGGACATATTGACCTGTCTCCGCCAGATCAGCACAAATATGAATCTGGTGGAGACTCCGATGCACCGTCGGTGCCTGCTCCTGAGGATCCCCCCCAGAAGAAGAGGAGGGGTCGTCCGAAGAAGGACAAGTGAGCCACAGTTGTCCCTGCCCATCCCCCAGGAACCCAGAACCTGCATTGGATGCTGGTCTTTGGGTGCAAAGCGTTTACCTTGTTGCACATGACACAGGTCCCATCATGACATGGAGGATCCATGTTGTACCAATGTAGAAGATGAATGTGGACTTCACTCTGGACATTTCATCTACCAATACTTCTAACTCAGGTGTGAACTGTGGATTCTAAGCCTCATGTACAGCACTATCTCCACACATGTATGTAAATAAAATCACCATTAGATTATACTTGCCTATGTTGTGAATCAAACTTGGTATGTGTCATGGAGATGATGACATGCTCAAGCACACAGTGCATGCCGACTACTACAGCAATGTCATTACCATTATGTGACTCATGTTGATGTGACACCCATGAGGGAGACACACCAATAGGGCTCCACAACACATACTTACCGTGGACATGTGACACATTGCCTACAAAGATGGATGCCAGATATACGGTGGAATGCACAGACACCACACCTTTCCACAGTCACTGCCAACAAGCCCACAGGTGAGCTTACCAAATGTCAGTCAGATGTGTGAAGACAGACAACGCACATTAGTAAGTGAAGCACAGGTACATTACAAATTAAAAACAAGTTTATTACACACAGTTTCAAGGTGAATCCACATGACAGTGGGCACATGGTCAACAACTGTTGTCAAATGGCGCTGTAAGTTCGAATTGTGGTTGTTGGTGTCAGACTTGCCCCAGCAACTGGCAAAGAACCCTGGGAAGGAAAGAAATGAGACACAGTCAGAAGCACACCGGAACAGGTAGTGTTAGACCTGTCAGCCCTAGGGTTGTCTTACGCCGTTTTTTTCGCCCTTCCCTTATTTTTTCCACCATCTTTTTCGTTGGACCTATGTCTCTGGGTGCCTTACCACTGCCAATCAGTGCTAAGGTGCATGTGCTCTCTCCTACCAACATGGCTGCCACAGGCCCCGGAGGAGTGTGCCTCAATGGTTAGAGCGGCAGACCCTGATGCAGAGTTCTGGCCAGGGACCAGGGTTCGATTCCCATCTCGGCGGGGTCTCGGGCTCAATTTCCTCGGACCTGTTAATTCTCGCCTCGGTGCCTATTCTAATCACGGGCCCCACGCTGCAACTCTGGGCAATAGCTTGCTTAGCCTCCACACCGGCCCCAACAGCGCTAAGGATGCCTGGCTTCACCCTGGGGGTGCCCAGGAGTGGACACTTCACAGGGAAAGCCAGGAGGGGTTCCACAGCGGTATGAGTATCAGTGCCAGGAAACCGCATAGGCGACACCGCAAGGTGACCGTCTGGTGACAGTGCGCTCTATAAGTACCATGACATTTACATTTACATTTACTGCAGAGTGGTCTTTTTTGTAACACACAAATAACCAAGAGCTGGCTAGGACATTAGGATACTGTAGCAATGCAATCCTGCCTTGTCTGCCCATAGCCTAGACTGTGAAAGCTCCTGGAACCTTCCGTAATAGGGGAGGGGTTACACTTTGCCGCCTTAGAGAGTGGTCACCTGACCTAGAAGTATTTAGGAAAAGGAGGGAAACCTGCTTGCCAGTTGGGGCATCACTGGACCTGGGGGAACCTCTGCAGGAGTTTAGGCGGTAGGGCCTAGGGGAGGAACCTACACCACTGGGAGTGACTGGGCCTAGGCACTGCCTTCTAAGTTGAGTGAGGGACTCTACCAAACCCACTGATCTGTCCCAGCATTGGGGAACCCAGGGAACCACCTCCAGTGAGCCAAGGGATCCAGCCTGCCTCTGTGCCACCAACTCAACCCCCCCTTCTTCTTCCCCTCAAGAAACCACATAAGAAGGGCGCAGAAACCAGCAAGCGCCACAAGGAACCACTTACCTGCTGTGAGGACTGCTGGGGGATCAACCAGATAACAGCGCTGCACCATCCAAGCGCTTCCATGCTCGACCTGTGCCCCCGGTGCTGTCCTGCAGCAGCTAACTTGCCCCTGAACTGTGCCTAGACAATGTTGCAAACCTAGGGCGTCCTGAAGGTAAGTGTTTTGAACGATGCGGAAGACGTGTAGGAGACTTTCATTTCCATGGATTGGACAGATTCACAGAATGCAACCGTGTCTGGCCTTTCAGTGAGGGGCAATGTCACAGAATATTCCTCTGCAGCACTGATTTAAGGCTGGCAGACCCCCAGGGACCTCACTTGCCTGCACTACATGCTAGAAGACCACTTTCCACAATCCACTGCTGCTGTTGTCTGTGCTTCCTCTGGATCCTGCAATGGCACGTACTTTGGAGAGGGCCCCAGCATTCATTGAGGAGGAGAACCAGGCCCTGCTGGATGGGGTCCTCCCAGAGTACAGCAAGCTGTATGGGACACCAGGGGAACAGGTGAGTGTACAGTCCACTGCCTATCATTTTATGCAAGTTTTATGACTAAAAGTAATGGAAATATGCACAGCAGTGTGAGGCATATGCACTGAGTACTTTCAGCTACCTATTCATGTGGGTATATGTGTTGAACAGGTGTCCTGCTGCAGTAGTGCAGAAGTGCTGGCCTTACAGTCCTAGCCAATGTTACCATGTCAGACCTGCAGCAAAAATGCACATTTGTATGGGTGCACTACCTGTGTACCTCTTTTGGCTTTGTTATGACTACATATAAGTTCAACTGTATGCAGCACAATTATGTGGCATGTGTGGTAATGTCCTCTTCACTTTGTCGTCCTCACAGGTTGATGCCCACCAGAAGCAGGAAATCTGGCTGACCATCGCCCGGGCAATCAGATCAGTGGGGGTCTACAAGCGCCGGATCCACAACTGCCAGAAGAGGTGGCATGACCTATGTGGCTGGACCCGGAGGATCGCAAGGGTCCAGCTGAAGCTGTGCCTCCTTGCCGTAGGGGCAGACACCAGACCCTGACCCCCCACATGCTCCGGATTCTGCCGGTGGTCTTCCCGGACCTGGATGGGCAACTGAAGGCCAGACAGCAGCAAGGAGGGGGTAAGTCCATGCCTGATCTGTGAACATGTCTGACATGCTATGTGCAGTGTTGTGGCCTGGTCAAACTCCCACATTACATTGGTCTTGGAGTCCAGGACTCGTGTCCCTCTATTGTGTCAGTCACACTCCTCACCTGACCCACAGTTGTGGCCCCTACAGTCTGTGACTATTATCAACTTGGGCTCTGTGTCCCTTAAATGAGCTATGCTGATGGTCCTGCACAGCATATGTTACTGTGACTCTGATGTGTGCATCATGGGTGGGTCTCCTCTTTGCACTCTGCTTGGTCTCTGGCATGTGTTCTGTGTGTGCCTTTCATATGTGTTCAAATTGCAGGTCTGGGTCACAACATGTGTGTGGTATACTGAAAACATACCCATGCAGCAGCTGAGTCCATGTAGTGTCCTCAGGGCTATGTAGAGGATGTATGTCACACTGGCCCAGACACCTGCCCACTGTCCATGCCAATACACTGCATTTGGTTTACCTGCTCTGTCATGCCCACTCCAAGGCATAGTGAGTCGCTGTACTCACACTCACGTGTATGGACCCACTGGTTGTGCTTCCTGAAATGTGCCATCAGGTGTCTGACACAATCTCTTTGTAGTTTGACTTCCGATTTTGTGACAACTGGTGTGTTGAGGATTTTAGTGTGAGCAGGACATCTGAGTTGCGACAACGGGGATGGTACTTGTGCAACATATAGGAGTGTGGTCAGATGAATGAGCACAATGCTGTATGCAAGAGTGACTTTCACGCAGCTGTGTGTAATTGTCAGCAGACTGTGCGGTGCTCATGTTCAGGTAGTTGTTTTTGCAGTCACTCATATGTCAGATTTAAGTGATATAGGTTCATCATAGTCCTAGAACAGTGTGTGGCAGGGGACAGACTTGTGCACTTGTCAGCTGCAGAGTTTGGTATGGGCATGACCTATGAATGCCCATACCAGACGCAGTGCAGACTGATGTTTTTGGGATACATTGCCCCATGACATGTGACAGTAAAGACTGTCTCATCATGCATGTGTGTGCCAGGGTTTTGACTTGCTGGGAGGGATCCTACATTTGAATATGAGGTGCTCCATGCACCCCATTGTGTCATTTAGTATCAGGACGTTAGGACATCATTGTGTGTTGTGCTGCTAGGCATCACAAGATTGTGAAATGTGAGTCTGGGCATACATTCATCCAGACCCCTGTACTGAGTGATTAGCATGCGATGTGATGTATGTTAATGGTGATGTACTTCTACATGGTCATTTGCATGTACAACAACTGTGTATGTTGTGCATGTGTGCACTTTGGGGTATTGTCAGCCAGCATACAACAGACATATGGGTACCTGTCCAGGAGGGATATGGGTTCCATGGTTGATGTTCAGACTGGGTATTGACGCATGTAACCCTGTGTGTGCATTTTTAGCACATGACAGCTAAGGATGCCAGTGCATGATCGGTAATGTTGGATATTGACAGTGTTGTATGCAGTCAGCGCCACGGACCAAGATGAGCCACAGAGTAAGCCCGGGCCATCAACTGAGGAGTCGGAGGGACCCAGTGGCACGGAGGGTGAGGGGAGCCACACCGAGGAGTCCTCAGCACCTTCCACCTCAGCTGAGGACCACAGCAGCTCGGAGGATGACTCCCTTGTGGGGGCGGGTGTCAGCAGCCAGGAAACAACAGAGGGTGAGGCTGTCCCCGCCACCACCATCACCACCACCACCACCACCCTCCTCTCTGCTCCCATCCCAGAGGTCCGTGGCAGCTGTTGTGTTCGGGAGCATGTCTCCTTCGTGCCAGGCACCGCACCCCCTGCCCCTGTGTCCCCTGCTGCCCTGAGTGTGGAGTCTGTGGACATACTTAAACAGATCCATGTAGGGCAGACATCAATGCTGATTGTCCTCCATGCACACACGGTCTGTTGACACAAGTGGTGTCGTTCATGGAGAGCATCTCAACTGGCATGTCTGCACTACAGAGGACCAATCAGTCCATGGCCTCCTCACTGACGGCAGCAGTATCCTTCCTCCAGAAGTTGCTGACCCCTTCAGCCTCAGCCCAAACAACTCCTCTAAGCACTCTACCTGTCCCCAGCACACACACAACTGCACGGTCACCCAAACACACAGACACAGACAGCACACATTCACGCACACATAAGTCTAAACGTGCACGCAAGCAAAGTCAGGGGACTGATACCACACACAGGGGATGGGTCTCAGACACACACACAGGCATCCACAAGCACTCCGCAGTCCTCCAATCCCTCTCCCTCCAAGAGCCCTGCCCTTGCCTCACCTGCAACCCCATCTCCTAAAAAGCTCTTCCTGTGTGACCTAGGCCTCTTCCCCTCAGATCCAGCAGAGCCTGACTACAGGGGGAAGGGGAAGTCCCCACACACAGGAAAGAGTGCCTCTCACACCCGGACACCCTTGCCCAAGCGCAGGCAGACTGAGGCCCCCACCTGCAAGTCACCCCGTAGCCGGAAGAGCAAGACCCAACCCCCACCCCCCAGCTCCACTGCACAGTCTCCTTCCTCCATCTCCCAGGTCAGTACACCACAGGTTCCCCCGCCACACCGTGTCCCAGGTTCCCCCACCCACAGATACATCATCCCCAAAATGATCAGGCCTTCCCCCCCTGCCACTTGCTCTTCCACTGACACCACCGTCTGTTGCTGCAACTACTGTGGGGAGCGTGTCACCCCCAGCTGTCCTGCCAAACCCACCTGGACCCCTTTCCACTCCCATGGGGTTAGGCACTGCAGTGGAGTCCACGCCCACCCAGTCTGACATGGGCACTGCAGTTGGGACCATGTCCACTACACCTGACCTGCCCACTGCAAGGGTTCCAGTACCCAACCCATCAGACTTGTGCCTCACAGTTGTGGCGGCACAACCCATGTCAGACCCCTCAACTGCAGTTGCACTGACTCTCCTGCACCCAGCACCCCTTCCCAACCTCCTTCTGAGCCCTGATCCTGTCCCTGCGGTGCCTGGCCTGCCCAATGTATGCCCCTCTGAGTGGATGTCCCCTTGTCCTTATCAGTGCAGGCAAGCAATGGGTGACAGGTGTCACTGACACCATCATTGGACTTTTGATTTTCTACTGGACATTGGACTACATTTATTAATTTATTTTGCCTTCCAGATGGCAGATTGCTGAATAAAGCATGTTTTGTTCTCCCTGTGCATTTGATTTATTTGTAGATTGTGTTGCTGCTGATTACCCTGACCTTGGTGTGAAGATGCAGGATTTACAAATGTCTGTTACTGAGGTGTTGATGTGGTGTACTCCATGTGGGCCATGAGATGAGTTTTATGTTCAGGTTGGTATCAATGCCATCCTTTGCAGCTGAGTGGGGGTGTCATAATTGACTAATTTGGCACAGGGATGGTAACATTTCTTTGGCATGGCCACATCTGTGGCTTGCACCCATGCACATATGATGTGCTTCACAATGTCCAATGTGACACTTTCCCTGACTGTTGTGCCATCTACACTGTACATGCAGGTGCTGGACATCACTGGTGTAAAGTCAACTGTGTCCTCTGTGCAACTTGGTAGACATATGTATTGTCTAAGTGCAGGTGACTTAAGGGGCAATACCGTCCCCATACGTATGTCACCAGTTCCTACATTGGGTGGTAGATGAAGGTTGACTGTACAGGTGTTGTCCTGACATGCACAGCTTGTGCTGCTATTTCCATGATGACACCTACCTTGTGCTGCCTGTGATGATGGGTGATTTTGACCCTTTGCCACAATGCTCTACTTTAGCTGCACTTTGTAGCCACACATTTTACATTTGATGTACACACTGATGGGGTGTTTTCACACATTGACCCAGTGCTATTTCAAAGCTTGACTTGTGTAGCCCACACTCTGCTTTACTTCACACATGTGATGGTAGTTACTTTGTGTGGCATGAATCAAAATCACTGTTAGGGCTATTTGTCAGGCACTGCATCCTGTTGGCATGATGTTGTTGTGGAATGTATTTGGCTGACATGCCTGTGGCTGATGTTTGATGGATGTGTGTCACATCATCCTCCCTATGGGTGTGATGGCATCAGTGATAGGCAACATAACACATATGGGTGGGGTGGCATCAGTGATAGGCAACATAACACATATGGGTGGGGTGGCATCAGTGATAGGTAACATGCCCCTTTGGGTGGGGTGGCATCAGTGATAGGTAACATGCCCCTATGGGTCGGGTGGCATCAGTGATGGGCAACATAACACATATGGGTGGGGTGGCATCAGTGATAGGCAACATAACACATATGGATGGGGTGGCATCAGTGATAGGTAACATGCCCCTATGGCTGGGGTGGCATCAGTGATAGGCAACATAACACATATGGGTGGGGTGGCATCAGTGATAGGTAACATGCCCCTATGGGTGGGGTGGTATCAGTGATAGGCAACATAACACATATGGGTGGGGTGGCATCAGTGATAGGTAACATGCCCCTATGGGTGGGGTGGCATCAGTGATGGACAACATAATACATATGGGTGGGGTGGCATCAGTGATAGGTAACATACCCTTATGGGTGGGGTGGCATCCGTGACAGGTAACATGCCCCTGTGGGTGGGGTGGCATCAGTGATGGGCAACATGCCTTGCCAAGTTGCCCTCTTCAACCTGAAGACTCCGCTGTCCCATTGGATTTGATTTGCTCGTCCTTGCGGGGCCAGCGGCCCATCAGCCGGCCCGCAAGAACTCCACGAAAGGAAGCTACCGCTCCCCTGATGTGGCAAAAACCCACATGGACTAGACTCAACACTGCGGGAGTCGACACAACCTCCGTCCGTCCCTTCGACGTGTTCCCGAAATCGACATCGTACCACCTGTAGGAGAAGGGACCTTCGCTCCGATCGCTTCTACACGCGAGGAACAAGGTAAGGGTGGCCCCCCGCCCCGTCCCGCTTTATCAGTGATTGCGCCGCCCGACTGAATTCAACCGAACGGCCCGACCTCCACCTCTCCTAAGCTCTCCCAGCATCCAGACTCTTCCCGACCCCTTCTCCGGTCTTCGCCCGCGCTCCTGAGGCACTGCAGCCTACTTCCGGGTGCTCTCCTACCTCTCCCCCGCTACAGCCGCCAACCTCACAGCTTCTACTGAGGTCCCGGGGAGCTGATTCTCAGCGCCTTCAGCTGCTCGCCGTGACGATTACGTCACGTGCAGCTCGCGGGCTGAGCGGCTGCGAGGCATGTAAGGAAATGAGCAATCTGCCGACCTGCGCCCCTCAAGCACCACCTCAATAATCATCTGCCTCGTGCAGCCAGCCTACATCCTGCAGTTACCTCAACCATCTAATGCGCATATTGCAGCCATTCTAGCATCGTATGCTTGGATCCACTAAAAACAAAAAAAAACAACAACAAAAATCTAATTTCACTGGTTTCTGATGTAAACACCAAACCTGATTCAAAATGGCAGCCCCTGGACAGCGTCCACAGAAAGAGGACTGCTCCTCGAAACAAACAAGGTCCCCTAACTGGACCACAACCAGGCTGGCCCTCAATCAGTTATAACAGAAAGAGGACTGCTCAAACCCAATCTGCAGTAACAGAAAGAGGACTGCACAACCCTGTAACTACTGTAACAGAAAGAGGACTGCTCATTCTTACAATCTTTGGGGCGGCCATCTTGAAGTGGCACTGACTGACTGTATTAAACGACAACAACCAAGACAATCCGTTACCCCCTTCAAGCACCACTATCCTAACGATTATATCCATAATGACTGCTGCTCACTGATCCAGGTCTCCAAAAGTGTGCCCATCCCAAGCCAACATGGTGGGCCCTGGTCTAACTGCCTCTGGGACAATCGCTTACACCCTGGTCTACCCCCCAAACCTCTCAAAAACCACCAAAAAAGCCTTCAAACACCTCACCCTGAAAAACCATCCCGAGACACTGATCTCGGACCTACGTTTCTGTGCGGACATAGGCACCATCACCAATGACCTCGTTTTCTACTCCAGAAGAATCCCCGCTTGGCGCCATACCTTTTCACTATTCCTTAATGTACGCTCATCCAGAAACATTCCCTACGGCACTAAGCTCACAATAGTGCCAACAACAACCCTTCGAGCTGACCTCACCATCACCCTCTACAAAAGCGGCATCGTACTGATCCAAGCCTCAACAAAAAACCTTGACAAATTCTCAGATCTTTTTACCACTCTCTGAAACCATGTGCATGACACTGGGACGCCGACCAACACCTGGCCTGACCTTACCCCAACCCCCTTCCCAATATAGGACACCCTAATCCCCTCACTACTCCTACCAACC
Source organism: Lissotriton helveticus (assembly GCF_964261635.1). Taxonomy (NCBI): domain Eukaryota; kingdom Metazoa; phylum Chordata; class Amphibia; order Caudata; family Salamandridae; genus Lissotriton; species Lissotriton helveticus. The sequence goes on along the minus strand of NC_136065.1, from coordinate 1,837,120,547 downwards.
TCCCTAACACTTTGGACCAGAGACCCGTGATTCCACCCCTCCATGCTCCCCACTCGGACTCCACGGCTTCCATCACAGCACACCTTAACCCCATCAGGCCTCCTACAACCACCCCGAGCGAAATAAACCCTGGACCCTTGGTCTCCTCCTTCCATGCTTCCCTTTCGGACCACTACGTCCTCAGCATCTTTTGCTGTGGCAGGTCAAGCCAGCCCCGCTAACACTCAAGCCACCCCTTCTATGACTCCTAACACAGCCCACCCTGCCCTCCAACCCCCCCTCCTCAGCGACTCCTGCTGTAGCAGGTCATGCCAGCCCTGCTAACACTCAAGCCACCCCTTCCACGACTCCTAGCACAGTCCAACCTTACCCTCCAACCCCCCCTCCGCAGATATCCACTCTCTGCACTCCAGAGCCTCCAAAATAATTCAGAGCTTCCACTCCTCCATCCTCGATCTAACAAACCTCCTCCACCTCGCCGAACTCTCCTTCGCAAACCTCATGCCTCAGCTGTCTTCCCTTCCAATCCCAGAGCTTCCCCATTGCCCTCTACCGACATCCTTGAGGCATCTTCGCCCTCGCAAGCACACTAGCTATCTATCTGATGAGGAAACCCTTGACCTCGCCCTATCTTACAACCTTTCCCTCATCACAACAAATTCACTAGACCTCAGTAAAAAGGAAATCCAGGATTTTCTCAAGGACCATAACGCAGTCCCTACATTTCCTTGCCTACCAGACGCGAGTGCCGCATACCCCATCTGCACGATCGCTATTGACCCATATAGATCAGCCCCCCTCTGTAATAGAAGGGTGATCAGAAGCAACCTTGCACCCGTACCCCTGTCTGTCCCGACCCCCGCTACCACCCCATCCCTGCTCTGACGGGTCTCTTAATCAACTGCCGTTCTGCAGTAAAGCATGCGGCCGATGTCGCTGCTCTCATTCTGAACAACAACACTGACTTAGCCATTCTAACAGAATCACCACGCCCCAGGCACTAACGAACCCTTCACTGACTACCTCATGGAAGTTATCACGGCTAAGAACTCCCCCAACACCAAAGAAATTTTCCTCGGTGACTTCAACCTGCACTGGAACGACCTTAAGGATCCTCATGTCAACGCCATTAAAGACCTCATGATCGATCTAGCCCTGACCCAAGCTTGCCTTCTCCCAACCCACTCGAAAGGGGCCACTCTAGACTGGATCATCTCTAAGGAGACAACTGTCAAGCTCATATCGATTGACCCCTGCGACTGGTCAGACCACCATTCCATCGCCTTTCTGCTACCTGGCACCCGCAAGACTAGGACACCACAACCGGTGCTCCCAAAACGCTGGGTCAGAGACACCAAAAACCTAGACCTCAATGAACTTGAGATCCGCTGCAAATCCGACCTCCACCCCCCCCACATTACTTCGGTCAGTGACCTAAATGATCACTACTCTGCTTCAATGTCGAACATCCTGGATGACCTAGCCCCTCTTAAACTAAAAAGAATTCAAGTCAAAGATAGAAACCCATGGTTCACTGGTTCCCTCAACGACGAGAGATCTCTCTGACAAACTGAAAGAATCTGGAGACAGCACCCCTCAGCAGATCATCTAAAACTTCTTCTCCAGGCCAGAAATACTTACAACAAGAATATCGTCAATTCACAAAAATAGTTTTTCAGTGCGGAATTAGGAAATGCCCAGAACAGACCATGCAAACTCTTTGAGATGGTCAAAATCCAATTGAACAAACTGTCCAAAACAGCGAAAGAAACCGACAAGTCTCTCATCTCCTCCGAGGATTTCTCCTCGTTTTTCGCAAACAATAGCAAAACCTTAGGTATCGAACTCAAGGCTGCCTCACTCCCCCCTCCGAACCTCGACCTTCCGCCTCCTCCCCCCCTGCCGCCATGGTCCTCACCGAAGAATCTAGCACACTGCTCCGAATTCGCACCCTATGATGAAGACGCTGCCACGAAAATCCTTTCCACCCTGAACCCTAACAACAACTACAACGACCCGCTCCCTTCAAACTGTCTCGCGACCATTGCCAAATCCATTATTCCTAGCTGGACTGTGATAATCAACGCCTCTCTCCGGCAGGGATCAATACCGGCCTCGCTGAAAGCAGGCCAAGTCCTCCCCATTCTGAAAAAGCTGTCACTGGATCCAGCCTCCCCAGACAACTTTAGACCAATTTCCAACATTCCTCTCTTGGCTAAAGTGCTGGAAAAGTGTGTACAAATACAGCTAAGTCACCACATCAACAACTTCCATCTACTCGACGACTGCCAATCTGGCTTCCGACCGGGACACAGCACTGAAACCACCATGCTCCACATTGTCGATGTCGCACTTCGAACCCTTGACCAAGACAAAACCTGTCTCCTAATCCTCCTTGATCTATCCTCAGCCTTCGACACGGTCAACCACGAGATGCTACTCGAACGCCTCAAATTGAGGATGGGATTAGATGGCACTGTCCTTGACTGGTTTAGTTCCTACCTCCAAAACCGATCTCAGAGATTCCTAACCAATGGCAAACTGTCCGCTCCCTCCATGGTCACGGTGGGAGTCCCTCAAGGATCAACGTTGTCCCCCACCCTTTTCAATCTCTATTTAGAACCCCTTGCCAAAGTCCTTTGCACTGGAAATATCTCCTTCCATATGTACGCTGATGACACTCAGATCTACATAAAAATCTCTTCTCTTGCGGAGATCCTCACCTTGAATGAGGCCCTGAAGCTGACCGTCAGATGGCTCTCCTCCAACCAACTCAAACTCAATGCTAAGAAAACTGAGTTCCTTCTAATCTCCCCGCCCAAGAGCAACTCTGAGATCCAGACTTGGATTAAAGCTATGACAGCCTTAAACTGTTCCCCGACCATTGTGGATTTGGCCAAATCACTGGGAATTACCTTGGATTATAACTTAAACATTCGAGACCACATCAACGCAATGGCCAAATCTACCAGATTCCACCTGAGCTACCTATGGAAACTGAAACCCTTTCTAGACGCTCCTGTCCTAAAACTAGCAGTCCAATCTTTAGTTATCTTTTGGCTGGAATATGGTTGCTCCACCCTCTCCAGCTTTACCCAAGATCTCGCTGGCACCCTTAAAAGCCTGCCTCAGCACAGCCGCTAGACTACTTACAGGCTCTAGAAAATTCTATCACATCACTCCTCACTTGAAAGCGTTGAACTGGCTTCCTTTCGAGGCTAGAATCCACCTCAAGCTGGTATGCATCATGCACAAGGCCTTACACTCTAACTCCCCTGCGTATCTTGCACAGAAGCTTGTGATACCTGGAGGAAGCAGAAACTCACGATCGGCCAATGTCCTCCTACTCCGGCCTGCACACTTTAGGAAAATAAAAACCTACAATCGAGCTTTCGCCGGGACTGCACCAAGAATATGGAACTCCCTCCCTCCCGACATCAGAAGAATCCCCTCCCTGGCACGCTTCAAAAAAGAGGCTAAATCCTTCCTCATGGGTAAATTCCTTGGCTAAACCCGTTCCACAGCCACCTGAGAGACTATTGCCTTATCCTGCGACCTTGTACAGTACTCGTGTGATATCCTGCCTATTGTATGACTCTTATCTCTGTAAAATGCCCAGATGTAAAGTTTTTCCTATCCCCCAATGTACAGTACTCGTGTGATATCCTGCCAACCGTATGACCCCTAGACTCTGTAAGCTCCCTGATGTACAGGTCTCCTGTGATGACCTGCCTTTTGTATTACTCTATGAATCTGTAAAGCGCTCTGATACCCTCACGGGTCAAGTTTGCGCTGTATAAAACCTTAAAATAATAATAATAATAATAAAAAATAATAATGGGTGAGGTGGCATCAGTGATAGGTAACATGCCCCTATGGGTGGGGTGGCATCAGTGATAGGTAACATGCCACTATGGGTGGGGTGGTGTCAGTGATGGGCAACATAACACATATGGGTGGGGTGGCATCAGTGATAGTTAATATGCCCCTATGGGTGTGGTGGCATTAGTGATTGGCAAAATGCCCCTATGGGTGAGGTGGCATCAGTGATAGGCAACATAACACACATGAGTAGTGGTGGCCATGAGTACCCTAAGGAGGCGTGGTAATGGTGGGCAGGGTCTGGACCCTCTGGATTTGTTTGTGGGGTGGGTGTCAGACTTACCGTCTGCGCCGTCCGCGTCTGTTCCTTATCCGGTCATATATATACAGGCCTGGTATGACCTGCGCGTTTGGATTCATGGTCCGTCTCGATCAGTTCCTAGGTGCTCCAGTTCGAATCCGTGGAATGGGTTAATGGCGCGAATCAGAGTTTAAATGCAGCTCTTCCGGGTGCTGAGACTTCATGTATGTGGTGACCCGTCCGGAACGTAGGAGCTGCGCATCGTACTTGACCGGACGGAAGTAGCTGTGTTTATGTTGCCGTGCGGCGCAAATCGAGTGTTTCCGGGTCAGGCTCGGTCGGAGTTTGATGATGGAGTCGGAGCGTGCGGATCGGTCGGGATTTTGGCACTTTTCCGCACCGTACTTCCTCGCCCGGACGGTCTCGCTCCTGGTACGGTTCGGCCGTAATGTAAGAGCTACTGACACGTCTCGGAGGGCTGACCGACCGAGATCGGAATCGGCCCCTTAGAGTGACAAAGGCAAAAAGGAATGGATGATGGACAGAATGCAATAGATCTGAGTTTAAGCCATAGTTATTTTGCCCACCACGTCACCCCTGTTTGAACCCAGCCATATGCAGATCAGTCTTCACCCTGCTCCTCATGGGAATAGTCTGCATGAACTGCCAAGCCAGGTCCTCCCTGGAACGGAAGCAAGTATCACAGGACTGGTTTTGGGGCATCACCCCTCATCAGCCAGGCATCTTGAATCCATTGGCGTATTGAGCACAGGACCCAGTCCGGGCATACCCTTCTCACTTAGGACAACAAATGCAAAAAGAACAGATGACAGATGGAATGCTGAAATATACAATCAATCACCACCAGTCAACAGATCTGTGTTTAATCCATAGTTTTTGCCCACCACACCACCTCCGTTTGGACCCAGCCATGTGCAAATCAGTCTTGACCCTGCTCCCCAGAGGAACTGTCCAGCCCAAACTGCCAAGCCAGGTCCTCCCTGTACCGGAAATAAGCATCCTGGGGCCGGTTTCAGGGCATCACCCCTCATCAGCCAGGCTAGCTTGAGTCCATGGGCGCAGTAAGCAAGAGACCCACGTCTGGGCCTTAGAGCGACAAAGGCAAAAAGAACAGATGATGGACAGAATGCTGAATAATGCAAACATTCAACCCGCGGTCAACAGATCTGGGTTTAATCCATCGATTTTTTTCCCCACAACGCCACCCCAGTATTGGTCTTGGGGCTGTCCTCTCCCTCTCCTGGGCCTGGACATTAGCCAGAACCTTCTGGCTCATGAACATGCATGTGCTACTATTAGAAGGATTTTCTGGCAATTAAGTGGGTTTGGGTGCACTGTACTACTCCCTCGTGGGTAGACATTTTACAATCTACCCTGATCACGCTCTTTTGGCATGGCTTTCTTGTCTGAAAGATACAAGCCTTCAGATGCCGCAGTGGTTCCCAGCTTACAGCCATTTCATTTTCACTGGTTCATCAGGCTGGTTCTAGGCATAGGAATGCTGGCTGTCTCTCCCGGATGCTCACTTCTTCATGCCTGTCTGATTGTTAAGCCTTAGAGAGGGGACATGTCACGGAATGTAGTCTCAGGCCCTCATACTGCCTCCTGCTACCTTTTAGATGTCTCTCTTCACTTCCATTTTATGTGCTCTTGCTACAGCCCTGTCTTGCCAGGCATGTTCTGAGTGTCTCAGGACTCCACGGTTTAGGTCAGCTCCCGTGTGGTGGGCAGAGTGTAGAGGAAGGGGAGGGAGCCAGGCTTTTTCTGGAACACCAGTTTTAGAGCTCATTGTTGCAAATGGGTGCAGGGCCCCTTCCAATGTTAACTCCACTAGTTTGAGTCAACTCACAGAAAAGTGATTGCATGTTTTTATTTAATTCTATATAGTGAATCATGTGGTTGTGATAAGAAAAGTTATTAGAAACAAGTATTTGCAAAGTCAACAGTACTGGGCTTATTGTGCAAATGTCTTCAGTGTTAGAACATTAGAGTGGCGAGCAGTGTTCGCTCATTAGAGCGAGGCACAAAGGAGGTAGCCAACAGGGCAGTTAGAGGTGTTGTAACTGGAAAGTAAACCCATGTGCAGTTCAACGAAAGCACTTGCCTTATGGTAGAAGGATCCACTCAAAGAGTTATGTGACAGAACTGAGTGATTATATGATTGACAATGTGCTTAATTTGAGCCGGTAGCTTCCGGTGCTCGGCACCGGCTCTTAATTGTCAACACTGGCACTTATGATAGTTTGCCACATGGTGGCACCATCTGTTTCATATAGAGGTGCTATATACCTGTTTATTGCATTACTCATCCTGTCGTATTTGCCTTGTAATTGTTATTATTCCTTGTTTTGTTTCTTTTTTTTTGTATTCTTACTTGATGTCGCCATTGCTCTTATGTCCTCTTTCCATCATTTTTATAAAGCACTCTGATATCCTTCGGGATCTTGTTCGCGCTATATAAAACTTTATAAATAAATAAATAAATAAATAAACAACAATTATTGACTAATTCGGTAAACATTAAAAAAACATGACTAATGTATGCCACCCAAGCCATTCTTGTAGCTTTATGAGTGTGGAATAGTCGGAACTGTCACACTTTCAGGAGTGTGATAGTTGAGTTGATAGCTCTGGTGGTGCAGTTATTGACAGCACCGGCAGAGGGAATGGCGTAGTGGACGCTGCAGTGGCCTCTTCACAAGAGCCCTGGTACTTATTTCTTTCTTTTTTTTTTACAAATTAAGCACTGGATAGACACAATCTCAAGCCAATGGCTAAAGGATGCTGGTGGAAGAAAGGCATGGTTGAAAGGGGCAGACCCAAAGCCCACTCTTTGCACACTTGTAGCGATGGCTCAGTTTGACAGTGGCACTGTCAAAACCCAGGCCTAAGTATGATTCTGCCAAAGTGTTGTAGTACAAAGTGTTCACACGTTATAAATTAGCGAACTGCACATATAATAATCACAAAAGTTTAAAATAATGTAATTTTCACTCAAAGAGACATGGTTATGCCAATTTTCCATTTATAAATGGAGGAATGAAGTTCCCAAGAGATAGCGTATTCATATGCCCTAAGTTGCATGTCCCTTCTGACGATGGACTGCCTGGATGTTTGCGTCAGCTTTCCAAAATAGCTGTAACTGCCCAAACTTCCGCTCGTGTTTTGGGAGACTCAACCTCCTAGGCTGCAAATTCATGGAAAGAGGCTCCTGGGCAGCCAGCCTATCTGTATGCTCCTTAGTGTGAATGTGAGTCCCAGATATTTTAAGTTACATATCAGAGTTTCGGAGTTAGAATTTTTTTTAAGTAATCCCAACTCACAGAGCTTGTGGTGTTTCTGCTTAAAGTCACTTCAGCACTTCTGAGATGAGTAGTGAAGCTCACCCACCACCTAAAGTTTATGATTGTGTAGTACTCGACAGAGCCACTCGGTGGCAGTACAGTGCTTGTGGAGTTTCTGCTTTAAGTCACTTCAGCACTTCTGTGATGAGTGGTGAAGCTCACCCACCACCAAAAGTTTCTGATAGTGCAGTACTCCAAAAAGCCACGCAGCGGCACTACAGTAAAGTAAAAACATTGCAGGCACATAAGCAGAAGCTGAAAGCAAATGAACGTGTTTGTTTACTGATTTTGCCTTTTACTATAACGGGTAAAAATAATGGGCCTTATTTATGAAAAGTGACGCATCGCTGCGTGAAAACAGCGATGCGTCACTTTTCACTGCGCCCTCCTAGCGAGACCAATGATGCGTCATATTTACAGTATGACGCATCATGGCGCAAGGAGTTACAGATACGTCAGTATTTCTGACGTATCTGTATAGCGCAAAAGTGACGCATTGCTGGAGTGTGTCACAAAAGTGACGCAACTCCAGCAATGCGTCCTTTCACATGGGGCAAGCCCCATGTGAAAGGGCCTGCGTGCTGTGAGGCAGGCGTAAGAAATTGACGCATTTGTGTCCTAGAAGTGGCGCAGTAAAATCACATCGATTTCACTGCGTCACTTCTATGACCCTGTCTTGCGTCAGAACGCCCCTTCTGCATACATTATACCTGGCGTAAGTATAATGTAGCGCAGGGGTTTACAAAGTGACGCATCTACCTAGCTGCGTCACTTTGCAAATATGGTGCAACAAGGCACATTTTTTACGCTGCTGGTGCGTCACAAAAAGTGACGCGGCGTAAAAGTGACGCACGGCTTCATAAATGTGGCCCAATGTTTTTAGAAATAAACTGAAAACGATGTTTAGATGGAGCCTTCCTGTTTGACCGCTTTCTAGTCTGCTAAAAGGATCTAACGCACTTCAGTACTGTGGGGGAGCTTTTGCGCACGAATCAGGAATGTGTACTAGTAACAAACTGCAGAAAATAAATGTACACATGATTTCGCGTGTTTATAATATGAAACTATTGCCATTGAAGCATTTTTTCTATGACCCGTCAAAGTGTGCTTTCTTGGCTTATGCTAATTAGGCCTCGACACCATATTTTTCAAAATGGATGTCTCATTGTGTTCATGCTTTGTTTATAATGCTGCTGCTCGTAGTCAAGTAAGACATGTTTTGTTTATTTCTGAATGACCCAGTTCTTGGAGAAGGCTCTCTAGCAGATGATTACTATTGTAACATGTGTCTAAGGATCTTCAACTTGCACGCACTACTGCATTAATTCACAGTGGTTCACTTTTGTTTATGTAACTAGTTCTGACCTCTCCGGATGACAATAGGTCAATAGAGCTAACTCAATATACATGTAGTGGGTTAGCGCTTAGGTGGTGGGTTTGTATGTATATTTTAAAATCTGCTTTCTAATCTGTTGAAAATATTTTTTGCTCACACCACAATGATTCAGTTTTCATACTCTTCTATGGGAAAAATGTTCTATATATACCCTCAAATTTGTGGAGAAGCAGAATCTATTTTGGGTTCAGCTAGGGACAAGGGTTGATTTCTTACTGATTTTGCTGCACATTTGGGCCTTAGCATTTCTCTGATTTTGTCACTATTCTGTATTTAAAAAAAAATTAGTTATCTATATAGCACCTGAATTGACCCCCGAAGGGGTATCTCTGAGCTTTGGACAGAGAGCATGGGTATAGTGCAGCCACAGCTGGATCAGGAGCAGAAAAGTGTAGTCTTGAGCAGCTTCCTGAATTGCAAGTGATCAGGGCATTGTCTCAAGAGTATGGGGAGCTCGTTCCAATAACGGGGGCCAAGATAAGAAAGGGCCTTTCATCCCAATCTAGCCTTCCTAACTCGAGAAACCACAAGAAGATGTTAAGAGCCCAAACGAAGGGATCTGGCAGGTAGGTACAGTGTAAATTTCTCTGAGAGGTAGGTAGGGCCTAGATCAAACAACGCCTTTTGAATGGTACAGCAAATTTTGAATCTTACCCGTTGTCGAATAGGAAGCCAATGAAGTTGCAAAAGAAGAGGGCAGGAGTGAGTTCTTGGAGGAGCATTGAGGACCAGTCTCACCGCAGTGTTCTGGGCTACCTGCAGGCTGCTCAGCGAGGCCTCATTGGCAGAGATCAGCAGCCCGTTACAGTAGTCCAAGCGGCTTAAGACAAATGCCTGCATTAGAGTTTTCCGAGTCGGGAAGCAGAGGGAAGACTCGACGGAGCAGGCCCATTGTGTAAAAGCAGTAGCCAGCTGTCTGAGCAGTATGCTCCATCAGAGTAAGGGCTTAATCCAATTGGATGCCCAAGTTCTTAACAGTAGATTTGTGGGCAGGGTGGCACCCAAATCGACTGGCCACCATTCAGACGCCCATAGAAAAGTGGCATCTCCGAAGAGCAGAATCTCCGCTCTCCCCACATTACACTGGAGGAAATTACTTTTCATCAAGTGCGAGATGGCTCTCATACCAGAAGAGAAGGCGAGCTGTATGGATGGAGTGAATTCATCAAATGGAAAGAGCAACTGAGTATCATCGGCATAGGATATGGAGGTGAACCCATACGTCCTCAGGAGATTGGCCAAGGGAGCAACGTAGATGTTAAACAATGTGGGGCTCAAACAAGAGCACAGAGGTAATCCCATGGACAGTTCCATAGATGCCGAACGATATGGGCCTAAATTGACGGTCTGCGAGCGAGCAGATAGAAAGCTCGTCATCCACCGTAAGGCAGAGTTTCTTAGTCCAATCTCCTTTAGTCTTCTGAGCAATATCCGATGTGACACCGTGTCGAATGCGGCGGATAGGTCCAACAGCATCAATATCGTAGAATGGCCCTTGTCTAGGGTCATCCTGATGTTATCTGTGACCGCTAGCAGAGCTGATTCGGTGCTGTATTTGGGCCTAAAGCCGGACTGGGAAGAGTCTAGACACCCAGTAAGTTCGACATGGTTGGAGAGGTGATTGTTAACGTGTTTCTCCAGTAGTTTGCTCAGAAATGGAAGAGGCAAGATGGGGCGGAGATTGGTGAGATCCGTCAGAGGAGCTTTAGGGTTCTTACGGATAGGCCTAACCTGTGATGCTTTCCATTTTGATGGTACATGGCCTTCTCTCAGAGAGAGGTTGAGGAGAGATTCAATCGAAGGGGACAATTGATTAGCCAGGGAAGTGACCACTTTGGCTGGAATAAGGTCCAAAGGGGACCCTGATTTTATCTTATGAATCAATGATTCCACCTCTGTCGATGTCAGTGTGGGGAAGCACTCTAGCAACTGAGGGGTTGCTTATTCTAATCAGATACCATTGGGGCCAGAGGCTGGTTTCTGGTGAGACAATTTTTTCGTAGATAAGCTCTATTTTCTGTGAAAAGTATAGAGCAATATCGTTGCATAATGTTTGCGTAGGTGCCTCAGATTTCTTACAGGCCTTAGGATTGATAAAGGACTGGAGAATGTGATGTAGGGTTTTGGGGGCGTTACCAGCCTGGGCTAATTGGAACCGATCTTTGTCCTTCTCGTCATGAGTAGGGTGCCAGCTTCTATCATGATTCCTGCAGAGTTGTTTCTGTGCTCGCAGCTGAGGAGAGAACCAGGCAGTCTGTGGGCATCTGGGGTGATTTGGGAGCGATTTAAGTGGTGGAAGATGGTCGATAGCCAAAGAAACAGCAGGATTGTATTTGGCCAAAGGCTTCCTCTATATTGTCAGGTGCAATATTCCAAGGAATTGGGAAGGAGGCTTGAAAGCTCTCCGGGGAAATGTTCTGCCCCTGCCTCCGAGTGTGGAATGTGACAGATTTAGGTTTCTTCAACTCCTTTGGGCCCTGGATAAAAAGTTCAATTAATGAATGGTCAGACCAAGTTAATTGTTGGGGTGTTCAGACTGAACCCTGGGAGAGTTGGAGAAAGCTATATCTAATGTGGGACCAGCTATATACCTTGGACCTTCATTAAGCTCAGACAAGCCCAAGGGGGTTAGGTCTGCCATAAGTGGCTGTGCATCAGCATTGGAGGGGCATTCGCTTTGAATAATGAAATCACCTAATAGTAGAAAATTGCTGCATGCAATCACGTGCAGAGCTCTCAACTCAGTGAGGTGTAATGAAAATTCAGCTAAGGGTCCTGGGGGTCGATAAACTAGGGCACCGTTCCAGCTAGCTTGGGAGGAGATGTCTATCCAAAAAATTAGAACTTCCATAGTGGCATTGCATCGCTGATCCAGTGTAGCAACTTTAATGCTATATTTAGGCACAAAAGCAATTCCGCCCCCCCATCTTCAATGGTCTGTCCAATCTAATAAATTTGTAGCCTTCGGGTATGCCTAACACTTAGAGGGAGCAGAATGGGGCTTAAGCCAGGTTACGGTCAGAAACCCCAGCTCAGGCTGTGCTGAAGACAGTAGGTCCCAAACCTCAGTGGAATGCTTAGGTAGGGATCGGATGTTACATAGTAGACTTTTCCAACCTTTCCGAGGCTCATCTGAGGATATGCCTATAGCATGATTAGGGAAGGAAGCGGGTTCAATGGTGCAAGGGGCAACACTGGGGGGAAGACAATGGGGTACCTTGTGAATCATTAACATCTCCCCAGATTTGCCCTGAAACCGACAGACTCAGTAAGAGAAAGGACCTCCAGGGGCTGTCCAGATCTCAGTTCGGCAGGAAGGGGATGGATCAGTCCTTAACTCCATTAACTCCTATCTAGAAAAGGGCCTGCAGTGTGGTGCCCTGTGTAGGGATGAGTAGACCAGTGTCCCTGGCTCCTGGCGACGTCCAGGCACGGATGGGTGCAGGCGGGCTTGCCTTTGGCGCGCCTGCTGCACGCGTCCGCTGCGCGTCGTCTGGAGCATCCTGTTAAGTAGTGATGGTTGGACTGCTGAAATGCCAACCTCCCTCGAAGCCGGAAGCAAGTCAAACTCCCTTCACAACAAATTAGCTAATCTCACGGCTGACTGGGGAGAAGTGACTATGTGCAAGAAAATCCAGTTGCAAGAGTACTGGCCAATGGCAGATTATCTTCACCCTTCAAGATCCTTAGAGGTACAAGACAGGGTTGCCCCCTTTCTCCTCTTTTATTCAATTTATATATGGAACCCTTGGCTTTTAGAATTAGACACTCAACCGACATTATACCGTTTTTGTCAGGGTAATTGGGTTAAAAAAGTGTCCTTATACGCTGACGACCTTATGGTATATTCTTCCAATCTGGATGCTGCTTTACCCATTATTTTTCATACAGCGACGGAATTTGGAAGAATATCGGGGTATTCTGTAAATGAGCAAAGAACTGAGGCTATGATATGGAATCAAGTCAGCTGTAATCCATTAGTTAAAAAAAGAGATGATATCTCGGCCTTAGAATAGTCCAGGACATTAGTCAAAATGCGGAAATAAATTTAAAATGAGTGTTTAAAGAGATAGCTCAATTAATGAAAAATTGGATGCACCTCCCATTAACTATTTTAGGGAGAGTTATCCTAGTAAAAAAGAGTATCCTGCCAAAAATCACTTTTATATTCGATTCACTACCATTACACTTCAATAAACCTACTATACACAGTATCCAGCAAGCAATTAATTATTTTATTTGGGCTAACAAAGGGATTAGGATTTCTTGAAAGAAGCTACGCAGAAGAAGGGAGAAGGGGGGTCTATCCTTACCTGATATCCAGCTGTATGCGTGGGCCTTCCAATTCAAAAACTCTAGAGTGCTTATAAAGATCCCTGATGGATCCATAACAGGCTCCATGTTCGCAGCTACGCTAAAAGAGCAAAACATAAAACCTGATGGCTTTCTTTTCAAATTTGGAGATCCAAAATTCTTCAAAAAAGTTCAATTGAAGGTCCTACACTCGATGGCATTAATGTGGTACCAAATACGACGCCTGCTGAAAATAGATTATTATTCCCATTTCGCCCCGATCTGGGATTCCCCAGGGACCCCCGAATGTCTCAATGATAAATTGGCGTTACCACTTAGGGAAGCGAATGTAAACACCTGGGGAGACCTGTTTAGAGATGGACAAGTGCTATCTTGGTATGATTTAAACGGCTTGATGATGGGTTCCCTCTTAAAATTCAAATACTTTCAATTAAAAAGTTGGGCGCAAAGCAAGGCATCGTCATTGGGCACACGTAACATCTTGGAAGACCAACTGATAAGTAAGCCTCCGAGAAGTAAAAAAGTATCTCTGTGGTATTGGCACCTTCAAGACAGCATGGATGGAGAATTCATTTTGGCGGAGAAGTTGTGGGGAAAGCACTTGCCTGGCGACCAGTTGCAGAATATTTGGCAAGTATCTATGCACACTCTTTATAACACAGTTAACCCCGCTTTTTTAAGAAGAAACCACCTTTTCTCACTCCATAGGGCTTACATATCACCAGAGAAGCTATCTAAGATGGGGAAAGGAAGCCGAACCAGTTGCGCGAAATGTGGGTTAGAAAAGGCAACCGATGTCCACATGTTCTTCCTATGTCCAGAAATCAGCGAGTTCTGGAGCAAAGTAGAAACAACCATGACAGGTATTTTGGGTCAGCTAATAAAGGTAAGCCTTCTTCTGGTCATCTTTGGGGTGGATGAAGAGTTAACAGGAATCCCTAGAGACTTGTTGTTTTATGCTGTATTGCTGGCCAGAAGGGAAATTTGCCGTAAATTGGTAAGCAATATAATTCCAAAGCACTCGGATTGGTTGGAATCCCCTATATACATGTCTAGAATGGATCTCTCAGTGAAAATATCCAAAAAGAAAGCTTTCTGGAGACCATTAACCATTTGGTTGGAGGGTCTGTAAAGCAAGATGGAGGCCAGACTTGTGATATTGGTAGCAGTTCATGTCCAATGATTACACCGGCTAATACTCAGGGCTGGACTGACCACCACCGGGCAATTCAGAATGCTGCCGAGGTGGGGGCTGCTTTTACTGTGGTGGGGGCTGATTTCGTTCATGGAGACCTGCGTGTGCTTCGAAATAATTACTGCAAAACGAATTTCGTTTAGCATACGCAGGTCTCCATGAACGAAATCACCCCTCAGCTCAGCAGCATTCCAAGCTGCCCGGTAGCCAGTCCGGCCCTGCTAATACTCCTGGACTGCTTCAGGGCCTTCACAGTTTATTTCGAAAACAAAGCAGTGCCGGTACAATACCGGGTGTGAGACACAGCCGCAGAAAAGTTGGGGTCTATTAGGCGGTAACCGTCATAAACGAAACGGGCAGACAAAAAAAAAAAGCCCAGGTGGGTTAGGTCTACCAGAAGTGTCTGTGCATCAGCATTGGAGGGGCATTTGCTATGAATACTGAAATCACCTAATAGTAGAAAATTGCTGCATGCAATCACGCGCGGAGCTATCAACTCAGTGAGTTGTAATGAAAATTCAGCTAAGGGTCCTGGGGGTCGATAGACTAGGGCACCCTTCCAGCTAGGGGGAGATGTCTATCCAAAAAATTAGAACTTCCATAGTGGCATTGCATCGCTGATCCAGCGTAGCAACTTTAATGCTATCTTTAGGCACAAAAGCAATTCCGCACCCGATCTTCAACGGTCTGTCCAATCTAATAAATTTGTAGCCTTCGGGTATGCCTAACACTGGGGAGAAGTGACTATGTGCAAGGAAATGCGGGTAAGCAGGAGCGCTATTTAAAATTAAAATATTAAACCATTCGAATACTGTGCAATTCGCATGTTATCTAGAGCTGCCAGAAGGTGCAGCTTTTAGCCCAGCACGCGTCCGCGTAATTCAGAACAGATGGCCTTCACGGCTATTGATTACTATGTAACTCAGCAGTTTCTTCGTTATGTTTTCTTGTATTGTTCCTTTTGAATTTTCCTAATAATCCTTTATGGTATATTTAAATATCTCTATAGAACTCAGTTTTTGAGTCAGTCCTTTTTTAATTGACTGTTTTGAAAGGCTGTTTTGTACCTTGTCTCTTGGACACATTCCCTCATCAAATTAAGTTTAATACCATCTCCGATCCAACCAACCACTGGAAGCGCTTTTGAGGTGTAAGATTTTAGGAGTACAGTGCGCCTTGTTAGAAGTTGAGACATGGAGGCTATGCTTCGCTACATATGTGGCTCACAGCGAGTGGAGCAGAGGAGGACGCAAGGAGAGCGGATTGGAGGAGGAGAGCGGAGCAGAAAAGCACAGCACTGTGCTGTGTCAGCCATACAGGATTAGGATATCTGTGCAGGAGCGGAGGCGCAATTGAGAGCCAAGAGCGGGCCCAAGCTGATAAAGGGGCCTGCTCTCACAGCACTGGCGCGGATCCTGCGTGTGCTCTCCAGGAAAAGCCAAGAGAAAGGTAACCATTACCAATCAGATAGGGGCCCTGCTCTTCCAACCAGCACCTGCCACTCTGCCGTCCAGCCCACCAGCTATGGTTATGGGTGGCTGCTTCTTTGCATCCCGCCTGCCGCTCGCTTTTGGCTTCTTGCACTGCCATAATCATCAAGCAGAGATGGGTCAAGTACAGCAGCTGTACTCTGCTGGCGTGGAGTGCGAGCCCGGGACGTCTGCGGTAGCAGTCTGTGGTGATGACCCGAACACTGGCAGCTTTAGAAACAGCTTTATTTGCGAAGACAAGAGCACACCGCCGAGCATGATCCCATCTTCACCAGCCACAGTACAAACTGCAGTTGGTGGAATCCGCTGGTGGAGTACAACAAAGGAATGGAACACAGCATATGTCATGGAAAGGAAAGGAACAAGCACCGCTAAGAGCAAGTGCTACACTACAACACCCCCCCTCCCGTCTACCCACAACTAACTACCCAAAGCAGAAGAACAAAAAGTAAAAAAACAAAGTGCAGGGCAAGGTAAAGAGGAGGAATTAGCCCCAAAATAGAAGAAGAGAAAATGGAACTCAAGTTTGAACATAATCCTCCAGATAACGAGGTGGTCTGCGAAACCTGGGAGATCGAGCAACTCTAACACCCACATCAGAAGGCAGATCAAGAGACAGAGAACTGGAGGCATACCCAGCACCAGTCTCCCTTCTGGACTGAGACACACTGGAAGACAACTCCGCATCACTCATCAACATAAAACCATTCAAAAACTCGCCAGAGCGGTCTGGGCTAGATTCGCTGACTGAGGCGTCAACGCACTCTCCTTTACGGTACAAAGCAACTTTGGGTTTGTTCCAGTTGTTGCCATTTTCGAGAAGCACGTAGTTATCACAAACATGCTTAACTCTAAAAGGACCCCAGAACTTAGAGAGACCTTTGCAAGGTCAGCCATGCTTGATCTTGACCCAGTCACCAGCACGGACGCCTCCACGATCACACTTGGTCCCCACAACATGACTTGAGGTATGTTTTGCTTTGGGAGAAGAAACCCAAGCTGGCAGCAGTTTGCTGCCCGTCTTTCTGCTACGCATTCTTTCAAACGGGGTAAACCCAGTTGCACTGCTGACAGTCGTGCGATGTGCCCAAACCATGTCACCAACCATCACACTGACATCCTTTCTACACTGTAGAGCCATGGAAATAGTGTCTTTCACCAGGCGGTTGGCACGCTCCACCAAACCATTGGCTTGAGGATTGCAAAGGGCTGTGCGGTGGTGAATAATACCACAATTACTCAGGAAATTTCTCATCTTGTGCGAAACGAGTTGGGTACTATTGTCTGTGACAAGAATGTGGGGTAGGCCTTCTTCATGAAAAATAATTTTCAGCTGCTCAATTGTACTTTTCGTAGTAACATCAGACATAAATTTAACCACAAGCCGCTTAGAGTGAATGTCAATCAAAACCAAAGCGTTCCTCAATCTCTCCTCCACACCATGCATAGGCCCGATGAAATACTCCAGTGCTCCCGCTGCTTTAACAAGGTGACTTTCTGTCCACTATGGAATTAAAGGAAGCCCATTTCCATATCCCAATACACCCTGTTCACCGCAAATACCTCAGGTTTGTAGTAGTAGGCCAACATTATCAGTTCCACAAGCTCCCATTCGGAGTAACTACTGCACGCAGGGTTTTCACCAAATGCCTGGCAGTAGTCGCAGCTCATCTACGAAGACAACACATTCACGTCTTCCCATATTTGGACAACTGGCTCATAAAAGCCAGCTTGCAACAAAGCTGTCTACGTCACACTCACAAAACAGTGCAGTTGCTCCACGATCTTGAGTTCATAGTAAATCTATCCCAAGTCCCATCTCCAACCAGGAAACACACAGGCGTATCGGGGAGCCACGATAGATGCACAAAAAGCTCTGGCCTTCCCAGAGACTGGTCGGGACCAGGGCCATGAATGCTGCCCATTTTCCCATTCATTACTACCCACCCTATGTATTTATCCATCTGTATATAAGCATTTATTTTCACTATAGATATGTGCCTATCTTAGTGTATTGCTTTGTATAAACATGTAGAATCATTATGTTATAAAAACAACAACAAAAATCATCTTTGGTCTACATGTACTTGCTTCCATTTTGCATCTATATACATCCATATACTTGGATCTGTGTGTCTGTTACTTTTCTCCTGAAAAAGCATATCCAATGCACTACCCTAATTCTCATCCTGTTCCTCTACCAATATCTTTAATCTGCATATACTTCCCTCCTTTATGCATCTATATACTTTCAATGTACTTATGGATCTACATATTTATCACTTTCTTCTAATTTAGCATTTCCAATGCACTACCCTATTTCTCAGCCTATACTTCTCTCAATATATCTTCAAGCCCAACTTTCGGACTCATCTCAAACTTCTTTCTACTACTCTTTCCAATTCACTACCCTATCTCTCACCCTATACATCTATCATTATATCCTTTACACCCACTCTCTCATTTATCCCATACCACTACTATGTTCCCCAAAATTACCCTTTCTTAACTCTCTCCTACTCTACCCCTCCTTGCATCATCTGACACCTCTTTTACTATACCGATCCCCCAAAACAAACCATTCTAAACTCTTCCCTCTGACTCTTGCCCTCCAAAAACTCTTTTTACTCATCCAAAAGCCTCCTCCTACTGCTATGACCTAAAAAAAAGAAATCCTTCTCCCTTCTTTCCCTCCACTATCCTTTTCAATCAAAATAACAGACTTACATGTTCACTTCTCTAATTCCATATTCCACTAGACTAATTCACCACTAATCCTTTATGGGTTCCAGAGTAGCATGCTACTCGCCAACAAAGCGTTTCAACACATCATCAGGGTTACAAGCGCTATACAAATGCAAATCTCTTTTTCCCCAACCCTTCTCAATCCAAATTACTGACTAACATATTCACCACTCAAATTACTTCATATTTCACTATACTAATTTTCAACACTAATCCTTTATGGGTTCAGGAGTAGCCTCGCCAGAAAAGCGCTTCAACACCCCAGCAGGTGTAACAGGCGCTATATGAATGCAAACCTTTCTTTCCCTTCCATCCCTCCGCTATCCCTCTCACTCCAAATAACTGACTAATATCCATCACTCAAATTACTTTCCATATTTCACCATACTAATTCACCACTAATCCTTTATGGGTTTCCGGAGTAGCGTGCTACTCACCCCAAAAAAGCGCTTCATTCCCCCATCAGGGTTTAGAAGCGCTATATAAATACAAACCTTCTTTCCTCTTCTTTCCTTCTGCTATCCTTCCAAATCCAAATAACTGACTAACATAGCCATCACTTAAAATGTACTTGCATGTTTCATTATACTAATTCAACACTAATCCTCCATGGGTCCAGGTGTAGCGTGCTACTCGCCAAAAAAGCGCTTTGACGCCTCATCAGGGGCAGTAAGCGCTATAAAAATGCAATTACAATACAATACAATACTCCAGGATACACCAGGGTCTTCAATGTGACCATGCAAGGCTTGACTGCCTGTCTTGAGTCTCTTTTCACTCTCCTTGCAAATGTCACAACCAACAACCCAGGATGTAATCTGTTCGTCCATACCGGGCCACCAGAAATTTTTACTCACCCTTCTCTTAGTCAATGTTTGTCCCAGGTGGCCTTCATGTGCTAGCTTGATAATCCTAGATCTCAGGCCCTCAGGAGGGAAAGTTATCATTTCTCATGAGGACATTGGTGTCGCTCATACTCAACTCGTCCAAGACTTTCATAAACGGTCCAACAAAAGGGGCTAAAGTGCTCTCTCTTCGCTCCCCTTGAACCAACATACGTTCCACACATTTGAGAGTGACATCCAGGTCCATAAAATTACTCCAATCATCAGATGAAAAAACACAGCCAACACATTCCTCCACATCACACAAAGAAGCCACAGCCCCCTCAAGCTTCATTGACCCACCAGGGTCAGTCTCACACATTCCCTTTAAGGACAAACGAGACAAACAATCGGCTTGGGCGTTTTTCCATCCAGGAATGTGAGTCACACTGTAACCATACTCTCGGAGCCTAGAGGCAAGTCTTGCGAGCATTGCAGTGCCTTTTTCAGCGCCTCCAGTGCTCAACACCTTGACCAAGGGCTTGTGGTCGGTGCGAATACAAAAATCAACACCCCACAAAAAGGTCCGGAAATGCTCAACTGACCAAGCTGCTGCTAGAGCCTCATGCTCAATAACTGAATAATTGCGCTCGCAATCGGATAAAGAGTGCAAGGCAAAAGCCACAGTCCGTTCAACACGAGCATGCACTTGGTACAGCACAGCTCCCAGACCACAAGCACTCGCGTCAACCAGGTTTTGAGCTGAGTATCAAAGGGCGCAAGAATCTCAGCCTCACAAATATCCTTTTTAATCAAGTCAAAAGCGTGTTATTGGGCATCACCCCAAACAAAGGAACACCCTTTCCTCAACAGGAAACTGAGTGCCTCAGTCTTGGAGGCAAAGCATTTAATGAATTTGGCAAAATACTCAATAAGGCCCATGAAGGACTGCAACTGGTCCTTGTCACTAGGAGTGGGTGTACCTCTAATCGCCTCTAATAAGTCAAACTTGGGACAAACACCCTGCACGGAGATGGTATGGCCTAGATATTCAATTTCTTCTACACGGAATTTGCACTTATCCTTCCTGAGAGTAAGGCCAGCACCCCTCAACCTGCTCAGAACTCCCCTCAACGTCTTGCTGTGATCATGAACTGATTCACCAAAAACAAGAATGTAATCTTGGAAAAACTTTGCTTTATCCAAGCCCTTGAAAACCTCTGACATGATTTGCTGAAAAAAGCTGGCAGAAGAGGACAATCTGAAAGGTAGTTTTGTGAAGTG
This sequence comes from Lissotriton helveticus, assembly GCF_964261635.1. Taxonomy (NCBI): domain Eukaryota; kingdom Metazoa; phylum Chordata; class Amphibia; order Caudata; family Salamandridae; genus Lissotriton; species Lissotriton helveticus. The sequence continues at coordinate 1,837,099,811 of NC_136065.1, read as the reverse complement.
AAAGGTACCCACTATAGTTTAAAAGCTGTGAGGTTTTTTGAGTCGTCGTGAAGCTTGATCTGGTGGTAAGCACTTTTCACATCAAGTTTAAAAAAGTACTTACCACCCTTCAACAAAAGCAACAGTTCATTTATGATAGGGAGGGGAAAAGTGTCAGCTACTACGTGTTGATTTAAGCTACGAAGGTCCACACAAAACCTGAGCTTGCCATCACTCTTCTTCATGATAACAACTGGAGAGACTCACTCAGAGGCCCCAAACGGTTCAATAACCCCTTGCTTAAGCATTTCATCCAACAACCTTTTAACATCATCACTCACAATAATTTGGACTCTTCACAACTTGTTCTTGACAGGAATAGTGCCCTTCTGCAAAACAATCTTATGCGTGTAACCCTTCAAGACACCTAGGTTCTCCTTGAATACATCAGCCATTTCAGCTAGAATTTGTACAGTGAATGTTACATCAGGCACACACAAAACAAGACCTGGGGCATGCGGGTCGATGACGAAATGGAGGTCAAACTGGTTACGCCAAACCAGAATTGGGGGCCCATCTCATGCAACATAGATTTTACCCTCGACTTGTCTGGGCTTAAAAATAATATGAGAGGAAAATTAACCAAGGACCACAATCCTCTCCCCTTGGTAGCCCCTGGGGTCAATGTCCTTGAGTAAGAGTGGGACTAGAGGCCACTCTTTCTCCCACATCCACTTCAGTACACTTTAGGACCGCATTTCCTCTCAGATGGCCAATATCGGGCAGAACCATTAAGACGCAATCCTCACAGTCCCCATCAGTACTGAATTCTTCAGTGACACCAACCCTGGATTTGCTGAAGTCTTTGCACATGTGGGCATAGTGGCCTCTGCTCCCACTTTCTACAGTCTTGCTTTGTGGCAAGGCACTAGTTTGAATAGCTGGAATGATATGAACTGCCACACCTAGAACACCCCTTAGACTTGGACATTCTTTGTAGCTTGGAATTTGACTTGTTGATGAAGACTTTATTAGGTTTTTCTTTTTTCCCAATAGCTGCTACAACTCCCTCAATGTCCTCTTTTTTGCTCATTTTCTTCATGCAACGTTCTGACTCCTCAACTACTTTTGCAATGGAAATAGCATCCTTCAAGATGGGGTTCCCAGCGGCCCAAAGACGTCCTTGTGTTTTCTTACTGTGGCAATGAACTATCAGTTGGTGCCTGATGAGTTAATCAGTCATCTGACCAAACTTGCATTTTATTGACAGTTCTTGTAAACCAGAGACAAACTCATCAAGAATTTCACCAGGCTTTTGCGGCCTTGTGTAGAATTTGTAGCGCAACATGAAAATGTTTTCTTCTTTTGCAAACCTTTTCTCGAGACGAAGCTTGGCCTCCGTATACACATCTTCAACAGGCTGTTTATTATTACCCAACATCTGAGGTGAGTATTTGAAAATGCGTTGTGCTTATTTACCAACTGTACCTAATAATAATGCTTTCTTTCTTTCAGGTGAAAATTCAAGACCATCTAGCGCTATGATGTAGTTATCAAACAAGTCAATCCATTCCTCCCATTGCATAGAGGGTTACCCTGGTTGCGAAAGAAATGGGGGTGGAATGACTATGGATGACCCAGCCATGTTTCAAAGTCTTGAAAAACAAAAAACAAACATAGAGCTAAAAACGTAGACTTTTTGTAATCCAGTGATTAGTGCAGGAGCATAAGAAGAAATGCAATAAAAATCACAGATGCAAATATCAAGTTGGCCAGCAGAGGGCGTATGAAGACAGTTTTTCGGTTACAGAGATACACTAATAAGGCAGAAACAGCAGGCTCTTTCCTCTAATGGATCACGTGACTCAGGACTTGACTCGGCAAGCAGCAGGAAGCCAGCTGTCCCAGCACAAGAGAAAAGAAGAGGCCACAACTCGCAGGTAAGGAGTGTGTGAAAGCTACTTTAAACATAGCAGGCAGCACGTGGGGTGCAGCGCACTGAAAGTACAACAAAGGGTTTGCCACAGTAGAGCGATGACTGACAGAGCTCACAGGATGAACGAGTTGTGGGCTGGTGGGTGCCTGAGAGAGCCTTGTGGAAATTGTCTTGAGACCTTGCAGGCAACAGTTCTCGGAAGAAGACACACAAGTGAAAAACGACTGGTTCTCAGACTACTGAAATCCGAGAGCAACCGGTGGCTCTCATTCTCTTGTTAATAGAGCCGTTCAGTAGTGTAGTAACACAGAGGCTCTTTAACAAGACATCGACAAGATCAGGAATGGCCGGAAAGGAGGGAGCACAGGAACATGGCCAATGTGTGATCTTCTTTGCTAAACACTATGCAACAGACTGTGGAAGCCCTATATTATCAGTCCAACAAGATGGACATAAAACGTACGCTCCTTAACACCTTGGCTCTATATGTGGGAGGAATTGATGAACATCTGGGGAACCTTAATTCATTAATAATCCAGGCCGAGTCGGAGGCAAAATTGATCTGTAGCTGCAAGCCGATTGTGGAGAAACTACTTTCCCTTTCTTCCATGTTGTCCAATCTCCTTGATGAACTGAAAAAGGAGCCGACGGGCAGGGAAGAGGCTCCCAACTCACAAGCAGACGCACCTAAGGTGCAAAGCTCAGTATTACCCACTGCTAAAATCCCACACTCATCAAACATTGAATGCACAACTGGGGAAGCTCCAGCCATTACATAAAAAGTATCTCAACCGGAAGCTGCCCCACCCCCAAATGCTAAGGAAAGGTGGCTACTCAGGAGGAAAGACTACAAGAAAATACTAGGCACAAGCCTAACAGCTGTGTACCCTATCTTTTGCCCGCAGTATAGGAATTCATCAGGAACTCGCTACTCCCCCAAACTTCAAACACCAAATAACTTTGAAATCTCCAATCAGGAGACGGAGGGGGACATTCTCAAGAATGTGCGATAACCATCGCCAAAATAGGTCAAAGCAATTTTTCATATCACCATCTATCACGGGAAAATAACTGTGTTAACCTCCTATTCATAACACATCGGTAACATGCGATAGTTTCCCGATAATGCATCAAATATCCACGATAAAGTCACGGGGACGGCGACAAAAATCTAAACCTAAATGTGAAAAAAGTTGCAATGGGCCCAACCGCGATAAAAAAATCAGCGGTAAGCAGCGGCAGGCCTGCAATTCACACAGGTCTGGCGGGAAAAATAACCATAAAAGCAGAACCCCCCCCCCCACAAACAATAACATAACAACTACGAAGCACAATGGAGGTAGCCGGAGCAGGAACAGAGGACGACCAGAAACTAACAAGTTAATCAAAAAGAAGAACTGGGAGTACATATATTTTCTCGAAATGACATTTAATCACAATTTTTTTTGTCCACCACAAATGATTAATTACAAGTACACAAAATAATCCAAATGATCTTGATGTGTTCAATCTTTTCTTTACAGCCAATAATTTTTTTCCAAGAAACTAACAAGCCCCGGAGGCCCAGGTTAAGATCTCGGGGTCAGGGAAGGACAAGTCAAGAAGAAGAGGAAGATGCAGTTCAGTCCCCATGGAAAAGAGGATCGTGATAACGGAGGTGATACATTACCATCAACAACTGTTTGTCACCTCCAATGTGTCATTGGCGACAAAAAATGGAATATGGCAGTCCATCGTGGACAAGGTGAATGCAATTGGAGTGCTGGAGGAGGACAGTGGAAGAGGTCAAGAGGCTCTGGAATGATGTGAAGCACAAAACCAAGCAGAAACTCAGCAACAACCAGAAGGCAGCAATGCAGACTGGAGGTGAGAGTCCTGCGCCACAGGAGGAGCTGGAGGAGATGGAGGAAATGGTGTCCACAGTCATCAGTGTGGAGACGGTGGCAGGATGTGGGGGACTGGACACTGCTCACCAGGAGCCGACACAACAACAAGAGGGTGAATAATGACCAGGGACTCGGGGGACGGGGGAGATGGGCACAATGGCACACATGCACAATTAAGTATAGCACAGTGCACGCCCACAATGACCCTGGAGCATGTCCCTGACCTTTGGCACACTGCAGCACACCTATAAACTACAAGTATGCCCCCTTTGACTATCTGCCCAGAGGGGGCCCTCCCCACACATCACTAATCTCACAACAAATCCATGCACATGTGCTGAACCCAGCAAAGCTGCGGGTCCGTGATCCGCACTGACAATGCAAGTGACACTGCATGACGAATAGCATGGCTGCAGACCCATTATCATGACATGGTACACGCCACGACACTGAGGTGGCTGAGTGTGGACCACATCCTTAAAGAAGCAGGTCATACTCTGACACATCCACGTGCACAAACAACTCCTGATGTCAACAAGACAACTGTGGACAAACCTTGCCCCAGAGTCCCAACTCCCACCAAGAGACCAATTTACCCAAGTCTGCAACATCTCAGCACTGTATAAGCACAGAATTAAAAGGCACATCGCCTGAAAGGGATAAGGGCCAGCAAAATCAGAGCTGCAGGGGCGACTCTCCCACAATGCAGCACACATACACAAGAAGCAGAGCGCATCAACATTGACAACAATGTGGTACAAACGGCAACACATTCACAACTGAACAGAGGACACAACTGCTGCCGCTTGTGTGTAGAAATTGGCCAATCACATCTGGTATAGCAGGAAAATGTGAGATGATGATGTACAAGTACAAACAGATATCCGTGATCTTGTCGAAATCCGCATCAAATAGGCAGCTCTTCCCAAACAGTCAGAATGTATATTGTCAATCAGTCTGTATGTAAACTTGTACCATGTGTCCACAAACATGTGAACACAATGTTAAACCGCATCTCCCCTTCACATTGCAGAGGGAGAATCAACACCTCCTGCAGAGCACACCCAACAACTCTTAACTGATGACAAAGAGGACCTCCCCACCTTTGACACCGACGCCCTCCAACAGCTCATGGACACCCTCAGCACTCACCCCCATGAGCAGGGCAGCCCTGCGGCATCAAGGAGACCTCACCGCCTGCACAGACCACAAAGCAGGCAGCACCAACCCCCACAGCTGTCTCCTAGGACCCACACGAACAACACATGGCCTTCGAACGAGTATGTTAGGGTGCCAGGAGAAGATGGCTGATCAGGTGCTGGTGGGGTTCGACCGCATGGCAGCCAAACTAGATGCCATACGTTGGTGTCTAAGTCCCATCAGGGACCACTTACAGTCCCTAACGGATACTCACAGTCTGCTCCATGCTCTCTAACGATCCATGGATAACATCGCTGGAGTCCTGACTCAGAGATAAGGACAACTGTCTAGTCAGAGTTGCACCAGCGGTGTCATCCGGGAGTTGGAACACATGTAGAGGACCATAGAGAACATGGAGCGGGTGCAGGTGGAAAGAATGTCTGCCATGGCTGCACACAAGCGTTATGTAGCTGGGATCTCCCATGCCCCGCAGACCCTCATCCTGGCATTGCTGCCTCAAGGCCTTGTGCAGATGAATGCTGCTGCGGCTTCGACATCCACATCTCCGCCCCCTGATGTGTCAGTGCCACACAGTGCTGCAGACAGAACATCACCACCCACATGTGAGGCACATGAAACATCAGAGGATGAAGATGCGGATGATCCTGCCGTACTGTTAAGAAGGAAACAGTAACATTTATCCCTGCCATATGGCCTGTTTCTGCTTGGTTCTGCCCTCTGCATCATCATCTTCCACTGTCCCCCGATACACTGCGACACTCACCTTGGACCTCAACGTGGACTGCCATAGTCTGTTTGGTCACCAATGACACAGTTATCGGACTGCCGACTGAACTCTTCCTCTTCCAATGTACTTGTCATTCCCTGAAGGACTCTGGCTGGCCAACAATGTAAAGTGGGGTTTGCATGGCCCTGTACTGCTCCAGCTATAACACTTCACTGAATGTGTATTAAACATTCAAATTCACACAAATGTGTCATGTCAATGATCATTCAAGTGTGAAAGTATGGATGAATGTAGGGTCAGTGATTCCCCCTTACTCCATGTAAGCTCCATGTTGCTCATGTTGTGAGACTTGAGTCATAGGGTGCAACATTACCGATTGCAGTCCGGGTGGCGCCAACACTACAACAGAGACACACGCATTAGTTAATTCCTTGTCCAGGCCAGAATGGAACCACGCCCAGAGCCCCGGGGCCATTGTTCACACCCCTACGCTGGACTGGCATACGCCAGGACAGCCCACTCCTCTTACGCTTACAAGAGGGGACAACAACGCTACATATCCCAGGTCTTCCCTGTAGTGATCTGCTGATCACAGGTCTTGTTGTCATCATGCCACAGCCACTCCCCGAGTGCTGGTTTACACCCACACCCCACCCATCCAGCACAGGCATCACAAGACATGTGACCCTGCCAATAAAACGGGCCGGCGCACGTGCTCGAGGTCATTTCCACTATCTATCGGAGAGTGTCTGTGGGGTCATTATTCATGCAATAGTGCCTAGGGTCCTACCACATCACATTACCCACTGCTGCAGAAGACGTAGGAATCATGCACACTGCCTGGGAAGTTTGCGAAGACATTGGTGAACAGGCCCCGGTGGTCCACATTTGCCTGCACATTGATGGAATACGTGTGGTTTCTGTTGCAGTGATTGTGTGCAGTGTCGGCAGTGGGTACAAGTAGTACATGTGTCCAGTCAATTGCCCCCAACACTTGGGGGAAGCCCGCTATGGCGTAGCTCCCTTGCTTGGTCTCCAGCGGTTCGTGCGCAGTGTGGGTGAAGTGAAGGTGCAGGGGTATCAAGCTGATACAAACCGGTATGATAAATCCAGCTTAATAAGACTGTAACAGAAGTTTGTGTGGTCGTAACCTTCCTTTTCTTTCCTATGAAGGTTACGATCACATGAACTACTGTTACGGTCTTTTTGTGCAGGATTGATCATACCTGTAAGCATTCCTGTTTGTACAAGTGCAATACACTGTGCCAGATTAGGTTTTTGACTATACAGATGCTTGATCATTGTCACCATTTATCCAACAGGTTTCTGAATACAGACTTTCTGAATATGGAATTGTATTGAGGAGTTCCGGATCACCTTTTTGCAGTTCGTTGGATCCACAAATTGCCCTGATGAAGTTCTCCGTTGGGAATGAAACGGGATGGCTGATGTTTTCATGTTGCTAGTTTATGATTTTGTAATAAATAACAGTTTTTACACTACTATTGACTACTGAACTACATGACCTGGCGCACACCCATTTCAGAAACTACAATCTTGGATCTGGAGAACAGAGGCACCAGGCAATGGCTGGGGTTGGGGTTGGTTGCGCAGGAACACTACGAATTGGGACTAGCATGTGGTGCGGATACAGTGGCCCGCCATTGCTTTTGTGGACATGCATCCAAGACATGTGTGAGGAAGTTGGATAGGGCTGGCTGTGAGACTCCTCTGACTCTGGCAGTTGCTGGTTGGAAGGTACCAGAGGCCAACAAGTGCAGCACAGCCAGCAGATTTGTCTGTGGAGGGATGTTGGTTGTCCGCTGTGTTGGTACCATCAGCCTGTGGGCAATGTGGGTCAGGATGTGAAGGAGGGTTGTCCTTTTGAGCCTGTAGTGGGCAATGACATCCTCTGGCGTTAAGTCTCTGAGGCTGGTGCGTTTTCGGAAGGTCCGCTGCCTTGTTCCGCGCTGCCTCAGTGGTAATCCGGGGGGGGTAAGGGGGTGGGTTGGGGGGATCCTGTGGGGGGGTGTCCTGGGGGTGCTGGCAGTGGGTGCTGTGGCCCTCTTGGGTCTCCGAGCTGCATGATCAGTGTCTCCTTGACATGTGTTGGTCTTCAGATGTGGCTCTGGGCTGGGCTCCCTTTCATACTGCAGGTGGTCGTCCTGCATAACACCAGTAAAAGGCAGGTGTTAAATCCCTTCTGCTAACGTGCCTCATCGCCTGTTTTAGATCACATCACAGATCTGGCTGGTCGTTGAGAATATCGTGAAGTGGTGTTTTCATGTGTTTTTGCACGGGAACGCCTACTCTGCATATCATTAGCGTTAGTTGTCGCTCTCATCCGTGTCAATGTTTATTGTGGAAGCTATCGCTGGAAAACTGGCGTTATCGGCAGTTTGCACCAGCTTGAGAATGGGGCGATAACTCTTTTGCAATTTTTGCCTCGCTAAAGTGCCAATAACTCAGCGATAAGACCTTGAGAATATGCCCCTGACTCTATTAACAGGAACCATAGGGGGGCCAACAAGCAGGAAGTCTCGGGCATATCAATCGCGGAGGACTAAGATTGCACAGCAAATACAAACGGGGCTATAGCCATCTCTCACAGTGCCCGATGCACATCAATAAGCTTGCTAAAAACCATGCAGGGTCAGCACTAGGAAAGGTGCCTAGTCAGGCACCTGACAGATGCCAGAGATGCCACGACTGACGGACAGGCAAAATATAGACCTGACAGTGGCTCAGACAAACCTCACAAGCTCCTGCATACGGAGAGCAGATACTCCTGAATCCATCTGCCCTTCAACCCTGCCTGGCAACATAGGGGGCACACTGTCTAGAGGTTACAACAATGAAGGTCCACCTTGCAGAGAGTTGGCAGACAGAGGGTCATCACAAGCCAACCACCTCTACCCACTAACGATCCAAAACAATCATGGAGATAGGGAGCTAAATCTGTAAACACAGTCCTAGCCATTTAGCCAGCATCCAAGGGTGCAAGATTAAACAATGAATAACTCTACCGGACAGCAACTGGATTCAAGCACTTTGCTCTTCAAACCTGAGTTCAAATCAGGAGGGAACTGTGATGTCCTGAATAGAGGCAACATTCTACAAATACTGTCAACCATCTCAACTTTAGAAGACATAAAAACAACTGATGTGCTCTCAATAGAATTCATAAGGACAGGTGGACATTTGGTGTGCTCGCCAACTTTGGGAATAAAATCAGCAGCAGCAGAAAAATGACCAACTCTGTGCTTAGGGAAGTGCGGGTCCAATCACTCACAAGGGAGTGGGTGCACAGTGACCGACACAGCCAATCTCAGCCCTGATCACAACAACCAACTGTCCACTCTAATATTCAGTGAATCTCTAGAACTGTCAATCGGCCCGCCATTAGGCCATGACAAAATATGCAACAAAATGGGTTGCTCCTACAGGGCAATCAATCCAACCCTCTGCTTCTGCTCTTGGAATAGTAGTGGTCTAAAAAGCAAAGCAACTGATCCATAGTTTATGCTATACATCAAATCATTTGACATTATCTTTCTCCCGGAAACCGGAATGGCCGAACCACTCCAACTACAGGGCTACCTATGCTTTTACATGCCGGCAGTCAAACTGCCACAATATGGCTATCTATCAACTTATGTGTCAATATCATGTACAACTTCGGGCTCAAGTTCGCGCTATATAAAACTTCATAAATAAATAAATAAATGAACTACCGCAAACGAAATTCCCTCATCCTCAATGACCATCAACACAGTCAAGACCTCCCTCATTCTTGACGGGAAAAATGTGGAGGTGATCATTTTCAATGCCTATATAGACCCAAAACATAAAATCCGAGATGCAGGCCATCTTGTGGACCACCTTCTGACACACATAATCAAACAGGAAACCCCCAGTCTCAGGAGGTCTAAACTTATAACTCTAGGGATCCTCAACAGATGACGAGGTGTTGGTGCAGTCCGCACTTTGGAAGATTCCTGAAAAAAACAGAAACCTGCATGATCAAGCGAGTAAAACAGCCAGGCGCTTGCTGAAAAACCTGGAGCACTAAATGGAAGATTCCATGAAGATTCCCAACCTGCACCCCTTCTACTCTGAATCTACATGCTCAACACTAGATGAGACATTGGTCTCCCTTTCATTTTTACAATGCTTCGCTTCATTCCGCCTTGGGGATAAGGGGGACAGTGACCATCGGCCACAGGAGATACATGTACAAGCAACGTCTCTGGCGCTGGAACACTTACCAGGGGGTCCTCTCTCTAATCATACAATCAACTTTAAGAGAATCAAATCCTCACTAATAAACAGAGGGAAGGTGCTCCAATCAGCAAAGTCCCTACTAAAGGCTCAGGATGGGCCCGCAGGAACAGCTGTGGCCAGTGCAAGTAAGAGCGGTGGGGTCTAGTTGGGGAGGGATTTGACAGACAGCCATGAGGGAAAATTAAATAAATCATTTTTCCTCCTCATCGTCTGTCGAAATTCCCCCTTCCCGGCCCCCCCACCCCACCACTGTTACCTGCACGGGCCTCGGCTGTGCCTGCGAGCCCATACCAGCAAATGGGAAAGGTTCACTGTCAATCTAGCAATTACATTTTCCTTGATAGTCAAATATAGGCAACCCCAAGACACAAGAGAAGCAGGATGGATTCCAATCGCTGAAACTAATGAAAAAGTCAATACACAGCACGCTGAGACTGCTGAGGCAAGAACCTGGAGATCTGAACCTGTGTTCACTATTGCGGCAACAGAGGAATGAGCTCAAAAAGTAAAAAGGGACATCAATAGGTCCTGGGAAGAGGAGCTCTGGGTAAAACTTCTCTACGACACCAAAGCCAAAAACAGCACACCCGTTTGGGCCACAGTGAATAAAATAATGCACCTATCTCAGGGACAGTTTTTTTGACAACTCACTTTAACCAGCTTGCTGGGAGTCGGCTCATAAGCTCAAGGACAGAAGCAACTACAATCCAAGATCTACAGAATGTGAACATTGTAATGTTTCGCTCTAGTCTTTTAGGAATCCTTTCCTGGTGTTCTATTGCACGTTCTACTTAGAATGTATTTTAGAATGTATTTTGAAAAGATGTTACTGGCTTTTGGGTGCGTTGTATGCTGAGCTGCTGCGCAGCACCTGTCAGAGAATAAAGCTTCTTTCTACATATACCGATTACGACTGAATTACTACAAAAAAACGTGGCGACGATCATCGACAGGTGTATGCTACCCACGCGATCATTGAATCACCTTAAGTGTTGATTCAACAACAACTACATGCGAACCTGTACCTCAGACACTTCGAGATCAGATTTCCTCCGTCTGTTCCCCTCAACATACGAAGATTTACGAGATCACGGGATTGTCGAGGTCACAAGGTACTGTTCAATATCATCACTTAAATTTTTACAGCAGCAGCTATTCTTTTTGCTCACAGCGCCAGTTGGTGTGACGTATGTCTTGCGTACGATATTAGCGCACAAATAAATGCAACTGGGCCACACTTACGCATTCGACGTATCTCCAAGCGTGGAACGCAACGTTCAACTTTGGAACGCATCGCAGATCAACAAACGTGAGCGCCATTTTAGGATTTTTGTTGAAACGCACCATTTCCATTGTACCGCAACGCTACGCAAAAACATATGACTTCTGTTACCAACCGTATACTAGCAACAAGTGGAATTCAACATAAACAAAGTTTAATCGAAGGACAACGTTTATCTTCACCTTCAAAGAAGAAACGGTACTTGGAGTGCATCACTGAGAGACGGTTACTTCCTCAGAAGAAATCACGAAAAGTAGAACATGTCTCCGCATTGAAGGATACGGTATCAAAGTACTGTGCCATTCAAAGTAGCGTGTCTATTTTGCTTTTATTCGCGGTGACACGCACACCTTGTAACTGTGCTTCTTCTTTCATCCTATGTACGTCGTAGTCACCAAGGAGAAATATTTTTCTTGTCTAGACCTTTATCTATGGTAACACTCACCATTGATAAAAAAACTTGCCTTCTAACAGTGATTTTTCATTTTAATTTTGTGTTCATTTACTATATCTCTCCTGCAAATTTTAATAACTCATTACTGTTTTAAAAAAAAAAATATATGAGTTTACAAGCGGTTTCACCCCCACCTCCTTTTCTTGATCTTCCAGGTGAACCACCTATTGTCTGGAAAAGTGGTTTGATGCATTCACTACATATTTAGGAGCTATTGGTGCGTCCAGATACAGAGCTGAAAAGAAAAAGTATCTTTTATTAAATAGTCTTGGGTTTGAAGGTCGCTCTATTTTCAAACACTTACCTCCTTTGGTGCGTCCTCCTGAAGAGGAGGATTTAGATGACTATACAGAAACTGTTAAATTATTAGAATTACGTTTTGATATCAAACCCAGCTTGGTTGTTGTCAGACACAAATTCTATAAACGCGAACAAAAACAGGGAGAAAAAGTTGAGGATTTCATTTCTGCACTGAGAATACTTAGTGCAGAGTGTGAATTCGAAAATTTTAGAGATCAAATGATCAGAAATCAATACATATGTAAGTGTATAGACAAAGGAATCCAACAGAAATTACTTTCTTTGGGTAATCCCTCACTTGAAGAAACTGTACGTGTGGCTAAAAGTATTGAATTTTCAAAACTTTCAGTTAAGGAGCTTGATGGAAAATTTTCTACTTCCATTTCTAAAGAAGAAACTGTTAACGTTGTGAAAGTACTAGAGGCTAAGGTAAATTCAGGAGGTCGTACAGATAACAAGTTTTTTAAATAAAGTAACATTTGTTTTAAATGTGGGAATTTTCCAAATTTCAAGTCTGGACGTCCATGCCCGGCTAGAAATGTCACCTGTAGGTTGTGTGGAAGATTGGGTCATTTCGCTAAAGTTTGCCAGAATACTAAACGAAATGTTTCTCAAACACAGCCTAACAAACAGTGGAGCAATTCTAATAATTCTGCTTCTGTTGCCTATGTTTCTGACTACAGCCAAGATGACACCTCTAGCATTCAAGATGATTTAAGGGATATGGTTGCTGTTGTTGGCAGTAGTATAGATGATTCAGAAAGTGAATGTGTTGACCCTTACACCGATATTGGTATTGGTGACAAAGTAGTTTGTTTACTGGTAGATTCTGGGGCCAGGATAACTATGCTGACTCAAGAACTTTTTGAAGAAGTGTGGGGTGATCGTAAACTTTTTCCTCCCGACAGATCTCCTGTTAATTATGAAGGAAGGAGGATTGAACTCAAAGGTTATTTTGAAGACTCTCTTGAATTTAGTGGCAGAAAATTTTTGGGCAAAATTTATGTTTCCATCAAAGGTTTAAACATCCTTGGATGGTTTCATCAGGGTTTGTTTAAGATGGTTCTTCGTCCTGGCACTAAAGACCCCATTTCTGTTGTCCAAGCAGATGGTCTGGTCAGCATAAAAAGTCCCATCTCTGTTGTGCAAAATGATGATTTTGTCAATAACTTAGTAGAAGATTTTCCAACAGTTTTTAGCAATAAGTTAGGAGAAGTAAAAGGATTCAAACACACCATTCGTGTTAAAGACAATACCATCCCTGTTAAACATAAACTGAGGAATGTCCCGTTTAGTGTGAGAGAACAACTGGAGACGGAATTGATTGGGCTTTGCAGTAAAGGGATTATAGAACCCATTGAATCCTCTCTTTGGCTTTCTCCTTTAGTGTTCGCTAAAAAGAAAAATGGCGAGCTTCGCGTCTGTGTCGATTTAATAAGAACATCTGGGTAGATTCTTTTCCTCTCCCTAAAATCCCTGATATGTTGTCACTCATTGACGGATCTAAGTGGTTTAGCAAACTAGATTTGGCATCTGCGTACCACCAGGTGGTTTTAGATCCTGCTTCAAGACATTTCACTGCCTTTGTGTCCCCTGTAGGCTCTTTCCAGTATTGCCGGATGCCCTTTGGGTTGGCCTCTGCGGCAGCAGTCTTCCAGAGGATCATGTCTAATGTATTGAAAGGCATCAATGGAGTTGTCGTCTTCCAAGATGATGTGTTGATTCATGGAGTTACCTGTGATGTTCATGACGAGATTTTGAGAAGGGTGTTGCAAGCGTTGTGCAATGCTGGTGTAGTTTTGAAGAAAGAGAAGTGAGTGTTCAGGGCACGGAAGGTGGAATATCTTGGTCATTTGTTGTCTGAGAACGGTGTGGAACCTAGGCCTGGGTTAGTTAAAGCTATTGTCGATAGTCCGGCACCTAAGGATAAAAGTGGATTAAAGTCATTCATTGGACTATGCGAGTTTTATGCCCGGTTTATACCAGACTATGCCACTAAGGTACAGCCTTTGACCAATATGCTTAAAAGAGATGTTCCCTTTATTTGGGATGTTCGCTGTGAGGGAGTGTTTACCTGGATTAAGCAACAATTGGTAAATTCTAAGGTTTTGAAGCCTTTTAATCCCAATGCTGTGTGTACCATTACCGTGGATGCTAGTGGTTTAGGTTTGGGGGCTGTTCTTACTCAGGAAGTAGGTGGTGTAGAGCAAACCCTGGGTTATGCCTCTAGGGTTCTCCGTGGTTCTGAGTCTAATTTTGCTGTGATTGAAAAGGAACTTTTGGCTTGCTGGTGGGCGATAAGAAAATTCAACCCTTACATCTGGGGTAAACATTTCCGTTTAAGGACTGATCACAGACCCTTGGTTTCTATTCTTTCTGGTATTAGAATCAAGGAGCATTCTCCAAGGATTGCTAGACTTTCTACCAAGCTTCTCTAGTATGACTTTGAAGTAACCTATATACCTGGCAGCAAAAACACAAGAGCTGATTATTTTTCAAGGAATCCTATTGATGTTCACTGTGAAAGTGATTGGGAGGAGGATTATGATGAGGAAGATTGCTTTGTTGCTTCTGTTGGTTTAGATTATATGTTTTCTATTACTGAAGCGGAATGGAGGGAGCATTTGTCTAATGATGTTCTTCTTAATGAAGTTGTGAGTGAGGGTTGGCCTAGAGAGAAGAATGTTCATGTTTCTCTGCAAACTTTTGTGAAGGTTTCAAACGAACTCTCTATTGAAGGAGGCTTACTTATGCGTGGTGATAGGCTTATCCCTCCTGGTGACCTCAGAATCAGAATCGTCAAAGGTGCGCATGAAGGTCATCTTGGCAAGACTTTAACTAAGAGGAGGGTTAGGGAGCATTATTGGTGGCCCAAAATGGATCAGGAAATTGATACTGTTGTCGAATAAGAGTGTGTTGTTTGTTCGAGTGCTGAAAAGTGTTTGAAGGTACGTTCTCCTCCGTTGCAACCTATTGTTTTTCCTGACAGACCATGGGAAAAGATAGGTATCGATTTAGTTGGCCCTTTCTATTTGCTTCCCTCCTCTTCAAGGTTCGCCATTGTTGCTGTTGACTATTATTCAAAATGGCCCGAGGTTCGTTTTGTTGGTGAACCTAATTCCAAGAATGTGATTGACTTTTTAAAAGACCTTTTCTTACGGGAGGGTTTTCCTTCCACAATTGTGAGTGATAACGGTGCCCAGTTTATTAGCCAAGAGTTTAACTCTTTCCTTTGCCAGAGTGGAATCAATCATTTGAGGAGTGCCCTTTATCATCCTCAAACGAATGGTTTAGTCGAGCGCATGAACAGGGTTCTGGGTAATTGTGTTCAATGGGCTATTGCCCAACGTTGCCATGTACCTAATGCGGTCAGATCTATGTTGTGGTTCTATCGTACCACACCCCATTCCTCTACCTCCCTTTGAGTTGTTACGTGGGAGAAAACCTTGTTCTAAAGTTTGTCCTGGGTGGATGTCACGTTGGGTGAAGTTAAACTCCCTCAGCAATGTGGATGAGGTTGCTAGGGCTAATGTTACCTATGCTCAGTCCAAACAGAAACGTGATTTTGATTCCAGGAAGAAAGTGGTTACTCAAATGTATGTTGTTGGTGACAGAATTCGTGTTAAATTGCCTGTGCATACCACCAAAGGTAGTCCCAAGTTCTCCGAACCTTTCGTCATCGATAAGGTCTGTGGTAATGCTGTGAGAGTGAATATGAAGAACTGGTGGAATACTGCCAGAGTTGTCAGAGCTAATGATTGTACCTTGAATGAGGGTTTGGCTTCTCATTCCTCTTCTAATGACAGTTCTGCTGTGCCTTCTCGTTCGGTATGTGCTGACAATTTGTCTTCTCCTTGTTCTCCTCCCCTTGAAGAACCTCGTAGGAGTGGTCGTCTTCGTTCTGTTCCTGCTAGGTATCGCTGAAGTTTTCCAGCCATGCAGTGTTTCCTTTCTCATTTAGACATGCAATGTTTTCCTTACATGTAATGTTTTCTTTCTTTTTTTGTCTTTTTTTTTTGACATGCAATTGTTCACTTTTGTTTTTTTTGTTTTTGTTCTTTCTTTTGTTATTGAAGAAGAGAGGATGATGTAATGTTTCGCTCAAGTCTTTTAGGAATCCTTTCCTGGTGTTCTATTGCACGTTCTACTCAGAATGTATTTTAGAATGTATTTTGAAAAGATGTTACTGGCTTTTGGGTGCGTTGTATGCTGAGCTGCTGCGCAGCACCTGTCAGAGAATAAAGCTTCTTTCTACATATACCGATTACGACTGAATTACTACAAACATCACCTCCGAAACCATTGTTAACCCATAGAATATTGCTAGACCATCCCACTTAATTAGAACTAAGTGCCAAATCTCTAAGGGCAGGAGAGATGGGGCCTAATAGGATTCCATCAGCCGTTTTCAAGCAAGACTCGGACTATTCGGCAGCGACTCTAGATCCTGTCTTCCAGGGAAATCAGGCAACTAGGCAAACTATCACTCTCCTGGAGGGGATCTGTCATCTCCCCAATCTACAAGAAGGACACAAATTGTCACTCAAAAATTATCACCCTGTCATCTTGCTTAATAATGAGGCAAAATATTTTGCCGGCACTTAATTAGATGAACTCCAGGCCTGGGAGGCGGACCATGCAATCATACCAGGCTTTCCAAGGCTGAAGACACAACGACTAACATCTTAACCGTGTCACTGCTCATAGACATGGCAAAGTCATCAAAACAAGCACTCCATCTTTGCTTCATAGCAGCATGTGACAACATAGACCAAGCAAGACTCTGGAGGAAACTGGCCCACTGGAAGATCCCACAACCACTCATGGATATGTTAATACTTCTCCACTCAGACACGTTGGTGTAGGTGAAACTGGGCAATGGCACACACCTCTCAAGACGTATTGCAACCACCAAAGGGTTATAATAGGGGTGTCTGCTCGTCCCCACTCCATTCAATCTGTATATAGTGAATATAACGCAGACCCTCAACTCCTGCAATGCACATGCCCCAAGGCTTTACCTAGAATTCTATACAATAAGTATGTGGTTTGGGTAAGCCACACACAAGTGGTTGCGCAGCGCCTCATAAACACAATGCAGGTATACACCGCGGACAATTTCCTTGAAGTAAATCTAGAGAAAACAAAAATAATGACCATAAAAAAGGGCAGGAAAAAATATCACCTCTGGTGATTGGGTGATACCCAAATCCAGATGGCAACAAACTACATGTATCTAGTTGCAATAATCAATAACAATGGACAATTTGTTGGCCAACTCGAAGTGATCAAAATGAAAGGGCTCACCCTAGCTGCAAACTTTGTGGAACTTAAAATCCAACTGACAGGCCCAATGATCTCTCCTCTTCTCCAGGTTGTGAATCAAAAATACTACCAACCATTACATATGGAAGTGAACCCTTGCGAGGAAAAGACTCCAGAAATCCTGGATAATACGTTAGTCAAGGCTATACAATCATGTACAACATTCATGCCTCTGCAGCACAGATCCGGCTGGAATTTGTCCTCATCAAACAATACCTAACAAGGCAGAGGGCTTATATAGTCTGCTGGCACAAGATCAGAAACTCTGCCCCTAATACCCTAAGTCATCTACTCTGGCAAGAGCTTCCACACAGAAGTACATCACCGGCCAGAAATATCCTGCATTAGCCCCTTGCAGCCACTGGACTCTCAACTCAGAGACCTCTCAACCAGCCACGCAGTCTTCAAAAAAGTGGTGCGGAAGGCAATAAGGAGTCTTTCCTTAGTACAAGAAAAGGCAGCATTCTCAGTTCATAGAATGGATGACGATTAGTGGATACAAGTCACTCGGCCACAGCCTTACTTCAGCCTGGGCTACCCCATGAAAACTAAGGAAAAGTTGCTGAAATGCAGGTTGGGCATACTCCCGTCTATCTTGCATCTCCCACAGTAGCTGATGGGGCAAACTCCAATGTACTGCCACCTGTGCGACAACAAAATTGAAGACATGCCACATCTGCTCTGTACCTGCATCAACCTGAAGGAGGAGAGTTCTCGCCTGCTTCAATTCCACTTCAATTCCCATGGGATCCGCACGCGGAGACAGGCAGTGATAGCTTGCTTCAAATCAGAGGACCCGTAGTTGAATCGCAAGTTAGTAAAGTTTCTGACATTGGCAGAAAACAAACTACTAAGATCCAGTTCAGACCCTGCCCTGTAGCACCCTCGGCTGCCCAATGGGCTACTGCACTTTCTCATTGAATTTTTTAAATCTTGTTAGGAATTCTAACATTTGACAGGAAAGCTCCTCTCTCACAGATGGTCCACTGCTTTTGGCACTTAATAGACCAGACAGTCCGAGGAGCTATGGCTTGGGCATTTCTCCCCTGGTACCCAAGAACTTAGCGAGCCCATGTTTGAACTTAAATCTATTTTACCAACTGCACAATATTTTTAACTCTAGATTTATTATAGGATCTCCTTTTTTTACAATTTAAAATACTATGTAAGATATATCTATTTTATTTGGGTCTTAAAATGTATATTGTTCTTTCTTGGTGGAACTTGCACTGGTTTTAATTAACTAGGCATTAAAAAATTTGAAGGAGTAAACTGCGTGGACATTCTAATACTGACATTGCAATCTGGCAGTCTTTATCAGCAATTTAGAAGAGTACCTTTGAATTAAACAATTGCAAAACAGTATGTCATCGATTACCTATCCTTGTCCAGAGGTGTACAGGAAATTCAAATGGCAGGCTAAGACGAGATGTAAACAATGCTCAATAATGACGAACTTGGTTGACTTTGAGCAGCTTCGTCTGAGCAGTGAAATAGTCCTAAGAGTAAATGTGTGAGATGTTGGGTTTAACAAACCCACCAAGGAAGAGTTATAGTTGGAGAATAGATAAAAGTTGACATCAAGTTTAAGTAAAAAGAGAAAATATTAGTAGGAATAACAAATTAGGATTGAAAACAATAGTTAAAGGATTATCACAAGTAAGGAGACATTCCCTGAAGGAAGGTTACTCTAAAAAAGCAACAATTAAAGTATTCTTGTGTCAAAAATGTCCACTAAATGGTAGAAGTTCACAAATAATATCCACTAGGGGCCATATGTCCAAAAGTCGCAGTTTGTGATTCCCAAACAACGATTCAATAGAAATCGCTATTTGGAAATTGTAAAAGGAGATGTACGTGGGAATAAATTCCACAATTAGCGATTCCTACAAATTCGTAATCGCAAATAGAACATTTGTTATATGGAAATTGCACACAAATGGGAAATCGCTTTTAGGAAAAGTCACATTTTGGATGCAGAATGATGATGTAAGAACCAGGAAGTTTAGAAATACAGGATATGGCTATAACTCAGAAGCCTAGGAAGTTGCTAGAAAGAAGTTGTGCTCCTGTGTGATTACTGGCAGTTAAAATCCAATTTCAGAAATACATCTTGTCTCAGGATGAGGGGGAGAAGGGTCTTGGCAGCAGAAAACTCAAAGTAACATTTTCAGATAAGGAGCTGTTAGCAGAGGAATGTGTGGCATACATGTACCAGCTTTTGCGAAAACATCATTTTCTGTACCTGAGGCCCAGAAAACAAAAATATTGAACAGCATCCTGGAAAAAGTAAACTAACTTGGTGTCACCCAGAGAATCATACCGAAATATGGAAATGCTGGTATGACCTAAGATCCCGCACCAATGACAAGTTGGTCAGCAGGATAGCCGAGGCTTGTGGCAAACATCCTCCTCACACTCCAGTGGAATCAAAGAATGAGGGGACTCTTGAACCTGAAAGTGTGGAGGGTGTGTGAGACATTGACACCTCAAATCCTGCAGGCTCCAGCCAAAGTAAGTCATTTACTTGTGTAAATATTTCCATAACATATTGTTTGTTAGTCTTCAAGTACAACATCTTAGCTACCAAAACTCCATTTAGATGTTTGCTGTAATGTGGCAATCCATTGTGGGAGCTCTAGTATAACTAAGTTACATTGTGTACTGTGTGTTGATTAATACACAGCCATATGTAATTTCCATGTTACCGACACAAAATTCCAATTTGCAACAAAATAATGCAAACTTAGTAACCATTTATTTTCAATAACTTTATACATACATATCCGCAGATCACACCCAGGGGGGAACAACCTTTACTACGCAACTTTTAGCACGCGGTGCTATTACAACGCAGACTTTAAAACGAAAACCATTACAACGCATTACACTGGGGGGCGCTCTAGGATAGGGAATAGTTTTAATTTACTATCCAACACCTTCCCTAGTGTCCACGGGGACTAGTGTTGGAATAGTAAATTAAACTATTCACTATCCAGCACCCCCCAGTGTAATGCGTTGTAATGGAATGCGTTTTAAAACTTGCGTTGTTACAGCATGCGTGGTAAAAGCATGCGTTGTAACAACGTACATTCCACTCAGGACATGTGTGAAACCACTGTGGTGGATACAGCAATTGACACACATATGGAAATGCAGGACAGCACAATTGCTTCTCTTACACCCATAACTCTTACTCCAACTACTAGGAGAGCAAACATGTCACCACTACCAGACTTTGGGGAAGGTGATGAGGAGCTTACACAAAGTAGGAAATAAACTCCTTCTGTGTGCAGGACACACAGACCACATTGAGCCCACAGCAAACAGTTCACAATGATAATGTCTCTGATGACATGACAGACAGTTCTCCATTGTTTGGTGGCCTGGAAAAATCAATCATCACAGGACAACACCTGCAAGCCAAACAGTTAATCAGCATCTGCAAAGCATGTCACGGCCAATGCTGCAGTTGCAGAAGGACAAGGGCGTTGGAACACTGCCATAGAGAATGAGCAATGTCAGCAGAGACGCAGGCACAAGCAGCACATAGCATGCTTTGATATATTCACATAATCAATCAATCGATTGGCAGTATGTGGTAAATCATTCAAAAAATCCAAGTTAAAGTTGGTACTGGTTTAATAGAAACAGCACAGTACTCATTACATCAGTTCCCAGCAGCATCTGCCAGTACAAGACATTCACACATAAACAATTCTAAATGGAATCTACAGATGTGCATGTGCACAGAATTAAGGAGCATAGATTAAAAGGGAAATACAACAGGCCAACTTAAAAGAGAAATGCAAGAATTATAATACAAAATACAACACATTTTCCCCCTTAAGAAAATCATCAGTTTAAGGGCATGCATTTGGAGACACGTCGGACATTCCAAACTTTTCCATCTTGTGTGACCACACTGTTGTGATTCACTTTAACTACTTTGATGGGTTTACCAAACTTTACATCACCTTTGGCAATAAAACCAGGTTTTCGAATCCTCACCCAATCACCACATTTGAACTCAGGTGTTTTAACTTTCATACGTATATCATAATCACATTTGCTCTTATGTTGCTTAATTCCAACTTTTTGCCCAACCTCAGAAATATCAGGTGCAGTTTTATGAGAGTCACAATTCTTTTTTAACCACCGAGGGCATAATTTAGAAATGGGATCTCTGCCTCTTAATAAGCGGAAAGGTGAAACTTCGGTAGTCGAATGAGGTGTGATGCGATATAACCAAAGTCTCTCCCTCAATTTCTCCCTCCATAAATTACCAAAAGTACGGGCCCAAATAATATCTTGTTTAAGAACTCTGTTGTACCTCTCAACTTGTCCATTCCCTTGAGGTTCATACAAGGCAGTTGTGATATGTTTGACACCACAATCTTTAAAGAATTCTTGAATTTCAGATGATTTGAATTGTACTCCATTATCTGAAATCATCATTTCAGGAGTACCTTCCCGAGCAAATAACTCTTTTAAAAACAAAATCACACTACTAGTATTAGGATGAGAAATAAGCTTGACCTCAGGCCACTTTGAATGATAGTCGACAACAACAATGGCAAATCTGCAATCTAAGGGTAAAAAATTGAACGGACCGGATATGTCAACACCCAACTTCTGCCATGGATGTTCAGGCCATTTAACTGGAATCAAAGGAGCTGGACTACATTTGCAAGACTTGTCGCTTTCTATGCATTCTGGACATTCCCTCACAAACCTGTCAACAAACTTATCTACACCTGGCCACCAGAAATTGGACCTTATCAATCTCTTCATGGATGACATACCCATATGACATTCATGACTGAGCTTCAAAATAAACTCACGAATCTCCAAAGGAGGTATACATTTCTCAGCTCTAAAAATCAAATTTCCTTCAGTAACTAATTCATCTTTTATATTTAGAAAAGGTAATAGATCTCCAGATACCTCCCCTTTACAAGGCCAACCCTTGTTGATGAAGTCTCTCACTTGACAAAGTAAGGCATCCTTATCCATACTACTCTTCCACATTTCTTCTGAAATAGTCTTAAAATTTTCCGATACTGACTCTGTAATACTGACTACTACTTCATCCTCACTAGGTTCATCAACATGGTAACATGGTAACCTGGATAAACAGTCTGCAGTGACATTCAATTTGCCCGGAACGTATTCAATATCAAAACTATACTCTTGGAGACGTGACATGAGTCTGGCTATGCGAGCATTAGCACTTAACCCCCCTCCAGGAGATAAAATATTCACCAAAGGTTTATGGTCTGTCCTTATCATAAACCTTGCACCCCAGATATAATTACGAAAATGCTCCACAGCCCACACACAACCTAAAAGTTCCTTCTCAATGACAGCATATCCTCTCTCAGTGGTAGTGAGCGTGCGAGATGCAAACGCAACATTCCACTCCTCTTTCCCCGAGCGTTGTGACAAAACACATCCCAAGCCATAAAGACTAGCATCCACCGTCAAGAGGCATAGTTTATTCAGACAAAAAGGTCTGAGAGTAGGAGCATTCACCATGTCAGCTTTTATAGACTCAAAAGCATCTTGCTGCCTGCTGCCCCATACAAATTCTACATTTTTTCTAGCAAGTTCTCTTATGGGTTCCATCTTTGAAGCAAAATCTTTGATGAATTTACTGTAGTACTCACAAAGACCAGAGAAAGACAAGAGTTTGTCTTTACAATCTGGTGCAGGTGCTTTTAAAATCGCATCAACCAATGACTTTTTTGGAGATACTCCATCCTTAGAGATTGTGTGTCCTAAGTATTCTATAGTTTCTTGAAACAATTTACATTTATTGTCTTTGATAGTCAAACCAGAATCACTTAGAATCTTACATACATTTCTTAAATGCACATTGTGAACTGCAACATCTTTAGAGAAAACAAGAATGTCATCTTGAAAGCATTTAACGTAACTCCCCATTTCCTTAAATAAATGAAACATGGATCTTTGGAAAACAGAAGCCGCAGAGGCTAACCCAAAAGGCATGCGTTTAAATTGGTACAACCCTTGAGGGGTAATAAAGGCTGTTAAGTGTCTGGACTCTTCCGTCAATTCTATCTGGTGATATGCCGATCTAAGATCGAGAGTTGAAAAAACTGTGGCACCCTCTAGCATGCTCACTACTTCATTTATATTAGGTAGAGGGTGGCAATCAACCACGATATTAGCATTTAATGCTCTTAAATCTATGCAGAGCCTCAAACTTTTATCCGGTTTGCGAGTAAGAACAACTGGGGAAACCCACTCAGATGATTCAATTTCTTCTATTACACCGTTATCTAACATTTCTTTAATAGCATTCCCCAATTCTTCTCTGACATTGAGTGGTACATTTCTAAGTTTTTTGTACTAGAGGCACAGCTCCTTGTTTGAGTTTGATCCCATGACTGAAACCCTTTAATTTTCCTAACTTATCAGAAAATACATTAGGGAATTCATTTGCTAATTTCTCTCTCTTACCGTCACCCTTTATTGTAACAACAGAACCAGTCTCCAAAAATACCTCATCACATAACGAGACTGGATCTCTAGATCGTGGGTTTAACATTATCCCTAACTTCCACTGATCTTTCCACCCGAGTACATCAATACCCTTCTTAGCAACATACAAATTAATAACAGCGGACCTGCCTTTAAAACTAATGGTAGATTGTAGATACCCAATGAAATCGATGCTAGATTTATTAAAACACAGGGCACTGATATCTGGGGAAATCAGTTCTTTTTCTGATATCCTTGAACCAAATTTATCATAAAAATAATCTTTCGTAATTATAGTCCAAGGAGAACCAGAATCTGCCATTAATTCCAGATCTACTCCAAGAAAATTCACAAGACACTTTGGTGAATTGAGTACTTCCCCATCAACTACCCCAATGTTCATCAGAGAAACTACCATCCCACAATTCACAATCGCTTCATCACTTTTAGAATGCATGCATTGAACGCAGGCAACATCGGAAGAAGGATGAGGTCTTACATATGAAACCTCATTCTTCTTAAAATGATTGACATTGTGATCATTGTTTCCTTTTTTCAAATCCCTACATGCCTTGGAAAAATGACCAATCCTGCCGCACTTGCTGCATTCTTTTCCAATGGCAGGACAGAATTTGAAAGAAGCAACATGGCTATTGCTTCCACATCTGTAGCAAATGATTTGATTTTTCCCAACACTCTTATTGGAATGAAAACTGTTTTTAACATTGCTAATAGCCCCTATCTCGTCACTTGCTTTATCACTCTTTGAACCCTTAGAATTATCTTCAATAGTTTTCATCCATTTATTGGATTGTTCAAATGCTTTTGCTGTAGAAATGCTTTCTTTTAACGTAGGATTTCCTAAAATCCATAGTTGCTCTTGTGTCTTCTTACACTTAACATTCACTATTATCTGGTCTCTTATCATCTCATCGGTAATTTCTCCAAAATTACATGAAACCACTAATGACCTCAAAGCAGTTAGGAAATCATCAAAACTTTCTGAATCCTTTTGCGCCCTAGTATAAAACTTGTAGCGATTGAGAGCAATACTGGTCGTGGGTTTGAATCTTGTCTCAACACGTAACATTGCCTCATCAAAATTTCCTAAGTCCCCAGGAACAGGAGGCAAAGTTCTAAAAATAGCTTGTCCCTCTGATCCGAGGCAGTGCAGGAAAATATTCTTTTTCCTTTCATTCCCCATCCTTTCTTCATCTATGGCTTTTAGATAAGTTAAAAATTCCTCTTTCCACCTGTTCCAAGGTATAGGAGGATCTCCTTTACATTGAAGAAATTTAGTGGGTGGGTCGAATTGCATGGCTATATATAAATATTGTGATTTATACAACTGTAAGGTATATAAATATATAGATAGTAGTAATAAACAACTATACCAATGTAGAATAAAACACCTTAACTGAAATGTAAATAACTCAGTAAATGTAACATTTTATAATCCAAAATTAAATAAAAGCAGTCAAACACGTTACTAATGAATTCAATCCAGCCAGGTGTAAATATTGTACAATATCTGCGAAGGACTTCAATTTGCCATCTGTAACGAGGTTTCTGCCGAAGACGCTGAATTTCCTTCGTGTGGTGGTGTTACTATAGCAACTCAAAATGGCCGCCCGTCACGCGATGACGCAAACGCGTCTTACGCGTGATGATGTCACCCGTTGTAGTTGCCCGCGTTGTAAACAAAGGTTTGCGCGGCTGCGGCTGACGGGAAGGCAGTTCTAGCAGCAGAAAGGCTGCTCGCGCTGGCCAAATGAACACTCCACTCAACGCCGACTCGTTTTCAAAAGATGCCCAGTCTCCAAAATCTGACGAAATTCACCAGACCATCCAGGAAAAAGGTAGACAATTCCTTTTTCGAGTATAAATATCACCAGGCAAAGGCACTCGATGCAATGTAGACGGCAGCAGAGCTTGATTTAAGGTTCCTTTCAGCAAGCTGAAAAACGATGAAAACAGCAAAATGTTCGTATGCAGGATACAAAACAGTAATGTTAACTCCAGGTCTTCATGTTAGCTTGCCCATGTAGCAGGAATATTAAATCCAAATATCCAGGAACAAGAATGTTGAAGATTGTTAAAAATAGATATAAAAAATTGAATGTTGTACCACTCCTGTGCTGTAGTTAGTTGAGTAGTAGGTACTGGTCACCCTCGTCGCCAAATTTGTGGTAAATCATTCAAAAAATCCAAGTTAAAGTTGGTACTGGTTTAATAGAAACAGCACAGTACTCATTACATCAGTTCCCAGGAGCATCTGCCAGTACAAGACATTCACACATAAACAATTCTAAATGGAATCTACAGATGTGCATGTGCACAGAATTAAGGAGCATAGATTAAAAGGGAAATACAACAGGCCAACTTAAAAGAGAAATGCAAGAATTATAATACAAAATACAACACAGTAGCCATGACAACTCTTGCCAGGAGATCTGTGAATATTCAAAACGGCACATGGCTCTGCTGCCATGATGTAGCACGCGGGCTGGTCCAAGTAACCATAACTCTGGAGAACATTTAGACAAATAACCTGTCTGTCTCTAACATTTTACCACCACCTGAGAGTGACGACGGCTCCAGCATCTGTGGCAAATCTGTGCCAGATGGATTCTGTCCAAAGTGACCATGCCGATGCACAACTGGAACAGATATATCCCCAACTCCACTGCCAAGTCCTGCAGAGGTAATAAAAAGTGACTTTCGTATGCACTCTGATTTATGAAACTAGCTTGTCATGTTTGTGTTTTCAAACTTTGTTGCTTTGTTTAAAAATAACATCCTGTAAAGATACAGTTGATGTAAAGAAGAACATGACATTGTTGCCACCTGAATAAAAAGCTAACTTTCAGTATTGCAAAAACATTAACATAATGTGTGTTGGCTATCTCTTAGGTTTTGTCATCATTCTTACCTTAAAAATAGATGTTGGTGATCTCTGTGTGTCAAGCTCAACTCTCTGCTAAACATGCCCCGCCTTGCTGAATTTGTAGTGGTGTTAGTTCATTGTTTGATTCTGGCTTTATGTTGATGTTGTGAAGACCCTTCCTCACGGCTATGTTGATGTTGTGAAGACCCTTCCTCATGGCTATGTTCTGGAGAAGGGTACATGTGACAATGATTTTACAACAGTTCTCTGGTTTGTAGAGTAGTGCTCCACCAGTCTTGTGGAGGCATCTAAGTGAGATTTTAGGATTCTGAACGGGCGTTCAATTATAGATTGCATTGTTTTATGTGCCCTGTTGTACTGCCTTTCGCTTCTGGTTCTTGGATACAAGTATGGTGTCAGTATCCAAGGGTGCAAGACATATGCACTGTCTCCTTAAATAGTATGAGAAGGAGAATCTATTAGATTATTTGACAAACATACTTTTGAACACTGTATGCATTCAGTTTGCAATTCTCTGACCAAGTTAAAAGCCTTCACCAAAATACCCTGAGACAGACGGTTATTTATTCGACTGTGGGGGAACATAAATGAGTTGTGTATGAAGACTGGGAATCTGGCTACAAGGTCAGTTATGATGCATGATGCATCACATGCTACCTATACATTGAGTGAATGGGTGTGTTTCCTGTTTCTAAAAATGAATTATATTTGCAGAATGGTGGACATATGGCAATATGTGTGCCATCAACACAAACAATAATGTTAGGAAACTGTGTTAGAAAATAAAATATTAGTGTAGTGTGTTGTATTTCTTGGGGAGTGTTTAGAAAAAAAACATATTGGTTCACTTTGCCAACCATGATGTCCAAAAAACTATGAAAACCCCTAGAAAATTCACTTTGTGACACTCCCCCTGCCACTGCTATGACTCCCTGGTAACGTCAGAGGCTAAAAGTTGTAGACAACTCTATACCTGCTCATGTGGTGGGATTGCATTGCTTCTGTTGGGATTTGTTCCTGAGGATGCAACTCAGCAATGAAATTCAAAATTACCTCACCACTTAGGGCCTGACTATGAGTGGGGGTGTGACGGTGGCGGATCTAGCCACCGCCGTCCCAGCGGTTCGACCGCCTGATTACAACGTGGGCAGTAGAACCACCCTAGAACCGCTGGCTCCGCCAGGGGTAGGAGCAGCGGTCAGAGATCGCAATGTACTTGTGGGGACCACCACGGTTCGGCCAAGCATATTACAAGTTTCCTCTCCACCAGGCTTTTCATGGCAGTTGAACCGCCATGAAAAGTCTGACGGAGAGCAAACAGAGGGGCCCCACAGGGCCCTCCTGTGCCTCAAACATATGTGTATGCACACAGGGGGTCATATCATGTGCCCCCCTGTGTCCCTGCACATAGGTTCCTGCACGGCATGGACATTCGAGTCCATGACGTGTATGAACCTTGTGTGGCGTTCCCATTCCAGTGTCTTTTTAAAAGGCACGCCGCCTTTTAAAGTGCACCACAGGGGGAACCGCCACACCGCCCGCACGTCAGACCACTGAAAAGTAGTAATCTGGTGGATGGGTGGTGGTGACCTTAGGTGGAACGGGGGCACGGCGGTTTGCACCACCGCACCAGCGCTCTGCTAAAAAGTCGTAATCAGGGCCTAAGTCTGTACTTGACATATGTCTCCTCATCAGTCTGTTCTAACAGGACGACCCTCACCTTAAATATCCCCTCCTGTCTCCTCCTCCTTCTCTACCTACCAGTCAAATCTTCATCCTCCTCGCCAAGTCATACTGAGCAGTCATTCTGAAAGAAACACATTTATTTTAGAGGTTTTTTTTATAGTTTACACCTGGTCCCCAACTGATACCCATTAATGGTAATTGCATTTCCAAAATAGACATTTTGCCACTAATCACAATTAGGAAATACTTTGTACACAGCGTTAGTGATTCGCTATTTGGTATTACCAATTTGTAATTTTCTATTTCAAAATGCAAAACATGTGATTTCTACGCAATGAAACATCAAGAATGGTTTTCGTATATACCAAAATACCATTTTGCATTTCCTAATGGCTGAAAAAGCCATTTGCACCATCAGGGAATTCAAAATGCCTTCGTACATATCACCCTAGAATATCTCAAAGCAGGGGTGCTCACAGATGGAGATAAGGCTGGTGAAAGTGCTTACACGTGAGTGCTGGTGGCTGCCTCCTTGTGCTTTTGCTGGCTGCTGCAGGCTGTATGCAATCTAGACTCCATTGGGCCTATTTACTAACTGCATATTGTAGTAGATTTAGTAGTGCTATTATAAAACTATTCATGTATCATAAAATTCACAAACCTACGCCGCTCCAATCTTTTATGAGCAGAGATCTCAGCACACAAAGGTTTATGTTTTTGTAGTAAATGTGGGCGGGACCTGGGAGTGGGTGGAAAATGAGGAGCATTTATAACTAAATGGCAGGGGTACGTAGGAGGAGTTAAGTAAGTAAAGGGGAGGGTCTTAATGACTGACATCTGTTCTCAATTGTTTTTAAAGTAAGTGCCAAGGCCCTTCTCAAGAAGCCACTGCAGCTTGCCCCACCTGTTTCTCCTGGAAAAACCTCCAATGACAGAACAAAACAACTACTAACCATCACACCCTACAAGTGTGAGAATTCAGACTATTCTAGCCCCCCCCTCCCCCAAAGCTATAAAATGGAGAGGGCTGGATGTATTATTCATATTTAATGTATATATAATTATAAAACAACTGTTGTTGTTCTCATCTCAAAATTTGACAGGCAGCACATCATGTGACAGACTGTCATAAGTGCTGGTGTTGAGAATTAAGTGCTGGAGCACTAGAAACCCCTTTCTCACAATTAAGCAGTGACTGACATGCACCCACCTATGAAAGAGTAAGCCCATTCCTAGTCACAAACTGCACTTCCATAGTTACTACAGCCAAAAAGGATCCAAAACAGTTGTAAATGTACTTCACCTCAGACCTGGAGTAAGTCTACCAAAACACAGGAAAACCACTAGTACTTCTACACCATCCCATAGAATAAAATGGAGGTAAGAACTTAAAATAGAACCAGATGCAGAATAATGTTGCAATAAATTAATTTATTACTATGTTTTAAAAATATATATACATTTAATGTGATGTTAAAATATATATAAAGAAAAATAAATATTATTTTATTGTACAATATTTTAATAACTTTTATATAATAATTGTAGTTCTTTAAAAATAAATTATATTTATTTAAATGCATTCTATACATACATTTTAAAAATTATTAAAACATAATAAATACATTGGAGCATTTTACTTCTGGTGCGATTTTTCTCTAGAAATCTTTTTTAAAATGTGTTATTTAATTTAATATATTTGAATAATTAAATATTCATTTCAAAACGGAGTTAATAGTGCTGTAGCATTTTTATTTTGCTCTACATTTCAAAACATTTAAAAATATATAAATAACAATATTTTAATAGCTTTTTATTTTTTTTAATAATTGTAGTTCTTTAAAAAAAATGATATTTATTTAAATTCATTCTATACATACATTTTAGGAGTTATTCAAACATAAATAAATAGAAACATTTTACTTCTGGTGGGATTTTTCTCTATAAATCTTTTTTTTAAAAATGTATTTAATATATTTGAATAATTAAATATTCATTTCAAAACTGAGTTAATAGTGCTATAGTACTTTTTGTAATGACCATTCTGCTTACCCTAATAAAAATTATTTGAACTTAAAAAAAAAAAATAGTGCTATAGCATTTTTTATTTTGCTCTACATTTCTAAACATTTAAAAAATATATAAATTACTTTAAATAAATATTTGACATAACATTATTTTTAATAATGTTTTTAACTTAACATTTTTATCGTTTCCTTATACTTAAACATAGATTTGGTAGAATGTATACTCATAAATCATAAATAGTCAAAAGTAGTACATTTACTACAAAGTGCAAGTGTAAAGCTGCATGTGTTGAAGATTTACTCACATGAAGATTTACCTTTATGAATAGCTCCCATGTCTGCAAACTAGTTATAAAAACCTTTTTGTTATTGGTCCCAGAGGCATTGGTCCTCTTAACAAATAGTAATGGTTGGTAATTTTGCAACTTATTCAGCAGCAAGACCATAGCTACCAGACAGATTCACAACCTATCAACCCAGGCTCACAACTCACCGCGCCTTAAATCCCTATACTAGCTACCCATCACTACAAGCATTGCAGTTAAAGCAATGTGCATTAAACATCGAGCATTCCAAGGCACTGAACCACTCTCCTTTCAAAGCTTCAATAAGTCTTGAACTGGTGGAAGTGGCCTCTCTGTTCAGACCGCTGAGCACTGGAACTCGATGCCTACTCGACTAAGAGTGACAGGCAATCCCTGTGAATGTAAAAGAGCATTAAAGCCTGTGTCTTCCCAACCATGTAACTGCAAGATTCAGACCATTGAAGTAAAAGGTTAGTACTTGCATGCACATACTGCGTTACATCACGCTGTGCATGCTACCTGTTCATTGCAATATATTTGAGGCGCGTCTCTAAACTACAAGCACCTCACTAAACGCCTCCTTGGGCACATGGGTGATCATGAGTATTAAAAGTGGACTTGAGTATGCCAAGGTGGGTATCTCCTAATCATTCCATACAAAGGCTCCTTGAAGGCTTTTATCACAGTGTGATGGGCTTCCGGGTCTGGAGGAGTGTCTTGCAGCAGATGAAACCCCCAGAGTCCCTTGCAGACAGATTCTAATGTGTCAGATTAGTTATTGGCAATGCGGAGCTCTGGCCTACTCTCCAGCTTCATCTGCTGGAACTAGTTTAATCCAGTTAATTTCTAAGGTATTTCAGCTAATAGTGTGACTCCTACAGGATATAGCACTAGCATGGTGACCAGACGGTCGGGTTTGAACCTCCACTTGATCTGATGCAGGTGTTAGCATAACTATTCACTGGCAAATGATGAGCAGCAAGCCCTGGAGACATTCCTTGCACCCATCTCGCAAATTGAATGAATCGGGTCATTGTGGTGGTGCCAGTACTTAATTGTGGAACAAACGTAAGTGCAGGCTGCCTGGTCTTGATTCCACCTCATGTCTATTTCTTCCACCACCCAACAACTTCCTTTCCATTTATCTCACTCTTGAGGGATAATTCTCATCCCTGCTTTCTCCTTTTGAATCTCTTTCTCCTCCTCCTTCTTTCTTTCTTTTCTGCTTTTCTCTGTCTTACTCTGGGGAAACCTCTGATGGAAGATTGGCAGGTCTCCAAAAAACGTGTACTCTGTCTATAGCCTATGTAATGCTTCAAAATCCTGTGATTAACATTGTCTGCAACCCAGGATGCAATAAGCAGACTACCACTAGAGGGCATCGCATAACAAAGAAAACATTGCATTTAAGGCTAAAAATCTCATGAATCTGTGTTGCTTTACTCTGCGCAAGGGAGGCATTCCATGGGTGTTGCGTTGGTGTGCCCACTCAGGGGCAGATTTATAAGCCCCTTGCGCCTCTTTGCACCGCCATTGCGTCACTTTTTGTGACACAACGGGGGCAGAAACAATGCGCCCTGTTTACAACGTGACGCATCTAGGGAGATGTGTCACGTTGTAAAGCCCTGCGTCACATTATACCTTCGTCAGGTGTAATGTATGCAGGGTGGGAGTTCCCACGCTGGAAAGCCTCGTAAAATTGACGCAGTGAAATCTACAAGTTTTCACTGCGTCACTTTTAGGACGCAACTGCGTCAAAATCTTACGCCTGCTTGAAGCAGGCGGAAAGAGTGACGCAGTGTAGTGGGAATAGGCCACAAAATGCATTGCTGGAGTTGCGTCGTGCTTGCGACACAACTCCAGCAATGCGTGACTTTGCCCCAACAGATGCGTCAGAATTTCTGACGCATCTGTCAATCCTTACGCCATGGTGCGCCGTATTGTAAATATGGCGCATCCATGGTGGCGCAAGTATTTTTTATGGTGGTGCGAGGAAAGTGACGCATCTCTATAGATGCGTCACTTTCTTGTAAATCTGCCCCTCAATTCCCATGGTTTTTGACGCATTTCCAGGTTTAAGAAACCTAGTAAACCTGGCAATGAGCCAAAAAGATACGCCTTCACAGGAGAGGCGTAACAAGGCGAAATGTCTTTATTTTTTCCTTGATACTTCCTCTTTCTATGTGTGCTCTCTGTCTGCAGCACACATAGATAGAGAAATATGCCTCAAAGGATCGTTTTTGTGTAGGAAGGAGGCCCTTCGTGTGCCATCACTGTGAGTACCGTCAGCCTTACTTTGCCATCACTTGAGTACCGTGAGCCGTACCCTGCCATCACTGTGAGTACCGTGAGCCATACCCTGCCATCACAGTGAGTACTGTGAGCCATACTCTGCCATCATTGTGAGTACTGTGAGTAACATGAGCATAAGGAATATGCTCCGCGCCAGGACACTCTAGAGTAACAGTGCGCACTACAAATGCAATATAACATAACATAACATTATGCCTTAACCCTTTCCGTGCTCATGACGAGTCCAGCTCGTCATGCTGCACGGTGGTCGTGTGCTCATGTCGAGCTAGACTCGTCATGCTGCTGCGGCGCCTCCCATGCACGGCGAATTCCCCGCCTGTGCGGGCATTCTAAAGGAGTGGGCGGAGTCATGACGAGTCCAGCTCGTCATGAGCACAGCTCCACTGTACAGCATGACGAGCTGGACACGTCATGAGTACCGCGGTGCTGCACGCGGCCCCTCCCCCCCGCACCGCCGGGGAATTATCCCCGCGTGGAAAGGGTTAAATATGGCATATTCCTGCCCAATCCCAGTGATGACGCAGTGCAGCGCAGCGCGGTGACTTGCTGCTTTGTGTATTAACTCCGTGCAGGGGTGAGACCGGTGCAGTGCCACCAAAACCCAAAGGTTGAGGGGGTCCAGTCTGCCCTGCACCCCCTTCAGTTGTATTAGAGGCTGCCCTTTCAGAAATTTTCAAACTCAGACCTGCAGATTTATGAGGTTTTGTTGCAGGGCAACACAGCAAGTCACCTTGCTGTGCTGCACTGCGTGAAAGGAAAAGGGCAGGAATGTGCAGTATCTATGGCATACGGCACATTCCTGTCCTTTCCCTTGCTCTGGTGACGTTTCACTAGTCTGGCACCAGTGCAGGCACTCTTGCACCATGGTGCAAGGATGTCTGCCTTGCATGCAGAATTGTTTTTGTGCTGGGAGGGGCCTGCACAAAAACAATCCTGGGAGGCTTTTTCCTTTTTCCATGGGTGCTGCCATTTGTCTATCCTACAATATTTTGTTGAGATGGTTTTAATTAGAAATGTTTGAAAGCTCACGCTGGTTTGGGCCTGTCATGCAGCTCTGCCTTCTTAAGAGTTGATTTTGGGAAAATATAGTTTAATAACTGTCAAAATGAATCATTTACAATTGCTTCAATATCCTTTTTTCAAGTAATGTATGTTGTAGTTGTTAGAAGAGTTGCCTATGTGGTTGCTCCTTCTGGTTCTTAGCCAGGGCGTTGCTAGGGGGGTGTTTGGGGTGTTGCACCCCCTGATAAATGTATTTTCTGATAAATAGTTGGGTACAGGTGCTTTCAGTCGGGTATGTTGACGTGTATGTCAGATTTCACATGGAATTTTTGCATGCACACACTGACAAGAACACACACACTCTCTCATCTCTGTTTTGAAAGTCCTAAAAAAATGTTGATTATTTTACAAAATAATGCCCTTCTCTCACCTAGTAATCATACCAACCCGCATTCCTCTTTTTTTTTCGCTGTGCCTTAAGTCTCATGGACCCTGCTTGTCATCTAATGTATTGTAATATTATATAACAGTGTGAGTGTCAGGAAATCTGAAGCTCAACCCCCCCTAATATTATTGACCAAGCTACGCCCCTATTCTTAGCCGGTAAAATGTGAAATGCCCTACCTTTTGAGCATCTGCTCATCCCTGACTTTCTGTGTATAAGATTCCCCTCAAAACCTGACTTTTCGATATTTGGTCCTTCTCCTCTGCTTCTCCTGCCTTTTGTGGATTCTAGTATCAGGAGCACCATTTGGGGAACAGTTTGCACTCTAAAAGTACTTACATCGGTATAGACATTTGCCCTGGCTAATTCCTGCTTGTAACACGTTTTACAATGAGTTCCGCTGTGACAAAATAGTATTATGTGAATATTGTACCATTTTGATCTTCGTATATTTTTTATATAATTTTTTTTATTTTTTTATGTAGAGCTCTTTTATATTTCGGAGTTATTTTTGTGCCTAGAAGACTCTGTTCCTACAAGTTCATGCTGTTCGGGCCTCAGAGAACAGATCATGACGGCGCACTTTGCACTAAGTGGAGAAACTGTCAGACAGAGGAAACCACAAACCCTTATCATCATCCCCTCAAGGGTGAATGAGCGCCAGCCCTTCATTAAATATTTCCTTTACCGGATGCCATTTTTTCAGCAAGTGCGAATCGGTCTAATTTTATGAGGGTACGTTCACACCTCTCTGAACAGCCAATTTTCTGAACTTGACCTGCTTACACGCACTTTCTATGCTGTACCACTTTCACAGAACAAGAACTATTTAAACAAGCATTGGTAATGCCATTAGGTCTGGCTTTAAAGCTATGGTAGTGTGAAGCATTACAAGTAAATAGCATATGTATTTGTGTGGAAGTATGTATGTATGTATGTAAAACCTTCTTGTAGAGCGCAACTGTAGCATAATTTTGGTGTAATTTAAAAGATCAGGTGACAGTTGCACCCTCAAGCTAGACCTAAACACCCTTGTAGGTTAATGACCTCCCTCCTCCCATCTGTGCTGCTGCCAGAGAAAGACAAACACCGTGAATTATAGAGTTATCAGTTTTACATCATTACAATGTCATATGTGTGCCCCTGAAAGTTCAAGCTCAGCCAGCCAGGATAAATTAGCAAAATGATCACAGTTGTTGGGGGGCTAGCACTTTTGTTGGGGAAGCATACAACTTATTTCTTCAAAACTTGTACCCTTGGCTTCCAACATGTGGGCGGAGCGAAAGCCTCTCTCTAGTGGTACTCACATAATCATCTGGCAGCAGCTGCACTGTGAAGCCAGGCCATACAAATGCTTAAATGAGCAATAGGCATTTATCTTATGGCACAGATGCAATCTGGTGTCCTCAGATTTTACAACTTAAAAGAACGCTATATGAGTTAGGGTGGAAATCCTGTAAGATATTTTATGGGTTTATATTTTTATGCATTGTAACAATGATCAGAAAGCATTTTGACTCTCAATTTTACTTGTATACACTAATGTCGTGCTATCGCTTTTGAAACAAATTTTCGATGGTATGTACAGGTGTGATTTTAAGGTGCATGTTAAAGATGCCACATTTTAGTACAAACACCATCTTGTCCAAGATGGAAGTCATTTCTGGCACTCAGCCTGATTTCCCCCACCTGTCTTCTATCCTCACAAACTCTTCAGCAAACAGTCAAGATGAGATTGAATGGTTTATTCTCACAATTTGTGTTATTCTTGATTAACTTTTCCTTGTTCCGCTCTGATTTGAAACATTTACAAGGCTTTTCAATTGATTCAGTGTGCTTTATTTATTCACATGACATGTTCTTGTTTATGTATCTTGGTCTGTTCTAGCATCTCTGGACGACATTGGCATAGAGGGTGCCAAATATTAATTCATGCAGTGGGTTAGTGCTGGAATGTTAAGACAATGTGCTTTTGTTTTTCATGTGTCCAGATTTGCTTATGAAATGATACATTTATTCACAACACAGTAAGACTGTGGTGTCTGTAATTTCATATGTGAAAATAATGTATTATAACCCTCTTTTTTGGGGGGCGAGCCAGAATACTTTCCTTTTCTACTAGGGATGCTATCCGACTCTTTCCTGATTTTACTGCCCATTTGAAACACAGAATAATTTCTGATTTTTTAATTCTCTGTATTGGTTGAAAAGTGCCTGACGCCAGCATGTGGAGGACAGCGAGTAGCTTGGTCTGCGAAGGGATGTTGATGCAGCGCTGGGTTGTGAGCTGCAGCCTTGGCGCTATCTGGTTCAGGAGGTGGACAATGGACCCCCTCTTAAGCCTGTAATGGAAAATTACCTCCTCTTGTGGGAGGTGAATGAGTGAGATCATCTGACTGTAGATCCACTCCCTTCTCCGGCGCTGCCTCTGGGGTGGTGGAGGTGCTGGTCTCCTTGGTGCTCCTAGCTGCAATAGCAGAAGATCCATGGTGTAGTTGAGTTTGCCAAGAATGAATTGGGGGAGTTCTACTTTTATACAAGTGTGTTAGTATCATTTTTAAGACCAGGTAAGTCCTGGTGGTAAGAAACTGCAGCTAATAAGTCTTAGTGGCAGTTTTTCTATTTTAGCGACGTACATGAAAATCCTTGTAAATATCACATTGTGTGTTCTGCGGGAGTTTTACCGTGGGAATGCCTACTTTGCATCTCATTCACATTAACCGAAGTGGAGCTGTGAGAAATTGACCCTAACTGTGTGAAAATGTCAGTAAAAGGCGGTGTGAAAATGGTGAAATAAAAAAAACACTGTAGCGTTAGGAAATTCCATTACAGCAGCTTTAAATCCTTGTAAATATGCCCCATGGTGTACTTCTCTTTTAGTCTGTAGCGTCAGAATTTAGAAACAGAT
Organism: Lissotriton helveticus; assembly: GCF_964261635.1. Classification (NCBI taxonomy): domain Eukaryota; kingdom Metazoa; phylum Chordata; class Amphibia; order Caudata; family Salamandridae; genus Lissotriton; species Lissotriton helveticus. The sequence continues at coordinate 1,837,062,376 of NC_136065.1, read as the reverse complement.
CTTTAACGGGACACACGCTTTTACATTTTAATGTCTGGTCTTACAGTTCCACCTGTCCATTAGGAGCAGGCCATTTCTTCCTTGAAAGATCAATACTGTATGTACTAAAAATAATAAAACCCCATGTATGTCATTTCATCAAAAATAATGTGAAGATGTAATAAATTAATCAGTGCATAACGCAAAAATGTGTTTAAAAATAATGAGTCGTCCTAAGGTGGTGTAAATGAAAGGTAGACTGCTTTCATACATTGTGTGTAAAGTGGATCCGGACATGAGTGATGTAAATATCAGCTTTATTCTGTATGGAAGCACCGATACAGCAAAAGCAGGAAACGCCTCCCTCCATCGTCCAGCTCCAACGTCCACTGCCAGCAATCTAGAATCTCTCAGCTAACGTGGACCAGGAGCTAGGTGCGAGGCGTGGAGCGAGGAATAGAACACATTGCGTTTAACAAGCAAATACTAAAAAGGCAAACACAACGCATTTTCACCCTTAATATAAACAAAAAAACAAGAGAAACATATAATTATATATCCTATGCAAGTATAACATGCATCATCATAAAATAGACAAAAACGACAAAAGGCATGTAAAACGTTTTTCACCTACTACATCGCAAACAGAATCAGACATCCATTTGGGTTTAGTGCGAACACGTTTATCACGGTGCCCAGAAAAACTGTCTTCAATACTAACCCTACTGTCAGCAACAACCTTCAAGCTACTCTCCACAAGGGCACCATCTCTGTCAGTACTTCCATTATTCTTGTTATCAATTTTGGATCTTTTTTGTTATTATTAACAGTATTATTCACTCCAGCACCTTCAACGTTTGCATCCCATTACATCCCATTCGGAATGTACCCTGGAAGACACCGGAAACCCCGTGTGGAATTAGTACCGTGGCGGAAAACACCCACACGTCTCAAATTCCGAACTTTACAATATCTAAGTTGCGCTGCATTTCTTAAAACCTTAGTAACTTTCAAAGGTTCAGAGAACTGACTGTCACCCGTCCTCACTTTCCAAGGTTTTTTAATTTTTACCCAACAACCCACTTTGAGGGTAACATTTTTTGAACCTCATTTAAGATCATACAATTCTTTATACTTGTTGTGCTTCTTCATAATTCTAGATCTCAGTACATCCACAGGCACAGTACTGGTTCCAACATCCATTCAGGAATTCACGTAGTTCTGGCACCACGCCCCTTATAACTTCAAAAGGAGATATTTCTAAGGTGTCATGTGGTGAAGTTCTATTCATCCACAAGGTCTTGAAAACTTGAACCTCCCAATCACAACCATTCTGTACAGCTAATTGAATGGCATTCTTTAGTACACTGTTAAATCTCTCGATCATGGCATGACCACTTGGATTATATAGGGAAGTTGTTCTATGTATAATTCCTGCTCTGTTGAAATACTCCTTAGAAATGTTAGACATAAATTGAACATCATTGTCAGACACAATTTGAACCGGTACTCCTTCCTCAATAAATGTTCTGTCAAGAAATGTTAAAACTTCACCAGAAGTAATCTTATTCACTATTTTGATAACAGGCCATCTGGAAAAAACATCAATGAGAGCAATGATATACTTTGCTTCAATATCAATAGGTCCCATGATGTCTACAGAAAGTGTGCCACGGTTTAGTGGGTATAATGGATTCACACATTTCGGGTCTCAGAGTAACAAGAGATTTATCCGAATTGGCACACCATGCACAGTCTCCTACAATCCTTTCAATGAGCACATCAATACCAGGCCACCAGTACCATTGTTTGACCCTTTGTTTGGTCCTATCAATCCCGCAATGCTCCTTATGACACAATTTGTCTATATCAGACCTCAAAGAAGAAGGAGGAACAATTCTGTCACCTCTATAAATGTTATGTTATCTTTTGTTATTGCGTGCTTTGTATAGCGCTCAGCTACTCCGAGGAGTGTCCCGGCGCTTCTAACCTGGACCCTTTGAGGATAGAAAGTTCATGTCTGATTTCCCAAAAAGGTTTCAACACATCAGTCACACAAGTCTTCCTTGGCCAACCACGTTCAACAAATCCAACCAAGCTTTGTAGATTCTTGTCTAAACTATAAGGTTTCAACCATTCTTTCTCATCAACATTAAGTAGCCCTTGATCATGAATTGAAGCGATTTGCTCACAATTCAAATCACAATTTTCACACTCTTGCATATCAACTGATAGCCTTGATAAAAAGTCAGCAATTACATTCTTCTTACCAGGAACATAGACAACTTTGTAAATAAAATCCTGTAGGCGTATTGACAGTCTCACTATCCTGGCAAAGGCTTTGAAAAGCCCTTCTGTAGTCAACAGTTTACTAAAGGTTTGTAGTCGCTTTGTACTTCACAAGGTTTCCCCCACACAAAAGAGCAGAAATGCTCCATGGCACACACACATGCAAGGGTTTCTTTTTCAATAATAAGAATTACTCTTCAGAAGAAGATAAAGCACGAGGAGCATATGCTGAAATGCTTTCCTTACCATCAGCACTTATTTGTGATAAGACGCCACCAAGTCCCTTATTACTGGCATTCACAATAACCACATTTTCCAGATCAGGATCAAACCTCTTGAGTGCAATAGCTTTAACAATAGCATTCTTGATGTTTTTAAATTCCAATTGACATTCCTCATCCCACAAAAAATGTACTCTGCTTTTAAGTAATTGCGTAATGCAAAACACTTTACTAGAAAAGTCCTTGACAAATTTCGAATAGAGTTGCACAAGCCCAAGGAAACACCTAACCTCCTTCCTATTCTTTGGACTGGGAGTGTCACGAATAGCATCAATCAAAGGAGATTTATATGAGACACCTTCGCCACTAAGAACATGGTCCAAATATGTAATTGATTTAACAGCAAACTTACATTTGGAATCTTCAACAGTCAAACCTTTTGCTTCCAAAACACTTAGGACCTCCATTAAAATCTGATCATGTTCTTGACTATCATCACCAAAAACAAGTATATTGTCTTGGAAACACCTCACGTTCTTAAATTTACCAAACAATTGGTACATCAGCCTTTGAAAAATGGCAGCAGCAGAGGCTAAACCAAACGGGAGTCTCTTATACTGGAAGCATCCAAACGAGGCAATGAATGCTATGAACTGCTAACTATCCTTAGCCAAAGAAATCTGGTGATAGGCGGCAGATAGATCAATAGACGAGAACTATTTGGCATTTTTGACAAGGGATACCATCTCCGATATTTTAGGAAGGGGAAATTTGTCCACGGCAATGTTTTTGTTAAGTTGCCTAAAATCAATACATAATCTCAATTTGCCATTGCTGCATCTGGCTACCACAATCGTAGAAATCCACTCAGCCGATTCAATTGGCTCAATATATGCCTTGACTAATCTCTCCAACTCCTTCTCAATGTCGTCTCTAAGTGGAACTGCCTAACCTGATTCACCTTGGGACATGCATCAGTTTTTAAAACAATAGAATTCTCAAAATCATTGAGATTCCCAATACCACCACTAGAAACCTTAGGAAAAATCTTGTTACAAAGTAGTTCACTATCATTTAGGACCTTAACCCCTTCGACGCTCATGACGAGCTCAGCTCGTCATGGAGTTTCCATTGATTTCAATGGAAATTACATTGAAGTATGTCAGGTACCTTAGCATCCAAGTGGTTAACTGGATCAGGACTATTGGGGTTAAGAATTATGTCTAAGTGTCCTTGGTCCATCCAACCCAGAACAGCAGGTCCCTCCTTAGCAACATACAATTTGCCAATTGCATCCCTGTTCTTAAACCTGAGAACCAATGACCTGTAACCAACCATATCGATATTTTCACCAGAAAAACCCTCCAGATGAATATCCAGTTTAAGTAATTTGTCACCTAACCACTTGGCAAACAAGGACTTCCAGGTCCCTTCATCGACAACAGTGTATGGAGAACCAGAGTCTGCATACATTTGTACAATAATACCACCAATGGATATGAAACTCAAAAGTTTTTTCCTGCATAAATCATTTCTATCATTAATATTTAACATAAACAATTCCTTAGGATCAATGTTGGGGCTTCCATCACTGCAATCTCTTATGCTAAGTTTCTTTATACTGGACTCATCCTCACTGGAACTACATTTGGCTTCATCCACACATTTAACTTTGCTGCCCCCTTTCCTCCTGCAAACTTTGGCGAAATGGCCAAATATTCCCCAATTGGAACATTTTTGCTTAATGGCACGACAGCACTTGCTAGAAGCTATGTGTGACACGCTATCACAGCGGAAACACCTGAAGTTACCACGTTTGATGAAATCTTTGTTCTTGCTTCCTTCTTGGGTTTAGCACTACTCTTAGATTTAATTTTACTGACTACTTCAACAGGAATTTCTTTAACTTCTTGTATAAGTAACTTGGCACTGCGACTAGACATTTCAGCCTTCCTGACAATATTTAAAATGCCTTTTAATTCAGCATCACCGTTTATCCATAACCTCTCCTGGATAGGAGGATCCTTAGCATGCATCACCACTTGGTCCCTAATAAACTGATCCAATAAATGATCAAATTTACAATCTGCAGCCAACTTCCTAAGGGCTGATACGTACTCATCCACTGTTTCATTTGGCTCTAGTTCCCTATAGAAAAATGTATATCTTATGATACCTTTACATACTTTGGGCGCAAAATAGTTGTCAAAATCATTCATAATGGCATTGGCAACATTTACATCACCACCAGGAAGGCCTTGGCCATCTCCTCATATGCTTTCAGACTCCCTGGACCCACTGACTGTAACAAAATCCTTTTTTTCCTTTCTAGTGACATCTTCCCGTCTTCATCGATGGTATAAACTAAGTTACGAAAATAGGCTTTCCACTCAGTCTTCTTCATGCAGGGATTACCTCCAGCAGGCCAAAGGGTTTGGGGAGTATGAAGAGACTAATTTTGAACTGGAAGGCAATACTTCAAAAATAAAAGGTGTGCTAAACAGCCAGTGGCGGTTTTTCCATTTGGGCGGCGGGGCGTTGCCCCACTAATAATTATCAGGCAATTTATTCGAGTGGCGCGTTAATAAAAGTTTTATAAATTAACGCGCCGCTCGAATAAATTACCCAATAATTATTGCCCTGCTGCGGCCGCGGTGTCAAGCGCTTCACTTATGTGTCACAGTATGCGCTGTCTGACACTGGGTGGCGCTGGAGTGCCGGCACAGTGCGCACTGCGCAAGTGGTGTTTGCCCGACTGCCTTTATGCAGCAAGCAAACTAAATGGATTTTTAGAAAGCGAGCACTGCAGAGTACGGGGTATGCCTATGCCACATACCCCAGTGCTTGAAAAAAGGGCGGCGTTTTTTTTGTGCTCAGTCCAATCCTGATGCTCTCCTCTAAAGAGGGCAGCGTCAGGATTGGCTACTGTAGTCCTGTGTGCGTGCAGTCCTGCCTGCAAGAAATGAATTTGAAAACGGCGCCCGGCGGGAGTCAAGCTGGCTGCAGTGGCACGGGAGTGGCAGCCTCCTGGTCATCATATCGGTCATGAAGAACAGGAAGCCCAGAAACTCGGGTAAGGACGCCGGGCGCCTTTTTGCTGATTAATATGGAGTTGGCAAGGTTTGAGGCAAGTTTGGTTGATTTTTGGATGTTTTTGAATGTGGGGGGTGGGGTAAGTTCGGGAGAAAAGTCGTACACGTTCCAGTAGATCGAGGAAGTTTTGGCTTGGCGAGGTTGTTGGGAATCGCTGGAACTATGTTCCCTGCAAGTGTTATGAAGATTGAAGCAGTGGAAGTGCTTATTTTGTGATTGTGAGTTGGACGCGATTTTGAGGCCTAGTCGCGGTTATGCGTTTTTACGTGATTTGGGTGTCGAATTTGGGGGTGTTCCAGCTAGTTCTAACACGGTTTGGCGAGTCGGGAGGTATGTTGCATACAAGAGCCACAGGAGGGGGTTTTAGGTGTGAGGAATGGGGTTTATGGTTCGAGGATAGGCTTTAGAGCTGGGCTCGGGTTTAGGTCTAGGCATAAGGGTTTTGGGCTAGTGTTTGTGGCCTAGAGTTGGGGTTTATGGCTAGGTATTAGGACTTAAGGCTGGGCGATGGGGTTTAAGGCTTCATTTTATGGTTTAGGGCTCATGGTTGGTGTTTATGGCTAAGGATTAGGGCTTGTTAATAGGGATTATGGCTCAGGGTCTCTTTGTTTATGCCATAACTACACTTTCACAATTGCTTTATCAACTCTCTTGCTTCCTCAAATTTACTTAAATGCACCATTTGCCTGCTCTTTTTTCGGGGGTGAGGGAAGGGGTTTGAGGAGAATCTCCTCGAACCCCACCAAATGGTGGCTGGGCTCACTTGCTACACGCTCACGCCTCTGGGGCACTCATACAAAACTTTTACGCCCTACCACCTTCGAATGTCACCAGCTGCCACTGTAAACAGCATTCTTATTTCACTAACAAAGGACTAGTTCACTGAGCATTACAGGAAATGTATCTCTACATTAATAAAAGTTATAATGTCTTCAACAAGGTGGGCGTAGCAAAGTGTGTTAACAACAAACACTAGAGGAACAGAAAGATGTGCACTCACAGTGTTACAACTAGCCTCTTAAATCAATAATCTAACTGTGCACATGGCCAATGAAAAATAGAACAGATGCAGGAAGGGTGTTTCACTCACTGAGCTGACAATGTACCTGGCAGAACAATGTAAATGAAGAAAAGGTGTGCGTGTAACCGCGCCAACAATGTTAAATGTAGAAGTGGTATGCGCGTCACCGCGCTAATGATGCACTTCACGGACCCCTCATGGAAGTCACCGTGATAACAGTGCCATTTAAAACAGTACGAGGAGCTTCTCAACATGGTGGCACGCAAGGTCACGCAACGTGACCTTGGACGTGAGAATGCATCCCACAATGCACCAGAAGGAGGCAGGAAGGCTTCGGAATGCGTTCCACAGCAGGATTCCAGAGTCCACAAAAAACAGTGCTGACATGCAAGGAACCTCCTGGTAAGCACGAGCACTCTTAAAATCAAACTGCCGTAAGCCTAACGGTAAACTGCAGTACCATGCCATACAGTATGAAGTAAAGTAAAAGTCATCCAACCTGCAATCCAAGCAGTGACATGTGCGCTCCTTTGCCTTCAACTTGAAAGTTAAGATCCTTCAACTGCCGATTTATTAACAGGATTGCCAGAAAATGTAACCCTAGAAATTGTTGAATGAGCATGCAGACACGCGTAGATCCGCCGGTGTTTCACTTGTCGCCACTTGTCAAGTGGATCCGGACACGAGTGATGTAAATATCAGCTTTATTCTGTATAGGAACAGCGGTACAGCAAAAGCAGGAAACCCCTCCATCCATCATCCAGCTCCAACGTCCACTGCCAGCAATCTAGAATCTCTCAGCTGACGTGGACCAGGAGCTGGACGCAAGGCATGGAGCTGGAATGGAACACATTGCATGTAACAAGCAAATACTAAAAAAGGGGCAAACACAACACTGTGTTTGTAGGGAACCAATCCCTTGTGCTGGGCTCAATATATACTCCCAATACAGAAGAACAATTCCTTCATTCAGCTGTGTCTGAGGTAATGCCCTCTCGGGAACGACACGTACTTCTCAGTTGGGACCTCAATTTGGTACTTGATACAGATAAAGATAGAACAACACATCGATATGGTCAAGCAAGGGGTCTGTCCGGGGGAGAGGGGTAGGCTAAGTGGCTGCGAGAGATGGGGTTACGTGATCTTTGGAGAGAATTTCACCCGCAATCTCTTGAGTATACCTTTTACTCTCATGCACACAAAACACATGCACGACTTGACTATTTTTTAGGAACTAGAGATGTACATACTCTCACAGTCGCCACTGACATAGAACCCGTGGCTTGATCGGATCATGATGCATTAACCCTTACTATGGAGTTCCCTCCGATGCGAGAGACCCACAAGGACATGGTGGCTTTGGGAGACCCTTTTACAATGCCTGAGGTCGTAGTACAGTTCACAAGAGCAATACAAACTTTCCTGGATTTCAATGACACCCCTGAGACTACCATTTCCACACTCTGGGAGGCATTGAAGGCCGTAATAATGTGTGAGTTCATAGTTATTTTGCCAGCCGATAACAATTTCCGCAAAGTAAAAAGAGACCAGTTGGTTAGCCATGTCAAGGAGCTAGAATTAATACATTGTTGAACCGGGCCCCGAGGGTATGGCGCCAATTGCATGCCGCATGAACCCAACTTGCTGGACTAGATTTAGATAGAGCTGAATATGCAGCTCTCTGATTAACAATTCCTTTTACGCAGCGGAGATAAATCTGGGTGTCAGTTAGCCAATAAATTAAGGTAACAAGCAAGAGTCCACTCCCTGCAGACACCGGGGGTAGGAAAGTGCTAGATAATAAATCTATAGCCTCAGAATTTCAAGACTTTTATACAGACCTTTACTCAGGACAAGATCTGGACCTGCAATGTACCGCCTCATATTTGCAAGAAGTGAACACGACCCAACTCACTCCAGTGCAGGCGGTGTCACTAGACTCCCCTATTATGCTGGAAGTGGTCATTTTGGTGATAGCCCGTCAAAAGCCTTTAAAATCCCGATGGTTTGCTGGATTCCCGGAAACCTTTTATAAAACGTTCTTCCAGATTTTAGCCCCCATTTTCACTAGGCTGTTCAAATTATTCTTGGGCCCAGGTTCCATCCCCTCTTCAATGCTGAGAGCGGCCATTTTAGTCATCCCGAAATCTCGGAAGGGCAAATAGTGCTGCAGTTCATAACGCCCAATATCCCTCTTAAATGTGGATATTAAGGGCCAGATGTAGGTCGGCAAATACCGGTCAGTAACGGCCGATTTCGGCCGTTACCGACCGGTATTTGCAAATGGAGATGTAGGGGGCATTTTATTTAGAGAATCGGTATATTTACCGATTCGGTAAGTTTACTTAATCGGTAAAATACCGAATCGGTAAATACCGAATCTTACAGAATCGGTAATTGTAAAAGAAAAATGACCTACATCTGCCTACTTCCAATTTACCTACTCTTAAATACCGATTCGGTATGATTCGGTATTTAAGAGTAGGTAAATCGGAATTACCTACATCTGGCGCTAAGTTCTTTACCGGTATTCTATCAGCAAGATTTGGGCTCCAGATGCTGTGTATCATCAGCCCAGACCAGGCTGGGTTTATCCCCCCAAAGGCAATGTAGCATATACTGCACCTAGTAGATAAAGCTACTCATTCAGATCATGAGATCCTGTAGCTAACGATTGACGCAGAGAAGGTGCTTGATCGGGTGCACTAGCCGTACTTGGAACAGACCCTTTCCCATTTTCGATTTGGCGATCGTTTTAGAGCATGGGTTGCCAGCTGTAATAGCACGCCTACAGCAACGGTAAGGGTCAACGGTTTAACATCAGCGCCCTTTCCCATCAGCAGAGGCACCAGACAGGAATGTCCTTTGTCGCCCCTGCAGTTTGCTCTTTACATGGAGTCCATGGCTGAGCGGATCTGAGATTACCCCGACATTACCAGAATTGTCATGGGGGGTGAGGGGGGGGGGGGGGACGGCACACTATCAGCCTATACGCCGATGATGTCTTAGTTTCATTGGCTAACCCCAGCACGGCCCTGCCTGCCTTGCTAGATGAATTGTCCACATTCGTCTCTGCATCAGGATTTCGTGTCAATGTCAATAAATCACAGGGTCTCGACCTATCAATTTCCCAAACGCACTTACCCTGCCCTAAGGCCCAATTCCTAATACAGTGTGTTAGACCTGACATCATTGGCATGAGTCTCTCCTCCATTTTTTCTGTTTGCCTCCTCTGTTTACGATGTTTTTGCTGGTAAATGCTTTGGGCACTGTGTCACTGCTGATCAGTGCCACAGTGCAAGTGCTCCCTATGTGAAATTGCTGTATTGATTGAATTCCATGTTTGGCTTATTTGGTTTACTGTCAGTCCCTAGGAGAGTGCACCAGGAGTGCCAGGGCTTGTAAATACAAATGCTGCTAGTGGGCCTGCAGCACGTGTTGTGCCACCCACAAGAGCGGCCTAGTAAAAGTATGTCTGAAGGTCTGCCATTGCTAGACCACGTGCAGTCTGGTACTGTCACGAGGACTGCGCAAGTACACCTACTTGCCAGTCCCTAAACCTTCCCTTGACTTCATGTTAGTCACCCCTATGGTAGGCCCAAGGGCAGGGTGCATTGTAAGCATAAGGTAGGACAAGCCTGACAAGGTTGGCATGTCCTAATAGTGAATTACAGCCATATTCGTTTTTCACTATTGTAAGGTAACCTGCTCTCCATCAGTTAGAATGGGCTGCCAGGATTATTAATGCTATAATCCTAGCGGGCTCGGGGAGCATGGTGCAATGTCGAGTTTGGTATCCCTGAACTCAGGGTTTAATAACGCATCCGTTTGTGTGGATGGTTTTTGGACTCTGTGTTTGAAAATTGCACTTTTAGAAAGTAGCTATTTTCTTGTTTAACTGTCTACCGGTCTCTGCTGGTTCTGGTGTGCGTGTGACAGGAGCTGGGTGGCTCCAGAGGTCTGAATGAGTCAGTGTGGGATGAGTGGGGCATTTGCATTGAGAGTAGGGGAAGAGTAGCTCCTGATAGCCTGCCCTGCCTGATACAATGCTGGCTCCGCCCCCCTGCCGGGTGGCTGATGACTCTGTGCCTGCCTGGGACTTTCCTGGCCCACCTCCTGCCGGGCAACTGATGGCCCTGCCCCTGCCAGTGACAATGCTGGCTCCGCTCCTGCTGGGCGGCTGAAGACTCTGCCCTGCACAGTGAATAGGCCAGGTGCATCGGCCTGGCAACACCCACAACAAACCCCAGATGGGGGGAAATTCCCCTGCATGGACAAAGGGATCAAAGCCAAAAAGGGGTATAAGAGAAGGACCCCTGAACCAAGAATTTAGATCACTTCTGACAAGGAAACCTGAACCAAGGACAAGAAGCCTGCTATCTAAGGACTGCCTACCCCTTCTGCCAGAGTGCTGTTTGTTGGGGGAATCCTGCATTGCTTCTTTATTTTTGCCAAGGAACCAGGAGAGAGGAACTGTGTGTGTACTCTCAATCTTTGCTAAGAAAATCTCCAAGGGCTGGAAGAGTGCCAGTCTCCTGTTGAAGTCACAGGGCTAAAGGACTTCATCTGCTTAAAGTGCTGTTTGCTGGAACTTGTGAATCCAGCACCTCTGAAAGAATCCAGCAATCTCGACGCCGACGGACGCCGCCGAATCCAGCTCGACATCGTGAGTAACGGCTCCAGTGTCCCGCTTCCTCGACGCCGGCCGCCGGGCCCGATCGACGCCAGCAACAACGCCAGTGAGTAGTGAGTTCGGCTCCAGCTCCAAGTGACCTCGTGTCTGCACCGCTGCTGATCGCATCGACTTCGAGCCCTCTCGACGCCGTGAGCGCTGCTCACTCTTGCAACATCGACATCGACGACGCCGTATCCTGCTTCACCTCGTGAGCGCTGCTCCCACCTGACTTCGGTCGACACCGCTGCAGATCGCCCCGACTCCGAGGCCCGATCGACGCCGAAGACGCGACGCCGGACATCTCGACGCCGCTGATCATCGAGTGCTTCACTTTTCCAAGGTACTGTGTTGTGGGGGTCTGTGCGACTCCGGGCTCGACGTAGCGCTCCTCGCGGTCGACGCCGAACCTTTGGACTAACTTTGCCTCGACGTCGTAGGACTCCCGTGTGGGTTACATTGTTGCCAAGAACTGTGTTTTAAAGAAGAAGAGTTGCTTTTGATACTAAAGACTTTGTGCTAAGAAGAAACCGTGCTTGAACTATTATTTTTCCTTCCAAGAGTATTTATCAAGACTGTGGTATATTTTTGTCGTTATTTGGTCTTGTGCTAAGCCTTATATAAAAATCCTTATTTTTATAATACTACTGTGTCGTGTCCTTTTGTAGTGTATTCACTTTATTACTGTATGTGGTCATAAATGCTTAACGCACTGCCTCTGAGATAAGCCTGTCTGCTTTGCCAAGCTACCAAGGGGGTGAGCAGGGGTTATCTAAGTATGTGATCCCCTTGCCCTGACTAGAAAAGGTGTGTCCCTATTTGTCAGAAGTGTATACCTCTGCCAACTAGAGACAGCCGCTTCTAACATTGGTGGGTCAGCGGTGAGGACTTGAACTTTGCATTTATGACCCATGTGCAGTGATTAGTGTGCGCTACATAGTGAAAGCAGACCATAGCGCAGCCACAATCTGTTTTGGTTGGATATTCTATTTTTGTTCTCCGCTTTCCTGGAACTTGATTTTTGAAACTGCCAGTTTTGACCATGAGTGATGCCGGAGTCACTGCCCCTGTTGTTGTGGAGGAATTTGATAGGAGTAAGATAAAGGATTACAAATTAAAGGAGCTGAAATCCTTTTGCAAGAAATTTAAAGCCCCTACCAAAAGCATCTCAGCGAAGGAGGAATATCTCAAAGCTTTGGAGGCCTGGTTGGAATCCAGAGATCCCTCTGATGCGGTGGTGGTACCGCCAGGGGAAGGGGAGGAGGAAGTACCAGTGAATGGTCATGTGTCCTCTCCTGGCAGCAGTGTTTCCTCCAAGGGTCTTTCTCCTGAAGAAAGAGAAGAAAGGGAGAAAGAGCGAGCTTACAACATGGAAATGGCAAAACTTAAGATAAATGGGCAGTTGGAAATAGAGAATGCAAGAGGCAGGAGAGAAGCTGATATGGAGATCAAAAGGTTAGAGTTTGAAAGAGAGAAGTTAGCTTTTGAGCGTGATACCAGGATGAGGGAGTTGGAGCTCAAAGCTAAAGAGTTAGAATTGAATCCCTCTGGTGGCAGCATCCCATCTGTGCCTGCAGAAAGTAGGTTTTATTTTCCCAAAGATGTGATCAAAGATTTTCAGAAGAATGAGGATATTGGTCAATGGTTTAAAGCATATGAGTTAGCATTGTTGGCCCACCGGGTCCCTGAGAAGGATTGGGGAGCGGGGTTGTGGGGTCGCTTTGTGAATGAGGGAAGAGATACCCTGTTAGACATACCTGTTGAGGATAGGATGTCTTATGCTCATATGAAAGATGCTTTAATGTTAAGGTATGGCCTAACCCCAGAAAAGTACATACAGGCCTTTAGAGAATGTAAGAAGTTGCCTGGTACTACGTGGGTTGAATATGTGTCATTTTTTTGCAGAGCCATGGATGGTTGGGTAAAGGGCAGCAAAGTGGAAAGTTATGATGCTCTTTATGATTTGTTTGCTTGGGAGCACTTGTCTAATAACTGTTTTCCAGAGCTGCGCCAGCACCTTATTGATAGCAAGATATCTAACCCTAGAAAACTTGCTGAAGAGGCAGACCGCTGGGTCAGTACCAGGGTCCACAAGGGTCCAGTGGGAGACTCAGCCAAAGGTGGGCAGGGTCCCCAGCAGAAGAGTGGGGGGGACAAGGGTAAACAGAGGGAGTTCCAGAAAGGGCCCCAAAGTAATCCCCAAGGGAACCAAGGGAAGGGTTCCCAGCCTCCCCCAGATAAGAAATCAGAGGCCCCGACAGGTAGACCTGTTCGTAGGGGCCCAATGACCTGCTTCGCTTGTAAGCAGGTGGGACACCAGTTTTATGATCCCTAGTGTCCCTTGAAGAACTCTAGTGCACCACCCAGTGCACCACCACGTGCCGCCCCCGTCAGTTGGCGAGTGTAGCCCTGGGAGGGGAGGAGATGGTTGCCCATGGTGGGGAGGGTCCCGCAGAGATGTCCCTGGTCTCTCTAGGAGACATGGAATTGGTCCCTCCACCCCCTCTGCCTAGTAACACTAAGAAATATAGGCAGTGGGTGACCATTAATGGCCATAGAGTGGAAGCTCTCAGAGACACCGGAGCGAGTGTGACAGCTGTCAAGTGTCACTTGGTGTCCAGAGAGCAGGTTGTTCCCCACGCATTCTACCCTGTGATAGCTGCTGACAACTCCCAGAGAGAGTGTGAGGTAGCTCAAGTTTCCTTTGAATGGGGGGGAGTTTCAGGTACTCTTCAAGTTGCTGTAAGGCCCGCCATGCCTGTTGATTGTCTCCTGGGCAATGATTTAGAAGACTCCCCTTGGGCTAAGGTGGAGAGGGAGACACATTTGAAAATGTTGGGTGTGCCAGAGTGGGTGTGTGCAACCACTCGATCCATGACAGCAAGTAAGGGTGTTGATGGGGTTCTGGAGCCTGAAAGTATGGCCCAGGACCCAGCTGTGAAGAGAAGAGGCAGGGGGCGCGGGAAACCGTCCCCCGTAGTTCCCGTAGTCCAGGAGGAGGCAGGCCTTGAGGGGCATGCCCTGGAACCCACAGGTGAACAAGTTGCTGAACTGGGAGACCTACCCGAGCTGACCCACTGGCAGCAGGATGGTGGTCCCTCCAGGGAGGAATTCTGTGCAGAACAGAAAGTGTGCCCTTCTCTTGTGGGTATGAGGCAGCAGGCCTCAGCCCAAACCTCAGGTGATCAGTCAGGGTCACATTTTGTTTACTGGGAGAACGACCTCCTGTATAGCGAGCCTAAGGCTGCTGAGCCTGGGTCAGCCCGTGTGCTGGTGGTACCCCAGCGCTTCAGAGCCTTCCTACTGGGTTTGGCTCATGACGTTCCTTTAGCTGGACATCTGGGGCAGGACAAGACCTATGACAGGCTTGTCACCCATTTTTATTGGCCTCAGATGAGAAGGGATACAGATATCCATTGCAAGACCTGTGAAACTTGCCAGGCAAGTGGGAAAAGCGGGCGGAAGCAGAAGGCTCCCCTCCAACCTTTTCCCGTGGTCAGTACCCCCTTTTACCGGGTGGGGATTGACATTGTTGGGCCCCTGGACCCCAAGACAGCCCTGGGCAACAGGTTCATCCTGGTCTTGGTGGACCATGCCACACGGTACCCGGAAGCCATCCCTCTCAGAACAGTGACGGCCCCTGTGGTGGGACGGGCACTGATGGGTGTTTTCTCCCGAATGGGGTTCCCCAGAGAGGTGGTGTCAGACCGGGGCACCAACTTCATTTCCAACTATATGAAGTCTCTGTGGAAGGAGTGTGGGGTAACTTACAAGTTCACCACTCCTTACCACCCTCAAGGTAATGGGTTGGTTGAAAGATTCAACCGTACCCTTAAAGGCATGATTATGGGTCTTGAAGAACCATTGAGGCGTAAATGGGACTTCCTCTTGCCATGCCTGTTGTTTGCTTACCGTGAGGTGCCACAAAAGTCTCTCGGGTTCAGCCCCTTTGAGCTCTTGTATGGTCACCCGGTAAGAGGACCTTTGAGTCTGGTCAAAGAAGGCTGGGAGCAATCTCCCAGGAAACCTCCCCAGGATGTATACAGTTACATGCTGGCCTTTAGGAACCAGACTAGGCGCTTCAGAGATCTTGCTCAGGCAAATCTGGAGGCCAGCCAGGAGGAGATGAAGCGGTGGTACGACCAGAAGGCCACTCTGGTAGAGCTTCAGCCTGGACAGAAAGTTTGGGTTATGTCCCCTGTGGAACCTTGTGCGCTCAAGGACAGGTGGACTGGACCATTTAAGGTTGTGGAGAAAAAGAGCGATGTCACCTACATGGTGGACTTGGAGTCTCCCAGGAACCCCTTGCGGGTCCTGCATGTCAACCGTTTAAAGCCCCACTTAGAAAGGTCCGAAGTGGGCATGCTCCTAGCTACAGATGCTGGAATGGAGGGGGAGAGTGAGCCTCTTCCTGACCTCCTGTCTGCAAAAGAGCAAGATGGGTCAGTGGATGGTGTTGTCCTCTCTGACACACTGACCCCTGAACAGCAGCAGGATTGTCGCCAACTGTTGGGACAATTCCCTGATCTGTTTTCCTTGATTCCTGGTGTCACTCAGTAGTGTGTCCATGATGTGGACACCGGGGACAGCACTCCTGTCAAGCACAAGGCTTACAGAGTGACTGACAAGGTCAGAGCATACATCAAGGAGGAGGTCTCCAAAATGTTTGCCTTAGGGGTGGTTGAGTCCTCTAGCAGTCCTTGGGCCAGCCCAGTGGTCTTGGTCCCAAAGGCTGCAGCGCCTGGTGCTTCACCGGAACTTCGGTTCTGTGTGGATTACCGAGGACTCAATTCAGTCACAAAGACTGACGCGCACCCCATCCCCAGAGCTGATGAGCTCATAGATCGGTTGGGTGCTGCCCGGTACCTTAGTACGTTTGATTTAACGTCTGGGTACTGGCAGATCGCCTTGACTGATGGGGCAAAAGAGAGGTCAGCATTCTCCACACCAGATGGGCACTACCAGTTCCGGGTTATGCCCTTTGGGATGAAGAATGCCCCTGCCACCTTCCAGAGGTTGGTCAACCAGGTCTTGGCTGGACTGGAGGATTTCAGTGCCGCCTACCTGGACGACATCGCAGTGTTCAGCGCCAGCTGGGAGGAACACTTGCGCCACCTCCAGGAAGTGTTGTTGGCCCTGCGCAGGGCAGGCCTCACAATCAAAGCCAGTAAGTGCCAGATTGGGAAGGGTTCAGTGGTGTACTTGGGGCACCAAGTAGGGAGCGGCAAGGTGGCCCCCCTGCAACCCAAGATTGATACCATCCTGGCATGGGCACCGCCCAAAACCCAGACTCAGGTGAGAGCCTTCTTGGGTCTCACGGGTTACTACAGGAGGTTCGTCAAGGATTATGGTAACATTGTGCACCCCTTGACTTCGCTGACTTCCAGGAAGCAGCCACGACTTGTGATCTGGACTGACGCCTGTCAGACGGCCTTTGACACCTTGAAAACTGCAATGTGCACAGCACCCATACTCCAGGCACCCGACTTTTCTAAAGAATTTGTTGTCCAGACGGACGCTTCAGAGCATGGCGTGGGGGCTGTTCTAGCTCAGGTGAATGAAGAGGGCCGAGACTTACCTGTAGCCTTCATCAGTAGGAGGTTACTTCCCAGGGAACAGAGGTGGAGTGCGATAGAGAGAGAAGCATTTGCTGTGGTCTGGGCGCTGAAGAAGCTAAGACCCTACCTGTTTGGGACTCACTTCCGGGTTCAGACAGACCACAGGCCCCTCAGATGGTTGATGCAAATGAGGGGTGAGAATCCAAAGCTGTTGAGGTGGTCCATTTCCCTACAGGGGATGGACTTCACGGTGGAACACCGCCCTGGCACAGATCACGCCAATGCTGATGGTCTGTCCAGATTTTTCCGCCTTAGTGATGAGGACTCCCTAGGGTAAGGGTAGTTCTCCCCACATTTCAGCTGGAGGGGACACGTGTTAGACCTGACATCATTGGCATGAGTCTCTCCTCCATTTTTTCTGCTTGCCTCCTCTGTTTACGATGTTTTTGCTGGTAAATGCTTTGGGCACTGTGTCACTGCTGATCAGTGCCACAGTGCAAGTGCTCCCTATGTGAAATTGCTGTATTGATTGAATTCCATGTTTGGCTTATTTGGTTTACTGTCAGTCCCTAGGAGAGCGCACTAGGAGTGCCAGGGCTTGTAAATACAAATGCTGCTAGTGGGCCTGCAGCACGTGTTGTGCCACCCACAAGAGCGGCCTAGTAAAAGTATGTCTGAAGGTCTGCCATTGCTAGACCACGTGCAGTCTGGTACTGTCACGAGGACTGCGCAAGTACACCTACTTGCCAGTCCCTAAACCTTCCCTTAACTTCATGTTAGTCACCCCTATGGTAGGCCCAAGGGCAGGGTGCATTGTAAGCATAAGGTAGGACAAGCCTGACAAGGTTGGCATGTCCTAATAGTGAATTACAGCCATATTCGTTTTTCACTATTGTAAGGTAACCTGCTCTCCATCAGTTAGAATGGGCTGCCAGGATTATTAATGCTATAATCCTAGCGGGCTCGGGGAGCATGGTGCAATGTCGAGTTTGGTATCCCTGAACTCAGGGTTTAATAACGCATCCGTTTGTGTGGATGGTTTTTGGACTCTGTGTTTGAAAATAGCACTTTTAGAAAGTAGCTATTTTCTTGTCTAACTGTCTACCGGTCTCTGCTGGTTCTGGTGTGCGTGTGACAGGAGCTGGGTGGCTCCAGAGGTCTGAATGAGTCAGTGTGGGATGAGTGGGGCATTTGCATTGAGAGTAGGGGAAGAGTAGCTCCTGATAGCCTGCCCTGCCTGATACAATGCTGGCTCCGCCCCCCTGCCGGGCGGCTGATGACTCTGTGCCTGCCTGGGACTTTCCTGGCCCACCTCCTGCCGGGCAACTGATGGCCCTGCCCCTGCCAGTGACAATGCTGGCTCCGCTCCTGCTGGGCGGCTGAAGACTCTGCCCTGCACAGTGAATAGGCCAGGTGCTTCGGCCTGGCAACACCCACAACAAACCCCAGATGGGGGGAAATTCCCCTGCATGGACAAAGGGATCAAAGCCAAAAAGGGGTATAAGAGAAGGACACCTGAACCAAGAATTTAGATCACTTCTGACAAGGAAACCTGAACCAAGGACAAGAAGCCTGCTGATCTAAGGACTGCCTACCCCTTCTGCCAGAGTGCTGTTTGTTGGGGAAATCCTGCATTGCTTCTTTATTTTTCCCAAGGAACCAGGAGAGAGGAACTGTGTGTGTACTCTCAATCTTTGCTAAGAAAATCTCCAAGGGCTGGAAGAGTGCCAGTCTCCTGTTGAAGTCACAGGGCTAAAGGACATCATCTGCTTAAAGTGCTGTTTGCTGGAACTTGTGAATCCAGCACCTCTGAAAGAATCCAGCAATCTCGACGCCGACGGACACCGCCGAATCCAGCTCGACATCGTGAGTAACGGCTCCAGTGTCCCGCTTCCTCGACGCCGGCCGCCGGGCCCGATCGACGCAAGCAACAACGCCAGTGAGTAGTGAGTTCGGCTCCAGCTCCAAGTGACCTCGTGTCTGCACCGCTGCTGATCGCATCGACTTCAAGCCCTCTCGACGCCGTGAGCGCTGCTCACTCTTGCAACATCGACATCGACGACGCCGTATCCTGCTTCACCTCGTGAGCGCTGCTCCCGCCTGACTTCGGTCGACACCGCTGCAGATCGCCCCGACTCCGAGGCCCGATCGACGCCGAAGACGCGAAGCCGGACATCTCGACGCCGCTGATCATCGAGTGCTTCACTTTTCCAAGGTACTGTGTTGTGGGGGTCTGTGCGACTCCGGGCTCGACGTAGCGCTCCTCGCGGTCGATGCCGAACCTTTGGACTAACTTTGCCTCGACGTCGTGTGACTCCCGTGTGGGTTACATTGTTGCCAAGAACTGTGTTTTAAAGAAGAAGAGTTGCTTTTGATACTAAAGACTTTGTGCTAAGAAGAAACCGTGCTTGAACTATTATTTTTCCTTCCAAGAGTATTTATTAAGACTGTGGTATATTTTTGTCGTTATTTGGTCTTGTGCTAAGCCTTATATAAAAATCCTTATTTTTATAATACTACTGTGTCGTGTCCTTTTGTAGTGTATTCACTTTATTACTGTATGTGGTCATAAATGCTTAACGCACTGCCTCTGAGATAAGCCTGTCTGCTTTGCCAAGCTACCAAGGGGGTGAGCAGGGGTTATCTAAGTGTGTGATCCCCTTGCCCTGACTAGAAAAGGTGTGTCCCTATTTGTCAGAAGTGTATACCTCTGCCAACTAGAGACAGCCGCTTCTAACACAGTGGGCCCACACATCAATCCTGTATCTGGAAATCCAACTCACCTCCTCAGTTTGCCAAACTATTATCCAAAATTATAATTCCTTACTCCGCCGGATTAGGGAGGACTTAAATAGTTGGAAATGACACCGCCTCTCTTGGCTTGGGCAAGTTGCTGGTCTTAAAATGACTGCCTTGCCGAGAATTCTGTATCTCTTCCAGACAGTAATGGCCACACCCCAAAAGGGATCCCTGTTTTGCAGGAAGAAATTAATCAATTCGTATTGTTGAGTAATAGACCTCAAATGCGTAGAGATTTGAGTTATCTAACTCTGAACACCAGGGGTCTGAGTGTGCCCAACCTTCAGCATTATTTTCAAGCGGTGCAGCTGTGCTACCTACTGGAGTAGAACAGAGCCCAATTGGAAAAATATTGGCTGTTCCAAGACAGGGCGATAGCAGGACTTTCCCTTTGGAAAGTACCCTTCCTCAAGAAAGCTCAGAGGCCAAAGAGTTTGCAAGTGTCCCCATTACTAAAACGGTAATGGAAGCTTGGGACTAAGCGGTGGCCTGACAAGGCCTTACAGCATTCCTCTTCCCCCTGACAGCCCTGTTTGACAACACTAACTTTTGCCCGGGTTTGCAACGCGGGGCATTCGGAGTCTGGAGACAGACACAGTGCCCCTCTGTGGGCTACTTATTTGATGTGGATGGGATAATCCCATTCCTCCAATTGCGGCAAAAATATAACCTGGCTGAGACCAAAAGAATGCATTATTTACAACTAAAACTCTGGCTCCTACACTCCCTGCAGTGGGCAGGCAGTTCATACCTTACCAAGAATGGCTGGTGACTAAAAGTACAGATACAAGGCTCATTTCAGAGTTATATGCCTTTCTACGCCAGCATACTCAACCGTTGAATATCCCAAGCCAGAGGAGGTGGGAGAGGGACTGGGCAGAACGTTGTCCCCAAAGGAATGGGGAGAGATCTATTACAGAGCTAGGCACTTAGCCTGTAACACAGCAAGTATAGAGACCACCACCAAGATAGCCACTTACTGGTATCTGACTCCTGTACACCTCCATAGGGGCAATCCAGAGCAAAGCCCAGACTGCTGGAGGGGCTGCAGCTCCCAGGGCATCTTTGCTTCATCTGTTGTGAGACTACCCCAACTAACAGAATATTGTACCAAACTACTGGATGACATAGACCTACACTTAGACACACAAATACCCAGGTTCCCCACCTACACGGTTTTGGGTATGCCTAACCCACTAACCTTCCCACTCAGATCTTGTCATGGGAGGCAAATGGGATTAGTACTGGGGGCGGCACTCCAGAACATCCTTGCCCATTGGGATTCCAGACACATACCTACTTAACAGGGGTGGCTTCACAGATTATGGTGTATATAAGGGATGGAGAGGATTGCTTCATCCCTCTCCACTTTTAGGGCTTCATTTCTCACACTGTTATCAACAGAATTCCTGGAGCTCACCTGCCCCCAAATATCTGTGTATTGTGATTAACTGAGGCGTTCTCACAAACTGGCAATGAGAGACAAGTGAACACTCAACGTTGAATTCCCTATGCTACTAACACAATCTGTCTTTTCGGTAGCGAGTACCCGGTGGAGGGGGGGAGGTCAGGAAAGGTAGGTGGGTATGTTACGGGGATTATTTATTGTTACTGATTATGATATTCAAGGCACGTTCATATGCAGAGCGCTGCAACTCTGTTTTCTTGATATTTCTGATAAGCACACACAAATAAAAAGATTTAAACCATAAAAATAATGAGTCCTTGAGGCAATAGTGACACCTCAAGGAGGCCAATACACCACATAGGTGTGGTGTATTGGCCTCCTTGAGGAGGATAGAAACAGTAAAAGCCTCTTGCTATGGTATTTTACATACCTCAATAAGCACCATCCTTTGTAAATTGCTTCCCTCGTCCTTGGAAGAAGGCTCAAGATTTGAGCAGATACTTCAAATTATTACCTCAAGGACTGCTTTTAAAAAAAAGATTTTTGTTTTTATGGACTGATAAATTTTATTGTATCTTCTCATCATTTTGATCAAATAAACTGTGATTACCATGAGAATATTTGTGGCTCACACTAATTGTTAGTACTATAAATGTATGGTTAAGTTAGGAATACATTTCATATTGCAAAGGTTTTTCTATGTAGTTGCAATTAGTAAGCAA
This sequence comes from Lissotriton helveticus, assembly GCF_964261635.1. NCBI lineage: Eukaryota > Metazoa > Chordata > Amphibia > Caudata > Salamandridae > Lissotriton > Lissotriton helveticus. The sequence goes on along the minus strand of NC_136065.1, from coordinate 1,837,040,614 downwards.
TTACATAAACCACGCAACAGAGATTTAGTCCTACTGCAATGGGGAAAACATAATGTATTGAAAGGTTTGTGATTCACACTGGTAGAAGTAATGTAGCAGACCTATATCGTTATTCAGTGTAAGCCACGTTAGAGTGTACACTTTTAATTTCCCCAACATAGTGCAATAATAAGAATAGGGTTTATTTGTGTGTCCTTTATGGATATGCTTAATTTGCCTGGGGGTGTCTTACAAGCAAAGATGGCCGGTGGGCCTTGTAGGCATACGACCTTAAAATTCAATGATCCTATAACAAGGGTGTTTATTAGTGAAAATGCTACCCACACTTTCTTTCTTTGATTGTAGTCTTAAAATCCCTCATTAGAGATTGCAATGGTAAGAGGGGACGTGTATTAATTTGTATTGTGTTCGCAAAACAACTTAAGAAAAAAACAATTCAACAACTACAAATAATATGGTTTTATGTCTACTTTTGTACTGTGCTTCATTGCCCTGTAGCTAGGTTTGCCCAGTCACACACACATGAATCTTAAATGCCTAACTTTTGAACTTAAAAGTTCTATGAATATGCTCAGCATCACATGACCCATTTTCCCCACTCAAGCTTTCCCCAAAGTTTGAGCCTGTTGCTGCCCTCGTGCTCTCATGCCTAGATTGTATGCAGGGCCGGACTAGGAACCAAAACCGGCCCTGGCAAAGTGCTCGGCCGCCCCTCCCTCCCTGAGGGGGGTTGTGGGGGAGGGGGGCAGTGTTGGGGTGCGACCGTGCTCTTTGCCAGGGCCGGTTTTCGGCCGATTTTGTTACAGGACAGTTTTTGCAGCTATGCTGCAAAAACGGCCCTTTAACAAAAACGTCCCCCAGGGGCCTAAAACCGGCCCCCACCCATGCGGCCCACCAGGGGATTGCCCGGTGCCCGCAACGGCCAGTCCGGGCCTGATTGTATGAGTAGGCATTCCTAGAAGCACCAACACTTCTATTGAATTACTGTGGGTTCAGAACTGGTGGTCAGGCTTCTGATGCAGCTTAAACTATGGAATTACATTTCCCCACCCCTTTTCACACTTCAGCGGCTTCCAACTTCATCTCAGATGACATTTAAGGAGCTCTGCATGACTCACCGAGCACTCCAAGGAACTGATCCAAGGTTCCTCTAGCAATCATACCCACCAACCTAACACGTACTTTAGCCATCACTTTACTCCAAATGAAAGTGCTTCCCTTAAACAACCCATGGCTGGGTCATTGATTCTGGCTCCAAGCTAGCAACTCTGGAGTACCATACCTCTCCTAATGAGGAAACCACAAAACCAACTGGCTTTCAGGAAAGAGATCAACATTTGTGTCTAGTTTTGCGTCTACATTAGGATACTCAATCTTCCTAAAACATTTCTTGTGTTTTTTGGTCTCACCTGGCGTTAGCAGCGCGCATACGCTGCTCTAGCCATGCGAGGGCTTCTTGGAATAAATACAGTTCCAGAAGTCGTGTCTCAGCTCCGCCTGTAATTTTCATTGGCGTGCGTCGTTTGTCGTCAGTAATTATTCCAAACTGAGTTCGTTGATTGTACCGGAGTGTTTTTAGTCCTCCTGGTTGCCACCCTGTCCTCTTTAGGCCACGCCCAGCGGGATCGGATGTTTTACTGGCGGCGTGAGACAGTGGGTTTAATATTTACTTTCGGCACTTTTTTCTTTCTTTACTATTGCATGCGTCTTGCGTGTGGGATGCATTTACGCTATTGGGTGATGTTTAACTTTTATTTATTTATTTATTTATTTATTTAAACACTTGTTAAGCGCAGCGAAGGCCCGTGGGCATCTTGGCGCTAAGTATTTGCTGAGATCTACCTTAGAGGGGGATGTGATTACTGATCAAATAGCCACGTTTTAAGATGCTTTCGGAAAGACCACAGAGAGGGGCTGCTCTTTATAGATAGTGGCAAGGTGTTCCAGAGCTTGGGTGCTGAAACGAGAAATCTTCTGTCGCCCCATGAAACCAGTTTGGTACGAGGTATTTCCAACTGGAGAAGGTCAGAGGACCTCAGGGATCTGGTGGGCCGATAGGGAACAAGTTGTTGCGTAAGAAAAGCTGGTCCCTGGTTATGCAACGCCTTATAAACAATACACAGAGCTTTGAATTTGGATCTATTCCTGATGGAGAGCCAGTGAAGTTCTCTGATGGTTCCTGAGACTGATTGAAACTTGGGGATATCACCCAGCAGTCTGGCAGCCACATTTTGGATGGTTTGCAGCTTATTGAGAACTTTTTCTTGGGAATTCAAAAATAAGGCATTGGTGTAGGTGACGGCGTCCCGGATCACTGCGCCTAACGCCCAACTTAATGTTTTTTATATTGGTTATGTTATTTGAAATCTTGTTACTATACACTTCAGGCGTGGTGTATTGCGTGTGTGATGCATTTTGTTCATTAAATGCAATCTTGTTACTATAAGCTTGAGACGCGGTGTCTTGTGTGTGGGCTGCATTTTTTGTCCTGTCTACAAACATTCTCTACTGGAAGCCCCCTACATGCTGCAGGTCCGTCTAACTTAGCTTGTGCTTCAAAAACGTATGCTTTTGCCAGCTAGCTCGTAAGCAGCTTTCCTATCGCTGCTTTTAAAATCCCCATATTTTTTTCTAGCTCCTCTAGGGGCTTCATTTTGCTCGCCCCATGTCTGCTCCTTCACCTACTCCCACCCTTACCTCCCCAACACCCAACCATTTTGTTCCAGCCGTTGACAGGACTCACAATTGGGCTGAGGCCAGCAGTGCTAACACAGGACACACACTGTCAAAACATTAACACTAATGCTGGCAGGGCTGCCTCTTTAAAGTATTTGCTCGCAGCTTGTGGAACGCCCGGCACCAAAGCGCTTACATACATCTGCGCACACCTCTTTGGTGCCACAAAAACTAACCTGGTGCTTTTTACGAGCGCGCGCATTAGCTCAGCTGTTCCAAATCATCTCTTCACTTATTACTGTGCTCGTTTACAGGATACAAAACACTGCCAACACATTAACACTAATGCTGGCAGGGCTGGCTCTTTTTTTTTTTTAACTTTATTTTCAAGTTTATAATATACAACACAAGAACCCCCCCCCAAAAGGCATCACAAACATGTTGTATACAGATCGACGGACTAATTATGGCACTTCTCGGACAAAGTCCACAGCTTGAGATACAGAAGTTCATGAGGTACAGTGAAATAACATGCAAATGGCAAGTGTCGTTGTGAGGAAACATACCGGGCTTAGCACTGTGTGCCATACGAGCGTCCCCTCAATTTTCCCCACCCCCCTCCCCCTCAGACCCTGATTCTTGCGCCGAAAACAATTCGCCACTAGTCCCCTCAGAGGCAGGGATGGCTCTTTAAAGTATTTGCTCGCAGCTTGTGGAACGCCCAGCACCAAAGCGCTTACATACACCTGCGCACATCTCTTTGGCGCTACAAAAACTAACCTGGTGCTTTTTGCAAGGGCGCATTAGCTCAGCTGTGACAAATCATGTCTGCACTTATTACTGTGCTCGTCTATAAGGATACAAATTAACACTGCCAATAATGTTGGCCTTTGTAGGACTGTTAGAAGCAACACCCTGTTTCCTCTCTTTACTAAAAAATACTAAAATCGCGGCATCAAATCCACATTTTGGCATCCTGTGAAAAATAGCTTCATCTCTCCAAAACTACTTTACTTTCAATAGTTTCTGGTCCATGATGACGTCGAGTCTATTTTACTTAAGGAAGCAGTGTTGGGTAGAGTATTTTCTTACACTTTTTAAAAAACAAACTGTTACAGCGCAAAAAGAATAAAAACTTTTGTACAACATTTTTGTTTCTGGTACAAACTTGCCAGATTGTTGTTTAAACATCACCCATATGTGCAACCGCATCAAAGCCAAATTTGCACCTCCTACCTATGATAACAATCTTTACAAGGAGACAACATTCTCTTTATTGTACCATGGCAGACTCGCATTCAAACACATTTAGTAACTATCGCAAAGTTTCACACCACGCCAGACTTGGTGGCGGCTACACTTGGTCCTCTTTTACAAGCAAGGTGTTAATGCTGCAGGTCCGTCTCACTTAGCTCGTGCTACAAAAGCTTATGCTTTTTCCAGCTAGCTCGTAAGTGTAGAGTGGTGAGGCTGGGCCTACCACGTGTATGTATATGCACTGAATAACTACACCAACACTTGCTTGCACTCAGCCGGAAAGACCCCGAGCGGTCTTCCGCTTGTTTATTTATACCGAGGGGCGAGCCCGCCCCAAGGTTGCGTGTGCGTGCGTGCGTGTAAGGATACAATGTATGTGAGAGCCCGGATGGCTCTCTACATCCCTCCTTTATTTTAGTCTCTTTCTGCAGGCACATTCATAGTCTCTTACTCATGGAGACGAACAAGCAAAGTCCAACAACCGTTGACTCGGCCTAGGATTGGGCCGCAGGTTGTAGCGACGATCCTGGGTCCGAGGTAGTTCGACAACCCCAGCCGGGGTTGTCCTCGGACCCTCGCTCGCATCCTCGACCCTTGGCTGACTCCTCCCGGCCGCAGGGCCTGGTGACACTGGCCTTGGTGGGGTGGCCATTCGCGGCAGAGTAGGAGTTGGATCAGAACAATTATCAAAGTCCATGTTTTCTTGGTCTCCATGTTCCATTCCCTCGGTCCGTTGACGCACATTGACATTGTCCAGTACCTTCTTGAAACATGAGGCATTCCTCGTCACGGTTTGGCCATTCCTCCTAGCTGTAATCATAGTCCCTTGCACTCGCTCCACTGTCCACACTTCTGGCTCAAAAGGAGTCCGAAACTTCCACCCAGGATGGCGATCCTTGACAACGACAGTGTCCCCCTGCCGGAGGGCTGGTTCTTTGGCATGCCGATGTGCGCTTGCTTTGATGTTGGTGGCCTGTCGCCGGGCCTGTATGGCCTCAGCGTCCCTTTCTCCCGGCACCCACGTGTTGACAGTGGGAATGCCATCCCTTGGAGCTCGCTTGAACAGAACATGAGAGGGAGCACACTTTGTCGTTGAGTGGGGTGTCTGCCGATAGGCTCCAAGGAAGTCGTCCAGGGCGGCCTCCGGGTCTTCGCCATTATCCACCGCAATCCGCAGCGCTCTGTTTAATGTCCGCATCAACCTCTCGACTTCCCCGTTGGCTTGAGGCCACAGGGGTGTGATTTTCCGATGTTTGATCCGGAGAGCCTCCAAGTAAGCCTGAAACTCTCTCCCTTGAAAGGGGGGCCCATTATCGGACTTGATTTCTTCAGGAAGCCCCATCGTAGCAAACACTCGGTTTAGGACTTTCTTGACCTGCGGGAACGCAGTGGATGCGATGACTTCCACAACTGGGAATTTGGAAAAAGAGTCTACCAGCACTAGCATGTGCCGCCCGTCTGGAAAACTGCCAAAGTCTATGCTGAGTTGAGCCCACGGGGCCTGGGGCGCTTCTTCCGTGAGCACGGGCGCTGGGGCAGGGTCTCCGCCCGTGATCGTGCATGCGTGGCAGGCCTGTATCATGGCTTCCACCTGGCTGTCCATCGCGGGAAACCACACCTTGCTCCTCAGGCGGGCCTTGGTCTTTGCCATCCCTTGGTGTCCCACGTGAGCCAGGCTCAGGGCTCGTTGCTGGAGGCTTTCGGGCATGACGATGAGGTGCCCACGCAGCACCACCCCCTCATCTCCGACGCTAAGTTCACTCCGTATCTGCCACAGCTGCTGCCTGGCATGACGCACCTCCGGCCGGAGGCACGAAGCGCCATCAAGGAAATGGGCCCAACGATTTCCTTCGAGTGCCTCCCTAACCTTCGCCAGGGTCTCGTCCGTCGCAGTGGCGTCGCTAATTTCCTGGAGCGACATGTTCTCGGGGCACGCCGCTAGGGTGACCATGTGCACTATCTCCTCCACTTCATCTCCTTCAGCATCGAGGGCCGGTGGGGGTGTGACATCCGGATGACGCGACAAGTAGTCGGCAGGGTTGTGTGCTCCTGGCCTGAACACCACCTTGAACCGGTAACCCTGCAGCTGGACAGCCCACCTCTCGATGCGTGGGGGAGCAAGCCGGGATGTCCCCGCAAAGAGGGGCAACAGGGGTTTATGGTCTGTGACCACCGTGAAGTCCTGTCCACAGAGATAGAGGTGAAAGTGCTGGCATGCCCACTTGATGGCCAGCGCCTCCCTTTCAATTTGGGCATACCTGGTCTCCGTGTCGGACAGGGCCTTGCTGGCATAGGCGACAGGCTTCCACTCTTCCGGCCCATACTCCTGCAGCAGCACGGCTCCCAATCCCACTGGGCTGGCATCGACTATCAACTCGGTCCGTCTCCGTGGCTGGAAGTAGGCCATGACGGTATTGTCAAGCAGACTGGCCTTGACGGCCTGGAACGCCTTGTGTGCAGCAGCAGTCCAGTCCCATTTCTGATCAGCACGGGTGAGGGCACGGAGAGGCTCCGCTAAGTCGGCCAGGTTCGGGATAAACCGGCCACAGTACGTGGCCATGCCCAGAAAACTGCGGACTTCTGTTTGACTTCTAGGCGTGCTGGCCGCTTTGATGGCTTCGGCCTTCTTAGGGTCGACTTTAAGGCCTTCCCTCGTAAAGATATATCCAAAGAAGTCCACTGACTCCTGATAGAAGGCACATTTAGCGCGGTGGAGGGTGAGGCCGCTATCGGCGAGTCTCTGCAGAGTCGCCCTCAAGTTGGCGTGATGCTCCTCTAGGGTCGTTGAGTAAACTAGGATGTCATCACTCAGGTTGATCACCCCTTTTAGTCCGGAGAGCACCTCGCGAATGGCGTTCTGGAAGACCTCGGCGGCCGACGAGACGCCAAAACTGAGCCGAGTGTAGCGACGCAGCCCCACGTGCGTCGAAAACGTGGTGATGTACCTGCTAGCCGGCTCTAGCTCCAGCTGGTGATATCCGGAGTTGAGGTCTAATTTGGAAAACCATTTCGCCCCGTTGAGGTCAGCTATAATATCGTCCATAGTGGGGGTGATGTGTCGTTCGCGCTTGACAGCGGTGTTGGGGAGCCTCATGTCCACGCACAGACGTATGGCTCCCGGCTGCTTCGGTTTTGGGGCAACCACCAGGGGCGAGACCCAGGGTGTCGGGCCCGACACTTTCTCGATCACTCCCAACTCCTCAAGCTTGCGAAGCTCTTCCTCAACTTGGGGCCTGAGGTTAAACGGTACTCGCCGGTGTCTGAGAGCGACAGGTTTCACCGTCGCATCAATGTGTAGCTTAAACTTTTTACCCTTGAGCTTGCCGAGGCCTTTGAACAGTTCTGGGAAGTCCTTTAACATGAAGTCAGCGTGAGCCTGGTGTACTTGGTTGGCGAAAAACACCAGTCCCAGATCCTCTGCTGTGTGGCAGCTCAGGAGGGTGCCTTTCTTGCCCTCGGTGATGTGGAATCTGGTCACAGTCGAATATTCTCCGTTGACTACTGTGGTTTGAATCACTCCACGAAGAGGCATGGGCTCTGTCCCGCCATAGGTGTAGATGCGTGCCGCGGACGGTGCTAGCGTCGGCTTTGGGGACATGCGCTCATACTGGTCCGAGTCCATGACGTTCACGGACGCCCCGGTGTCTATCAGCGCGTTGACACTCGTCCCGTCCACTGAGACGGAACACATTGGAGGCGGTCGCCTTCTCGTGGATGCCCTGCTCACGTAGGAGATGACATACACCTCATCGTCTTCGTCGTCCTCATATCTGGGCCGGCGGTCTTGAGCCTCCGTGTCGGGAGGGGGTCTCTCCTGGTCAAGAGACAGCTGTCGGACTCGTTGGGTCACTGTTCTGGCGCGCGGGCCTGCTGCCCGGAACTTCCCTCCCCGGCAGACAGCAGCGAAGTGATTCATGCGCCCACACTTGAGGCACGTCTTGCCTTTGGCACCACACGTGGCCGTGGAAGGATGGTCCACACCACAGTACCCGCACTGGCTGTCCCTTGGCGGGCCACCCCGCAGCCTTGCTGGCGGGAATCTTCTTTGGATCACCTCCACTCGCTCTTCCTTGATGGCCGGGGCCCTTGCCCCAGACGGGGCGATCACCGGGGTGCGCAGCGCGACCTCCATCTCCTCCGCCCGGGCATCCGACAACTCGTGCGACCTTGCCAGGATGAGGATCTCGTCTAAGGTGATCCCCGGCTGTCGGAGGATCAGCTTTCTCAGCAACTTAGATTTGCAGCCGACGATGATCTGGTCCCTGATTTCGTCGCGAGGGTTGATGAAGGGACACGTGCTCGCGAGCCGTCGGAGTCGAGTGTAGTACATGTCGACTGACTCGGAGTCCAGCTGCCATGCGCGCTTGAATTTGAATTTTTCAAAATCATTGTTCAACTGAGGGTCAAAGTGCGCGTTGAGGGCCGCGACTGCGGCGTCATAGTTGTCCTCGGCTCCAGTGTTCGGGAGCGATTCAAATAAGTCATAGATCTCTTGACCCCCATAGAGAATGAGGAGCGACCTCTTCACCGTACCGTCGGTTTCTCTTGTGCCCCTGAAGTACAGATTGAGGCGTCCGACCCATGCTCTCCAGCGGACGGCCGCCGTTGCCGGGTCTGCTGATTCGCTGAATGGCGGTATGGGTGCTACGCCGGCGTGCTGATGCGCATGGGGCGCGGGTGCGTGAGGACCTGCAGGGGCGCCTGCTCCGGCCTGTGCTTGAGCCTGTGGTTGAGCGGCGGGCGCAGCTGGCTGCTGCTGGGGGGGCTGGCCAGCCCCGTCTTGGACCGCTCCTGGAGCGCCGTTGTTCATGGCGAGGCGTCACTCTGGCCTTGCTGGTGCTTTCCGGGATGGCGGCGGCGTGAGGCGCAGGGCAGGGGCGCAGGCCACGCAGCGTTTCGAGGCGCCTTAGGGCGTGACGCGGGAAGAGTCAGCAGTGGCGATGGATAGGACCCCAGGGACCAGCTGTGGCGGCAAGGACAATGATGCACGGCCTTGTGGGAGCCAATGTGAATGGAGATGCCTTGTTGCATGTGCCAATGCTTGTTGCCTTTTTCCTTATTCGATTTAATTTTTTTTTTTTGAGCGTGTTGACACCTCCAAATGTTCCCATTAATTGACTCACAGTCCGTGAGAACGTCCCTTCGCCCCACGAGGGCAGGAGCACAGCAGGAGGGGCCTGGCGTCGTGCCTAGCGCGCGCCTCTGCAAGGGCGCCTCATGCGCGGCAGCTCCGAAGAGCGAGGGCGGGCCCAGGGCGGGTCGTCACGTGGCGCTCGCCGGGCCTGCAGTCAGCAGGCGCGCCTCCTCCGCGGTGGCAGGCGGAGTGCGGAAGGCAGGGGCCGCGCAAGCGGGGCAGATGAGCACTCACCCGCAGGACCTTCACCCAGCCGCACGTCAGCTTCCGCCGGTCCCGAGTCCCGCCAGCCGAAGGCGCACCCTCACGGGAGACGCGTGGGCGGGTCTCAGGCGCACGGGGCCAGAGCAGCACAGCGGCAGGCACCGCCGCGCGAGGCAGACACACGCGGGTCCAGGTACACCGGCCTCGTCGCCAATGTAGAGTGGTGAGGCTGGGCCTACCACGTGTATGTATATGCACTGAATAACTACACCAACACTTGCTTGCACTCAGCCGGAAAGACCCCGAGCGGTCTTCCGCTTGTTTATTTATACCGAGGGGCGAGCCCGCCCCAAGGTTGCGTGTGCGTGCGTGCGTGTAAGGATACAATGTATGTGAGAGCCCGGATGGCTCTCTACATCAAGCAGCTTTCCTATCGCTGCTTTTAAAATCCCGTCTTTTTTTCTAGCTCCTCTTGGAGCTTCAATTTGCTCGCCCCATGTCTGCTACTTCACCTACTCCCACCTTAACCATTTTGTTTCAGCCGTTGACAGGACTTACAATTGGGCTGAGGCCAGCAGTGCGAACACAGGACACACACTGCCAATACATTAACACTAATGCTGGCAGGGCTGGCTCTTTATTAAAGTATTTGCTCGCATCTTGTGGAACGCCCAGCACCAAAGCGCTTACATACATCTGCGCACACCTCTTTAGCGCTACAAAAAACTAACCTGGTGCAATTTGTAGTAGCAGACGATTCATTACTTTGTAGCAGGGTTTAGAAACATACTTATGCTATAAAAACATTAGCTTCGCCAATAAGTCTCGCTCTTGGAACATTACAAGTATTTAGTTATGCAGCACAACATCCTTAAAGCAACAACATCAACTGTTGCATTGCTAAACACTTATAAAGTCCCAAAGGCGAGACCTATTGGCTATGTCAATGCTTGTTTACTTTACAGCCCGTTATCAGAGCGGTAAATTCTGAAGCAGCCTTTAAACTGTGTCATTTCACACCTCAGGGTTGCTGCCAGCAATGTCCAGTTGTAAGGTGGAATTGCATTCAGAGAAACAAAGTATTTTAATTTTGAAAGTGTGTACTGCTGCTGTTCTCCTTTGAGCACTCATTCATTCATCAATCGGTCACATAGAACAAATTATGAATGAGGCACAGTCTGTCCAATCTCACATACCTCCACCCCGCTGTCGCGCATACTAGCAGCAACAAGTACTTCACAACAGATCACCTTATGTATCACAACCAACTCTTTCCAAGTAGAAATATTACAACTAAATATTCTTCCCGGAGCCACACAAAGCAAAATGGGTCTCCTACCCCCGGTTGGGTAGTAAAATAACTTTATAATTGGGGGGCAGTGGGTTCCTCACAACCATTGGCCCTAGTACCACTGCACATGCGCTACTATAGATAGTGATGTCCTTGTGTTTGCCTGCCCTTGTGCCACCTTTCTACTAAATTGACATTTCTTGGTTATGTGCTGCCAATCCGGGAGAGGTACCCACCCATGATGATGGGAATTTTCTAAGAATCAATTGGGGGAATTTAAGTCGTATGGGCGGGTACATGCGTTATGAACTGTATATGGCACTGAGAATCTCGTAAATCACGCTTTGGGCAAAAATGAAAGTTTTCACTCGAATTGGGATTTTAAAATGCGCTTTCTTGATTTTCTGTGGATACATTTCACCAGAAATCGATTGGAAAACATTCTAATTGGTAAAGGACCCAGATTGTGGAGAAAAAGCTGTAGAAATTGATGCAGAAACATTGATTTCATAGGTAATACCACATTTTAGAATCACTAAACCCTGCCAGAATGGTAATTCCATCTATGCAATTACAGATGCTCCAGAATTAGTTGTAATTGATGCCATTCGGTGTTCTATCTCTGAGTGTGGAAAGGCCCTGTCAAGTCATACTAATGACAGACTCTGAGGGACACAAGTGAGAATCTATAACAATTATTATGTCCCTCAGGCTCCTGCGGGTGAATGACAGCAGAATGTGGAGAAGTTCAGAAGGACCTGCTGCAACATTGCAGAGAATGTGTAAATAAATTACGAGAGAATGCTTCTGAGTATGTGTTATTGTGAAAGCGAGTAGGGTATATAGTGCTTTGTGGACCCTGGTATCCCGGCAGAGGCGCTAGGTAAACATGGTAATGTACATTTCCCTGAGTTGCACCAGCATGAAGGATTTGGAATATGGGCCGCTGCTGAACACTTCAGCGCCAAAACCCAGACATGCTGCCCAACAGCGGTACTTATTGCAAAAACTAGGGAACAAGGGTTATGCAGAGAACCTCAAAAAATGTATAGTAATGCCTCAAACTACCATTTGGGTGACCTTGCCAAGTACTCATATTTCTGTAAATTCAGCTTTAATTGTAGAAACATTGTTTCGGTGAGTTTGCCTTATCCGGAAGCAGCATCTGCTTTTCAGCTGCGTGATACAGCAGTGTTACTGCATTTGGGGCCCACCAGGGAGGGGGGGAGGGGGGGCAGCATCGACCACAGACTCGCTTGATGGTGTGTCAAAGGCCGCTTTATTGGAAGCAGGGGCACCTTACAAAAACATTCCCTTGGCCTGTGCCGTACAAAACTAAACCTCGCTAAATATATTTTTGTTAACAAACCCCCCACCCCCTCCCCTAAACAGCAAACATAAAACCAATTTTTCAATTTTCAACTTGCCTCTCTACCTAGCTAAATAACTTCTTGTACTTACCCCCCCCCCCCCCCCCCCACCCCCCCCCCTCGGTAAAACCAGACCTCCTAAAATTTCCCCAGTACTTAGAAAAACCGCCACTTGAAAGTCGTCCTGACGACTTTCGACCCCCCCCTAGGCCTCCTGAGTCTTTGGATACCTGCGCACCCCTATCGCTTTATCCAGCGCCTCGTTCAACTGAACAATGTATAGTTCCATCCCATACCTAGAGAGGTGAACACCGTCCTCCCTAAAGAAGTATACTGCCCCATACCTTAGCTCCAGATGCTCTAGCCTACCCATACCCTCCTTCTCACAGAAAACCCTCATCTCCCTGTTGATTTTCCTACATGTCCTATCTATGGCCGCCGGCCTCTCAGCTCCCCTCCAAACCTGCCTTGGGACAAACTCTGACCATATCACATGGCACCCAGACCACCTGCGCCGTATTTCCAACAGGTCCCTCTTCATCTGTTTTACCAAAGCTATCCCCTTGCACTGGGCCAAATTGTTCTCCCCAGGTGAATGATAACACCATCCGGGCACCCCCCCCCCCCCCCTTGACAACTTTGTTCAAAGTCGGCAGTAGTTCATGCCATCTCATGCCCCCTTCCCCTTGCCATTGACAATGAAACAACCTCGGGTCCAACTCCAGGTTCAAGCTCCGCTGTTTATCCCACTCAGCCCTCTCCACTCGCTTTACAAATGAATGTCCTATAATAAATCTCCAGAACTGCTGCGCCCGGCCCCGCCACTGCATCTGCAAAGACACACATGTAAAAGAGCAGAAAGCCATTCATCTTATTTCTCCGCCCCTACCCCCCTCAGCCTGACATACGTCTTGTAACAATCCGACTTCCAACACCCTAGACGCATGAGCTCCTCTTTCCCCCAACCCTGTCTTGCCGCCTCCGTCGCCGCTCCAATCCGGAAAAAAATGCATCCCAAAAGCCTTCAGGTCCCTACCCATGTCGCGTAGGGAGTGCCGCCGTCACCCTGCCCTTGTCAACCCGGTCAAATACTTCTGCCGACATCTCCCGCCGTCCGGGTGCCAGCATCCTTCCCCATGTCGCCGGGCAAATCGCCCTTGACCCCACTGGTCCCATCACCACCCAATTTTCCACACCCCGCTGGTCCGTCTTTGAACGCCGCAACTGCACCGCCACCTCCCGAGCCCTCAGGTCCACCTCCCCCAAAGAACCCCAGGCCAACCCTTTAGCCCCACCAATTCTGAAACCATAAAGGCCCCAAAATACATCCATGACATGAGCATGGAAAACAATATGGTCTCCCCCCAGTTGTGGCAAATCCTGGGCAACATTCGTAACAAGCCCTTGACCTTGCCCTCCGTAATGGGCCGACGCTGACTGACCCTAGCACCCTTCTCCCGCGCCCAGCCTTCCAAGAGACGCGTCTCCAGTTCCCCCGCCTACGGTGCGTAACCCCACCACAACTTCCCCATGAAGGCCACGGCCAACAACTTACCCGCGGTCGTCACTTTCGACAACCCCTTATCCATCAAGCTCAGCATAAACTGCACCACCTGTCGCCATCGATCTCCCTGTCGTATCACTCCACTGTGCAAACATTCTCCCCATGCCTGCTCATACGCTCTTCATGTAGAAATGGCTACCGACGCTCTTACCAGTTGTACGACCCGGTCTCTCCCACTGACCACTATTCCACTGGCACCGACGTCTTGCGCTCGTCCGCCTCCATGGCTAGCCAATGGAACCTCTGCCACTGTGAACGAGACAAAGCTTCCACAATGGCATTGTCCACCCCTGGCACATGCCGAGACTGAAACAAAATGTCATGCTCCAAACATCGCAGCACAAATACTCTCATCAATTTTAACACCTGTGGGTCCCTGGCCGACTGCCTATTGACAACCTGCACCACCGACATGTTTTCCACCTTGAATAGCACCCTTTTGTGTGCTAGCTCCCGTGCCCACACTAAAACCGCAACCACCAGCGGAAAAAGCTCCAAGAGGCAATGCTCTGCCCCCCACCCTGCCAATGTTGCGGCAATTGCTCTGCGCACCACCGTCCTCCCCAGTACAGCCCAAACCCGCCCACTCCCGCCGCATCTGACGATAAGGTGACGTCCCATTCCCAGTCCTCGGGGGGCGCCATGGGCTCCCCTTTGAAGCGCTCCAGGAAGGCCTGCCACATGCGCAAGGACTCCCTCTTCCCTGCATACAGGCACAAATGATGAAGTGGCAGAGTCAAACCGGACAGCGCAAGACCTAGCCCTCTGCAGAAAGTACGGCCTGCCCTCACGACATGGCATGCAAAGTTTAAATGTCCCAGCAGCACCTGAACCTCCCGCACTGTCACTTTCCGTTTTGCCAACATGCCGCCCACCAACGTCAACATCTGCACCCTCTTCTCCTCTGGCAGGCGTGCTTCCATGGCTACCGAGTCGAGCTATATGCCCAAAAATGACAGCACTGTACTGGGACCCTGTGTCTTCTCCGGCACCAGGGGCACACCCAGGTAACCCATGAGTTCCGTAAAACCGTCCAGCTGCTGCTGGCAGTCCGCCGAACCAGGCCGTCCCACCAAGAAGAAGTCATCCAGATAATGAGTCATTGTGTGAGAGTCTGTGCGCCTTGAAAAAGCCCACTGCAAAAAGGAACTGAAGCACTCAAACAATGCGCATGATATCGAGCACCCCATGGGCAATGCCTTGTCCACAAATATGCCCCCGTCAAACTGGATCCCCAACAACTGGTGATCCGCCGGGTGTACTGGCAGCAGCCTGAACGCTGACTTAATATCAAATTTTGCCATGAGGTCGCCCACCCCCCACCGCCGCCACCAGCCTCCGCGTCACATCCACGGACAAGTAAGACACCGACGTCAGCTCCGACGCTATATACTCATTCACCGGTGTCCCCTCTGGCCACGGCAAGTGTTGTATCAGGCGAAATTGACCTGGTTCCTTCTTGGGCACCACGCCAATAGGAGATATATTCAAATCCCGAATGGGTGCAACCCGAAAGGGGCCTGCCATTGCCCCTCCCGCACCTCTTTGAACAACTTCTCCCGCACCACCGCTTGGTGCGCATTGACGGATTTTAAATTCTCTGCCCACCTGACGATCCGCGGACCCTGGTACCCCAGCCGGAAACCCTCTCGAAAACCCCGTCGTAACGTGGCCGCATCTTCAGTTTGCGGATAAGACGCCAGGAGGGGCTCGAGACGCTCCAGCCTAACTGGCGTATGAGCCTTTTCCCAAAGCCCCCGGCCCCCCTTAATCCGCCTTACCGTCCCCGGACCCACCGGTGCCCGCCTCATCCGGGCCCACCCCCGTGTCCTTCACATACTTCCTCTTGCTAAGGCGCGCCCCCGCCTCCCCCCTCTGGCATCAGTCCCCACTGACACATTCACTCAAAGGGGTCCGCCCAACCCACTCCCCACTCCGCCACCATCCTTACCTGGCGTCAAGGCCGGCGTCCGCACTGGATCCCGCCGCCTAACCAATGGAGCGGGGGGGCCGTCACTCTCGCCGTTCCGCATCGTGAGTGTTCCTGGAACACACTAGCAACATCGTTACACCGCTCCCCCCTTCCCCTCCCCCCCTTCCTTCCCGGATCTCCCCCTCCTCAAAGCTGTCCTCCTCATAATCCAGCTGCTCCATCTCACCCCCCTGGTCCACACCAGGAACCTCCACCAAATCAAGTCCCCCGCCACCCCCATGGGATCCAGCCGGCTCAATCCTGCCTTTTCCCTACAGGTATGCAGCAGGTCCCTCAAATCCACACTCTCCCTCCTCCCCTCAACTTGATATTCCTCCGTATTCAGCTCTGCACCTCCGGACCACCGCCCCCGTCCCCCGGCGGCCATCTCGACCCTTCGGGGTGAGGCTGGCGGGGACCTACCGCCCCGCTTCCCATTGTGCGCCACTGCCTGGTCCCTCGGTGGAGCGCGACCGCCCGAACAAGGCAGAGCCGGCCCATCCCCTCGGTGGAGTGGAGCCGTATGCTGCTCTCCCCAGCACCTTGACACACGTTCCTGTCGGGAAAAAGAGATGGAGTCCAGCATGTCGGGGTAAAAACACCCCCCCGCCCCACCTGATCCCCCACGCGCAACCCGACCCTCTCCCGCTGAGTGACCTCCCCTCCGCACTGGACGATCCCACCACCCCTCCCCCAAGCCCCCTGAACCCGTCCAGCCTCCCCTCCTACCCGCCCAACCGCTGCCCTCCCCCTCTCTATCGCTCCACTCCAATGACTCCATCTCCCGGTGCCTTCACCCCCACTCCCACAAGCCCCGCACCCCCAACCGGACCCAAACAGCCCCCCTTCAGACTCCCATCCCCTTGGCCCTACCCCCCCACTCCTCCTGAACCCCTCAGTGCAACGCCGTCGCCGCGACCCCCAAACCACCACCCCCACTCCCCCATCCAACGCCCCCTCAGATCCCCCACACCCAGCTCAAACCCCCGCACCCTACACCCAGCTCCATCCCCCCTGCCACCACCCTCTGAGACTCACAGTCGCCCGCTATGCTCGCCACGCCACAGAAACACCAATGAGCCAACAGACAGCAAAGCACTGAGAGCCCACAGACAAATGAAAGGCACCAAACCCAAAGGCACCCACAGAAAAAAGGAAAAGGCACCTACAGAACCACCCTGTCCGGCTGCTGGGTCACTGCCACCGAAATGGTGGCTAGTGCTCTAAGATGGCCGGATATATATTGAACCAGCAGAAAGAAATTTGGAGACACCAGAATAAATTGAAATAACATAGAATAAGTTGAGAGAAGCTACAAAACGAGGGGTTTGAATTGATAAAACCGTTAGGTGACTCCAGGGTGGTGATCTAATTAGGAAGGGATTGCACATTGTGGAATATAAAGTGAAGTGCATCCTGCTTTGAAATAAGGGCGAAGAGAGCAACAAGACAGGAATTTGGTCTGTGTTTTTGGTTTATGTATAAAATGTAAATACATGTATATATATGGTGTTATGTATATATATATATGGTGTTGAAATCTTTTTTTTTGTATATGTGTTTTTCAGAATATTAAAAAAAGAGACAACTTCTTTCAAAGATACGTATGAAATAAATACAGTTCAAAGAACCTTTAATTCAGTACATATATATTTTTTGGCCATTGACTATGGATACTTGAAATTGATACAAGTTATTCTATATAGATTTATATCGACAGGAAGATTGAAAATAGGATTCTCTTCGACATACTGTTTAGTATATCTATCTATCCCGAGGCATTGTTTATTTATTACATTTGCAAAGCTAGCCCGACAGCAGCCCACCCCAGCCCAAGGCTACTAAATCAGCCCAACCAGCCCTCTTACGGTGCTGACTGCCCCCCTCCCCCCACCCCCGGCCCCAAAACCCCCTGGAAGGAGCAGGCCTCCCACTGGTCGGCAGCCCTTCTCAAAGCCCTATTGTGATGCGGTGAAAACGCCGTACTTTAATTTGCATTAAAATTGTGCAGTATTATGGTTACCACACGTAGATCCCAAACGTTTACACTTCCAGTAATCTCTACATTTTGTACAACAGTGTACCATACAGAGAATGGAAGAGGTGCTCAGCAACAGTCTTTTAATATCACACACAGCAGCTTTTGTGTCAATAAAGATCGTCTGATTGAATTCAAGCCCTCTCTTTCACACTATAGCTAGGCCACTCAAATTATGTGGTGGTGGAGGACCACATTATGTGGCAGACTTGCCTAAATTGTATAAAAGCTAGTTTGACCACCTCACATACTAATATAAAAGGCTTTTCAGTGCTCTAAAAATGCATTGGTTTGTTAAGAGCAAAAGCAATTCATATTCAGTAATTCGTATGGAATATGTTAATCATCAACAATAATTTGCTCTGCATCGCAACATAGGAATGCTATTTTACTAACACAATATTTTTCTATCTCCCAGAGTAAATAGAATTGGTTCTACACGTACAATGTTGACCTCAGCAGAAAACAAGCCTGAAAATACCTCTCTTATAAATGAAACAGTTACCTCTTTTATTTGGTGTCTCTGGGTTTTAAACCTTGACCTCAGTTTCAGATTTTACTTATGTTCAAGATATAAGAATTTTGAAAGCGAATCTTTTAATTGAGAAATAGATTGAACCAGTTTGGTAGCTAGACCGTTGGCCGCCCGTGCAATAAAAATTACCTTTTTTTTAAAAAAAATCCTTTCCCTCGTCCTCCCATGATATTTTCACCAATCTGTAGATTCTACCATCTCCTCATATTTTCACTTATCGATCCTTTCACTCTTCAACCCACCTGTCCACTTTTCCTTTATTCTTCCTCTCCCCCTTCTATCCACCCTTTTCCCTGCCATTCATACATTTATCCTTCCTTACTTCCATCCGTCCATACTTTCAACTATTCTTTCTTTTCCAGTTTTCTTCTTTTATTTCATTATTACACCCTTTCTTTGTGTATTCCTCCTTTTGCATCTAATCATCTTTTGTCTCCCCATCCTAACTTTTACATTCTTTTCTTTCTCTCTCACTTACTCTTTCCATTCCATACGCTTTAATTTCCAGCTAATGGGGCCCCATGGCACCCCGCCTAAGGTGCTAAAGTGGTAGCGGGCTGTGGAGGGTTTCACTACGCCACTGCAAGAGAGTAACAGCTTTGGGAAGTGAGTAAGATTTTCAAGGCCTGTGAACACATTGAAGTACCAGGGTGTCATTTTGCTTTCAGAAAGGTGAAGGTCAGAAATGGCGGAGCAGCGTCGCCCCACTGGTCAGTCAGTCACAGAAAAATAGAACGATATTAAAACAATAATATTATTTTATTTCCCTATGACGGGCTCTGGGTGATGGTGCATGCGGGGTGGGCTGGGCCATGATGGGTAGGAGTGGTGAGCACTTAGAAGTCAGCATGCAAGTTTGGCCGGTCACCTTATGCCGGCCACACAGACATGTGCACTTCTATTTCTACAACCCAGGTGCGTTCACAGATCGGCTATAGAAAACCCGCAGGCTCCCAGGCAGGGTCTGAGCAGCAGACCAGGCGGCTCAGACCAATCCTCATAGCATGAGAGCAGCGTCTGGATTGGGAGGGGAGCCTGTGCCTTCCCAGAGATTGCCGGAAGAGTAGCACCAAGGCAGCTGTCGTCATCAGGGCAGCGAGAGGTAAGATTTTCTTATAATATTATTTTTACCCTCAAATCCCCCCCCATCTTCCGTTTACCACCTCCCCCTCCCCCCCCCCACACTTTCGTTGTGCGCTAGCCGCCACTGGTGAAGGTGAGCCTATGGAGTTTGTTATCATTCACATAAGAGTGAGCGGAGAGCAGAGGCCCAGTATCTAAGTCAGTTCCCCCTCAGTGGAAAGGGAGAGGCCAGACCAGATTGGCTGTGATGACAGTGAACAGTGAGTGGTTGATGAGAGGAGGGAGAAGTGTGGCTCAATGGTGGAGAAGTGTGGCTCAATGGTTAGAGCGGCAGACCCTGATGCAGAAGTCTGGCCTGGGACCAGGGTTCAATTCCCGCCTCGGCGGGTCTTGGGCTCAATTTCCTTGGACCTGATCATTCTCGCCTCGGTGCCTATTCTAATCATGAGTCCCACTCTGCAACTCTGGACAATAGCTTGCTTAATCTCCACAGCGGCCCCAACAACGCTAGGATGCCTGGCTTCACCTTGGGGGTGCCCAGGAGTGGGCACCTCACAGGGAAAGGCCAGGAAGGGTTCCTCAGCGGTATTCGTACAAGCGCCGAGTTGCCTCCGGGTAGTCGCGCGCTATACAAGTGCGTAATTATCATTTTATTTATCATTAGGGATAGTCGGACAGGGCATAATGAGAGAAGGCGGGGGTGGGGCAAACGGCAATGTCTTAGGCATCTCGTGGCCTTCCAGAGGTTCTTCTGCTTGAATCTTTCTGTCTAGTGCCAGTTGTGGAATTTTCCGCGGCCAGATGTCCATACTCAGTCATCCCCACATCCCTTATCATCCTGTGGGTCACGAGACCTTGTGAGCTTCAACGCAGGATAAACCGTGTGTGCACCTCTGCTTCCCACAGACTATCCCCCCCCCCCCCCTTGTAAATTAGCACCAATTCCACTCCCTCGCACAGAGGCCAGTAGGTACACAGCACTAGGCCTGCCGCAGGGGCGTCGGCATTATGCTGGCTGCTCGCTGGTTGGTGCCTGTGTACATGGCACAGCGCCAGGCTCTCAAGGTAAGGAGAGTGTGATCCTTGGCATTCTTTGCTAGACTGGGTGACTCATGGGCGGCCTCGGCCTTGATTATCACCGCAGCCTAAATCCTGGGATAATTACAATCCGTGCTTAAGAAGACTGACTGGAAAAGGGAAAGCTGACAGAGCAAGAGGGCTCTTAAAAGCAACGCTGCTCAGACTGTCAAACAGTGCTGGGGCAGCCCAGCTTCAAATGCATGTCCAATCATAACGGATCTAAAGATGCCATGTGCAGGTCCAATCAGAGCAGATCAGCAGCCACGTGCACCATGGAACCGTCCAATCAGAGCAATACTAGGGCCAACCTCCATAAATGTGTTGAATTAAAAAGCAGGTATACAACCGCGTGGTATTGCCACATGCATGTCCAAACAGAAAACCTACAGCCAGGCGCTATTCCCATATGCATGTCTAATCATAGCAGACTTGCAACCAAGCACTGAAACATTGCTTAACAGAGAAGTACTCAAGCCACGTGTCGTTGACCATGACATGCATAATCAGAGTGGCTGTATTAGCAGGCACCAATGCCATATTCATGTCCAATATGAAAGGTGCTACAGCTGTGTGCCATGTTTTTATGCCAGGGTTTTCATGAAGCGTAACTTAAACAGCCAGAACTGTGTCTTGGTGCCAGGGACTGGCAAATTGAACCGCTGGATAAACCTTTATTCAGAACACAACGGAGGCCCATTCACAAGCTGTATGTAAAGTAGTAAATACTGCATTAGTACTTTTCATCAGGACACGTTTGTCAGATGCTATTCACAACCGCATGGCCGGAGACCTAGGTCTCTTCTATCTGTGTGGATATCCCTGCCATAGGTGTGCCTCACGGCCTCTCATGTTTTTTAATAGGAGCCCCCTGGGATGGGCAAGGGACCGGGGGGTAGGGTTGCTATATATTTTATTGGGGAGTAGGCGTGTGGCCTCCCTTCCCGTGCTTCATTGTGATCCCAGGGAGCCCATCCCCTGGGGCTGAATATAAAATTTAGTGGCGGGAAGCATGTGGCCCCACTTCACAAGCTTCATCTAGGCCCAAGGGACCCTATCCACTGGGGCTAAGTACAGCTGTGTCCAGCAAGGATTGGAGGTAGGGGGACGGGGACAAGGGCGGGAGGGGGTAGGATGCAGGAGAAGCGGGTAATAATAAATCAAATAAAAAAACGTACCTTCTCGCCGCTTCCTCACCTCGACTCCACCGTAGTCCTCCCTCACTGGCAGGGCCGGACTGGCCATAGCGGGCGCCGGGCAATCCCCTGGTGCGCCGCACGGGTGGGGGCCGGTTTTTGGGCCCCTTGGGGTCGATTTTGTTACAGGGCCGTTTTTGCAGCATAGAGCTGCAAAATCGGACCTGTACCAAAATCGCCCGAAAACCGGCCCCAGCAAAGAGCTCGGTGGCACCTCCAACTCCCCCCCCCCTGAGTGGGGAGGGGGGGGGCGGCCGAGCACTTTGCCAGGGCGGTTGTGGTTCCCAGTCCGGCCCTGCTCACTGGCCTGAACAGGAAGCACACACAGGCTCCCAGTCAGCCAATCACAACGCCATCTTAGCAGTGTTGTGATTGGTCTGAGTGCTGTTTTTTGGTGCTCAGACACTGAATTGGGAGCCTGGCCATGTTCTCCATGCAGGCTGTAATGCAGCCTGCGTGGAGAACATGTGAAGTACCTAAAACTGTTTGGCCGGCCAAAGAGGGCCAGCCAAGCTGTCATTGTGTACTTAGGAGGGTGCTACAACTCCTCCCCTGCCTCCGCCCCCTCACGCAAAGCTGCTGAAGTAGGAGAAAATAAAATGATAATAAAGCTAAAAAGCAGTGGGGTGACACTTCTCCGCCTTAGTGGAGGAGCCCCCACTGGCAAAGTATACAATTTAGGGGAGGGGGGGTGTGCGGCCCCCACCTCATGCCTCATTGAGGGACCAGGGACCCTATCCCCTGTAGCCCAATATAACATTTAGTGAAGGGGGAGAGCGCTGCTTCCTTCCTTGAGCAATTGATCGGCCCACACTGCCCCGCCGCGGGACCCAACAAAGTTGCGGTGTCCCTGGGGGCCCCATCTCCCAGAACACTATAGTGCCCGGGGGAGTGCGGGCATATGGGAAGAGAATGCTCCTGGAGCCCAGACAAATGCTGCTTCCACCCAGGTGGGAGGAAAATAACTGAGCCAGCTCGCACCAGCACCGCAATGGGTGCTGGCTTGGGAGCTGGCAGGGGCAGTGGGGCGTTGGGTGTGCCCTTGCGGCTGCAGGCCAGGGCTTGCACCCAACCATACATGGAACACGGCTGAAGGTGTGCATTCCGTTCCTATGACCTTTGATTTTTCAGTGAATATATGTAATCACTGAAAAAAAAGTTTAAAATTAAGTTATAGTTAGGAGAAAATGCCATAAGCCCCCCTCTCCTTCTTAGTGCATTTAGCCCTGGGGGATGGGGTCCCCGGGTTCCACAGGTGGTTCAGGGAGGGGGGGTGCATGCCTCCTTCCCATTCCTAGTGCATTTGGCTCCAGAAATGGGGTCACCAGGCACTAAGTAGTTTGGAGAAGTGGGCCCACTCACGCCCCCTCCCCAAAAATATTTGGAGACCCAAGCGCCTGGCCCATCTAGGTGGCCAATTTAATTATAACTGAAATGCCAATGGGTGTTTCTCTCTTTTTTTTCAAAGTCATGATCTTGCAGGGTTTTTGTTTTTTATTTTATAACCTGTGACCCCTCCACAGTGCTTATGGGTTCAGGGTATTCCAACCCTTTCCTCGTTATTTTAAGGTCCTCATGTCCTGTAATGACTGCCTGCAACATTTTTCTTCATGTTGCAGGCAGCTAATCAGAGTGCTCACTCCTGCGGAAGCGTGCCTCCAAAGGGGGAAAAACACCCTGTGCCAATCAGACACTGTATTTTCTTTTTTTAATTAATTGGGTTTGAGGGATTCTTGTGAGAGTTTGTCATACCCAGCCATCCAGATATACAAATATTTTTTAGACTTATTATCTCAAAAAGTACTGGATGGATTTATAACCTGCTCCCCCACCATGTACTACATATGACTTCACTTATGACATGGTCTATGACATCATTTATAACATCACTGATGCCATATCAAATGATGTCATTGATGACATCACTCATGAAATCATCCAATGAGTGTGTTAGGCAGCAGCTAACCCCATGTGTTGCCCAGCCTTTGGCCATGCGCAAGTGGGGTTGGCCACAGGACCTGGCAGGATGCCAGGCCTGCATCCAACCCTCGCAGGCAGCCAACCCCACAATGCACAAGGCCTTGGGCCGTGCACAGCGGGTGGCTGGCTGTAGAGCCAGACTGGCATTAGGCCTTCCGGCAAACTGCCCGCAAGATTCCAATCCCACTCATTGAACAGCCTTTGGGTGCCAGGGACCCATTCCCCAAGGCATTTGTTTTTAAAAGGGGGAGAGGGCATGTGGTCTCCCTCTCCAAGCCACTTCAGGCCCAGGGACCACATTCCTAGGGGCCAAATGATATCTGTAAGGAGGGAGTTCACGTGGCCTCACTCCCCAAACCAAAAGTGGCCTCGGGCCAAAGAATATATATTAAGGGGAGGTGACGCCTGGCCCCCTCCTTAAGCCTTTATAGGCCTGAGGACCCCCTTCATAGGCCAAATGCAATAGAAAGGGACCTTTAATAGGACCTTTCTCACTGGGCCAAATCTGCTTAAAAATGGGGAGGGGCTGCATTGCCCGCGTCCCCCTATCTCACTGGGCCAAATCTGCTTAAAAAAGGGGAGGGGGCTGCATGGCCCCCGTCCCCGAGCCGTCATAGGCCCTGGAGACCCCATTCCTCAGGGCCATATGTTCATATGTTCTTTAAAATGGGAAGTGGGCCATGTGGCCTTCCTACCCATGCCTTCTCAGGCCCAGGAAACTCCATCCCCAAGGCCCTTGTGTCCAACCCCGCAGGCAGCCAACCCCACACTGCACGTTTGTTTTATAGTTTACGTAGTGGTGGGTGAGTACTATATTACTTCTTTAGGTAATTTTAAGCAGCCTGTGTCCAGCTAATGGTTGTAAGTGTTTACAAAACACATGTGCTCCTAATGCAGCATAGGTGTGTAGAGGTATTGAACACAATATAAATCTTTTCTAGTCAACAATAACTCTGTTTGCAGGTGACAGTTGACTTGTGTTCAGCATGTTTGACACAAGTTTTTTGATTCTGCAAAAAAAGTTTCCAACACGGCAAAGATTCTACATAGTAGATACTAAGGGGTCCATTACGATGTCGGGCGGATCGCCACCGCCATGGTGGCGGTGGCGATCCGCCCGACATTAATGCCCGCCCGTCACCCATTTCCCCCCCGCCATATTACTATGGCGGGGGGGACTGCGGTGGACGTGAACACCGTCTGCCGCTTTTCCGCCCCGGTCGCCTTGCGGCCGGGGCGGAAAATATTTAATATGGTGGCGGTGTCTATTAGACACCGCCCGCCATATTTGGATGGGCTTGCAGACTTGCCTTTCCGTGGCGGCAATGCTGCCACGGAAAGGCATGCAGAGACTCCCTGTGAGGGCCCGTTGCGGGCCCCCTGGGACTCTAGGGGGTGCACATGGGGGGTACCTATGGTACCCCCCCGCATTTCAAAGTGCAACATGGCAGGCACCGCGCGGTGTGTGGCCCTCCTACCCATGCCTTCTCTGGCCCGGAAGCTCCATCCCCAAGGCCCTTGTGTCCAACCCCGCAGGCAGCCAAACCCACACTGCACACGTCCTTTGACCCCATTCCCGGTGGAAAAACAATATTTGTAAAGAGGAGAGGGCACTTGGCTCCCCTCCCCCATGGCCAAAATATATACATTAAGGGGAGGGGGCACTTACCCCCTCCCCAAAACTTAATAGGCGCCAGGAACCCCATCTCCTGAGCCAAATGCAATAAAAAGGGGAGGGAGGACATGCCCCACCCCTCCCCAAGCCATAATGGGCTCCAGGTGACCCCATCCATTGGGGCCAAATCCACTTAAAAAGGGGAGGGGCCCGCTCATTGAATTCAAGTCAACCTCTGTTGGTAGTCTCTAGCTTGAGGGACAGGGGTGAGGGTTGCTCAGTCGATTAGCACTTTTGGTCGATTTTGAAATGTCTTGCATTATTATTATTATTATTTATTATTTATGCATTTTTATATAGCGCGGACTTTACCCGAAGGCGTCAGAGCGCTTCACATTAGGAACAGAAATGAAACATAATGAGAAACATTACAAAAGAACAGATTGCAAAAACATACATTACTTACATAAGGTAATAGTGACAATTGTGAGCAAACAAAATACATGAGGTAGTAAAAATTGTGAGCAACCAAAAATACATGAGGTAGTAAAGGTAATAGTGACAATTGTGAGCAAACAAAATACTTGAGGTAGTAAAAATTGTGAGCAACCAAAAATACATGAGGTAGTCAGAAGTGCACAAGAGGAAAAGTGACAAGTGTGCAGTTATAAGAGAAAACAGAGTATAATTTGAGGTATAGTACTGCAATAAGTGCTAGACACTGAGGCACAAGAAAAAGCGTTACGTAGGCAAGGTGGCACTTGTGCAAGTATCAAAGGTAAAAACATGTGAGAGGTAGCAACCGTGTGTTACAAGGGCAGAGTGGTGTGTGCATGTTACAAAAGGGCACCGAACACCAGTACATGGAAAATACTGCAAAAAGGCAGACACTCCAACCACAGGAATACACTGGGAAGGCACTTCCATGGTCATGGAAAGTAGAAATTATCAGTAGTGGGAAGTCTTCCTCACAAATAGCAAGAGGACGTGAATTACTTTTGGAGGTGTCTCTGGAGGAGGAGAACTTTGAGGTCCCTTTTGAAGGCCTGGGAGGAGGCGGTGGTCCGGAGCTGAGGCGGAAAGGAGTTCCAGATTCTCACTGCGTTGCCTGAAAAGGATTGTGCCATTGTTCTTTCCTTCTTGAAAGTGGGAGGTTCAAGCAGTAGATTCTCCGCATTGCATGAAGGTCTAGAGCCTCCAGAAAGTTTCAGTTTATTCGCCAGGTAGCGGGGAGAGGAGGAGTGCAAGGCTTTGTGGGTGATACAAGCGGTCTTGTAGATAGCTCTAGCCTCGAAGGGAAGCCAGCGGAGGGAGGATAACATCGGTGTGATGTGATCGCTTCTTTTGGCCCCATAAATGAAACGAGCTGCTGAATGGAAGACAGACTTAAGTGGGAACAGGTGAGATTTGGGGAGGCCAGTAAGAAGAGAATTGCAGTAATCTAGTCTGGAGAGGACCAGCGCTTGCACCAGGGTTATAAGGTCCTGCTCCGGGAAGAAGCGACGGATTCCCCAAAGAAGGCGCAGTTGGTAGCGAGCAGATTTTGCAATAGAATTGATGTGGGGAGTTAGATTGAGTTTTTTGTCTAGAATGACACCAAGGGATTTTGCACTGTCGACAATGATGGGTTTATTGTTTAGTAGATTCATCTGATCCATCCATGCTTGAACCGGGGGAGGAGAGAGTGAGGAGGAGAAGAGGAGGAATTCAGTTTTGGAGGGATTCAGAATCAATTGATGAGTTGACATCCAGTTTTGAATGG
This sequence comes from Lissotriton helveticus, assembly GCF_964261635.1. Lineage (NCBI taxonomy): Eukaryota > Metazoa > Chordata > Amphibia > Caudata > Salamandridae > Lissotriton > Lissotriton helveticus. The sequence goes on along the minus strand of NC_136065.1, from coordinate 1,837,013,860 downwards.
AGTCAAGAGTAGATCTTAGGATGGAGAGATCATGAGTGGAGGCAACCTTGAGGTAAAGTTGAGTGTCGTCTGCATAGAGATGATAGTGAATCCCAGATTTGCTTAGGAGGTTTCCCAGTGGTTCTAAGTAGAGATTGAACAATGTGGGTGCAAGTATAGAGCCTTGGGGAACACCTTGACCCACCGCCACAGGAGAAGAAAGACTGTTCGCTATTTTGATCATTTGAGATCTGTCAGAGAGGAAGGATGCAAACCATTTAAGCACAGTTCCCTCCATGCCCATTCTCTGTTGAAGAATATTGAGGAGGGTGTTGTGATTAACAGTGTTGAAGGCTGCGGAAAGGTCAAGGAGAATTAGCAGACAGGACGCCCCTGAGTCGAGTATCCTCAGCGCATCATCAACCACTTGCAGTAGGGCTGTTTCAGTGCTGCAGTTTTGGATGAAGCCGGACTGACAATTGTCAAGAAGATCATTGTCCTTGATATGACGAGAGTTGTTTTGCTACACATCTTTCTGTGATCTTCGCAAGAAAGGGAAGGTTAGTGATGGGGCGGAAGTTGTTGAGGTCATTCGCATCAGCAGTGGGCTTTTTAAGCAGAGGGGTGACCTGCCCAGTTTTGAAGGAGACAGGAAGGGAGCCTTGCCAGAGGGAGAGGTTGATCAGAGTGGTCCAATAGGAAAGGGAAAGGGTATAGAAGTCAAAGGCAATGGCACTGGGGATAGGGTCAAGAGAATGGTTGGAGGGCTTTGTTTCCCGTATGCACTTGAGAAGGGCATCTTCAGATATGGGGGTCAAAGCTCTGCCAAATGGCTAAGGATTTGCGCTCCTCTGGAGGTGTAGGATGAGCAACCTGATCCACAAGTGATTTCACTTTTCCATCGAAGAAAATAGCAAAATCCGCTGCTCTCTTTGAAGAATCCTCCACCTTGGAGGTTGGGGGAGAGCAGCTCGGAGTCTTGATGAGATCGAATAGTTTTTTGGGTCTATTTTTGGCGGAATCAAGGAGGGTTTTGAAGTGCGTCGCTTTCACAAGGAAGATGAGCTTGTGGTACTTGGATCTTGCTGTGCGAAGCATGGCTAAATTGTCAGTGGAGGGCAATTGCCTCCATTGCTTCTCCAGGAATCTTAGCTGCTTCCTTTCCTCATAAAGGGATTTGTTGAACCAAGGTGCTGAGGGAGTGGGCCTTATCCTCTTGCTTTTGAGTGGAGCGACGTTATTAATTTCAGCTGCAAGAACTGTGAGGCATTGGGAGGTGAGATCGTCAACAGCTATGTTCGGGTCTAGCCTTGGAAGTGATAGCAAAGCTGAGGGGACCGACATCAATGTTTTTGGCATCCGGGAACCAGGAGATGGCCCACTTGGGTTGGCCAAGAGTTATAGAGTGTGAAAGTTGAAGAGAGAATGGGATGAGGTGGTGGTCAGACCAGTCTACATGAATTGGGGTAGTAGTAGAAAGCATGCCTGCTTTAGAAATAACAAGGTCCAGGATTGCGCCTTTGGAGTGGGTTGATTCAGTGCAGTGTTGGATAAGATCATTTGCAGAGAGGAAGGTGGCCAGTGAGTTTGCAGAGGAGTCTTGCGGTGCGCCCCAGTGGAAATTGAAGTCACCCACGTTGGTCTGATTGTCACTTTGAGAGTATTGGTCGCTGATGAAGTCTTTGAGATCTTCTATAAACGAAGAGCCACTACGAGGCGGGCGGTAAATGATATGGAATCTGAGCGGTGAACGGTGTTGCAATTGAAGTTCAAGAGAAAGGCATTCAAAGGTGTGGGGGGAGCTGATAGGAGACGCCTTAAGTTGGAGGGCGTTTCTGAAGATGACTGCAACACCTCCCCCCGTGTTTTCAGTTCTGTCATTCCTAAATATGGAATAACCTGTGCGTAATAGGAGATCAAAAATAGAGTGAGAGGTATCTTTGAACCAGGTCTCTGTGAGGAAGAGCATGTCAAGATTGTGAAGGGTGATGGTGTCGGAGATTTCAAGTTTGTGTTTTACTGCAGATCTGCAGTTGTGAAGCATACAGCGCAGCTCTGTCAAGACTGTTTTGGTGACGGGGGCACTAGGGCTCTGATGGGTGATCGGGATATTGTACATTTGCGGGGGTGCTCGGGAGGGTTTAGGTGGACGCTTTGTTCTGACAGAGATGATGGTCGGAATAGTGTAGACAGTGGGGTTGCTAGGGTATGCCTGTTGAAGAAGGGTGGCGTTCAAGGGCTTGTGTGAGTTAACGACGTTTGCAGACGAAAGGTTGAGCTTGGCTGTGTTGGGGTGAGGGGGCGAGGTGCATCTCCGGGGAAGTTGGTAGGGAGTAGAGGTGCATGGAGGGGTGGAGATCTTAGAGCATAAACGTGAAATGGCAGCTGTAAGCTGGGAGATGGAGGTGATCAGAGAGCATAGTGTATTTTCCAGAGAGAAAGAGGCAGAGCACGGAAGGTTGGGTGGCTCGATTGAAATAAGGGGGGGTGGAATTGGTGGTGGAAGGCAGGGAGAGGTGGGGGGACAGGAGGTGAGTCGGGGGGTGGGGTTCACAGGTGGGGAAAGGTGGAGGTTGGGAGCGGGAGTAAGTGCATTGGGGGTTAAGGGAGAGTTGTCATTGTTGGTGTTGCAAGAGGGAGAGGAATTAAGGACAAATTTAGAGGGAGAAAGGTGCGAAACACATCGGTAGGGAAGTAGGAGGGGGGAGGCCTGTGTGGCGTCATGGGAATGTAGGAGGTTTGGGAGGAAAAGAGGTGCAGTGGTTGCGGAGGTCCTGTCAGTTAGGAGATGTAGCAGTGAGGGAACGGTCATCTGGCAGAGTGAGGGGGGTTGAGAGAGAGGGAAGTTGATGAGGGGAAGTGGTTCTGCAGGGCCCGAGGGAGGGAGATGGAAGGGGTTACTAGGAGGGGAAAGGGGGTAGTGCGGCAGTACTGGAGGAGTAGGAGGGAGGAGAGAGATGCAGTGGGAATGTGGCAAAAATGGGGTGAATGACGAGGGGATGAAGGGTTGGAGAGGAGGGATGGAAGGAGGGCTAAGGGGAGCATAGGGAAAGTTAATTGGGGGAGAGTGTTGGAGGAGAGGTGGAATAAAGAGGGGGGTGATGGGAAGAAGTATGGGGGAGGAGAAGAAAGGGGTGATGGGAAGAGGTATGGGGGAGGAGAGGATATTGGAGTATCGTGATAGTGCAGATGGGACGAGGAGCGTGTTAGCTAGTGGTAAGGCTGAAGTAATGTGGGAGGGTACATACTGTGGGGGGGGAGGAATAGGAGATGAGGTAAGTTCGGGGGGGAGGGAAGAGGGCCGACCTGCGCTTCTCGAGAGTGCAGCCAATTGGAGTGAGGAGGGGTCGGCGGAGGAGAAAGGGAGTAATGGGTGGAGCTGGAAGGAGAGTCAAGGGGAAACCCGGTTGCAGAGAAGGGGAGTAAGGAGGGGAAGAGGTGGTCAAAGAGCGAGAGGCAGGAGTCTTTGCCTTGGATCATGACAGTACCGTTGTTATAGAGTGAGATAGTGAGGTAGCCATTGAAGCACCCAGAGGGGGACATTTTTAGTTGTTTCCCATAAGGGATAGAGGAGGAGGAGGTGGTGACGTTAAGGGAATTGTAAAAACTGTTGGACCAAGAGGGGGTGTCACGAGTGAAGAAGATGAAATCGTTTTTGAGCCTCCCAAGACGACCATTTTAAAATTGATCCACAAAAAGGGAGTCCGGGAAACGTTCAATAGTGTTATGCTTCAGTCGTTTTATTGTAGCTTTAGACTGGTCGGGAGGATAAATGATTTTGTAGCAATTGGCTCCAGACTTAACTCGAGAGGTGGCCATGTTGAGAAGATGAGGCGAAGGAGAGTGGGGGAGAGATGAGAGGGGTGTTACTGGGAGAGCGGTAGTGAGTAGAAATAAGAGGGCAAACGGGGCGCATAATCCGGGTTAATGTGCCGTCAGGCTGTAAAAAGGCCTAAACGATGCAGCTGGCACTACTTGCTGCGCAGCTGTAAAAAGGCCTAAACGGTGCAGCTGGCACTACTTGCTGCGCAGCTGTAAAAGGCCTAAACAGTGCAGCTGGCACTATTTGCTGCGCAGCTGTAAAAGTGTTTAAAATAAATACCACACAATTAAAGAGTTAAGCGGATGGCGATTTTGATGGAGGAATGCTTTACTCGCAGACGCCCGCAGGGCTGTCCGATTGCTGCAGGAAGCACTGACCGTGAAGATGAAACATCTGGAAGACGGGCTGTGGACTCACTTAATGCAGCTCGGTATTAGGCGTGCAGGTGCGTGTTGCGCGCGGCGTCGAGGTCTCCAATTCCGCCATTTTCAGGTCAGGCGGCATGAGCTGGTCGGTAAACAGCCGTACTGAGCCAATATGGGGACCGTTTGAGGCTGGGTCAGTAAGATTGAGCTAAAGCAGGCAGTTTCAGGCCGTTACAGCAGTGCAGTGCTCCGAGTCGGGCGGCGCCATTTTTGGAGCACATGTGCAAGTGCTGCCAAACTTGTAGGGCTTATCCGGAAGTCAACAGGGGCTCTCCGCTCACACTTCCGCAATTTAAGGTGCCAATAGGCGGGCCTGCAGGTATGCCGGTGTAACATATGGGCACGCGGCACCGGACGCGCATTGAAATCGCGCTGAGTAAAAGTTTCACGGGCTCACCGCCGTGCGCGGCGTCGAGGTCTCAAATTCCGCCAATTTCAGGTCAGGTGGCATGGGTTGGTCGTGAAACAGCAGTACTGAGCCAAAACGGGGACCGTTTGAGGCTGTGTCAGTAAGATTGAGCTAAAACAGGCAGTTTCAGGCAGTTTCAGCAGTGCTGAGCTCGGAGTAAGGTGGCGCCATTTTGGAGCACCTTTCTCATAAATGTCTGTAGGTGGCGCTATTTTATGATCCACAGTGAGTAATGGCCCTTTAATTTCGAAAGATTGTTTTCCTATATCTTTGCAGTTTTCTTTGCAGATTTATTGCATTAGTGTAAAACTATCTTCTTTCACTCAGTCTCAATGACTGACATAGAATTTCGAATGGCTTATGAGCCATTGCTGGTAGTGCTTTTAATTTTACGCGAGGCGTACCTGCTTTAAGTGGATGCGGTTGCCTGAGCATGTGCGTAGACTCCTTACTGAAGAGAGACTTGAGGAGCTGAGACATTGAGGGCTCCCTCTGGGTTGTTTGATAATATATGGCCACTCACTTCTATGCTATACATAGGCACATCATTTCTTGATCGCTCACTTATTGTTCATGCCACCTGTTAGGGGTGGGGCAATACTTTGGGGATAAGTATTCTTTTGCTAGACCAGTGTGTGATCAAGATGATGATGCCCCTCTAAGGCACATCCTGATCGAGCATGGCTGGATGAGGAAGGCAATGAGGAACTGATGCTCAGAGTACTTGCTAATAAACTATTCCCACTTCTTTGTCCCAGTACCTATGAAAGTCTTTTCTTCCCCGGCAAACTTTGACTGCGACCTCCAAACGAGTTGGGCAGTCACACAATAAGTACAGGGTCCATTTATGTCCTGCCAGTGGAGGGGAAAAGGGCGATGACCATGGATTAGGAAGAAAAACGACTCTAAGGAATAATCAATGTCATCTTCAAGCAGCCAAAGCATTAGCTGACTGCAGAAGATTCTGGGTACCACTAGGCTCTTATAGGCACATGCATCATTGTTGGCTTTTGCGATTTCTTAATTGCGATTTTTAAGAAATCGCAATTAAGAAATCGCAAAAGCCTATGCATGTAGAAATCGCTGACAATTTTGCGATTTCTAAACATTCCTTAATTGCGACTCGCAAATTGCGAGTCGCAATTAAGGAATACCTCCCCATTCATTGGAATGAATGGGAAGACATTTTCAATTTGCGATTCGCAATTAGCGAATCGCAAATTGAGAATGCGATTTCAAGGGTGCAGGGGTGTCCAAAGGACACCCCGGTGCACCCCTGAAATCAATCTGTGCACATATATTGTGCACACACATGCCCTAAAGGCATGTGTGTGCTCAACATGAAACTTAGAAAAATGCACAAAAGTGCATTTTTCAAAGTTTTCGCAAATTACCATGAGGTTCAACCTCATGGTAATTTGCTCCCCCTAATTGCGAAATCGCTATTTTTAAAACTTTCATGCATTGCATTTAAGGAATCGCAAAATGCGATTCCTTAAATACAATCGCAATTTGAGAATTCGCAAATATTTGCGAATTCTCAAATTGCGAGGGCCTTCACCCTTCATGCATTCCAAACGCTGATTTTGCGATCGCAAACGGACGATTTTTGCGATTCGCACCGTTTGCGATCGCAAAAAGCTTTGATGCATGTGCCTATTAGTGATGGCCATCGGGGAGATAGGAGAACATTATGACAGGGCCTCTATCAGAAGTATTGGTTGTTGATGACCAACTAAATTCAGTTTAAAGCTTTGAATGTATAATTTAGATTCAGAGGAGAGGTGTGGTGCAGTGGCCAGAGTGGCTGACTCTGGAGTGCAGGGCTCATGGATCGATCCCCGGTGCAGGCGGCTACTCAGCTCAGCATCATGTGACTCTGGGTAATAGCTCACATAATCTCCCCGACCATGTCCTTAAGGGGAATAAGTTTGCACTTTAAAAAATGTTGGGGGAAAATGTGGAATTATTCGATACCAAAATTAGGGATCTGCATCATGTGGGACTGGTTAATAGCTCACTTAATCTCCCCGACGATGCCCATAGGGGTGATAAATTTGCTCTTTACAAAACGTGGGGGGGGGAAATGTGGGAATTATTAGATACTAAAATGAGGGATAACATGCTGTAACAAGATTACAGTACATTTGTCTTCCTCTATTTACACTCTCTTGCCTTCAGGATTGTGCTGCTATTATCACGTAAAATGATGTGTGATTTCTGCATTACTTTAAAATATTTGGTAATACAGATAGCACCCAATTCTAATATTTCCATGCACATCCCCTTTAGTGTTTGAGTTGTCATTGTGGTACCGAGATAAGTGTTAATAAGCTATGGTGAGGTAACTTGCTGCATGCCAATGCTGCTACATGTGGCATCCATCGCCCTGTCGCTGGTGGCTAATATCTGTCGCGTGGACAATGATGCAGCCGCGTGTGCCTGCCCTCCCTCCTGCCAGGTGTGGGTGATGTCTGGGTGGAGGCCTTATCTCAACAGTAAACACAGCCTTATCTCTTTTGAGACGTTGCAGGGGACTCTGAGCACATTCATTCTCCTGTAACCCCTCCCTGATGATGGGGTGAACCAAGGAGTGGCGGTGTATCCATTAACACATCAAGCAAGTATATTCAGCTAGTGTTGGCTTCTTCCCAATCTATCATTTCTCAGCATTCCTGCTTGAGGTGGAATCACACCTCAGGGCTCAGCTCCCCCAAGCTCCAACAGGTGAGTCAGCATGCAGTGTGGGTAGCGCCAGGCAACTCGCTGATTCATGCATAGACACTCAACCTACAGGCGTTGGGCCTCAGGATCTTTGTGGCTCCGGGTGTGGGGGGGGGGGGGTGGGGGGGGGGGGAGAGCAGGGAAAGCTTCTTAGTGTTCTGGTCTAAAACCCTTCTCCACAATAGGTCATCCCTGCTGTTTCCTCGTATTGGGCTCACTTCACCTGAATATTGCTGTATTTTATAATTCAAACAGTAGCCAATGAGCTATTTCTTTCCTTGCACAAGGGGCTACGACTAACCCTGGGCGTAGTACTTCGCTACGCCCACAGAGTGGGCGTAGCATTGCCTACTTCGCCATTTGCAAAGTAGGCGTAGCAGGCAACACTACGCCCGCTCCGTGGGCGTAGCGAAGTTGCCCGCCACCCGCCCACCCTCCCTAAATACTTAAATAACCTTTTTAAAAAGAATAAAAACCACTTACCTTGTCGGCTGCGTCCCCGGGGCTCCCTCTCGTAATCGCGCTGCCGTCTCGGACACTAATGCGCATGCGCGGGTGCATTAGTATCCAAGATGGCGGCGCGATTACGAGAGGGAGCCCCGGAGACGCAGCGGACAAGGTAAGTGGTTTTTATTCTTTTTAAAAAGGTTATTTAAGTATTTAGGGAGGGCGGGAGGGAGGCGGGTAGTATTTAGGGAGGGCGGGAGGGAGGCGGGTGGCGCGTAGTGGGGCTACGCGAAGTGCGTAGGTGGACGTAGTTTCTTGCCCACTTCACGTAGCTTCGTGTAGCCCCACTACGCCTACTACGCCCAGGGTTAACCACGACACACAAGCAGGGTCGGATTGGCCTACAGAGCAATCAGCCAGTGCCCGATCAGTGGCAGGGCGGTAGAGGGCACCGGGCAATCCCCCGGTGCGCCGCACAGGTGTGGGACGGTTTTGGGCCCCTGGGGGCCGTTTTTGTTACAGGACCGTTTTTGCAGCATAGCTGCAAAATTGGCCCTGTAACAAAATCGGCCGAAAACCGGCCGTGGCAAAGAGCTCGGCGGCGCCACCAACCCCCCGGGAGGGGGGAGGTGGGCCAGGGCCGGTTTTGGTTACCAGTCCGGCCCTCATCAGCAGGGCCGGACTGGGAACCAAAACCGGCCCTGGCAAAGTGCTCGGCCAGCCCCCCGGTGGGGAGGTCTGAGCTCTTTGCCGGGGCCGGTTTTCGGCCGATTTTGTTGGAGGGCCGATTTTGCAGCTACGCTGCATAAACAGCCCTGTAACAAAAACGGCCCGAGGGGCCCAAAACCGGCCCCCACCCTTGCGGCGCACCGGGGGATTGCCCGGTGCCCACAACGGCCAGTCCGGCCCTGCTCATCAGTGGTGTAACATAGGCCTCGGCAGCCACCGCGGTGTAGGGGGCCCCAAGCTCCAGGGGCCCCCTCCGCACAGTACCCTGGCCATAGAGCTCCTGACTGAGTCCAGAGAAGGCCCTTCCACTACCTTGCCGGGGGTGGGGGGGGGCTCAACTTTCACTACGCCAATGTGCCGGATGGGCTGTTCTAATAGATCAGTGTGTGGGCTAGTTTATTTAACAGTTTGGGGGCCTGTTTTATGGCTGAGAGGGACGTGTTTTTTTTACTGTTGATGTCATTGATGTTACCAGAAACATTGCCTGAAGAAAGCACAAATGAATGCAGTCTCTATACCTTGCAAAATACCCATACTGCGCGTCTTTACAAGTTCCAAACTGGCCTGACTTGCAAATGTGGGCCACTTTTTAAGCTATCTGTTTCACTAATTAGGGCTACCTTTATTTTGGTGCCTGGTCCTATTTGTTTGACCCTGCACACTGAATATCCTACTGGGAGTGCTTATCAATACCATTTGTGTCAGGTTTTTCCCGATGCAAATCTTGCTGACAAACCCTCTTGCACCGAGGGGTGCACCCAGTGTGCGAGTTAGCATCCTTATTTGGATGAAAACCCTTGCTTAGACCTAAATGGAGATTGCACAAGGGGTTAACATAATCTCTCAGGCTTTAGAATAATCCCAAAGATATGAGTTCTATTTTTAAGGTCAAACGATTTCATTTGTTCCTAACAAGACAAGTACATAATATGAGATGTTCTGTAACTTTCTGCATGGCTATTTCTTAATGGAAAGCAATGCTTCCACAGACCTTGTGGTAAGAACATAAAGTAAACCTGAAAATAAAGACACATTTTAGAACATAACTGGAAGGCTGTGAATAAATTAGGCAAACCTTTTATTAAAGAACTGTGTAGTCTTAAACTTGTTTTCTGATGAACACTGAATATTCTTTACACAATTTATTTCACTCGTTGAACAGAAAAGTCGGTGTTCATTAAATGAGATTCACATACGTCTTTGCACAATAAAAACATTAATTGTCGATGAATAACATTTTGAATGGGATCTGCCTAATCGCTGTCGTTTTTTCAAAGCCTCTTTCGGTGCAGGTGTGGCGCAGCGGCTAGAATGGCTGACTCCGGGCGCAGGGCTCGCTGTTCAATTGCCGGCGGCAGGTCAGCTCAGCATCATGTAACTCTGGGCAATAGCTTACTTATTCTCCCCAATGGACCCCAGAACCTGGATACCCATAGGGGTGATAAGCCGCGCTTTCCAAATATGTAATTTAGAATTCTTTTTTTTATCAGGGTCCCTGAAATGACACGATTCTAAAGACTATCTCGCCTGGGTTACTATGGATTAAAATATATTTCCATTAGCTGCTGAACAATTTGAATATCTTTACAAAATATTTTTGTAGCTTAAATGGGTTATACTTTATAAATGTTACATACAGGGTGCAACACTATGTCAGATGTCTTTTATCTTCTGATTGCTGAAATCACAAATTGAACGAAGGGATATTTCACTCATTGAAAGAGGGATACTTTTGCCCAGATGAAGCAAACATCCCTAATTGATGGATGGACAGGAGAGAGGATTTCTGTCTGCATCAGAAAACAAAAATCTTGATTATTTAATTATATTTCAAAGAGAGTAACAATATTTACTACTAGCTGCCCGTCCCGACGTTGTCTGGGTAGGCTCTGCGACGCAACTTGACGGAAAAGGTACTCACCGCCCAATCGGCAGAGCAGTGCGGAACAGCATGGCGCACCCCGGACAGGGCACTCCGCGCCGCCTAAGCTCCGGTAACTTTTCCATCACGAAGTAGTATCCGTTGCACGTCTGGCGTTTGTTGGGCATGGCGGACACCGCTGGGTGTAAAGCTTTTCGAGGAGGACGGAGGAGGCATCTTCGGGAAATGGGCGCAGCACCGGCTACAGGAAGTGAATCCGACACAGCGCGCGTGACATGCAGCCAATCACAGCAGAACAACCACGCAGACGGTTCCGCGCTCGTGGCTGCCCAAGCGCACATTACGCTCCTGACCGGTTTATCGGCGGGTTACTTTTCTAAAATGGCCGACCCCGTCACTCTTTTGTGATGTCACCACGCCTAGTGCATTCAACGTTGGGAACGCACACGCCCACCTCAGAGATGGCGCTACTTCCAAGGGACTACTTTGGCAAATAACGTACTTTGCCCTTCCAAGTATATGTTTTGCTGCTATATAGTCTATGTCCATCTGTTTACCCTGACATTTCCAGTGCTGTATTGGGTGTTTTGATTGGTGCTCTGGTTCCTGAGATTACCCGCCTCAAAGGTTTGGGTTCTCTCTTTATTATATTAGTATAGATGAACGTGTTTACTTTCACAATTCATGCAAATCCATGTTCCCATCACAGGCACTGTTGTCACAGCAGTCATCATTATTTCATACACTGTATAAAAACAATGATTATTTCACAAAAGGACTGTGATTGGAAGAATTCCACACATTTTAAATGTTTTAAAGTCTGATTCTCCTGGAGTACATACTGGTGACACGTAAGTAAAGAATACAATATCCACTGAACTGTTTTGTAGAGTTTCTTTTTAATTTTAGAGGTGCTTGCAAGAAGCCCAACACTGTGAACAAAGGGCAAACCTAAAATGAAATACAAAATTAACACATTGCTGGAATTCCAAAAGAAAATAGGCATTTTTTTGAATAAAGAAGCAAGTATACGAAGACTTATTTTCTTCTCCGGAGTACAACATTAAAAATATTTTACACAAACTACTTTACTCTAGAATGTGGAAAGAACAGTGTTTATAGAAGTGTGTTCCTGTGGATCCTTGAAAGAAAGGATCATTAATTATGACTGAATTTCATTGTGAATAGGATTTGCTGGAGGTGTACACGTTTCTATATTCAGAAGGCAATGCAGGTTGTGTACTGCTGGGATCCCCTTTGACTCAATGGCCCGCAGTGTCTCTAGTGGGAACACTGCATTGGAGATTCCACACTAGGAATTATTAGTCCCACAGGAATGTGTAAATCCAGGGTGAGGATTTACTGCAGAATTTCAAGTAATTATGCATGGAATGGGGAATTACGGCAGATTTTCCACAATTAATTTTGCAGCTTATTCCAGAATCCCAGGCCATTTTCTGCTACATATTTAGCCCAGTTTTAACTGGCAGAATGTGTCCTCTGAAAACCTTGTTGAATTAATATTATATGTGGTAATTTAAATGTTTTATTTTTACAGAGTTTTGTATATCGCGAACTTGACCCGAATTGAGTATCAGAGCGCTTTACATAGCACCAATTGCATTACATGAGGACACATTCATTTTTTTGTTAGGCACGGGAAGATTAAAGGATTTGCCCAGAATCACAGGATGTTCAGCATCATTGCTGAGACTCCAACCCAGTTCCCCAGGTTCGAGGTCGACCGCCCTAGCCGTTTAGGCCAACTCCGTTCCCAAATACTGCATATCTGAGAATAGAAATGGAGGTGTAAACTCATCTCTGCCCAAATTGGGAATGAGGGCCAATAGCTGTTAAAAATCAAAGCACAAATAGTATCATAATAATGCCTCAGAATGTGCGGCATAATTTTATTGTAATTACATAACATGCTTCTTCGTTAGCTTTTCCTTGCAGTAGATTTGCACTCTTTGACACACTAAAAAGGCAACTCTAGCCCATAATGTGTTCCTTCCTTTTGGTATAATTTCAGTGCCCTATCTCTAATCTAACATTGAGTATACCGCTTTTTTGGGGGGAGGGGGAACAACTCAGGCAGAAGAACAGAAAGCATTCTAAGAAAATAAAAGAGATGGGGACCCCTTCATTGAAGCTACCAATGCTCCTCCGTCACATAAGAGCTTCCATGTTTTCTTACATGACTTCTTCCTTTACACCCCTGTGGCCCTGGCATTGCTCTTCATAGATCCACATCCTTTACACTCGTGTGCCCATCTTCCCCTACTTCATACAATTGTGCCCCACTCCTCTAACATTCTGAGCTCATGCCCGCCTACTCCCTTTGTAGACCCATTTGTCCATGTCTTCCGCCGCTCCTTTATATACATATGCCTCTCTTGCTTTAGTCCCCCATGAGCATGCCATTCTCACCATGTTCTTTTTATACTCTGTGTCTATGCCTTTTCCTCCGTGTAACAATCGTCAAGGCCTTCCTTTTTTAGGTTTCGACCTGGCGAAAAGCTGCGCCGCGCAGCTTTTCGGCGCAGGTCGAAATCTTTTGAGTTACACTGTGTGCTTTAGTTCAGCCTCTCTCTTCCATTGGCTAGCTCCATAAATGGAGCTAGCCATTGGAAGAGAGAACTGTTCGTCAGTTCCCGAGGCGATTGGTGGGCGTTCCCGACGATTCTTTCCCTCTCTTCAACGTCATGAAGACGTGGGCACTGTGGGTGTGGACTTTTTTTTTTTTACACCGGTTTGTGTTCATTGTTGTCTTGTTCCCTGTCCCGCTGGATGTTTTCTGACCACCCTCCCTCTCGCTGTCCGTGTGCCTGCCTGCCCCCCCTCCCGCTGTCCGTGTAGCCGCCCACCCCCTCCCGCTGTCCGTGTGCCCGCCCCCCCTCCCGCTGTCCGTGTGCCCGCCCGCCCCCCTCCCGCTGTCCGTGTTCCTGCCCGCCCCCCTCCCGCTGTCCATGTGCCTGCGTGATATTATTCCCTGTCGCCTGCATGACTGAAGGACAATGACTGTTTCTATAGGAAGATGAGAGAATAGCGGAAAACGAACTCTTTAAGAATGAAAGAGAAATGAGAATCTAAAATCACTAATGCGGTCTTGCTTCACGAGCGGCTTTTCTCACCTGTGTTAGGCACGTGGCCGAGGGTGCGTGTCCCTCGCACTCTGTGTGCGTTAAAGTACTTGTGAGAAAGAATGTCACTTATGCCACTGTGTGCACAGAGAATGCATCACTCTAGTGCGGGGCCGGCGCCAGTCTCTGAGCCGTCTGAGCCCTGCCAGTGATAAAGTGCTTTGCACAACTGTTGTATCATTTCTGTCGCTTTGTGTGTACAGAGTGCATCATTCTAATGGGGGTCGGCTCCAGTCTCTTGGCCGTGTGAACACTACATGTGATAAAGGGCTTTGCACAACTGCCTGATAAGCAACCTCGCGTGCAGAGGTAGGGTAGCCGCTACGACAACTTCAAACTCCAATCAGCAGCAACATTGTTTGTCCAAAATCACTCACTGCGCCTGGTGTATGAGCTGAGACCCAACCCTCTCCCTCCAGAGCAAGGAATAAACGCGTGGGGGTGTAGGGGTGTGTGTAGGTCAAAGGGGGGCGTTCCGTGTCTGTGCGGTACACTTGGCCTCCTCGTGGGGTGAACCTGAGCGCGTGAATGTAATATTATCGGCCTTGAACGGATGAAACGCAGAGTAGACTGCGCAGGACATGCACCAGTGAGAGTGGTGGTGATACCCAGCTCCCCGGAAGGGCTGCATTACCCCCACGACGTCATCTGTTCCATGCTGTGCAGGAACTGGGAAACAACATACTACAGGAGCCCAACCATTGGATGTCAGGGTGTGAGGGTGAAAGGGGGCGCAGTCACGAGGCGGCGTCATGAAAAGCAGAGTCTCACAGTCCACGTTTACAATTTTTTTTAAATAATTGGTGTCACGAAGAAACATGAGAGTAAATTATAAATATTTAATTGGCCACAAAGAGGCTGCATTTTAAACTCTCCTGGGCCTGAGGTCCCGGCTGCGGTGATTTCTGAGTGCGCAGCAATTTTGAGGGGATAAAAACAACAGTAAGATATCTTTGGTCATTAATGCCCTTGCTGGAGGGATCTGTGTTTTGGTTAGTCAGAGTTTTGACTTTTAAAGTAGTGTAGCAGGTTAATGTACCTGCTGCAAAGCAAGAGGCGTAAGATGCAGATCACAGATTTGATGTTATGGGCATAGGTAGGCGGGTCACTGATCGTGACACTGACCCTCTGGTTACTTCCGGTTCATAAGTTGCAGTGCTTCTAGGATAGCTCAGTGAGCTACGAACCAGCATCAAGGAGCTGCATGAAAGTTGCAACGCTTGGGTTTAAAACCATATTGTTTTTCTCAATCTGTCATTTTTCACAGGCTGCTAAAAGGCGTTCCTTTGGTAGTAATAAAGACTCATCCTTACCACTGTGTCACGTTGTAAATCTCACTTTGTGTTGCTCCCGAACTTGCACTCTTACCGATAATGCCTGCGCGTAGCAGTTGCATGTCCTCCTGGCTTGTAGGCAATATGTGGCGTAACCCTCATTGACTCATGTAACACATTGTGTACATTGATGTACACATTTGTATGATATATTGTCTTTGTAAAATGTATGCGTGGTGTAAACCGCTCTGACATCCAACATGGGGATGATACCTCTCCAGCAGTCAGCGGGGTTGAGGCTGGAACTCACTCACCGTGTGACCTCCGGCGCCGGCTGCACGTGCTGCCCGGTGCTTTGGTGCAGAGCCCGAGTCCCTCTCCTTACCGGAGCGTTTGGGGGGCGTGGCCTTTGCGGTCGGGCCCCCGTGAGGGCCACACTCCCCAGGTTTAGGAGCGCCGTGCGTCTGTACACATACAGATACGGGTCACATTTCCTATGATGATTAAAGATCGAATAACCATGTTTTCAGAAGTGTCTTGAAGGAGATGGGGTCTTAGCAGGAGCGAATGGGCGAGGGTGGCTGATGCCAGGGTCTGGGAGTCAGGAGAGGGAAGGAGCGGCCGCCACATCTGGCTGCACGGATCCCTGTGGGGTATAGCAGACATCATAGCTCAGTCACTTGACCTGAGCCTGGGTACCGGATATAAGGATACAAAATAGGGAGGCACATAGTCAGGAAAGCAATGTGTGTATGTTGTGGATACAATAAGTGGAACAGAAATATCACTGGGCTGAAATGTTCCCATCAGCCCACCAAACGTGGCGGAGGCATCGTCATGTGGGAAGTGAATAGTGTATTCCAAATCTCACCCACCCCATCAAAGATGGTGCAGAGATCGGAAAACTGTCAAAACCTTCAAGCCACAGTGTATTTCGGAGTGGTGCTAATGGATGTGCAGTGCTCAAAATAAAGTAAACATAGAAAATGTTAAAAACAACTACAAGAGCAGAAAATATGTTTATTGGATACTGCTCTGGTGTCGTGGTTAAGAACAGGCGCCTTGTAGTCTGAAATTATGACTACCATAAGACGCTAAGCAGTGTGGTCAACATGTTTCAGCTATAATAAAGCTTTCGTCAGGACCAAAGGTGGTAAAGATGCAACTGCAATAATGAAACGGTAATTCTAAATGAAAAGAGTAATCCTACCAGTGTTTTGGAGCCCCAATATTGGCTGGAGGAGACTCTAAATGAATTGTCCTTTTCCCAGCATTGTGTGGGAAGCAACCTCACCTCACCCGGCACCTGCTCGGGAGAATGAGGCCCCGCTCTGTCCGTCGGTACCTCAGGCAAGCATCCGAGTAGGAGTGGATATAAGGATGCAGTTTATTTTTAAGATCGCGCGTTCCCCTTCCGTGCAGTGTTTTAAAGACCAAACACATACGTTTGAAGAGCGCACACTTTTTTTTATGGGAAACCAATGAAGGGAGCGTGATAAAGGTTCAGATGGGATCGCGGAGGAAGATTACAGACGGGGCGCGCTGCTGTATTCTGTATATCACCTGAAGTATAAAAAAGGCCTTCACCGTGACTATAAAGTCTCTAACATATTTCCATGTCAGTAATAGAATCGCTATTAACATTTCACATTTTGCTTCAGCTGGCATTGCATAAGAGATTTAGTTTTTTCTCCATGTTGCGTTTCTACAGCTTTTCTCATGGAACATGTGACTTTAGTATAGTGCATACATGAAGTCGTCTCTAGGTGTGAGTGTGCTGAGGTTGCACGTGGGTGTTATAAGATGGAGAGGTATTGAATGCTCTGAAACGAGGCTGAAGGCCGTGCACGTTTCTCACATTAACTGTCAGCTGATCAAAAGGTGTGTATATGCACACCCAGTCCTTAGCATCTCTGCATGTCATAAGGATGCAGACTACGTGCACATCCAGTCCTTGGCCTCTCTGCGGGTCATAAGGTGTGCAGACTACGTGAACATCCAGTCCTTGGCCTCTCTGCAGAGTGCACAGAATGATGGTCACGTGTGTCAGCTCTAATTGTGGGGATGAGTGAGATGATGGCGTTCAGAAAGGTCTCACTCTTGAGGGGCCCGCGCACTCTTTCACTTGAAGGACCTCAATTTCGTTCCGTGTCATTCTTGAGGGAGCCACTGTCCCTTATGTCTCCCTCTTGTAGGAGCCCCCAATCCATTTCTCTCACTCTTGAGGGAGCCCACCGTTCCTTCTTTCACAGTCTTGAGGGAGTCCCCCTCCTCTCTCTCATTCGCCCCCCTCCCCCACTATTGAGGGAGCCTTAGTGGGTCTCTCTCTCTCTCTCCCAACACATAAATAAAAATGTTGTCATTTACAATGCCAATAGCTTTAACTTTTTCAAAGGCGAAACTGCTGCGTTGTAAATGCTTGTCTAGATTCCTAGGTCCCTCCATTTTCACTCCCCTGTGCATGCGCCCTTCTACTCTGTTCCCTATGCCTCTACAACTGTATTTCACTTAGACCGTGTCCTTTCTCTGCTATACATTCAAGCCCCTTCTCCTGTATACCACTTACTGGTAAAGAACCTTGGTTCCAATGTGTATATAGTGATATGGAGGTCATATAATGCAGATATTGTATTCAGGCTGTAATTATATACTGCGTCCTACTCCTGACAAAGAGCATTTGTGGTAGCGAGTGTGACAGCCGCTCATGTTTCTGTCTGTGTGTTCATAGTTCCTGAACTGTTCCTGGGCCTCGCTGTTTTCATACTGATTATGCAAGCCCACAAGGCCACCCAAACCATAAACTGATGAACATGGGACCAAGCAGACTTCAAGACTGCAGCGCCATGGATGTCAAAATGCATGCTATCTCCAAAAGCCTCCTCTATAACACTGCATGAAAATTTGAGCCTATTTTCAAACGCCCGACTGTTGCTCCACCTGTTCTTTCCAAGTACCCTCTATATCCTTATTTTCAATCCCATGCATGACTACTCTCTGGAATACAGCCTTCTCTAAATCACATGCATGTTTGCCTTTATCTCTATTAGTTTATTTCTCAAAAATGTTAACACCTCTTTCCATAGATCACGGACCGCCTGAAACAATATCCCCCTAAGCAGTCTGAAGGGTTAGAGCCAGGCCCCTGGTCCCCACGATGCTACCAAGAGGGGATGTGGAAGGGGGTATGGCTAGCACCATCCAATTTGTTCAGGATTCGTAATGCACCCTGGTACATCGATATATCGGGGACATGTTGGGCAAGAAAAAAATGGCCAGCAAAATGCTTGTTTTTCCGTGTTAGTACCGTTACCCTGATGCTGACCTACAATCCCAACAGGTTACTGGTACGGTCCTGGATAGAGTACCTCAGTTGTGTATCCTTCAAGGATCAGTTAAACCGAGGGATACTGAGGTGATAATGTACGACACTGGAGCTGATTCTAGTGCTCAGAATCCGCAATCCTGGGACGGCAGAGGCATAAAACAGATAATTAATATTATCACACCAGAAGGCTCGTGCTCTTCCACTGCGGGCATCAGATGCCGCTGCCCACTGGCATCCGACGCTGCCGCAGTCTCCGGATGAGATCAGAACTAAATGTACCACAAGTTGAGGAAATGCAGAGGCATGCCACCCTCTTCTCCACCCCTACCCCCGGGTCAGGATTTCCGAGGAACAGTCATTGCGTTGCCGTCGCTCATAGGGCGAGCAGAGCGGGCAGGATTGAAGGAAATGACTCACTCCGAGCTGGCATGAAAGGGAAAGCTATCGATCCGCCCATTGGCAGCGCACTATGGTTTGGGTGCGGGCCGGTGCAAGGCTGTGAGTGTGAGGGGAGCGTGGGAGCGTAGTCTTCGGATCCGACGTCGTCCCGGAAGTCACAAACCACATCCCGTGTGACCCCCGCCTGTCCTCGGCGCGTGCTGCCGCGGCTTCCTTGGAGAGGTTCACGAGGCCTGGCCGCGCGCCAGCGCCGCGGCTATCGTCAGAACTGTAATCATTAACTTTCATTAGATTAATACCATGGTTTCGGGTCACGTGGTGTGGCAGAGCAGCAGAAAAGGCCGGGCAACAACACAAGGGCGAACGATGTCCCACACCACACCTTTCTCATATCTATTGGTTTATTCCTTTCTCGTCTTTGATGTTTTTTACCCGCCTCCCAGTATCTCTCTGGGCTGCATTATCATTTGTGTCTCCTTGGTGACCCCCTCCTTCTACCTCTCTTTCCATTCTCGTCTTTACTCCTCTTCCAATCCCTCCTGTCACCTCTGCAGTCCACTCCCTGCCTGTGTGGCCCTGGCAGTACTCCACGCTGTCCACCTAAGCATACATGTCAACAACAGACCCGATTCTGGCGGGGAACACTCGATTTTTGAAGCCAAAAGTCTCCCTCTCTCTGCTTGAATAGAAGTTAGGCGGGAAAATACGTTCCCACGATTTTTTACACCCAAAAACTCACACTTTCCTGTTCTAAAATGTTAGCATGTATGCTTCCTCTAGCTCCCAAGTCATGCCTTCGTGGAAGTCTTAAGATTAATTCAGTCAGAGTGTTCCTATAGTGCCACTTGTCGCTTTATAGCACAGCACTGGCAGGGTTGGTTAGGAGTCAGTGAACTATCTGCAGACGTTAGAGTAATTGAAGTCCAATCGATTGTGAGGGATACACTCTCATTTGGTATTCCTCATTCTTTGCCCTTGTAATCTCATTCACTTCCCTTGCAATATCCTATTTTCAGCATACTACCATTTTAAAATGTTTTGATTCAAGAGTTTACTCCAGCCTTGGTGTCTTGGTTCTGCTCTAAAGGTGGAATTTGAAGTATTCCAGAGTCTGAGCCCTGAATGCCGAAAGTCTGTCTCCATTCTCCTGACTCTTGAAGGTTTGTTGGTGAATCTGGTGCCATCTTTTGCACTGTAGGTACTTGGCTGGAGTGTAGTGCAGAGCTCATGCCTTTCTTATAGTAGGACTTGTGGATGGGGCAAAGATGTCTCAATTTGTTCCTCAACTCCACTGAAAGCCAGTTGCATGCTTTCAAGGTAATTTCCGTATAAACCAATCAATCAATCAGGGGATTATAAAGCGCTCTACTCACCCATGAGGGTCTCAGGGCGCTGGGGGGAGGAGAGGGGGTGCAGTTTCGGATCAGTCGAAGAGCCAGGTCTTGAGGCTCTTCCTGAAGGTGTGCAGTGTGGGGAGCGTCTGATATTGACTGGGAGCTCGTTCCAGGTCTTTGCTGCGATGTAGGAGAAGGCTCTTCCACCTGCTCTGGTTCTACGAATGCGTGGGGTCACTGCCAGGTCGAGGTCTGCAGAGCAGAGGTTCCTTTTAGGTACGTGGAAAGAGACTCTTTTGTTGAGGTATTTGGGTCCGATGTTGTGGAAGGATTTGTAGGCATGGGTGAGTAGCTTGAAGGTCACTCTCTTCTCGACAGGGATCCAGTGGAGGTCTCGTAGGTGCTGGGTTATGCGCTTGTGTTATGGGGTTCCGAGGATGAGTCTGGCTGCGGTGTTCTGGATGGTTTGGAGCCTGTGTATCAGGGTCTTGTTGATTCCGGAATAGAAAGCGTTACTGTAGTCCAGTCTGCTGGTTATGAGTGCATGGGTGACGGTCTTTCTGTATTCGGGGGGATCCACTTGAAGGTCTTATGGAGGATGCGGAAGGTGTTGAAGCAGGTGGAGCCAGCGGCGTTGATCTGGCTGGTCATGGTGAGAGAGGAGTCTAGGATGATGCTGCGGTTCTGGGCGTGGTCTGATGGGATGGGGGTGTCCGAGGGCTGGGAGCCGCCAGGAGCTGTTCCACGCAGTGGGGGAGGGTCCAGGGATGAGGACCTCTGTCTTCTCCGAGTTCAGTATCTGAAAGAGACATGTTAGTGATAGATTCCTTACCTTAGAATATCCCCAGGCGTCAGACTGGATCCGTAAACTTTTGCGTAGCAATACCTCTGCGTGTCGGTAGGCGTCGCCCGCGGCTCCGCGTCCGTCGTCGGCGTCGTTAGCACCGGAATGATGTCGCTGGAGTACTCCACCCTCGCGCGCGCTGACGTCAGTTCTTCTTTTTTCCGCGCCAGCTAGCGCTCTACCCCTTAGTCACTTTTTGACTAGACTTTTTTGATCTTTTTATCTGTTTTTCTCGAGTCGCTACGACTCCTACGGTGCCGGTAGGGATGCCCTGGTTCAAACCCTGCTCCAAGTGTGGCCGAATGATGTCGGTTACCGACCCCCATCACCGGTGTCTTCAGTGTCTAGGCATCGACCACGATGACCGAACCTGCTCCGACTGCCGGGCCCTGACGTCTAAGGCTAGGCGGGAATGGTCCCGCAAGCGGCTTGAGCTCCGGCAGTCGGCCCCGCGCCGTTCGAGGTCCCGGTCCCACAGGAGGTCGAGGTCCGGTCGCGCAGTGGGAGTCCTCGTAGCTCCGAGAGTCGGCATCGGTCTTCAGGAGCCAGATCCTCAAGTAAGAGGCATGAGAAGTCAGGAAGGCGTCATCGTTCTTCCGACCCACCCCGACGCTCGCACGACGCGGCCGGGGGTTCGGGTGACACCTCCCACGCGGCTCCGACGGAGTCGCGGGCGTCGCAACCTGCCCCATACCTTCCGGTCCCTGGGCACAATGCAACGCCAGAGGAGATCGAGCGGTACCTCGTGGCCATGAGGTCTCTCCCTCCTCCGCCGGGGTCCGTGGCGCCTTCGGGCCCAGCGGTCCCGGCTGGAGGGCCTAGCGGGTCGGGTGCTTCGGCTCCGACGCCGTCGGGTGCTTCGGCCCCGGCGCCGCCGGCGACTTCGGTCCCGGCGCCGCAGGCCCTCACTGGATCCGGTTCCGGATCTGGGTCGTCGCCGGTCGACCTCACGATCTCACCGGCGCCGGCCCCTAGGGTGTCGCCTCCGGCGACGCCGTCCCCGATCCTGCCCTTGATTCGGTTCCGGCGCCGCTCTCG
Source organism: Lissotriton helveticus (assembly GCF_964261635.1). Classification (NCBI taxonomy): domain Eukaryota; kingdom Metazoa; phylum Chordata; class Amphibia; order Caudata; family Salamandridae; genus Lissotriton; species Lissotriton helveticus. The sequence continues at coordinate 1,836,992,085 of NC_136065.1, read as the reverse complement.
ACGTCGTATGGATACTTTTACTTCCACGAACCGGCCCCATTCGTTGAACCTGAATTTCAGGTGATGTGTGTAGGAGAGTAGGGTCTGCTATCCTATGGTCACCCCAAATTTTTGCTTTTTGCTTCACTGGTTTTCGACTACTGAGGCTGTGGGCCTGCTAATCAGACCCCCAGCCTGCTGTTCTCTCTCTAAATTATTGATACTTGTGCTATAGGTACATACCACAATTGGAAATGGACTACTTGCTAGCCCCTGTACCATGCACTATAGGTGCTCAGGGCATAGGTGCCACCAAGGCCTACCAGGGACTGCAGCATATCTTTTGCCACCCCTGGCTGGTTCTTAAATTGACACAACTGGCTGATCACTCAGCTGGGGCAAGGTGGTGTAATCACCTCTTGCTTAGATATAGTATACCTATATCTAAACCTATATCTGGACACATATAAACCTGTGAGCCACTCCTATGGAAGGCCTTATCAATCCTGGAGGCAGAGTGCGTGGTTTAATGTGAGATGGAGCTCTAGCATTAGCTGAGCCTGTCTGCAGCCGTCGGGAACAAATCCCTAAGCTGTTTCAGGATAATGCCATACCATATACTATTAAGTGCATTATAATCCTCGCGGTTATATAGCAACTTTGGTTTGGCTTTATCAAAACATGTCGTGTAAGGTGTCATACGATTTGGAATACTATCCCCTCGCCAGTTCTGGCGACGGGGATAGCATTCCACCCCTCTAGAGGGAGAAGACATGTTACTTTACTGAAATGCGGTTCATTTTTAAAAGAGCCTCAGATCCACAAAATGGATGTTTCTGCCACAGACACAAGTCTGACCCCCTGAAGCTGACCGAAACTCAGCCAAGGGGGCCTGGACAAAGGGTTTCCTGTCGCAGGGAGGTGTCACACCACCCCAGACAGGAGATAGTGGATTGTAGCAGGGAGGTTTGAAAGAAACCAGACACTGCATGGGGAGCACAAGGCTGCCCCTTGCATAATCCGGTCAAACCGGTTCTGGGGCACACCAGCCCCGGTCCCAGAGCGGCCTGGATCAAAGGAAAGGGGTGTACCCACCCCCTCCTGGGTCCCACCCATAGGAGGGGAGCTAGCAGGTAATCCAGCCCCCTAGATTGGTATAAGAATGGGAGCAGTGCCAATGCACTTCAGATTATCCTGATGAAACATAAGAAACGAAACTCTGGACCCTTCGACATCCTACTCAACGTAGAAGACTGGAGAATCTCCCTTGTGGTCAAGGAGTGACCACCCTGTGCAAACAGGCACCATCCAGCCATCGACGTCTGCTTTGTTGCAGTTCCCGCCGGAACTCGAGCGACAGAGATCGACGAGATCAAGCTTGCCTGCCTTCTAACAGCCCGATCCACAGTCCCTGCAGAGCTGAGACCCGTGGAGGCGACCGGAAGCGTGGGGCACGCCATCTTGAAAAGACCACGAGACGCTGACCGTGCAGCCCACGAGTGACCCTCGAAGCTGTACACCGGGGTTTGAGAAGCCCCAACCCTGAGCCACTCTTGCACCAAAGTTCAGCCCTCCACACTCGACAAGTGCTGTGTGGGGCCCTTCTGCTTCTTTTGGCTCAAACGCTTTGGCCAGTCCCTTGCCAGCTGGCTTGTGGCCCCTGCGCCGACGAAAACCGAAATACGACTTGTGATTCTGGTTGCTCCAGATTTGCACCCACTCCCCTGAAAAGGAGTACCCACTCTGACCCTCCTGGTCCGAGTGAGAAGAAATCTTCCAGTTCCGCGTGGATTGCTTTTGCCAAGTGTTGTTTGCTCCAATCTTGAAGCCGACAGCGCCGACGGCGAGAGCCTTTGTGGGACAGATCGTGACCCGCTCCTGGACGTCGTAGATGCCCCAGAGCCCACGTGACAGCGGAGAGAAGCTCCTCGACAACCACCTGATTGCGCCCGACATTGCCTGGTTCCATCCTGGTTCCACCCTGGTCACTGCTGAGTGACCCAGACTCTGTCCCCTCTGCTTTCAGGTACTTTTCGACTTCGATCCACCCTTGGATCCCACCGGACACTTCTCCTTTTCAGCGCCTGCAGCCTCTTCAGCTTCAAGCACCAAGAACCAGCGTGATGAAACCCGACACTACTTCGACCCTGTGCACCCGCTTCCTGTGGGTGAGGTAACATTGCAAAGCCGGTGTTCCCACACTGGTACACACCTCTAGGGTCTGTGTCTTAAGTTTTGTCTTTCTAGGTTCAGCGGAAGTGTCCTAAAACTCTATTTGTGTAACTTTTACGCACCATTGACTTGCATTGGTGCATGCGTGTGCTTTCAGCACTGCACCCGAATCCCGCTGGCTTTTCCCGACTTCAGCATTGCTTGTCCCGACTGCTCCCAGCGATTCCCTAGGCCCTAGGCCTAACCACTGTTCGATTGGTATCTCTTATACCACTTTCTTAGTATATGGTCTGAGTGGCCCCTTGCCCTCATCCATAATTGTGCAACTTTGTATGTTATACTGTGCTTTTGATTTAACGCTTGTGCCCCTTTGTTCATAAAGAATACTGGGGATTATTTTAAGTAATAAATACATATATTTTTATAATATATACTTGTGTGGTGTCCTTTCATTTGATATTACAGGACTGTGATTGGTAAAACAGCTCGCTTAACACGACCTCTTGAGTTAAGCCTTTAAGGCTGCTTAGTCTATGCTACCATTAAGATAGCTTGTCTACAAGGTTGACTTACAACCAGACACCATAAGGGAAAGCTTGGACTGATACAAGGTGGTTCCAGAATTGGAAACATCATATATCAGGCCAACTTCTCACAATGGGTGACGAGGGAGATTGGGAGGGGTCTGTGGACCCTCTGGCACAGGAGTGCCAGTCTCAACAGGACTGGACATATGAGCTTGGGGATGCCAGTGGACTGGACACTTCGCCAGACACTGGTTTTGTCTCCCCTCCAACCATGGCTACGGAGGAGGGGGCTGCCTACAGTGTGGTGTTGACGCGAGCAGCCAGGGCATTGGGCCTAGAGCTCCCCATCGCGGCCGTGAGGACTAACCTCCTCACTGAGGTCCTTAAACCGCAGGCAAGCTCGGCTGAGCCTCTGCTGCGGTTTAATGAGGCCTTGTGTGACGGTCTTTTGGGCAATTGGTCCAAGCCCGCCACATGTCAGCCTGTAGATAGGAACGTGGCCAGACGCTACCGCCCGGCTCCGGGCGACCCTTGCTTCTTGTCCACCCACCCCACCCCCGAGAGCCTGGTCATCCAGGCCTCTACTTCCCAGACCGCATTCCCAACGGCTCCGCCCGATCGGGAATCCAAGAGGTACGAACAGTTCGGTAAGAAGGTGTTCTCGTCCCTGAGTTTGGGACTGCGATCAGTCAATACCGCATGCCTCTTGGGCCTCTACACCCACACTCTGTGGGACACGGTCGCGGACGTGCTGCCACAATGTCCGGAGGAGGCCCGGACTAAACTCGCCCAAGCCCTTGCGGCGGGTCGAGATGCAGCGCGCTATTCCATCCGGTGTGGGCTGGATACCACGGACTCACTGGGCAGAGCGATGGCAACGACGGTGGCGGTTCGACGCCACGCCTGGTTGAGGACCACCAACTTTTCGGCCGATGTCCAGGCCACCCTTCTGGACATGCCGTTTGATGGCCGTCGCCTCTTTGGCGACAAGGCAGACCATGCGCTTGAGCGTTTTAAGGACTCCAGGGCTACCGCCAAGTCCTTGGGCCTCTCGGCCCCACGCCAGCAAATGGGTGCCTTTCGCTCCTTTCGTGGCCAAGGAAGGGGCGCTCCCACACGTGCTGCCAGCCACGCACCGCAGGCTAATACACAGCACGGTGACGGCTGTGGAAACCGCCGTGGCAGCGGTCGGGGACAACAGCGAGGCCAGTCCACACCTTCCCCTGCAGCATCCGCCTAAAAAACCTCCTAGTCCGTGTTTTCAGGCCCATTTGACACCAGTGGGGGGCAGGGTTCGCCATCACCACTTCCACTGGCGCACTGTCAAGTCGGACATGTGGGTGCTGCAAATCCTCCAAAGGGGCTACTCCCTCCCCTTCGAGGCGACCCCTCCAGCCATGCCACCACAATACCACCGCGTGTTGGGGGATCACTTGCAACTTCTGCAAGAGGAAGTTACGGCCCTCTTGGCCAAGGGGGCCATCGAGCGCGTTCCTGAGCCAGAAGTAGGGTGTGGTTCTTACTCCCACTACTTTCTGGTACCCAAGAAGGGCAAAGGGGGACCTACGGAACGTCAACGGCTTCCTCCGGAAGGAGAAGTTCAAGATGCTGACTTTGGCTCAGGTCTTAGCTGCCCTAGACCCAGGAGACTGGATGGTAGCGTTGGACTTGCAGGACGCCTATTTCCACATCCCCGTCCTGCCGGCCCACCGGCGTTACCTGCGGTTCACGGTAGGCCACGGGCACTTTCAGTTTACCGTGCTCCCCTTCGGCCTTACCAGCGCCCCACGGGTGTTCATGAAAGTGATGACGGTGGTCGCAGCTCATCTGCGCAGGTTAGGGGTTTCAGTCTTCCCCTACCTCGACGACTGGTTGTTGAAGGCGGGCTCGCCCCAGACAGTCGTCAGCCACCTCCAGACTACGGCCGACCTCCTGCACCTGCTGGGGTTCTCCATCAATATGCCGAAGTCACACCTGTGTCCCTCTCAGAAGCTCCTCTTCATCGGAGCGGTTCTAGACTCGGCGCAGTTTCGGGTTTATCCTCCCGAACAGCGGGTTCGGGATATTCAGGCTATGATTCCGATCTTTCAGCCTTTATCCGGAGTCTCGGTCAGGTTGACGCTGCGGCTTCTGGGGCTGATGGCCTCCTGCATCCTTCTGGTGCATCACGCCAGATGGCGGATGCGGGCTCTCTAGTGGGACCTGAAGTTTCAGTGGGCCCAGCATCAGGGCAACTTGTCCGACCATGTCTTGATCTCGGAGGGCACTGCACGACAGTTGCAGTGGTGGCTCACGGACGCGATTGGGTCAGCGGCAGATCCCTCTCCCTACCCCAACCGGAGCACGTAGTTGTGACGGACGCGTCCCTCCAGGGCTGGGGGGGCCACATGGGAGAGGCGGAGATCAGAGGCCTCTGGTCTCCGGCGGAGTTCCAGCTCCACATCAACCTTCTGGAGCTGCGGGCGATCCGACTTGCACTGAAGGCATTCCTCCCCTCTGTCCGGGGGAGGGTAGTGCAGGTGGTCAGGGACAACACCACCGCCATGTGGTCCTGTAACAGGGCGGGGTGGGGTCGTGGACCCTCTGCCAGGAGGCTCTGTGCCTCTGGCAGTGGCTGGAACATCAGGGCGTGACCCTGGTGGTTCAACACCTGGCAGGTTCTCTGAACGCCAGGGCGAACAAACTCAGCCGTCGGTGCATGATGGATCATGAATGGCGTCTGAACTCGGATGTGGCGCAAGGCCTCTTTCAGCAGTGGGGAGAGCCTTGGTTAGATCTATTCGCCACAGAAGAGAACGTGCAATGTCATCAGTTCTGTGCGTTGGAATTTCCAAGGCGGCACTCGCTCGGAGACGCTTTTCGTCGCGAGTGGAGTTGCGGTCTGTTGTACGCCTTTCCGCCTATACCACTTCTGCCCAGAGTGCTGAAGAAGATCAGGCGCGACCGGGCCCAGGTTATCCTTGTGGCTCCGGACTGGGCACGAAGATATTGGTATCCAGAGCTACTCAGCATGTCTGTCGATCCCCCGATTTGTCTGCCTCTTCAGGAGGACATTTTGTCGCAGCAGCAGGGAACGGTTCTCCACCCGAACCTGTCCAGTCTCCACCTTCAAGCTTGGAGATTGAGCGGCGACAGTTGAGGCCATTTGACTTGCCTCCTGAAGTCTGTAATGTCATTCTGGCAGCCAGGGGTTCCTCCACAAAGTCGGTATACGCCTGCAGATGGGAACAGATTTATGGCATGGTGCACAGCAAAGGCTGTGGATCCACTCTCTGCCCCCCTTTCTGAGGTTCTCCTCTTCCTTCTTTCTATGGCCCAGCAGGGCTCTGCTCTGGGCACTATCAAGGGCTACCTTTCTGCCCTTTCCGCCTTCCTAAGGCTACCTGATCAGCCATCTTTGTTCAAGTCCCCTATTGTAAATAGGTTTTTGAAGGGCATCACACACATGTTCCCTCCTGTTCCTTTCGTGATGCCTCAGTGGGACTTGAACCTTGTACTTACTTTTCTGATGTGCGCTCCCTTTGAGCCACTTCATAACTGTCCTCTTCGCCTTCATACTCTGAAGACTGCTTTCCTGGTTGCCATCACCTCTGCCAGGAGAGTGAGTGAGCTCCAGGCTCTTTCTTCCAAACCTCCTTTCCTTTCTGTCTATCCGGACAAGGTTGTGTTGCGGACAAGGCCCTCTTTCCTGCCCAAGGTAGTCACAGCCTTTCACATCGGGCAGTCCATCACCTTGCCCACCTTCTTTCCGCCTCCGCATCCCTCGAAAGAGGAAGAGAGGCTCCACCGTCTGGACCCAAAACGTGCGCTCTCTTACTATCTGGATCGCACACACCAGTTCCGGGTGGATGACCAACTCTTTGTTGGTTACGTGGGCGCTAAGAAAGGACGGACGGTGCACAAGCGGACCATCTCTCGGTGGATCGTATTGTGCATCCAGGCGTGTTACTCTTTGGCTAAAAAGGAACCTCCTGTTGGGCTCAGGGCCCACTCCACTTAGGCCACGGCGACTACTACTGCCCTGGGCCGAGGAGTCCCCTTGCAGGACATTTGTCAGGTAGCCACGTGGGCCTCGCTGCACAGGTTCGCGAGACACTACTGCCTGGACAGTCAAGTCCGGAGGGATGGCTTCTTTGGCCGTTCCGTTCTCCAGGTCTTTCTGTTGTGATTATTGGTTCGCAGACCCACCACCGGGGTTGGTATTGCTGGGGTATCTATTCTAAGGTAAGGAATCTATCACTAACGTGTCTCTTTCAGATGCACAAGTTACTACTTGTGTAACGATATATCTGTAAGAGACATTAGTTAGTGATAGATTCCTTACCGACCTACCCATCCTCCCCGTTCTGCGAACCGATATCTAGGGTTAAGGTCATCCCCTTTCAGGGCCCTAGTTTCATGGCACCAGTGTTGGTTCTATCATGGCTCTGCGTATCTGGCGCGGAAAAGCTGTGTATCAGAACTGACGTCAGCGCGCGAGGGCGGCGTCTAAGTACTCCGGCGAGGTCATTCCGGCTATAACGACACCGATGACGGACGCGGAGCTGCGGATGACGCCTACCGACGCGCAGGGGTATGGCTACGCAAACGTTTCCGGATCCAGTCTGACGCCTGGGGAAATTCTAAGGTACGGAATCTATCACTAACTAATGTCTCTTACAGATATATCGTTACACAAGTAGTCACTTGTGCTTTAGGCAGCTGGCCCTCATCCAGGCTGCTACGTCTTTCATTACTTCTTGGAAGCGGAGTCTGGTATCTTCGTGGTTCTTTGTGAGAGAGAGGATGAGCTTGGTGTTGTCGGCGTAAGATACTATGCTGAGCCCATGCTTTCTGACGATGATGGTGAGGGGGGCCATGTAGATGTTGAAGAGCGTGGGGCTGAGCAAGGATCCTTGGGATACACCACAGTTGGTCTTTGTAGGTTCGGAGAGGAAGGGAGGGAGTCTGATCCTTTGGGTTCTGCCGGAGAGAAAGGAGCGGATCTAGTCGAGGGCGGTTCATCTTATGCCGGTGTCGTGGAGTCTGGCTTTGAGAGTATGGTGTGAGACAGTGTCGAAGGCTGCGGAGAGGTCTAGTAGGATGTGGGCCGCGGTGTGGCCCTGGTCGAGTAGCATGCGGATGTCGTCAGTGGCGGTGAGGAGGGCGGTCTCATTGCTGTGGTTGCTGCAGAATCCAGACTGGGAGGAGTCGAGGATGGCGTTCTCTTCGATGAAGGTGGTCAGCTGGGCGTTGATGAATCTCTCAGTGACTTTGCTGTGATGGGAAGGAGAGAGATGGGCCAGTATTTTTCAGGTCTTGTCGGGTCGGCCGAGGGTTTCTTGAGGAGAGGCTTGACCTCTGCCCGCTTCCAGTCATCGGGGAAGATGCCAGACTCGAGGGAGGCGTTGATGGTCCGGCCTAGTTCGGATTCTAAGGCGGCGGCGGCTCTGTGGTAGATGTGCAGTGGGCAGGGGTCGAAGGGGGCTCCTGAGTGGGTGTTCTCCATGGTTGTGGCAGTGTGTTCAGTGGTGGCAGGTTTCCAAGTGGTGATGGTCGGCTGGTTGTCAGTGGTGGAGGGGGGTGGGGTCCGGATTCTGTTCGCTGAAGTTGTCGTAGAGGGCCTTGATTTTCAGGGGGAAGTTTGAGTTGAGCTTAATGCAGCGGTCCGGTGTGACGTCCGTGGCTTCCTGTTCCGTGGCGTATAGTCCTGTTTGCAAAGTTTAAGACCTAGTGTGGCTGCCTGGTTTTGTAGCCTTTGTGATTTGTCTATGAGCTTTTAGGGCAGGCCTGCATAGATTATGTAATACTTTATTCATAACATCACCTGTATGTGCGTGGGGTTGAACTGGTGTCTGATGTGCGGCTGAGGGGTATTTTCTCGAGCATGGCCAATTAGAGATCAACTCTTAGCCAATTTTCTGGACCAGTACTTGTCACCTTTTCTTCAAACCAGAATATAAGAATACAATAATAAGCTTTCTTTGGGCCAAACACACAATAGCAGATATAAAACACATTGATTGCACTCTTAGGAGCTAATAGGTGCGCTAGTGGAAAGGTTGCTCACTCAAATGTGGCTCAAGAAAGCATAAGGGATCTATCCCTTTTGACAAGCACTTTGTCCAAATAGTGAGGGGATCTCTGCCTTTGATACAGAGGGCTAGGGGAGTCAGAATCATCTGCAAGGAGGAACCCTCCACTGTGGATTATGTACATGCCCGTATGACAACATGGAAGGAGCTCAGGCCAGTATGGAAAGAAAGACCTGCCAGGACCAAAAAGCTCAAGGCCTCATTAACCGGGCGCTAAGCTTCTGGGGTGGAGGAGGCCTGACCTCCACCTAATCAGCATCGGAAAACTCGCCTGATTTAGAGTTCCTTAATTGAACTGTGCTCTTTAACTCTCTGTGGTCCGTATCAAAGCCTTGGCTGCGGGACCGAGGCTCAAACACTAAATGGCCCTAATACACCCAGTTGTCTAAAACATTTCCATCTTGGTAGCACAGGAAACCTGGCTTTAATTGCCTGCACTGGTCTGCTGTGATCAGACTGAATTAGGGTCAGAAGTGAGAGCTTTTTGCCTGTAAAAATAGAAAAGCTGTAGAACACGCTCCAGAAGAGGATAAGGATTACGATGGTCATCTAGAATTCAACAAATCAATATCGAGCTAGCTGTTCACAAAATCATGACTTGCGTGACTTCAGGCTACAAGAAATTGTATGCAGCCTGAAAACATACTTCTCTCTATGCTTTCACTTACCATTTCAGACTGCTGCTACATGCAACCACAGCAAGGCTGGAGCACACCTCAGAGCTTTACCCGTTACACCAAAACCTACTGCTCATAGGTCTCACCGCAACCTGCTCACACTACATGGTTTCATTCCTGTTTCTTGAAAGAGATGTGCTTTTACCTACTTATTCAACCAACTAAAAAGAGTGTTGGGTAGGAAAGCATTATACAAATGCCAAAATATGATAAAACGAAAGAGGTGATGCAGTTTTGTCACCATACCATATCTTTATACTTCAACATAACTGTGGTGATACAGTTGTGTCATTGTTCTGCTATATACCAGAGGGAAACTTCACCATGGCCAGTTCCAAGGCCAGCTGCGAAAGGAGGAGGGTTATGCGCGGGGCTAGCTTCCTCAACATGTGAAAACATCCTAGCTACAGAAACGTCAACCAAAAGATCAAAATACATCCCAGCCTTGGGGAGATAGGTATCTCCTTCACGGAGAGCTATGAAGCGGTGTGGTGAAAGTCTGAGATCAATTGAAGCCACAAACCTAATCTACCTGCTTTTGACCAAGATCATCGCCATCGGTACATGGAAGGAGAGAAACATGTACAGGACATGCAAGACAGCCCAAGTGGTGGCGGAGATGAAAAATACAACCTTGCCATGCTGGGCATCAGCAAGACAAGCTGGACACAGTCCAGACAGAAAAGACTGGCTTCTGGAGGATTGCGTCTTTATTCTGGACATGAGGAAGAAAACACACCACATACTCAGGGAGTAACACTGATGCTAGAGCTAGCAGCTAACAGTGCTCCGATGGGTTGGGAAGCCCATGGTCCCAGAATCATCACTGTGACCTCCTGCACAAAGAAAAAAAGGATGCACCTACAAATGACAGCAAAGAAGGGAGAAAAGAAGAGTTTTACAATAGACTCCAGCCCATCATGTAGTAATGCTTTGAGAGAAACGTCACCATACTGATGGGTGACCTCAATGTCAAGATTTAAAGCAACAACACTGGGTACGAAGAAGTCATGTGCAGCTGTGGCCTTGACGACATGAAGGAGAATGTTGAAAGGCTCGCGGATCTCTGTGCACTGAACAGTATGGTGATAGGCGGCAGTGTATTCGCACACAAAAGAATATACAAGGCAACATGGGTGTCACTAGACCATTTAACAGAGAATCAGATCAACCATGTCTGTATTGCCAAGATGTTCCAGAGCTCCCTGTAGGATGTGAGAATGATGAAAGGAGCGGATGTGGCATCAGACATCACCTTTTCGTGGCCTGGCTAAGGCTAAAGCTGAATAAAGCATGCATGGAACTGAGAAACCAACACCAGCGATATAACCCCATCCTCCTCAAAGATGCACAGAAACAGAGTGAATACTCAGTCACCCTCAGTAACGAGTTTCAAGTCCTGCAAGAACTAGAGGACAACAGAGACCCAGTAGAAAGTCAGCGGGTGAAGATCAAAGAAACTGTGATATAAACCTACCAGTAGGTAATAGGTTCCAAGAAACACCAGCATAAAGAATGGATATCCACAGAAACGCAGAAAGATCGAGGTGAGAAAGGAAAAGAAAGCTGTAGTCAACACCAGCCTAACAAGAGCAGAAAAAGCCAAGGTTCATGGCTTATACACAAAAACCAACAAGGAAGCAAAGAGAAGCTAAGGAGCAGACAAGCAAAGATCCATTGATGGGCTTGTCATAGAATCCCAGGAAACAGCAAGCCACAGACACCTGAAAGAACTATGCCACAAGCCAAGTAAACTTTCCGTCAGATACAGCAAGACTTGTTAAAGACAAATCTGGGAAGACAATCGCGGGTAACGAAGGCCAACAACAAAGATGGGTAGAGCACTATGGAGAACTGCTGAACCAGCCCGTGCCACAACCTCCAGCAGACACCTGACAAGGACAGGCCAAACAACTGAAGCAGCCCAACTAAGGAAGAAATATGACAAGCCATCAAACAAGAAATGAAAAGGCAGCAGGACCTCACAACATTCCTACAGAGGCATGAAAGCAGACATTGAAACATCAGTAGACATGCTCTACCCCATGTTTGGAAGGATCTGAGAGGAGGAAAGGGTGCCATCAGACTGGAAAGAGGGACATTTCATCAAGATCCCCAAGAAAGGTGACCTGAGTAACTGTGCAAGTTACAGATCGATAATTCTTCTATCAAATGCCATGTGGACGCGGACGCGCCAGAAGTCAGTGCTGTCTGTTACACTTCTTTGCAACGCAGCCCCTACTTGATTTCACTTGCTTTGTTTGCGCTACTTTTTAACCTTTGCTATTAAAAATTGCTTGTTTTTCAAACTTGCACTCACCTGCTTCCTCGTCCGCCAAAAGCCTTCATGGCACGATTGATGCGGAGGGAAGCTCTTAGCGCCTTATTTCTGGGCTGGTAGGTGAACGACCAGGTTGCATTCTAGTGGTTAACTAGATGCTACTACTTAAAGGCCATGTGTATGCAGACGTGCAACGGATGGGCGCAGCGGGCACGCTGCTGGCATGCCAAAGGCAAGCCTCTCTGTGCCCGTCCGTATCTGGACTGCACCTGGCGCCCCGAACCCTGGTCTGGTTAAAGTTGAGCAGAGTTCAGTAACCAGGTACTCCAGAAACTCCTTATTGAATTTAGGAAGGTAGGTGGGAATCATCCTCTTGTACTGGGTTACCTTTCCTGGATTTGTATGAGCAACAGCAATGCTGCTGTTTGTCTTGTGGTTTCAGGATGAATTATTCACAGAGCAAGGATCTTAATAAGCTGGAGGGACATCCTCTACTAGGCTCCACACCTGTTATATTTGAGGGATGTACTAACTCCACATCAGAGGCTAAGTTTAAGGGTTTGCTCATCAATTCACGCTCACTTATTAAGCATAAGCAGGAGTTTTCTGTTTTTCCTACATCATGGGGTCCTGACCGGGTCTTTATAGCTGAGACCTAGGCCAATGAAACCTCAGGTTCAGACCTAGCCGATGCCATTCGGCCGAATTATACAATTCTAAGACTGGACAGGGCAGGTAGGCTGGGAGGGGGGGTTGGCTGTTGTGTTCAAAACACAATACAAATGCCTCGTGGAGTCTGGGTTTGACGTAAAGACTTGTGAAGCCCTGTACTTTAAGTTTATACTATCAGCTACCAGCTCCTTTGGAGGTCTTGTTAGTGTATAGAACACCAGGAGCCAGACCCTCTTTTGTAAACCAGCTAAGGGTACAAAAGGGGGTAGTTACCTCATTGAACCTTACATGATGAATAGGTGGTTGACTGTCTTGGGAGATTTTAATTTACACTTTTGAAGAAAACAGCAATCAAGACTCTCTAGCACTCATCGAAACCTTGTCCAGTCTGGGAGTGTCCCAACTGGTGTTTGCGCCTACACATGATACTGGTCAAACCCTAGATAGCATATTTTCGAATGATGCCAGGATGTCCTATCAAGCCATTATTCCCCTCATCTGGTGCGACCATGGCACAGTTGCTTTCTCTCTTTGTTCCTCCTCCACAGCTAGAAGTTGCCATCCCCTTAAGACCAAGGCCTAGAAGAGAAATTGGAAAGGGGTTTCAGCCGAAGCCCTGTCCAATACGCTGGATGGTATACCAATTAAGATTCTGGAGGGTGAAGACAAGGGTGCTGAAGCTCTTACAGAGTGGTTGGATATAGCTGCCAATAGGCTAGCCCCCCTTAGGGAAGTTAAGCTAAAGAGGCTTTTCCCATCAACTCCTTGGTATAATGATAGACTCAGAACTCTTAAGCAGGCGTGTCACTGACAAGAGCGAGTCTAGAGGGAAAAAAAGGAGGAGCAAGACAAATCATATATAAGCATCAAATCAGGGAATACACACTAGCTCTGACTGAGGAGGTCTGCATATTGTAACCAGGAATTGACAACTGCACCTCTGCCAAAGAACTCTTAGGTGTGGTCCAACAGATCTCCACCTCCTCTGCAGCTGGGGAGCCCGAAGGTTCACAAAAATTCTGTAACCAGCCAGCTAATTTCTTTCAATCTAAAATTGGTGACCTCTATGATGGTTTTAAAGGTGCCTAAACTCTCAAAACTGCACTTACGGCCAATCATAGTTAGAGAGCTGGAGCTGGACCCCGGCAAGACGTAACAGTCTAAGAACTAAGAGATTAAATTACTCTCTGTATTCTCACCCCTTACCCCTGAGATGGTGGAGCAACATCTCCTTAATACAAAATCTGGGTCACCACTGGAACCCTGTTTGCCAGCAACTCTGGTAGCTAGTATTGTTGCTCGCCCTCTCTCTAATCTGATGAATAAAACTATTCTCTCCCGGTGCTATACTCAGCGATGGAAGGAGGCAGTGATCAGGCCCCTTCAAAAAAAAGAATCTGGATAGCAAGGATTGTAAAAACTACTGCCCAATCTCGCTGCTGCAGTGTCCATCTAAAATATTCGAGAAACATCTAAATTACCATTTGATGGAATTTGCAAAACAGCAGGGGTGGCTGGACAACTTTCAGTTCGGTTTCAGGAAACATCACGGAACTGAAACTGCGTTAATCTCAGGCACGGACTATATTAGCGATTAGTGGATGAAGGGCAAAGCGTGGCACTGTTACTTCTTGACCTATTTGACCTATTTGCGGCATTTGATACCATCTCTCCCTCGATGCTGATTGGTTGCCTTCAGGATAAGGGTATCACACAACAGGCCCTGGCCCTTCTGTCCTCTTTCCTCAAGGATCGTTCACAGAGAATGATGTTACAGTTGTGGTTTGGCACTCAGACAGGGACTGGGAGCCTGGGCAGGTTCTCCACCCAGGCTGTACAATACAGCCAATGGAGAACATGCAAAGTGAGCATGACTGTTTGGTCGGCCCAAGAAAGCCAGCCAAATAGACATGCACACTTGGATGCAGCTCTCCCCTACCCATATGCAGATGCAAGAGAAGACCGACAAAGTGGCAGCCACATTAGCACAACTTGGACTTAACATCCAAAGGGGAAAAACCAACATCCTGAAGCTAACACAGACAGCACAACTGCAGTCACTTTTGCAGCTGATGTACTGGAAGAGGGCGAGGCCTTCACCTACCTGGTCAGTGTCATAGACAAGCAGTGTGGGACTGACGTCAATGTCAAGGAAAGAATCAGCAAAGCAAGGCCTGCCTTCATTCAGTGAAAAAAGATCTGGAGCTCCAAGGACCTAGTGCTGCAAACCAAGATCAGGCTTTTTAACACCAACGTAAAATTAGCACTTCTGTATGGAGCAGAAACTTGGAGGAGAACAGTGACCATCACCAACAAAGTCCAGACCTTCATCAACACCAGTCTGAGGAAAATCCTCAAAATCTGCTGGCCAAACACCATCAGCAACAATGATCTGTGGCAGGAGAGTTTCCAACTAACTACTTATGAAGAAATCATGAAAAGACACCAGGGCTGGATAGGGCACAACCTTCGCAAACCCACATCAAACACCACCAGGCAATCCCTCACCTGGAATCCTCAAGCGAAAAAGAAAACAGGGAGGCCAAGAAACACTAGACATCGAGGCCTCAAGGCTGACTCCAAGGAGATGGGTTAATCCTAGCGTCAGATTTAAATAAAAGCCCAGGACAGAGATGGCTGGAGAGTCCTGGTTGATGGCCTATACCCCAGAAGGGGTCGTAGACATAAGTAAGTAATACCAGATGGGACACAACTGTGTCTCTGTTATCCGTGTTAACAAATGTGTAAACTTGCACGCATGTTGTCATATAGCAAAAGCGGTCCCTTTGTATCTATCTTTGTATTGTAATATAGCAAAAATTATACAGTTGAGTCTTCCTTTGCAGTACAGCGGAGGTGATGCAGTTATGATGCTGTAATAAAAGCACAGGTGTTGTAGTCCTATGGGAGAACTGAAATGTAGCAGACGAATTTAAACCATTGACCTGTGATATATTTTTGTAACCATTTTATATAACATGCCTGGACCAACATGGTGTAATATAATTGTTGTGTTGTAGTCCTATAACTGTACCATAGTCTATATTGATGCAGTCAAGTTTGTATGATACAGGGTAATGCAGTCATGTTTGTGTGATGTAATATATCTATGGTAATGTAGTCATGTTTGAGGGATGTAATAGCCCCAGTGATGCAGTTGTGAGTCTGCCGCGGTTGTGTGTCCATGCTACAATATAAGTTTGGACATTTAGTATTATGTCCATGCTGCATCGTCGGTCTGGTGAGGCAGTCTTTTGGTCGTACTGAAATATAGCTTTTAAAATGCAGTTGCACTGCTGTGCTGTAATGTAGTAATATTGGAACATTTTACCATTATTGCAGTGGCACACTTAAGAGAGCTATTTTTAATAATAAAAAATATTGCTTGTGATTCTGAATGATTTTGCACACTACAGACCTGTATTCCCGTAAGCTAGTCACACTAGGCCTCAACTTCATTGTGAAATACTAAACGAGAATTGTGTGTTTTCATTTATCTCCACAGGTATCAAAATGTGCACAAATGAAATGTTTCCTGATGACATGTTGTTGGTGGTGAACTCTGGAGGAAGCTTCCCTGTCACATGTAACTGTTCAAGTTCCTTCCTGCCTGAAGCCAGTGAGCCCATTCATTTCATAAGCCTGTCATTGTTTTGTGTGGAATTAGATTTGTACTGTCAAATCCAATGACATTAGTCAAAAGCAGACTAATTCATATTCAGTTGTGGGATGGGGTTAGATCAGGGGTCTCCAACCAGTAGCTCGGGAGCTACTGGTAGCTCACCAGCACCCTCAAAATAGCTCTCAGAGGTGAATCCAAACCAAGCCAATCTGGGAGATTCTGTGTATATTATAGAAGGCAGCACTGCTCATTTCACTACCCTAAAGAGTTACAGACAGCCAAACCAATAGCAGGGCCTGTTGATAACACTCACCAAACCAATGGCAGGGCCTGTTGATAACACTCAAACACACACTTTGGTGGCCTATCAATCAATCAATCAGGGATTTATAAAGCGTACTACTCACCTGTGAGGGTCTCAAGGCTCTGGGGGAGTGTGTGGGGGGGATTTGGGCAGCTCAGGTCATTCGAAAAGCCAGGTCTTCAGGCTCTTCCTGAATGTTTTCAGTGTGGGGCTTCATCTGATGCTGTGGGGGAGTTTGTTCCAGGTCTTGGCCATGATGTAGGAGAAGATTGAGCCTCCTGTTTTAGTTCTCTGGATATAGGGGATCTCGGCCAAGGCCGGGTCAGCGGGGGGGGAGGTTTCTTTTGGGGGTGTAGAAGAAGATTCTTTAGTTGAGGTATTGAGGTCCGGTGTTGTGGAGGGCATTATAGGTGTGTGTGAACTGCTTGAAGGTCACTGTGTTTTCGACGGGGAGCCAGTGGAGGTCTCGTAATGTGATCTTGTCTTGGGATGCTGAGGATGAGTCTGGCTGCGGCGTTCTGGACAGTCTCAAGTTTGTAGAATAGAGATTGATTCCGGCATAGAGGGTGTTCCCATAATGCAGCCTGCTGGTGATGAGTGCATGTGTGACGGTCTTCCTGGATTCGGGGGCGGGGGGAGTCCATTTGAAAGTCTTGCTGAGTATGCGGAGGGTCTTGAAGCATGTGGAAGCTGCAATGTTGGCCTATGGGTCTGCCACATGAACCATCTTTATCCAAATTAAATCTACCTAAGAAAGAGATTGGCCATGTTATCCACCCTGCTCGATCCTGTCGCACTGTATGTGACATTAAAGAATAGTAGCAGCAGTAACCAGGGCTGACCCACCAAGGGTGTGACTGCAAGAACTATAGTGAAAATGTGTTAGTTGGGAGCATTATCAACCAAAGAGCTGAGGAGAAGAGAGTATGCATCCTGGGCAGAGAAAATTAAAAGCATTACATTCATTTTTGTGTGGGTGTGTGACATTGTGTCCTTCCCAAATGAACAGTGTTGATTCCTTAAAGCTACTCCTAGCATCAAGGACTGCCAAATATGTATGCTGGTCTCCATCATAAGTGTATTATCTCTGAAGCAATTGTGCCCATTCATGGTATAATTGTGCCATAGCCATAATATTTTCGTCCTTGACTATTTTGGGCATACAAGTAGAGTAATTACATACTTGCTGCCATCACTGACATATCAGGAGCATAACTGGCCTGCTTTTAGCCATTCCTGACAGAGTGGCAACCACTTCTCCCATAATAATAACTGATATATGTTGGGCATCCAGCTGTGGCAAAATGGTATCCCTGGTTTAATGGTGGGGAGTATTAGCATAACAGAGGCATTCTTAGTGTTATGGTGAGGAACCGTGGCCTATGATTCCAATACCTGCCTATTTGTAGCATAATTTGTCCATGAGAGGCATTTTTACATGGCGTTACTGAATGAAAACTAAAAGCTGATGTTTAGGGACTGTGTATTTTCTAACAATGAAAACGGATTTGATTTTTAAAGGAAAAAATTATGCTTTTTCTGAAAAGGTTTTTCTTCTGGAAAATTGAGTTTGATTGCTCAAAGTCAAAAGGGATTCCGATAGAAAAATATGTGTATTTTCAAAAACTACAATGCGAATGAAGACAAAATATTGCAATTCTAAAACACATTTAAAATTGTTAGCTGAATGATAATTCAATTTGAGATGGGGAGACTTACTGCTGTGGTAATACCCTTTGTGGCACACAGCATGTGATAATTAGAATTTTACTTGATTACAAGCATTTAATATTGATAAACGTTTTCCTAGCATTCTGCTGATAACTTCACCTGGTATCTTTGGGTGGTTACTACCGATAATTGTGCTTAGGGTGGTCATAGTGTAATGTTAATACATTTCATCAGCATTTTACAGTGATAAAATGTGCTAGTAGCTCAGCAGGACTTTCCAGAATTAGCTCTTACTACAGAAAAGGTTGGAGACCCCTGGGTTAGATGTTGTTGGATTTCTTTCTGTATTGTGCCTTGCTGAACATATGTAGCATTTTACACTCCTCATGCGGACAATGTGATTTTTACTGCCTATATGCAGTTTTTTATGAAAGAGGGTTTGTTTTAGAGAAGAGCCAGCCTGTCTCTTGGAGAACTTTCTCTCTCATACCTGGAGAGCAGACCTATCTCTCAAATGTATTGAGAAAGGCGTTAAGCCCTCTTATGCTGCATCTAGGCTAATAAACTGAATACAATTGACCATATATTTGCCTTCTGTAATTATTTTATACAGTTCTAATCAACCTTCATTATTTCAAATCCTACTCGAGAAGGCTTTTATTTCCTTGAATATGCTGTTCATTTTGTTGACAATCCTTATCTGTTAGGGGCACATTACCTCATATACTCTTGAGTCTAGCACTGCCTCTGATCCTGCGTGGGCGCTTTAACATAGATTATCTGATAGGATAACATCAACACAGTCCAGTTAGTGTCCCGTTATATCACTGTGCTATGCAGCCAGTCATGCCTCTGTGCAGTGGCGCAGCAAGGTCAAGTGCCCGGGGCGGAACATTTCTTGTCACCCTCCGCCCACATTGAAATAATTAAAATAAGGGAAAAAAAGATAGTTAGATATTTTGTTTGCCATTTTGTCAGCCCCCTCAGTAATGACACCCAGGGTAGCCTGGACCCATCGCATCCCCCTTCCTACGCCACTGCCTCTTTGCTCTGGAGTGATGCACAGGGGCGCCGGGAACCCCTTTCTTTTGCAGTTAAGGGCTGAGTGTCACAGGGTAGTGTGTAAAGAAGAAAACCTTTAGAACTTGTTGATTCGTTCTTTGAAGTTGATTACACTAGTCTCCAAGCTTAAATTCTTAAAAACACTTTAGAGAAAAGCATGGTAGAGCTGTGGAATTGGGGAACGCGTGCAACAAGAAAGCATGAAAAGTAAGACAGGAAAGAGGGAGGGTGGAGAGAGAAGGATGGATGGAAAGGTGGATGGAGAGATCGATGAGGGATGGGTGAGATAAAGGTGAATGCATGGACTGCAAGCTGGCGAGATGAATGGAAGGAATTGTGGAGACAGATGTGTGGATGGATGAATGCATGGATCAATCAAAAGAAAAAAGAAAGGATGAAGAGGAGGATGGAGGGAATGAAGGATGGGCTATTCAAAGAAGGATGAATAGAAAAAGGAAGTATGGCTGGAGAAAAGGTTGGATGGGTGGGTGGAGGACTTGGAAGCAGGGGTCTTCAAACTGGGGGCGGGCTCTCCTGGCAGGTCTCAAGTGATCCCGGGGGCAGGGGAGTGCCAAGCTGTGGCCAAAAAATGCATTATGCTGATAACAGTGCTTAATTTTCAGCATCAGCAGGAAAACATGAGTGGCAGTAAACTGCTACTTAATGGCCATGACTAACATCTTTTGTCATGTTTATCCTGGCTGATAAAAGGTGTCAAAATGGAAGGGACTCCAATATTCTTCAAAAGCCCCAACCCAATTTCTAATAATCACACTGTAGATATGTTCACACCTTAGTAAGGCCTGCCTGACTGGAATAGTATGTTTGACAATCATGTATTTGATTGCATTTTTAAAACAGAAACAGATCTTAACTGCAATGTTTAAATAAGTCTACACATATTTAAACATTGCCCGTTTAATAGAATAATTGTGGGGGAAAAATTAGGGGGGCAGTGATTATTTTTTCTTTATGGGGGGAGGCATTAAAAAGTTTGAAGATCACTGCTTGGAAGAGAGGATGACCAAAGTCCAAGGGAGACGTGGATTGGCAGTTTGGGCTGGACTGTTCCTGTGAGGCACAGGGCAAAGACTGATTTGCATATAGCTGTGTCTGAACTTGGGTAGCGAAGTGAGCTAAAGAACGATGATGGATGCAACCCTGGTCTGTGACTGGGGGTTGAGTGTCTGAAAAGTTTCAGCACTCCGTCCATCATCTCCTTGTGTTTGCTTTGTTCGCCCTAAGTTGGCAGGGTATGCCCAGACGTGGGTCCCTTGCTCACTTTGCCACTGGATTCAAGCTAGCCTGGCTGATATGGGGTGTTACCCCGAAATCAGTCCCAAGGTGCTTGTTTCTGGTCCAGGGAAGACATGGCTTGGCAGTTCGGGCTGGACTGTTCCCATGAGGCACAGGGCCAAGACTGATTTGCATATAGCTGTGTCTGAACTGGAGTGGCAAAGTGATCTAAAGAACGATGATGGATTCAACCCAGATCTGTGACTGAGGGTGAGTGTCTGAAAAGTTTCAGCACTCCGTCCATCATCTCCTTGTGTTTGCATAATATCTACACCAGGCATCTCCAACTAGTAAGTTACCACAGCTCTCCAGCTACCTGTTAGTAGCTGTCTTGTGTGCAGTCCAGCCTTCTAATATAGAAGTTTTTGCTTGGTGGAAATATTATTTGTAGACCAAAGCTAAAAAGCATGTATTCAACCCGGCCGGCCTGGGAACCAAAACCGGCCCTGGCAAACAGCTCATCCGGCTCCTTGGGGGAGTTCCAGTTGGAAGCACCACTCCCGTCACTGTTTCAGCTTTTGTTACAGGATGCCGATATTTTAGCTATGCTATATTGGCACCATGTAACAAAAACGGGCCCCAAGGGTCCAAAACAGGCCGCCACCCTGGCGGCCCACTGGGGAAACGCCTGGTGTCTGCAACGGCCAGTCTGGCCCTGGTATTCAAGATGAAAATGTGTATATTTGCAGAACTCATGAGCTGATGTTTTGCGAGAAAATAGTTATATTTTCAAAATTGATTTAAAGCTAATATTTGAACTGGGAGAGATTTATTACTACTTTTATTACTTTGTTGCCAAGAGGATTGCAGCAATGGCTGTTATGTATTACCTTTGTAGATGCATTCCAAATTGATAGTGGTATTTTACTTTACTACTGGCCACCCTGCCTCGTCCACTGATGTGATCACTGCTGACAATTTTGGATGGGGTGGTCACTATCACATCACTAACCTTAGTAGTTCGAATGATTTTCATTGAATCAAAGTAGCTCTTATTACAGAATGGGTTGGCAACCCCTGATCTAGACTGTTCAGATATACACTGTCCTCTGTTATAGGTGGCAGTCTTAAAAGTTGATGGCAAAACAGCATTGTGATGTGAAATAAATTACTCCTACCCCCTTTCCACAAAAAATAGCTAGAAAATGGTGCACAGTTTATAATGTGAACATACATCTTCTACTAAGAAACGTGAGCACTAGGACATACTTCACACTGCCTTTTTATGAAAGTGACATGCAAGGTAAAAGCCAATTTTTTTTGTTGCAAATGTTTATAACTCACTTGACAGATTGACATGGGGAAGGCAGGGCATAGGCAACAGCTCTGCAGGCATCCTTCACAACCACAGCATGGACATCACAGGCACCAACAGAGAAGCTCTGCCAACAGTCAGGCCTAGCCCAGGCAGCAGCAGTGCTGTACTGCTTCAGAAACACAGAGCACGGAAAGCATGGGGAAAAATTATGCAAACATGCATCGATCACATCGCAGGCAGCGGCTGTGCAAGCACATAGACCAGGCATATGATCCCTAGCCGCTATGAAGGTTCCCTTCCTTCCGAAATACCTACAGTCGCTAAGTAGATAGAGCAGCACATAGGTGCATCGAATTTATATCAGGACTTCGGGGGACCACACTTGTGCTTGTCTGTCTCCTTGCAAGAAGTGGATTAATGAAAGCAGAAGCATGAAAAGACATGCCAGTGCTCCCAAAACAGCCAGAGCGATGTTAATAACGTTAACATCCTGAAATAAAAGCCTCTAATCAATGGCAAATAAACTCCAAACATTAACATGAACCTCTCACCTCTCACTAGTTCTTGCGCTATGTATTTGTCGATATTGAGTGAGTGATGCCAGGACTATGGGATTACGAGTTGAACCTCTTAAAATGGAGAATAACTGTGCAGATATGGAATTATTATGCAGTATTGTGCAAGATGTTCCCTTTTTAAGGGGTGTAAAGCACACATTTACCATGGCTGTGGTTCTTCTGTGTGGCACCGGGTGAAGGCCACGAGGCAGGTGGGGGTAGAGAAGATAGGGAAGGGGAAGATTAGTTCTTGCCTAGGGCATTGAATGCTCCCCTTGTCAGAGAAAAGAAATTTGAGTGAAGCGGGGACTAGTGTTGACTGCTGTAGCAGCCAAAACCTCATGTGATTTTATCAGCCGATGACAATATGTCTGCACTGAAATGAGATAGTCCACCGAGGCAATAGGATAAGATAGGGCTGTATTTACAAGAGCAAAGGAAATGCTCGCAGAAAGAGCGTGCTAGTGCATGGAGATGGGCAAGGCCTATTGCTTGGGATTCTGCAGCTTTTATACAACTTAATGTAATGGAGAGCACAAGTTGCTACAGGTTGTACATTGCTATTTGTCTGTTGTGGAAGAGTGCAAGCCACGTACACTCCCCTCAATGCAGCATTGCCATATACTTCTATGTATGTTTTTATAGTTCAACCACGGAATTATTAAGCTTTCTCAATCTCTTTCTCCTCCGATGTACAGTAGATAAGGTTTGCACCGCGTAAAGGGCCCCATGGACATTAGGGTTGTACACAAAGGCCATTATAGTTCATTTACAATTGTCCAAGTGCAAAAAGATCGTACATTGCACATAACTTGCGTATTATTCCTTACTGTACCACAGCATCTTTGTTAACTTTTGTCTTCTATGTATCTTTTTTAAGGAAAATGGGAAAGGGCATTATCTGTGTTTTTACTTACGATATTTGGGAGACTTTAGTGTGAATTGGGATGTGTTAGTAATTTTACTTTCACTTTCACGCATTTTCCCCATAATAATTTGAGTAAAATATTTATTTAAGAAATAGGTAACATTTTGGGATATCCCAAGTGGTAGAAAATACTCAACTCAAAGTGTGTGCAAGATGAAAAGTTAGCAGTAACTCCATAAGAAGAAGCTGTTGAACAGACCCCGTGGGCAGTGGCCCTGGTTGCGGGCCTATGGTGCACACAGAAAGCAGAGAAAGCAGTGTTTCTCGCTGCCTGCAATCTGTTACCTGCACTGCAGACACAATGTAAGCAGGAACTATAGCAGGAGGTGTTGAACAGATCCCATGGGCAGTGGCCCTGGTTGCAAGGGCCTATGGTACACACAGAAAGCAGTGTTCTTCACTGCCTGCAATCTGTTACCTGCACTGCAGACACACTGTAGGCAGGAACTATAGCAGGAGTTGTTGAACAGATCCCATGGGCAGTGACCCTGGTTTGCAAGGGCCTATGGTGCGTGCAGAAAGCAGAGCCACTCACTGCTTGCAACCTGTTGCAAGCACTGCAGAGACATTGTAAACAGGAACTGCAGCAGAAGGTTGTTGAACAGATCCTATAAGCAGTGGCATGGATTGCAAGGACCAGGGAGCGCCCAGAAAGCAGTGCCTCTCACTGCCTGCAACATGTTACATGTACTGCAGAGACATTGTAAACAGGTACTGCAGCAGAAGGTGCAAGGGTATTGCTTGGCTAAATCAGCCGCTCCGTCAGACCGGGAGGGAAAACAGCGATCCAATGAGTTTACACCGGACGAACAGGGAAAAAAATAACAACCACGGATGTCGGCACACCAGCCCTAGAAGATGGTAATAATCTTGTGAGCTACTGTGGTGGAGAAAGGAAGGAACTAGCCATCTGAGTCTGTGAGCTGGAGGCAGCACGGAAGAGAGAAAATGGCGCCACACAAGAACGAAACCAAAACCACTGAGAAACTCTTAACAGCGTAACAAAGGGAGACGGGCGCAGCACTGAAAAGTCAAGACGGACCCAGCCCCACAACCCTGAGCGAGCGACACAGCGAGGAACGGGTTAAAGGGCAGTGAGCAGCGAGTAGCGGACAAACAAGGAAGACGAGCGTAAGGAGGACGAGCGAGCATACGGGCAGAGCAAGACGGACCGGCATAATGGGGGAAAAGGAGAAACAGCCGGCGCGATACGCCATGCGAGGCGGGGGAATAAGCAGACTACTTACGACCTTATGCCCTCCCGGTCGCGCAGCGGGCGGGCGCAGCGGGCGCGCTGTTGGCGCGCCAAAGGCGCGCCTAGGGCAAGCCCGTCTGCGCCCGTCTGCGCCAGGACCGGGCCTAGGGCCATCCCCCCTGTGCAGTTGTCTATCCACCATTCTGGCTCTCGTATTACTTACACCTCGGAGCAACTGAAGCAGGTTAACACATCAGTACTAGTACCTTGTTGCGGGCCGCTGCCATTTGCAGATGTCTACCAGGGTCTACGTACACGGTGTTCAGCATGTACTTTTACTTTTTCTGCAAATTGCACTTCTTCTCACCTCCCTCTACCTAAGGTATGCACCCCCTATCGCGCCGCTCTTATAAATGCGCGTTCTTTACCCAAACATAATATGGAAATTTTGGAGCTGATTATCAATCAACAACTGGACATTCTGTTTGTCACAGAAACCTGGGGTGATTTATCGTCAGGTCCGGACTTCTGTGCAGCATTACCGGAGGGTTTTTGTGTTACCAGACTAGATAGACTGTCAGGCAAAGGTGGAGGACTCGCTATAATTTATAAAGATCTATATTCTATTAAAACGGAACCGATCTCTAGCCTGAACTGTGAGGCACTTATGTATTCAATTGCTCTTAACAACAATCAAGCATTCAAAGGTACTCTCCTTTATCGACCCCCTGGCCCTCGTAAACGCTTCCTCACAGTCCTAGATAAAATCACAGAAGCCCTGATTGGACCTTCGAGCTATACCATTCTCGGAGATTTTAACTTCTACCTAGAATCGCACAGCGACAAGGACACGGTTCAACTCATTTCCGACATGTCAGCGGTCGGTTTACACCAGCTAGTCTCAGGTCCAACTCACCAAGCAGGCCACACCCTAGATGGCCTGTTTACCAACAGTACCGATATATCAGTGCTTGAAGTGCTCACCTTACCTTGGTCAGACCACGCCGCAGTTATCTTCAGGCTCAAGGCTCACGACCCTATTTGGCCATATCCCAAGGCACATACGCCTCAAATAATTCGAGATTGGAAACATCTAGATACCCCGTTTCTTACCGATATCCTCACCTCATCCCCTTACGAGTCATCCTCTAATCCCATCATAGCCTCTAACAGCTATCAAAATTGGCTTCTGGATGCTCTTAATGCAGTAGTTCCCACCAAATCTATTTATCCTAATCGCTCTACTCCTTCGGCCCCTTGGTTCTCTGAGGATCTTAGACTGCAGAGACAGCACTGCAGGAACTTGGAGCGACGGTGGCGCAAACTCTATAGTATTCAGGACAGACAATGCTATAAAGACGTCTTAGCCATCTATAAGCGTTCTATAATCTATCATAAAAGCGCGTTTTTTCGATCTCAAATCGAGTCTGCCCAAAACTCTGCAAAAAAATTGTTTCAAGTGGTTACCGCTCTTTCAACGCCCCCAGTAGCCCCCCCAATAGAGCCATCTCAACAGCTATGCGATTCCTTAGCCGATCACTTTGCCTCCAAGGTCATCAATATATTTTCGTCCTTCTCCTCCTTACTCCAAACAGAGGGACCACCCCAGGGTTAACACCTACCTTTCCCACTCCATCCTTTTCCCTCTTCGTCCCTGCCACGGCAGAGACCATCAGTAGATACGTGTCTACTATCCGATCAGGTTCCCCTCTAGACCCCTGTCCTCCTTCGGTACTAAATCGTCTCCCTGACGCCATTACCTTACCTCTCAAAGACATCTGTAATGCCATGTTTCATACAGGAGTCTATCCGGAGATCTGGAAAAGAGCAGTTATCAAGCCCCTATTAAAAAAACCTTCTCTGGATCCCTTGCAGCTAGCGAACTATAGACCTATAGCTTGCCTCCCCTTCCCGGCCAAGATCTTTGAATCCCTTATGAACCACCAGCTCTCGGATTATGTCAACCAACATCACTTATTGGATGATACCCAGTTCGGGTTCAGGCAGGGTCATGGTACCGAAACGGCATTGATAAAAGCAGCAGATGAAATCAGACAATACTAGATCAAGGCGGAGCAGCGGTCCTCATACTGTTGGACCTATCTGCCGCATTTGACACGGTCGATCACTCCATCTTGATCGACCGTGTCGCCGCCTCGGGGGTCAACCACCGAGCTAAGGATCATTTGGCCCCCTTCCTTGCCAACCGCTCACAATCTGTTAAACTGGGTACATTCTACTCACCCACTTTCACATTGCCGTGTGGAGTACCCCAGGGATCATCGCTAAGTCCGACACTATTTAACATCTATGTGTCGGACTTGGCGAGGGTCATAAAATCTCATGGCCTGAGCTTAACCACCTATGCGGACGACACCCAACTGGTGTTGGCCGTTCACAAGGATGGGGCAGCGGTTGCCTCGAGATTCCAGGATGGCATGCGAGCCATCAGCCACTGGATGTCGAGGAATTGCCTAAAGTTAAACTCGGATAAGACCGAGGTCATGATTTTTGGCAGCCTCTCCCCTGGATGGTCTGACAACTGGTGGCCACATGACTTGGGCCCCCCTCCAGATCCAGTCACTAAGGTTAGAAACCTTGGAGTCTTATTTGATGATAAATTAACATTCTATCATCATGTTAACACAGTGGTCTCTTCCTCCTTTCTGGTTCTAAGAAAAATCAAAAAGCTGCTTCCATATCTACCAACAGATGCGGGAAAAACTCTTATGTCCACCTTGGTTTTCTCCAAATTGGAATACTGTAACTCTCTCCTGCTCAATGCTCAAGAACAGGTTTTAAATATATTACAGTCTATCCAAAATGCTGCAGCCAGGGTCTTACTTTCCACTCCCAAGTTTCACTCTATTGCTGCGGGAATCCGGCAATTGCACTGGCTACGTGTCAGATGCCGCATTAAAATTAAGGCGCTTTGCATTGCCTATAAGGCAATGCACAACTCAGGACCACACTACTTAAGAAAAGCTTTCGCAATTTACAGCCCCCTCAGACCCCTTTGTTCATCTCTGACTTATCTCCTACCAGTTTCTCGCACCAGGACAGTCTCCTGGGGAGACAGACGCTTTCAAGTGGCTACGGCGAAACTTTGGAATACTCTCCCTCTTGCTATCAAGACCAGTCCCACACTTATCATCTTCCGAAAGCAATTGAAGACCTGGCTCTTCGACCAATGACCTCCTTCTGTGTACTTTGTCCTTTGGTAAATCTTAGGCGCCGAGACACCTTCGGGTATTTGTGCGCCATACAAAATTAAAAAACATAAACATAAACAGATTGACGGAAAAAAAGGAAAAAATAATCGCCAAGATCCGGAGAGGGTAACGGACTCAAAGCGGGAAAACCTGCAAACCGAAACCAGGAGGTGGAGCTCAACGAACAGCCGTCATTTTAGGTGAGAGTAAGCAACGGTCTAGTGTAGCTCAGCTAGAATCACAGATGCAGCAAGGCAGCGGGAGAACAAAGGGCAGCAAAACGCTAAGCTCCAACACACGAAAAGAAGCAGTGCAAGATCGGGGGACAATAAAGATCAGCCGCCTCACGAGAAAGCAGCGAAACCGGCCGCAAAGCCTTAACACGGGCTCACCACGGGCCGCAGGAGCTCACCACGGGCTACAGCGGTCGCCCGACCACAGAGGCACAAGCGGAACTAAGGACAGAACCGGAAGGGCGCAGAGCCAAAAGAGCTGTGCCAAGGGCACAAAGAGCGAGTTGAGAGAAGGCAAGAAAAGGTGATCCACCACAAGAACGGACCCCGCCACAAAATCCCCTCAAAACCCCCACTTACCCACAAAGTATAACCGAAGTGGCGCAGCAAAGCGGGAGCACATCTAACTAACGCACAGAGGGACCACGCGCACCGAGGGGAAGGGCAGGTGAAGAGGGAGTCACAAGAATCTGAACTAACTGCACACAACATAGTGCTCAGCGCTCAAACAACCGCGCACACCAAAGCGCTCAAGTGCTCTTGCAACAAAGAAGGGGGCAGACGCTACTAGAACAAGAGAACTTGCACACACTGAGGAATAGCAGTAAACCATTAACCAGAAGGGGCGGAGAGAAGGCTGAGAAGTGTGGTTATGAGGTGAACAAGAGAAGACAAAATATACAACCAGCTATTACCAAGGCGGACAGAACCGCAGCAACAATACCAACCAGATCAGACCCACAGGTGTGGCCTAACCCGGGACCCCAAACGATCTCAGCGGAAATCAGCTAAGGACCACATACCGCTCGACGCAGCTCCTAGAAGAGGAAACATTTTTGTCCTGCAACAGGTGAAGAGAGGGCTTGCAAGCATGGCGGGAAGTGAAGCAAGAGTGGAACAGCAATTAAAAAAGAACAAGGGGGAACCCACAATAACATACTCACCAATCAAACAGAAGCCTGACATGAATGGCACACTGGAGATGATCCTGAAAAAGCTAGATAATGTTCATGACCTGGCCAAATCTACCAAGCTGTCTAGTGACGCTATCTGAACTAGTAGTAGTAAGGGCTGATATGCACGCCACAAACAGCAGACTTACAGCCGCGGAGCTGAGAATAAGTGACATTGAAGATGGGGACCAGCAGGTAAACAAAGACCTAAAGGCTCTAACCAAAGCTACAGCAGCACTCCAAAAACAAACAGCGGAGTTGGAAGACCGGAACAGAAGGGGAAACATAAGAATCCTTTGCGTGCCGGAGGGAGTGGAAGATAAGGCAGGGTCTTGCCTGGCCTTTATCGAGGACATGCTACCTAAAATCACAAACCTCAAATTGGACCAGCCCTTCTAGCTAGACAGAGCTATAGAGTCCCCACATTCAGGTCAGCTGCAAAGCCAGTGGCGCGCCTAATAATATGCAAACCACTAAGATCACAACACACAGATGCCATCTTTACCTATGCGCAGAAAAACTAGCACATCGCGTGGAATGGCCAAAGAATAATACTAACGCAAGACTACTCAAAGCCAACAGTGGACGTCAGAAAGAGCTTCCTGGCCCTATGTGACAAGATGAGGAAGAAAAACAGATACCTGGAGGGCCCGACACAACAAGAGATGGAGACCTCCCTGACAGGCACCAGCAAGAGAAGGGCATCACCGGAACTGAGAGTGGAATGAGCAATATACCAGACCCTTGCAGACCGACGCGGGTAACGTACTATAATACAACCGGAACTACCTCATAACCATATTGACCTCATAACTACCTCAGGAACTAGGTGCTTGGACATAGCCCTACGGGGCAGCACTACCCCACTCAGCCGTCACCTGAGTTCTTCTGATGGAGAAGAACTCCATATCCTTTTTGTTTACGCTGCTGGATATGCATAGGGGGCGGGGGCAGGGAGGTGACATACACAGTTGCTTAATACTGTACGTAAAGAGTTTCAAAGTGGCTATATATATATATAATCATAAAGACTGTATCAGAGTACTCGAGGGAAGGACAAATCAAAAGAACAGTAATAGGAAACTCACGGGGAGACGGAATGGCGATCCTGTCGTCACACGTTCAGCATGCGATGTTTTTATGTAGGGGTGGTGGGGAGAGAGGAGGGTGAGGGCGGGGGTTTCAGCGACCTTGTCTTGCTTTCTTTTATCTTTCCTTTAGCTTCCAGTCTGTTTTCTCCTTCTTATATTCTGATATTCATATCTCTGCAGAAGAAACTATGCTATGACCAAAGCGAGAATGGAAAACGGTAGGCCTGAGTCTGGGGCAGGAAAAGGTCAGGCATTGAAACACAGCGGGATGGGGGTACACAACGCACAAAAGCTGGAGACATAGAATAGGCATAACAGTGCTTAACCACCACAATCAATGACTCCCACCAACAAGCTTAACCTATCATCTGACCTAAAGATAGTCTCCCTGATTGTCAAGGGCCTCAACCATCCAGTAAAGAGGAAAAAGATACTTGCCTACCTGGCGAAAAGTAAAGGGGATGAGGTATTACTACAAGAAACCAAAATATCTCTAGAGGATATCAAACTAGTGAAAGCCAACTGGATTTCGCAGGTGGCGTGCTCACTGGGAGAAGGGAAAAAGTGAGGGGTAATTACACTGATAAATAAGAGCTCCACTCTAACTATAGAAGCACATCAGCATGATGTGACAGGCAGATTACTAATAACACACTTGAGAAGGGGGGAGGAGCTCATCCACATTGCAAACATTTACGGCCCCAACACAGACGACACCAAGTTTTGGGAGGGGGTGTCACACAGGTTAGACGATATACCGCAGAACGACCTCAACGTGGTGGTAGGAGACTTCAACATAGCTCTTGACCACATACTCGACAGACAATCACACTGCCACTCCCAACCCTCATGCCACACTAAAGAATATATATGCCAGATTCAACCTCAAAGACCCATGGCGACTCCAACACCCGGACACCAGAGACTATACCTTCTACTCCAACCCGCACAACTCGTACAGCAGGATAGATTACATACTAATTACGAGCCCACACACACATTTAATCGAACACACAGACATACCCCGAGGCTACTCTCAGGTCGCTTGTGCATCAGCCTCAAGTTGAGCGGGATCCACAATGAAGATATCCCCA
The DNA here is from genome assembly GCF_964261635.1 of Lissotriton helveticus. Lineage (NCBI taxonomy): Eukaryota > Metazoa > Chordata > Amphibia > Caudata > Salamandridae > Lissotriton > Lissotriton helveticus. Next base: position 1,836,961,227 of record NC_136065.1, on the reverse strand, counting down.
AAAGATGGCGCTTTAACAGTGACCTCTTGACCGACCCAGTAAACAAAGCAAAGATAGAGGAAGCCATTAAAGAATACCTTACATTCAACGACACACAAGAGACAGACCCCACTACATTATGGGATGCACTCAAGGCGATAGTCAGAGGCACAATAATCGACATCAAGGCCAAAATCAACAAAAGCGCCAACCAGCTACTGAACCAACTTGAACGGGACATTTAAAGGCTAGAATCAGCACACGCCAGTGTAATACAGACCCCTAGCTTCCTAACGGACATCACTAGGAAAAAGTACGAATATAATAAAATACTGAGCGAGAGAGCCGGAATGTGGGTCAACAAATAGAAGGCCATCAATCTTTGCGAGTCTAACAGAGCGGGCAAACTTCTAGCTTCATATCTAAAGCGCAAACAGAGACAATTCAACATAGCATCTATCACAGACTCACACAACAAAACACACACAAGACACAAGGAAATCCTACGTACATTTAAAGAGTTCTACCAGAACTCTATAAAAACGATCAGACCTTAAAACCTGGGGGAATGCACAAAATGCCTTGACAGACTTGACCTACCAAAACTAACGAATGAGGAAGCACGAAAAGTAGGTCAAGAAATTGATACGTCCGAAATTGAGATGGCGGTTAAATCGTTGAAGGACAACAAAGCACCAGGCCCTGATGGATACACAGCCACCTTTTATAAAGCCCTTCTTCCTCACCTAGAACCCACCATGAAAAAAGTATTCAACCACTGTGCGGAGAATGGTATAGTATCCAAAACCATGTCTGAGGCCAACATAATTGTAATCACAAAAGAGGGTAAAGACGCACTATTGCCCAAAAACTACCGACCCATATCTTTAATTAATGTGGACTGTAAAATCTACGCTACAATTCTGGCGGCAAGACTAAATCCCATTTTGCCAAAACTAACAAGTAACTCACAGGTAGGCTTCCTAAAGACCCGCATGTCAAACGATAACACTAGACTCCTATGTCACATACTGGAACATACCAGCAATTTAACAGAACCGGCGGTGGCTATCACCCTAGATGCCGAGAAAGCATCCAACAGAGTCTCATGGGCCTTCCTGGAACAGTGCATGAACTCATTCAACCTTGGGGAAGCATACATAAGGAAGGTACTGGCTCTGTACGAAGACCCCAGAGCATGCATTGTCGTTAATGGGTCACTTTCTGAACCCTTCAAGTTACAACGCGGAAGTAGACAGGGCTGTCCCTTATCCCCCTCACTATTCCTCCTGGCCTTGGAGCCCCTTATGAAAGATATCAAGGCTAACGAAGAGGTGAAGGGGGTCAGAATTAATCATGTGGAAATCAAGCTAGCCGCCTACGCGGATGACATCCTGATTGTGAGAGAACAACCTGGGACCTCCATAGAGAACCTGATAGACAATATAGACACATACTCAACTCACTCAGGATACAAACTCAACAGGGACAAATCTGAATGTAAACCCCTCAACACCACCAGAGACACCCTAGGGAACTCGGCCTTGCAAGGCAACCAGGGTTCATCAAATACCTAGGGATCCAATTCGGAAACAACCTTAGATCCTCACTAGATCAAAATGAGAAACTACTGCTAGAGAAAACAAAGACTCTCCTGGAGTCCTGGTCCCCCAAGTTCATAACCTGGTGGGGCAGAATAGAAACGATTAAGATAATGATTACCCCAATGATCAACTACTTGCTAAGCATGTTACCACTTTTCCTCACTGACGATTTCCTCCATGAAATGGATAACCAGATCAAGAAATTCCTATTGCGAGAGAAAAAAGCGCAAATAAGTATTAAAAAACTAAGGCTAGACAAAAATATGGGAGGCTTAAATTTAGCAGACTACAGAACCTACCAAACCGCCTTCCTAGCCAAACAGGGAGCTTACTGGCTGACATCCTCCAAAGGGTACACACCTGTATGGCTAACAATCGAGCATGCCATCATAAACAACTAAAACCCACTGACTCTGCTAACAGCTAACAAACACGCACGCCTCCAACCCAATATTCAAAAACACTAAAATTGCACTACTCAAAATAGACAAGAAATGGAAGCCAGTGTAAAGAACTTAAAATGGGAATCCCTATGGGCCAGCAGCAAGATTAAATACAGGGGGAAGTGCCTGCCCATGGACGCATGGGAAAACAAAGGCATCCCCTACCCAGCTGGTCTGGAGGAGGAAGGCAACCATGTTACTTTTGCAATGCTAAAAGACAGACATGGGTTACCAGAAATAGAGTTCTACAATTTTTTTTAAATAAGAAAAGCCCTCACAAAAGCTAAAATTGCGCAGCATACACCATCAATGATCCAATATATGTCGAAACTCAACAGATTAGGACACCAGGTGTCACACCTATATAAACGTCTATGCCCAAGCGCCACAAAAATTAATGATAAGCCATCGAAACTACTGGGCAAACCAACTCAACACCCCACTAAGCGAACAGGACCTGGCTCAACTCTGGGCCTCCCCCTCACTTAACAAAATCTCCCCAGTGCTATCCTAGACAAAATTTTGGCTACTTCACAAGATTTACTGGACACTGGCTTGGCTAGCCGCAATAGGCCTCAGGGAAAACAACACCTGCTGGAACCGCAACAGGGAAAAGGGGGACCTAGCCCACCTCATCTTCTACTGCCCCAAAATTAAAATCTTCTGTGAAAAAATCTTCGTCTTCATAAAAAAAGTGATGGGGTGCACACTGAAGCCAGAGTTCTCTACCCTTACCACCGCATTCATTACCACGGCACTTGACTCACAACACGACAGGGATCTGCTAGACCTACTACTGACCTGAGCAGTGAAATTGGTCCTATCCAATTGGAAGAATACAGCAAAGAAATCTTTCAAGGGCTCGCTCAATTGGGTGACATACCTCAGGGGCGCTGATAGCACTGCACTACACAACTCACCCTGGAGACCAGCTACTAGGGGGATGGGGAAACTGCTGGACGAGTATCTGGACCCCTATGAACCTCCAAGAGACCCCTTGGAGGGGGGCGACCGCCTGCAAACCAAAGCAACACAAGCCCAGAATAGGCCAGGCTGTTGCGAAAGTAGTTTTTCTTGTAGACATCCTTTTCTCTCCCTTCTCTTTCCTTTCCTTCTCTTTCAGCTGTCCTTAATCTTCTAGCAATGCATCAGAATGATGTACATTGTAACACGTATATCACCTAAATGTAACCAAAACAACTATAACCGAGAATGACTTGTACACTGTAGCAGAAATGCGAATGTACATGTATGAAAACTCAAGAAAGTACTTTGAAATAAAAAAAATTAAAAAAATAGAAAGCAGTGCCTCTCACTGCCTCCAACATGTTACATGCACTGCAGAGACATTGTAAATAGGTACTGCAGCAGAAGGTTGTTGAACAGATCACACGGGCAGTGGCATGGATTGGAAGGGGCCAGGGTACGCTCAGAAAGCAGTGTCTCTTACTGCCTGCAACCTGTTGCATGCACTGCAGAGACACTGTAAGCAGGAACTGCAGCAGGAGGTTGTTGAACAGATCCCATAAGCATTGGTGTGTATTGCAAGGGCCCAGGGTGCGCTCAGAAAGCAGTGCCCCTCACTGCCTGCAACCTGTTACATGCACTGCAGACACACTGTAGACAGGAACTGCAGCAGGAGGTTGTTGATCATATCTCATGGACAGGCGTGGGTGGCAAGGGCCTATGAGGCGCACAGAGAGCAGTGGCTCTCACTGCCTGCAACCTGTTACATGCACTGCAGACACTGCAATCAGGGGCTGCAGCAGGAGGTTGTTGATCAGATCACACGGGCAGCGGCATGGGTGGCAAGGGTCTATGGTACGCACAGAGAGCAGTGGCCCTCACTGCCTGAACCCCGTTCCATGCACTGCAGACACTGCAATCAGGGGCTGCAGCAGGAGGTTGTTGATGAGATCCCAGGGGCAGCGGCCTGTGTTGCAAGAGCCCAGTGTGCCCCTCAGTGGCTACAACCTATTGCATGCACTGCAGCAGAACTCTTTGAATAATTGTTGTGGGTTGCGCTCTGAGTTACAGGGGTTTAGGATGGCGCATCTGGTCATCTGTAATATACGCTGCAGCAGCAATCTATTCAGGCACTGCAGCAGGGGACTGACTGTACTGCGTGCAGCGGTCTGAGCTCCGGGGGAGGGGGGCAATGATAGAGGTGGAACACCGTCTCATCTCGTGCACTTTTCGCCTCTTGTGCACTGCATGGACGCTGGTATGCAGTGGCTGTAGAACAGGTGGCCTGAGCTGCGGAGCGAAGGATGCAAGTGGAAAGCAGTGCCCCTCACTTCCTGTCACTTGTTACACACAGCAGCCGCCCGGCTGCACGGGGCGAGCACTGCAGCAGTGACGGGCAGTCCTCGGCGCTGCTCGCAGGGCAGGGGCGGCTCTGCAGGGCCTCTCCTCCGGCAGCAGGTGCGGCGGCGGCGGGCCGCAGGGCCCCTTTAAGGCGCTGGGACCAGCCCCAGCCTGCCCTGCTTCCTGCCGGAGAGGAGCTTTGGGGAGGCTGGATATGTAGCTGCGGGGCTGGGCCGCGCTCCTGAGTGCAGGTGGGGGCTGGGCGAAGGGCGGGGGGCCCGGGGAGTGGGGAGGGAAGGAGGCGGGAGGGGTGAAGTGGAGAAAGGGCCGGGCACAGGAGTGGGAGAAGGAAGCAGAAAGAGAAGGTAGCCGAGGGTGAGACGGCAGTGAGAGGGAAGAGTGCAGGAGGAGAGGGGGGCGAAGAGGGGCGTGAGGCAAAGAGTGGAGAAGTGGAGCAGCAGAGGAAAGGAGAAGAGAACACATTTAGAGTGAAGTGCCTCAGAGAAGGGCGAAGAACGAGGGTCAGGAAGGTGCCAAGAGTGGGGTGGAAGTGATAGAGAAGGAAGCAAGCGGTCAGAGAGGGGCGCGAGGCTGACAGACAAGAGGACAGGTGAGGGGGGGCACTGAAAACAAGGAAGGAAGCACGGGCGAGAGAGCGGTGCGGGGCAGCCAGGTGCACGGGGGAGCAGGCTAGACGCAGGGAAGGGAGTGAGACCGACCGTGCCCCAGGTAGGGGAGGCCATGCCTCGCCGGAGGTGCCCAGCCCCCGGGCCCGCCGCCCTCCGGGCACTCCTGCAGCTGCTGCCGCTGCTCTCCGGATGCTGCGGGTCGAATCTGGACTGGAGGTTTCCGGTGGTGAAGGAGGGACCGACCCCGGAGAGCTTCTTCGGCTTCTCGGTGGCTCTGCACCACCAGACCGAGGGGCAGGACCGATACCTGTGAGTACCGAGTGTGCCCTGTGAGTACCGAGTGTAACTAGAGTGAGAGGTACCTGTGAGTAACGAGCACGCCAGCTGTGCATGTGAGAACTTCATATAACAAGGGGGAGAGAGACTTGTGGGTACCGAGTGTACCGGTGAGAACTGATATAACTGGAGTGGGCAACACCTGAGTACCGATTGTATTCGTGAGTACTGAATATACGTGTGAGAAAGGAATATACCGCCGATACCTATACGTTCTGATTCTAGCGTGGGGTGTTACTTGCTAGTATTGAGTACCAGTGAGGAGGTGTCTCCTAACACCTAGTTTGCCAAGGATGAGGAATACCTGCGAGTACTGAATATACCAGGCTGGTGGACACCTGTAAGTACTGAGTAAGCTGTGCCCTGCTAGCATTGAGTGTACCAGGGGCGAAGAGTACCTGTAAGTACTGAGTATGCCATGGAGGTGCCTGACATTAATATACCAGGGACATATAACACATGCACGTAATAGGAACAACAGTGATGCGCCGTACATGAGTACTGGGTGCACTAGGAAAGGGGTTTACCTGAGAATACCAAGTGTGCCAATAATGACAAATAATGCTCTCCTCCTGCAAAATGCGAAGAGGGCACCAGTCTCTCATATCTTCCAAATATTCATTAACTTTGGGAAGGATGGGGGCCCCTGGTTGAGGCGCCCCTGAAGGGTCGGCGGCCCCCCTGCGTCGCGGGGGCTTAAGTTACACATCTGAAGCCAACGTGTGCGAGTTCTGAGCATAATGGGGGCGTCAGCAACACTGAGAATAGAGAGGGCGGAGTATACCTTTCAGTGCAGGGCACACATATTGGTGATTGCAAAGTATATCTTGCACCCAGCAGAACCCTTGTGAGTACACAGACACCTGTGAGTATAAGGTATATTTTGAACACGAGGGTTGTGTAAATCAGTAGTCTGGGCACTAGGAAATCCACTGGTACAGGGGTCTCTGTGAGGACTTAGTACAGATAGGCAGTGTGTAACCGGGTAGATCTATGTGAAAGCGTGTGTCCACAGCTGCACGGTGGGAGATCCACCTGTGGGACCAGTGTGAAGGCTTGTCTGCCAGATTGAATGATACTTGCCATCAGACGAATACCTCTATAATGTGCCACCTCTTCTCATCTGGAGGGTGAGAGTACAGTGTACGAATGGGCAGGGCTGCACCTAGCAGGCCAGGGAGACGGACTCCATTCAGTATCTACACTGGATGTCTCCTCAGCCACGCCAACATCTCTTATCCCATGTACACCCCCAGACTCATCTGTCCTTGAGGCCCCTGTCACAAACGCGCCTCACTTCTTTCCGGGCCTGATGGCGGGTCCGCCTCAAGGGTTCCAAAGATGCACCTTGCACCTCCAGATGAGGCCTTACACGCTTCAGCAAGGTTGGTGCCAAGAACACAACCCTGAACACACTGTGCTCATCACGCCCCAGTGGCTGCCCTTGAAAGTGGGAGTATTTTGAGGTTGGGCTGTGGTGTGTGCTAAGCTCTGTGCTCTGGACCTCCCCAATAATTTGGTACAAAAAACTGACTCTCTCATGAAGCCTGTACACTTTGTGGAGTTTGAACTTCCTTTTTTCTGGAAATGCCTTTCTTTAAAAATCAGTGAATACTTTCCAAATCTCTCACAGGGAGTGAGAGATTGGGATCTGGTCAAACCCCCTGTGTATGGATTACTCATTCATTTTATATATGTGTATCTTCGAATGTGGTATTTACGGCTCAGCAGATATTTCTTTTTGTTCCTGCATATATCACTGTAATGGGTGATTTCTCACACAGATTCTTTTGTAAGCACATTATTTTAAAATTGTGCATTTGTATGATTTGTAAAGCACTATGATGTCGCAGGTGCAATCCATGCTACATAAAACTATTTATTACAAATGCTGTTAAATTTACCTGTGTACAGCGAATCTTGCCTCATAAGAAAGTGTACCTGGTTATACTAACGGAAAAAAAAAAATATGACTGCTGTGCTGTCTTAATTGATGCCTTCCGCCACCATACGATTGCTCCAGGGTGCATAAATTGTGTTTGTGATGCGTGCCAACAGGACATTTAATGTGTGCAGAAAACACTTTGGCGCATAAACCATTTTGGTGTGGTGAACTACAAACAGACAAGAGAAAGTTCTAATTAGGGAGAAACTAATTTCCTTAAAAGCAGAGCACCATGTGGGAACATTCAGTTTGTGGAACTGAACAATAACAATTAAATTGAAATGCATATTTTATTAATGGATAAGGAACTCTGGGCTGCACGTGTGGTCTCTGTCAGTGCTTGAAATGGAAAAATAGAAGTGCAGCTATCCTGTACCAGAGTAACTGCTTGTTTTTGAGAAGTGCAGGTACTCTCCAAGTAAAAGTATTACGTCACTCTTGAGAAGTGCAGGTACTCTCACTCACTAAATAAAAAGGTGTTGGTGTTTAGTACCGAATAGTACCGGCCCTTTTAAAGATCTGTCCTTGTCGTCTTGGTTGAATGGGCTTATGAGAAAGGGATCGGTATAACAGCGGGATAATGTCATGGCCTAAGTTGGAGGCGTGCTCAACATCCCGTCCATCATTTGTTGCTGCAGCATCTTTCACCGTAAGTGGGAAGGGTATGCCCAGACGTGGGTCCCTTGCTTGCAGTGCCACTGGATTCAAGCTAGCCTGGCTGCTGAGGGGTGTTACCCCTAAACTGGTCCTAGGATTCTTGTTTCCGGTCCAGGGAGGACCCGGCTTGTCAGTCCGGGCTGGACTGTTCCCATGAGGAGCAGAGTCAAGACTGATTTGCACATGGCTGGGTCCAAACTGGGGTGGCGTATTGAGCAAAAGAGCAATGGATTTAATCCAGATCTCTTGACTTGGCGTACATTTTTGATTTAATCAGCATTCCGTCTGTCTTGTTTTGCTGCAGAACAATACAAATGGGCAGTAAGTCAGCTAACTCAATGGCTTAAGAGCAGTAGAATGTTTGCATACCGCCTGAGGTTTTGTGCGGTCCCTTTCTGCTGTAAGTTTCTAGGTTGGTGAAAGTTGTTATCACTAAGGCGGGAGCGCCTGCATTACCCTATTAGAATTTTGTGTGTCTTTGAAGTTCATCCTTCCCTACTTGAGGTCTGGTGCTCAAATATAATGCAGAAAAGCAGAGCAAGCTCTGTGGAGTGTGCAGAGTAACTTTAGTTGGAGACACTGAAGAGATTTCAGGGCCAGGTTAGCATGAGCATCTCCCTTAGGTATTCGACAGGTTTTGTTGTCGACTATTTGCCAATTGGAGCTGTTCAATTGATTGTGTGAGCATGGCAAAGGAAGGGGGTGTTACTTTTCTGTAATTAACGCACGGGTGCTGTTTTAGTGCGTACCCACTGGAAATGGTAGATTATATAATATTATGATATACGTCTGTTTCTATTGAGATTTCGCTCAAATAATACACAGAAAAGTAAAGGTGACAGTCCTTAGTAATGATGGGGGGCAATAAATTGCCCCGTCAAGTAGCTGAGGCGATGCGTAAAAACTTCTAGATAAATACACAATATTGCAGCCTGGTCATAAATAATCCCAGCGGTTACCAGAGAATGGACTTTGTTTTCTATGTGAATGAACCATTTGACGCATGAAGAAGACAAGAAGACTTAACAAATAGATCAAAACATGTTCTAAATAAATACAATTGCCTATAACCATCAGCTACATTTCTGACCATCATTACCGAGTAGAAATTGGTATGAAATCTGGCTGTAAATATTTTTAGTTTGTATTGCCTTCTTGTATGTGTATTGACAATGGATTTCGCATTCAGTGCCTTTTGTTCGATGCTTTGACACATACGTTCTGGAATGCTATACTTTTCTGTTCTTGTGCTCGCTATGAATATGATATGGGCGAGCCGGTTCACATTGATCACACGAGGATCACTGTGTACCTGTATGCACAAACACGCCCACTTTTCTTTCACTGTTTTATCTATGTGGTTCGTGAGTGCCTGGACTTTTGAAATATCATATTTTACTACCGTGTCGTTTGTGACATCTTTTTTTTCCTTCAAATTATTAATGGATGTTTGCCCTTTTGTTCATTTTCCTTTTTGCCCCCTTTTTTTACACTTTGGAAAAGTAGAGATTACATGTATTTATTTTTATGGAGTAGTGTTATTATGTAGTGTCATTTCCGCGATGTACAGCATGGAAGGATGTAAGTGCAACAAAGAACAAAATTATGTAGCGCCCTCTTTGAGCGACTCACTTGTAAGCACTAGGACTTTTGAGCCTTTTAACTGTTTTGGACTGGATTTTCTGGTGAATAATGTGGTGCATGGCAGAACAAGATACCTCACAGTCACTATCCAAGCGCCACCAGCTCCACACACTGCCATTTTGCCCCCAACTCCACACAGTGCCCATGTACTGCAGGTTCCTCACACTGTCCATCCATGCGTGCCCAGCTCCACGAACTTCCATGTGCCCCACGCTCTCCACACTGTCCATGTGTTCCATGCTCCTCTCGCTGTCCGTGTGCCCAAGGTCTCCCCATTGTCCGAGTGCCCCCCCACAATGTCTGTCCATGCTTGTCCAGCTCCTCACACTGTCCATGTGCTCCTTGACCCCCACAGTCACTGCCCTTGTGCCCAGATCTCCCCACAGCATCCATCTGGGCTTCTCATCATGGGTGGTCCGATAGGTGCAGTGATCTTTAGCTCACCCGTTGGGAGAGATAAGTATCACCCTGTTATGGGGTTGTCTCTGATAATGGGGAATAACAGGCGGATTCTGTTGCTTACTGCTACAAAATGTGCCTGCCCAGCTAATTACTGGGCATTTATCCCCTGATACATTTTGGTTGGTTTGCAGTATCAGCCACCAAACTCCTAAAGTTGGTATGTGCAGTGACCACGCATACAGGTAGTATCTGGACGGCTGGTAGCGAGGGCCGCAGTGTCCCCGTCTCCCTTGCTCCTTCTCACAAGTTAGCTCCTAAGTGCCTCAAACTGTCTTTAAGGGCTTAAGTGTCTCATCCAGTGTGTTCATGGGCCCCTAGTGCCTCAGACAGCCTCCTTGGGCCCAAGGTGTCTCACCTAGTTTGTTCATGGGTCATGGGTGAGTTGCTCACTGAGTCCACGGCCTCTCAGTGCCCCGTATTGTATGTCCATGGACCCCAGGAACCTCCCACTATCATTAACAGGCCTCGGGCTCCTCACCTAGTCTGTCCATGCTTCCCAAGCCCCGTACACAATTTGTCCATGGACTCTTGGTGCCGCACACTGACTTTCATTTGGCCCTCAGTACCTCGCACTGTCTTTGTGGGCCGAAGTGTCTCACCCAGTCTGTTCATGGGCCCCCGAGAGCCTCACACCATCCTTGTGGGCCTAAGTCTATCACTCAGTTTGTCCATAGACCCCCCAGTTCCTCACACTGAGGCCTAAATGCCTCAGATGGGCCCTTCAGGGACTTGTATGTCTCTGGGCCTAAGTGACTCATGCATGGGCCCCCAGTTCCTAACACCATCTCTATGGGCCTGAGTGCCTCACCTAGTGTCTCCCTGGGCCCCATCCCAGCTCCTCACACTGCCTGTGTGGGTCTGAGTGTCTTAAACTGTCTGATCTTGGTCCCCAAGACTGCTCAAGAGGATGGAAATATATGAAAGTTTGTACATATGGCATATGTTGGCTCCACCAGCCACAGAGATGTTCCATGGTGTAGAGAGAACATTGAGGAAGGAAAGCGAAAAAAATGAAACTCTATTTTATTACAGGGGAACTCTCTAAGAGTAACTGAAGCTGCTTTTCTACTGTACACACACTGCTGGTTTGTGTTATTTTTCAGTGTTTACAAGGGTTTTTGGAGTGTGTTATCGCGAGTGTCAAAGCGTTGCAGTAACCAGCATCTGAGTCAAATAACACTCATTAATGTAAGACGGAGCAGCGGCCTACACTGACCAGCCGGGATACAAAACCTGCCGCAACAACCGACTGAGCTATCTTACTTGGGGGGAGATTGGTTACTGGCGAAGGTAGCAGTGATACTTATGAGTATTGGGGGGAGAAAGAGTTAATCCTAACTGTGAGTAATGGTGAAGGAGGGTAGCCATACTGTGAGTACTGGGGGAAAGAGGGGTTAATGAAAGCCATAAGTACGGTGAGGGAGGGGCAGTGATACCGAAAAGTATTGGGAAAATGACAGGGCTAGTAATAGATACAACTACATTGATGGAAAGGGAAAGAATACATTAGCCCAGGAGAATAATACCTGTGTAATATAGGTGTGCAGAGATTCTTTTTTAGACCAGAGATTTGTTAAGTTGACATTTTTCACCCTTTACAAAGGTTGGAATGTCACTGTGTAACAGCTGTCGTGCAAAGTGTGTTTTTATGCTGCACGATATTTTTCACTAGCTAGCTAGTACACTTTAAGAACACTAGTTTTTTTAAACCTAAATATAGCTTGTCCATTACCTTTTAGTTAAATGAGGATGACCTAAGTTGACAGAAATTTCAGCATTTTCCCTTGGTATTGACAAAAGAAAAAATGCAAACTCTGCAAAGTTGTCAAAAGTACTATTAGGTGCCATGGTTGATTAAAAAAAAAAAAAAAAAATCAGCATTGCAAACTTCTAGTGCTGGTAAAGAATGGTGGTAAGTTGTGATACCTGTGAGCACATCACATGTTAGTAAGTATCTGGAAGGAAGGATTGCGGGCATCAGTTTGCTTTGGAGAACCAATGACGGGGCTGGAGAAGGAATGAGGTGATTGGTTTAAATTGTATTTAATCCTAGACCTCGCCGCTCCATCACAAGCTGATTTTGCAGGTAAACAGTGGGATAGCGTTTGGGGTCACCTGTGCCATGTCAACGCTGCAGCGCCCCCTTCGTAGCGCCGCCATAGCACGTGTCCAAGATGGCGGCGGCGCCTGTGTTGGAATGGGCCTTGAGCGCACGTGGGTCCCGGAGTGAGCTGGCGCCGGTGGGCTGGATCAGCAGCAGAACAGGTTGCGGGCGGGAATCCCGCCAGCTCTGGGAGCTGCGGTCTGCAGGTAAGCAGCGGCTGCCAGGTGCAGCCCGTGCCAGCTGCAGGGCCCCACCGCCTGCCAAGGCCAGGGAGCGAGCAACGTCACTCAGCGCTTTCACTGCTGTGCTGCGGCAGGCTCCGGTTAGGCCCAAATCCAGATGTAGACTCAGTAAATGTCAGCCGCTTTTAATATTGGGTGACGTAAGAGAGAACACAAAAAGCAGGTAAACCCTGGAAGGGCTGTAAGAAGGGTCTAAGAGATGTGAGAATTGTGTAGACACGGTCTGGAAGAGGTGAGAAGACAACTGAATGTAGGGGGTCTCCTCAAGTGTCTGTGAGATGAGAGCGGGGACACGTTCATGGGGCTGTGTGAGAGCGGGCCGAGTGATGTGAGAACAGTTTGTAAGCAGTGTATGTAGGGTTGTGAGTCAGGGTCATATGAGAGCTGTGTAAGTTGGGCTAAGGGTGGCACGTACCAACTTTGCATAAGGGGTTAGCGTGACTGTGGTATGTGACGTGGGAGATTAGTACACGAGTATGTATCTGTTATGTATTGAAATGTGGGAGATTAGTACAGGAGTGTATCTGTGTTATGTATTGAAATGTGGGAGAATAGTACATGAGTAGGTTTCTGTTCTTGGCATCTGTGCTATGTATTGAAATGTGGGAGAATAGTACATGAGTAGGTTTCTGTTCTTGGCATCTGTGCTATGTATTGAAATGTGGGAGATTAGTACGTGAGTATGTTTCTTACCTTGGCATCTGTGCAATGTTTTGGAATCCTTTGTGTAACCGGTGGGTTTATGTGGTCGGCCTAGAACGTGCAATATAGAGGGAAACTAGGGTATTGAATTTCCACCTGAGTGGTGTTCTGTGTGTATGTGATGGTGTGTGCCTTGAAGATGGGATTATGTGTGTGGTGGGCTGTGTCTATGGGGAGGCCTGGGAGCCCACCTCTCACCCCCCCCCCCCCGTACCTCCATTCTCCTTCACTCCTGTGCTGGGGCCGAGGCTTGGCCTGTCAGGCATTCCCCGCATTCCTGGCTGTATAGAGTGTCTGAGCTCAACCTGCTGCACAAAAGCCTTTCTTTCAGCACCCCACCCCCCCTCCCCCGAGGTAGAGGTGGCCTGCTAGAAGCCTCGACTGCCTTGGATTGTTCCCTCCAAGCCCCTTCCCAATATAGTACCAGACAATACAGTGCTACATTAGAACAACGTCTTAATGTATATGTTTACCGAATGTTTGCACCCCTCATTTTTTTCACACACTACACCACTGCTTCAAGGCTAGGGGTGTCGCAATGGAGTGGGGGGGTGGAGGGGTGGGCATCCGGGGCAGTTTGGTCTTTTTAGGGCCCGCTCTGCCACTGGTAAGTCTATTTATATATCACCAAAGCAAACCGTAGTGAGTGTTTACTTTCTGTTCAGGCCACGGCCTTCATAGCCGCAAAGACTGGTGCCTGCCCTTTTGTGCCACTAGTTGCTGCCCCTGGGCTATGAAGGTAGTGGCAGGAACAGAAAGTGAATGAGGGCTATATGGAGCCTGTTAATCTTGTGCAGTTTGCACTTTTGCCCTTCCTCACAACCCCTTCGAAGTAATAGAGGCTCTTGAGGGGTTAAAGAGGGGAGAATATGATACCACTCTTTAGTGCTATTGGGCTTTAATGGGCGATGTCACTTTCATAACCCCTAGCATTATGCCAACTTGATATCCATGGTTTCCAGTTTGTTTATTCATTGAAGTTACATGGTTATTTTGTATCACGCACGTCACGTAGTGTCCAACTTAGGTCTAAGAGGACTGGATCCATGCCAGATTTTCAGGATATTCATATAAAGTAAATTTACTCTTGTTGAGACAATCACCATATTTGACGGCTGCCCTCACAGTGCTACGCCATCTGCATTATTAGGACCTTTTCCGCAGACTGTATGTACCTGTTGCCATAACAACAACAACTTTTTGCCATGATTTTGGTTCATTCACAAACGTTTGGTTCTGAGATGCACACCAGACTTCACCAACGTCCCTGAAGGAGAGTTAATTTAATGACCCTCTCAACTAAGGCCATTTGTGGGGCTTACAGGTGTGCTCATACTGAGCAAACAGTTTCTTTTATTTCATAATATTCAAGGGTGGCTCCTCCACTGAGGCGGAGGAGCGTCTCCCCACTGCTTTTCAGCACTTCAAAAAATGAAAACTAAAATGATAATAGCACAATGTTATCACAGAGCAGGAGAGGCATGGTTTGGCACTTTCTAAGGACCAGGCGCCCTGCAACAATCACTTTTGGCGCCCCCATATCACAAGACCACCTCTTTGGATTCTCTCCCTACCACCTGCGAAAGTGCCCCATATCTCTCCCATCATAAGATATTGCTAAACACAGCGCCCCCGAGGTCATAGCGCCCCCCTCGGCAGGTCAGCACCCAGTGCAACTGCACCAGTCCCACTGCCCTAAAGCCGGCCTTGCTAAGGGTGCATAACTGTTTGGCCGTCCGCCCTTGGCCATCCAAACAGTAATACGCACTTAGCATGTTCTCCACAAGGCTGTAATGACAGCCCAGGGGGGGAACATACCTAGGCTCTCAGTCCCTGTCTGAGTGCCGGATCACGGCACTCTGAGCAATCACAACACTGCTGTCATGGTGACAGCAGCATCGTGATTGAAGCCTGGGTGCTTCGGCTCACACAGAAGCATAGGACTCAGAAGAGGCGGCAGCTGGCCAGCCGGTAGGTAAGTGATGTGTTATTTTTTTAACCCCCCGCTCTCCCTCTACCCGGGAGCAGCAACACTGATAATATTGCCAATAGAGACTTTTGTTTCCCCTAAGGAGATTGCCACAACACCGACAATTAATTATTTCTAGATAAATGTATTCTAGGACCTCTTTGGGGTATGTCCAAGATTGTTGTTTTGTTTACTTGTAGGGACTACAGAGTACCTTTCTGTGCCGGGGCTGCTCCTCCGCTGTGGCGTAGGAGCATTTTCCCACTGCTTTCAAGCAGTGCAAGAAGTAGAAACTTAAATGATAATAACTGAATGTTATTATCATTTATGTAGGTGCTGCTTTGCGGGCGGGTGGGCAGGGCTGCCCCTGCTCTCGGAGCAGGGCAGGGGAGGAGTGGTTTGCCCACTCCTAAGTGCGCATTGAAAGTTTCATCAGCACTCTCTGGCCACCCAAAATGCTCACTTTCCCAGTTCTGCATGCAGGCCGCATTACAGCCTGCATGGAGAACATGCCCGGCCCCACATTCCTGGTTGAGCGTCGAACCAGGATGCTCAAAACCAATCACAATGCTGCATTGTTGTGTTGTGATTGGTCAGGGGAGCCTGGATGCCTTTCAATTGTAAGGCTACTTTGGTCAGTGGGGCCTGGCTGTGCTTCCTGTTCGATGGAGGAGCAGGAGTTGAAACTCTGGACCCAGCGGCAAGGTAAGCTAATTATTATGCGCAACCACCTACAATCGCGACCCCCTGCGTAACCCCCCACCCACTGAGACCTCCGCCTCGCCACTTGCGAGCCATGCTGGCTGCCACTGTTTCTGTGAGTTCCAGGCTTTGTTGTATGCTTTACTGTGTAGTCTACAGACAAACTAAATCAAACCAAGTACTCAATGGCTGCAAAATTCATCCCCACTTCTCCTTCTAGACAGCCAAAACACTGCCTTCTACCCTCGTTCTGCCCAAGTTGAACTGCTGCAACAGCTTACTAGTTGGTTGTCCTATATACTCAATTCGTCTATTCAACGAAATGCTAAACTGCTATTAGAGTCTTGTAGAACCTACCTACGCTCAACATCCTATCATCATTGACTAAGCCTGTTATCTGCAAATAACAAGACTGCTTTCAAACTACTAATTCTGTTTTTAATGCCGTCAGTGAGCTATCATCGCCCTGCTAACTATCTCAAATGCCAGCAGGTGCGCGCCTTCTCCCAGCCAGCCAAAATGTCCTTGCTGTCCCAAAAACTCCATGTGCAGCTTACTGATTCCACTCTTTTGAGCTGCTGAGACTATACTTCCGGGGCCAACTTCTATCTGAACTGCGCACCATCTCTACTCCTGGTATTGTCAAAACCACATTTAAATAATCATATATTTGTGCTCAAAAGTGACCACACCGAATGTACGGTAATTCACTTCTACACTTCCAGGACCTCCCAGTATCCTTGACCTAAATAGAAAACATGTTGATATACCATGTTGTATAGCCAGTTTATTGACCCTTATTGTCTTGTTTATAACACAAATAATGTATCTGTTACCCAAACTGTACTCAGCCTTTTTACTGTGGTTCTCTTGCTATGTGCAGCGTCTCTTGTCGAAATGCTAATCACTTGCCAAATAAATATGTAATTGAATACATTAATTACAGGGTCTTACTGGTCACCATCCATTATAATTCATCACTAAATGATCCATTAATCTATCCTATCATTTACATAAAATACCCATCAAGATGAACTCTAAACAAAATGAAAACAACCGAATATAACATCAACAGATTTCTTTGTCTCTGGTCGACAAAAGTCTCAGAAGTTTAAAGGGTAGGCCAGGTCTTGAAAGTACGAAGGAGCCACACGTTCTACACAAATACATAAAAAATAAGACCGCATTAAAGGAGGCTTTCTTAAAATAATTGATGTGCCTTGGTGGTAGACCTGGTGAGGCTGGGACAAATGACTTTCCATTCAGCGATAAGGTAATTCATGTGCTTAATAAGGATGGGCTCGGGCAGCAAGCACCCCACTTTCACCCCTTAGCCATGTTCCAGTGAGTCAGTTCTCCCTGTGTCCTACCTGGACAGGAATGCTTAATTACCTCCCAAAGCATTAAGAAGTTTCAGTAACAGCCCGAGGTGCCAGACTGTCAAAAGCCTTTTGGAAACCCTCTAGGCAAGTGCTTTCTTTGTGGTTACAGGGAATATATGTTTCCATTAGCTCAAGCACAGTGTAGTTGTGATCGGCTGCTCTGTGGTTAGCACTGAATCCTATTTGACTCTAATTTTAAATCACTATTCCCTAAGGAATATGCATATTCATGCATTTAAAATGCTACAAAAACACTCCCCCATTGTATCTCACTGAGAAACAACAGACACATTAATGTACTTCAACAGGATGGTTCACTGACACAACATTGATGTAAAAAATATAGAAAACCGAAATATCGTCTCCTTTACTTAAACTGGTAAGTAAAAAAATATAGACTAAAAAACATAGATGTAAAAAATATGGATGTATAAAATATTGACATATATAAATATAAAATAAAATCATATATATTAATGATATTAGATATTACATTTAATGTTAAAATAAAATACATTTAATATTCATTTCAATAACGTATAACAAATAAACTTAACAAACTAAACACAAACATAATTATTTATACATATATATTTACTTTAAAACAATTAATAAACTATTTTTAATTTATGTTAAAAGTTTGAAATATAAAATAAAAATATATATCAATGATTTAATATTAAAAAACAAAAATCCATAATAAATTAAAACATTAAACTATAAAAACATATTTAAACTTAAATTTCACAATACAGTCAGTGCAAAAATAGGGAAAGTGTTGGATAGCGGAGGGGTAAAAATTACTATTCCCACTCCAGTGAGAGCAACAGTAGAGAAAGTGCTGGATAGTGGAGGGGTAACATGACTATTCCCACTCCAGTGGGTGCAAGAGTAGGGAAGGTGTTGGATAGCGGAGGGGTAAAAATGACTATTCCAACTCCAGTGAGTCCATTAGTAGGGAAAGTGTTGGATAGCGGAGGTGTACAATTTACTATTCCCACTCCAGTGAGTGCAACAGTAGGGAAAGTGTTGGTCGTTTTTTGTAGATCTCGCTGCCTATTATGCAAATGTTAGATCCTGATTAATTTAGTGCCCAGTGACCAAAAATTCCTCACAAGCACACATTTACATGTCACACACCCACTTATCTCCTAATCTGCTATGAACACAAACCCAGTTCACTCCTAGAAGGTAGTACTGTATATACACATCCCTGCAGATTGCAGGAAAATTAGTACGTGCATGCGCAATTTCTGCTGCACTAGCCTAATCTGTGCATAATTTGCAACACATTATGTAGAATTTCCAAAATTTCCCTATTATACCACATTGCATATTTATCTGCCCTTCGCAACAAAAAATTTGCATGAGTGCGTGGTAACAACGTGAACAATCAGAATTCAACAGTCGCTGTTTGCCAATTTCCATTTTGCATAATGTTTTTTTAATTTTTCTGAAATTTCCTGTAATTACTCAAAGCAAGTTGTACAGATTTTGCAAACCCTTAACAATAACATGGCTTCCGTAGCTAGCGATTTGGGTCAGCCCACAATAAGAAAAACTCCCCAACTAGATCAATCATAGTATGTTGGAGGCCACCCCCTTTAACAAAATGTTACAGCTCAAGGGACATGCCTATCGTTTGGGTCAGCAATATCATTCAAAAGCCCTTTAATTAATCACTGTATAGTATTCTTATGTACATCAGGCTTGCTCTTTATTTTATTTATAACGTGCACATAGTGTCCAGCAGTTCGAGCTTCAAGGCTTTCAGTGGTCACGCGAAATGGTGGATAGATTACATCAAATTACAGAACTCTTAAGTGTTACCGTTACACCATCTTGAGTTCATGCTACTCTGCTCTGTTTTGTACTATGTAGCTAGATTATTTAAATGCATATTAAAGTGCCTGTGGTAGAAGAAATGGAACAAAACTACTGTTATGTGTAGATCATTGCTGAACTGGGGCCACAGGAGACGTGTTTATCCAGGCCTCTTATTCGAGGTAAGCTTGCACTGCTTAGAAGTTCCCCAGGCCAGTACCTAACTTAAATTGAGATAGAGGTTGAGATAGAGGCACGCTAAAGAAGTAGAAAGAGAGAATCAGTCTATATTTTCAGGTTCTGAGGAACAGCTTTGACACCCATCATTTAGCTTCTTAAACAGAACCCCAGGACCGCTTTACTTGCATAGCGCAGCCTGCTGCTAGCCCCAGTGACAACTCATTTACCCTCGCTTCCAGGGATGCCCGGTGTCCTTCCTTCTTGTCTCCCCCTCACATAGCAGTCTTGCAGCAGCCAGTCTGCCCTCCTGACTTCTGGCTCTGGTTGCCCCTGTTTGCTGCTCCTTCTCCGATGTCACAGTTTCTGACAACTTGTCTACTGCTCCTTTTTAGGTTTTGCCTCGGCAATGCGTACGAAGTACGCATGCGCTAGCAAAATCTTATGTTTTGCTCTGTGGGGTCGGGTATCCGCCCCCTCCTCGCCCCCTCCTCCCATTGGCTAGCTCCATAAATGGAGACTAGCCATTGGGAGCCGGATCTGTCCGTCAATCCCGGACCAGATTCGGGGGCGTTCCCGAGAATTTTTCCAATTTGGTGACGTCAGCCTGTTCTCGGGAACGCTCCCGAATCTGGTCCGGCATTGAGCCGGCACACCTTGCGTTTTAACAATTTATAAAGAACATTTGTCTTAGTGTAGGCTGGAAAATGTTTATCTCATCTATGAAAAAAGTAGAAACATCCGCCATAAGAATTATTTCATGTGCCTACATCATCCCAACGAAGTTGTTCTACAATGAATACCCGGAGTGGGTGCAGGCTCCGTTTTTCAGCGCCTGTGGCGAGGCGGTGCGTGTTCCAAGTTCATTATTTCGCCTCTTCGATGCTGGTCATTTTGCAGACCCTGCGGACGGTGACCTCCAGCTACGCGGCGTCTACAGTGGCAGCAGAGTACGGGGTGAAGTGTGCCAGGGCGCCCCTCTGCAGGGAGACTCCGAGCACCAGCCCGTCGCACAATCTACCCTGGCGCGCACAAGTTAGAGAGGCCCACATCTGCTCCAAGGGGGAAACAATCCCAGGCGAACTGGAAGCATCACACGCCAGCCGCCTCCGCGCTCCTCTGGAAAATCCGTGTCCGATGCGCACAGGGGCTGCGGGGAGAAATCTGAAACCGGTGCCGTACACTGCCGCTCTGGAGAGGGAGGGACAAGTGTAGCCGAGAATACCGAAAGCCCTCGCCGCGGAACTCCCCTCGGGAGAAGGTAAAGCTCAGGGGCCCATGATACCCCGCAAACAATCCGCCACTGGGAGCAAGCACTAACGGAAACAGCAGCCAGGTTCACAGAAGGATGGCACGCGTAAATATGCCGAGCACACTGATCCACAGCATGAAGTCCGCCTCCAAAAAACTAAAAAAGAGACGGTAGAGTGAGTACATCCAAGCTAAAATACAGTCTGATTTACAATCCAAGAATTCTCCCAAGGCCGGTTATTTGCATGATGAGGGCTCCGTGCGGTGTTCGCTCAGCAGTCGGAAGTCATCGACCCTTGTGTCTTTCCACCTGCAGGGTGCCGACTGTGCTGATGTGTGTTTACGGAAGGCGCCGATGAGAATCTTCCCCCCCCCCTTTCAGGATGGTAGGGAGCGGTGGAAAAGTTCCCAGAGGGTCCATTTTCTGTCAGAAACCTATGCATCCTCGCTGGTTCTCTGGCTATGTCCCACGAAGGCAACTTTTATTTTCAGCCATCGCCTTTGTTTGCGTAGCATCGTCTTGGATGATGCACGGCGCTAACTGTACCAAACATTCCAGGCATAACATGCATTTTAACACTGAATGTGATTGTCACAAGGCATTGTTAAACGTTTAAAAAAAAAAAAAAAAAAAAAAAAAAAATCAGCACCCTGTGCAATTACAGACTCAAGTAACAGTTACTTTAAACGCAGTATTAAAGGGCATGCATTACGTGTACGTATTGTTTACAACCTCCACACCGACGACTAACACATTTAACAACTTAATTTAGCACACTTCTGTTGCACGTGTTAATTTATTTAAGAGCACTTACTCCAACAGGAATGTTATCTGTTGTGTATCATGTCCCAAATAAAGACGCATTTTGAGTTAGATTAATGCAATTAGAGTTCCGGTTACACGGGACAAAGACGTGATCTAAACTAACACATAATTAACTGTGCATTGTGTTGGCATAAGACACATCTTAGAATTGACCCCTTACGAAACACACTGGACGCTTGGGATTCACAGCAATCTCTCGTCGCGCCTTGTGCCTGGAGAGGGAGGGACAAGTGTAGCCGAGAATACCGAAAGCCCTCGCCGCGGAACTCCCCTCGGGAGAAGGTAAAGCTCAGGGGCCATGTTGTAGTTTTATCACATAGTCTGGCACACCGCAGGATGAATGTAACCGCAACCATTTACGGTAAGGAGTGCCCGCCCCCCCCGCAGCCCGGGGGAAGAAGGAAGACGGCAGCCCAGGAGAAGAAGTATGGCGGCCCACGCGGGGCTCCCGTGGCCTGGAGGGAGCCCCGGGAGAAGCGGAGGACGTTGCCGGTCTCCCATGCTGAAGAGGGAGACCGGAGAAGTGCCCAAGAGATTGCCGCCGTCGCAAGGAGCCCCCGCCAGAGTGCCCGGTAAGTTAAATGGGCTACCGAGCGCAGCAGCACCACCACCAGAGGCTTGGGGCTCGGAGCCGCACCATGGTGGACCTGGGCGGCTGCCCCAGGAGACACCTCTGCGAGCCCCTGCCGCCCAACTTTAACAAAGGCAAAACCATTGCATTGTAAATGCTTGTTTAATTATTGTGAAAAACTGTATTGTATTGATTATGGTGGTTTATTTTGTCTTTTCTGTGCCATCACTTCCCCCTCTCTTCATCTGTTTCCCACCACAACAGAACTTCTACGTAGGCTGCACTTACGTCTTTCTGTCCACATCAGCCATCCTATTCCATCCATCCACCCACCTCTTGTCATCTGTCCAAAGTCACTGTCAGCTCGACACAGGCTGTTCCTGACACTTTCTCAGACAATAACATGTTGCGACAGCAGTCACAGCTTTTCTGTGCTCCCTGCTCCCCACCTGCAAATGTGGCGCATGCTCCCATCCTGCACCCTCTGTATAGACTTTTCTTGCCTGCACGCCATGGCTGTTAAGTTGTGTCATAAGTGACCGGTTGCTTTTGGGTTTCGCCTACATACGGCAGTTAGTAGCCAGCTGCCTGTTGTTGAAGGACCTTGCGTGCAATATCGATACGTAGAGCAGGCTATGTGTCAGGCCATTGTTCATGGCTGGTCAACTTTCTTATACATACACAAAATAAACCGACGTCTCCTGAAGAAGAACAAAGAAATACTAAGCTAAATACGACTCTAGAAAAATATCAATGCTTTCTGTGGATTCCCATCAATCACCATACCAGGTGACAAGCTTCATCATCTGGATATCCATTGGCAGAGCTAGTACTCCATTATAGTGATGGAGGAGCTCAAGAATGTTGTTAAAGGTATAGATACTGAGATGAGCAAATGTAATATGGTCAGATGTATGGTAAAAAGTGCAGTGCAAAAAAAGTGAGTGAATGCTAAAATTGAAGCGTAACCAGACCACCAGCTTTAATCATGTCTGATACGATCAAGAGTTAAAAACAGTGCAATAAGACAGTTTCAACAGATAGCTGTAACAGCCGCATCGGTGTATGTTTTTTACATTTATATTTTTTAATCGCAAGCATATTTTCTTTTTTTCGTGTTTTTTTTATTTTTGTGACACATTCTTGCTTTAAAAAAATAGAAATTAACCATCGCTCCAGCCTGCTAAAGCTGCAGCTTTTGACTGTGTTAATGCCAGTTCATTTGCTACCAGAAAAACCTTTGGGCAGATTTACACTAGACGTGACAAAAAACTAGCAATTATCTCAAGGGGGTACCTTTGCTTGCTTTCGTGTAAAGCAGTTCAGTAATCAAAAAAAAAAGTTGAAAAAATACAATTAGAAGAATTGTGACTCTTGGGTTTATGAGCTGGTCCAAGAAATGAAATTTAAATCTGCACTCCAAATCTGATTCCGGCCATTATTTTCCCAGCAAATAATGAAAGTTACAGACTATTCCATTCCAGTGTGGGGAATAACATGCGGGGCTGGAACTACTGGGTCATATTCCACATTATTTCTGATTTTATGCCTAAAATCGAGCTTCTTAACGCTGCCTTTACCAGTTGCTTTGAGCAGGAGGCACTTGGCAGTAGGGAGAGGTTGGCAGGTCAGAGCAGACTGTGGCATGTGAGGGCAGCATAAAGCTGGGGGAGTGTTATCTGGACATTGCTAGGGGGCAGTGCCTAGTTGGTACTGTGGGTTGGAGTAGAGGGAGATTCTGGGCAGTTTAGAGAAGAAATCACAAAATGCATTTAATTCACTGAATTGAAATGCTCTTAAGGGGAATTAATAGAAGTTAAGGGTGTCTACTCTGATTAATTGCTCTGTCATTGTCATAATAAAGTAAAGATTTGTTGAAGCATTGTAATCATAATACAAAACTTAAACATGTCTGACATTCTCAAATTATGGTTTTATATGGTGGTGCCATGTTGGCATCTGTGAAACCATGCATAGCATTGGGGCCATCACAGTTGATATCACAGATTATATTGTAAATGACTCCACCGGTGACCTCACTAATCACATCATTGGTGGCGTCGCTGAAGTTGCAAATAATTTGTTATTGTGGAAATTCTTCTACGTTTTTTTTCTTTTTTAGGTCGAGCATTAGAGACCTCTTATATATACTTTAGTATATACTTATATACTTTAGTATATACTTATATGTGTATGTACTTTGTGGGCTCTGGAGATCAGCCTCTAGGTCTTGTCTGCTTCCGCTTAGTGACTTTTTTTTCTGTTCAGCTGCCTCTATTTAACTGTCCTGATAGAAAATGACCAGCAGAGGTCAGTAAAATACCAGAATTGCTTTCTGCTGAGGAACTTTCTTTTTAAAAATGTTCTGGCAACTGCCTCTTTAACTTTCTTGATAGAAAATGACCAGCAGATAGGTCAGTAAAATACCAGAAACACTTTAGCATTCTCTGGCTTACAGCCCATAGAAATTGTCTTCCACGAGCACCAATTGACAATAATAGTTTTTTCAAATCTTGTCTTTTCAGTGATATGACCACCGAAGGCGTTGATTTTTATATTAAAAACAGAGCTTCGGGCTATACCATTTCCCGCTGAAAGGCAATATTTCTCTCCATGTGTTCCCATACCTTGTGTGTCCCGCAGTTTGGTGCTTACTTTCTCTCCGTGTTAAAGAACAGTAGATGTTTCAGCACCCAGGCTAATGTGCTGCATAGCTAAATGCATATAAATCCCAAAGGCGAGACTGATTGCATTGCAAATGCTTGTTTGTTCTCTGTCGGACATCCAGGTCCATTTAATATGCATCGTAGGAGGTGAAAACTCCATTTGCCTTCTGTTGAAAGGGATGTTTTATGGGTATGACCCTCTGAAATGTCGTTATTACGGTGAGTTAAGTTACCATAGCTACCACGCGCCCCATAATGCCCTGCCCATAAATTCGCACAATGTCAGAGATGCTATCGCAAACGGCATAATGTGGCTTTTTGGCCAGGGCTAACACCTTTGGATCTGGGAACCATGTTCGAGTCTTGACTCCAACTGATCGTCCTGTGATTCTTGGTAAATCACATATTCGCCTCGTGCCTAAAAAAATCTGACCTTATGTAATGTAATCTGGTGCTCGTGTAAAGTGGTCTAAACCTTTGTGTCAAGTTTGCGCTCTATAAAAAGTGCAAAAAAAATGGTGACATCACATGGTATATTACTAATAACATGCTGTTGTAGGCTAGACTACTGCTGTCGTGGACTAGATATCCTAGCCGATATAGAAGAGAAAGGCTCACACTTTCATGCTCGCACTGTTAACGCCGAGATGCCTTCACAGAGGAAACCTACAGAAACTAGGTCGAATTTCCACCGCCAGTAATAGGTATGGCCGGTGGATAAGTGCAATTGTTTGTGGTTTATGCTGTCAATGGGGATGTGGCACGTGATATCTGCCACCAGTGAGGTCACTGATCATGCTGTTCCTGAAAGTTGAAAATGGGGTGTTTTTAGCAGCTTCTGTGATGTATAAATAATGGTAATATCTAAACTGTAGGTCCGGGAAAAAACAGGCCTGGCTAATGCTGATACCTAGAATTGCAGAACTCAATAAAGGTGGGCTCTTGCTCGGCCAGCAGCAGCGTGGGCGGCTTTGCATACTTTTGTACTTTTGTGCTTTTTTAGGTCTCACAGACCTAGCGCTGGAGCGCACATGCTTTATTGCCATTGATACGATTTCGGAAGGGGGACTTGAAGCCCCGCCCCTTCTTCCCATTGGCTTGCATCATAGTTCAGGCTAAACGCTTGCTTTCTATTGTGAAGGAGGCTTTTTAGTCCCTCCTTGTTACCGCCCTGTCCACTTTTGGCCCCGCCCACCCGGACTGGAACCTTTACTTGCGGCGTGATGCTGTCTTCTTTAATGAGTGGGTGAACACTTTCTTTTTCCTGCCACCACTCGACGCAAACCAGGTGAGTAAAAACTTGTTTTAATTTTACAAAGCTCCTTATAATTTGAGTTCATTAGCGCTGATGCGTGGCTTTCAGTAATTTCTTTTTACATTTATGCACACTCTACTGAATTCTTGCCCGTCTGTTCCTTCCGCCCCGTCTCATGTTTTCTCGATCGCTTTATTGCTTTTTCTCTGTCCCTTCCACCCCTCTCTATTGCTTTTTCCTCTATTATACACCCACACTCCTTTGCTTGTTTTAACTTTTTTTTTAACTTTTGTACCCCCACTCCGAAGGTATCACACCACTGGCTTGAACCTGGCCCCACACCCTCAAAGTGCCGCTCCAGCCATTAAGCCATATCCTCTTCATTCCCCTTTCTGCTTGCTCCTTCTTTCCCACACCAATCACAGGCCCTTTCTGAACAAGCGGTAATTTACCACAGGTTACCATTCAGAAGAGCGTTCCATGTCTTTCACAAACCGGGAGTCAGATTTCCTGTGCTTGGATGCGGCGCTGCAGTTTTGCGATGTGCTCCTTTCCTGGCAGGGGCATCTAAATAAATTTTTTAAAAATGCCATTCTGGAGAGTATTGGGTACTTCGAGCCTCATTAGGTTCAACAGCAGGAACGACCTTCACATCAAAATTGTGTATATTTTTATACAGAGCATTAATTTTTGCTCTATTAAGGTTCACATTTGAATTTCAACATATTCGGTGAGAATTGTTCTTCTGCGCGCTACTTATTTCATATTAACCCCTCCCACACGGGGCTAGTTCCGCTGCGGTGCAGGGGGGAGCGCCGAGCTGCTCGTGACGAGCCCAGCTCGTCATGCCGCACAGTGGAAATGTGCTCATGACGAGCTGGGCTCGTCACGACTCCGCCCACTCCTTTAGAACGCATGCACAGGCAGGGAAACAGCCCCGCGTGGGCCGTCCGCGGCAGTTATGACGAGCTCAACTCGTCATGAGCACAGCTCCATTGTGCCTCACGTCATAAGCATGCAAGGGGTTAAGTCTACACAACAGTCCATAGTTCGCAAAGAATATTTATGGTCATTTATTGTTTTAAATCATTTTACAGAAGTTGTCTAATTAATTAGGATATAAGAGAGCCATTGACGTGTTTTAAGATTTCACATAGTTGAATGTGAGCCCAGTAGGTTATGTAGTGGGTGTTCCCATATTTCTTTTATGTTTATTTAGGATTAGCTTTCACAGTCACATGTTAAACTACACAGGGTGTTTAAATGGATGAGTTTCACCTGCGCAAGCCAAAATGAGTTTATGAACGAAGAATGGGTCTGGAGCACAATTGTCTTGGCTTTATTGTGATTAAAAATGCTTGGCTATGCTCCCTATTTTGGCAGTGAAAGATGTAAAAGTTTGGGAGCAGTCAACAACAGGGAGGGACGTGAAGGGACAATATTTAAAGGGGTCCAGTGTGCATGTCCCACAAGCTGAGCAACAATAGATTGCACACGGTTCCCCTGAGGATGAGTGATGGCGTAGTGCGATAAGCTGTCTTCCTCTCTACCTCATGTATGAGGTGTTAACGTGCCTCAATCCAGCAGGGAAAGGTATCCCTTGTCGGAACTAGGGATGCCTCACACAACAGACTGGTTTTACGGCTGTTGTCATGTCACCAGTTAGTCATATCGTAACATCATCGGCTCCCTGCTCCTGCGTCAAGCCGGCGCTGCAATGCCTGACGGGTAGCACGGAGTGCTACACTCTTGCGGAGATCTTTTGTTCCTATGCCGATAGGTGTAAGGGCGTGAGGGCCCTAGTAGGTGAAGTAGTGAGCGTGAGTGAGGTGAATTAAAACAGGTTGGTGTAAACTACGGCTTAGGTTTTATTCATGTAGTACACCACCTGAAGTAAAAACGTGTGAGGGGCAGTGGGGCTGCAGTAGCTACGAGGAGTCAGTCCCATTCAACCCTCAAACTGTGAAGCGGTCAACATGTTTCATGCCTATAGTGGCAATTCTTCAGGACCAGACAGAGGTGCTCATAAACTTAGTGATTGAACTGGAAGCCCCGCATAAGGCTGAGGCTTCAGTAGTATACAACCTGTTGGGTTGTTGGATCCAGCCGGAGAGGGGTTCCTGCGTCAACGGGATACCCTGTAGGAAGAGAAGTAGAGTTCAGCTCGTGGATCAAGTCCCCCAGTAGACAAATCAGGGGGGTGTATCTTACTTCCATACCGTGAAGCAGTGTATGATGAGGTGGGGAAGACAAAGTAAAGACACTACGCATCAAGGGGATAGTGAGTCTCACTTAACACCGTTGCTGGGTAAAGGTTTCCAGCAGACATGAAGTGTATCCATAAGCCAGGTAGGTATTTAGAGGTGTAGGAGTACACATGAATAAAAATACAAAATACAAAAGACCAAAGTGACAGGATATCACGCCAGCCGGCGTGCCCCTGCACGTTGTGATGGCAGTGCCTCAGGGTATATTAGAAAAGGACTATTAGAATCAATGGAAAATCGACGGAAAGTCGAGGGACTTACCCTCACTGGTGGTCGTAAAGGCCCCAAGGCTGCTCCCGTGGGGTCTGTGCAGGTAGGGCAGTAATCTAGAGGGTTTGAAGCAGATGGTTATTAATTTATATGGACAGATGGCATCTGGGAATGGGAACGTTTCCGAGTGTCCCAACACTGGGGACAGCAAGGGGGAGGGGTCGGTCAAGGTATCAGTCCGTGGCGGGCCCCCACACAAACACTCCCGGCGTACTCAGGACAGTCACACCACCCAGGGCGGTCGCGGTCCGGGGGAGCACCAGGGCGGGGCCGGTTTGGCTCTCCTACTGGCATTGGCCGCCGACCGGTCGGCCGGCCGCCCATCACCGCCAAGCGTGGTAGGGGATATCGAGGGACGCTTTGCGGAGGGGCCGAGTCAACCCCCAGTCCAGCGGTCGGCATGCCCGTTGCGACGCCGCCCGGTGCCCCACCAATACCGACGGCCTCGGAGGGGGCCGACGCCTGAGGTCCCTGAGGGGTGTCAGAGAGAGGAACAGCACCGAGGACCCCACCATCGTGACCGGGCTCCTGGCGGTCCATAGAGTTGCATCACCGGAAAATCCCGGTCCGGAAACCTTACCTCTGTAGAGCGGGCTGGTGAAGTCAGTACCTAGTCCCACGTCCAGGCGAGCGGAGTCGCCAGAGACAGCCGTGGTTGTAGACTGGTTGGGCGCCCAGATAAGGAGTGGAAGCCGGAGGCGTGTCAAGAGGGCGGCTGCGCGGCGCACCGGTGTGACGTCAGAGCGTCAGAGTGTCGGTGCCTGCCGCCATGTTGGAGAGGGAGAAAGGGAACGTCACGGAGGTCGCTGGTGCTGCAACCATCTATTGTTAGCACAACGAGAGATCACTCCTGGCTCGCTGTATAAGGGACAGGGTGCACTGTGGGGCTCTCAGAAGTGTAGGACAACCGGGGTGCACAATAGACGGTAGTGACTCAGTGCGAAACCCTTCGGAGTGCACACAAGACGGTAGTGACTCAGTGCTAAACCCTATCGAACAGCAGTAGTATGGAAACCATGTGGTAGATGGTATAATACATAACGGGGAGCCAAGTGGCCTATGGTGACGCCCTGTGTAGTGTGAGACTGTTGGTCAGGGGATGGATACAGGCAATGGTCCTGCAGGGGTTGGGGCGGGGACAAGGAGAAATGTGGGCCCAGAGCTGGTCGAATGACTGCTGTCATCTGCTCGGTTCTGCTCCTGTGGCAAAGGTATACGTCTGTAACGAGTCTCAGAAGGCCAGCAATAAATAGGGGACCAGTTGAGTATGAAAGTAGACCCTGGGCCAGCCAGAAGGCAAGACTCTGATTGGCTGAAGTTTAAGTGGGTCCCACTGGTAGTGAGGACCTGTAAGAGGGATCACGAATAGTAGATACAACCGTGTATTGAGTGCAGTGTGCAACATGACTCTGAAAACCGTCAGTACCAGGATGAAGGAATAATGATAATGATAACGATGATAACAGTCAGGTTTAAGAGCAGATCCGTGGACAGGGCGTCTATCTAGACAATGTGTTCCACGGAACAGAGTCATTCAAACCCTCAGTGTCTAGACGGAGACGGTGTACCCATCTTTGCTCCAATCTAAAGAGGGCCTGTTGTTTTAATGAAGGATGCCATTCTAGCACAACCCATTGAATGTCCTCAGCTGCATGCCCCTTCTCTTGACAGTGAGCATATAGACGCGTTTGTGTCTTTCTACAGCGTACGTTGCTGTTGTGTTCCATGATGCGTGTTTTCACAGGGCGGGTCGTCATCCCAACGTATTTGAGTCCGCAAGGACAGGTGAGTAGATAGATGCAGTTGCTGCTATTGCAATTAGTGTGTCGGTTTAAACACCAAGTGAAGGTATCAGTTAGTTTGACAACTGTCGTTTTGGTTGTTTGCGGGCACACCACACAGTTGCCACATCGGTGATGTCCCACCACAGGGGGCAGGTCCCACAGGGTGTTCTGCGGACGGGTAGTGGTGTTCTTTGGTCGGGTGTGGACAAGCTGGTCCTTCAGGCTGCTGGTTCTCTTGAAGGCGAAACGAGGCCGTGGAATGTCTAAGGCCACAGAATTCAAAATCCCCCAGTGTGTATTCACTGTGCTCTTGATGTAGGATGAGTTTTTGGTGAAAGAAGTCACACACGTGATTATGTTCTCACTTTCTTTGCTGTGTGTTTCCAGGAGGGATTCTCTATCATTGTTCCGGGCTCTCTTCATGGAACGTTTCAGAAGTCTGGTGGGATAGCCCCTGTCTTGGAGTTTGTGCTGCAGGCATCGCGCCTCCCGTTGGTAATCGAAGATGGCAGAACAGTTTCTCCTAAGTCTGAGAAACTGTCCAAACGGTAGACTGTCCCTCAATGCCTTGGTGTGATGACTGTCATAGAGCAGGAGGCTATTCCTGTCGGTCTCCTTCTTGTAAAGGGTAGTGGTTATTCCCGTGGGGCCCAACATGATCCTCAGATCAAGGAACGGTATGGAGTCCTCGGCGATCGTCCCTGTGAATTTCAGAAAGGGATCCTGTTGGTTAATCCAGGAGCAGAAGGCATTGCAGCTCGATCGATCCCCCTTCCAGAAGATCAGGATGTCGTCTATATAGCGACGCCAGAAGGACAAATTCTCGAGGAACGGGTTGCGCTCGGGAGAGTAGATGAAGAAATTCTCAAACGTGGCCATGTAAATGCAGGCCACGCTCGGAGCGAAAGTCGAACCCATCGATGTCCCCCGTATCTGGTGGTAAAGTTGGGTGTCATACTTGAAGAAATTCTCCGTCAGGGCTATGTTGGCCAGCTCCATGATGAATGAGATGGGGGTATGGGAGGTCCACTCCTCTAATCTCAGGGTGGATTCCACTGCCTCTAGAGTGGCCTGTTGTGGTATGTTAGTGTATAAGGCTTCCACATCTAGGGTCAGGAGCAGGTCCACGTCAGTCCTACCATCCATCTCATTGATGAGGCGGAGGACATCCCGGGTGTCTTGGAGGTATGACGGTATCTTCTTCACTACCGGTTGAAAGAAAAAGTCACAAAACTGTGACAGTGGTTCCAGGAGGGAGCCAATGCCAGAGACGATGGGTCTCCCGGGGACCGGTGTGGTACCTTTGTGGATCTTGGGGAGGGTGTAGAAATATGGAGTGATGGGCTCCGGAGTTATGAGGAATTCCGCTTCCTTCTTGGTGATCCATTCATTGACCTCTCCTTCGATCACTAGACTCATAATAGATGTTGCCAGGCGTTTAGTCGGGTCCACAGAGAGGGGCCTGTAATGAGTGGTGTTCGAAAGCTGGCGTCTGCACTCTAGGTCATAGTCGTAGTGGTCTTGTAGGACTGTGGCTCCCCCTTTGTCAGCTGGTTTGATCACAATTGCGACATCATTGCCCAAGGCGATGGAGGCTTGTCTTTCAGCAGTTGACAGGTTTTGGAATTGGTTAATGTGTGGTCTCTGTTTAAGGCTGGAGAGAACTGCTCTCTCAAAGGTGAGGACTTCTGGAGGGACCATCCCATCAGTGGGGGTGAAAGTGGAAGGTTTTCGCAAGCCGGTATCCAAGTTTGGGAGCACTCTTCGTTTATTTATTTTTTCCTTTACTCTTGGTCTATGTTTCTTTAATTCTCAATTGGGTTATTCTTATGGTCGATTTTAGCATGGGGTTTATTGTTTACATGATTAAAGTAAATATTTCAGCACCATCATTCCGGGCTCTGTTCCTTTCCATTGCTTTGGTGCCTTCTTTCCCACGCCGGCCCCATCTCCCTCCCTTTGTCCCTGCCTTTTACTCCCTCCACATATACATTAATATTTACAATTCCAATAGCTCTAAATCAAACCATTGCGAGACCTATTGCGTTTTCAATGCTTGTCTTTTTGCAGTTTTATATAGCGCGGGGTCGACAGGAAGGCACTGGGGCGCTTTACATAAACACCAGTTACATTATACATTCATTTATTTGTAGGCACAGGGAGATTACGCTATTTGCTCCGAATTACAGTATTTTGAGCCGCCCCAAAGTCGGTAGCTCTTGCCCTTACGCCACACCCTGCCATTCTGCATGTGCGGAGAACTTCATTTGGCAGTCATTTATTTATCCCCGTGTCGAATCTACGCAACTGAACCGCACTCTTGTGTTCAGCATGCCCCTCGGGGGCAGGGTTCGTCAGGAGGTGTTGGCAGGCCCTGGGTGAGGAGAGACAGGATGTGTGCCTGCGCCACAGCCTGGCAGTGTCTGCTGGATCAGCGCAGGCCCGCCCACCGCGCCTCACCCGTTCTAACGCTCGCTCTTTTCTCTCTGCTATCCATCTCTCGCGCAGACATTATTCCGGGTGCAGAAATAAGCGGGTGCGGGGGCCCCCATTTAGCAAGCTGCACCCCCGTCTCCCAAGGTCCGTGCAGAAGCAAGCAGACGCCCCCGCCTTTAGGATCACAAACCCTCTGCCTCCTTCCACATAACCCACTGGCTGTCTGTCCTCAGCATCCCAAGGTCAGCGCTGCCACGAGCCCCCAGCCCCCCCTCTCGCCACCGCCCCCACTGCCACTCCCCCCCTGCCCACAGGCTGCTTGTTACATTCCATGCTCTGAGGAGGATTTCACACGCATTTCTGGAATGTCAGACGCCATCCCTGGAGAAGTGTCCCCTCGGAGCAGCTGTCTCTCAGCAGGGCCCGGGTGGGAAGGGGAGGGGTCTGGGGCGAGAGGGTGGGCATGGAGGGGAATGTATTTTACGAGTTAGACATGGCATCAAATTGGACATAGTACGTAATCCGAAGCAGCATGTCCACCCACTGGTAATTACTGTGGTTTACATTCGTCCCACCCTTTCCATGCTCACTGTGCCACTCCAGACTGGCACGGTGCAAGTCGGTCCAGGCTGAGAACCAACCAGTGGCTGAAATTAATTCAAGCCTTCCACCATCACTATTTCTTGCTTTTCTCAGTTAGATGCTGGAGGTGCAAAGGGTATGCCCAGATGTGGTTTAGTACTTGTTAGTACTTGGAGGCATATTATGTGGGAGGCGGGCTCTTCCTCTGCAGTCTGCCTCGGACATTGGCCCATTGTTGACATTGGCCCATTCTCTCAATGTCCCCTTCCACACCCCGGCAGTGTCTCTTTAGTCGTGGCAGCTGCACCCTTGCTTCCTCCCTTACTTATGGTGGTGGCTCTGCATTGACCCCTCTGGTGAAAATGGTACTCTTTCCTTGCGCCTTGGCAATTGTAAATTGCCCCTGTAGCCTGAGGTTGGCAGACATAACATCTTGAGATAAAAGCCCACCAAACTACTATTTCAGTCCAGTTTTTCAGAAGTCACACAGATTTTTTGTTCTATGACTAGGCATCATGTAAATGTAAATTGATACTTGTATAGCGCACTACTCACCCGCAAGGGTCTCCAGGCGCTTGTACGAATACCGCTGTGAACCCATCCTGGCTTTCCCTGTGATGTGTCCACTCCTGGGCACCCCCAAGGTGGAGGCCAGGCATCCTTAGCGTTGTGGGGGGCGTTGTGGAGATTAAGCAAGCTATTGCCCAGAGTTGCAGAGTGGGACTCCATGATTGGAATAAGCACCGAGGCGAGAATTATCAGGTCCGTGGAATTTTGAGCCCAAGACCCGCCGAGGCGGGGAATTGAACCCTGGTCCCGGGCTAGACCTCTGCATCAGGGTCTGCCACTCTAACCATTAAACAGGAAACTGAGTTCCACCCAAAAATCTCACTTCAACAGCAATAGACGAGTGAATAGCACGCGGACCGACAGAACCCCGAGCACTGCCTCAAAGACACAGAGACATAGGTAAGAGTATTTGCAGCAATCGAAACTAAGCGCTGCATGATAATAGCTATGACCGCTAAGTAACGGCAGTCATTGGTGTCTTTTCCATCACAGAACGTTGAAACCGACAATGATACATAACCGCTCTCAAGACCATATTGAAATGTAGCAGTGCCTGGGCCCCCCGCCGCGTCCCACACAAGTAAGCAAGATCACAATATGAACGTGCGTAATAATCGGGTACTGGTTCCGATTTGGGATTAATTTCGAAATTTTGCATCACACAGACAGAGTATTGGTGGGACATGCAATCAACTGCTCCTAAAGGTTACTCCGAGTTAGCGACCGAGCAGAGGAAGAGAAAACAAGTAGATGCCAGCGCGTCTTTAAACTGTGACATTAAACACGGTAATAAGTGCCAAAAATTTCCCATATTTATACGAATCACCAACCTTTAACCTTATTTAGGTAATGGTGATAAATCAAGTCTACCCGATGCCCCGCTTTTGAGAACAGCAGTCCACAATATCGTGAGACAAGGTAAAAATCTAACAAAGGTTTTTCCGGTTGACTAAGTAAATTAAGATGTTGGAGAAAGGAGATACTAAATGTCCCTTAATTTTACACCACAGGTATACAGCCCAGCCCTGAGGAAGAACCCTGTTAATTAAAAGAAGGGTTTGGAAACGCGTCGGCTATTTGGCTGCTTTAAATGGCGCATAACACCAAAGGGCAATGTATTTAAAAATACTCACTCGAATAAGCTGAGGTGTACATGATTCATTGTTTGTTAAAAACACTCGAATAAGCTGAGGTGTACATGATTCATTGTTTTGCATGAAATAGTGAAAGTGTAACAATTCATGAATTCTTTTTGATTTGTTTTATGTTTGAATATATCGCAACTATTTTCAATGTATGAAATGTTGTCTCTATACTAAAAGGAATGTCTCATCCTTTGTTTAAAAATGTAAATATGTCTTGAAATGTTGAAATATATGACAAATGCGCACCTTCTGGAAATAATGAAAGGAAGGTATACACCAGCTGAATAAATAAGCTCTGGTGGTTAAAACTCGAGCCCTGGCACTTTTTCTTCTTTATTAACTCTAACCATTGAGCCACACTTCTCATGGGGCGGATGTATCAATGTAGCAGTTTGCGTCCTTAATTGCGATTTTTAGAGAATCTCTATTAAGGACTCACAACATTTTTGCAATTCTTAAATATTCCTTAATTGCGTATCGCAAATTGTGATTCGCAAATAAGGAATCACTTCCCATTCATTCCAATGGGCCAAGAGGCCATAGGAATTAATGGGAATTGCATGTGCAATTTGCGAGTACCCAATAGGTACTCGCAAATTGCGCATGAAATTGCAAGGGTTCCAAAAGGACACCATGTTGCACCCCTGAAATGTGCATGTTGCACATGTGGCGTACAGTGCCACAGGGCAATTTGAAAAAAAGCAAAAAATTGTTTTTTTCGAGGAAATTGCGAATTACCTCCAAGTTGATGGTAATTTGCGATTCCTTACAGCAATATCACAGTTTGTGATGGCTACTAGAATAGCATTTAGGGAATCGCAAATTGAGATTCTCTAAATGCCGCGTAAAATAGGGAATAACAAATTTTGCAATTCCTTATTTTGTGAGTAGGCTTTTCTTTCCTACATTGCACACAGCTAAATTGCGATCGCAAACGCTGAAATTCTGTGAATTGTAGCATTTGCGATCGCAATTTAGCTTGATACATCTGGCCCTATTTTCTGTTTGGCCTCGAAAAAGCACCAGGCCTACGCACCACAGGAGGCTAAACATGTGTGGGCTGGTTCTAATCTACCAATCGTTATGCCAAATTATCAGTATTGGAAGAATACTAAAAAATACATCCAAGAAAATTATTGACTTGCATCCATATGTACAATGAATAACTTGAAATCTTACTTTGATTTGTAACCTTAGATCACAGCTAACTTATCTCTTTAATTCTTGTCTTACTTGTCTTGTGGGCTTTTAGGGGTATCACTTGTAGTTTGTAGGTTATAAATATAGAATTGTTGAGATGGCCTAGACCCCTTGGACAAATTCCCCTGCCTCTAGGTTGAAGTCATACCACATAGGGGTCTGAAGCACTACAGAAATGCTAGAATACAATAGAGCACAAAGGTGTCTCTGCTGTTTACTCTTGTGCCCTTGCGCTGACCTGTGAGAAGTGCACTCTCACATGCAGATAAGGGAGCTATGTGCTCCTAGGAATGGAATGCACACTTCTTGTGTCCCTCCCTTGCCAACACTTTCTGCCAGATTCATGAAAGGGCCGTTTTGCGAGTCATTAATAGCGATTCATAAGGAATCGCTATTAAGGACTTGCAAAACGGGATTCATGTAGGAATTGCTAAATAAATTGCGATTCCTACACATTCCTTATTTGCGATTAGCAAATTGCTAATGACAAATAATGAAGCGATTTCAAGGGTGCCAGGGGTGTCCAAAGGACACCCTGTAGCACCCCTGAAATGTAATCTACATTGGTGTTGCGCACACACATGTCCAAAGGACATGTGTGTGTGTGTAACATGCAACTTAGAAAAATGCATTTAAATGCTTTTTTCTAAGTTTTCGCTATTTACCACGAGGTTTGACCTCGCGGTAAATAGCGGCCCAAAATTCCGATTTCGCAATTTTAAATTGGTTGATGAATTGCATTTAAGGAATCTCAAATAGAGATTCCTTAATTGCAATTCCTCGCAAATGTGCGAATTCTTTATTAGCGAATTTTGCATTTGGGATGATGAATCCCAAATGAAAAAATTGCACTCGCAAAGGGCCAGATTCTCAGAATCTGGCCCATTGCGAGCGCTATTAAGCTTGATGAATCAGGCTGTTTGTCCTTTCGAGCAGATTCACTCTCCTGCGACACATACACACCACTACTCCTCCTCCTCCTCTCCAACGATTGCTTCACCTCCTCGGCCTCCGCTTTTCTCCTCATGTTTTCATGTCTCATCTTCCTATGTGTATTCATCCAACTTTTACACCTGCCTCTCTGCCTCCTGTTTACTGCCCGACTAGCATTCCTGTCTGCTCGGTTTTGTTCTGACACACCTCAGCAGTCTCTGTCTCCCGTTTCTGCAGCCCCCCCAATCTCTACAGCCCATGACCCCTATGTCTTCAGACCCCAGCCACCAGGTCCCCTTGCTGCCTGGTCACTATTATCCGCTTACTGCCTAGTCACTGTTGTCCCCTTGCTGCCCAGTCACTGTTGTCCCCTTGCTGCCCAGTCACTGCTGTCCCCTTGCTGCCCAGTCACTGGACAGCAGAGCACTTTACTTATGATAGTTCTTGATGTAGCACTTCAAGACCCTGAGCATGATAGCAGAGCTCTTTACAGCCTGGTACAAAGTGCAGGTGGAAGCCAGGGAGTCTGCACCAGCAGCGGGACTAAAGAGTATAGCAGTATTAGTACGAGACGAGTTCGGCCTTGGTACATATTATTGTCCTGAGTCATTCTATGGACGCAGAATATACAAGGACTGTACCTAAGGGCTGCTTGAGGTCCCTCTTGAAGGTGAAGACTGGTCTGGAGTGTACAGAAGAGCATCCTTTCTTTGACACATTTCCAGAGAAGGATTGTTTGAGGTGATGTCTTTTAATCCCGTGCGTGTCCATCTGGAGCAGGGCATGGCTTCCTATGATTCTGTTACTTCTGGAATCTGTCGTTTTGTGATATTTATACCTTCAGTCTTGTACTCCGAGAGAAGTATTATAAATGTTTTACATCAACAATTCTACTGGATGGTAGACATTATATTTTTCTATATACAATAAAGAATTTCGGAAATAAAAAAAAAAAATATATATATATATCAAAATAGCCGTAGCGCCCTTCCAGGAGCTTCGTGAGAAATTCAATATGCCGCATACACAATTTTATAAATATTTGCAATTTCGTCACACGCTGTCTCCATACATTGCACACTTGGAATCTCTGTCGTAGTTCAATCCGATAGAGGCAAAGGTATTTACGGGTGATCTGGGGGACCACAACATCACAAAAATATATCAATCCCTACTAACAAATCTCTCCACCAAGTAGAACTCCCTCCGAGATAAATGACAGACAGAGCTTGGCCACCTCGACAATGACGATTGGACTGCGTTAGAATCCCCACGGGGCGCTGCAATAGCCTCTCGTCTAAGACTCATTCGATTCAAATATCTACAACGCGCCTATTTCACTAGACACAGATTGTGGAGGGCGGGGCTGATACCCTCCCCTGCCTGTCACCAATGTGGTGGAGAGGAAGGCACTTTTATTCAGACTATTTGGCATTGTACTGCACTCACGAAATTTTGGCGGGGTGTCACGACATGTTTGTCTGGAGTACTGGGTTGGGATATAGCTCTATCGCCCAAACTCGTGTTATTCCATATCATGGAGGACATTGGGGGAAAACGATACAAACAACACCTTTTATTTCTGGGTTTCACCTTGGCCAAGAGGGATATAGCAAAGGCATGGAAGGCACAAGCCCCACCCCGGCTGGGCGCATGGAAGGCGGGTCTCGATTGGTGTATAGGTCAGGAACAACCTATATTTAAGGCACGGGGCTGCCCCCAGAAGCACCCCAAAATTTGGAAACAATTGGCGGATTATCGAGGATTGATACTGGAACGTTCCCCGCCATTAACTGTGGACGCGGAGATGCTGTAAGACTAAGAATTTGATATTGAGGATGGAATGTTGGACTGAATTATATACAATAGACTTGAGGGAAATGTTGGTTGAATTATTATGTGTATGGCACAGAAATTTATAAGGATGCGAACTGTAGTTTGTAAGCTCACTCTGTTGTTGTTCTTTCACTCTAAATTCTACATTACAGTAATGAAAGTAATCGGATTCGCTGTTACCTAGCTGACCATTATATATTGCAAATGTTTGGTAAGTGATGTGACAGCATTGTCTGCTGACTCAATAAAAATGTTGTGAAAAAAAATAGCCAAAGCGCTTTAAAATGGCACTCCATTTACCTTTCCTTGCCATAAAATTTGGCCTGCATTGCTTCACAATTTAGTTCTCCGGGACAGTGTAAAAGGAATCGTCTTACCTGTCTCCGTGTTTTTATTTTTATTTTTTACATTGCTGCATTCTATTTTAATCTACCTGTGCTGTCTATATAGGCCTAGGGGATCTCTTCTGCCTTATTCTGGCCTTTCTCTCTGTACCTGATGGCTTTTCCCTCGCTCCCTCTCCACATTCTCCTTGTATTTCTCTGCCTGCCTGCGCTCTCTTTCTCCTCCGATCTCCCCCCCTTTAGTTCCTCTCACTTTTCTTTCTACCTTTTCCATCTCCCGTTTCCTTGTTCCTCTTTCTCCCGTTCCCTTGTTCCTCTTTCTCCCCAGTGGTAGAAGTGGGCGGGGACGGAAGGGCACGGCGTGCCCTTACTTATAGAAATGATTTCAGTCCGTTCCCCTACTTCTTACTTTCAAAAATGCACCCCGGGACGGCAAGAATAGTTCTACTTAATAAAACCTAACTTTTTTCTATCGGCTTTCAGGGGCTGCTCACACTTCTCTGTTAAACTCCAGAGGCTGCAGCAGCCCCTCCGTGAGCTCCACAGGCTGAGGGCAGTCCCATTGCCATTCCAATTAAGGCTGATGACCCCCTTTCGAATGACAATGCGCCCGCCGTCTGCCTTTAGCATGTCATGTGCCACTGAGATTGGAGTTAGTGATTACAGAGGAGCTTTCCCTGAAAGAGCGCTTCTACGCCTCGTTGGGGGTAGTAAGCACCATATAAATGCAATTACAATGCAATACAATGATTGTGTCATGTTATGTGAGAAGGCCTGAAAAAAATGCCTTTTCTGTGTATAGGGTTAATCCATTTTTAGGTCGAGCCTGTCCCATTCCGCAGGAATGGATAGGATCGAATTCATGTCGGCAAAATCCTCTTCAAACTAAGGGGTTTCAGCCCGGCGTTTTCTTGCAGTTCACGTGAACATGCAAGAGCATTCACGGCCAGGGCTTCTCCTCCCCTAGCAGCACTCCTCCCACACCAGCAACTCCCCCCTCCCACACCAGCACCTCCCCTCTCTATCCCCGCAAACACAGCCTTGCCGTAGCAGCACTCCTCCCACACCAGCACCTCCCCCCTCCCACACCAGCACCTCCCCTCTCTCTCCCCGCAAACACAGCCTTCCTTTCATTTCTCCTCCCCCTCCCCAGCCAGCTTCCCCCAGGCCGTGTTCCCTCAGATATGCTATTGCATATCGTTTGCTACCTCTTGTATTTTGTTGCTCTTGATACTTGCACAACTGTCACTAGTGTCTCATGTAACGTAACGTTTGCTTTTGTAACATGCTCACTTGTAATTTTTGGAGGGACGCGTTGTAATGCTCGAAGGCTCACAAACCAGGGCTTCTCCTCCGCTAGCAGCACTCCTCCCACACCAGCAACTCCCCCCTCCCACACCAGCACCTCCCCTCTCTCTCCCCGCAAACACAGCACATCAAAGGGCTTCTCCTCCCCTAATTATTCATGGCCGGCAGCAGGCCGGCCGTACTTTCAGTTTCCCGGCCGCTCTGCATTTATCAGGTACGTGTTGTTGTTTTTTTCACTTTGTCTCCGTGCGTGCGTTCCCCCACCACTCGTGTTGTTCTCCCTTGCACTTTATCCACTGAGTCACTGTAAATATTGATCACTTGCGCCGTGTTGTTGACTCATTAGACAGCATTTACCTATGAATAAATTGCAGTAAATTTTTTAAATTCCTTCTCTTTCTGAGAAAATCTAATCGGGTGATATAATCCCTTCTTTGTTAGTATTAATGAATGTAATTTTTTTCATGTTTGATTGCGCCACCGTTTGATTCTGCTCTTCATATTATTAATTTCACCCAAATACTCTTGCATTGAAACCGGGAGTTGCCTAATCGCACAAAACTATGGGTATCATACTTTGCTAACTAACTCGCACGATCACATACCCAAGTCAACGCAGTCAGCCTACTAAGGGTGACGGGAGACAAACCAAAGTTGGAACATCGGCGCTGTGCTACTGGTGTTGTGCAATGCCGCCTGTGCACTAAATTCAGCATGTGTGCAAATAAATCCTTTTCTTCTCAAGGTCCTAAATCCTTCCTCTTATGTCAAACTGAGCAATCAGAACAAGCGTGCACCAAGGTTCCTACCCCCACTCGGCTCCGCTGGAACAGTCACTGCTGTAGATTTATAATCGTGACTTGCCCCGTAAAACTATGTTCAAACAAGCAAATCCCTATTTTGAGGTAATGCGTTCTTTGTACCCCGCTGGTCAAATTCATTATTATCGGGAAAGTAACAAGCAGAATCATAATGGAAGAAAAGTGAACATAAATTAATTGACAATAAGAAGGTGAAGTGGCATGTATGTAAACAGGAAGTCACACAGGTCCTACTCGCTAGCACTAAATATTACTGTGTCTTGAACAACCGACCCCAAGGAGACGACAGAACAAAAACAAGCATTGGCATAGCCAATAGGTCTCGCTTGTGGGACCTTATAATTATTTTGTTTTGCAGCACAATATCCTTGTAACTAAATACTTTTAAGGTCCCACAAGCGAGACCTATTGGCTATGCCAATGCTTGTTTTTACACTGATGCACTGAAATGTTTTGCACTGTTCCTCAGGAAGGCAACCCAGTACAATCAAAAGAGACTGATGAAAAACTATTTGTCTCAATTCCCTCAATGCTGACTTTGTTTGTCTGAGACTACAATGGCTGCAGATCTGATTGAAATCGTTAAGCAGCGCAGATCAGAATAGCTTTGTATCTCCTCGTAAAGGGCCTGTGTGCTGGGGAATCTCTCTTGTGACGCTACAGTGGCTCTGACAATATGATCCCCCTTGACACCCATATGACCAACTTTTCATGACCTTCCATCACTCACAGCACAATTGGGTCAGGGCTTTAAGTGGGATGAAAAAACTGTGGGGCTCTCAAAGGGACGTGGCCGATATAATTAAGGATGTGGCTGAAAACATTTATGCTAAAAATATGTGCCCAGCGTAATGTGCTGCCCGACTTGTATTTTGCTGCTTCTGTTATTGCCTCCACATCTATAATGCAACAAGTAACATTACACCTACAACAAGCCAGGACTATTGGCTTTGTCAAAGGTTGTTGGTTGGAAAAGATAAAGGGCCATATGTATCAAGATACCCATTTGCGATTCTCAAATAGCGATTTTTAGGAAATCGCTATTTGAGAATCGCAAATAGGTATGTATGTACAAAATCGCATTTTTTTGCGATTTCTTAAAATTCCTTAATTGCGATTAGCAAATTGCGAATCGCAATTAAGGAATACTTTCCCATTCATTTCTATGGGCCAGGAGGCCCATAGGAATGAATGGGAAGTTATTCTCAATTTGCGATTCGCAATTTGCTAATCCCAAATTGAGAATAATTTCAAGGGTGCAGGGGTGTCCAAAGGACACCCTGTTGCACCCCTGAAATATGCATGGGTGCACATGTGGTGCACATACATGCCCTAAGGGCATGTATGTGCGTCACATGGCACTTTGAAAAATGCATAAATGTGCATTTTTCAAGGAATTCACAATTTACCACCAACTAGAAGTTGGTGGTAATTTGCGATTCCTTAAGGACATTTTGCAATTTTTGGCTTCATACATTGCATTTAAGGAATCGCTAAATTTGCGATTCCTTAAATGCAATTGCAAAATAAGGAATCGCAAATTTTGCGAATCCTTATTTTGCACCAGATTTTGCTTAATACCATTTAGCAAATTCGCATTCGCAAAGGCCGAAATTTCGGCCTTTGCGAATGCGAATTTCCTTGATACATAAGGCCCAAATATACTACATTCATGCATCCGCCGTCTGCCTTTAGTATGTCATGTGCCAGTGAGATTGGAGTTAGTGATTACAGAGGAGCTTTCCCCAAACCGAGTACTGTGGCGAATTTGCCACCTTGTGTTTCTTGTCAATGTTGTACACAGAGTGAACTGGGCAGGAGCAGTGACGGGACAGAAGAGGCGACAGGAAAGGAGAGGTAATAGGGCAGGAGAAGTGACAGGGCAGGAGAAGTGACAGGGCAGGAGAAGTGACAGGGCAGGAGAAGTGACAGGGCAGGAGAAGTGACAGGGCAGGAGAAGTGACAGGGCAGGAGAAGTGACAGGGCAGGAGAAGTAACGGATAGGAGAAGTGGCGGGGCAGGAGAGGTGACGTGTCAGGAGCAGTGATGGGACAGGAGAGAGGAAAGGAGAGGTGACGGGGCAGAAGTGATGGGGCAGGTGAAATGAAGTTGCAGGAGCGGTGATTAGATATGGGCAGGAGCAGTGAACGGATAGGGGCAGTGAACGGACAAGATCAGTGAACGAGGCAGGAGAAGTGATGGTACAAGAGAAGTGATGGGGCTGGAGCGGTGATCGGGCAGAAGTGTTGACCGGACAGGAGCAGTGAGCGGGCAGGAGCAGTGAGCGGGCAGGAGCGGTGACGGGGCAGGAAATGTGACAGGCCAGGAGAAGTGACGGGGCACAAGAGGCAACAGGAAAGGAGAGGTGACTGGGCAGGAGAAGTAACTGGGCAGGAGAGGTGACCGGGCAGAAGAGATGACGGGGCAGGATAGGTGAAGTGGCAGGAGAGTTGATCAGCAGGAGAGGTGACGGGGCAGGAGAGGTGACGGGGCAGGAGAGGTGACGGGGCAGGAGCAGTGAACTGGGCAGGAGCAGTGAACTGGGCAGGAGCAGTGAACGGGGCAGGAGCAGTGAACG
This sequence comes from Lissotriton helveticus, assembly GCF_964261635.1. Classification (NCBI taxonomy): domain Eukaryota; kingdom Metazoa; phylum Chordata; class Amphibia; order Caudata; family Salamandridae; genus Lissotriton; species Lissotriton helveticus. Next base: position 1,836,917,476 of record NC_136065.1, on the reverse strand, counting down.
GGGCAGGAGCAGTGAACGGGGCAGGAGCAGTGCACGGGGCAGGAGCAGTGACTGGGAAGGAGAGGCAACAGGGCAGGAGACGTGACTGGACACAAGAAGTGACAGGCACGTGACATGACAGGCACGTGACATGACAGGCACGTGACATGACAGGCACGTGATGTGATGGGCAGGAGAGGTGATGGGGCACGAGAAGTGACGAAGCATTAGAAGTAATGGGGCAGGAGCAGTGATTAGGCATGAGCAGGAGTGGTAACCAGGCAGGAGCGGTGAACGGGGCAGGAGCAGTGAACGGGGCAGGAGCAGTGAACGGGGCAGGAGCAGTGAACGGGGCAGGAGGAGTGAATGGGGCAGAAGCAACGGTGCAGGAAAAGTGACAGGACAGGAGGAGTGACGGGCCAGGAGAAGTGACGGGCCAGGAGAAGTGACGGGCCGGGAGAAGTGACGGGCCGGGAGAAGTGACGGGGAATGAGAAGTGACAGGGAATGAGAAGTGACGGGGAATGAGAAGTGACGGGGAATGAGAAGGGAGAGAGAGGCAACAGGGCAGGAGAAGTGACCGGGCTGGAGAAGTGACCGGGCTGGAGAAGTGACCGGGCTGGAGAAGTGACCGGGCTGGAGAAGTGACGGGCAGGTGACGCTACGGGCAGGTGACGTGACATGGCAGGAGAGGAGAGGTGACGGGGCAGGAGAAGTGACGGGGCAGGAGAGGTGATGGGGCAGGAGGGGTAACTGGGCAGGAGAGGTTACGAAGCAGGAGAAGTGATGGGGCAGGAGCGGTGATTAGGCATGAGCAAGAGCGGTGAACGGGGCAGGAGCGGTGAACGGGGCAGGAGCGGTGAACGGGGCAGGAGCGGTGAACGGGGCAGGAGCGGTGAACGGGGCAGGAGCGGTGAACGGGGCAGGAGCGGTGAACAGGACAGGACAGGAGCAGTGAACAGGACAGGAGCGGTGAACGGGGCAGGAGCGGTGAACAGGACAGGACAGGAGCAGTGAACGGGGCAGGAGCAGTGAACGGGGCAGGAGCAGTGAACGGGGCAGGAGCAGTGAACGGGGCAGGAGCAGTGAACGGGGCAGGAGCAGTGAACGGGGCAGGAGCAGTGAACGGGGCAGGAGTAGTGAACAGGGCAGTGTGAGAAGTTGGCCTGGTATATGATGTCCACTATTCTAGTGGGCACCTTGCACCAGTCCAAACAACCCTTATGGTGATGGTTGTAAAGTCAACCTTATAGACCAGCTATCCTAGTGGTAGCATGGACAAAGCAGTCTTAGGCTTAAACTTCAGAGAGCATGTGAAGCCAGTTGTTTTACCAATTATAATCCCTTGCATACAAATGAAAGGACACCACACAAGGTATATATCGAATATATATGTATTTATTACTAACGCAACCCCTCTGCACTCTTTATGAGGTCACAGTTCGAGATACAGCACAAGTTACTCAATAGGCATACTATAAGTTGCACAAATACAATTCTGCCCTAGGGGCCTCACGAACCATATACTAAATAAGTGGTATAAGAACCACTTCAGGAAAGGTGAGTAGGCCTAGGGCCTGGGAAATTGCTGGGGCTACACTGCGCAACCAAGGGATTGGAAGTAGTAGGCCCACAGGAAGCGTGTGCATTGTCTAAACACACACACAGGTTACCATAGAGTTTCAATGGGAACGTAAAAGTTACGAAGTAGTAGATGTTGGACACTTCCGGATGGACTACGGGAAAACCATGTTAAACTAGGACACTTGGATAGTTAATACCCACGGGAGAACCGGAGTACTCGAGTTACCTCACCCAGGAAAGCCGGGTGCATAGGTGTTCTTTCGTGTCGGGTTTCGTCGCTGTTTCCTATGGAGAGCTGCAAGAAAGTGCTGCAGGCGACCAGGAGAAAAGTGTCCGGGTGGATCCAAGGCCGGATCGCAGTCAAGAAGAACCTCAAAGCAAAGGGGACAGAGTCTGAGTCACTAGCCAGTAACCAGGAAGGGACCAGGAAGGAACCAGAAAGGAACCAGGCGATGTCGAGATGCAATCAGGTGAAGCTTGTCTCTGCAGCCACGAGGACCAGGCGGCGTTGACAACGACCAGGTGCTGGAGATGAGCTGTCCCATGACGGATCTAGCTGTTGGCGGTGTCGGTGTCCGGATTGGACCCAACAAACCTTGGCAAATGCAATCCAAGCTGGATGGGAAGATTGGCTTTAGTTCAGACCAGCAAGTCTGGGGAGCTTCTCCTTCACAGAGAAGCTGGAGCAAGCCCAGAGCAACCAGGAAAGCGGTGTAGTTTTGCAAAGATGTCTTCAGAGGGCATATGAGCCAACGGGCTAGCAACCGTGAAGACGTATTGAGCTGAAATGCAGGCGCAGGCCCCACGCGGCACTCGTAGAGTGTGGAAGGCTGAGCTTCGGTGCAAATGCTGCTCGGGTTTGGGGCTTCTCAAACCTCAATGCACAACTACAAGGGTACCTCAGAAGCTGCACAGGTAGCAAAAAGCAGGTAGTCCAGGATGTCCGGTCCCACGTCTCTCGTGTCCGCCACGGGTCTCAGCTTTGCTGTGGATGTGGGTCGGAGTCAGAGAAGTCTAGAAGTCCAGTTCCTGCATCGCTAAGTCTTCGGGTTCCAGTGGGAGCGTCGACAAAGCAAACCGGCAAGTTACTGTTGGTGCCTGTTTGCACAGGGTGGTCACTCCTTGACCACAAGGGAGATGTCTTCAGTCTTCCAGTCAATATGGAACGTCGAAGGTCTAAGAGTTTAGTTTCAGAGTTTCTTTCCAGGATAAATCTAAAGTCTCTATACACCGCTCCTAACTTTATACTAAACTAAGGGGCTGGTTTACCTGCTAGGTCCCTCCTATGGGTGGAACCTGGGAAGGGGGTGGTTACACCCCTTTCCCTTTGTCCAGTTTCGCGCCAGAGCTGGGGCTGGAGTGCCCCAGTAACTGGTTTGAACCGGGCTATGCATGGAGCACCTTGTGTGCCGACGGCAGCAACGAAAGTGTTAAGGTAACATGTTGTTCCTGCTTATATTTCACATGCTTTACATAAACCTGTACTCTCTGTTTGCTTTTTCCTGAATTAAACCTCAAATAAACATGTTTATCCATTGTTTTAATTAAATAACGTTATAAGCTGTAACTGGTCAGTGAAATGCTAAACGTACTAAAAATTGGTATGCTTTGCTATTTCTAGCCACACCCCTGACTCCGCCCACTGTTTCAATCTTTGGTTATTCCTGCCCCCTGATTCTCCACCCACAGTTCCCCTACTTTTTATTTCCAACTTCGACCACTGTTTCTCCCGTTCTTCCATGCTCTTCCTGACTCCCCGTGCACTCTGAGTTCTCCCTCCTTCTGCGCCGTGTCTCCTCCTCCCCGGCCCCTGGAGGTGTTTTCTGTACTCTAAATCCACTCTCCTGGAACTGCCCTCTTCCATAGCTCGGCCTCTGCAGATGTTTTCTGCTTTACTTTCTATTGCAGTGCTATTGAGTTAGCTTTGATTTTATTTTATTTAGCCCGGACAAACACGTGTTGTTTTAGTCTCTCTCACGCCCAAGGGACCTTGAAATCAAGTTCAGGGTTGTTGAAGTGCAGCTCTTCCAAAGAAGGGAGCTTCGGGAGTCCATTACCCCCTGCGTGAGCCCAGGCAATGTGCTCACTGGCAGCCGCGCCCCTTCCTCACTTTCGGAGATTGTGTTACTTTTTCTCCATTTTTCGGTTTCGTTGTTAAATTTTCGTCATTATGTTTTTTTTCTTATGAATACACAATCCCATGAGCTGCAGCTCTGGCAGTATTGTTTTCTCCTATCTCTTCTCTTTAAACCAGGGGGGTTGTGTGACCTTCAAAAAGGCCAGCAGAAGGGTTTACTTTTACCACCAATTTAAAGACTCAAAAGTTTGCAACTTTCCCAGTAATCAGTTCTCGAACATCAGGATGCAGTGAACCAAGTCACATCTACAGACTGATAACTATTCTAAGTCTCTGTGATACCTGTGTGTGTTGTAAATATCTTTACAGAACCTCGTTCATTAAGTCCCCTGTCGTTGTATATTTCTGTTTGCAATTAGTTTCTGTGGTGGTGTATTTTTATCTAAAAGGACTTTACCTCTCACCACCAAACTGTGCAGGAGGGCTATGTGGACCAGGCTGCAGATGTTGGCTCTAAAGTCTCACCTCCATGGCAACCTTCAGTGTTCCTATTTACCTAAAGGACGAAGTTCACCCTGTGACTGCAGAAAATAAGAAATCACAGATGATCCTGTTGAAGCGTTCTTACTTTTTAGGTCTGGCTTGAAGGCAGCTTTAGCTGTCTTTATAGAGTATTGCTTTCCTTAAAAAACATCCTGTATAATGTGCACACTTGGAGAGGCTTTTGGTCAGAGGGCTTTATCCGTTAAATTGTCTTTCACTTGCTTCCTCTGCCCACCATGGTGTATACATGGGTCCACTTTATCCATCGGCTCCTTTCACTTTGACTTCACAAAACCTTTGCGCATTCTTCACCTACGCCCTAGAATAGTTCTCTTTTCTAAACTGACAAAGGTACTGTAAAGTGTGCTTTTTAATTTGATGTATTTTGTATGTTATCTTTAAAACCAGGTGTGTGTTTTGCCTGCAACTCCGTGTGCTTAATTAGATGCCAATTTATTTCCGGTCTCTTTTTAAATTCAGCAAGGGTTTATTTAGGTAACGCTGTAACTGCCTCCGATTCGAGTGCTTGGTTATGTGATGATTCATTCTTGTCTTTTTCACAGATAATACTAGTAAAATGCATTCCACAACGTAAAGTCTTATTTTGAAACATCACTAGTAAAATGGCCACACCAGTGTACTTTTTTTTATTTACATTTTTTTAATTGGAAGCATACGACAGCCAAAGTTAGGTTTTATTTTAATTTAGATTATTTTTTTTGCGACATATACTTGAAATTAAAAAATAAACTTCACACAGTTTACTGCAAAAACTTAAAATGAGTTATAAAATCATTAGTTATCCGGCAGGTTCTGTAGCAAAATGGGCAATTGTTGTTCTTATTCCCTATTGCACACACATGCCAGAGAAGGGGAAAAAATAAACAAACGTGTCCCTATATTGGCCCTTTAAACTGAAGTTAGTCAAGAGGTGGCCCTGAACAGACTGATGACAGCATAGCTATCACGTTTTTTAAAGTATACTATTGTGGTTCAAGTCCTCTTGATCTAAATATGTTTCAAAAAGGGCCGACTGGGGTCATTGATCTATTCAGAAACACCAGTGTCCACACCCGCTTCTAATCCTTCTAAGTAAGCCTGTTGGCATTGTGCTTGACACACACCTCACCCTAGAACCCAAGAAACACAGACTGCTTCCCTCTGCATCCCTTCTTAAGACAATGGCACCATGTTACTTGCCTCACTGGAGCAAACAAAAGATACACAGGTCCAGACACATATTGCACCCCTCTGTTTCCCAGGCAAATATCCCAGCCCCGCATGTCTCAGAAAAATCACTTTTAGCTTTTCACAAAACATATTAAAATGGTGAGGCGATGTTTATTTGGGGCTGTGTGGCGTGAACAAACTAGTTCTCAGGAATAACAAGTCATTGGTTCTGTTAGCTTAGTGGACTGATGTGTCTTTTTGTAGATGCCTGTGTTCGTCCTTATGGTCACAGGTTCAAATCCAGACAGGTTCACTCAGCCTTTCATCATTCTGAGGTCGATAAAATGAGTACCATTGAGTTGGGTAACAATAAACCTCTGTTATTCAGCGCCAAGAGACCCTTGTGTGAAGGTACGCTTTAAAAGTACATGTGTTATGTTATATATTTACCTAGAACGGGGAGTGCCCAAGATGGCCAGATTTATTCCATACTTTCAGGGTACCTATTGGCTTTTTAAATGAGTTTCATCTAGAGTAAGGCCCTGATTAGGAGTCTGTGTTATTTATCGCACATGATGAAATAACGATACCACGAGGTCTGCTGTTTATTGTGTGCGAAAAATACCATCTGTCACGAGCTTGTGGGGAAAAACATGCGGAATTTGGTGTTTAACGTACCAAAATCCGCATGGTACTGTAAATACCGTACAGTCTTCCCTGTTCAATTTTGGCAGGTTTAACCTGAAATCTAACACAGCCAAACGCACAATTCCAGTGCGTAAACAGGGGTTTATACGCAGTTTGGAATGTATCAGCCCACTCACAATCAGGACCTTATTGTTCAAAGTACCTTTTGTGCAATTCCTGACATTGTGTCATCGGCTGGTCCTTCCAGGTCCGATGTTGGACACCCCTGCTCTAGAATGATACTATTGTTGAAGAGCAGTGCTTGTAATATACTAACTTGATCAGGAAAGAAGCCTTCCCCTTTGTTCTGATTGGGCAGGAGTCTGCCAAACCATCACCCTGCACCATGGGTCTAAAACCACCTCCCAGGCCAACTTCAGCATGACTGTAGGCCAAGAATGTTAAAATGCCCCCAGTCTACCTGTACCTACAAGCAATTCAATTAGTTGTTTATGCATTATAAAACATAATGGCATAATTCGAATGAATGTCAGTTCTCTTTGGGCACTCCTGGGATCTAAGCTTCAGAGGGAGAGAGGGCATGAGGGCAAGAAGACATATTTTTTTTTTTGCATCTTACGCTCCCTGCCCATTCTGTCATAGGCCTCCCTGGGAGAGACTGCCAAAGGCATGCCAATTAATTGTGCTGGCATATTTGACAGAGAAACCACGAAAAGAGATGTCCAAGTGTACTTGTCCCAATATTGACGTAAGTAGCATTGACCTGCTCGTGTATGGACTCATCAACATAGACTATCACAGTATCAAGGTTGGTGTGTATAGAAGTGTAGGTTTACCAATCTTAGCTCAATGTAGTACCGACCGTGACATTATGTTACTAGGCGACATTGTTGTGTTAGTTTACTACTATATTAACACTTCCTTACTGGTAGAACCCATGCATAAGGGTTTGATGTTTTAATCTGGGGTAGGTAGGAGGGGAACCTTACAGGGAGCTAGGAGGGAAGAAGAGAGAGCGAATATGGCATCTCTTATGTAGTGACTGCGGGTTTTGCCCCTCCGCTGCGTTGAAGCTGGCTGCACCAGGACTAGAGGTAGGTGTAATGTTTAAGACTGCCTGTTGCAGTCTAGTGTTTTTGCAAGTAGACGTGCGCTAGAGCGGACGTGGTACTTCACGTCCGCGCGTGCCATAAATAAAGGAGGCGTGGTCACGGAGGTGGTCCGGACCACGCGGAACGACAAATGCGTGTCCGGGGTCCCGTCTGTATTGAGCAGCGTCACCAGCGCTGCGCCCCTAATTACACGGGCCCGACATTGGCGACGAGGGCCTAAATTGCCCATGCTGTGCTAGGAACGGCAGCCTCATCTACGCCGCTGGAGCGACCACGTGCTCCCCGACCTCCGCAGGCCCCACACGTGGCTGCCGATGACAAAGCTGCAGACACCGCATCTTCACACCGGCACATGCCAGCTTCCAGCTTTCTGCCCCGCAGTGGAGACAACGTGGGGGAAATCTGCCGGTGTACACGTGGCAAACATCCATGGTGCAGAAGGCATGCTGTTATCAACTGTGCTGAGGTAACTGCGCAAGGCTGTCCTAGGCTATCCCGGAAGGCGGAGGCTGTCCCTGCATTCCCCGTGCAACCCAGGAAGGCGCGCCCCGGGCACCAGCACACTGCCCACTCCCAGCTGAAGAGAGATACGCCATTCCTCAGCTGCCAGATCAGTGATCCAGGCCAAGGAGGGACCCAAGTCTTGCGGCCCCTACCCCTACGTACCTGCAAAGCGGCAGCTGGTCTTCTCGCACCATCATGGCGACCATCCCACCCATCAAACCTTTTGTGGTGGATGGGGCCCCAGCGTCATTGGCCCCACGTTGGAAGGACTGGGTGGAAAGACTCCAGTTCTACTTTGAAGGGGCAGGTACGGCGAGAGAAAGGCGCAGGGCGCTTCTCCTTCATCTTGGAGGGAAGGACATTTATCGGATCTACAAGACTCTGGTAGAGGCCACCCCCACACCTATGTCACGCTTCTCAAATGCGCTCAACGCCCATTTTGAGCCAATGCAGAGTAAAGACTACGAGGGTTTCATTTTCAGGCAGGCGCGACAGGAAGCAGAAGAATCCCTCGACGCATTCCATGGCCGTCTGAAGGAGCTTGCGAGCACGTGCGGATTCCGCGATGAACAAGAAGAAATCCGCGGCCAGATTATCCAAGGCTGCTACTCCTCCGACCTGAGGGTAAAGATCCTCCAAGAGGATGGCAAACCATTGGCGGACATTCTAAAGCTAGGCCGCTCGAAAGAGTTGTCCCAGGCGAGGGCGTCTCATATGGAAGCGGCACTCCACAGACCGATCAAGACGGAGCAAGTTCACGTAGCGGAGCACGTCAATGTGGTGCGGCCAAAGCAACGCCCGGCGGGGAGAGGAAGACCGCCTGAACGCCGGAAAGAGTGTGGATACTGTGGAGGCACGCCACATAGGGCGCAAGACTGCCCAGCGCGTGGGAGAAAATGCGGGTCATGCGGGCGCATGAACCGTTTCGCATCAGTGTGCAGGTCATCCAAACCCAGACCTGAAGCCGCTCATGCCATAAGGGAGGACCCAGAGAGTGAGGACATGGACGACGACACTCACAGCTATCCTGTACACTACGTGTTTGCCATAGACCAGCCGCTGAGGAAAAAACGGCGACTCCCGAAGTGCAGGATAAAGATACAGAACCAAGAGGTGAGAGCAACCATCGACACAGGGGCCTCGATCGAACTTATGGCGGCAGATGTATACCACCAACTGCGAGACAAGCCATCTCTGAAAACAGCCAAGATCAGAGTTTTTGCTTATGGACAAAAAACACCAATACCATTAATAGGGTGCTTCCGAACTGAGATACAGCACCAGGAAAAAAGAACGCCGTCAACCATCTACGTCACCAAAGAAGGTAGCGGAATGCTACTTAGCGGCCAAACAGCTGAAGAACTCCACCTGATCTCCTTCGCCATGGCAGTATTGGAGGAGGAACTGGACACGATCCTGGAAGAATTTGAAGACGCCTTCAAGGGTATTGGATGTCTCCGTGGAAAGGAAGTGTCCCTACATATCGACAAATCCATCCAGCCGGTGGCCCTTCGTCATCGACGAATAGCATTTCACCTAAGGAAGAAAGTGGAACAAGAACTGGAGACCCTTGAAAAACAGGGGATAATCGAGAAGGTCAGCGGGCCCACCCCATGGGTGTCGCCGATTGTAGTAGCGCGGAAACCCAAACAGCCAGGCCAGGTCCGCATCTGCGTCGACATGCGCCTGCCCAACGCCGCCGTGAAGAGGGAAAGGCACCTGACACCCACAATAGACGACATCCTGGGAGAATTAAATGGAGCGAAATGGTTCTCCAAAATGGACCTGAGGTCAGGATATCATCAACTGCCCCTGCACCCGGACTCCAGATACATCACCACTTTCTCCACCCACGTAGGACTCCGGCGCTATCGAAGACTCAACTTTGGGATTTCAAGTGCTGCCGAAGTCTTCCAAAATACGATCCGAGAAGTACTGAGCGGGATCACAGGAGTCCTAAATGTCAGCGACGATCTGCTGATATACGCTGATATGGTGGAAGAACATCACCGGAGGCTCAGGAGCGTACTACAAAGAATAAAAGACTCAGGCCTTACACTACACCGGGAGAAGTGTCAATTCCTACAGAACACAATCAGCTTCTTTGGATACACTTTCTCCGACAAGGGGGTGGCCCCTGACCCTGAAAAAGTGAGACGTGCAAGCGGCCCCAGCGCCGAACAATACGTCAGAAGTTCGGAGCTTCATCGGAATGGTGAATTTCTGCGGGCGGTTCATCCCAGACCTCTCCAATCTCACCAGGCCACTAAGGGAGCTCACAAAATCTACCAACCCATGGCCGTGGGGAGAGGAGCAGGAGCTGGCATTTCCGAACACCAAGGCGGCCCTGTCGGCTAACACGACCCTATCATACTTCGACCCTACCAAAGCAACAAACATAGCTGTAGACGCCAGCCCATATGGACTCGGAGCGGTACTGACACAGAGCCAAGGTGGTGATGACTGGGCGCCCATAGCCTACGCAAGCCGGTCACTTGGAAACAGAACAACGCTACTCACAAATTGAGAGGGAGGCCATCGCAATCCACTGGGCCTGCAGGCACTTCCATGTGTACGTCTACGGACATCCGTTCACTGTCTCCACCGATCATAAGCCTCTGCTTCCTCTGTTCCGAGGATCAGTCTCTAAGCCTCCCCCCAGAATCGAAAAGTGGATCCTACAACTCCAAGAATATGATTACAAGCTGGAGTTTAAGCCCGGTGCGACTAACCCGGCCGACTACCTCTCCAGGCACCCCCGAGCGGCAACCACCCAGGAAAAAGAAGATGCTGAAGAGACGGAGGCGTACGTGAAGATCATCCTAGAGCGATCACGACCACTGCCCATGGGTATCGACATGATTGTGGACGCAACCCGAAATGATGAAGTTCTACAGCTAGTGATAACCGCCATGAGACAAAACGATTGGAGAACACTCCAGGCATCACTAAGTCAGAGAACTCCCAAAGCCAAGCGTGCCCTGGAAACCATCCTCAAGGTCAAGGACGAACTGTCAGTGGACAGTCAAGGATGCGTCCTCCGAGGACCAAGAATCGTGATGCCGGGAAGCCTGACACAACAGGTAATGGAATTGGCGCACCGTGGTCACCAGGGAGTGGTGAAAACGAAGAGCAGACTCGGGGCCAAAGTATGGTTCCCAGAACTGGACACGAGAGTCGAGCAGATGGTCAAGGAATGCCGCTGGTGCCAAGCGGCCGGTCCACCCGAACCACCACCCCCGGTAATCACCGAAGAGAACCCAGAAAGGCCCTGGGAGCGAGTGAGCGCTGATTTCGGGCATCTCCCGGATGGACGCTACATGCTCGTTGTCATTGACGACCTGACCAAGTATCCAGAAGTGGAAATAATAACATCACTTACGGCCAAGGAAGTAACGGCAAAATTCGAGAAACTCATCGCCACTCATGGCATTTTCGAACTGGTCAAGACCGACAACGGACCGCCGTTCCAAAGTCAAGAGTTTGCCGACTATCTCCAGGAGTGGGGGATCCAGCACAAGAAAATCACCCCCAGATGGCCTCAAGCTAACGGAGAGGCTGAGAGATTCATGAGGACTCTCAATAAGGTACTTCGGATCGCCCATGCGGAGGAAGCACCTCTGGAGAAAGCCATTTATACGTTCCTGAGGGAATACCGGCTCACGCCCCATCGCGCTACCACCGCCGCCCCGGGGCCGTCAGCCATGGGTAGAATAGTCCGAGACACCATTCCTCATCATCACACCTGAACCCCAACTGAAGCAAATCCCCGACAAACCCTGCTCAACAGAAAGCGCTCAAATGAGTACGCCAGCTTCAGACGTCGAGCCAGGGAATCCTGCATCGGGGAAAGAGATCGAGTATATGTGAGAGACCGATACCCAGGGAGCAAATTCAGACTCCCGTTCGAACCCAGGCCTTGGACAGTCACACGCCGGACAGGGACAATGGTAACTGCTCAACGCGACGGAGAAACCGTCACCCGCAATGTGTCCTTTTTCAAGCGGGCATCTGCCCCATCCGATGACCCATCCAGCCAAGAACCAGACAGAGCGACGCCGAGCCCGACAACACCTCACGCAAGCTCCCCGGCAAGCGGGCACCGTGGCACTGCGGAACGGTCTGTGGCGAGCCCGCCTGAGTCCGAGAGGCCCAGCACTGAAAGTCATCATCCCTCCGGAGATGGGCTGTTATCAACCCCAGCCCGACCAAATACCCCAAGGAGAGTGCTGTCTCGAGGGGAGGCTGCAGGGTACGGACTGAGGAGAAACCCAGCCCCCTCCTCACAGCTGGCGGACTTTGCTGTAGGCTGAGACTGTGATCCCTGATCATCAGACTGGTAACAGGCCTGCCGGCCATTTTGTTTATTTCTCTTCACCCATTCAGATGAATCCAAACGATCCACCATAGACTATCGAATACATTTGTTTTAATAAAGGTTGAAAGGAGTGTAATGTTTAAGACTGCGTGTTGCAGTCTAGTGTTTGTGCACGTAGACGTGGTACGTCACGTCCGCGCGTGCCATAAATAAAGGAGGCGTGGTCACGGAGGTGGTCCGGACCACGCGGAATGACAAATGCGTGTCCTGGGTCCCGTCTGTATTGCGCAGCGTCACCAGCGCTGCGCCCCTAATTACACGGGCCCGACAGTAGGCGAGCCAGTCGGAGCCAAGCCAATGGTCTGCCTTGGCTCTAAGAGCCTGCTCGCGAACCTAGTCTTGAAAATTTAAATCATGCAACAAACCACATGCAAAAGAAATAAGTTCTAAAAACCTTATTACTTTACTTTGTGGAAGTTTTGACATCAATAGTGATAGATTTAAAACCGATCCAGCCTCGCCTTGGCAACAGTGGCCATTAAGGAACTGGGAAGCAAGTCCGTTGTTGTATGTGGCCTAAATTCTTATAGGTAGAGCAACATACTAGTTATGAAAGCACCTTCAAATACTTGTTTACAGCTCGTAATTTAACAGGGAGCACCGGAGTTGGGAGCTCGGGGGATGGGAATGGCGACAGACATCAGTGTTACTGCCTGATAGGAATCTCGGAGGCAAAGAAAAGTCATTTTTTGAGACACAAAACTGTGTCTTCGAGATCACCACCACCTAGGCAGGACCGAGGGTCTTCCTAGTCACCCCGTCTGCGAGGGCGATGGCACACGCCGCGCCAACAGAGCACACCCGGCCCCCTTGAGGTGTTTTAAGGGAGCTCAGACTCTCAAACCGGGGACAGTCATACAATAGACGGCCTTGAAAGGACGGCCTCGCTGACGTAGAGGCGGCTGCTTCCAATGCCGCCGTCTTTTCAGGAACATGAATCAATTTGTGATCCGCATAGAGCCGGTGCCGCAGGCGGCCGAGTTCCCAGAAGATGAGGCGCGCGCCTGGAGCTGGGCAGATGAGTGCAGCTTGGCAGCTCTCACCATTTTATCATTAATTTTATGTTCTTTTAGTATATTTACTATTCATACTGTTGGGTTCTAATCCTTTTACCACTTCCGGGAGTACATTTTGGCTGCTCGCTGTTGATGCTTTGGAGACGGGTTTGCAAATTGAATAACTTATGAAAATGGAATGAACTAGTCTTACGCCCTGAAACACCAATAGGAAATATCAAATGTCCATGCTGAGTGTGAGGACTAAAATAAAAGAACATGCCTTGGAATCTACGTATTTATTCCATGTTATGAAAGTATTGACATAGCCAGCCTCAATACAGGTAGCGAGTGCTATAAAGCAACATTGATAACACTCCTAACAAGGTGGGCATGTCACGAGGTTGGCAACCCAACGAACTAGATGTGCCCAGTTTTTAGTGATACACGCCAGATGATGGACTGAATGTGGCACAATGGCAAAACATTCACCCCCAGTCACAGCTCTGGGTTTAATCCATCGTTATTTTGCTCACCAAGCCACCCCAGTTCAGACATGGCCATATGCAAATCAGTCTTTACCCTGTGCCTCATGGGAACACTCCAGCCCGAACTGCCAAGCCATGTCTTCCCTGGACCGGAATCAAGCATCCTAGGACCGGTTTCTGGCTATCAGTCGTCTTCAGCCAGGATAGCTTGACTCCAGTGGCGTAGTGAGCACGGACCCATGTCTGGGCATACCCTTCCCACTTAGGGTGAACAGCAAAACACACCAAATGATGGACGGAATGTGGCACAATGGCAAAACAGTTTTTAGGGATGACACTTTGATATCTAAACTTGGTTCTACCACTTCACCTAAATAGGTTGGAAGTAAACACTGTATTCTAAATTTGGACAGGGCCCACAACTCGCTCCATTTCCCATGGAAGGGTAGTCAGTCGCTTGGCCTTGCCTTCAAAATCACTGCCACCCAGCTGTTGTCTAGGGGGCTTACTGGAACCCGGAGACATGGGTTTTAATTATGACCTCTCCACTTTGGCCAAATGGGGCGGTTGAGATTGCACACAATTTGGCAAATTGTGCCCAGTGACTTACATTGTGCCTGATCAAACCCTGAGGCGGAAGCCGGGGGCTCTATCTGCTTTCCCTGATTTTTAAACTGTTGAGTGCATTTGTTTGTTTGCGCCGTTCACTGCAAGAAGACCTACTTACTTGTGGTGTAATTTTTAAAATATTCGTGGAGCTCTGACACCTCGTACCCGGATCCCCTGCGCAGCCGATTAGGCGCTGACGCGGAGGGACTGGGACAGGGGCTCACAGCCGCCATCTTGAGATGACAAGGGGTTGCAGTCTAGCTGCAGGACGCCTCCCGCCCTCCCGGGTTATTTAAACAGCCTTAAACTCGCAGCGCGCTGACTTACATTGTGCCTGATCAACCCCTGAGGCGGAAGCCGGGGGCTCTATCTGCTTTCCCTGATTTTTAAACTGTTGAGTGCATTTGTTTATTGTTTGCGCCGTTCACTGCAAGTAGACCTACTTACTTGCGGTGTAATTTTTAAAATATTCGTGGAGTTGTTGTAAGCCTGAGCACTTTTCTCCCTCCTGAGGCGGAAGCCGGGAGGTTCTTCACACTATCCCTTATTTGCCTTGCTTTTAGCGTTGTACTACTACCTTGTACCCTGCTTGATTTACTAGGCAGTGTATCTTAACCTGCATTGGGAGCACTTGTAATTTCATTTGGAAAGCTTCTCCTACCTCCTCCGCTACTCGGGCCGCTCTCAGCTGAGCATTGACGCTGAGAGTTGGTCCCGAGTAGGCAAAGGGAAACGCGGCGGCCATCTTGGGAGTGAGACGCGCTGTGACGCGCTCTAGTTTATTATAAAAGGGCTGTCCTGGGCTCGGCGTGTGTTGTAAGCCTGAGCACTTTTCTCCCTCCTGAGGCGGAAGCCGGGAGGTTCTTCACACTATCCCTTATTTGCCTTGCTTTTAGCGTAGTACTACTACCTTGTACCCTGCTTGATCTACTAGGCAGTGTATCTTAACCTGCATTGGGAGCACTTGTAATTTCATTTGGAAAGCTTCTCCTACCTCCCTACTCGGGCCGCTCTCAGCTGAGCATTGACGCTGAGAGTTGGTCCCGAGTAGGCAAAGGGAAACGCGGCGGCCATCTTGGGGGTGAGACGCGCTGTGACGCGCTCTAGTTTATTATAAAAAGGGACATCCACTCTCCGCGTAGCGGACGCGACGGGCGGACGCGCCGGACTCACGCCGGAGTCACGCCGGAGTCACGCCGGAGTCACGCCAGAGTCACGCCAGAGTCACGCCAGAGTCACGCCAGAGTCATGCCAGTCTGCGCCCGTCAGCGCTAAGGAAGCGCCTAGGGCCACGGGCAATATCCAAATTAATACAGATCCCGGTATGTCTCGATCGTTACTCTTATCCTTGAATAAGCCTTCGCCACATTGCCATGAAATTCTTAAACCTGACACATGGTATGGTCCTATTCATTGCCAACACTGTAAGAAAACTTTCTGGCCAGAGTCAACACACAAAAATAAAACACGACCCACCACTCTACGAGGGGGGCTCATCAACGCCAGATCTATGTGTAAAAATGCACAGCACATCTATGATTTGATTACAGAGATGAACTTGGATTGGCTCTTCATAACTGAAACGTGGTTAAAATCCTGGTGCACCCCAGATATAGTGGTAGCCCTCCCTGAAGGATTTCAAATCCAGCGTCTAGACAGACCAGAACAAAGGGGAGGGGGTCTGGCGATTATTCATCGCGACACCATGACCTGCACTACTTACGAACTATCTGATATAAAGGGAGCAGAGGCCATGGCATTTTGTTTAAATATTCATGATTCCCTGTCATTTTCTGGAGCCTTGGTATATCGCCCCCCGGGGCAACCCCAAGAATTCCTAGAGAGCATAGGAGATGTACTGAGCAATCTCACGCTCAGAGCTGCCCACTTCACTTTATTAGGGGATTTAAATTTCCATCTCGACTCCCCCAGCGACCCAGGAGTAATGTGTATCATGGATATTATTAAGGTTCTTGGTCTTACCCTGTTAAACAATGAATCCACGCATAGTGCGGGCCACATATTGGACTGTATTTGTTCAAATCTTAACCTGCTGACCTGTACATCCCCAGTAGTTCAAACTTGGTCTGATCACAAACTTATCCCGTTTGAGGTGACTTTTAACTCACCTCTAAACACTTACAGACACACTAAAATAAGACCCACAGTAGAAAAAAAACCTGATTGGAAAAAAGTCCTCGCCCAACCAAATTTTTTAACAAATGTAATAGAGACTAAACCGACACTATCCGGCCACACTACAATAGACAATCAACATTTCTGTGATTGGATTACAACTCTTAGTAACCAACAAGATCTGTTGAAGGAAATAACTCCAATGAGCAATAAAACCAAAGGAAGTGCCCCCTGGTTCTCCTCCACTCTAAAGAGTGAACTAGGCAAAGTGAGATCATTAGAGCGCAGATGGCGCAGAAAATACACAGAAGAAGACCATAGAATTTACAAAGCAGCGCATAGACAGTATCATGCTGCCATTAAATCAGCAAAAAAAGCCCACTTTTCAGAGGCTATTGCATCTTCAGGAAATGATCAGAAAGAAATATTCAAGATTGTAAATAGCTTTACTGATCCTAGGGCGCTTGCCCAAGATATTCCGCCCTTGCTACCACTGTGTAATTCTATAGCAGATTATTTTGACAATAAAATTCAAGCTATCGTCAAGGATTTCCCACCTCAACTTCAATCTCTCTTGAAAACATACCTATAGAAGCAAATGGAATAAACATTCTACCAAAACCCCATTTTAATGTTTTTGCTCCCATTTCCCTGGAGGAATCCCGTCAGGCCATTCTGTCTAGCAAGTCTGGATCACCATTTGATCCATGTCCTCCCATGTTCTTAAGAGCTCTGGTCAATGAGGTAAACCCCATAGTGAATGGAATTATCAATTCATCATTGGCAACGGCAGAGATTCCATCAGAATGGAAATTAGCCGCGGTTAAACCCCTCCAAAAGAAACCGCTACCCGACCCCACCACTCTTTCCAACTTAAGGCCCATCTCACTGTTGCCGCTGTTATCTAAACTGACTGAGTCATTTGTAAACAGCCAACTCACCACTTATCTCGAAGATAAGAACGTCCTGCATCCTAATCAGTCGGGTTTCAGGTCTAAACACTCGACCGAATCTGCACTTCTATTCTCCACTGAATCCCTGCGCTCTGCTATGGACTTAGGAAAGAAGGCCGTCTTGATATTACTCGATATATCGGCGGCCTTCGACACGGTCTCCCACACCATTCTGATTGACCGTCTCCGAAGCGCAGGGATAGGCGGAGTAGTGCTAGAGTGGGTCCAAAACTTCCTGAGCCTTAGACGACAAATCACTGTGCTGGGCCAATATAGATCTGAGGAAAAACCGATTAAAACAGGGGTACCACAGGGCTCTACTTTGAGCCCGATACTTTTCAATCTCTATATGGTACCCCTGATGGAGCTAATCTCTTCGTATCAGATCAGCACTATTTCTTACGCTGACGATACGCAGCTCATTCTGGTACTCGACAGGGAGTCACCACAAGCTGAAGAAAACCTCAAAATGTGCTTAACAGTGACATTCGAATGGATGAAGACCAACCACTTGAAGTGTAATTCTGGAAAAACAGAAATACTTCCATTCGGCTCGCAAAACCCATTCTCCCCTAAGCAGTGGTGGCCTGAAGGCGCTGAAGCTCCCCCAAACACCATTTCCTCTGCTCGCAATCTAGGTGTTAAGTTCGACAATGCTCTATCATTCAAGCAACAAGCCATTGGGGTAGCAAGTTCCTGCTTTCACATCATCAGAATGCTAAGGAAGTTTTTCGATCTCCTTCCTTTGTCCACGAGAATGGCGGTGGCACTTATCACATCAAGACTGGACTACTGCAACAGTCTATATGCTGGAGCTAATAAGACCGTGCTCCACAGGTTGCAGATGGTCCAGCATGCCACCGCCCGGCTTGTCCTGGGCTGGCCCAGGAAATCATCGGCTTCTGCCGCACTCCGTGCCCTCCACTGGCTTCCTATCCATAAGCGCTTGTTGTTTAAAATCTTGATCATCACCTTCAGAGCCTATCATGCACAAGGACCCAGATATCTTTCCAACAATTTCAAAGGACATCTTCCAACTCGAAATCTGAGATCTTCCCACCTCAATCTACTAGTGGTCCTAAAATTCAGACTTGCGACCAAAGGTGGACAATCCATCGTAGTGTTAGGCTCCAGAGCCTGGAATAAACTTCCTCCCGCACTTCGTCAAATCTCAACAGAATCTCTGTTTAGGAAAGCCCTAAAGACCTGGGTTTTTACGCTCACTGACGCGGCCTGTAAGGCTTTGGTGTAATTATCTATCTCGGAGAGCTGTTCCAGCTTACTCACCCTTTTCTATTCTGGGGTGGCTCACAGCGCCAAGAGGCTCCCTGGAGTGATAGTATGCGCTATACAAAAGCCATTTTACATTTACATTTACCTCGTACCCGGATCCCCTGCGCAGCCGATTAGGCGCTGACGCGGAGGGACTGGGACAGGGGCTCACAGCCGCCATCTTGAGAGGACAAGGGGCTGCAGTCTAGCTGCAGGACGCCTCCCACCCTCCTCAACACCGTATAAAAGTCGCATGCCTTCTCGTCCGCGCAGCGGGCGGGCGCAACGGGTGCGCCGGAGGCGCGCCAAAGGCAAGCCCGTCTGCGCCCGAACGGGACTAGGGGACATCCCCCCTGCCCATTTACTGAGACAGAGGAAGATTTATAGCATGAACTTTTTATACCAGCTTCGCCCCCCCTATATTAACAAGCTGTCGTCATCATCTCCACCCTCTGGAGATTCCCCGTCTCTGCCCTCATTGCAAGATTGAGTTTACCAGTTCATTAGCCAAGCCAGACGTAAGAGACTACCGCATGTTTCTTCTCAATTGTAGGTCCCTCCCAAAACACGGCTTAGACATATCCCTGCTGTTGGATGAACACACTCCGGATGCAGTCTTTTTGACTGAAACCTGGTTGACTCAAGACTCTCAGCCTGACTTGGTGCAAGCCCTCATACCAGGCTACCAGATAGCCAGTTTAGATCGCCCTCAGGGTAAAGGTGGAGGGCTTGCTATTATTTACAAGGACATTTGTGTATGTCGCTGTTTGGCGGAGTCTATCGCTGATTGTGAAAGTATGCCCTTTGTTATTGAACTCTCTCCAAATAACAGTTTTACTGGTATTCTCATTTACCGCCCCCCTGGATCCATTAAACAATTTCAAACAGCCCTTCCTTCCATCGTGGCTGAATTGGTTACATCTCCTTCAAATTTTACACTACTTGGAGACTTTAATGTCCACTTTGATAACATCTCAGATACCATCGCCACAGAAATGATAGCTAGTCTAGCTGCAATCCAACTGGAGCAACTTGTCCCATCTTCAACACATGTTAAAGGTCACCTTCTAGACCCAATATTTAGCAATTGTGAACATCTCAAAGTGGGCACTATTAGTTGTCTCCCCTGGACAGATCATTTCTTGATCCCTTTTACCTGGACCACATATAAATCTCCATCTCCCACCCCCATTCCTCGTAAAACTCGAAATTGGTCCAAACTTCATGTAGATAATTGGACCAATATTCTCACTACTACTAGACCTTCACTTTCCTGCGATCCTTTCGTCAACAATAACCTATACAATAACTGGATCACCACCTCCTTGGAATCCACACTTCCCCTTCGCACCTCTGGCTCAAAAAGACAGCAAAAAACTGCGCCCTGGTACACGGAAGAGCTCAGGGACAAAAAACATCTCTGTAGGAGATTGGAGAGAAAATGGCGCATGACTTACGACTCCACTGATAAAGTTGCCTATAGGGAAGCCATTAGGACTTATAAATCTGGAATAAAAACCACACAATCAGCCTATTAAAATGAAAATATAACACTGGCCAAGTCTAAGCCTAAAGAGATATATCAGATAGTAAAAACTCTGACAAAGCTTCCATCTCCCTCGGCAGGCAATTACAACTCACTTTCTCGATGCAATGAACTGGCTGACTTTTTCTTTAATAAAGTCAACACAATTTATCTTTCCTTTCCGGACTCAGCTGTAGAATTAGCCATTCAAAGTCCCGATCTGGCCTCAGAGGCAGAAGTTTCCCCTCAAAATAATCTAGACCACCTCCCTTTGCTGAACCTGGAAAGAGTTGAGATTCTAGTACATCAAATAAAATCCAGCTCCCCGTGCGATCCTGCTTCTCCAGGCGAGTTGGTTTTGGCCAACAAAGCCATCCTTCCCACACTTATGGAGTTGTTGAACTCTTCCATAGTGAGTGGGACGGTACCACCGGCCTGGAAGCATGCCATGGTACGAGCATTGCTGAAGAAACCTGCTCTTGACCCGGGCAATTCCAACAACTATCGTCCGATCTCCTTGCTTCCCTGGGTAACCAAGATCCTCGAGAAACACATTAACATCGTTTTAACTCAGTTTCTCGAGCGTAACCATCTGCTTGATGTTTCCCAGACGGGTTTCCGCCCCAAACATTGGACGGAAACTGCCTTGCTTGCCGTGACAGAGGAGGCGAGGCAGATCTTGGATCAGGGAGGATCAGTGGCAGTGATCCTCCTTGATCTGAGCGCCGCCTTTGATACGGTAAACCACAAAACCCTTTTAAACCGTCTCCTTGACCTGGGTATATCAGGAGAAGCCCTGGTTTTGTTCAAGTCCTTTTTAAGTGATCGAATCTTCCAGGTCTTTGATGGTATATCTGCCTCGTCAAGCAAGCCTTTGGGCTGCGGAGTGCCACAGGGCTCTTCACTGAGCCCCACGCTCTTTAATGCATATATGAGACCGCTGGCTGGGATCGTTCGTCCGCATGGCATTAACATCATTACCTATGCGGACGACACCCAGCTAGTGGTCTCTCTTGTGCAGAAGAGTGGCCTCCAACCACAGTCCAATTTTACAACATGCTTGGAACAGGTCAAGAGCTGGATGACGAAGTCCTGTTTGAAGCTCGATGACGATAAAACGGAGCTTATGCTCCTGGGCCCGGCGGCTCCTTCTACCTTGGAGCTGTTATGGCCTTTGAGCATGGGCATAGCTCCCACTCCCAGAGATAACATCAAAAGTCTGGGGGTATGGCTAGACAAATCATTGACCTTCAATACACAGGTTACGAAGGTGTCGGCAACCTGCTTGGGCCTCCTTAGGATGATAAAAAGAATACTTCCACTTCTTCCTTTTGAGGCCAAGCAGATAGTTATACAAGGCCTTATTCAATCTCGTCTTGATTTCAATAATGCCTTGTACCTTGAGGTGCCAGAGTATAGTCTGCAAAAACTCCAACGGACTCAAAACTGTGCAGCTCGCACATTGCTTGGAATTTCACGTAGAACGACAATAAAGCCTGGGTTAAGAGCTTTGCAGTGGCTCCCCATTAGGGAGAGAGTTAAGTTTAAATCTATGGGGATTGCTCACCAAGCATTTTGGAAATCGGGCCCAGAAATCAGTCATTCCCTGATCTCACCCTATCAACCCAATAAAGCACTCCGTTCATCATGTGCCTTCTTGGCTAAGGTCCCCAGGATTCAGAGAGCTAGAGCAGGAGGTCGATCTTTTGCCTACAATGCTTCCAAGTTGTGGAATACTCTCCCCCTGCATCTGAGAACTAATCCCAATCTGTTGAGTTTTCGCAAACAGCTCAAGACTTTTCTTTTTGATTAATTAGATCCTTTGTTTTTTTTTCTTCTTTTTGAAGGCACTTCTCTAGTCTTAGCGCCTGGACGCCTCAGGGCAGCTGTAGCGCTTAATAAAACTCCTTTTCCTTTTCATTTCATTTCAGTTGAGCAATCACTTTTTGAATTTCTCTCTTGATTTTGGCAAGATTGGAAATATTTAACCTCAATATAAAAACTGCCAGCAAAGTTCTGGGCAAAAAAACTGCAGCATATTACCTTGGGGCAGGGCAAAAATGGCAGTTCTTATGGCTTAATCACCAAATTATAATATAGTGGTAAAAATGACACATTTTGGGGAACTTAGTCATATATTACAGTCTAACCTCTCCTACTCTAATAACATATGAGATCCTGGAAAATCATCCCCTCCATGTGCTTTTTTCAACTAATCCGTCAATACGGTTGCGCTTTAAACAGTCTTAATAGTAGAAATAAATACCAAAGGCATATTCCCAGTACATGACCAGAGAAAGCTTTTCATTCACACATTCGGGACTGTTTAAGGGCAGATGGTTACAAACTATGTTTGCATCTTTAAATCTGGACTTGCTCCTAAGCCTGCTTTATGCAGGACACCACCTCCCTCACATCCACGTCCACCTCTTTTACTGCTAACATGGAGTTGAAATCTTGAGAGCTAGACCCCCTTCCAGGCTGCTCGAGATGTCCCACCAGGCAGCTCCAATCCTCTTCTCGTGCTTGACCTGTGAGTGGCGAAAAGCAGGACTTTTGGCATCCTGCGGGACAGACGACTCAAAACCCGCAGAAAATGGGACCGTTAACCCACCCCATCACTGTCTCCTGATCTGTCTGTGCTGCACTGGCGGCTCATGCGGGACAGCCTGTGCTGCTGCGCTCTTGCACTTCTGGTTTGCGGGATGAAGAGCTTGCTGTCCAGTACTAATTTCCTCTTCCGTGCAGCTCATCTTGAACATGCGCCAGCCACCTGCTTACATTTGAAGTTTGCTTTGAGCGAGTTCAGTAGAATGTGAAGTGTAAATTACTTTATCGGTGGCAGCCCTGGGAGCATGGAGAGGAGAGATAAGGGCAATGAAAAAAGGATGTCAAGATTCAGCTTGAAGGAGAGTATACATTAATCAATAAATATTGACTAAACCACCAGGTCTTGCCTGTGAAACAGGGACACAGAGCTATTGACTTTGCCAATGCTCATTTGTTTTTACCGTTGCTTATTGCAAAATCTATTGAAAGATGGTTGCTTCTGCATACACATATGTAATCCTATTTCTCACAAAAATACTACAAAATGACCCCCATGCGTATATGAGCGTGGGTGATGGCCCTTATGAAGTGCACTTTGATAAAGTATAACAGAAGCAAATCCTCAAACCCCAGGTTTTGTTAGATGGGGCAGTCAACAACAAAACCCTCGCCTGCTGCCGTAATCTGTGGGCTTTCATGTAGCAAAATGCTTGTCCACACGCTTTAACACACTGTAAAAACAACCCACACTTAAAAGCCTTTATTCTTTTGCATATGCCTCTTACAATAAATAGTTCTGACTCACCTCATTTGGTGTACCTTTAAAAATAAACGAATCAGACCTATGACATCTGACTTAACTGTTCCCAATGTACCAATCAGGTCTATAGCCATCTTCACTGGCGTAACAACATAACCAACTCAGGCCTAATGTATTGAGTGTAAGCTTTCCCAAAAGGCAAAACAACCCCTCCTTTCCACATCTTTTGCCCAATCAAAAGCTTGTAGTGAAGAAGATTAACATCTGGGTGCAGCCTGAGCCTCTCTTAGTGTTGCTTGATAAGGCTCTTTTCTGGTGATCACATATGGTCTGGTGACAACTGTGCTGCCAAAGCTAAAAGGGTGGGAGGAAATGCAGAGGAAAATGGGCTGAGGAGGATGAAGGGTAAAAGGTGGGGTATGTAAAGGGGGCAGAAATTATTGTAGCATACAAGATTTTACTCCTGGAGTTAGGATGTATGGGAGGGATTCTCTTTTTTAATAGAGGCCTTCTCCAGGATGGAGTAGATACCCTGGGCATGTATTCATTGGAAAAAAAATGAAACTGGTTTGGGTAGAAAACTTCACCACAACCTGTTTTCTTAAATACAGTATTGTCCAGAAGCAGATACAAAGTTTGCGGCTTGCTCTTTGCTATATGCAGAGCTTTCACACCATTACGACTGACTTATGAACCTCAAAGGTTTGTTAGGCACTTTTGGCCACTGCCTTTCGTTCTACCAAATAATTAATAAAACAAGTAAAAAAGCATCAGACCATAAGTATGCAAAATAGAATGCACGTTTTTCTCACACAGGATGTTTGTCGGCATTATAGATGTAATTAAAAACAGGTATTCTTCTGTAACACAAATTATTTTGACATAAAAAGGGTCATTTGCTAGCAGGAACTTCTGCATCCCGAATCCAACTGTATGTTAACGCATATTTTGTGTGAAGTCAACGTGTAGGAGTTCATCCATACCATAATAAATATAAATTATGTTATACTATTATGAAAGAGCAGTTTTAGATTTCATCGTATCTTCTTGAGAACGTATCAAAGCATGATTTTACTCCTGCTTAATCTCCTTCACTGGAGAGCCATACTCAACCATGGCGGTTCAGCAAGATACTTCCAGGCCTGACCTTTCACATTTGAGTCTCTAGCCATCATTTAAGTACCCCAGTGACTTCTCTTCTCAGGGTAAAGTATGGCATGGATAAGCATACAATTAGGGCTAGGCAGTGTTTTTTCCAGTATGCGGTAAATGGGAGTAAATTCCAAGGGTATTCTCCTTTTCAGTGGATTCACTTCCACCTACCAAAGGCAAAACAAAATAATGAACAAAGCCGTTCGTGGACCTGCAGAAGTCACAGCAAGATTATTGACCTGCACACAAGTCACAGGACCCACAGCAGTTCCCATCCACTTCCATCATCCAATTAAAATGGGCCTAACACAGGATCCTTCTGTGTATTCGGAAGTCGTGCAGAATGAATCTGCGTAATTCTAACAAATTAGGTCAGTCAACCCGAGTGTCTCACTAATAGCATCTCATTACTTGGGTTGTTGAGTTAGTCCCTTGATTTATTGTTAGACAGGTCGCTGTTACCAATGTAAATATTTGAATGTTTTTTAGCATCACATCCCATCCCCTCACGAGCACTACCTTGAGCACCTTATTCACCCTTTCTTTTGTAGAGCAACCATGTGAACATGCAACTTATGATTAACTCACAAATATAAAGTGTTTTTGATCAAGTTTTCCCTGGTTTTTGTTTCATTGAAGCTAATTGTGGGGTGGCTTGATTTATGTTATTTTTCCTTCAAATTCGTGAATCAGTTGGACGACTTGTTTGATGTACCATGGCTAGCCCAGGTCCAACTGCACACTGGGTATACCTATTGTTATGTAACTTTGCACTTTGAATGCAACCGTGTATTTTGCAGTGTTTTCTTTCTAGCTATTTCTGCTTTTCTTAAGCCTAAATCCGATTCCACAGCAATTTATCCTGCATGGCTTTATCCTGGTAGTATTCAGTGCTGTGACTAAGGGAGTTGAAAATTTTACTTCTGCCCGCTCTGTCAATCTTCTTGACCGTCGGATCTACACATGGGACATATTGCTTTACTGCCCAAAGTTAGCTCTTGTTATATGTTTGTTTTCCTGGATTCTAGGCATTGACTGTTTTATGTGAAATCCCTGGGTTTATCCTGGATTTGCTATTACCATTGTCTTCGTTTTTGTTGTTGTTAATAATTAGATCTGGCTGTCTGCAGTAGATTACATTAGCGGGGCTTTGGAGCATTGCTGGGTTTCTGGCAATCAATATGGAGTCGTTGTCGAACTACGAGATTGGTGCTTTGTTTTGATATTTGTGCTACATAAATGCCTTTTGTGTGGAGGTTAAATGGATTAGGAAATAGCAGGTAGGTCTCTCTAACATCTGTTTTCCATCATATTCCCACTTCTGAAGCAATGAACTCCCAGTCTCTTTTAATTAGGTTTGTCAATAGCCTGTGAGTCTATCGTTCATCAAGTTGTTCCCAAAGTCTTGTAGAGTCAGTGATGGGAAAGGCTTTACTAAAATCACAAAACGCACATGTAGCGGCATCTAGTTTTGTACTTGAACTTCAGGGTGAAGACCTGACCTTGTATTGATGAGCCTAACCTGGATCCAGCTTGAATCAGTGATATGATCTTGTTGTCCCCACATCCATAATGCCTGTAATATGTATTTTGCGAAAATCGTTTTATCAACGTCTAACAGGTGTACTGAGTTGCATGTATTCGCATTGCATACGTCCTTTCAGTAGGTTGGGACTTGTACTACTAGGACTTATGGACAGTGCCCTCCTTTACTAGTTTCATGAATGCCCTCCTTAAATAGGAACTCTTCAGCTTTACCGATCACGTTCACCGTTATTCATTCAGCATAATTATGGGGGTCAAACTATTTTATTTTGGATCAACCTTTCCTTATTCAGGCAGCGTGGCATAGTAGGTGAGTTGCCAAGGCTTTTTCAAGTGGCACAGGCCAGCATTTCAAATTCTGCGCCATCATGGCAGCCCATTGTGATATAAACAGATGGGAAATATCTTCACATTTTGACTTTTTAGTTGTGTGGACTGTAAGTGAATGCTTTATTCTTATATTAGCATTTTGGAACATCGTGCTCGCGAGAAGGATGGGAGCATACAAATCCCACTCGAAGTGACAGTTTTCACTCTTTTAGAATGGAGAAAAGGAGCTGGACACTGTTGATGATGCGTTGTAGAGAGGCGTTGTTTCACAAAAGACCCCACCCCCATTCACAATTTCAAAGATAAAACTGAAGGTCTTGATAGGGAAATCCTTGCTTAGATACAGAAGGAGCATGGAGGTTAGGATGGAAATGCCCAAGAAATATCTTATACCGTCTTCACCCCTAATTACATTTCTCATCTATCTTTCCTGTGTGCAATGTGGAGAGGTTATACCCTCCATGCCAGACTTCACTGGTCGCTGTGGCTAAGAACAGTTTGGTTATCTTGATAGATTATCACAGATAAGTTTGGAGCTCCCACTTGAAGAAGAGGCCCTTGGCACTGACTGTGCAGTTTGAGGCCATCTACTCACAAACTAATGGCTAATGCCACTTAAGTTAGGAAATAACTTGATCATGTATAAATGGCAAGACCTGCTGAAAGCATCTCACTAAGATGTTAGCCTCCCCTCTAGTTGAAGCTTTATAGGCTCAGTAAGCGGTACATGAGGCGGAGTCTGTGGAGTGCAGTGCCCATGTAAGTAAAATGAGAATACTGCACAATTTTAGACAGGTGGTTAATTGCCTGGATGGGCATGGGCCATCTGCAGTTGTTTCTAGATTGTAACCTATAGCCAGGAATCATGACTCAACAAGGCACTGGAACCTGGGTACAATTCAGGATAGAAGTGTTGTCTGTATTTTACCATCAAACCTTCACAGTCCGAAGGCATGATGTTATCTTCTCCATAAAATATAGTGCCCCTGCTTTATTGTCTTGGGCATCTCCCCATGATCAGAAAGCTTAACCACCACTACCAGTTAATGGGGTGTCAAGTCTGGTTCCAGGCTGCTCCCTAATCGTATAATCTGAGTTGGATTATTGATTATGCCAGTCCTATTCTAGCTGGCATTCTGGTGAGAAACTGGCTGCAGCACTGAGGTGGATTTGGAAAGTGAGTCTCCAACCAGCGAGGTCTTAGTATTCATTGGAGCTATAGAATTGATTTCTCATCTCCTAAATCGATTTCAGAGGGGGAACGGGCAAGGTCTTGATAGTGCAGAAATCATCAAAAGATTGAGACTATTATCCGTTTGAAGCCGGTGAACATGTCTATAGAAACCATCAAAACTGCAGGAGGATATCTCCATGATCTTCAAGAGGATATTTAATGTTATTAGAGCTCTGCATGTCCATTTGATGGGTATATGATTTTAAATTGAAGGGGCTATTGTTGGGTCTAATATCAGCTCAGAGAGTGTTGGTGGATGTGTGGTCCCTTGTCAAGGCAATTCTACATGACCTTGGAATTGCTGGCCATCCAAATACCTCTGAATGGTCTATGCATCTGTAGGAAGGTGGCTACCTGACTATGGTTACCCCAGATTTTTTGCCTGTGTTTAGCTGGTTTTTTTGACTTAGTTGACCTGGTTCCCTGCTAATCAGGGCCCCAGGCCATCTGCTCTCTCTGTAAAATGGATTCCATGTACCCTAGGTACATACCAATTGGAAATGGACTCCTTGTCAGCCCCTGTAGAATGCACTATAGGTGCACAGGGCACAGGAGCCACTAAGGCCTACCAGGGGCTGCAGCATATCTTTTGCCACCCCTGGCTGGTTCTTAAATTGACACAACTGGCTGATCACTCAGCTGGGGTAAGGTGGTGTACACACCCCTTGCTTAGATATAGTATACCTATGTCTAAACCTATATCTGGACACATGTAAACCTGTGAGCCACTCCTATAGACAGGCCTCACCAATCCTGGAGGCTGGGTGCATGGTTTTTATGTGAGATGGAGCTCTAGCATGAGCTGAGCCTGTCTGCAGCCGTCGGGAACAAATCCCTAAGCTGTTTCAGGATAATGCCATACCATATACTATTAAGTGCCTTATAATCCTCGCGGTTATTTAGCAACTCTGGTTTGGCTTTATCAAAACATGTCGTGTAAGGTGTCATACGCTTTGGAATACCATCCCCTCGCCAGTTCTGGCGACGGGGATGGCATTCCACCCCTCTAGAGGGGTAAGACATGTTACTTCACTTTAATGCGGTTGATTTCTCCAAAGGCCTTAAGATCCACAAAATGGATGCCTCTGCCACAGACAAATGTCTGGACCCCTGGAGCTGACCGAAACCCAGTCAAGGGGGTCCTGGACAAAGGGTTTCCTGTCACAGGAGGGTGTCACCGCCCTCCAGACAGGAGATAGTGTATTGTAGCAGGGAGGTTTGAAAGAAACCAGACACTGCCTGGGGCGCACAAGGCTGCCCCTTGCATAATCCGGCCAAACCGGTTCTGGGGCACTCCAGCCCTCGTGCCAGGGCGGCCTGGATCAAAGGAAGGGGGTGTATCCACCCACTTCCTGGGTCCCACCCATAGGAGGGGACCTAGCAGGTAATCACGCCCACCAGATTCGAATAAGAGTGGGAGCAGTGCCAATGCACATCAGATTTCCTGGAAGAAACATTTGAAACGATATTCTGGACCCTTCGCCCTCCATCTCAACGTGGAAGCCCGAAGAATCTCCCTTGTGGTCAAGGAGTGACCACCCTGCAGCAGCAGGCACCATCCAGCCCTCGACGTCTACTTAGTTGCAGTTCCCGCCGGAACTCGAGCGACTGAGATCGACGAGATCAAGCCTGCCCAGCTTCTAACAGCCCGATCCACAGTCCATGCAAAGCTGAGACCCGTGGAGGCGACCGGAAGCGTGGGGCACGCCATCTTGAAGTGACCACGAGACGCTGACCGTGCAGCCCACGAGTGACCCTCGAAGCTGTACACCGGGGTTTGAGAAGCCCCCACCCTGAGCTACTCCTGAGCCGAAGTTCAGCCCTCCACACTCGACGAGTGCTGCGTGGGGCCCTTTGGCACGATTTGGCTCAACGCGTTGGCCCGGTCACTTGCCAGCTGGCTTGTGGTCCCTGTGCCGACGAACTACAAAAGAAGACTCGTGATTCTGGTTGCTCCAGATCCACACCAGCTCCCCTGAAAGGGAGCCCCGACTCTGACCTTCCTGGTCCGAGTGAGACGCCATCTTCCAATCCCGCGTGGATTGCTCTTACCAAGGCTTGTTTGCTCCAAACCGGAAGCCGACTGCACCGACGGTGAGAGCCTGCGTGGGACAGATCGTGACCTGCTCCTGGACGTCGCAGATGCCCCAGAGCCCACGTGACAGCGAAGAGAAGCGCCTCGACGACCACCTGATTGCGCCCGACATTGCCTGGTTCCGTCCTGGTTCCACCCTGGTCACTGCTGAGTGACCCAGACTCTGTCCCCTCTGCTTTCAGGTACTCTACAACTTGAGTCCACCCTTGGACTCCACCGGACACTTCGTCTTCACCCTGCCTGCAGCCCTTTCAGCTTCAAGCACCAAGAGCCTGCGTGTCAAAACCCGACGCCACTTCGACCCTGTGCACCCACTTCCTGTGGGTGAGGTAACTTTGCTCCGCCGGTGTTCCCACACTGGTGCACACCTCTAGGGTCTGTGTGTTAAGTTTTGTTCCTCTAGGTTCAGCGGAAGTGTCCTTAAACTTTAACTATTTGACTTTTACGCACCATTGGTTAACATTGGTGCATGCGTGCGCTTTCCGCACATCTCCCGAATCCCGAGGGCCATTCCCGACTTCAGCATTGCTTGTCCCGACTGCTCCCAGCGATTCCCTAGGCCCTAGGCCTAACCACTGTTCGAGTGGCCTCTCTTATACCACTTGTTTAGTATATGGTTTGAGTGGCCCCCTGCCCTCATCCATAATTGTGCAACTTTGTATGTTTAAACAGTGCTTTTGATTTAACGCTTGTGCCCCTTTATTCATAAAGAATACTGGGGATTGTTTTTAGTAATAAACACATATATTTTTATAATATATACTTGTGTGGTGTCCTTTCATTTGGTATTACAGGATTGTATGTGGTAAAACAGCTCGCTTAACACGACCTCTTAAGTTAAGCCTTTAGGCTGCTTAGTCCATGCTACCACTAGGATAGCTTGTCTAATAAGGTTGACTTACAACCAGACAGCATAAGGGGATTGTTTGGTCAGGTAGTAGGTGGTTCCAGAATTGGAAACATCCCCTACCAGGCCAACTTCACACATTGGTGAGCAGCGGTGCGGATTTGAGCTTGCTGTTGTTTTACCATTGCAATCTTTATATCAAATTGAAAGATCACATCAAGTACCTCTAGGTACATATAAAATCAAAAGCTTAGCATATTAAGTTCTACTGAACTTAGTAGTTGTAGGTTGAAGGGAGTAGCACACCCCTGACTACAACTCACTAGCAAGGTCCAGTAGGAAAACACTTAGTGTAGGTAAGTGCACCACTTACACCTCACTAGTAACCATGTCCGACACAGGAAAGGCCTCAGGGTCTAGTCCTGTGACAGTTGACCCTACCCAGGCAACTTCTGGATATGACAAACTAACCCGCAGAGACTTGATTGTCTTGTGCAAAGCAAGAGGGTTAAAAAGGGGCAGAAGCCCCACCTGCCTAATCCTGGTAGAACTCCTAGAACAGGATGACTTAGAGAAGGCAAAAGCAGCTTCCCTAGACACAGGAACTGGAGGGAACCCCCCTGCAGTTGATCCCCCTGAAGAGGAGGATGATGATGACTTGGATGAGGACTCAGAGGTTGAGGACTTAGAAGTACAGGATCAGGGTAGCCAGGTTCCAGTTGGTAGGCTTAGCCAGGCCAATTTGGACCTACTGGGGAATGGAGAGGGCCAGCACCTCCCCAGAACCCAACATATGATTCTCCCAGGCAACAGAAGAGTGAGATCTCCCTCAGGGGACTCTCATCTTTCTAGTGCCTCCAGAGAATCAGAGAGAGGCATGAGTGCTTCTCAGAAAGCTG
The DNA here is from genome assembly GCF_964261635.1 of Lissotriton helveticus. Taxonomy (NCBI): domain Eukaryota; kingdom Metazoa; phylum Chordata; class Amphibia; order Caudata; family Salamandridae; genus Lissotriton; species Lissotriton helveticus. Next base: position 1,836,886,092 of record NC_136065.1, on the reverse strand, counting down.
AGCATAGGGCTAGAATGAGGGCTGTCAGACTCCAGATAGAGAGAGAGGAGGTAGCCCTGAGTCAAGCTAAGCTTACCTTAGCCCAAGCTAAACTTGCCTTGGCAAGAGAGCAGAAATTGTGTGGCTTAGATGCCACTGGTGGCAGCAATATTCCTAAAGAGAAACCCAGGTCCTATGATAGTAGAAACCTGACAAAGATTGTGCCCCCCTACAAGGAAGGGGATGATATCCACAAATGGATAACTGCTCTTGAGAGAGCCTGCATGGTACAGCAGGTTCCTGAGGAACAGTGGGCAGCAATCTTATGGTACTCCTTTTCAGAGAAAGGGAGAGATAAGCTCCTCACTGTTAGACATGAGGATGCAAACAATTACAAAGTCCTGAAGAGTGTTCTGATAGATGGGTTTGGCTTAACCACTGAACAGTACAGGTTGAAGTTCAGAGACACCCAGAAGACACAGACTCAGGACTGGACTGATTTTGTTGATTGTGCAACTAAGGCTCTGGAGGGTTGGCTACATGGCAGCAAAGTACATGACTTTACAGGATTGTATAATTTGATTATGAGGGAGCAGATCCTAAGTAATTGTCAGAACCAGCTCTTACACCAGCACCTGGTAGACTCTGATCTGACCTCTCCCCAAGAATTGGGAAAGAAGGCAGACAAATGGGTCAGAACCAGGATTAGGCCTAAGAATCAGGACAATAACCAGAAGAAGGAGTCTACCAAGCCTCAAGATAAGGGTGGGGATAAAAGTAAAGAAAAGACTTCCCCAGGGCCCCAAAACTCCAAGGATGGGGGTGGGTCCCAAGACACTTCTTCAACTGAGAAAAAGCCTTATTGTTATGCCTGTAAACAGGTGGGGCATTACAAAACAGATAACTGTTGTCCCAAGAATAACAATAAAGAAAATATACCTCCAAAGCCAGCTTCAACACCTCCTGTTACTGTCAGCAGTAATCCCCCAGGAAGTGGGAGCACATCCAGGAATCTGGGTGGGTTTACTTTTGGAAATCAGGTGGACCCTGGCCTATCCAGGTCCCCATCACCCAATGATCTTGTTTATGAGGCTGGCATGGGGTTTGCCAACTTCTCTGCTTGCCCAAATACTTTGAGCAAGTATAGACAAGAACCCATCATCAATGGTTTAAGAGTTGAAGCTTTTAGAGACACAGGGGCTAGCATCACCATGGTGGCTGATGGCATAGTCCCCTCTAAGCAACTTTTACCTGGTGCCACATACCAGGTAATAAACATTGATGGCATCCAAACAAATCATCCCATGGCAGTAGTAAGTCTCAGCTGGGGAGGTGTCACTGGCCCAAAGAGAGTGGCAGTGTCCCCAAACTTGCCTGTAGACTGTCTACTGGGTAATGATTTAGAAATCTCAGCCTGGGCTGGGGTTGAACAGGAAATCCATTCTAGGATGGTAAATTCCAATGGAAAGGTTAGTGGGGCTGTAATGGCTACAGCCCCAATTCAAGATGTCCTTCCTGAAAAGGTTGGTAGGGCGGAGATACTCCCTGCCCCATCTTTAGCAAAAGCTCTTCCTGAACAGAATAGCAAAGCTGTTATGATAACAGCAGAAACCCAAACTGAGTCTCCTCCTGAAAAGGTTGGTGGGGCTGTGATGGCCACAGCCCAAACTCAAACTGACACGTGTGTTGTGAAACCTGAAATTATGGATAACTCCACACAAACTGAGAGCATGGAGGAGGAAGAGAAATCTCCCCCTCACCAGACTTTAGGACAGGATCAGCCTCCTCAGGGAACTGATCTTACCCCTGATGAAGGAACTGCCCCAGAGGTGGTTGGGCCTAGCCTGACAGAACCTCTGATGTCAGTGGACCCTTCTCAGGTGGGACCCAGTCTGGAGCAGGTAACCTGCCCCTCTCTCCCTTGCCTTAGCCAGCCCAGGGCTGCAGAGGACAAGAAGGACAGTGAGACCCAGAGGGCCCCCTGTCAAATAAAGCACCCCCATCAAAAGATTAGGTGCACCAAAACTAGTAGCCCTAGTAAGGTGAAAACTTTAAAAACTCCTGAGGGAGCCCCCTTAAAAACAGTTAGGGACCTCCCCCAGATGGATTCTGTTGGGCACAGCCAAACCTGGGACCCAAAGGGCCCAAACCTGAACTGTCCCTCCAGCAAGCCAAACAGAGGGACCCAGCCTCCAGCTTTAGGTAGCCAGAGGTTGACCCTGAGAGCACAGTGCAACTCAGTTAAAGAAAGAAAGGCACACATGGTGGAAGATAATTGGAGGAAGCTAAGCCCTAAATTAGTAGAGCCTCACTTCAATACTCCATATCCAAACCAGCCTTTAACTTTGCATAAACACACCCAAGGTAGTGATTCCCTATGGTGGAGACCCTCTAATACCCAAAGGGTGAGGGACTGCTTAGTGGACCATGAGACAGGGGGTACCCATGCTAGTGCAGGTACTTCCTTATATGGCCACTCAGGCAATATAGGCTTACCTGGCCAAGGATAGCCTTATCTCCTTTCGTTTGGGGGGGGGTTATGTAGGAAGGTGGCTACCTGACTATGGTTACCCCAGATTTTTTGCCTGTGTTTAGCTGGTTTTTTGACTTAGTTGACCTGGTTCCCTGCTAATCAGGGCCCCAGGCCATCTGCTCTCTCTGTAAAATGGATTCCATGTACCCTAGGTACATACCAATTGGAAATGGACTCCTTGTCAGCCCCTGTAGAATGCACTATAGGTGCACAGGGCACAGGAGCCACTAAGGCCTACCAGGGGCTGCAGCATATCTTTTGCCACCCCTGGCTGGTTCTTAAATTGACACAACTGGCTGATCACTCAGCTGGGGTAAGGTGGTGTACACACCCCTTGCTTAGATATAGTATACCTATGTCTAAACCTATATCTGGACACATGTAAACCTGTGAGCCACTCCTATAGACAGGCCTCACCAATCCTGGAGGCTGGGTGCATGGTTTTTATGTGAGATGGAGCTCTAGCATGAGCTGAGCCTGTCTGCAGCCGTCGGGAACAAATCCCTAAGCTGTTTCAGGATAATGCCATACCATATACTATTAAGTGCCTTATAATCCTCGCGGTTATTTAGCAACTCTGGTTTGGCTTTATCAAAACATGTCGTGTAAGGTGTCATACGCTTTGGAATACCATCCCCTCGCCAGTTCTGGCGACGGGGATGGCATTCCACCCCTCTAGAGGGGTAAGACATGTTACTTCACTTTAATGCGGTTGATTTCTCCAAAGGCCTTAAGATCCACAAAATGGATGCCTCTGCCACAGACAAATGTCTGGACCCCTGGAGCTGACCGAAACCCAGTCAAGGGGGTCCTGGACAAAGGGTTTCCTGTCACAGGAGGGTGTCACCGCCCTCCAGACAGGAGATAGTGTATTGTAGCAGGGAGGTTTGAAAGAAACCAGACACTGCCTGGGGCGCACAAGGCTGCCCCTTGCATAATCCGGCCAAACCGGTTCTGGGGCACTCCAGCCCTCGTGCCAGGGCGGCCTGGATCAAAGGAAGGGGGTGTATCCACCCACTTCCTGGGTCCCACCCATAGGAGGGGACCTAGCAGGTAATCACGCCCACCAGATTCGAATAAGAGTGGGAGCAGTGCCAATGCACATCAGATTTCCTGGAAGAAACATTTGAAACGATATTCTGGACCCTTCGCCCTCCATCTCAACGTGGAAGCCCGAAGAATCTCCCTTGTGGTCAAGGAGTGACCACCCTGCAGCAGCAGGCACCATCCAGCCCTCGACGTCTACTTAGTTGCAGTTCCCGCCGGAACTCGAGCGACTGAGATCGACGAGATCAAGCCTGCCCAGCTTCTAACAGCCCGATCCACAGTCCATGCAAAGCTGAGACCCGTGGAGGCGACCGGAAGCGTGGGGCACGCCATCTTGAAGTGACCACGAGACGCTGACCGTGCAGCCCACGAGTGACCCTCGAAGCTGTACACCGGGGTTTGAGAAGCCCCCACCCTGAGCTACTCCTGAGCCGAAGTTCAGCCCTCCACACTCGACGAGTGCTGCGTGGGGCCCTTTGGCACGATTTGGCTCAACGCGTTGGCCCGGTCACTTGCCAGCTGGCTTGTGGTCCCTGTGCCGACGAACTACAAAAGAAGACTCGTGATTCTGGTTGCTCCAGATCCACACCAGCTCCCCTGAAAGGGAGCCCCGACTCTGACCTTCCTGGTCCGAGTGAGACGCCATCTTCCAATCCCGCGTGGATTGCTCTTACCAAGGCTTGTTTGCTCCAAACCGGAAGCCGACTGCACCGACGGTGAGAGCCTGCGTGGGACAGATCGTGACCTGCTCCTGGACGTCGCAGATGCCCCAGAGCCCACGTGACAGCGAAGAGAAGCGCCTCGACGACCACCTGATTGCGCCCGACATTGCCTGGTTCCGTCCTGGTTCCACCCTGGTCACTGCTGAGTGACCCAGACTCTGTCCCCTCTGCTTTCAGGTACTCTACAACTTGAGTCCACCCTTGGACTCCACCGGACACTTCGTCTTCACCCTGCCTGCAGCCCTTTCAGCTTCAAGCACCAAGAGCCTGCGTGTCAAAACCCGACGCCACTTCGACCCTGTGCACCCACTTCCTGTGGGTGAGGTAACTTTGCTCCGCCGGTGTTCCCACACTGGTGCACACCTCTAGGGTCTGTGTGTTAAGTTTTGTTCCTCTAGGTTCAGCGGAAGTGTCCTTAAACTTTAACTATTTGACTTTTACGCACCATTGGTTAACATTGGTGCATGCGTGCGCTTTCCGCACATCTCCCGAATCCCGAGGGCCATTCCCGACTTCAGCATTGCTTGTCCCGACTGCTCCCAGCGATTCCCTAGGCCCTAGGCCTAACCACTGTTCGAGTGGCCTCTCTTATACCACTTGTTTAGTATATGGTTTGAGTGGCCCCCTGCCCTCATCCATAATTGTGCAACTTTGTATGTTTAAACAGTGCTTTTGATTTAACGCTTGTGCCCCTTTATTCATAAAGAATACTGGGGATTGTTTTTAGTAATAAACACATATATTTTTATAATATATACTTGTGTGGTGTCCTTTCATTTGGTATTACAGGATTGTATGTGGTAAAACAGCTCGCTTAACACGACCTCTTAAGTTAAGCCTTTAGGCTGCTTAGTCCATGCTACCACTAGGATAGCTTGTCTAATAAGGTTGACTTACAACCAGACACCATAAGGGGATTGTTTGAGCCGGTGAACATGTCTATAGAAACCATCAAAACTGCAGGAGGATATCTCCATGATCTTCAAGAGGATATTTAATGTTATTAGAGCTCTGCATGTCCATTTGATGGGTATATGATTTTAAATTGAAGGGGCTATTGTTGGGTCTAATATCAGCTCAGAGAGTGTTGGTGGATGTGTGGTCCCTTGTCAAGGCAATTCTACATGACCTTGGAATTGCTGGCCATCCAAATACCTCTGAATGGTCTATGCATCTTCATAGGAGAAGGCTGAATTAGTCACCTTAGAGATGTGCTGAATGCTGGCAGAGCTGGGATTTCTGACTCTAACCTCCCCTTCGCACCATCAACCTGGAAGTCCTTTTCCTTGAAGCGCTCTGAAGTAACTGAAAGAAGATATGTAGCACTTTTTACAATTCCTAAATAAATACATCGGAAGATGGCAGGACTATCACCAAATAAGTATTCCCATTTGTATAGGGGCTCAATTCATGAATGATCTTGGAATTATGTTCCTACCAGGTCTTCCAATTGACAAACAATGATGTTGCATTAACCTGGATTTGTCATACCTTGGATTTTCAGCGGAAGCCCTGCAGCTGGAAATCCATGGGAACGCTGCACGCTACTTTTGAGGTGAGGAGTCTGGCCACTCTGGGCAAGCAGGAGATCCTTCAGGTGTCAAGAATAATGTTTAGTTTTGTCTTCTGTCTCTTTTCCGTTCAGATGGCAGTGATATTGATGGTGCCCTAGCCGGTCTGATCTGGGTATGCTGGGAAGACCTATTGTCTGTTGGTAGACAACTAGCTCACATCAGACAAGATCCTAGGGGGAACAGATGTTGTCTAGTCGGTAAGATGCTGATTTTGAATGCGTGATTTCGAGGCTAGTGGGCAGGGTACTTTGTCACAAACTTGGTGGAGTACCCTGTGCACCAAACTGATAACCCGCTCACCCCATTTGGAGATTGTCGTGTTTTCACTGGCAGTGCCCCGCTGGCTCTGCTGGCCGAAACCTTCCAACCAGCAGAGTTAGGGGCTTTCAGTGTAGGTACCTCAGACTGTCTGTCCTATCTTGGGTAGACATTTGGATGTACCGTTTTTCTGCTCGGGACTGCCATAAAAAGCTTGGATCCGTAACTGGAAAAAGAAAAGGAAAAAATGATCCTCGCGGTCCGTAAGAAAATTCTTTGAATGTTGGGGTCATTAGATTTTTGTTTTACAAAAACAAATTCCCAGTGTGGGAGTTTACTTTTATAAAACAAACAGTCCGCTGAGCGGCCGCATGAAAGATGATAGTCACTTAGCAAACTTTCAGTGCCTTCAGAGGAGATGTTGGCTGCCCTACAGGTCAATATGGCGGCTGTAAGTCCGCCACGGAAGGGGAGTACATTCCTCTGCTGTCCTGGCAGAACGGAGTGCCTCCCACCAGGGTCTGAATTACCCCTTAATTAAAATTCTGGCTTTGAGACTTCAACAAATACTGTGTGACTCTTGGCATCTCACTTTGTCTCCCTGTTCCTAACACTAAAAATATATGTAATGGAAGTAGTAAAAACATGTTTATTTTAAGTTATAAATAATGCAGCTGCATTGTTTTAAGCGCAATTCATCACCAATTTTCTCCACCACTGATCTATCTAACTATTGTGCTCTTACAATTTAATGTACCGCCTTGCTGCACTGTGTGGCGTTTCTGGGTATATAAATGCAGATAAACTAAATAAACAGTGGGGATGCTTGGTGACTTATGTGCTTTTTCCGAACCACTTGTCCCTGTAAGTTCTTCACCTTTGACCTGACAATGAAGAGCGACGTCTGGGGATCATTTGGTGCATTGTTTGCGGTCGAACATGAAACAATTGGGAAGAACTAGCACCTGTCATTCCGCCTGTCAAGTCTGCCTTACAACCAGTGCAAGACAAGGTAGTGATAAGAGTCAGTACAATTGCCAAAGTTTATACAATTCAACAAGAACTTAAGGTGGTGGAGGTTCCTTACGGAGAGAGCTCATAGTGACCGTCTTCCTGTTCTCTCAGAGCTTTAGGCAAAATGGTAATGGCATCCAAGTGTTCAACCTTGAAAAACTCAATGTGACCATCATTGGGTGCACATCCAGTCTTATTGCGGTAAGGAGGCTTGCATCTGTTCCAATTCTTCAGTTTCTTCAAAAGCATTTTACCTCGGTTGAGATCCTTCTGTGCAGTTTACAGTGGTCAGTCATTAAAGCGTTGGTGGTATCACAGGTGGTTTGTATTGTGGTATATATGCAGCTTGGGTCTGCTCTTTGTATGGCTGTTCAGAAGTGTGCACCTTTCAATCATTTGCCGGAGACCTCCTTGAGGTAGCCGGTTGAGTACCTTGTTTTTTGTGGTCTTGCGCTACATTAACCACTGAAGAGAGCTGCGACCTCCTGTTAGTGGGTCTGCATAGCTTATGTTTTTCTGACCCACATGATTCTTAGCCATGGACATCGATTGGATGCTAATCTCAAAGTTTCACAAAATATACATTCTGCTCTTACTTTCTTGCCTAGAGCTTGTATTATTGAAAAAGACTTCCCTCCTTGGGCATGGTTGTTGAGCTGAACTTGGAATAGGCCATACCTCAACCTATGAGCGACAGCTTACTTGTAAATTTTAGTCCCTCTATGCAGTCTCCGTGCTGAACGTGGGTACCTGGGTGGGATTGATGGCTGGTAAGGTTTATGGACTGTCACACATAGCCATAGTCACACATAGCAGAGTTATTCACACTCAATGTGCATCGATCCCTTATACCAGTGCTTAGACAGAATATCGGAAACAGAAATATTGTGGGACTGAATTTCATATCAGGAATATTGCGGACAAACATTGTGAAGGTAAATTTCTATAGGTAGGCAAAGTTTTAGTATATATAAAACTCTACATATATGTATTTTGACGATATATATATCTTAAAGGGATTTAGATGTGACGTTAAGAATAGTAAATTTATACTTACCTATTTGCACCTAACGTCTCAATATTTTGGTTCTCAATATTTTTGACTAGATATTCGGTCAACACAATATTTTTGTGTCTAATATTCTATCAGTGATCCCCTTGTATCAGCAAGGCATGACATGGGCTTCCACTTCTATTTTCATCTTGTTTTACGGATTGGATATGAGGGGATCCAAGAGTCAAAGAATTTAGAACAAAGTTTCTTTCTTACTTTTAGCTGGTGGGAATTTATGATTGCCATTAAAACTTACAGCTGTGACTGACAGATTGCCAACATTCAGATGAGCGGAAACTATCAATTAGCGGTGACAATACACATTAGCCAAAAATAGAAGCCCAACATACCCTCTCAAAGTACTGGCCACTGACCTTAGTGGACAGTATAAGTCTTTTATTGACTATAGCTGAAGATCTGATGAACACCTCTGTATAACATCTCTGATGTGTTCAGAGGTGGCAACACAAATTAATTGGTAAGTTGTGCCAAAGGAGCAAAAGAGTGTGTGATAGCGCTCATGCTTAAGGTAAGAGTGCTTTAGAATACAGGGCACTGCTTCAATGGGAGGTGTGTTTGTATCCACATTTATAGTGTTTTCACGAACACAACTATATTGTTGCTTCTGTCCGCTATAAATAAAACCTGAAACACACAAAAAAACTTGCAAAAAGTCTCACTGCTTGCAATAGCTCAGGGTAGCACTCAAACCCATTGTTCTTTTGCTCACCATGCCACCTCAGTTTGGTCTCAGCCATATGCAAATCAGTCTTGACCCTGCTATTCATGGGAACAGTCCAGTCCTCCTTGACCTGGAGCACAAGCAACTCAGGACTGAGTTTTCCCTAGTTATGGGCTTATCAAACAGGTACCGCTTGGTTCCAGTGATGGAGTGAGCATGAGACCCACATCTGGGTAGAGCGGTACATAAAACAGACAGAAGGTGATTGGAGCAAAAAACACAATTGATGGACGGAATGCAGAACAAATCAAACATTCACCCCAGTTACAGATTTGGGTTAAATCCATCGGTTTCTTTGCTCACCACACCACCCCAGTTTGGGCCCAGCCATATGCAAATCGGTCTGACCCTGCTCCTCATGAGAACAGTCCAGCCAGAACTGCCAGGTCAGGTACTCCTTGAACCGAAACACAAGCAACCCGTGACCTGTTTCGTCCTAGTTATGGGCTCATCAGCCAAGTACAGCTTGGTTCCAGTGATACAGTGAGCACTGGCCCCATGCCACTTAGAGCGGTACATGAAGCACACACAAAAGGAGTGGTATTGCCCATGGGTAGACTTGTTGCAGGAAGCCTTACATCACGTTTTATGTGTTTCATAGATAACACCTGCACAGCATTCTTAGTTCTTGTAATCTTGAGTTTGCAAAACATATTTTCCATACAACCGTCAGGGATGGATGTTTTCAGTTGTAGCATCTTTAGTGTCAATAAATCCACACATGAGACTAACAGAAAATGCCAAACGTGGCCTAAAGCCATCACTCACAGGCCTTCTGCATCCCCCTCCCTCCCCCCCTCCCCCCCCCCCCAAAAAACAGTGAACCAAACAAACATTGGCGGTTTGACTGCGTGTGAAGTACTCAAGACGGCGTATTCGAAAGAGGAACTGTTGCTCTGTCGCCAAGATTCAAAGAAAAGCGAGTTGATCTGTCTAAGAGGGCTGATGGAGCATTTGCAAAGATGATAACTTCTTCCTACACAACATGTTTCTGCTTGTACACTGTCTACATACAAGCTAAAACCTGACCCCCGAAGAGGCTGCTGCTAAAACTATTCAACTGGCCTCAGGCGGTGTTTTTTTTTATTGTTAAAGACGTTTGGTTATGTTCTTAAGTTTGCCTTGCGACCACGTCATACTCCCCGCAAACCGCATGCGATCTTTTTCAGTGGCTTAAATTCAAAGCAAACATACGAGCGGTATCCAGTTCTGTCAGTTCATAAAATACGGAGGCGGGACTTTCCAAGGCTTCCGGGTAATTCAGATAAATGCATCAAATCTAATGTTTGATAAGAATGCACAGAACTTTCAAACAGTATGCCTTTGACCCACGCTTAACCATTGTGTGCAATATATCCGATTCCTCTCTCTCGTGTTACCTGTAATGCGGCCGGCCACCATACATCCTCCGAAGAGGCTAGTACTGCCTGGTCACCTGTCTGTGCCTTAATTACTGAATATCCAATCCACCTGACCCATCAGTGCCTCAAGCGTCCACTGCTGCCTTCTACACTTCCACGTCATCACTCGACAGCCTCCTAGGTCATCAGGTACCTCCCCTCTCCTGTTACCTTCTCCCATTATTGTCCCACCTGGCCCGTTCCTTCCTCTCCTGTCCTGTCTGTCGCTCACCTCCATCACCTGTTCTTCACATACACAGGTAACTCCTCACCCAGACAAAACAGCCCCACCTGTTCCATTAAACCCTCAACTGTCTTTGCTGCTTGTTCACCTAACTCACTCATACCTCCGTTTACAAGTCACCATCCACTGCTTCGCCTGCCCATTGTATATTGTTTACCCCTTGCTGCAACAACTTCCCCTGCCATCACTCCACCTAGCACATTGTAACAAAGAAGACAGGCCCAAGAATAGAAGGTTAGGGAGATTTATTAGTATAGTCGTACAGAGAAACTGACCCACCAGCCAGCTGACAACACTTGGACCACTGAGGAACTCGGGGCTCTTGCATGGATGTCTGAGGCGGAATGTTCAGCATGGCTCTTCTTCATGGCTTTGTGCTGCACGTCTCCCCTATCAAACAAAATAAATATGCTGACTGGGCAAAATGTGGTTATTTAGTCTGTATAGAAAAAGCATGTACATTCGTTTTGCACCCAGCAAGCATTGGCAGTGCCAATTGTTCTGGCTTTAAAGGAATGCTATATTGTAATATGAAGCATTACGACAAAATAGCATGGGAATAGATCTGCATTTGTGTGGAAGCAAAGAACTGGAGAATAATATTGGTTTAGGTTAAAAGGTCAGGTGACAGTTGCAATCTCAAGCCAGACCTGAAAATCCATGTAGGTTAATGACTGCCCTCCTCACATCTGCGCTGCTGTCAGAAAAACTAGTTATCTAAGACACTTTAATATCATTCTAATGTCAAGTGTGTCCCCCATGAAAGTTTAAGCTCAGGCAGCTGGATAAATAAGCAATATGATTACAGCTGGTGAAGGCAAGCACCTTTTTGTGTGGAAGTACACAACTTTTGCCCAAACAAATCATGTGCTCTTGGCTCCCGACATGTGGGCAGAGCCAAAGCCCTTCTCTAGTGATGTTCACATAATTATCTGGTGACCGCTGCGCTGTCAAGCAGACCATAAAAAGAGTACAGAGTAGTATAAATCTTTTATTCCTGAATTATAAAGAGTACTACTAAACAAGTGCTCAGCAGACAAGACAACTGGATTACTCCATCTGGTAACCTTCTATCGAAGTTGTCTTATCAATCAATCAAACATTTGTAGAGTGCACTACTCGCCCGCGAGGGTCTCAAGGCGCTAAGAGGAGGGAGGGAGGGAGGTGAGGGGGGGAGGCGAGGGGGGGAGGCGAGGGGGGGAGCTGCTACTGCTCAAACAGCCAGGTATTGAAGTTTTCTGAAGGTCAGCAGGTCCCAGGTGTGGCGCAGGTGGATGGGGAGGGTGTTCCATGTCTTGGTAGTGAGGTGGGAGAAGGATCTGCTGCCGGTGCTTTTTCGGTGGATGCGTGGAACTGTGGCGAGGTCAGCAAAGCGAAGCTGGCGATTGGGGGTGTAGAAGGGGAGTCGTTTGTTGAGGTATGCTGGTCCTGCATCGTGGAGTGCTGTGTGAGCATAGGTGAGGAGCTTCAAGGTGATCCTCTTGTTGACGGGGAGCCAGTGCAGGTCCCTCAGGTGGGCAGTAATGGGGCTGTGGCGTGAAAGTCGACGATGAGGCGTGCAGAGGCGTTCTGTATGCGTTGTAGTCGTTTCTGGAGTTTGGCTGAGGGTCCTGCGTAGAGGGCATTGAAGTAGTCCAGCCTGCTGGTGACGAGGGCCAGCGTGACCGCCCTTCAGGTTCCAGTGGGGATCCATCTGTAGATCTTGCGAAGCATGCAGAAGGTGTTGAGCAGGAGGAGGAGACGGCGTTGACTTATGCACACTCTTTAGATTCATTTCCTGCTACAAGCACCTCCACCTTTCTTCCAGCTTTTCCTATGGGTGACATCCATTTTTTCTTCTTGCACCAAACAGCTTGGCAGCTTAAACACCTTTTTTGATTACATACATTACCATTGCTCAGTAACATGACGGACTTCGTGACCCCCACACCTCTAAATAGTTTAAAGAAATGTCACTATTCTGTCCTGGTTCTTCTTTCCTTCTTCACTCTAACCCAATCACCTGCTAATAGCCTCACATAAGAATGACCTTACATTTAAATTCTCCAATTGTAGTCCTGCTTTCACAACTCTGTTTAATCTTTCTATTAAGCCATTACCTTGGGGATAATAAACTGAGCACTATAGGCCTGATTTAAGGTCTGGTGGATGGGAGTACAATCCATCAGGGTGGCAGAGGAGATTACTTGAGTCACCCTGAAGGACTACCATTCAACAAATTTAGAAATGACCACTGGACCAGCAGTCATTTCCATATTATAAAAGGAGCTGATGTGATGGCAGTTACTTTATAGATACAAAAATATTGGTGGAGAACCGTGTCCGTTTTGATGGCTGTTCACCAAAAGTTTTCAACCTTCTTTTTTTTTTTTCTTCAGAAATAACCTCCCAAAGCCTGAGTTTTTTTCCTGAGAAAACAAAAACCTAATGACCCCAAAACTCTTAGCGTTTTCTCTCAGGGTGTGGGGAGGTCATTATTTTTTTCTGTCTCTCACTGCCAGCTTGAAATAAAAAAAGGACATAACTCCTTTTACCCTGACTAGGACTGGCGGTGTAATGCCCTTCCGCTGAGGGTACCTACTCTGTCAAGGAAGCTTTCTGTCGATGGTGCCAATGGTGGTTATGTCAACGGAAAGCCTGGGGTTCATCCACCTCCAAATAAGGCATGCGGACGAGGGCTTGGCTGACAAATGTGACGGAGTTCTCTGTCCAACAAACTGATTCAGCCATGTGCCTTATCCCTCTAAGAAATTAATTTGTAACCAACTGTACCCAGTTTTCTGTACTTAACCCCCCCTCCCCCATAGGATGTTTGGAACTTAAGGATAATCTTTGTTATGATATTGTTGTGAAGCATTTTAGAATCAAGCGTAGTTTACCGATTCATGCCCTCATATAGGTATAATTCACATTGCCCTTATATAGGCATATAAATCATACCCATATTTAGACATAACCCATCGAGTCCAAATACAGGCATGGCTACTTCCCCTAGTTCCAAAAAGCCACAACGATTTCTTGGAAAACTCTGCTTCAGCAGTCAGGGACATCCCCTTACTTGAATATTGATTTGTCCTAGAAATCATGGCGTTTTCAAAGAACTACCATTCCCTTGGGGTTCTTTGGTGATGTTACTATGTCCGACTTTACGTCAAACTAGGCACCTTCAAGGTATAAATATGCCTACACTTGCCCTAGCAAACACACGGTGGTTCGGAGCAGCTCGACTATCTACTTGCCCAACGCAGCTCGCTACAGCAAGTGCCGACCCTCCAGCTGACGCACTGACAGAGAGGCTGCCTTTCTGTCGCCGAGAATCCAGCTCCAGTGTTTCCAAGCTCCCCTCGCGGAGTGTTGGGAAATCGAGTCCCGAGACAGATACCAGGCCTCCTTCATTCTAAAACCAAGGTATGGAGCTGATTAGACCCTAAGAGAAATCTTAGTTCGATTCTTGGCAAAGAAAAACTAAACCTATGCTACACCTTACTTACTTCTTCCCTCGTACTAGACTTATGTTGGGTACATCGGGGTAGGCGTATTTTAGAAGCACCAGTTGAGTACTTTTAGCCTTCGTTATTTATGTATGTATTTATCTATGGTCTAGGAACCACACAATGCTTTTACAGTATTATTTTATAATACTCTTCTTACAATACGCATTATACTTTGCAACCAGTATTACGATTGTAGCAGTTCTCTTTACTTGCATGAGAAAGAAGACTGTTCAATAAACCCTTTTTTTGAAAACGCCCATCTCTCTATTTCTCTGCACCTCTGATGAAACGAATGCACGATTGACTGAGTAAAATATCTATCTATGGTTTCCACGACTCTGAAGATCAGTTTTATTCTTTGGGAAACAAAGTTGTCATGTTTATGCGGTTGTCAGAAACTAATCCCTTCTTGTTTATTCGAGAACGTTTCTAGTGACCTCTGAGCTTGCTGGCATTCACAATTAAGTATAATATATTCGATAGAGACCTAGTCGACCTAAGTCTTACGTCAAATGTATAGGATATATTATTCCAATGCGCAGAGCCTATTGGGAATATAGGAACTACACTACAATATAGTCGAATCAACCCCTGTGATTGTCTTAAGTGGTCCAACTGGTTTAGAACCTAGTTTGTGCTGTCAGCATTCCAAGCAGTCAGTTGTTAACTGTGAAGAGAACTGGCAGTGTTATCCTGTGTTGCAACTTTCACTTAAGATTTTCTTTCCAAGCATTGGAAGTGTCTTTCCACTGATGATGAATGACAATGAATGCACAATACTACTGCTGGCAGATTTTCAACATTTCTATGCTATACATAAGAAAACGAAGACATCCGACGTATAATTCCAAGTAATGGGATTTAGTATTGGTTCCTAAACTGTATGCGAAGGTGATGAGAATCAAGCCCAGGTCACCATTGACCTGTGCTGTCCCTGTGGCAGCACTGAACAATGAGACAGAGTGACACAACTGCTGATTAAGGAACGCAGGACAGACCGTGACCAGGCAATATTATATGTCAGGCACTGATGTCATCGCTTTATGTGCGGATCCAAGCAATATGCATCGCAGCCTTTGTGCAGGTTGTCAGTAACAGAGAAACATTATCAGACCGACTGCGCTGTCGGCCAATCCCTGATGAATCAACGCAAGTTGTACAGTAAATACTGCTCACCAGTGCAATTTTGTGCATCAAGTGCTAATGTCATTGTGTGGTGTGCACATGAATGCAACATGCATCACAGTTATTTTAAAGAAATCTATAACCGAAAATAACACTCCCCAGACTGGCATCGCTCAAGTACAAGAGCTTATAATGTGGAGAAACAGTAAGTGACTAGTACTTTGCACAAATAGGGACATATTTACATAAAAATGGCGCAGCGCGGTGCTGCAAGCAATTTTGGTGCGCCAAGCTGTGTTATTTTCAAAACACAAGGATGCACCAAATGAACAAGAATACGGCGCCTCCCTGTGCTCACCCCACCAGGCACTAAAGAAGCTGCCTAGTTCCAACGCAGGTACCCTAGCACCATACACGATGGTACAAGGGTGCCCTCGTTGCAGGGATGATTGTGTTTGTGCTGGAAGGTACAGCTTACTGCACAAAAACAATCATTAATGGACTTTTGCTCCTTCTGTCTGTGTTGCAGAATGCAGCACACGTAGAAAGAGCAAATAACTGGGAGAAATAAAAGTATTTCTCCTTATTGCGCCACATGAACTCCTCCTTTTGAAAGGCGTTCGTTTTTTGAGCATCCTCAGATTTACAGATCCTTGTAAATCTGGGTCAGTGTCAAAAAGCCACGCAACACCCATTGCACGCCCCTTTGCCGCAGAAAACTGCGTTGCAGAGGGCCATATTTACAAGGCTGTGTTAAGCCACGCATAGTGGATTAGCACAGTCTTATAAATATGGGCTAGATTAGAGCACCACCGGAGTGGCAAAATAAGTGAAGATCCGGTGGCACTATGGGCTTGTAAATATGCCCCATGGTCTTGAGGCTGAAACACTGGACAAATAATTGCACGTCTTGAAATATTTCACTTAAGAAAACCGAAAAATAAAAAACACTAAAAGGACAACTAGCAGAGAGACATTTATAAATACTATATACCTTCCTTAATGTAAGTGTAGGCAGTAGCCAGCATATACCCACGCATCTGCTAAGAAAGAATACTGTAGTGTAATTGAAGGAGTTATACTTCCAGCTCCTTTTTCAATAGCACCCGATAAACTTTCATTAGAATGATAACAATGGAAGGAGGCTTTTGTAGCTTCCATAGAAATAAAAGAAGGCACTTCTAATCTACATTTTAGGCCCAGAGGGTATGAGAATAGAAACATTACCATTATAAGAAGTGAGTATTCAATCCAGGGGTGTCTCATCCATTATGGCGGAGGAGCGGCACCTCACTGAAAAATAAAATGATATTAAAACCATTTTATTTTATTTTTCTTACTGTCAGCCGAGGTTAGAACGGGGGCATGGCCATCCTGACGAGCGTCACATCACAGTAGGGAGGAGTGTTGGGTACTTGCCAGTGCGCATGTCAGTTTGGCCTGTTGTCTTAGGCCAGCCAAACAGACATGCGCCCTTATGTTTCTTTAGCCAAGCTGTGTTGCATAGCCGAGTTGGAGAAAAAACACAGGCTTGCTGTGCCTGAGCGAGGGTGAATCACGGCGCTGCTCTCATGCTGGTAAATAGTATTCCCAGCATGAGGACAGCGTTGTGATTGCCCCCTGGGAGCTTGTGCAGCGTGATCTGTGTTGAGCGAAGAGCACCGAGGTGGCGACAGCAGGGGCAGGTAAGTGTCTTTATTTATTATTACCCCCGCACGTTCACGTTGCCTCACCACCCCAAAATTAGAGCAGCCGGTTAATCAGTTCCAGTCCAAAATGGATCAATGTCGGAGAATGGCCGCGTCCCACTAACGTGACTCCTGAGGCTTACCGGGTGGGCGTGGCAGTGCAGGAGAGCGGAGACGCTGCCGGCGGCGGGAGCTCGGTTTGTGGAGGGTCGCTCTGAGAGCGGGGAGCCGCGGGCCGCGGGCTCGGCAAAGGCACAGTGAGGCGACGGTCGCCTGCAGCCGTTGGGAGGACGACGAGACCGAAAGTGACTCATGGTAAGGCAGCATTCGGCAGCATTGGCGCAAGTGACACAGACATTGACGGGGACTGACCGAGAACAATTTGAGATCAAATCTCCTGCTCCATCACCATCGCTTACCCTCGGTGAGCGGGCGGTTTCTTCTCTGGTCCCCCCTGCTTCTCCCTGATGCGCTGCTTGCCTGGAGTCTGCTCGGCGTTTGTGCATAACGCACTTAGAGCCCCTGAGTCCTTGAGCTCTCTCTGAGAATTCCCCTACCGGCCACCCCCCTCGCGGCCAGCGGTGCTCCAGTTGCTCCTGCTGCTCTCGTGGGCGCCTCTGCCTCCTGGCGCTCATCCGCCTGAGCTATCCCTCACTCACTGCTCGCCACTCGACCGGTTTCGGGAGCCCACCAGCTCTGGGGCTGCTCCCCTTGCTCCCCATCCAGCGCCAGCCGGGTCTTGACTAACCACCCAGGCCCTGTCGGTTCCACCCCACCCTAGGCCCTGCCTGCATGTCCCTCCCAGAGTCGTGCAGCACGTAGCTCTAGTTGTTTGTAGACTCCAATGGGGCAGAGAGGTGAGGTGGGGTGGTGTCGGCAGGCTGGGGTAGGGTTGGGGGATTCCTGCTGGAGGGACGTGGTGAGCAGGGGGGTGCCAAACACCAACACAGCCGCTCAACGCCTGACGCTCAACGCTTAACTTGCATATAATCCCAGAAGCCAGAAGTCAAAAGCCAGAAGCCAGAAGCCAGAACTTCTGCAATAACTGCTGCAGCAACAAAGCCGCAATAAAGTGCCACTGGTGTTGGGCCTGAGAGCAACCAGAAGAGCCTAAGCCCAAACCTTTGGGAAAGAATGAGATCAGGAAAGGAGAGAAAGTACACAGCGCCAAAAAGAAGGAAAGCTATACAATCTATATAATCCGACGCCGCAGAGGTCTCGGCCAACGCCAGCCACATTTTCAAAACACAAAAACCGCTAAGCATACGGGACTTCTTAAAAAAAACGTCATCTAAGTCTGCGGAATCGCCTCAACCAAGAGCGCAGTTTTCGGAGGCATCAGCCACTACTCCTCTGGCGCAACCAGGCTCGACTAGCTCGGCCCAATTCGGGTTGCTTAACTTGACCCTGGTGCAGCATTGGGCACCTGAAATCGCGAGGGCAACCGAGCCATCAGAGGTTTACTTTTTTGGGTCCTCCTGTAACGATCAAAACAGCAAAAACATTCAACTTGACCACCTTCCATCGGACAAGTTTTCACTGTCTCCAGCAGAGGACCGCGTGCCCTCAAGCGCCACAAACCCAGCCGGAGAACACTAGGTGCCCAACTGAGGCCCAAGTAATGCCGCCTCAACCCACTGCAACTATTGCAGCGGTCACGACCATGCCTTCTGCGGCCCCCCTTCATCAAACAACTATGGCACAAATTCACAGGCAAGCCAGCCCCGAGCACTCCAACAGCAGTCAACAATCCTCGACCCCACAAACAACAGTCCCCACAACAGCACCATTAGCTTTGAGCCCCCCGTACATGATTTTCCCGCCACCTGGACACATTAAGGACATACAGCAAAGCCAGCCAGCATTGCCCGCCCAGAACGATCAGTTTATGACGGACCTGTCCCTTTTTTTTAAGACGTCTGAGAAATCACCCAGGTCCAGCCCGATCCCAAACGAAAAACAAAACACTGAAGATAACACCGGGACCAGTGCTTGGCCACAACTTTTACAAACCCTGCAGCAAACAGTTAACGCACTCAACTACCATTCATTAAAACTAGAGGTGCAGGTTGACCTATTAAACACCTTGGCCCTATTTGCGTCTGGGATCGATAGTAAACTAGATAATCTCAACTCTTTAATTTTACGGGCACAAGCCTCTACGAAGCTCGCCGAATCAACCTGCTGTGGTTCCCCAATCATAGATTCTCTCTCTCTACTCCCAGAATGCTTAACCACAGTCATAAGGGAAGTAAAGTTGCTGAGAGGAGGAAACGTTTTTACCAAACCCCCATCCACCTCCCAGCAAGAATATTTCAAACCCATTGAACCTTCTGCTAAGCAGAACACAAACTTAAAAGAAGGTGAGGCTTCAAACACAGGAACAATCATTGGCCAAATGAAACTGAACGGTCATCCTCACAGCGCCCAGTTAAAATTAAACCCGATGGCTGAAAACGCCCCCCCCCACGCCATCAACTGGACCCACTACCGGGCAAGATCATCCCGAGCCTGTGCAAACAAACCGCCCCATTTCTCAAAGTGACTTAACAGCGGCAGCCAACCCGGGGCCAGTTTTACCATGTAGCAAAAGAGAGCGTAAACGCCAGCGCAAAGCCAGAAATAAACTAAGGGCAAACCCCACCATGGCCCACCAGGAACTCTTCCCTATTTTAAAAAAAGCTGAAAACAAAAAATCCCCCGTCAAAATCAGCGCCGCAGAGCAAAGAACCACTCTCAATGGAGTCACTCCGGAAAAATCCATCCAAGAATCTGCAAGCAGCCCAAAGGCCCGAAGCAAACAAATAATGGCCCCAGAAACAATCGTGGGCAGGGATCACACAGAAACCAGAAGGGTGAGCTCAGCCACGGCAAGTGCAACAGGGCCTAAGTTGACACCAGAGATGACACCAGAAAACCCCAGACCATCGATGGCTTTCACTTCCCCCGGGAAAAGAAAACGCAAAGCCAAGAACCAACTACTCCAAAACCATCTGCAACGATCCTAAAGTTGCGACCAGTCAAAATTCACATTTGACGAGGGCCCCACGACGACTGTCACAACAGTTATATGAAATCAAACAAGACAGGACAGTCGAAAATTTCAAGATTAAACCTACAGCTGTCCCGGAGTCAATCAATAACGACCCACCTTGCCATCAGATTCTACTGGCCCCCGAATATAAATCAAAAGGTCGGCACGACATTCTCAACAGATCTAATCTGCTAAAATTATCAGAAGGAATCCCGGGTCTAGCTGGACTGGCCACAACAATATTGAATCCATCGAATTCCTTTCCCCCCGAGGAAATCAACCTTCTGAGGTCGCTGTGGTGACTTTTTCATCGGCTAACTGGGTTGGAGCTTTTCTTGAAGAGAAGCCGACTCTGCGGAACTGGGGAATTAGTCTACCCTTATTCCACCCCCGGGTATCCCACCTCCCTGCTAACAAAGCCGACTTCACCCAGCTGCTTGTCAACATCCAAAACAACAGGAGGCGCGAGACCCTACTCGGTCTTAAAAAATGCTTCAGGGGCCGACGTCAAACCAAAAGGGCCCGAAAAAGTCAGGGTCAATGAAGAATCCAATTATAGCTGGGGGTGGCTGCCAGGAATCCTGTCATCAAAACACTCAAACTGACCGCCAGCGGGGGAAATACTTGCAGAAACACACAATTCCTCTAGAAAACCCCTCTCGGCGGCGGATACATGGCACAAAAGACACACCAAGCAGGGACAGTCTCCATTCTCACTGTGCTCATAGAATATCAGTGTACTTCATCAAAAAACCTCAAACGAAGACACTATGGCTTTCCTGTCCAAACATACAGTAATCGCCCTACAGGAAACTTGGGCGACAGAGGGCTGTCCCATAGAAGGATACATCGAGTTTTGGAAGCCAGCTCTCAGGGACAACCGATTTGGCCACCCCAAAGTCGGTTTGTCCACATACATCACAAATAACCTAAAAGATGTTCTCAACCAATTCCCCCTCAAAGAAGACTGGTTACTTGGGGTCAGAATCAATCCCTGCGGGAGGCAGCGCCCAATCCTCCTCGTCAATGTGTACATTAATCCCAGCACCCGTACAAAAAAAGACCACCTGGTCCGACTGTGCGAAATCATGAACGACATCGCTACTGAACATCCCAACTCGGACCGCATCATTACGGGAGACTTCAACACAAACCTATTTCAGGGGATTGCAGCAGACATGGAAGGGCCGGACATGACTAATATCATCGAGGCCATGATTCAATCCAAACCTCCGAAGCAACCCCCAAACATATTAGGTGAGCTCTCTGTGATGAGATTCTATAACGCAGGCTACCTGGTAGTGAATGGAAGGACAACAAGCGACTCACCCTCAAACTGGACCTGGTCGAATGGAAGAAAAAAATCTTATTTAGATTTCACTATCTGCAATTCAGAACTACTGTTTAAACTGAACTGTTTTTGCATCCACCCACGGTCCGAAAGCGACCATAGGCCCCAGGTCATCACTCTCACTACAAACCCGGAACTCCATAAAGCGGCTCCCATAACCTACAAGGGAATCCACACCGAAAACCTCAAGCGCCTGAAATGGAATGAAACCAATAGTCAGTGTTTTAAAAGCAAGCAAGGACTACATAACAGGCAGTCTTGAAAAAGAAGCCAACCCGATATGGAAATGGTCGCAGTTGTGCCTCCACCTGATTAACTCATATCCTGCGACTGCACAGAGCTCAAACCACTCGCCCCCAGTAGGGGCCGCAACCTCAGCCGCCATTAAACCACTAAAGAGAGCAAGGAACACCGCACTGAGGTTGATTTTAAAATTCCCGCAGAACAGCGCCTTCCTTGCTACATATCATCACGCCCAAAAAGCATTCAGGAGGGCAGTTTCCCAAGAGAAACAGGCTCAGGAAAACCAATACTGGGTAAAATTGGTGTGGGAAAGCAAGCAAAAAAACACTAGGAAATTCTGGTCTCTTGTTAACCGCACCACCCTAAACCTAACAAACCTTGTCTCTGCAAACATCCAGGAAGCAGAATGGGTAACATATATTTAACAGATCACTTCCAGGCACAAGATAACCACGACAGCTCTAGACCACCCAGGGGATGCGGGACCGTAGACGACGAATCACTGAATATCTCCTTGGATACAAACGGGGGACTTACCCCTGCATACGCACTAACCGAGGAACGAGTCGCCAAAGCAGTAACAAAAGGGAGACAAGTTGGAGCACCAGGCCCGAATGGCCTGCCACAAAGGTTATTCAAATCGGACATCCCTTTTTGGTCCACGGTGTTATTAAACCTTTTTAACTACACCCTGCGAACACTGACAATCCCGGACTCATGGCGGGGCGCAATAATTCATCCCATCCACAAATCTGGATCACGAGCTACGCCCAACAACTACAGATTAATCGCCCTACTGGACATAGAGGCAAAACATTTTGCATTACTCATTTTGGAGGATTTAAGGCAATGGGTAAAGGACCACGATCTGATTTCTCTAAACCAGACAGGGTTCATTGCCAATTCAGGAACTATAACAAATTCACTGGCAGTTTCCATTATAATCGACAAAGCTTTATCAACAAGCAGGATGGTTTTCTGCTGCTTTGTCGATTTTAAAGCAGCGTTCGATAGAGTGCCCAGGGCGGCCCTCTGGAAAAAACTAACTCAGTGGGGCATTCCAAATAAAATACTGAACCCAATTATTCAACTCTACTCTGATACATGGGTTCGAGTGAAGCTAGGGTCCGGCTCGCATCTCTCGCGAAAAATCATGACCTCACGCGGTGTCAAGCAGGGATGCGTGCTGGCCCCTCTTCTCTTTAACCTATTCATAGCCGACCTGTCAAGCACTCTAGGCAAGGTAAATAGCCATCCACCCAAAATAGGAGGTGCGGCACTATGTAACCTTTTATACGCCGACGACTTGGCCTTGTTTAGCCTCACTAGAGTAGGGTTACAAAGGCTCCTTGCTGCCCTATCGCAATACACGTCTGACAACCAGCTAAAAATTAACATGGAGAAAACCCTGATAGTCCCATTTGGCAAGAAACATTACAGTGGCGGTGGTTGGTCAATTAACAAAACAAGCCTTTCGATTGGCCAATCATACAAATACTTAGGCGTCCATCTGGACGCAAGGGGCAGCTTCTCAAAGCAAAGCAGCGTGATTGCAGCTAAAACAACGGCCCTAGTGGTATCCTTAGCCAAGCTATCGAAGCAACTCTCAGGCCCAACTTTCGCCCCTTTACTAGAAGTCCTTAGAGCTAAAATTGGGCCAACACTATCTTATGGCATAGAGATTTTCAAAGGCAAAATGAACACTGCCCTCAACAAACATACAACTAAAATCTACAGAAAAGTACTTCATCTACCGAGCATTGCTTCCCCGGCACAGATTAGGTTAGAGCTGGGATTAATCAACTATGAAGCCTCTAACGTTGGCACTTACCTTAAGCTATGTCATAAATTCAGACAGGCCGAACCAGGCACACTAGAATTTCTAACACGGAAAGAAATCAACGAGTCTAATCCAGGGGGAACATTCGGGCGCCTTCTGAACGATTATATCCATCAAATGTCAGCTGCCGACCTTTGGGCTCTTAATCCCAGTCAGACTGTTTTTAAAAACATAATCAAAAAATGTGTAAGACTGAAATCTCTGGCTTCAGACAAAGCCCTTGTCGCGAAACGCAGTCATTCCTGGGCGGTAGTTAAGTCCTACAAACGATTGACCCCTGCCGCCTACCTAGCCACGACATTTTCGCTTTATCTAAAACGCGGTCTGATTGCCCTAAGACTGGGAGATTGGCGCTTTCTCCAAAATCTACCCAACTGGCGTCGTAAAAAGGAAGACACAACATGCAGAGGATGCGGGTCAGCAACAGAAACAATCTTGCATGCGCTCTGCATCTGCCCCTCATTTAATTTCCAGCGCAGAAGCCTGCTCAAGCCAGAATGGAACAGGCTGGGTATTCGGACCTGCAGGCACGCCATTATCGCTGCTCTGTCCCCAGATAATACTGTTTTAAACATAAACCTGTCAAAATTCATTCAACACGCTTATCGCAAGCTGGATAAAATGGACATTGCTGAGGCCACATAGCTGATTGACAAGATTGAACATGTACTTTAATAGAACCTGTGATAATGCGGAGAGTTAATTTACAAATTGAAAGGTTTTAATTAGCACGCTTATGGCCACATTTTATTCTTTTATTCATAAAATCGTACACAATGTGTTTTGTGCAATCTTTTAAAGATATGTTTTTTACATCTAAATAAAGAATTACTACTACTACTACTAGAGCAGCCGCCACTGGTTCAATCTCGAAAGTAGTGAAGCAATTGTGGTGGTTGAATTCCTATTGTTTTGAAAACATTAGACGAAAGTTTTATGATCCGATTTATAGTGTGGATTATGGTTCATATTCTGTCAGGATGAAGGCGTACCCATCCTCCACATTTAGAGATGTCTGCGGACCCTGCAGACATCTCTAGTCATTGGCAGGAATTACGGTCATGGCAGTTCCTCTTAATGTATTATAAGTATGACCGGTGATATTTTACAGTATTTGATCTTTTAAATGTATTATTCCTCGAGGGCTGAGGAGATTTGCCATGTTGATATTTATCTATATTTATTGTTATATATAATATTTAATCTATCTATTTGATGAACTAATTCTGACTGTTTCTTTAAGATTTTGTTATATTTCTTAGATCTGTTAATAGCATTACTTAAATATTTAACATTTTCCATACTTTATTTATTCAACTATGTATTCCATTACTTATCTTTTTAGTTGTAAGTGTTACTTCTTGCCGCATACTATTTATCATATATCAATTTTTTCTTCTTCTTTTTCATATATTCAACATATTTATATCATTCAAATTGTAACTTTCTATCATCCTTATTGTACTTATAAAAAAAATTCAAAATGGTAATAAAAAATTATAACACAAGTTGACATGTTTTTGTTTTTTCAAAAACATATTCCCATAGTGAGAGTCTGATTTTGAAAAATACAAAAAAATTAATGACACTCACACCACAGCAGTCCCATGTGGAGCCATTTGAATGTTTTCACTGTCCCTTACTGCCATGTTTTACCCGGTGGTGGTAGACAGTGAAAATTGGTAGTTTGATCTTTCACTCTAAATTGGGGAGGTGAATCGCCAGACCCTCGAGGGCCTGTACTCTGTCGGGCTATAAGAGCACTTTTCTGGTGTCAAAACCGAAGTAGGCTACGTCGTCAACAAACCGGTCTGCCTGCCTGCCTGTAAATCGGGTTGGCAGGCCAAGGGTTTGGCACAGAGCTTGCTCCATTGCAGTTGCGACAGAGTATCCTTTCCGCCAAACACTAAATCAGGCCCTTAATCCTAAATAAAAAAGTAGCTTTAGACGTACATAAATTATTGCAACACGCCCAAACGTCCATGTGAACAAATAGGTGAATTTTTAGCAGCCCTGAGGACATTAGCAGCCACTTGTAATTATGGAGATTTAAAGGATGAAATAGAGATCTGCTAATAAAAAAACCACAAGCAACAAAAGGATTCAAGACAGGTTGCTGTCCATGGACGTTTCTACATTACAGGCTGCACTGGAAATAGGTCATAGTACAGAACATATGGACCTGTGCATGAGAGCGATGCCTATTATTGATGAAAGAAAAACGTGCTGAAGTGAGGAATAAGAATCCCTCAATAGTCAATCAATCAATCACGGCATTTGTAAAGCGCGCTACTCACCCGGGAGGGTCTCAAGGCGCGGGGGGGGGAGGGGTATGTTACTGCTCGAACAGCCAGGTCTTGAGCTGCTTCCTGAAGGAGAGATGGTCATGGGTTCGCCGAAGGTGGGTGGGGAGGGAGTTCCAAGTCTTGGCTGCCAGGTAGGAGAAGGATCTTCCTCCGGCGGTGACTCTGCGGATGCGTGGTACGGTGGCGAGTGCGTGGCTGGTCCATCGTAGCTGGCGGGTGGGCGTGTAGAAGGTCATGCGGTCGTTGAGGTACTTGGGGCCCAGCTCGTGGAGAGCCTTGTGTGCGTGGGTTAGGAGTCTGAACATGATTCTCTTGTTGACGGGGAGCCAGTGCAGGTCTCTCAGGTGTCCGGTGATGTGGCTGTGACGAAGGATGTCCAGGATGAGTCGTGCGGAGGCGTTCTGGATGCGTTGGAGTCTTTTTTGAAGTTTGGCTGTGGTTCCGGCGTAGAGGGTGTTCCCGTAGTCCAGTCGGCTGGTGACGAGTGCCTGGGTGACGGTCTTTCAGGTTTCAGTGGGGATCCATCTGAAGATCTTGCGGAGCATGCGCAGGGTGTTGATGGTTTATAATCCCTTTAACATACATGACAAGAAAAAGGGGGACCAGTTTGCCAGGGAGGGTGTTTGTTTCAGGTGTGGTAGCAAATCACACCTGGGGCTGTATTACGTATTGGCATTCTTTGCGCCTGGCGCACCTTTCAAAAGGTGCGCTGGGCGCAAACAATGCCAATGTGCCCCTTTATGGTGAATGCGCTGCCCAGGGGGCAGCCGAGAAGTTGCGCAGCCCTGGGGGCAGCGCATTCAGGTGAAAACACGGAGCAGCTGCACGGGGCACCCGCCTGCACTTAAAAAGGGGATTAGAGATCCCCTTGCAGGCGGGTGCAGTCAGTGACTGCAACCACCTGCAAGGGGAAATCTCGGGTGTCCATAGGACCCCACTTACCCCATGCAGTAGGGCTGCTGTCAGGAGGCACACTGACAGTGCGCCACCTTTTAAATGGTGCACTGTCAGTGCACCTCCTGAGGACTTTTATTTACTCTGCGCCCGCGGCTCTAATATGGCGCAGAGTCTAAGGAATTCACTCATTTGCATAGGGCACGCCCCTACGCAAATGAGGGAACACCCTCTGAAGGTAGTGCTGGCTCCAATAAGTGTACCTTTGCTCTCAGTATTATAGATGGGGACACACAAGTGTCTGCGCTTCTTTCTATAATACCAAAGTGCACCGGGGGCATGCAAAGCGGGCGCAAGCGCCCGTAGCGCCCCCGAGGCACCTTATGTAATACGGTCCCTGGATAGCTAACTATTGCCCGCATGGTCGCTTGTATAGTTCAGATGCAACAAAAAAGAGCATTATGTCAGAAATAGTAAAAAGCTTCAATCTGGTGAGGGATTAGATGTATGCAGTATCGCAAGGAAGGCTAGAGTCCAATGAGGTACAGGAACACTTTAACCACATGTTGATGTTAGATGATGGTAATGAGGTGGTTATGGTAATGGAAAAACAGTCATGAAAGCAACCTTATTATAATCTGATGATTAACAATGTACAATTAAGAGTTATGACTGATTGTAGGTCTCCCTACACATTAATAGGGCACATTAAATGAATTGAGAATAACGATTTTCGCATACAGGAAAAAAAGTTAAAGTAAGGTGAATATAAAGCAAAGCTCGGATTTGATGATAACACGGCTGATACCACTGTATATGTAGCTTAAAGCGGGTCATGCTTACTTCGTTGGCAAGATCATGGAGAATTAAACTTGATTTTAGATCCCAACCATCCTGTTCAGGTTGTATGCAAGAGTAAACATGGAAAGGTTCCTCAAAATAATACAGTCCACATGAGTTATGATCATTGGGGAAACAAAATACCCAGATGTCTTTACAGACCTATTAGGCAGACTTAAAGGTTTTACCCATAAAATTGTTCTGAAGGAAGTAGCCAAAGCTTGTGTGAGCAGAGTTTGGAAAGTGCCCCTGAGTATAAGCAAAAGATGAGTTGAGAAGATTGTATGAAACAGAAGTGATAGAAGAGATTGTGAATTCTGACTGGTTGGCTCCTCTAGTATTGGCCTGTAAACTCAATCAGAATGTATGTCGACCTTAAATACTTGAATATGAACATTGGGGACGATCAATAACCTTTACCTAATATTGCAGAAATGTTAGAGACATTGGAGAGGGTGCTGTTGTATTTACATAATTGAACATGCCTTCAGCATATCAACAAATCATCAAATTAAATTACATCAAGATTCTTGCCATTTGACTTCATTCGTCACCCCCGAAAGATGACCATGGATATGAATCAATGCCATTTGGATTTTCGTCTGCCTTAGCAGTATTTCAGAGGACCATGGGTATTTTGTTCAAGGATATGAAAGAGTTACCTACTTCCAGTATGATATTTTGGTCTATGCAAAGAACAGGATGAAAGGTTAAATGACATATTTAAGAAGTTACAAGAGAAGGACTTGACATTGAAGCAAGAGAAGTGTAGATTTGCAGTTGACAAATTGGATTATTTGAGACATAATATTTCCAAAGATAGAGGCAGACCCACAGATAAATTATTAATATCAATAGAAAAAGCTCCTCAACGAGTTATTAAAGACCAGTTAAGATCCTTTGTAGGCCTAGCTGAATATTATTCTCACTTTTTGCCACATGTTGGTACACTGCTCCATATGAATGTCTGGAGAGAAGAATGCATATCTGTGTTTGAAGATATATAGAGAGATATAGTTGCAGCTGAGTCTTTAAAACTTTGATATGCATGACAAAAGCATCATTCTGACTGATGCAAGCGAGTGTGGTCTGAGTGATGTGTTGTTGCAGAGAAGAGTTAATGGTCAAGAAAAAATTGTAGCCTTTGCCTAGTGCATATAATTTGTAATGATCACCCAATTAAGCACAGTTAAAGTGCAGTTATGGTTACGAATTAAACCAAAAAACCAACCACTGAATATAACAAGCTATGGTTAGGAGCACAATACATAACTCACTCAACAGCTCTAAAAACCTTACCTCCATCCCAAATACAATGTGTATTATCCCACCCTTAATAAAACGGATGCAATAACAAATGTTTTAAGTCACATTACCCTTAACAGTTTGACAGAGAAGACTATGAATGTATTGGTTTGATTGTGTGTTGTTGTTTAAATACATTTTGCTTTTAGTTGTTATTTATTAGTAGAAATATTGTGTGTGTCTGTGCGCGCGCGTTTGTGTTTTCACGCTGCCTTGCTATGCATCAATGTTATTTCTCGTGCCTCAGTTCTTATTCACCAGAACGTCACAGGAAGTATTTGTTTTTTATCGTAGTGTTCTCACGGCCTTTTCTTTTATGTTGCTCAGCCCTTTGTTGAAGTCTGCTTTAATAGATGCAATTTCGTAGATAAACAATCTCCTCGGTCATCTGACACTGCTATTCATTGCTTTTTTAATTTGGCCTTTTTTGAGCCTTAAAACCCTAGCAGTCTTTGATCTTTGCCTGGTTTATTTTTAGGCCATTGAATTACAGTAGCTTTCGGGTGTATCTAGACATTGTGGTAGGGCCTTGATCTTGCATTCACTCTTTCATTAAGTACTTAACGCTCTCGTGCTCACTCTCTTCCTTCTCCATTGTCTCTCGAACTCAAATTTGTATTAGCTGAAAAATCACAAGGCTGATCTCACAGATATGCTTCTTTGTTACAACACAAAATCGGTCACAGGTGTGGTGGTCGATAACAGGGGCCAGATGTGATGGTAGCTGCAGTTTGATGGGTGATGCGAGGATGCATATATTACAAGGCAACCATCAGATCGCCAACTTATTACATTTTGTCAAAGGTACCGGTAGGAGGAAGGCTTCATATTTGCAGATACTTACATTTTATATGATTGATCAGAGGGAACTGTCAGGTTCTTGCTTTTTGGTCATTTTGGAGTTTCGTATAAACTCAGAGGGAGGAAGTAGCCCAAGCTAAAAGTTCAAACAAGCACTGGCATAGCCAAAAGGTCTCGCCTTTGGGAGTGTTTAGCCATGCAACAGTTGACGTTGTCCTAAAAGTGAGACCTATTAGTTATGCCAATGCTTATATAGCATAACTATGTTTCTAAACCCAACTGCAAAGTAACGAATTGTCTGCTACTGAAAATTATTGTTGTAGCCTTTTCGCTTAAAAAGCAAATGCGGAACAGCTTTACAATTGCTGTCAATGCTAAAGTAGCCTGAAGGCAAAAAATACACAATTTACCTTTTGAGCAATTTGCAGTAACATTGTTTTAGCACACATAAAACCCCCAATTACAGCTAGGTAGTTTCGATGCAAGCGGTCATACATCGCAGAAGAGAGACAAGAGACTGGAGCAGGCCTCGACATGATGTGTGGGCGTCAGCTGTTTATAGGCAGATGTGAAAAGACAGCTGCTTAGGCAGTAGACACCTCTCTCATGGGAACAGGTAAAAAGGCATCTACCCACTGGTGCATGAGTGAGTTGATACCAACCATTATTCTCCCCATCACCTGGCGAGGAGGCAGTAGCCTCCGTTTATTGTAGGTGGGGGTACGCCATGAATGTACCTCCTGTGCAGCAGAGGGTAGAATCTGCTGGGTAAATAATAAAAAGATACAGGAAGCATCTCCAAGTGGTGACTGAGATGTGAGGCTACTGGGTAAGGAAATAGAGGTAGACTATCACAGTGAGTACCCATGACAGACCAAAGTCATACTGACCCGATAAGAAGCATTAAGTATTCTCTGACTATAATACACTCTAATGCATTTCCGACGTAGGCCTGAAGTTCCTCAACAGTATCATTTTGTATCACTGGTGGATCATATGTATATCTCCAACGTATTTCTGTTCTCATTTTTCCTGTTTTGCTTTGGCCAAGACGTTTGCAAAACATTTGCTAATTTACTTTCAACTAGACAACAAATAAGAATTTGTAGCCACGGCAGCCATGGGTAAAGCTGAGAAATCATCATGTAAAGTATCAAGTGGTGGCATCTATGGCTTTTGACTTCGCAAGACCGATACACACTGCTGAACAGAACTTCCATGTCTAGGGATTTCCAGGTATGATTTACCACTGACCTGGATGAGGGGCTTTACTCAGTGGTGGCAGAGTGAGAGAGTACACAATCTGAAAAGTGGGTGATGCCCCTGACCGTCTCTATAAAGTAGGCGATACGCATCACCTTCTTCTTCCTGTGGGTTGGCATAATCTTGTGCAAAGGAAGGCATTTCGGTTGAAGGTGTTGGAATAGTGGGAGTTTACATTTGTGACTGTCTATGGACTAACTATGTGAATTTCCCGAAATGTCCTACATTTTTTTAATTGCGGGAGAAAAAGTATGCAAAATGCTCTGTGGGGGAAAAATAGTGAATTGGTCGTTATTTGACTTTTTCCATCAAAGTATTTTGTTTTAAAAAAAACATAGTTGTGTGAAAAGAGGAGAATTTTACCAGAGCCTTAATTAAAAGCGCAATTCATAATTTTAATGAAACTGCAACATTACGAAGTTAATCTTGTAACTCAAAAGAAATTACGGCCTGACTGGAGTTACTGCAATACATCTAGCTAATTTTCTTAGGTGCATTTTTAGTACCGTTAGCTATGTTGCACAGTAATTGTCAGAGATCAAAAAGCCACAAACTTGTTTAGGTGGAGACGGTTGACCAGGCAGGGCGAGGGTGAGACCGGCAGAGGAGAGAGAGTAGAGGAATGTAAACAAGCGCGCGCTGCCACGTTAATTAGAAACAGATGGCCCCTCCCCGCCGCAGCTCATTCGGCAAGGTGGATGCCGCCACACGCCCAAGTGTTAGGAAAGTGCAGACCGATTCCAAATGGTCATCTCCTAGAGCAACGCATGCCCGAAGCGCTAGGCTCGCCCTAAAAAGGTGGACCAAGAAGCCCGAATGAACCTAGAGGGAGTGTATAAGGTTTGATTAGAAGCAGAATGTGGAGTTTTGCTTAACATAAAGAGTGTGATGGGTGTGGTATGTGGCAAGCTGTAAGAGGTAGGTTGGAGCTGTGCTATATATGGTTTAAACCCTTCTGTAATTTGTACTTTTACATTTGGAAGCCAACCACCCAGCTGAAAGTTGGTGCGATGAGGTCAGTGTGTGTCTAGGAAGATCATATAGTGCTCGTCTAGCAAACTTTATAATTATGTTGAAGGAAGCTAACCAGTGCTTAATTTGTAAAAGAATAAGTGCCGGGGCCCAAAGTTTTCTTTAAAAGGCTGTGGGTCGAGCTGCCGAAAGTCAGGGTGCCTAATAATTTAGCGGTCTAGTCTTGATTCTACCTCATGCATCTTTCATTCATCCTTTTACACTCTCTGCTTATTTTATTTTATCTTTGTTCCTCCTTTTTTTCTGTTTTCTCCCTTTATTACTGTTTTCCCCTCTTTCTTTTTATCCTTCTTTCCCGCTTTTTTGTCTTTTTCTTTCTTTTTCAGGGTCTGAGGAGAAAGAGTGCTTAGCAAAAGCTTTCAGGAAAAGAGTGGATGGAAAGTAGAAGGGAACTAGTTAGGAGACTAAATTTCAGAGAGAAGGTGAATGGCTGTGTTGAAAGCAGCTGAAAGGTTGAGGAAAAGTGTGAAGACCTAGTTAACAAAGGGAGCAAGAGGGGCTGGTGCCATAACCTGGTATAAGGCCCAGGTGGAAAGTTCAGAAAGTGGCCTTTGAAGGTTGATTATAGCTAAGATGCTAGTAGCACAGAGTTTCACAAGGCACTGCTAACCCTTGGTGCACTGGGGTTTACTGCCTTTGGTACGTCCGGGCATGTGCAGCTTTCATATCCCGCAGTGGTGAGTAGTGATGCATCATGCTGTGATTGTAAATAATTTCATAGAAGAACGATTACATGGAATACTATTACTGAGAAACCATTTCACCTAAACTGTTTATTGGAACTTTTCAGGAAAAATGGCCTTTACCATTTCATAGAAACCAATTACTTTAATAATTTTATAATTTGAAATTGGCTTGTGCCGGCTTATAAAGTGTAAATTAGGGGTGGGCGTAACCGCATAATGCCATGTACCGTAATCACATGGAACGGCCCAGGAATTCTACAAGATTACGCAGAATTACGCGAAAAGTTTAATTCTGCATTTGGCACTTTTTCTTAGAGTAAAAATGCCCCCTTACATTCAAAATGGACGCTAGAAGGCATTTTGCACCAAGAAATAGCGCTAAATGCAACAGAATGCAAATAGTGAGCGCGAGTAGCTGCTTGCTCTCTCTAAATATGCTCTTAGGGGAGAATTTTCCCCCGACCTACTTCTGACATTTAGCGCTATTTTCTTAGTACTCTTGCGTCCAAAATGGATTTGATGATGCATTTTGCGCTAAGAAACAAGACCAAATTCAGCAGAACGCAAATAGCAAGTGCTAGCTCGTGGTAGGGTCCCCCCAAGTTTCTCTTAATTACGCAAGGAGTAGTAATCACATAATTATCAGTAATTTTGCGTCAAAGGGGAACGCAAAATTACAGAAATTACTCCAATTAGTCTGGGGTAATTGAAATTCAGTGCAGGCCTATTGTAAATAGTTATCGCAGGTCCTAGTTTCGGAAAGTTTTGTCTGCGATATTAATTTCGGTGCTTTTCTTCAGGGGACATTTCAGAATTATATATTTTACTTGGACAATTACTTCAAATGCTTTTAATTTGCGGACCTCTCACAACCCCTAAACACCATACATCCCTGCCCCCTAAAAGCCCCTCACCACATGAATTTATTTGGGGGTGACACACCCTAAACAACCGCCTGAAGCTATGCCCCTGCTGCTGAAATGATGTTATGAGGGGTGACCTGTGCACCACTCTCACTAACTCGCTTCTAACTCTTGCTCATTCTTCCCTTTGCCATATTTTTCTCTCTCATCATCTGTTACTCTCTCCTTTTGTTTCCCCACTCTTCCTTTAACCTCACCATCCCTCGCTCAAAGAACTGCATGTCACAACTGATAAGTTGGACAATTCAGCCATTCATTTTTAAGAGGTCCGTAAAAAAATAGCACCATCGAGTTGGGTAAAAAACTTTTTTTTGCATAAATTACCTATTGAACAGGGCTTGTTGAAAGTGGCCGATACTATGCCACTATTGTGTATCATGAGTAAGGCTCCCTGTTTTCCATGTTTACTGATTTTTACAGATAAATACAGACCGAATTATTGAATTTATTTTTAAATGTGGATAAAAACAGAAATTGGGTACTTTTTGAGTGTTTCTAAATACACTTTGCCATGACTGCCAGGCCAATAACGGTGCGGATTGATAGGTATGGGGATTAAAAAAGAAAGGAATTTTAGTAAAGAGGCTTAAACAGCAGTAGCTATGCAAAAGGCTGATGCTGAAATATGCATATTTTCGTATAAGTGCATTGATTTATCTTCTGCAGGTGTTCATATCTTTGAAACCTTGCAGGCATTCAAGCATGACTGAATATTTATTGGTTAAATAAATGTGGAAATATACCAGTTTTGGCTTTAGTTTTTCACACAACCCATAATAAATATGGATAAACACAGACGGAAATGTCCCAAAAAATAAATACAATAAAACCGGGAGCCCTAATTATGAGCAGTAGATCTGTCGTGTTTTTTTAATATATCGCGCAAACT
Organism: Lissotriton helveticus; assembly: GCF_964261635.1. Classification (NCBI taxonomy): domain Eukaryota; kingdom Metazoa; phylum Chordata; class Amphibia; order Caudata; family Salamandridae; genus Lissotriton; species Lissotriton helveticus. The sequence continues at coordinate 1,836,851,811 of NC_136065.1, read as the reverse complement.
TGACCCGAAGGTATTGGGATGCTTTATACGAGCACCAGTTGCGTTACATGAGGACACATTCATTTTTGTTAGGCATTGGGAGATTAAGTGATTTGCCCAGAAACACAGGATGTTGCGCGCCCTTGCCGACTGCCCTAGCCGTTATGCCAACTTCTCTCCTAGTTAAAAAATAAAAATAAAAGCGGAACTCCTTTTTAACGTGAAGGGTTCCAAAATTCTAAAATTGGGGGCGTATAATAAATTTTTGGAGTTGCAGACCACTTCAGCATGCTTCCTCTGCCCGGTCCCCGAGCACAGTTCCGCCTGCCAAGCTGTCAGACCGCTGAGAAATGAGCAGTGGCCTCATCTAGCGCCTTCTGCATTCCGAGGCACGGCTGGGTGCTAACCGCTTCCGACTCTGGGTTACTGTTTAGGTAAGAAGTCTCGTCTGTGGGGAAGGCAGGTAGAGACAGGCGCAGTGTGCGATACCTCGCCTCCCAGACAGATGGAAACTGTCTGGGAGCAGTGCGTATTGTGACACCTCTGGGACAGGCAGAGAAGAACTGGGAGCAGGGAGCACAGTGACACCTCTCTGGGACAGGCAGGAAAAGGCAGAGTAGGAACAGGTAAGCAAATAAGGCTGCCCACGAAGGCTTGTAGCCAGACTGAAGGTTGTTCATTAAACTGGACGCTTAGGCAGTGCTTTATTTGTAAAAATATTAAGTGCCAGCGCCCAAACATTTTTCTCAGAGGCCCACGGCTGGCCTGCCGAATGTTGGAGTTGCCGAATACTAAAGCTGTCTAGCCTTGATTTCACCTCATCCCTCTTTCATTCACCACCCCACGCACGATTCCCCTTTCTCTCTCTCGCAGGTTTTTATTCAATCCTGCGCTCTCCCCGTGTCATTGTTTGTCGGTCAGTCTCTTCCTCTTTTTTCCTCCTTTTCTGGCTTTCTCTCTCTTGTTCTGAGTCAAAGTCTAACGATGGGAAAATGAACTCCGGTCCCCAAAAAACGTGCCAGTGGGCCCCACCTGTAAGCACTGCCCTTAGGGCAGTCAAGTAGGCCTGGTTTGTGAGGCACATATGTTCGGAAAATCAGGGCGCTGCATACACAGACTAGAGGAGCATACTGTCAGTAAACACCCACCTGTATAAACGAAGGATTTCGCACTGACTGATGCAGACTGGATGCATGCATAGGTACATATATCAGGTGTACACAAAGCAGCACAAAAAGAGGTGCACAAACACCTATACATGGAAAGAATTACACTCCCACTGTGCACAGAAAAAGGGATGCTCTCACACAGACACAGAAAGAGGTGATCTCACAAAAAGAAGTGCTCTCACACCTATTCACAGAAAGAGGTTCTCTAACACCGAGAAACAAAACAAGCATTTACAATGCAATGGTTTCGCCTTTGGAAAAGTTAGAGCAGCGCAGCTATGCAGTTTAAATTCCCTTTATTGGTATGTCCGTGTGCTACATACAGCACCTGGTTACACTAGTGTGCTAGGTCCTTTAACGGTAAAATACACTCAATCTAATCACCCTACAAATGGGGTGCCAAATAGCACAGCTGAACGCCTTGCGCCAATATACTGTGTGATTCTTGACAAAAAAAATCACAATCTCCCTGGGCCTAAAAAACATGCCTCCTCCCCTCTATTATATAATCCAAGGGCTCCAACTGCCGTGGCCAAGTTTGTGCTTCTTAAAACTGCACAAAAGTGCCTTTAGGGTTCAGAGAGGGGCAGTGCGCAGGGGCAGTGGGCAGATTGTAGGCCTCATGCGTGGGCAGTGTGCGGGGAGTGGGGAGTTTTAAGGGTCACTCATAGGAAGTGTTTAGGGGCAGTAAGGCGTTTTTAGGGTCGGCTCAGGGTGGCAGCTAGCTACAGTAAGGTGTTATTAGGGCCCAGGGATGGATAGGGTATGGCTTACCAATGTGTATTTTAGTGTAATTAAACCACAATCATTAAATAACATTTTATGAAGCAGCCGGGCTCGTAGTAGTAAACACCACATAGAATCACACCGTCCGTAGTGCAAACCTACAACGAAGCGCCAAGAGGCGCTGGGACACGCGCTGGGCGCATTGAGGACTCCTGGTCGCTGAATACCATTCCTAGATTAGCGTAATCTAGCGCCTAGACGCCCAATCCGTCTGGATTGTGTCATTGTAAGGATCTCATTACATAATCCAGAGCACCTCACCGAGTAACCACCTCGATGATATTCAATGTATCGACATTGGAAGGATGAACAGCTAAGCCACGGCTCGGCTGGGTGCTTTATCTGACATAACCTCAAGGCACTGGAATTATGCATCGGAGGGGGGCACATTATGCAGCAGGGTTGACTGAAATATGAGGCAAGAAAAGGCAAATGGTGCAGCGTCATGCAACGCATTTGCTGATAGCATGACATCATTTTGTCATTTTTACCCTCGTTAAAACTGTCTGGGAACAATAGTCTGCAGCTCGTCTTAACACACAAACACAGCAACAAGCCTCAGAAAGGAGAGAAGACAACCTTACGAGGGGCTTCCACTGCCCGCCATCAGTTGTCACTGCGACTTTAGTAACGTTTGAAGTGTGTGAAATAGAAACGGATTTGTTTTTTGTTCGAATCATGCCATGGTGGAGCAGAGGACGAATTATGCAGCAAATGCAGCGCTTCCATAATGTGCGGAAAACGTCGCAGCCGCACAATGGCACAGCTCCAGTGCGCTGCAGGACGTGTGTTTGTGTGACTGTTTGCCTATTGGTGCAGATGTATAGGCATCCTGCAATCTTCGCCCGTGTGCACCTGTGTGGGGTGTCGGTGTGTCTGTGTGTTTCTGTCCTCTGTGACTCTGTGTGCACCTGTCTGTCTCTGAGTAGTCGGACGCGTCTGCCCCCCTGTGTCTGTCTGTCTGCGTGTGTGACTCTGTCGTTTGAGGAGTTGTGCATGGCTATCTGTTGTCTGTGTGCCTCTTTGTATGTTTGTGTTTGAGTGTGTCGTACTTCAGTAGTTGAACGTGGGTATTGTATGTGTGAGTTTTTGTGTGTGCCTATTTGTGCATTTATGTTTGTGTGTCTGTCTTTGTGCACAGTTGTGTGTCTCTTTGTGTGTCTGCCTTTGCATAGATGAATGTGTGTGCTCGTGTTTGTGTCTCCTTGCCGTCTGTGTGTGTGTACTCTGTGTCTATGTGTGTGCTTGTGTGTGACTGTTTGTCTGTCCATCCGCGGCTCTCGCAGTGAAGTGTGGCAGGGTCGGGGCAGTGCCTACAGGGCAGAGTCCTGGTATCCCCCTCCCCCCGGGGTCTCCCGATCTAAATACTCTATCTGTACTACCCTGAGTGACCGCCACACTTTTCTGAACCCGCTGCCCGTTTCACGGAGGCGGATGGCAACCGATTTCCTAATCCAGGCCCTCAGCTCCGTACTCTTACCCCGGCGGCCAACTTGGTGAAGCGTAGAAAGGGAGGAGGGAAGGAGCCCCGGCCACGAACAGAGCTATACAGCAAGCCGTAAAGCGAGAGGAAGTGCTGTAAGGCCGTGAAATACGCTTGACATAGAAATAAAACTACAATTTGGCGGCGGCTACTGGACAAAGACAAGCATTTACACAGGGGCTCAGGGAGGGGGGGACGGGCTCACGTGGGTGGTGAGATCTGCACGGTTCTAACGTCTTCCGCTGATCCTTACCTGATCGCTGCTGCCCTCCTCCTTGCTGCCGGTACGGATTTGCGGTGGGGGCGGGCACCACAATGTGCCCCGCGCCCCCTCCGCTCCACCCTCGTCAGGCTCCTCTCCGGTCTCCCTCCAGGCATGGGAGACCGGCAACACCGGCAAAGGCTTCCCCCAGGCAGGGGGAAGCGGCAAACAGCAAGGCTTCCCTTTCCCTCCCCCGGGCTGCGGGTGCGGGACTTCCGGCCGGCCGCGAAGGGATTGGCCGGCCGGCCAGGTACTTCCGGGTCGCCGCGGGCAGCGCGGCGGCCCTCGCTAGGCAGGCAGGCGGGCAGAAATTGCGAGGTGGGCACTCGCTGGGGGCGTGAGAGGACACGGACGGCGGGAGGGGGCGGGAGAGGACACGAACGGCGGGAGGGGGGCGGGAGAGGACACGGACGGCGGGAGGGGGCGGGAGAGGACACGGACGGCGGGAAACGTGCACAGGACAGCAAGGGGGGCGGAAAGGCACACGGAGGGGGCGGGAATGGACAGCGCATCTGAATTCACTTTCAGTGAAAGGGGAGGGAACGGGGAAAAAACGTAACTCCGCCCTGGGAAAAAATCTCCGGAACGCCCCCGAATCTGGTCCAGCCTTGATGGACAGATCCGGCACTCAATGGCTAGCCTCCATTTATGGAGCTAACCAATGAGAGCCGGGGGACGTTCCAGGAGTCCTTATTGACGACATAGGATTTCACCTGCGCTGAAGAGCTGCGCAGAGCGCAGCCTTCGGCAGGCGAAACCCAAAAAGGCGCTTTTGCCTCAGTACACAGAAAGAGTTGCTCTCACACCTATGCATAGAAAAGGGGTTCTCTCACACGATACACAGAAAGAGGTGCTCTCACGTCGAGACGCAGATAGAAGTGCTTTCACAGAAAGGTGCTCCCACACCTATATATGAAAAGAAGCGCTATGATACAAACCTGCCAACTCACACGTTGCCACCGTGTGGCACACTATATCGATTCTCATCATACGGTCATCCGTTGAGGAGTCAATATCACACTGTGGCAGAGAAAACAAGCTGAAAACCACTGTACACAGTGAATATTCAGCTCATTTTCCAAAGCTTTGAACTGCTAATGGCAATTAAAGGGTGTGAGAACACCCAGGCTATCAGTAACAGCCTCAGCAAGTTTATTATTGTAATCTGTTTTTGTTTTTGTTTGAGGAGAGGTTTGGGGCAGGGTGGGGGCACTGGTGACTCTTAGGTGCTTCTTTGCACGAGACCCCGCCTGCTCCAAGGCCTCGTCCCTTCTCACACTGCATGATTTTTAGGTCGAGCCTTGGCAGCGCATGCACTGCTCTGCGAGGCATGCTGTATTCAGGTAGGGTCTTAAAGCTCTGCCCATATTTTTCATTGGCTTGTGACATTGTCCAATGAAAACTGTAGCTGTTCATTGGTCAATAGGCTTAGTAGTCCCTCCTTAGTACCACCTTTTCTCATTTTGTAACCTCCCATGGCGACAACCCCTGGTAAGTGTGCTGTTACTCTGTAGGCTTTAATTACAACCTCCAAGCACTATTTTCTCAAATAGTTTTGTCCTGCCTGCTGTTGCAGACAGGACACGCTCTCTCCTAATGCTTTTAAATTTTTTTATAGAATATAGCACAGGAGTTGAACGCATTTGCAATGCAATAGGTCTCACATTTGCAAGAGTTTAAGCTATTGGTATAGTAAATGACAATGCCTTTTATTTATCTGTTTTAAAAACAACACATAAATAAAGGGCCTTGTCATTTACCACGCCAACAGCTCAAACTCTTGTAAATGCGAGACCTATTGCATTGCAAATTCTTGTTGAATTAGTTGGCAGGTCTGCTGATACATATGCACGAATGAGGTGCTATCACGCCTATACACAGAAAGATATGCTGTCACACCAAAACACAATAAGAGAGATACTCACACCTGTACCTGAAAGGGGTGCTCTCACACTGAGACACAAAGATGTACTTGCATACGAGACACAGAAAGATATGCACTCACACCGAGGCACAATAGTAGATGGTCTCAAACGATACACAGAAATAGGTGCCCTCATACGTACACGGCGACAGAGAAAGAGATGCACTCGTACCTATACACCTACGGCCTGTACATAGACCAACCCGGGAAGAGGACGCACCTACATACATGGACAGGAGCCCTTGCTAGTCTACACAAGGACAATGCGCGTAGGTAGGAGTGAACTTGCATATAGACTAATTTAGTCTGGGACAGGGTGCATACATACCCATAAAGTCCTTAAAGGCAAGGTATTTTCTCGGGGGGGGGGGGGTGGTGGGTCTCCTTCGCTTCTAGGAGTGTTTCTGGGGTTCCATGGTGGTTTGCTCACAGCATCATAGCAATTTTTCCTGTAATTTGGAGTCAGCAACATTATGTACCATTTGATCTCTAACCATCTGGTCGTGAAATTCTTGATAATTGCATTTTGCCGCTAAAATTCTCAATGATGAACAATTCACAGTGCCTCCTTCTAGCAACCCGGACCCAACTAATCATGAGGCCAGACATCACCAGTCCACAGAAAACATCTTAAAACACCCAACTTCAACAAGAAACATACTGTTACATAAACAGCAAATTCACGCTAATAATGAAAAATATATGGCAATTCTAGTATGTTTTAACATCTAATCTAATATCCTCCCCACTCACAAGGCATGGCAGCCACCCACCAACCACCTAAGCATGTGGCACTTGTTTCAGCCTCGCTGGGCTCACCCTGAGGTGGAGGTGAAATGTTGCACCTTAGGGCGCTCTTTGGAATCTCTACCTTGTCAAACCTCCCTGCGTTGGCCATGGCCTTCAGCAACAAAATCTATGACTGAATGGTGACGCCTATCCCGTGCCTACACTCCACCCTGCAAGCTTCGACATCAGGTCCAGCTCAGGTCAAACCAACTATTAAAAGGGGGGTGAGTACTGACAGCGCCAACTGAGGAGTCAGACCCAGCAGACTATACCATCCAATCAAAGGGGGTTGGAAAGTATCGTAAACTGGCACAAAATGTGGACCTCTCGCCTCCTTTACTGGATTGAACCAAATCTCCCACAGAAACCCAACAAGCATTTACAATGCAACGGTTTCGCCTTTGGAGAAGTTAGAGCTATTGGCATTGTTAATGACAAAATGTGTACTTATGTGTTGGTTTTGAAAACAGATAAATAAATGGCATTGTCATTTACATTGCCAATAGCTTAATATCTCGCAAATGTGAGAACTATTGTACCCTACGGACGAGCTCAGCAGACAGCAATTACTACCACACACACACACACACACACCCAGAGCCACACACACACCCATAGCCAGCCCCACACACCCAGAGCCAGCCACACACACCCAGAGCCAGCCACACCCAGAGCCACACACACACACCCAGAGCCCCCCACACACACACAACCAGAGCAGTCACATACACACACCCACTGGAGTAGTCACACACACACACACACTGGAGCAGTCACACACACACTGGAGCAGTCACATACACACACACACACTCTGGAGCAGTCACATACACACACACACACACACACACCCTGGAACAGTCACACACACACACACACACCCCCAGGAGCTCCGGCAATGACGGGCAGATCTGTCTTCCAACGGCTAGCCTCCATTTATGGAGCTATCCAATGGAAGACAGAGGCGGGAGAAAGCTCCATACTTGTTTACAAAAGTTTTCGCCTGCGCGATACTGCTTGCGCAGTAAACGCCAGGCGAAACCTAAAAATGACTAAAGCATGGGAAGTCTCCATATGTCCTGCTAGTAATACTTATTTACACACTAGGACTATTGTTAACCAGACATATTTGAAATAAGAAACAGGATAAGAAGACCACCAAAAGGACAAATATGATTTACATTCACTCGAATTCTGTACAATGTGAACAACAATTAAATCAAAAAAGAAAACGCACTTATGAATTATGCCTCTCTGTGGACCAAACTAAAACAAAAATAAAATACACTATTTTAGTGGTATTCCGAAACATCAACTTGGACAATTCTTCCTTGATGCTTTGTACATCCACACAGTGCTATTTAGGGCACCCAAAATGCATTTGTGAGAACCCATATTTCTGAAAAGAAAACATGATTCTGCTTTACCTTTATCCATGGCCTGAAAGTAACTGAATCAGTAAGTTGTTCCCTACACGCAAAGTCGATTTCTGTGATCATCATACAGATGCTGATTCAATTGCCCAAAGTTTCAATGCAAAGGAAGAGAAAACAAAGAATTTCAGTATGTCCCAATACTTTGGAAAACCTTTTGAAATAACACAATCTGCCTACCTTAATAGAAATTCAGTAACCCTAATAATCTCCCATTTAGCTGATCATAACAACGCACAGTGTTTTAAACACACACACACGCTCGCATGTCACACAATTCTCGAATAAACGGAAGCACGCACACATTGTTATATACCTAAACGGGTACACACACACTAGCATGTACATACACTTCTTCCAGCATACATGCAATGCTCTCTTCAGACATGGCTTTTCTCTAACGCTCATGCACAATCCCCTATGTATGGATAAACACACCCCCGTGGAGCTGCAGTACCCTGGCTCCCCCTACTCGGCGTGCCCATCCGCGGCTGGCAGAGTGTGTCCTTTTAGGGCACGTGTGCTGTGACTGACACCTCTTACCAGTGACAGCCTCTGAGCTGTGGAGGGGCCACCGTCCCTCTCAGCGAGTGTGGCTGACACTAACCGGCCTGCTTGCACTTCACCCACATCCTGCAAGCGCCTTACCCTATCCCACGATAAGCATGAGCGGGGGGTGTGGTGCGCAGCCCACTCACCCCAAGAAATATCACCAAACTTCTTAAACTGCCAGGCAAGCTTCCATGAAGTGCCAAGCTCGGCGTATCTGCGCCTGCACACACATCGCCAGCTGACCGCAGGTTCGAATCCCACCCGGCAATATAGTGCGAGGGAACATTGACACACATAGCACATGCTGACCTGCAACAGTCCACACACAGCAAGACAGTGTTGTAAAAGCGCGGCGAACCACGTCAGACTGCCTCTGTTGCGCAGTAGGGTTGGCACAGGGTCAGTCTCGCGCCAGAAGGGGCCAGAGGAGCTGTCAGGGGCAGGGCTGGAGTAAAGTCATGTCACTGCCTGAAAAGCGAAGCCGGTAGGGATGGAACAGTCGATTGCATGTTAGACTTCTTCCAGGAAGAGGCAGTCCATTCTGCCAAGTGTTTAATTTGAGCAGGTGCTCAGCACCGGCGATTATGTCGCATGATTTCCCCTGGACATTGAGGCACGCCGAGACTCGAGCCCGGTTCTCCAGCTCCGAAATAGGCAGCTTCTAGCCATTTGGCCAAGTCCTCTCCAGAATAACGAGTGCTGGGGCTCTAGTCGGGAGGCAGATTACACCTGCACATTTCTACGGTTAGCGCTGTCTCCTGATGAGAGCCCCGGCACTTTTTATTTTACAAATTAACCACTGAGTTTCTAGACAGCTGAGGTAGTCAGGCACTGGCAGCGTTTTCTCAGAGACAGCCCTACAGCCCGGAGTGATTGACTTGGCGCGGGCCTGCCCCGTGACTGACAGCCTGCCCCGTCCCCGGCACACGTGCAGACGCGAGGTGTGGGGTCGCTCACCTAGTAGCAGCAGTAGTAGGGCCCCCCTGCCGGCCGGTCCAGGGTCCGAGGTGCTGCCCCCTGCAGGCGACGCCATCTTCATGCAGTCCAGCGCCCAGAAGAGGTGAGTCAAGAGCCTGGGCGCCGAGTCAGATGGCAGGAGACGGTCAAAGGCAAAGGATAAAAATAGTGCAAGAGTAGGTAGAGGCCGGAGCCCGAGCAGTCCGCAGGGCGAGTCTGTCTAAAGTTTTAACAGGGAAATCAAGTCCACTGGCCATCTCCCTTCCCCCAACTCCTCATTCCTGTCTGGTGCTCGCTGCTAAGCCACCTCTCCCTTCTGTCCCTCCTCCTCTCTCACTTTCTCTCTTTCCTTCTCTTTACCCCTCCCCCCCCATCCACTGCTACTTTGCTGCCCCTCTTTCTGTCTCTTCCCTATCTCTTTAGGACTCTGTTTTTTCTCTTATTCTTCCTTTTTCTCTTCCTTATACTTGCTTCTCCCCTCGCCCGTCTCTTCTCTTTTATCTATACTGTCGCTATCTCTCTATGTTCCTACATCAACATTCTCTTTTAACTCTGTATTGCCATGCCCCTCTTTCTCCTCTACCGACCTCTCCTCCCTCTTTTTCTACTTTTTATTCTCTCTCCACTTGTCACCCCCTCTTGCTACCCTCTAGCTGCCTTTTTAACCTGACTGTTCTCCCTCTCTTTCGTTTTTTTCTCTGCCTTTTCCCCCTCCCTCCCACTGTCTCCTTCGTCCCTGTCTCTCTCACCCTCTCTTGCGCTCTCTCTCTCGCCAGCGCTCTGACTCTCTCACTCTCCTCTAACCCCAGGAGTCCTAATCCTCCCTCCCCCCCATACCTCACTGTTCGATGAGGCGTTGATGGGCTTTTCTGCATTTAGAAGACAGTAGTAAACATCCATCCACGGAGGAGGGGAGAATGCTTACAATTCGACCAGGGGAACAAAAGGCCGTAGAAGAGCCAGGGAGGGGGCAGAGTGGCTCGAATGAAACAAGCACCTACGAGGACAGGGGGGGGGGCGGGAGAGGACACGAACGGCGGGAGGGAGGCGGGAAGCGCGGCTCGTACCGCAGCTGTATTCACACGCTGCGGGGCTCATGGGGGGGGGGGGCTGCAGCTGGGCAAGGGCGATGCGAGCCTCGCTGGCAGGGCGGCTCGGGTCGCGGCGGGGCTTACAGGGCAGGCCGCGCAACTCCATTGTCTGCCGTGAGCCGGGTGACTGTGCCTGCAGCAGCCCGGGTTAGGAGAGCCAGTGTGAGGAGAGGGTGGCGGGGTGGAGGGAGCAGGGCAGGCCGAGCAACTCCATTGTCTGCCGTGAGCCGGGTGACTAATCGTCCGTCGTGGGACCCAAAAAAAATGGCGGCCGGCAACTCCTGAATTTTTTCAGATTCGGGGGGCGTGTTTACAGCGGGAGGGGGGCGGGAACGTTGCACGGACAGCGGGAGGATTTATACATGTATTTTTAAAAATTATGCTGCAAAGACAATGGGACACAAGGGTTGTTTTGCTTCTGTGGGAGGGGAAGGGGACATGGACGGCCGGCGGGAGGGAGGCGGGAATCGTGCACAGGACAGCGAGGGGGGGGGGGGACGGCGGGAGGAGGGACACAGAGTAAGGCAGGACAGCAGCAAGCACGGCCCGGCCGGACCAGATTCGGGGGCGTTCCCGGCTTTTGGCTGACGTATCATGACGTAGCCAAAAGCCAAAGATTCTCGGGAACGCCCCCGAATCTGGTCCAGCCATGACGGACGCCTCTCTGTTCCAATGGCTAGCCTCCATTTATGGAGCTAGCCAATGAAGCAGAGGGGCGTGTTCAAGTCACCCATACTAGAAACTACAGATTTCTCTGGAGGCGGAGCTTACAGCTCCGCCCTCCAGCGAAACCTAAAAAGGCATCTTTCATGAGCAATAATGCAGAGCGACTACGACACTGATCGCCTGGATGGGCCGGAAACACCCAAAGCTCCTATTTTGCTGGTTATTTTATGTAGCGCATGCGGAGATTAAGTTATTAGCCTAGAATCCCAGGATGTGGAGCCCACATCGAGACTTGAGCCTGGTTTCATAGTCAGCAGCTCTGCCCATTATGCCACATCCTTCACAATACTAGAAGACGCTGAGTCAGTGCTTGGGTGCCTGAGGGTTTAGGCGCTACAGAGGTATCGATAGAAAATACTTGGGGAGAGACGCTGGCCTAACGGCTAGGGCGCTCGACCTCGGACCTGGGGATCTGGGTTCGAGTCTCGGTAACGACGCCAAAAAAAAAAAAACCTCCTGTGATTCTGGGCAAATCACTTAATCTCCCCGTGCCTAAAATGAATGCGTGTCCTCATGAAACGTAACTGGTGCTATGTAAGGAGCTCTGATACCCGATTCAGTTCGGGTCTAGTGCGCGCTATATAAAACTCTGTAAAAGAAAAAAAAAAAAAGGTATGCGCAGATGGTGACATTTGGTGAACACAGCCAAGGAGGGGTGCAAATACAGCCAGGGCGTTGCACAAAGGACGATCTGCGCACACCGAGGTACGTTTACATTTGGTGTACTCAGACCTTCTAATGAAATTATGTAATTCAGACTTACACAGGCATGTTACACGCAGACATACACAGCCGGAAAGCAGACGGGTATAAACAGGCAAGGGTGAGGTGAACTTTCTTAGGTAGGGTGTACTTATATTACAGCTATACAGACTGGTGCATAGCGAAATAGGGAGACATGATGGGTACAGATACGCACACACATGGCTATCAGGCTTACTAAGGCTAGGTTGCACAATATCATCATAACAAAGAAGGGAGAGCGAGATAAAAGTGGATTCGATCTCCCTAGGCAGTATTTCATAAACAAAACCGAATCCACTTTAGGAGTTGTAGTGCCCCCTGCAATGGTAGGGAGCACTCAGTGTTTTTTCAAATACCCCTCACACACCAAAAGGACCCTTGGTGTCATGCTTTATCATTGGGGTCTTCGCACCCCTCTACGGGATGCGGTGTGCTACTACCTACGGCTACGCTGGGGCACTTATACACAGTCTATGTGTGGTGTGTGTAGGGTGGTGATTTTCTGTGAGTGTTGGGGTTTGGAAGTGATAAGTGATTGTTAAAAAATACTAGGCCGTGGGATAATGATTTTTTTTTAATATGGCCCCGACTGGTACTGTTAAAAAAGGTGTGGTGTGAGGTTACTAATGAATAGTGATGTACATTAACCTCGCCAGTGCGTCGACATCTTTCGGAGTCTAAAACTCCTTCAGGACGGGGTTGCGCAAATCCCCACCTTACTCACATGGGATACAAAGTGTATTATACAGAAAAGTGAAAGGGACTACTTGTTCCTAGTTCACAGTGTGTTCACAGGATCTCGCCCAGTTGGCGTTGCTGTAAGGAAAAATAATGTAATTATTATTCACAAAAGAGAGTAATCCCGTTTTCCTGGGAAGGTGTCCACAGCAAAGTGATGGGAAGCCGATATCTAGACAAAGTTTGCCATTCTATTAGTGATCGTGCCCCCTGTAAAGGAAAAAACAAGGACATGACAAACAACACATAAAACAAAAAGCACACGCTTCTATATTAACTTTGTACCATGGTTATGTGGTTTTATGGGGGTTCAATGAATAATGGAGGTTATTTTAATTTGTCCTTACTTATTGTTTTAAGTTTGATAAACCTCATGAGCCTCTTAGCGTTCCTGGGGGTTCATTACATTATTTTTCCTTACAGCAACGCCAACTGGGCGAGATCCTCTGAACACACTGTGAATTAGGAACAAGTAGTCCCTTTCACTTTTCTGTATAATACACTTTGTATCCCATGTGAGTAAGGTGGGGATTTGCGCAACCCCGCCCTGAAGAAGGAGTTTTAGACTCCGAAACATGTCGACGCACTGGCGAGGTTAATGTACATCACTATACATTAGTAACCTCACACCACACCTTTTTTAACAATACCAGTCGGGCCACATTAAAAAAATTTCATTATCCCACGGCCTGGTATTTTTTAACTATCACTTCCAAACCCCACTACTCGCACAAAACCACCACCCTACACACACCACACATAGACTGTGTATAAGTGCTCCCGCGTAGCCGTAGGTAGTAGCACGCCGCATCCCGTAGAGGGGTGCGAAGACCCCGATGATGAAGCATGACACCAAGGGTGCTTTTGGTGTGTGAGGGGTATTTTAAAAAACACTGAGTGCTCCCTACCATTGCAGGGGCCACTATAACTCCTAAAGTGGATTCGGTTTTGTTTATGAAATAGGTTGCACAATACCCACTGTGTTAGGCTGCAAGCATAGAATACTGATTCTAGCAGGGGTGCGGGCGCCTGGAGTGCTTAATTTGAGCCTGTGGCTTCCGGTGCTTGGCACCTGCACTTAATTTTCAACACCAGCGCATGTGACAGCCTGCCACGAGGTGGCGTTGTCTGGCCAAATTAGTGATGACAACAACAGGCAATTGTTAATTCAATATACATTAAAAATGTGTATGAAGCCCCGCCCCTGAACACAGACAGAGGCAGCCACGCGCCGCGCCTCCGCTCTGCTTGCAGGCGGCCCTGGAATCTCGTGCTCCCAGGGCATGCAGTCCTGCGGCCGCGCCCAGACGCGGCTCCACTTCTGTTCCCTGCAGTGACCCGTAGAAGCCGAGCCCGCAGGGGCAGGTGAGGCCCGGCTGGGAGTGATGGCAGGCCTCATATCCGGTTCAGCTCTCCCGCAGCAAACCAGCAGTCTAATCACATTGCACGCAGGGGCCTCTCCCTTCTTGCTCCTCCCAAGCAAACTCTCCCATTATTCTCACCTTCACTGTAGGTCCCCACCGATCTCTTCTCCTCCCTCTCCTTTCCACCTCACACTCTCTCGCTACTGGTAACTTTTTTACAACGATCTCTCTAGCATTCTCCATTTTTCACTCGATAGACTATAACTAAGTCGGCTCTCATCGATGACAGACTGACTCTCTCTCTAATAGTGTCCATGTTTCCCTATATCTGGTTCACGAAAACCATCTCTGCTCTTTTCTAAGTGCTTCTAGAAAAAACGCCTCTTAAGCACACACCTTGGTGTTCTTAAATCTCCCCTGCTTGACCTCACTTTAAACACTGACCCCCTCGACATCACCTCATGAACATCTGCCAGTGACCACCGTCTGTAAATAGTCCTCATGTACTGCCCCACATTTGTCTTCTTTTCTCCTCATTGCACAATTTCACAGTGGTGGACTATACGTTTTCCAATAAAAGTATTCTTTAGCCAGATGTTTATTTTCCGCCAGCGCATCGCACTGTTGGACACAGGACCATGTTATAGCGCTCTGATGCACAACACAGCGCTTTTACCCCTCACCATTCCTTCCATCCTGCCTCCTCACCTTCTCTTTCCCCTTCCTCCATTAGCTCCCTCCCCATCTCTCATTTTCCCACTCTTTTAATAGTCCATTCCCCCATTCAACAGCTCATGTTATTGTTTACTTATACTTGCCCCTCCCTGAAGCACACTCAGATGTTCTTATCGCTCACCCTATGCAGCAGCTCTGAATTCAGCTGTATGATTAAAGGGAAGGAAGATATACATCATCCTCCCAGCCCGACAATGGTGCTGGAACAATTTTTAGTGTGGCGTTGATGTAATTAATGTTACACCAGTGAAGTCCGAGTCTGGGCTTTAAGTAGGATGAAAAAACTGGAGGTCTGTCATAGGGGCGTAGCCACTGTAATTAAGGACGTGGCTTAAAACGCTTAAGCTAAAAAATGTGTGCTTCGCATAGTGTGCCGCCCCACTGGTATTTTGCTGCTTATGTCCATTCATGCAGATATAGAACACAAGTAACTTTACACCTGCAACAAGCCAGGACTATTGACTTTCTCAATGGTTGTAAGTTGCATATGCTAAATAAGCAACAACTATGAATTGTTTGTGTATAATATTGAAAATGGTTTAGTTCTTGTGGGTGAGGTTATGGCCTAAGGCTACAGGAGCCGACCTTCGCGCTGAGGATACAGGTTCGAGCCAGAAATCCTGTGATTCAAAAAAGTATTATGTCCTTGTGCAATGTAACAGCTGCTTATGTAAAGCACTCCAAGTTTGTGCTATATAAAACTGAAAAACGAGTCTCTTTGAAGTTGCATCCAAAGCAGGGATTTAAATTATTTTTTTTAACGCTGAGGGTAAAAATGGAGTGCCCGATAGTGTCCCGTCTCTGCACCTGCTTTTAAAAACTGCTGGTGCGGAGCACCGGCAGGACCCGGCCCACTTAAAGCCCTGGTCAGAGGGATTGTGAAAAATCGAAACCTCACACAAAACAAGTGTAGCAAATATTCCACGCCTGTTCAGCAGGAGAGTGGTATGGGATGAAGCTGATGGCACGTTTTGGAGCAGTGGCGTGGTAGTACACCATCATTTATAGTCTGCACATTTACTGTTGCAATGTTATTTAATATGTTGCAGCTTTTTAGTGTGCACTATCACCTGGGAGGGAATCCTGCACTGAGTAGATGTGTGCGTACTATCACCTGGGAGGGAATCCTGCACTGAGTAGGTGTGTGCGTACTATCACCTGGGGGGGAATCCTGCACTGAGTAGGTGTGTGCGTACTATCACCTGGGGGGGAATCCTTGCACTGAGCAGGTGTGAGTTTAGCCAAACCTAGAGCCTGGTGGGACAACTCAAAATGCCAAGTCCTCCGCTTTTTGCACATTTCATGAATTGAGGAGGCTTTTATATGTAGCAGCAGGTCGTATCACTCTGTAGAAGTGGTGCAGAAGAAGGCTTCTATGTACTTGGGATGTGTGCAAGGAGGAGTCCAGACAAGTGGAGGTGTCTGGGAGGTTTATGAAAGCAGATGTGATTGTTGAGTCAGTGTTATATAGTGCCTCGAATGTATAGACGAGGAGTTTGAATCGTGCGTGTTTGTGAATGGGGAGCCTGTGGAGTTTCTTCAAGTGTGGTGTAATAATGCAAGTGTAGCGTGGGAGGTTGATAATGATTCTGGATGCTGAGTTCTAAATGACCTTCAGCCCTCTGGGGAGTTTTTTGTTCACACTGGCATAGAGGGTGTTCCCGTAGTCCATCTTGCTTGTGACGAGGGCGGGGTTGACGGTTTTCAGGTTACTGAATGGAAACCATTTGAAAATGTTATTCAGCATCATCAGAGCATAGAAGTATGAGGCGGTGATGGTGTTCACTTGGGCGGTCATGTCAGGATTGCTTTTAGTGCTGATCCTGCGGTTTTTGGCGTTGGTGGTGGGGTTGGGTGTCGCTCATAGCTCTGTTGGCCACAAGGTAGAGTCCCACAGTGAAGTCCTCTTCCAGAAGATCACCATTTTGGTCTTGTCGGTGTTCGTCTTCAGACAGTTGGTCTTCCTCCACTGGGCCATTTCAGTCATGCAGGCATTGAACTTGACCTTCGCACTGGACCTGTGAGTTCGAGATGAGTTGGGCACCATCGGCCAAAAAATGTGCATAGTTATCCAGCTTTACTAATGAAGCTATACAGCACGCAAAAGATAATATGTGAAAATCATGTTTCAGTAAATATTTATAATTTGGGCATCCGCTGGTAAAGGGTTTTGATCCTACTAAAATCTTTATTTCCATCACACTTTAGTATTGCAAAAGTGAGCTTCATTTGTGCTTTTCTGATCTTTTGCCATGGGTACTGTTCATTTACAGATATTTAAATTTTGTTGAGTGTTAGATATTTGTTTTACATCCTACAGCCTTTCCTTTCACTCCTTGAACCTCAGCAAGATTGTCACTGAGGTCCCAAAATACTCCAACTTCGCTGTCAGAGAACAAAAGGTAAACTCCAGATTAATTGTTAAAAAGAACAAGCATTGGCAAAGCCAGTAGATTTTGTCTATGTGAGAGCTATTGGCCTTGGCAGTATCTTTTAGCTGTTTTGTAAACCAGGATTGCTAAAACGTTGGGGTGGGCGTAGAGGAGAGTAAAGCAAAGTGTTGTAGAGGAGGGTGAAGTGGTGTAGAGTAGCGTGGACTGGCATAGAGTGGAGTGGTATACAGTTGAGTGGGGTGACATAGAGTGGAACGAAGTCGCATAGAGTAGAGTGGTGTGGAGTGGCAAAGAATAGAGTTTCATAGAGTGGCGTAGATTAGAGTAGAGTGGTGCGGAGTGGCAAAGAGTAGAGTTTCATAGAGTGGCGTAGATTAGAGCAGAGTAGAGTGATGTAGAGTAGTTTAGAGTGGAGTAGAGTGACATGGAGGGGCGTAAAGTAGAGATGCATGGAGTAGAGTGGCATGGAGTGGCATTGAGTATAGTGGAGTGGCAGAAAGTGGAGCATTGTAAAGTGGAGTTGAGTGGAGTAGCGTAGAGTGGCGTGGAGTGGCATTGAGGAGAGTGCCTTGAGGTAAGTGGGGTGGAGTGGCATGGAGAGGGGTAGAGTGGAGTGGAGAGGTGTGTAGTGCCATAGAATGGAATTAAGCAGTGTCTAGTAAAGAGTCGTAGACTGGGGTGTAAAGTGTCGTGGCATAGAGTGAAATGGTGTGGAGCAATGTCGAGTGGTATGGCGTAGAGTGGTTTGGGGTAGAATGGAATGGCATAGGGTAGAGTGATGTGGATGAGCATAGAGTAGAGTGGCTTGTAGCTCAGAGTAAAGTGGCATAGAGTCGTACAGTTGTGGGTATAAGTAACTAAAGCGTTGATAGAAACTACAGATACGGTGAAGCAACTTAAATAAGAGACCAATAATTTGAAATTCCTGGAAAGACATGCAAAAACGTGCAGTTTCATGAACTAATTAAAGTGAAAGTGCATCTTTTGAAAGAATTCTTCAAATTAAAAGAGCATCTTTTGAAAGCATTCATCACCTTTGTTTTGTAATTACAGAGCATAATTTAATGTGCCCTAGTGGTGTCTCAGTATTACTAAAGCGTAGACAGAGACGGGAGATAGGGTGAAAGCAACATAAATAAGAATCCGTATGACAGTGTTAAAGGAGGAGAGCACATTGCAAACCCAGGAATAATTCTGAAATTCTTGTTAAAAAAATGGTGAATTGCAAAAAGGTGAGGCAGAACCAAGAAAAGCCAGAACACATGTATTTTGTCCATGCTCTAAGGAGGAGCTAACACAAGAAAGGAAGGGAAGCCTATGGGAGCTAAGCAATCGAAAGATTGCAAATGAGAGTGACAAAAGAAAATAACCAATGGTATGCTATGGGCTAGTTGTAAGCCCACTGAATAGTAAACAATAAGTCACAGTGCATCTCTAGGCGAGACCTAAAAAGCAGCAATTTGTTAGAAGCCATAGAATAACATTTTACCTTTGTTTTTGAAAGCGCAGCAAATGTGACAAGATAAACATAACAATTAAAGGCATCTTTATTGCTCACTATCCTTCTTAAATTCAGCATTGGTATTCTGGGGGTGCTGTAGCGTCCTCTGCACCCCTACTTCCAGCAACTATGCCTGAGAATGTGTTTCAGACTACTTGACACAATCTGAGGCCTGTCAATGTGCGCTCGTTGCTAGGTCGTTTGTGCACACATATACTCAGTGCGTCATTAATCTGCACACAGCATTCACCCAGCTGCTTTATCTGCCTTGGGATATCTATGGTAAGGTACACAGAATCTGTAGCAAGGAATACACATACACACTCTCACTCTCACCAACCACGCAAGATCCTTCTCCAAGTGAAAAGCATACATTGGTTGTATTTCCTAAGCACACCCTAAGGGCCCCTCATCTGTACACTGGATGTTAGAATGTAAATGTAAATGTCATGGTACTTATAGAGCGCACTGTCACCAGACGGTCACCTTGCGGTGTCGCCTATTCGACTTCCTGGCGCTGATACTCATACCGCTGTGGAACCCCTCCTGGCTTTCCCTGTGAAGTGTCCACTCCTGGGCACCCCCAGGGTGAAGCCAGGCATCCTTAGCGCTGTTGGGGCCGGTGTGGAGGCTAAGCAAGCTATTGCCCAGAGTTGCAGCGTGGGGCTGGTGATTAGAATAGGCACCGAGCCGAGAATTAACAGGTCCGAGGAAATTGAGCCAGAGACCCCGCCGAGGCGGGAATCAAACCCTGGTCCCTGGCCAGAACTCTGCATCAGGGTCTGCCGCTCTAACCATTGAGCCACACTCCTCCACTTAGAAACCCTGATCTGTACACAGAAATAAGTCTCAGATGTGTGTGCAGAATCTGAGTCTCTAATCTGTACTAGGAAACCAAGCTCCCCTGATTTGTATGCAGAACCAGTGGTGGCTGGTATGGAACGGGGGTGGTGGGATGAAAAAATAAATAACACTTACCTCTGTATGGCCGTTGTCTGTCCTCCACTTATCTTCCTGACTCCTTCAAGCACACAGGCCCCCCTAAGCCAGTCACATTGCTGCTGTCACCAGCATGACAGCAGCATCGTGATTGCCTGAGCGGCCTGGTTTGGCTCTCAGGCTGGGAGAGGGAGCCTGTGGATGTTCTCCACCTAGGCTGTACAAGTGCAATACAGCCAGGTTAAGAACATGCTAAGTGTGCATAACTGTTTGATCGGCACAAGATGGCCGGCTAAACAATGCACATATTTCCTCTATCCCCTGCTCTGACAGCCCTGCCATAACCTGGCTTGCATTGAAAAATAAAATGATAACATTGTGTTTATTAGAATTGTATTTTCCCTTTTTTGCACTGCTAAAAAGCAGTGGGGCGATGCTGCTACGCGCCGCTGTGCAGAACCCTAGGGTCTCTGATTTGTACACGCACTCCAAAGCCCGCTGATGTGTACACAGACTCAGATCCCGAGTCACGGATCTGTATGCAGCATCCAATGGGCTCTGATTTGGGCATGGACTTCAAATGTGTAGCGCCCACAGAACTGTAGGATATTCAATATGTGTACACAATGGGAGTCTCTAACGTGTATGCGTCATTCAATGACGCTCTGGCCTGTACAGAGAGCTCCTTTGTTCCCGTTGTGTGCAAACATTCCCAGGCTTTCCAGTATGTGCAGACTGGCGTCGTGGGACTCTGTGTACAGAGTCAACGTAATGCCTATGCACAGAAAAAAACAGGCCCTCCCAGCTAGGGAACGAAGCAGACAGGCTGATTTGTACTCACAATCCATGGGTGGCGAATAGTACACAGGATCTCAGGAATTCCGGCGCGTGTACAGAACCTTAGGCCTTCTGAACTGCACCTGTCATGGGGTGCTTATGAAAGTCAGACTTTTTTTTAATAACTTCTCAAGAAGGTCTGTCTTATAGTCCATGATCAGTTTCCACTGAATGTAGATAAAGCTCCCTCTAAGTTGCCCTGGCCCAGGGAAGAGCCATTACGAATGGATGATGCATGCATTGCTATCCTGAGTGTAATCTAATCTAACCATAACAGAGTATTGACTCGACAGGAACTCTGCTGCCGGTATCCATTCATGCATCTAAACATTCCATTTCCACATATTTTACTGCGCCTAACTGCACCTAGGTTTATGCTCCATTGATTCATATTTTACCATCCTCCTTTGTAAATAAAGTATGACTTGTTAAAAAGATATTCTTGCTGCTTCTAGATCTCGCAAAACCTCTCCTGTAATACTAGTATCTGTAAATACCTGCTTTAAGTACTGACATCGGCCCAGGTAACTTAAGAAGGTAATTTTAGTTGTGTAACTTATTTTCTTAATTCTTCGAAAGGTAGCAGTCTCACCTCAAAAAATACTTGTTTCTTAGTTTAAAACGGACATCAAAATAATGTGCAACCATTATGTGCAACTATTTTTATAGTGCTTTTATTACCCGTCCTTTTAAATCAATTCATGGTATTAAGTAAAGACAGGCCATGGCATTTAGAAGAAGTACACATTGGCAAATGAAAATAAAAACTCATTTAAGAGTTAGTAAAAAACAATTCTAGAAAGATAGGATAAATAAACAGAGTCGCCAGAGAGAGGATAGCAAAGGATGTGGAATGGTAACAATAATCTACACATTCAGCACCAATCTGCCCCACAAAACATCAGTCAGGCGAGAGGGACAAACGCACTTCGAGATGTCTGTATAGTAACCATTGAGAAGAGTGATCCAGGTGATGAGAGACAAGCACTTACATGACATGTCTCATGGATGCGATGACCTTCAAGCTACATCATCAGAAGCGACTTGTGCCCGGGCACTTTACAGACATGCATCTGGTTGTGAAAATAACGAGGCTGGGGCTCCATTCCCCCCCCCCCCTCGGTTGGTCTGGACATAGTGTGGCTTGGGAACTAGGATTAACAAAGCCTTTTCTCAGGTCCTGCAAACCCCTTTAGCAAAGGTCACTGTAAAAAACAGAACATGCATGTGATTTCCTTTTTCTAGGATGCCCACCTCAGTTGCGCCGCATGAGTCCCGTCCTGGAGGGTCCTCAGCACAGTGTTGGCTCCCTCCCTTGGATCAGGGTTCCTCCTATTCAGTCTGGTGGCCCTCTTCATGCAAATTCAGTAATGTCTATTGCAGAAAGGCAAGATGAAGATCATTTTTGCCCAGTCTGCCTCGTCCTCTACGTGTAGTCACCGGTTCTGCCATAAGTCTGCTCTTCCATGTTCACCCAACGACTCCCTGCATTTCCCCAGAACAGCAAAGTCTTTTATATCTGGTGTGCTGTGAACAGGAGTGAGACCAAGAAAGAAACTCTGCCTGCTCTGGTGTGATGGAATACAGGCAGCAGCAACATCAGGCTATTAGCCAGTTCCTTCCACGATAAACCGAGCCAGCCATACCTTGACTCTACCCTGAACAAGTCAATTTTAAAGCAAATTCTGTCATTGAGATTGATGGTACTACCGATAAAAGACACCAACAGCCGTTGGAAAACATTAAAGTTTGTTACTACTTGCAGATTGTGTCACCAGTATGAAGAATCCATGGCCCACATGGTCTGTATATGTCACCATTTGAATCATGCACATCGCACTTTGCTGAAACCCTTGTTTTTAAAATATGGGAAATGCACCTATTTAGATGCCATGAAACTTCTCTTTAAGCTGGAGATCCCAGTGGAACTCGCAAGATTAGCGAAATTTGCCCACAAGGTGGAAGAACTATTACATAATGACTCAGTCAAAGACTAGAGACAAACTGTAGTTTTAAACTTGAGGTCCCCCTTTTTTCTTGAATTAGCAATCACCAGAATGTTTTAAAGAAATGATTATGTCTTATATATTACTAACAGTTTTGTTAAATGAAATGATCATGCCTTATTTATGTTCAAAAAAGTGTCTGGACGGAGTGTTTTCCATCCAGCCTTTTTTTTTTAAACAATTTTAATTGATTGAAACAATAAACAAATTCAATTCATATTCAATACAGGCAGACCGAAGAATGAAGGAGTAGAAGAGAGACAAATGTTGTGGGGGATCATGTACGGCTGAAGCAGGGAGCTGAGATACTCAGGACAAGTGCCAGAATGAGTTCTCGTGCAATATGCAGAGTGTCTGAAATAATTTCTCTTTATTCACTGTTATACTATGGAGGAAGTCCAGCTGGGGTTTAACCGAAGCAGGCTACGATAAATGAAGTAACAGACATGGCAACCGCATTTTTCACTATCTGAGGGCGACATATAAGTTATTTAGGTACTCCAACCAAGCTTGCATTCCTATAATCTAAATAGGTTGAGATACCTTCTGATATCACCAACCTCCTTGCTTCAACGTGGACCTGCTTGGAAGAATGTTCCTTAAGCTGTTCAAAAGGGAGTAACATGCACCCGCAATCATGTTGAAAAGTGGGCAAAAGTTAATATCAGTGTTGATAGTAACGCCA
The DNA here is from genome assembly GCF_964261635.1 of Lissotriton helveticus. Taxonomy (NCBI): domain Eukaryota; kingdom Metazoa; phylum Chordata; class Amphibia; order Caudata; family Salamandridae; genus Lissotriton; species Lissotriton helveticus. Next base: position 1,836,828,718 of record NC_136065.1, on the reverse strand, counting down.
AAATGTTTGGTGATAGAAGCAGAGCCAGTGACTAGCAAACGGAAGTCCATGATATTCACTTTGAACCAACACCTCTTTCTTATCTGTATTTAGCGTCAGTAGGTTAATGGTCATTCAGTGTATTACTGAAGCAAGATATTCTTAAAGTTTAAGAGGAAATCAGAGTTCCTACTGATATGTTGGATACGAAATTGAATATCAAATCAAAAAGAAAAAAACATCAATTCACGCACAACGAAATAATATACATAAAATTACAAATGTACATAATGAAGATGAATCGTCTCTAGCACCGCCTGAACTAGAGATCTTTCAAAAGTTCTCTTAATATTTAACAATGTATAACCCATCCCAGTGGTGATCCTCAATGAGTTCAAAATAGAACTATCTTCCTATTGCTTCTGAGAGTTCTCTATATAAAATATTTTTCTCTTGCATTTGTCAGGGAGATAACAATGAACCGCCTCACCCACCCCCTCCCCAACCCCCACTGCTTTTGTCAGTGAGTTCACCATGTAGAACCTTGCTCTTAGGAGAGCAAGGATATGATGTGGGCTAAAACCTCAAAATGTAGTGACACACAAAAATATCTCAATCAATCAATGTCCAGCCAATGATTTTTCTTTAAACAGGTAAAGTACTATAATGCAAACACAACTCAATGCTATGCTGAAAATGGCAATTATTTACAAGATGTCACGTGAAATTTCGTTTGGAACCCTTACTCACAGAATAACCAGGGTACAGATCAGGTAGTCTACAAAAATCACGGGGGCAACTTACTCTGTAAAAGTGGCCTGCTACTTATATCTGTTAACAGACAATTTTCAAACAAGTATGTTCTTATCATAAAAACCTGACCAGGTCCTATATGGATGGACCTGTTAGAAAACAGGAGGCTTTGCACAACCAGCAGTTTAAGCCTACAGGCTTTGTCAGCCATTCACAATCTAAAATGAGAGGGTTACTGCTGCCTTTGTCACCACATTACCTCATCAATAAAGCAAAAACAAAATATGACCAGCTGGTCTCTACCCACAGAGACCCATCAAACATTTTAGGAGCTCTCCAAGTATACATTAACATGAACCTTAAGTCTCCCTCTTGAGATTGAAATAATTATTTCGTGTCAGACCACAAAACTGAGATAAAGAGACATATGCATGAACCCTGTTCAAATTGCACTATTCAAAGAATTTACAATATGAATGCCCTTCCTATTGCATTTGTCAGATGATTAAAAATGTAAAGCCCGTTCCTACGGTGTTTGTCCCTAAGTTCACAAAATCCCTTCCTATTGTATTTTTCAGAGAGTTCACCATGTAAAACCAATTTCAGTTGCAGTTATCAGAGTTCACAACCTAATACATGTCCTTATTGTATTGATCAGAAAAATCACAATACTAAGTTATCAGAATTGAGGGCGCCCCCTTTTATTTCATTTGTTCGAGAATTCACTGTGTAAAAGTCTTTCCTAATGTGTTTGCCACACAGTTAACATTATTAAAACTTTCCAATGGTGTTCGGCATGAAGTTCACAATGTAAAATCGCATCTTATTGTATTTATGAGAGAATTCACAATGAAAAATGTCTTCCTATTGTATTCAAGAAATCCAGTTCGGAATGTCCCAGGGTAGTTGGTCATTACTGGTGCCAATTGCGTCAATGGCTTTCTTCTCCGGTGTCCTGAAGCCTCTGTACCTCAGTACTTCAAACCGGGACGAAGTGCCCCTTATAACACTTGAATTTGAGGGTAATGAGGTGAAGCAGTCTGAGGCTGACTCGGAGAAGTGATGTGGGAAAGAATAACAAAACTCAACAGTGCACAAAAATAACCGTAAATCAATATCCAGCCATTGCTTCTTTAAAATGGAAAAGTACTATAATGGGCATACAACGGAAAACTATACACCCAAACATTTTCAAGTTTACACGTGGATTTGCTTATTGAAACCTCTCTTAAAGGGACCTTTCAGACTTCTTAGTATGCTCGTTCATGTTTTGTGCCCTGAAGTGTGCATTCAGGGCAGCAGTGAGCATGGTGGGCACTGGCAGGACAACTTTACCATTTTAACTTCAATCCTAGAATATTTGGGGGAAGAGCAATTTTACCCCAAATGTTCTAGGAGGCTTATTTACTATTCTAACTCCAGTCCTAGAATATTTGGGGAAAGAGCAATTTCCCCAAAATATTCTAGGAGGCTTATTTACTATCCTAACCCCAGTCCTAGAATATTTGGGGAAAGGGCAATTTTACCCCAAATGTTCTAGGAGGCTTATTTACTATTCTAACTCCAGTCCTAGAATATTTGGGGAAAGGGCAATTTCCCCAAAATATTCTAGGAGGCTTATTTACTATCCTAACAGCCTTTTTTAACCAAAGGCGATTAGATCGGGAGGCACAAGAGGTACTGAAATAGTGTACAGGCATGCCTTCTTTTAAAATCAACGCCTTTGCCAGAACCATACCTTATGGGCTCTATGACGACACACGAGAAGTTCCTACTAACAAGGTTTCGGATGAATCTTTTCCACCTCCTGTTGGCAAGACCCAAGGGGGCCTCAAGAGGCCAAGTATTAGCTTCCTGTGGCTGCGACGGAAAGTCTCCACAGGATTTGCTGCACTTCATGTTCTTTTGTAGACTGTATGTAGTCCCCAGGAGACACTTTTTAGTTCCTATTTTAAGGAAGTTGAATTTTAATCAAGTCAGACCAGCACTTATGTATCTACAACTGTTGAAGGATGACTGTATCATTTTTATTTTAGGGTTTTTAAAAGCATCGCTGAAATCTAGGCACTTTATGGACATGTAGAGGCTACTCACTTATCCATACAATAAATCATCTGTAAACAGGTCTATGGAGCTTGCTTCTTTTTTTAATATTATGTCAATAACCAATTGTTTTTTATGTATGCATCTGTGCAACTTTTTTGGTTTTGTAAATATAAACCGAATAAAGTTTGACTAACTGACTACTATCCTAACCCCAGTCCTAGAATATTTGGGGAAAGACCAATTTCCCCCCAATTGTTCTAGGAGGCTTATTTTCTATTCTTACTCCAGTCCTAGAATATTTGGGGAAAGAGCATTTTCCCCCAAATATTCCAGGAGGCTTATTTACTATTCTGACTCCACTCCTGGAATATTTTGGGGAAAATTATAAATACTCCTAGTATTGCTTAGGCGTGTGATGGTTGTGGCTGTTCCACTCCAAGGCTGACCTGGTCTGTATGTTTCGCGTGAAATCTGATGCCATTTGTTGTCTGGAGGTGCATGTTGCAGCATCTCTATATGATTGTCACCATATTTGTGCCTGTGATCACAACTATGCTATGGTTTGCTATGGAATTTTGTCTTCTGTGTCAAGGAGCTAAGTACCAAATGGGAGTTTAAATAGAAAATTCACTTTTCAGGGCCGCCTTATTTTTAGTCCCCAGCTTGATGGATTTTTGTTTTGGAAAGTTTTGTACAGATTTCTAAAACGGTGCCAAAGTTTATGCAAAAACAAAAAAAAGTCCTTTCAGTGGAAAAATTTAGCTAACCATAACTACAGAGGCACAAACGCTTTTGCCAAGTTGGAAACATTACTTCTTACATTTTGTCTGTTATTTGACATCATGTATTCATTTTTGCTTCATGTTTGTTATTTCTATTATGAATCAGCCACGAGACTCTGCTCATTGTATAGCTAAAAAAAAAGTCTTGCATCATTCCCACTCCCATTTGAGTTATTGCTATTATGCCAACCATGTATACATTTATATGTAACATACTGTCATTCTTTATTGCTTTCAGCTTATGCCATAACAATCTAAGCACATGAGTTATATCCACATATACACATACACCTGTTATAGACACTATACTAAATCCGAACAAAAGAGAGAAAACAATATCTGTTACAATAAAACTATTATTCAGTTAAAACTTTACAGTTAAAATGGAAGCTTTCTTCTCCCACTAATCTATCTGACCATTTACAAAATACATTGTGCTGAGACAAAGACTAAAAATCCATCTGCCTTATGCACCACGGTTACCACAGTTATGATGCAGTTGCATTACAACCATAGAAGTCAGTTGTTTTAAAACCTAAATTGCCTGCATCTACATGTTTTGTTGTTTTGATAACCTCTAAAAAGATGGTGCAGCCACTTTTCTCGGTGTTACAAGATTTTTGGGCGAAACAGCAAGAAGTGCATAAACGTGTCCATCCCACCAAACGTACTATCACCTTGACCAGTATTGTGTGAAGCCTTGTCCCACTTTGCTCTTTATTCGATGGTCATGACAATACCTGGTCGAAACATAAGCTAAATTGAGCATCGTACCTCAGTGTAAATGCAATCTCCTGAACTCCCAGGCCCTTGGTGCTCTTTATGGCTCAAATAAACTACCATCAAGCATTTATCCTGGGCCTGATTTTAAACTATGAGTAAGTCATACATATACCCCTTCGATTTTCCGATATTTACTATTTTGGGGACTCCTACAAATCCTTATATGCAAACCCAGAAATGTAAAGGCATTGTAGATTCCTAGGCACACTCCTGCTTCCCCATTCATTACAATCAGAAATAGTTAGGGCTTTGAGATAAGTGCAATTGCACAATTGTCTCATTTCTTTCGTCTAGATTTATAACATGTTTCCATCTGCAGAAATCTCTTCTTTACAGCCAAAGAGTAGAGAAAGCAAGGGCCAGCGTGAAGCACAGGCGCACCCTAAATATAGATTTGATCCAGCCTCTTTTTGAGGTGAGTACGTTGAGAGAGGGAATTGCTTTTGGGAATGGCTGTGATATTCAGATGTGGTTGTTTCTAACATTCCAAATAACCATCCTACTTGTCCTCACCGCGGGAGTCACAATTTGCCATGTCTTTTCTATTGAAAATCTGGCTACCTGTTCAATGTGCCACATTTCTAGGTTACCTCTGTGCCCATAAATGCCCACATCAGCATCTGTCCTTTTGGATAGCACATGACGCTTTTCGTGCGTGTTGTGCTATGTTGACCTTGAGTCCACAAACTTTCTGAGATTTGAGTTCTTTACACTCACAATAAAATGTGTTGGGTGTGTAAAAAAACAGATAAATCTGTGTTGAGTGCTTACTGTGTGCTTGTGGTGGCTATTGGTACTCATTTTTGGGACCTTGACTTCTGCATCCTCAATTTCAGAAATACTCCGTTTAAGAGAACAAGAAAAGCTGAGGACAGAAAAAAAAGGATAATGAGAACGAAAACAGTGACAGAAAGAAAGCAGGAATTAAAAAGAACCTGCAAGAGTAAGAAGCACAAAGGGTAGGGTGATGGAAGAAAGAGACACAAGGCGGAATAAAGATTAAACAGCCTTGGTGTTCAGCAACCCCGTGGTTTGGAAGTGACACCGGCAATCTCCTAGGAATCATTTTGGACATATTTCTTTTTTTACAAAGGAAGCACTGTTTGTATGTATTAATAGGCTCTCATTTCAGGGGGTGTAATAACTCTATGGAGACTTAAGAACCCAAATGCAGATCATTCGATTTTTTTAAATTAGAGTGGACCTCTTTGAAAAAGCAGAACGTTTGTTAACATCAGACATATAAAGGAATATGTTTATAATTGCGTACTGCATCCTGTCCTATCTGGTACATTAAATGGTGGAATTGATGAAATGGAAGGTAAGGTATTTTAGTCCACTGTGGTTATGGGGCTACTCAAAACCATCACCAACCATGAAGTACAATTTAGAAATGGAGACGTAGGGCCTGATTGTGAGTTTGATAGACCTTATGGTAGCGTAGGTCTAACAGCTGTCAAATTTGAAGATAATCACCGGCCCAGCAGTCATTTCTGTGCATTGAAAGGGACCACCATGACAGCTGTTCCTTTCAATGTGCAAAAGGTTTGGTGGATGGCCACCGTCGGTTTTGACGGTTGTTCACCAACCTTTTTTAATTTTGGGGGTTTTCAGAAGCAAACTCCCAAAGCATGACTTTGTTTTTAAAAACAGCAAATGAATGACCACCACCGTCTGGAATTTCCCTTTTGTCCCCGACCACCAGGTAATTCCTAGTGGTGATAGGCAGACACAAATGACAGTACATGGTTCACCCTAAATAGTGTGGGTGATGTAATGTCCTTTCTCTGACAGCCGCTACTCCGTCAGAGTGAGTTATCCATCGGAGGAGCCAATGGGGGCTACGTCGAAAAGTTAGGGCCCACCTGTCCCTAAATTAAACGAGTGGACCAAGGGTTGATGGTAGGGTAACCCCTAGTGGTTGTGACGAAGGACTGTCCACCAATCTCCAAATCAGAGCCTAAATTACTAGCCGCCGTGGAGTCCTTACAACACCTCATATTGACCTCATTAAAAACCCTATATTGATTTTGTGTTTTTAATAATGACCTGCATAAACCAAGACGTTCGGCAAGACATTCTTAATGTACATCAAGGTGGAATATTTATAGAAACATATCGAACAACCTGACTTTTATCAGTGAGCCCATTAGTCCAGTGAGGTGGTGCACACGACACTTTCATATTAAATTCTCACCCTGTATTGGTTCTCTTTCTATGCTGTTACTATCCAGCAAACACATTATGGACTTGTTTAATTTGTTCCACATGGACAATCAGCAGGTACGTTGATTCATCCCGTCAGCTCAAACAGCCCAAGACCAATCTTGTTTTTGCACCAGGACTGTTAGAAGAGTAAAAAAAAGAATATTTTATTTAAATTCCTAAAGCCAGAAAAGTCCATCATTAAATAATTTGAATGACTCTATATGTGGGTACCCTTTCTGTGTGCTTCCAATAGTGTCTGGTCACCCAGCAGCCTTTTGTTTATTTGCTCTTTGCAGTGTGGTGGATTCTCAGGTGTCTGCTGTTGTTTCTGATACTTCTGGTGCAGTGTGGGAGGAATTGATTTTAGTGCATATGACATTACTTAGGTGCTTGATTGGTTGTCCCTGGAGGTATTAAGAAATCCATACATCCAGCATCCCCACACATTTAAGCAGCATCTGAGGCCTCCAGTGTGTACATTTATTCAACTCCACATAGGAATGGCAATTTGATTCTCTCAGTAGTCGTGCAGATTGCAAAATGTAAGCAGTGTGAAACATCCCGGCTGGTATAGTGTAGTATTTTGGAAGGAATCCGGGATGCCTTTGATGCTTGATAAAGACTTGTCTTTTCTCGCAGCGCCGCTTGTTTTTTACGCAACAGGTCATAACATACGTTCATAAGGTCTAGTAAAATATAAATGTAAATTGATACTTGTATAGCGCACTACTCACCTGCAAGGGTCTCAAGGCGCTTGTACGAATACCGCTGTGGAACCCATCCTGGCTTTCCCTGTGAGGTGTCCACTCCTGGGCACCTCCAAGGTGGAGGCCAGGCATCCTTGGCGTTGTGGGGGCCGTGGTGGAGATTAAGCAAGCTATTGCCCAGAGTTGCAGAGTGGGACTTCATGATTGGAATAGGCACCGAGGCGAGAATTATCAGGTCTGTGAAATTTTTGAGCCCAAGACCCACCAAGGCGGGGAATTGAACCCTGGTACCGGGCTAGACCTCTGCATCAGGGTCTGCCGCTCTAACCATTGAGCCACACTTCTCTAGTGTACATGTATATTCATGCACCTTCCAACAACGAATCTGGAGCTTGTAAGACAGCTCTCAATATCTCTGTGACTCGCAGGCAACGGTTCCTATCATGGCAGGGCCAGCTCTGCCTTTCGTCCTTCAGCGGTTGATAAACTGAACATCTTCCAACAGGCTGATCATGACACCTGTAATCTACAGCGCTGCGCGGTGAATTAAAAAACATGCTGCATGCATCCCTTCGGGCCTTCACTCCCTTCGGGCCTTCACTCCTCGTTGGTCACAGTTCCGATTACTATTTTGTTAAACTTAAATTATTAGAGGAATATTGGTTTTATTTACACGAACCATTGATCTTTGAGTTATGACATGTTACTTTTCGATGGTGAACATAAAATCCCAGGGAACAAGGCCGTAATCTGGGCCGTACAAAAGCGTATAGTGTAGGCATACACAGTGTGCCTCATAGTAGTACAGTACGAAATGTAGCATCATTTATACCCAGGGTATACATACTGCTTGTACAGTCATCGAGGGTCAGTGGCATGGCAAGGGCGCTAAGGGCCTTAAGCCAAGAGGGTAAACCGAGCATGAACCTGCTTGGGTAATAAAATGCGGCCATAATCAGGGTGAGAGGAGCCCTCATCAATGGTGCATCACGTGCAGTGGCACCGGGCCCCAGAGCATGACTACAGGGTTGGGTTAGCTCCATAACTGTGCACTACAGCAAAGAGAAATCTGTTTATTGAACACACACCTTGACATCGTTTGGGTGTATGCACATTTAATGAATAACATAATATCAGGATGTAACTGTGTCCAGCCATCGGCCCTTTCCATCACTTTGGATTGCTCTGCCACCTTGTGGCAGGAATGGGGTCTGTGCCTCTGAGTTTAAGGGCCCTCCTAGAAACTCTCCCTTCCCTTCCCTTCCTTGCCTTTCCCTTCCTCCTTTCATTCCCTTCCTTTTTTCCATCCATTTTTTTAGCTGTTCCTTCCTCACCCTATCCCTCCCTTCCCTTTTATAGAACACCTACATTACCCAAAGCGCCTTATAATGGCACTGTAGCATTAGATAAGGCACATGAATGACCTGGTCATAGATAATGAGCAGCAGAAGGAGCCCCGGTGCAAACCTGTGAAGGTGCAGAATAATACTAAGGGAGAACGGAAGGTCCCAGGGCAACTGGATGGGTGGAGGGTTGTAAAAACGAACAGTATTGGGATATGGAAAAACATGCATTTAAAATGTGCTCCTTATTTTGAGCTGGTAGAAATTATATAGAAAAAATATATTTTTTAAAGGTTAAAGTATTTCATGAGAAACTACATTGGACCATGTGTTTTTAATACACAATTCAGCAGCCGTTATCAGGAATTTTATCCATCCACGAATTATTTGTCATAGTAAACAAAATTGGAAATGACATTTTAGTCTTTTGCAAGTGACACATTTGAGATTCGTAGCAAAAAGTACAAATTCGAAGTTAAAAAGGTTAGAGTATTGCTTCCCCTCAGGAACCGAGTAAAGGGCTTACAGGCCAGTTGGAATTTGTAGTCGTGATGCAGTTCTCACTGGTTGGAAATAGGAATTGGATTCCATTATATTTCATAAATGTGTATAAGGGAGACTGCGAACCAATGAGAATAGTGACTGGGTAATGAAGATGCTGGAGGGAGCTAAATAGTCGTCGTTTTGGGCGAAGTGGCATCCGAATTCTGTACCTCATGTTTGTTACTAGTGAACCCTGGAAGAAGGTGGAAGGCAGGAAACGCAATCCTAATATCTAAATGTGATAGAGGGTTGTGATTACATTTGGAACTGCGGCTATCGAGGTACCTCTAACTTATTTGAGTAAAAGGTACAATAGTAATATTACCTGGTAGTTGGAACTTAGGGGGGTGGCAGTATAGAAGTTAATGCCTTTGGATTGCTGTACAGCTCTCTACTGAGGTACCTACATTGGGCGATAGTTCGGAATTGAACATCTTAGGTCGATGGCCGAGCCCAGACAATGTAGGGTTGCTATTGTGAGCACATGTCAAACAGGTGTCGCCATCTCAGTGTTCATGTCTGCTTCAATCCGGTGGTGTCTTCATATAGGTGGGCGTAAATTACATATACTACGGTCCAAATGTGCAGTGATACTTAGCCACAGTCACATTACGTTACGGCTACAAGTGTTATGTGAATTGGTCTGTCGGTTTACCGTTATAGGGTCTGTTGTCTTAAAAAATGAGCTTTGTATTGTGTATATCTCAATATAGTATGTCAAATGCATGTTGGTCAATGTTTCTCCAAATCAATTATAATATCATAGTTGATAGCTTTCACATTTACTGCTAGATATTCCAATAGGGAACTTCCATAACTTCCATAATAAGTTTTTTTTATTAGCCGTGTGTTTCTACATCTTCGTTTAGTCTCACTGGATCATATGTAACCACAGAATCCATTTACTCCTCTTTTTTTCTCAAGCGTGGTTTCTAACCATCTCTACTCTTTTTCTAAATATTCTCAATTTCAAATAAAGTAAATTGCCTCTGATTTTAATGGTATTTGATTTAATATTCAGTAAGGGGTAACTTATGCTCTGTTTTGTTAATCTTTCTGTCTTTGTTTCAGTGATCGAATGGTCCTTCTCATTTAGGGCCAGGCTTAATTTACTCCAGGTTCACATATTGAACATGAGCGGCAGATAAAAATCCTTCTGGTTTTTCAAAGCAGTAGGTTGTGATACCCTGAACTCTGAGATGCCTCCATTCGGGGGCGCATAAGAGGAGTTTTTTTAGCCTTGGTGATTTGTAATTTGTCATGTGATGGTGGATTGAAAGTGCACTTGTTAATCCTAGCAAGTCACCCCTTACCAGTCCTTTTGGAAGGCTCTGTGTTTATAGTGACTGTCCTTATGGTGGTTGGTAATCAATCTTATTTCCTGGTGTTTTTTCACTTCTCTAATAATAGAGATCCTCTGTGAAGCTTTCTAGTCTTCACCACTTGGTACATTATTTTAGGAGGTAACCTTCTTCTGAATGTCATAGCTGCCTGCTTGCATTTTTTTTATGGGGCAAAGAACACCTAATTCCGATAGATGACTAACCCAAGCTACTTCAGCAGTGGAGCTTTGATCTTTTTAAATACTGAAAACCTAGGCTACAGATTTCCAATTAACTTGTTTTTGCATTTATGGTTATTTGAATTTCATTTGAGTGGTCATAATCTCCGCATCAGCTGCTGATCTCCATGTCTTGTTAAACGAGATCAGTTGACACGTGTTTCGCGCTATATTGGTGTAAATGTGCCCCTGAGATGTTTGTCAAGAATGCTAAGCATATTGTATTTTATAATCCACTGTGCGTTAATGTTGGGAAGCGCAGTGTGCACATGAAAGAGATGACTTCATGACATTTCTCACTGACCATCCAGGATAAATCTGCCGTTCTGGAAATACACGGTCTTTCTTAGTCCCATGTGTTCTTTCTGTGCCCATTAGTATCCAGTTCTGTCCCTCTGTGGTGTCTCTTTTGCTTCGATAACCCCGTCTCAGCGCTAGTCTTCTCAGCCTTCAATGCCTGCCTCTGACACACACTGTCCTTTACCTGTTCTAGTGTGCCTGTTTGCGCCCTGCATCGCCTGTGCCTGTGTGTCCCTGTCAGACCCCTGGATCTCCGCCTGTAGTCTCAACACCCGTCTGTCTCTGGAGGGAAGGCAGGGCTGGGGCAGCGGTGCTGACCGAGACGTTACATGTTTACATTCCTCAGTACCAGCTGCTGACGCTGCCCAGACTTGTCTCTTATCAACACATTCCTGCTCCAGCCATCCCCAGTCAGGAGCCGCGCTCGGGGGAGCCGAGGCGAGGGCGGCACGGGCGCATTCCGGGCCTCGCGCCCATGTGATGGACCATCCTTAGCCTGCCCCTGCCCCACGACCCCCTCACAGCACAATCTCACAAGGCCTGGAGGGTAGCCTACCTCTCTCGAAACACAGACTGTAAAGGGTTCACTGCTAGAGCCTTCCCGCCCCCACTTTGTAACTCCAGCCCCCTCCCCGAGCGTGGGAAGTCACTTTCGCTCCCTAACAGCGCCCGCCAAGGCACCCTCTCGGAGCATGGGGTGTAAACTCCACTAGAGCATGGACATAGACAGATGGACTGATCCCTGCTCCCCTGTATGACCATTGTGTATGAACATCTCCCAGAGGCTAAACTTTAAACACACCTACAGAGCCTGGGCTATAGACCTCATTTTCATCAGTGTAGGGAGTAGAAAACTCTCGACCTGTCCAGGGCGTGGACAACAAGCCTTCTTGTCCCACAGAATGGACTATAAAACATAACCTCTCCCACCCAAGAGCATGGACTATAACACTTTGCTATTCTGAGAGCTTCAGCCTTAGTCCCCATCTTGCCTCTCCAACAAAGTGTGGACAATAAGACTTTGCAAGATCATTCTCACAGAGCATCAGCTCAAATCCACACCCCGGACAAAGCTTGCATCAGAGGCCTCAGTCAGAGCATGGGTTATAAAGCTCTCCATCCTCCGGGAGCATAGACTCTTAACCCCACCCTAGACAAAGCTTAGACCATAAGCGTCTCCCACAGTATGGACTATAAAGCCCTCCGGCTCCCAGAGTATCGACACTCTGCGCCACCCTTGACGAAGCGTGGTCCATCAGCCTCTCTCAAAGCATCGACTGTAGAGCTCTCCTTATCCCAGAGAATCGCCTCAAACCCCCACCCCTAGCAAAGCATGGACCATGAGCCTCCATCCAAGCAAGGACTGTAAAGCTCTCATTCTCCCAGAAAACCCGCTCTAAGCCGCACACCGTACCAAGCATGGACCATAAGCCAGCATCAGAGAATGAGCTATAAAGCTCTCCATCTTCCGGAGCATCGACTCTTAACCCCACCCTGGATAAAGCAAGGACCGTGAGCCTCCATAAGAGCATGGCCTATAAAGCTCTCCTTCTTCCTGAGCGTCGACTGTTAAACCCACCCTAGATAAAGCATGGACCATAAGCTTGTCCCACAGTATGGACTGTGAAACTGTCCTGCTCCCAGAGGATCAACCCTCTGCTCCGCTCCAGACATAGTGTGGTCCATCAGCCTCTCTCAAAGCATGGGCTGTAAAGCTCTCCATCTCCCAGAGAATCATCTCAAACCCTGACCCCGGAAAATGCATTGACCATAAGCCTCCATCCAAGCATGGACTATAAAGCTCTCCATCTTCCGGAGCATCGAGTCTAAACCTCACAACGGACAAAGCATGGACCATAAGCCTCCATCAGAGCATGGGCTATAAAGCTCTCCATCTTCTGGAGCATCGACTCTTAACCCTAACCTAGATAAAGCATGGACCAGAAGCCTCCATAAGAGCATGGCCTATAAAGCTCTCCTTCTTCCTGAGCGTCAACTGTTAACCCCACCCTAGACAAAGCGTAGACCATGAGCTTCTCCCACATTATGGACTATAAAGGTCTCTGGTTCCCAGAGGATCGACCATCTGTTCCACCCCTGACAAAGCGTGGTTGTTGGAACCTGGGATGACAGGTCACCTAGGGTAGCCTGGCCTAGGGTAAGACATGCAATTCTAGAGGCACACGTGTGAAGGTTGCAAACCACCCAGCAGTAAATCCACGCAATAACACTTAAAAAGGACACTACACCAATTTGTTAGGAAAATATGTACTGGTTTATAAAAATAATATTCTCTTTGTTTTAGTTCTCAGTATTCACAATTGGAAATTACACCTTTGATCAGGAGAAGTTAATAACACTTTTCTGTCTGTGGGGAAAAAGAAATTACAGTCTAAACATTCAGATGTCATGAACTCAGAAATGCTTACTTTTAGAAATGTGAAATTATCTCAGTAGGATTACTTTCAGCAGTATTACCTTGCATTAATGATCAACAACAACAATTCATTTCATTACATTAACCTGCCAAATCCACTGGCTTTGTCTTTACTACAGTGTTAAACTCTTTTCCTCCCGTATCTGCACCTTTATTAGGTATCGCCTGTCGATGCGCATGCGCATCGAGCTTGCGAGACTATTGGGGCTTAAACAGTCTTTAACCAACTTGCAAGGAATCGTGGCGATTCCTTGCAGTGCCCGTGAAATTCAAGCTCAATGCGCATGCGCATTGAGCTTAAAAGCTCGTGCACATCAGTTCCCTCAGCCGGCTGCTTTAACACCCTCTCCCCGCTCCGCCCCCTCCCCTGCCCGCCGTGTCGCATTTCTCCTCCCACCTCCCCTTCCCATGTGCTCCCACATATACACAAATTATACACACGATTATTGCTGTAATTATATGTAATTGTTATGCAATTCCCTGCTAAATACAAGAATATTGCTGTAACTGTATGTAATTGTTGTATAATCATGCCGGTTTTTATTTGTATGGTTTAGCTACATGTCAATACTTTATGCAGGAGCCACGGGCTAACCTGCACATCTGCACTCTTTTTAGCCTGTTCTTGTGCCTAATGTTTCTATATGCACTTGGATTGCTGCCTCCTCTCCTGGTACACGCCCAGCACACACAGCTAGCTCAGGTTCCCCTGTTCCCGCCCCCCCACACGTCACGGCCTTTTCCCGCCCACCCCAGTCCCAGCCACTCCCCTCCAAGTACTTTTAACCTCCCACTGTTGCCGGCGTTTCCATGGCAACTTGGATTCACTCCACGACAGACCCCGCTTAAGGTACGTGTTCCGTCTCTGCTCCCGATCACGAGATCGCTCCATGACACGATTATGTGTTCGCTAACTAGCCCCCTTTCCGCCTCCTGAATTACTCTCGATCCCCGGCCGATCACTCACGGATCGACGCCTTTACCAAACCAGACAGGATTCCCTTGCAATTACGAACCTGTCCAACGGAACCGGAGCCTCAGCCTCCGCCAATACTGGTTTTCCCTTGCCTCCTCCCAGGTGAGCCTTTCCTTCCCCTTGCCCCGTCATGCCTCCTGCTCCGGTCGCAGAGCATATCTGTAACCCGTGCCGTTTTCTCCCTCCCAGATTCATTTCTAGCCTGCCGATCCACGCTGGATAACTGCGCAGACTCACATCCAATGGATCTCCCCTGGATCGGACCACTCTGTCCACTAGATTCTTTCCTTTCTCCCCCCCCCGACTTAGAACGACCAGGTGAGCCTTAACTTCCCCTTGCCCCGTCATGCCTCCTGCTCCGGTCGCGGAGCACATCTGTAACCCATGCCGTTTTCCTCCCTCCCAGATTCATTTCCACCCTGCTGATCCACACTGGATAACTGCGCAGACTCACATCCAACGGATCCCCCTTGGATTGGACCACTCTTTCCACTCGATTATTCCCTTTCTCCCTCCCGACTTCGAACGACCAGGTGAGCCTAACTCGACCGGGTACCCACACCTGTTGACCAGCCCGATCCTCGCTGGCCACCTAGCACGCTCCCCACGCAGCCCAACTCATGACATGCGCTCCATTCCCCCTCCCACGTCAGTCCTCCCTCGCGCAGCCCCCTGCTGCTCTCCCGACATACCCAACACCTCATTGATCATTGCGCTGCTCCCTAGCTATTACCCCTACGCAACCTTCCTTGATTTCGCACCCCCAGCGCGATCATTCCGCTTCAGCTCTTCACCCGCGACTTCCAGGTCCTACCCCCTCCCATGGGCCATATCTACCAATCCCGGTTTGTGGGTGATCCACGCAACGCCACTCACACACGCAACGCCACACACACGCAACGCCACTCAACCACGCAACGCCACTCAACCACGCAACGCCACTCAACCACGCAACGCCACTCAACCATGCAACGCCACTCACACACGCAACGCCACTCACACACGCAACGCCACTCACACACGCAACGCCACTCACACACGCAACGCCACTCACACACGCAACGC
The DNA here is from genome assembly GCF_964261635.1 of Lissotriton helveticus. NCBI lineage: Eukaryota > Metazoa > Chordata > Amphibia > Caudata > Salamandridae > Lissotriton > Lissotriton helveticus. The sequence goes on along the minus strand of NC_136065.1, from coordinate 1,836,813,235 downwards.
CACTCACACACGCAACGCCACTCACACACGCAACGCCACTCACACACGCAACGCCACTCAGCCACGCAACGCCACTCAGCCACGCAACGCCACTCAGCCACGCAACACCACTCAGCCACGCAACGCCACTCAGCCACGCAACGCCACTCAGCCACACAACGCCACTCAGCCACGCAGCGCCACTCAGCCACGCAACGCCACTCAGCCACGCAACGCCACTCAGCCACGCAACGCCACTCAGCCACGCAACGCCACTCAGCCACGCAACGCCACTCAGCCACGCAACGCCACTCACACACGCAACGCCACTCACACACGCAACGCCACTCACACACGCAACGCCACTCAGCCACGCAACGCCACTCAGCCACGCAACGCCACTCAGCCACGCAACGCCACTCAGCCACGCAACGCCACTCAGCCACGCAACGCCACTCAGCCACGCAACGCCACTCAGCCACGCAACGCCACTCAGCCACGCAACGCCACTCAGCCACGCAACGCCACTCAGCCACGCAACGCCACTCAGCCACGCAACGCCACTCAGCCACGCAACGCCACTCAGCCACGCAACGCCACTCAGCCACGCAACGCCACTCAGCCACGCAACGCCACTCAGCCACGCAACGCCACTCAGCCACGCAACGCCACTCAGCCACGCAACGCCACTCAGCCACGCAACGCCACTCAGCCACGCAACGCCACTCAGCCACGCAACGCCACTCAGCCACGCAACGCCACTCAGCCACGCAACGCCACTCAGCCACGCAACGCCACTCAGCCACGCAACGCCACTCACACACGCAACGCCACTCACACATGCAACGCCACTCACACATGCAACGCCACTCACACATGCAACGCCACTCACACACGCAACGCCACTGAAACAGCGCCACTGAAACAACAGCGTCACTCACACACGCAACGCCACTCACACACGCAACGCCACTCACACACGCAACGCCACTCACTCACACAAACAACGCCACTCACACAAACAACGCCACTCATTCACGCAATGCCACTCATCCACGCAACGCCACTCATCCACGCAACGCCACTCATCCACGCAACGCCACTCATCCATTTGCAAAACGAAAAATGTTAAACTCTTCTATTGCGATACCTATTGCATTTTCAGTGCTTGTATATAAAGTGAATGCACACCCAGTGAAATGTAGGAAACTCACAAGTTCTCAGTAAGCTTCAGCTACCTCTATAAGTGTCTGAAGGGGGTTCCTCAGTTGGTAGGAACTGTCAGCGCTCTTCTGACTATAGATTCAGCCCCCCCCTGACTTCTGGCTTGGTAGATGTCTTTCTCAGACCTGTCTCAAGGAAGTTGGAGTTATGTAACTATTTCCCCCACCTACTAGGGCACAGCTCAAGAGTAAAGACGATCAGAATGTCGGGGCACCTTTCTAGGCACTAGGATTCGTGATATGAATATCCCCAGAGAGGGCTCAGCACTTTCCCTCCTCACCCCCACTCTCCTTACTGTCTGTGTGTCTGTCCTGCCCCAGTCCCCAGGAGTGGGGGCTGACACACGGCTCCGCTGTAAATGCCACCGGCAGCGGTAACGGCCGCCTATCCCCGCCCAGCCAGCCTCTCAACCTTGGTGCTGGTGTGGTAAGGATTGATGACGGCGGCCCTTCGTTCCCTCACTCGCTGTCTGAGGGCAGGCGCCAGACGAGCTGCCTCTGGTCCGGCTATGGCCCAAGTTCCCCGCTTCTCTGGGGATGTAGGCTGCACCTTCGCCCCTGTCCTCACCGGAATCGGAAACGCTGAGGAGACCAGAGACGCGTTGCCGCTTGGGAGCCCTTCGCTCCATCCAGACGTAGGCCTCAGCCGCGCAGGGGCGGGGGGGGGGAATCAGTGACACGGCCGACGCCGCCTCCTTCACCCGGGAAGTACACGCCTCTGCCCTTGCGTGGAGGAGCAGTGTCTCGCTGCTGTTCTGCCCGCCTCACCTTCAATTTCACCGCGGGGTTTTGACAGCTGGCAGCGCCACTTTCCGCGGACTGTACACCTCAACGCCCCCTCGCGCCTCCCAGTAGAGACGCCTCAGCAGCACGAGATGCCAGAACACACCGGGCACAGTTTTTCCAGTCCGGGTAGGCTGGAACTTCAGAATGAAGGCGGGGAGCCAATTACTAAACCAATGGGGGGTTTGAAGGTGGATGTAGGACACGGCCCAAAACGGGAAAGTGTCCAAAGTTCTTGATTGCTTGACTGACCCAGATTAATGTCAGACCAATGAAAGGGTTTGGTCAGGAGCACAAGGGGGAACGTCTTCTGAAAGATGTTGTCAATCCAGTAGACCAACTAACTTCTTCTAGCGCGTCCTCCTCCTCACACTACTGCCTCTCTCCTCTCACACTCTGGACTACACAAAATGGCTCCCTGACCCCTGCCCTTTTATAGATAACCCACACAGAGTCCAGTAGGGTCCAGAAAGTTCTGGAAGGCCTAAGGTACTCCTATGGGGCAGTCTAAGATGTGGCAGTTGGAAACAGTTAGGGCCCTCCATTTTGTGAACTACTACATTTTCCTGACAGAACAGGCCTCTAGGCCTGAGGTGAAAAACTATGAGGGAGAAAAGAACACCTATCCCCTTGACCAACACCTAGAAAAAGTTAGTGGACAAAAATTATTAAAGGTATGAGGGCAAAAAGGGGACAAAATAAATAATACATTGGAGGGACTACGCAAGAAGCCAGACCGGTCTAACACGCGTCCCCCCCAGCTGAAAGTGGGGAGAACTACCCAACCCCTTGGGAGTCCTCATCACTAAGGCGGAAATACCTGGAGAGACCGTCTGCATTGGCGTGGTCCACTCCAGGCCGATGTTCCACCTGGAAGTCCATTCCCTGTAGGGAGATGGACCACCTCAACAGCTTGGGATTCTCCCCCTTCATCTGCATTAGCCAACGAAGGGGTCGGTGGTCAGTCTGAACCAGGAAGTGCGAGCCAAACCGGTATGGCCGCAGCTTCTTCAGAGCCCACACCACCGCAAAAGCTTCCCTCTCAATTGCACTCCACTTCTGTTCCCGGGGAAGCAGTCTCCTGGATAAGAAGACCACAGGCTGATCCAGGCCCTCTTCATTTAGTTGCGATAACACTGCCCCAATGCCATGTTCTGATGCATCTGTCTGGACAATGAACTCCTTGGAGAAGTCTGGGGCCTTCAGGACCGGTGCTGCACACATTGCCTGCTTCAATTTCTCAAAAGCTTGCTGACAAGCTCCTGTCCAAACTACCCGTCGAGGTTGTTTCTTTGAGGTGAGTTCTGTGAGGGGCGCTACAATAGTGCCATACCCCTTCACAAAGCGACGGTAGTAACGTGTGAGGCCCAGGAAAGCTCGGACCTCAGTCTGTGTCTTGGGGGGTTCCCAGGCCATGATTGCCTCAATCTTCGCCTGTAGGGGCTGCACAGTCCCCCTACCCACCAAGTGTCCAAGGTACACAACCGACCCCTGCCCAATCTGGCATTTGCTGGCCTCGATTGTCAATCCAGCTTGTTTCAGGGCCTGGAGAACTGCTTGCAAATGCTGCAATTGGTCCTCCCAACTGCTACTGAAGACAGCAATGTCATCCAGGTAAGCAGCAGAGAAACTCTCCATTCCAGAGAGGACCTGGTTCACCAGCCGCTGAAATGTGGCAGGGGCATTTTTGAGCCCAAAGGGCATCACGCAAAACTGGAAGTGTCCCTCAGGCGTGGAGAAGGCTGACTTTTCCTTTGCTCCATCTGTCAAGGAGATCTGCCAGTACCCCGAAGTGAGGTCAAAGGTACTCAGATATTAGGCAGGTCCTAGCCGGTCAATTAATTCATCCGCCCTAGGGATCGGATGAGCATCAGTCTTTGTGACTGAGTTCAGTCCTCGGTAATCCACACAGAACCTCAGTTCGGGTGTGGTGCCTGGTGGCGCGGCTTTTGGCACGAGCACCACCGGACTGGACCAAGGGCTGTTAGAAGGTTCAATAACCCCCAGCTCTAGCATCTTGGCAACCTCTCCATGGATGCTAGCCTTCACCTTGTCAGACAGCCGGTAGGTCTTCGACTTCACTGGTGGGCTGTCCCCTGTGTCCACATCATGGGTACACAGGTGAGTCCTTCCCGGGACAAGGGAGAACAACGTAGAGTACTGCCCCAGGATCTGGCGGCAGTCCTCCCGTTGCTCAGGAGTTAGAGTGGGAGAGAGAATCACTCCCTCCACTGACCCATCCTTCTCTTGAGACGAGAATAGATCTGGGAGAGGTTCGCTTTCCGCTTCCTCTTCCCCATCAGTCACCATCAACAACATGACCTCGGGCCTCTCATGGTGGGGTTTGAGACGGTTGGCATGCAGCACCCGTAGGGGCTGTCGAGGGGTCTTAAGGTCCACCAGGTATGTGGCCTTACCCTTCTTCTCCAACACTTCAAAGGGGCCTGTCCAGCGATCCTGAAGGGCACTAAGCTCTCCAGGCTCCATCACCCACACTTTCTGGCCAGGCTCCAGTTCCACCGGGTGAGCATTGTGGTCATACCACTCTTTCATAACTGCCTGGCTGGCCTCCAAGTTGTCAGAAGCCTGCTTCCACAACTTCGCCATTTGGCTCCTGAAGGCCAGCATGTAGCTCACCACATCCTGGGGAGGTTTCCTGGGAGACTTCTCCCAGCCATCCTTCACCAGGCTGAGAGGACCGCGTACAGGGTGCCCATACAGAAGCTCAAAGGGGCTGAAGCCCACTCCCTTCTGTGGCACTTCCCTGTAAGAAAAGAGCAAACAGGGTAGGAGGACGTCCCATTTCCTCCGCAGGCTTTCGGGCAGACTTCTGATCATGCCCTTCAAGGTCTTATTAAACCGCTCAACCAGTCCATTTGACTGGGGGTGATAAGGAGTGGTGAACCGGTAGGTCACTCCACACTCCTTCCACATTGCCCGCATGTAAGCTGACATGAAGTTGGTCCCCCTGTCGGACACAACTTCCTTGGGGAATCCCACTCGGGTAAAGATCCCCATTAGGGCTCTAGCCACCACAGGTGCAGTGACTGTCCTCAGAGAAATTGCCTCTGGGTACCGTGTGGCATGATCCACCAGAACCAGGATGAACCTGTGACCAGCTGTGGTTGGTGGATCTAAAGGCCCTACAATGTCGATGCCCACCCTCTCAAAGGGTGTGCTAACGACTGGAAGTGGTTCCAGGGGAGCCTTCAGCTTCACCCCTGTTTTCCCACTGGCCTGGCAGGATACACATGTCCTACAGTAAGTGTTGGACGCCACTTTCATCTGAGGCCAGTAAAAGTGGAGGACAAGCCGAGCAAAGGTCTTGTCCTGGCCTAAGTGTCCTGCTAGGGGTATAGCATGAGCCAATTCTAGTAGAAAGGCTCGGTATTGTTGCAGGACTACCAAAGCCCTTGATGAACCAGGCAAGGGTACCTTGGGTTCACTGTAGAGGAGTCCATCCTCCCAGTAAATGTGGTAGTGTCCCGTAACATCACCTGCTGCTTGGGCTTCAGCCTGTTGCCTCAGTCCCTCAAGGGTAGGGCACTCCCTCTGCCCCTTACAGAATTCCTCTCTTGTAGGACCTCCCTCCACATGCCACTCAGCAGGTATGGGTAAATCCTCCAGAGAGTCTACTTCCCCCTCCACGGACTCCTGGTCCACCATCGCGGGTGGCCGATCTGTCACATGGGGTGTGGAAGCTGGAGCAGGCTCTTCCTGTCTCCGGGTCTGTCCCTTTTTAGCAGCGGGTTGGGCCATTGTTCTAGGCTCCAACCCAGGCGAACTCCCTCTCCGGGCAGTCGCAGACCGTGTGCTTACACAGGCCCAGTCAGGTGTACCCAGCATCGCAGAATGCGTCCGGTATTCCACCTCTCTCCAAGTGTTGTGCTCCATGTCATTCCCCAACAGACAATCGACTGCCACGGCAGGGCTTACGGCAACTCGAAGTGAACCTGCAACCCCCTCCCACTCAAAGGGAACCTCAGCCACTGGATAGTGGCCCATTCTGCCGTCAGCCATCGCGGCGGGGTGGAGTACATTGGGAACCACCTGCTCTGGAGACACCAGTTGACTTCTCACCATAGTCATACTGGCTCCTGTATCTCGCAGAGCCTCCCCTGTCTGGCCATTGATGGTGACCCACTGCCCATACTTTGTAGTATTTGGGGGCACCTGGATCTTTGGAACCATCTCCCGTTCTCCCAGGGACACTAAGGTGACACCCGCCCACTCACCCCCCTTATCTAAGGGCAACTCCTCCCCGAGCGCTACACTAGCTACTCCCGGTGGTTTTCCTCCGGTGGGAGGGGGTGGTCTCTTTGGGCATCTGACATCTCCCTTATAATGTCCAACACCACCACACTCAAAACAGTGGAGAACCCTTGGCTGCTGGCTTTGGCCAGGATTAGGGTTTCTGGGCGGGTTTACCTTAGGGTTGAAACCTGTTCCCTTTCCTTGGAAATTGTTTTGGGGACCTTTAGAGAACTCCTTCTTTTTATCTCCCCCCTCCTTCTTCTGGGGGGCGCCCTGTCCGGCTTTTTGAGAATCCCCTCCAGTCCCCTTTGAGGACACCCGGGTACTTGCCCAGATGTCCGCCTCCTCTGCAAGCTTCCGGGGATTGGTCAGCTTGCTGTCCACCAGGTGTTGGCGCAGCTCGGGAAAACATTTCTCGAGGAGGTGCTCTTTCAAAAATAGATCATACAACCCCTCATAATCCTTCACCTCACTGCCCTTTACCCAGCCCTCCAATGCCTTTCTTGCATAATCAAGGAAGTCCACCCAGTTCTGGGTGCTTAACTTGTGGCTCCCCCTGAACTTCTGGCGATACCTTTCCGGGGTAAGCCCAAACTTCCTGACCAATGCTAGCTTCATGGTGGGGTAGTTGGTCTGCTCCTCTGATTCCAAGGCCAGCAATGTGTCCCGACCAGTAGGAGGCATGTACTTATACAACCCACCCCCCCAGTGCTTCTCCTGGATCCCATGGGCTCTTAAGGAGACCTCATAGGCTGCCAGCCACTTGGCTATGTCATCCCCCTGACTATAGCTGGCAATTATATCCTTAAGCAGGTAGGGTCTGGACTCCCTGGTTGGTTCTCTGGTTTCGCTGCCACCATTTGGAGTTGGAAAGGGTCCCCGTTGCAGGGCCTGGAGTTCTAACTCTTTTAGTTTGAATTCATGAGCCATTCTCCGCTCTTCCTTCTCCTGTTCTAACCTCCTCCCCTCCCTCTTTTCTTCCAACTCCATTTTTGCTATTTCCCACCTTAACAGTCTATCCTCTCTCCTGTCAGCTAACTCGGTTTCTGACAACCCTCTCGATGACACACTGCTGCCCTCCCGTGAGGTTGCCTTGGGGCTGATTGACATCTCACCCACCCCCGGGGGACATTCCGCAGTCCTATCAATGACAGTACCTCTGGCCGATTCCTCCTCTTCCACCGTTCCCTCCTCATTGCGCGCTTCCACCCAAGCCCTCAAACTGGTCTGGAGTTCCCCCTTCTTGGCACCACGCTTAAAGAACACTCCCAATTGTTGACAGAAATCTTTTAGCTGGGCCAATGAATAAGTGTCCAGTTTTTCCAGTGCAAATTCCATTTTGCAAAAGGCAACACAAGGTTAAGCACACAAAAAGAATGGAGTGGCAAGGGCAACCTGAAGCTACCTCCACCCCACCACCAGGAACAAATTTGGAAAAACAAAAGTAAAAATTAGGAGGGCCGCTAGGAGAAAACTCCAGGTGTAGGCTAGTGTATTACGTTTAATTACTACTGAGTAGCTGCAACCACAGTCAGGATCCCACCGCTGGACACCAATCTGTTGGAACCTGGGATGACAGGTCACCTAGGGTAGCCTGGCCTAGGGTAAGACATGCAATTCTAGAGGCACAAGTGTGAAGGTTGCAAACCACCCAGCAGTAAATCCACGCAATAACACTTAAAAAGGACACTACACCAATTTGTTAGGAAAATATGTACTGGTTTATAAAAATAATATTCTCTTTGTTTTAGTTCCAGTATTCACAATTGGAAATTACACCTTTGATCAGGAGAAGTTAATAACACTTTTCTGTCTGTGGGGAAAAAGAAATTACAGTCTAAACATTCAGATGTCATGAACTCAGAAATGCTTACTTTTAGAAATGTGAAATTATCTCAGTAGGATTACTTTCAGCAGTATTACCTTGCATTAATGATCAACAACAACAATTCATTTCATTACATTAACCTGCCAAATCCACTGGCTTTGTCTTTACTACAGTGTTAAACTCTTTTCCTCCCGTATATGCACCTTTATATATAAAGTGAATGCACACCCAGTGAAATGTAGGAAACTCACAAGTTCTCAGTAAGCTTCAGCTACCTCTAAGTGTCTGAAGGGGGTTCCTCAGTTGGTAGGAACTGTCAGCGCTCTTCTGACTATAGATTCAGCCCCCCCTGACTTCTGGCTTGGTAGATGTCTTTCTCAGACCTGTCTCAAGGAAGTTGGAGTTATGTAACTATTTCCCCCACCTACTAGGGCACAGCTCAGGAGTAAAGACGATCAGAATGTCGGGGCACCTTTCTAGGCACTAGGATTCGTGATATGAATATCCCCAGAGAGGGCTCAGCACTTTCCCTCCTCACCCCCACTCTCCTTACTGTCTGTGTGTCTGTCCTGCCCCAGTCCCCAGGAGTGGGGGCTGACACACGGCTCCGCTGTAAATGCCACCGGCAGCGGTAACGGCCGCCTATCCCCGCCCAGCCAGCCTCTCAACCTTGGTGCTGGTGTGGTAAGGATTGATGACGGCGGCCCTTCGTTCCCTCACTCGCTGTCTGAGGGCAGGCGCCAGACGAGCTGCCTCTGGTCCAGCTATGGCCCAAGTTCCCCGCTTCTCTGGGGATGTAGGCTGCACCTTCGCCCCTGTCCTCACCGGAATCGGAAACGCTGAGGAGACCGGAGACGCGTTGCCGCTTGGGAGCCCCTCGCTCCTTCTAGATGTAGGCCTCAGCCGCGGGGGAATCAGTGACACGGCCGACGCCGCCTCCTTCACCCGGGAAGTACACGCCTCTGCCCTTGCGCGGAAGAGCAGTGTCTCGCTGCTGTTCTGCCCGCCTCACCTTCAATTTCACCGCGGGGCTTTGACAGCTGGCAGCGCCACTCTCCGCGGACTGTACACCTCAACGCCCCCTCGCGCCTCCCAGTAGAGACGCCTCAGCAGCACGAGATGCCAGAACACACCGGGCACAGTTCTTCCAGTCCGGGTAGGCTGGAACTTCAGAATGAAGGCGGGGAGCCAATTACTAAACCAATGGGGGGTTTGAAGGTGGATGTAGGACACGGCCCAAAACGGGAAAGTGTCCAAAGTTCTTGATTGCTTGACTGACCCAGATTAATGTCAGACCAATGAAAGGGTTTGGTCAGGAGCACAAGGGGGAACGTCTTCTGAAAGATGTTGTCAATCCAGTAGACCAACTAACTTCTTCTAGCGCGTCCTCCTCCTCACACTACTGCCTCTCTCCTCTCACACTCTGGACTACACAAAATGGCTCCCTCTCCCCTGCCCTTTTATAGATAACCCACTCAGAGTCCAGTAGGGTCCAGAAAGTTCTGGAAGGCCTAAGGTTATCCTATGGGGCAGTCTAAGATGTGGCAGTTGGAAACAGTTAGGGCCCTCCATTTTGTGAACTACTACATTTTCCTGACAGAACAGGCCTCTAGGCCTGAGGTGAAAAACTATGAGGGAGAAAAGAACACCTATCCCCTTGACCAACACCTAGAAAAAGTTAGTGGACAAAAATTATTAAAGGTATGAGGGTAAAAAGGGGACAAAATAAATAATACATTGGAGGGACTACGCAAGAAGCCAGACAGGTCTAACAGTGGTCCATCAGCCTCTCTCAAAGCATGTACTTTAAAGCTCTTCTTCTCCCAGAGAATTGGCTCTCACCCCAATCCCAAGCAAAGCATGGACCATAAGCCTCCATCCAAGCATGGACTATAAAGATCTCCATCTTCCGGAGCATCAAGTCTAAACCCCACCCCGGACAAAGCATGGACCATGAGCCTTCATCCAAGCATGGACTATAAAGCTCTCCATCTTCCGGAGCATCAAGTCTAAACCCCACCCCGGACAAAGCATGGACCATAAACTTCTCCTATGAACCATGTAGAACTCCTACAAGAGAACTGTACGGAGCAAGAACCCCGATAGAGCAGGTAGAGACCCAAAAATGGCAAGAAATACCAGAAGAGTACAAAACTAAATTTAATGCAAAACAAGTGGAAGATACAATAAGCGAACTGAATTTAACCCGCGCGGCAGGACCTGATAACCTGCCTGCAATAATACTGAAATCAGAAGTAAAGTGGTGGGCTAGATTTTTTGCACAGATGTTCCACATCATACTAACAGAAGGAAATATGCCACCTAACTGGAAGGGGGCAATAATCAGGCCAATCCATAAGAAAGGAAGCATGGATGCACCACAAAACTATTGCCTGATCAACCTCCTAGACATAGGAGAAAAAGTCTTCTCAAAAATAGTATTGAACCAACTTAAAGCATGGGTAAAGGAGTTCCAAATTGTCCCCATAGAACAGGGAGGATTTAGAGAGGGTCATTCTACAACTGACCATGGTCTAGCTTTGTGGGCAATGGCAAAGAAGTCAACGGAACAAAATGGCAAGCTATGCTGTTGTTTCGTTGACTTCCGAGCAGCGTTTGATTCAGTCGACCGTGTATGTCTATGGGAAAGACTACGGAAGTTAAATATCCCCAGTGAACTTCTAACTATAATAATGGAACTACATAGGGGAAACTGGGCACAAGTCATCAAGGATACGTTGGGATCATTGACGCAAAAAATCCCCATACATAATGGTCTCAGACAGGGATGTGTTTTAGCCCCACAACTATTCTCCATATTCCTGTCAGACCTCCCGGCTTCCCTAGAAGTTGAGGGGAGTGCAAGCCCCAGAATGGATGGTAACAAGGTGCCCTGTTTACTATATGCTGACGACCTGGTAATAGTAGACCAGACTGAGAGAGGCCTCCAAAGAAAGCTTAATGTATTCAACGCATACTGTGCTAGCAAATTTCTAACTGTCAACCTAGACAAAACAAAGATCCTATGCTTTGGGAACAAAATAAGTAAATGTAATTGGTACCTAGGCGAGCTTAAACTGGAGACGGTTAACGAATATCGCTACCTAGGTATATGGTTTGACAGGAGACTAAATTGGGATACGCACATGGAAACTCAAAAAGCAAAAGCACACTCTTCAATATGTGGCCTAAAAATGTTCAATAGGGACTATGGAGAGATGTCTCATCGCCCAATGTTAAGGGCCTTTGAGGCAATGATCCCCCCCCCAGGTCCTGTATGGAGCCGAGGTCCTTTATTTGAGCGGTAAGGGAGCTTGGGACCTGGTGGAGGGGAAATGCCTCAAAGGTCTCCTTTCACTCCCACAATCATCTATGGTACAAGCCATAAGGAGAGAATTAGGCACAAAGTCCTGGGAGATACTCATACAAATGGCAATAATAAGACTCTGGAAACGCCTAGAAGACCCAGACGGGCAAAAAGTAGCGCAATGGTGCAGGAATGAAATTCAAAAGAGTGAGCTAAAATGGGCAAAGGCATGCAGGGAAAGATTGACCCAAATCTGTAAAAGACTAAAGGTAGAGGTGAGCCAGGAATCGCATCAAGTACTTTGTACTAGGAGTGAGCTGAAACTTAAGGGGAAGGAAACATCGGGATTGACTGATATGGGATATCTAGCTAAAAAGAAATCTGTAACACACATGATATGCGCTTGGGAAAATGAAAATTGGTTCCCTTACCTAGACACCCTGCCTAACCGCGGCTTCAGGCAGGGGATACTAAGGCTGCGGATTGGAATTAACCCATGGTTAACAAATAAAGATCTGAAAGTGAAAATGCTAGACCAGAAAGGGTGTTGCAGGTGTAATCTGGGAGTAAAAGGAGACCAGTTACATATCCTACTGGACTGCTTGACCCTACTGGAACAGCGGAAACGGTGGCTGCGCCCGGTATTTCTAAAATATGATATAGAGACCAGGGCGCAGGCAGTGGTCTTGTTAACTGAACTTCCCTCCATTGATATTGCGATTGCACTAGGGAAATACATAAAAGTGGTATTGAATGATTTAAGAAACCAGGAATAAGGTGCAGAACTGTATGAATTTTAAATGATCTCTAAATGATGAAACTATTCTTAAATAAGGGAAATGAATAGATCTTAATTGTAAATGCCAAGTTTTAGTTTAAATGCAATTTTATTGGCGCTGGTACAAGCACAAGTATAAGGGTATGCAAGAGTTTTATCCAAAATTTGGAACAATTTTAGAATGTTTTAGCGTTCTTATGTGAATATTTTAAGTTGTGATATTGCTTTTTGCACATGTTTAAAGACTATGGTCATAATAAACTTACTTTTGACTTGACTTGAGAACTCCTACACTGGTAAAAGCTTGAGCCATAAGCATGCACCAGAGTATGGACTATCAACCTCTCCCTGAGCGCAGGCTAGAAACCTCCCGCTCTTCCCTCAGGCCGTAGACTGTGAAGTGCTCCTGGTGTCTCTGAACAAGGGCTCAAGCAATATCCCTTTTGGAATGGTAAAATAGACATAACATTACACCCTATGAAACATAATAAAATGAATTTCAAATATATTCAACTAACCTTATCCAGTCGTTTAAAAGAGTAAAATATTTGTCATAAAAATAGGTGTACAGCTGTCCTTGAACAAACCCACAACTAATTCAGTCTTAATCTTCCACCCAGTGCTCAGATATTGTTAACATTTACGATTGATGTGATGAGTTCTTACTAGCCCTGCTTTGACAATATCAATTCAAATACACTACACCGCTTTTAGTTTCTCTGTTAAGCATAGCGGCACGTCGATGTATCTTATGAGTGACTATTTCAATGCACAAAAGGAATTAGGCAGTGGATGCCAGTAGGGATTTGAAAGTAATAATTTGATGTAAATGTGGCTGAAAAAAGTCACAAACTCTAGCCGCGGTTTAAGTCTAATTTTTGTCACATAGCCGCTTGTAATCTTACTGTTTGAGGATGCTCTTGGTACTACTGTTGATGGACACAGGATCTAACAAATGTGTGAGTATAATTAAGAAGAGTGTTTTTAAATGTAATTTATCCATAGGATCCAGAGGCTTTTGAGAGCGTTGGCTGAGCCAGCCATGTCATTTCATGTATCTCTGCATAATGATGGGCCTCTGGATTTGTTCACATACTAAACCACGATCTAACCAGGCTTAATGCTGCCAAGTTGCCCATAGACCTCTTCCTTTTCTGCACTTAAGCAACACGTGGATGTGCTTCACGGTGCTACCAGTAAGGTGTTTGAAAATTTCATATGGCTTGCCCGAAGCAAAGAACTGGCTGTATCCCCATATGCCTGAACCAGACATAGCAGTTTGTAACCCTTTTATTTTAGGGACTTCCTGGGTTTCTCCTCCCTAATTTTTGTTGAAGCAAAAAATAACTTGGCATGTATTAGACTTAATATTATAGCCCTTTTCCACTATACATTGTTGTAGCTTTTAGGCCTGAATAGCCAAATGACTTTACCTGTGCCAATAGGAATCTATCAACCGAGACTGTAGCGATGAGTTGTGGCTTCTTACCTTACTACGATGTGTGTGTTTATTTGTCAGTATTATTGACTAAGGGCATCCTTTGGCTTTCGGTGGGTGGTCCGTAAGCCTGCTAGGTCAGTTGGAGGTCTCCAGTGGCAAATCTGCAAGTACACCTAAAATTGGAAATACATGAAATAATCTTGGCAGCAGAAGTATCGTGTTGGGAGGCACTGTTTACTGGATTTGCGCCTTTTCCAACACTCGTACCAGACGCCTAAGGCTGCTCAATGTTTTTTTAAAGGCTGTAGGAATGTCTGCTCATGGCTAGAGTTAATCAAAAGAAAAATGTTGCAGCTGTTCAGACAGCTGAGACCTCTTTCTTTAAAGAGGTTCTTTAGACTCTGATAGCTTCTTTGGGTAGCCATTACTAGGCAAGTCTCACACCTTATAGTACCGCCTCACTCCTGACAATTCTCAATGGCGTCCTACATTGAGCGGGAATCTATAGTTTCTCGATATATAACTATTGGTCCAACCCTTCTTGTCCAGCTCCTTCAGATATAATTTTTTGACATTGATGTATATTCTTGGGAGTTTCCTACTAGCTTGTAGAGTGTGGTTCTTCATTTATGTTATGCATCTGGTTTTGTGTAGTGCATGACTCCCACAACTGTCGACCGTTATTGCTTACGGGCCTTCGGCATTCAGAGCAGGATTCTAGGTTTACCAAATAATCCAGTGTATAGACTCAAATTAGCTTCCTTCTGGACCGATGATCCATTCTTGTATTGCAGAACGTGGCAACCCTTGCAACTGTAAATGTTAGCTTACACAAGCAGGTTAGATTTCCATTTGTCTCCGGTCTGTGTTGGCCACCAGTGTTTAGTTGTTTCCAGTGTAAAGTAGAGAGACTTACTGTAAATCCCTGAACAGAACAGGCCTAGATGTTCCCAGAGCCAGCAGTCCTCTAGGAGCTAGGACAACCCCATTGAGGTCACCAGGGCATGCTTAAACTCGATACCAACCAAGAAAAGAGACATCCCATCACAACTGTACACATATTGATCATACTGATCAAAATATACATCACCACTATATACATATTGATGATAGCATAACCAAAACACCTAGTTTTGTAGGAAAATGTAGCTTACTTGAAAATATTAGGGCTTAGTCTGCAATCACTTTTATTGCAGCAACATTAAGGATCTTGACCCAAGGAGCACATGTGGGTTTATCCGGGCATAAATCCAATGGTAGTGACCTAGTCAAAAGATATAAGATATAGACCACTAGGGCCTAGCTCTGTATCGCCCCACGAGAGCACGTCTTCTGCTTACTCCATCAGCAGCTTCCACAAACGTCGTGTTATTTTTAAAAAGCTGTGCGATGTTAGATATTTGAAAGCTAAATACCAGGAAATATTGGTGATTTGTCTGTCCACATAGCAGACATTTGAGCCCTAGCTAAGAGCACAGGAAAGATAGATCAGTGTCCATGCAGGTATGTTGTATGGTTCCCGTCAGAGGGAATACTAAACAGCACCAGAAGATTACGTATTTAAGGCGCACCGCTGAAGACCTTGTTGATAGTCTCTACCACCTTCTAGTACTCACTCAGAACTGGACAGCTGCAGAATGCATGACTTTCTGTAGCCTGTAGTTTCACTGTGGACCAATTTGGTTCAGCCTGCATCTCTTTATCTGGGACCAGTATAACATGCTTATGGTAAAAAAGGGGTTTTGCTTTAAGAGTCGACTGCATATTCTCCGAGCTCCCAAAAAATGTGCATTTGTCTTAAGCAACGCACGATTTGTACTGGAGCAAGACTGAGACAGTTCTTGCATACTCTAGTTGGTGTCTGACTCAGTCTTGTTCTTAAAGGTTATGATTAAAGACCGATTCTTTAGATATTTACATATGGAAAGAGTTCCTTTGTTTCCGGGTTTGCCATAGAAAAGTGTTGAACTGATCAATTGAAGAAATATGGTAGGAAACAATATGTTTTTAGAGGAATTACATGAAGAAGCATTATAGTATTAAAATCTGAATGTGACATTGCACTGTACAGTAGAAGTTAGTGAGAGGAGTATTACCAGTAACCAGCAACTACTCCAAATATTTTACTATAGTAATCCATGTAGTGTCAGAATATTGGTAGTAAAATATTCAAGTAAACTTCGCATTAAATTCTTGAAACAAATGTTACTAATAGTACTAAGTAATGTAAGTTTTTCGTTTAAAAGACATTACATATGTTTCCTTTCAGTAAGTTCTCCTAGATCCAGTCTGTGTAGGGTACCTCTTTCCTACTCGAATGTCCCTTCCTCCGCTGAGAATTAATTCCATATGCAAACCACATTGCTAAGATCTGCAAATCGCAGCTTCTTCCTCAGGGTTCTGACAAACCCCCTGAATCAGGTGTACTTTCATTGATTTTTAGGTTGCGCTAGTTGGAAAAGACATATTGTGGGATTACCAACAACATACAGGGGCGTGGAGCTGGCCTATTGCTTGCCATAGGTTACTCTCATTTGGCTGCTTCTTATTTGATGCATTTTGTCGGTCTTTTGTTTGACACTTCCATGGAGTATTGCTTATTTACAAATCTATTTGGTTGGCTGGTTTCTATGCTTCTTCTGCTCACTTTTAGGGAGCTACGTTTTTAGGTCTCGCCTGTCGATGCGCATGCGCATCGAGCAAGCGAGAGTATTGGGACTTATCCACTCTTTATCCACACTGCAAGGAATCGTGGCGATTCCTTGCAGTGCCCGTGACTTTTAAGCTCAATGCGCATGCGCATTGAGCTTAAAAGCGCGTGCACGTCCGTCTTTGTTTACCCGCTCCGCCCCCTCCCCTTCCCGCCGTCTCGCATTTCCCCTGCCGCATCAAAGGCTTTCACGGCCGGCCGGCCGGCCATGCTTTCAGTTTCACGACCGGCCGGCCGTGTCAATTACATTCCAAAGCCCGCTCTCCCTGCTCCGCCCCCTGCTCCGGCCGAGACGCATTTCTCCTCCCCCCTCCCCTCTCTTCCCTCCGTCTTGTTTCCTTTAGCTGCCCTGGATGATCTATTCTTACTCAAACTTGCACCGCTTTTACTAAATCTTACCCTTTTAACCTTCGCGATGTTTCCCCCTTTTTACCTCCAGTGCTTGATATATCGTTCTCCCCTTTTTAACTCGGTTTTGCGAGGTCTCCGTTTATTTATCCTCTTGCTGGCTCCCCTTTTCTTTACCCCGCCCGGTCCGGAGGATCTCCTCTGCCATAGCCCGGTGCTGGATCTGTCCTCGTTAGCCCGGTGCTGTAATTGCCACGCTCCCCCTTAGCCCGGTGCTGGATCGCCCTTCTCGTATCCCACACATGAGTTGCCCGACCGTGCTAATCCTGACTGCATGAATAAAATCCAGCACAGGCAAACGCACCCGTTCTCCTACTGTAACTTCAATATACTCGCAGGCTCGCCACCTCACCCAAACGTGCTCCCCCAAACAACGCGGCCTGCCACGCAAGGACATCAAACCTGGTTGCTGGTGGTCCCTACAGCTGCTTGAACCAGGTCCCGAGCTACAAAGAAACTCCAGCATTCAGCACCTCCTCGCCTCACCGCCTCGGTCTGCCTCTCACCTTCGTCGGCATCAGGCCTCCGCCCGCATCCCATAACTGCCATCTTGGGAGCGTAGTGCACCACAGGAAGGTTAAGGCGATCTCGCCCTCCAGACTTCTCCCCCAGGACTGCCGCCTCCGCAGTTTTCCGCTGCGAGTCTGCACGCCGAATCGCCTCCCAGCCGCTCACAAACAGAGTGCACATCTCCCGTTGCCGCAGCCGGTGGAAGTCTCCCCCTC
This sequence comes from Lissotriton helveticus, assembly GCF_964261635.1. Lineage (NCBI taxonomy): Eukaryota > Metazoa > Chordata > Amphibia > Caudata > Salamandridae > Lissotriton > Lissotriton helveticus. The sequence goes on along the minus strand of NC_136065.1, from coordinate 1,836,795,799 downwards.
AGTGCGCTGCCGTCATTTTAGATGCGCAGCGCCCAGCGCTCAATCGGGTGATTTTGCTGCACTTACACCCTTGTAACAGCACCAATGCGCCCCAGCAGCAGTCCAGCTCATGCACCAGGATTTCCGCAACCAGTTTTGCAGTAAGGGGCCACCTTAGAATCGCCAACCCCTCACCCTCAACACCTCACCCTCACTCACTCACCCTCAACCCCTCACCCTCAAACCCTCACCCACCCTCAACCCCTCACCCTCACTCACTCACCCTCAACCCCTCACTCTCACTCACTCACCCTCACTCACCCTCACTCACCCTCAACCCCTCCCCCTCAACCCCTCACCCTCACCCACCCTCACTCACCCTCAACCCCTCACTCACCCTCAACCCCTCACCCTCAACCCCTCACTCACCCTCACTCTCACTCATCCTCACTCTCACTCATCCTCACTCACCCTCAACCCCTCACCCTCACTCACCCTCACCCTCACTCACCCTCAACCCCTCACCCTCACTCACTCACCCTCAACCCCTCACTCACCCTCACTCTCACTCAGCCTCAACTACTCCCCCTCACCCTCACTCACCCAAAACCCCTCACTCACCCTCACCCTCACTCACCCTCACTCACCCTCAACACCTCACTCACCCTCCCTCACCCTCAACCCCTCACCCTCACTCACCCTCACTCACCCTCACTCACCCTCACTCACCCTCACCCCCTCACCCTCACCCTCACTCACCCTCACCCTCACTCACCCTCACTCACACTCACCCTCACCCTCACTCACCCTCACTCACACTCACCCTCACCCTCACACAGTGCAATAGTTCTCCGACCATTTCAGTTAGAGCTTTTAGAAATGTTTATGGCTTTTTTTATTTGTAATACTTTAGCATTGGCTACAGGAAACAAAAATGCTAAACATTTACAAAAAAAACCCATAAACAATTCTAAAAGCACTAACTCTAATGGTGCGAGACCTATTGCATTTCCAATGCTTGTTCTCTTTGTTTAAGCACTCGACAAGACTGCATGAGTTTTCAGCTGTGTCCCTCTTGTTCTTTTCTGCCACCTCGCTGTCTCTGCCCATGTGCTTCCCTTCTCCCACCCACACTCCGGTTGCTCTCTCATCTGTGTGCTTCTGCCCCCACACACTCCACATTGTTCTCTTTCACCTGTGTTCTTTCCATCTCGTGGCTTCTCCCTCGCTGTACTGCTTCTCCCCTCACCTGCAATGCTGGTTCATCCCCAACCCACTCCTGAAACCTACTTATATATGTATATAACGCATTGTGTTTTAAACGGCTCTTTCCCTCTTTTTTTAGGTTGAGCCTAGAGCAGCGCTCATGCGCTGCTTGCGAGACTTTTAGTAAACGGCTTCAGAAAGCTCACCAAGCTCACCACACGCTTGTGTGTGTGTTTTTGGTGTTCACACAGGCTATTGGGCTTTGAGTGCGTCTTTCTAAGAAAGACAGCACGCAATTGGGCAAAGGCGGATGCTTGTCCTGCCTTTGCTCCGCCCACGGCCTAATGCTTGCGGTTACCTGCACAGGCACCATCTGTTTTGAATTATCGTGCCCAAACGCGTGCGATAATTCAAAAATAGATGTCTCGCTGTGGTGCGCGCGCTCGTGCACCACTCGCGTGCTTGTTCAACTAGTAGTCTGCGTTAACAAGCTTTCTTGAAGTGGGCACCGCATTACTTTTGTTTTGCACTGCATGGTGTGTTCCTTTATTCTGTTTTGCTTCCCCCGCCCGATTCGCACTATGAGCCTTCCCCCCACCCTCTGAGCACAAATGCAGCGTTTCCCATAATCACTCTGCAATGCGTCCTCACTTCTCTCCCACAGCATTCGCTGCTTTGCACTACCTCCTTCCTCCGCTCCCGGGGGTCTCCCCGCTCCGCCATCAAGAAGTCCAGCTCCCTGGAGCCTGAGCAATGCCGCAGCGAATGGGCACGAACGAGCCATCTTGATTCTCCCCCCACCCCACAATTACTTTGATTGCACACATCAGTGGAAGTAAGAATCAGTCTGCATGGATGTACCTGCCTGCGCTTTGTAAGTGCTGCAACCCACGGACGCCAGTACGGCTGTGAAAGCCGCACCTGTCTGCACAGTCACACTGGCGCCTGAAAGTTTTGGGGCTTCACAGCTGCACTTTTGAATTGAACGCTGGGACAGGAGGAGGTCTCTCGTGTGGTCCTGAAGTGTGCTTGCCATTTATAAGTAAACCTCTTAGTCTTTCTCTGGAAATGCCTGCCATTTCGAAAGGGATCTCCGCAGGGAGTGATTTTGAGTAAACCGGCTTCTGGTGAATTTAAGCTTTGAAAACGTGTTATCATTTTACTGTTACTTAATGCATTGAAGTATGTGTAACGGTGTCATCCATTTGTTAGTGTTAGCATGTAGTTTTCACATCTCGCACAGTTTTGTCTGCTGTGAGATCTCTGACCATGGTGGCTTATCACAAGTTGTTGCTTTACAGATATTGGAGCTTATCCTATTCACAATGAAATAAAATCGACAATGTTTTCGAACCTTGACAACCAGACCTATTCCTCAGGTTGCAATAATCTTCTACGCTTTGTCTGCAGAAGTATTTCTTTGCTATTCGTCCTTGCACGTCTCATACCAGAGAGTTCTCTTTGTTTGTATGAGCTTGGGACATAAACTGAATGTTTTTGATACATAGGCTGCGGAGGGGGAACATCCTTTACAACGCAACTTTTACCACGCAGTGCCTTTACGACGCAACTATTACAACGCATGTCATTACAACGCATTGCGCTGGGGGGCGCTGTAGGATAGGGAATAGATTTAATTTACTATCCAACACCTTCCCTACTATCCACGAGGACTGGAGTTGGAATAGTAAATTAAACTTCACTATCCAGCACCCCTTAGCGCTATGCGTTGTAACAGCATGCGTTGTAAAAACTGCGATGTAAAGGCATGCGTGGTAAAAGCATGCGTTGTAATGTCATACATCCGCTGCGGAGCAATGTGTTAAGACTGCACTAGTTTCACTTAGCATTTAGCAAAATCGGTTTTATTGTTGGTGTCAGTGATTAAACTTTGGACATTTTGTTTGCATGCTGCCCACATGGTACTGTTTTTTTTTTTTTTATTCCACGGTCTTCCGCCTATTCACTACAAGGGCCAGGGCTTTCCCCAACTGAGGCTTTTTGCAGACCCACCTCAAACACTGTTCGAGGTCCCCAGCCTTGAGCTCCTACTTACTACTTCCACCTGGCATGTTTCTTTTACCTTCTCTTTTTACCTTTCTGTGACCAGTTTCCTGTAAGTCTTGCTCTCTTACTCTTTGCTCTACTTTTAACGTGCTGTATGACTGATTTCCTTTCACTCTTTGCTCTCTGTCTGCTATTGTGTTGCTCTTTGATCAGCTTCCTGTCACTCTTTGCTCTCCTATGCTGTTGACAGGAGGGACTTGCAGGTGCTTTTTAAAAACGGCTCCTTTATAGACTATTAACCAACGAGGTCCTGTCATCAAGTTACTTGCGGTTAGCAGGTACCAGGAAGGATGAGCACATCGAATCGGTGCCTAATTAAAGATATGGCAAGGTAAAAAAAAATATGGAAAGTGGCATTATTTGTTTATCTTTGTCACGTGTTCCCTTTGGAACAGTCACTCTGAGTTGCTAAGCAGAACTGAAGAGGACACGCTGCCACATCGTTTAGGCTCCAGGTGGGGAGCGCACCCTTTACTTTTATTTCCTCCTCATTAGTGATGCACTCCCTGTCTTCCCTATTTTTTATATCATATTTTATTACAGAATGACCATACATGTTTAGTACAGAAGATTTGCCAACACTGTCAAAGGACTTTAATTAATGCCTGGTAGTAATAAGGCCAGTTTATCATAGATTATTTACCACAAACTTAGATGTCTTTAATAGCTAATATAGTGTAATGCATAATATACTGCATGGCTAAACACTTATAAGATCCCAAAGGCGATTCCTATTGGCTATGCCAGTGCTTGTTTAATTTTCCAATCCATCCATTGTAGGTGCGCATGGCAGTGTTGAACACATGCACGCGCAAACAAAATGAAGCAACTAAAACGTTTTTTATGTTTAAACCATGCGGCACAGCAGCCATAATGCTGTACAGCATGGATAGAAAACATTAGCAAAGCCAGTAATTCTTAAAGGCGAAACCTGTTGGCTTTGCCAATGCTTGCTCCTTTTAGTCGGGCTATTTATATTTTTTGCGATTCCACACCCAAGGATTTATTTGCACAAATAGGCATTTGCTGCACTTGTCATGTTATTCCCCAGCTGCTGCATAAGATACATTTCACAATAAATCAATTCTTTAAAGCTCAAACGGCTCAACGTGTATTCAAAGGTCTGCACATGGAGTTTAAAGCGGTCACAATTACTAGAAAATAATGCACGAGTGTGCTCAGCCCAATATGCCTTTCTTAACAATATATGGTGCTAAACTACCTTGTCCTTGCTGCTTAATTGCTTAATTTGGCAACTTTGCTGCATAATTCTGCCCTTCGTTGCTCCCTAACACCAGTGGACCTGGTTTTAATCTGTTTATACCCAGATCCGTCTTTTTTATTAAGTGCTTACTGTTCGGGTCTGTCGTTTTCTACACACTGCTGAGTGCAGACAGGGTCTTCGAGGCACATGGCGTTAGAGCTGTGGCCTCGCAGCGCTATTCAATCACAATAGGGACCTGAGTCTCCGGTATCACGGATGAAGGCATAGCCACCAGTCAACATCTCAGAGCCCCAACTATATACAATATACCTTCGATTCGCACAATCTTGTGCACCAGAAAATCACAAAACTCCAATAAAGATAATGAAGTGCAACAGAGCATGTAAGGCTCAGCAGAAGAAAGTGCAGGGCAGGGCAGGGTAAGGATTGCCAGACACCTTGAGGAGAGTGGGATAGATTTGGCGCCTCTATTCCTGGCCCGCTGCCCAGGGCAGAGAGTGTGTATCCAAGCAGGAGCCAGAGCGGCTGTTTAGGCTTCGGCGGGTGGCATCGGAGGGCTTCCTTCTGGGTGAAGTGTATTTAGATAAAAGCTCGCCTCGGATGACTCGTCCTCACCTCCTTCCTTTACCTTATATGCACACACTTGCACACCCTCCCTGCTTTGTCGTCCGTTATTACTGTATCTATTTTACTAGTTTTTTCATCAACAATAACCTCAGTACATACATGGGGAGCATCTTGAAATAAGTTGTCTTGTGGCATTTGAATTACGCGTTAATTGTACTGAATGGAATGAGAATGATTAAAGCCCGAGATGTGGGTGGTCCGGCCCTGTCATCAGCAGGGTACTGTAAGTCCTCAGTGGAGCTCACCTGAAGAGCTTTTTTAATGGTCTGTGGTACTTTCTTTCTTTCCTCAAGTGATGCCTGCACAAGTGGTGTTCCCTGCTCCTTCACCCCACCCAACCTCGGGTCTTCCATCCCCACCTCCAGCTCTGCCTTTCTTTGCTCTCTTTCTCTGGTGTCTTTCTTTCTGTTTCCTGCTGTATTCTTATTTGTTCCCTCCCTCACATCTGCCTCTCTTTTCTTTGTGTTCACTCTGTTTTCCTATCCTATCCCATCTCTTTATCTCACCCTCTCTCACTACTCGCATTCCTATGCTGTTTTTTCACGTTCCCGCTATTTTTCTCCCTGTTTTGTTTTGGTAGAACAGGATGTTTGAAGAGGTTATCCCCTCTTTTGTATCAACTGGTGTAGGGATGGGGGTGGTGTGAGGGGTTCTAAAGGATTGTTTTTTCTGTTTTTTAGACTTGGGATGATCTATGTTGGAGACGGGGCCTCATTTGTAAGGACTGTGACGAGGAAGAGTACAACTCTCGAGCTCTACCCCCAATTATTGACAACCCCATATCTTTCTAGCGTGTTCTCTGTTATTCTTGCACTCGTGCTCGCTGCAACTCTTTCTTTGTCTGCCTCTCTTGTCCTTCTCTGCACATTTCCCTGCACTTAATCTCTCCCTTTCGTTCTATGCCTTTCTTTTCTGCCTTTCTTTGTTTACTGCAGTAATACCTGTTTTGTTCACCTTCCCCACATCTTTCTCCCTCTTTTTTTTATTCACTTTTTTTGTCCCTTTGCCTTCCCTTTAATCCTTCTTTTAACTTCTTTCACTTCTATCCTTCTTCCTATGCTGCTCTTTCACTTCACTCATCTACTTCTCGTTTTCTCTGCACTGCAATCTCTCTCCTCTCTTCGTCTATTTGACTTACGTTCTCCCCACCGGCTCAGTACCTCTTCGTCACTTCTGCACTGTATTAGCCTTTCTGTGGTTCCCAGCCGACTTTCCTCTGATCCCTTCAGTGTTTCAGTCGCCGCCGCTGCCTGTGCAGGCGATAAAGTGCTTCACTCGCACACTTCTTCCACATTCACTCTGCCTTCGAGAGATGCAACATGTGCAGAAGGCGCCACAGTCCGTGTCCGTGCTTGTCCTTGTCTCACTGATTCATGGGTCTCTTTGTCCTCCTCTGTCCATGTGTGTTTGTCCCAGTACTCGTCTTTCAGTCCCAGTGCCTGTGAATTCCTGCCCTCGTGCCGGTGTGATGTCGTCCGGTTGCATTTTTAGTTGCCTTTCTCATTGAAGCGAAAAGAGACAGTATTGCGCATGCGTTCTTTGAAGTTGGCAGGAGCTATGCATCCTACAGAAAATCGTTAAATAAAATGATATACTGCTCCACTTGTGCAATAACACGGTCTCAATTACACTACACTGTCGTAAAACCAGCAGCAGCTGATATGAAAGGCTTGCTGTTGTCTCCATTAAGGCCTGTGTTCACAGCGCCACTACAAATGGCCACACGAGGGCACTACATTCCAATAAAAGGGGGCACTCAAACAGAAAATGATCGTTGTGCCTGGTGCCCCGAAACCCCCTTGGATCGTCGGAGATGCCTTTACTGAAGTAATGCGCTGTAGATCACGAATTCAAATCAAAGAATGCGAGTGAGGGGTGGGCAGAAACACTGGTGGCAGCACCATAGCAGCCGCTCAGGGAGAGTGCTGCCTCGCCGCAGGAGTCACACCGACCTACTTTAAACCTCACCAGGATCCCAGAAAGGTCACTAATGATTAAAAAGATCTGTTTTGTGTTTGAATTCACTTTAACTATTCTTGTTGCTCTTTTTCAGAATTCACTTATGTTTGCTTTCACTTGCTCCCATCAAAGTACAATGGTTCGTGAAGTCTGGGCTTGTTTACCCCAAAATGGTATTATTTTACATGTTAGGATTTTCAACGAGTTGCTTACTACTCAAGTCAAGTCAAGTCAAAAAGGCTTTATTTCGATAAAAGATTATCATAAAAGCTTCACATAAAATTCATAGGTACAATAAAAGAAGCCAAGAGTGAAACAGATTACAGAAAGAATCTACGCCTAAAAAATTATTTACACATCATAAGTTAAAAGGGAAATTAAACAATTGATTTAAGCCTTTTGGCTCGGATTAACCAGGCCCATGATAAAAATTTTGCGAGAGCACAAGCATAGGTAGTACGGCTATCAGACATTAATATACGAATTGCGTCTGAATGGCACCTAGTACCCAATTGGCGACATAGATGTTTAAGCCATATTTTCCTAGGTAGATTGTACTCTCCACATTCGAACATAAAATGCGCCAATGTTTCTGGTTTAGCTAAACATACTGGGCAAAGCTCTACAGTTTGTGCAGGCGGTCTCCATTTTGAGGAAAAAGTATACAATGGTAAAATTCCTGCTCTAAATTTAAAATAGAGAGCCCTATCAAAAGGTTTGCCAATAGCATCCAGATAAAGTTCACATTTTGGAGAGTCCTTAAATTTTAAGAACTCTTCAGTTAGTCTGCCCATAGAAGCATTAGTGTTTTGTTGTGACATAATCCATTTCCAATAGTTTCTTGAGAGTTGCCTTTGGAGGACAGGATCTATTGTCCCATGAATCTTTTAGGCCCAAATTGAATAGCAAGATTTTAATGTCACTCAGCCATTTAATTTTTTGCCACCCTGCCAAGGACATAATTTCTGCGAGGCCTTGCGCATATTTACTAAGTTCAGGCACTCGCCACAATCGTGCCCATAGTAGGAGTGGACGTAATCTTGCTAGATCTTCGATAGGGCGACAGCCTAGGTCAAGCATTAGTGGGACCGTAGGGGTGCCCTGTGGAAGTGACATAATCGCCCTACAAAACTTCCTTTCGGATTTTGGCAATTCATTGGTAATGGATGAGCCCCAAAGCTCCGCCCCATACAGAGCAGAACTAACCCCTTTAGCTTCATAAATATCGAGAACAACAGCTATTGGTCTAATTACACAGGAGCGTTGCTCTTTAAGAATACCTCCTGTGATCCTTTTGTGGGATAATAACATTTTATCCAAATGTGGAGACCATTGCATTTTATGAGATAGACGGATGCCGAGGTAATCAAACACCTCTACTCTCTCCAAGGGTTCAGCATTCAGGATTGGAGGGCATGCTAATTTTTTTGGGGGATTCAACACAAGATATTTTGTTTTGCCTGTATTGATTACGAGGCCCCGTTTGGTACAAAAAGATTGAAAATTATTCAAAAGCCTTTGGAGGCCTATCTGGGATTTCGATATTAAAAGCGTGTCATCCGCGAAGAGGAGGGTGGGTATACGTTCTCCAGCCAGGGATGGTTCATCTGAAGGATGTTCTAACAGATGCTCCACCACCCCGTTGATATAGAGAGAAAACAGGGTGGGAGCAAGGACACATCCCTGGCGGACCCCTCTCTCTACCGGGATACTGCTAGTTTTCTCCCCTCCTGGACCCCACCTAATCTGGGCAAAGCTATTTTCATGCAGCCTAACCAGTAATGTAAGTAGATAATGTGGCAACCCCATGTCGGCCTGGACTTTCCACAGAGTCTCCCTCGGTACAAGGTCAAAGGCAGTCTTTAAATCGATGAACGCGAGATAAAGACTGCCTTTGCCTAAGACCACAACCCTCCAATACACCATCATGAGCCTAAATACTTGTTCGACTGTTCCAGTACCCACTCTAAATCCTGCCTGATAATCGGAAAGAATTTTATTTTCTTCTATCCAGTCCAGTATTCTGACCAGTAGAACCTTGCCAAAATGGGGACCACCTCCGCCCCTTTCCATGACGAAGGGATCGGAGCACCCTTGCAGATGGCAACAAGTAAGGAGTAAATAAATTTACCCCATTTTGGGATATCTAACCTCAGTAGATCGCCAGGGATACCATCCGGACCAGCGGCTTTCTATGGCTTAATGGTGCTTATGGCGTATTCCACCTCTTTGGTTGTAAAGCCAAAATCGTCGGAGACAGTACTCCCAACTATTGAATTCATTGTTGAAGCCACGAACCTCCCTTCAACATCAATGGGAGCCTCAATAGGTAACAAATCATCATGTCGGGAGTATAGCTTTGAAAAGTGGTTAACCCACGCTTGGCTTGAAATGTTACATGAAATAAGTTCTATGTCTGGCCTGTTTCTGGCTCTAATCGTGTCCCAGAAACATTTTGGGTCTTTTTTGAGACTGGCTTCTTTAAGAGTAGACTAGTACTCTTCTACCCATTCTTTTTTGGCGTGTGCCAGTGTAGTCTTATGTTTCTTCCTAGCAGTCTGTATCAAGGATTGGGATTTGCTTTTAACGGCCTCGATTAAAAGGGACTTTGCCCATCTGCATGCTGGGGTATACCAATCATGTTTGCCCCTGGGTTTAGGATGGGACAATTTCCTCCCTTCAGTGCCCCTAACCAAAAAGACTTCCCCTATGGACTTAACAACTGCTTCAAAGATAGGTGTTGCCTTTTCAGTTATTAAAGCCGGATTGGTGTTATCCAGTTCTATTTGTGAGGCCATAAGTAGTTCGTCTATGGTGGAGATCTTAGTAGCATCCACAGCAATTTTGTTCCATTTTAGACGTCTTCCACAGGAGGAAACAGTGGTTATATGGGGGCATTTAGATAAGACTGTAGGTTCATTACTAAGCCAGGGGTTCGTTAGGGATAGAGAAAGTGAGTTATGATGGTATATTCTTATGGTCACTAATTATGTTGAGGGTTTGAGATTCCAGGCAATCGCTTGCCAGATTAGAGGGTATTTGCTCAATATCTATGCCTCCGGACACGTCTGCCTCGATCTCCTGAGCCCCACTAGATAATGTTTGTTGTACCAGGGGATTTTGCTGCTCAGGTTCCAGTATCGAAACCCCTGTATTTACAACTGCTATAGGTTCATTTCCCATTGTGCTAGTGTAAGAACCCATATGTCAATCAACCCCCTCAAGTCCACTCAAGCAACTAAATCGATTAGAACCATAAAATGGTAACACCGGGCCTTGAAAAACTGGTCGAGGATTAGAATCACGATGTCTACCCCCCCGGGGAACCCTCGTCCAGATGTCATGGGCTTGATTGAGATGCTTAGGGGTAGGAGGAAAGAAAAATGACACATGTAGGGTTTGAATTGTTGACTCGGGTGATCTATTCTTTCCTCGACATATATAAGTGACAGTCCCAGGATCACGAAAGCTCACCAGGATGCAATCCCCTATTATGGATTTGTTTGTTATTCCCACCCAAGGGACCCTTCTCACCATGATGATTTCGTTGTTAAGGTGCACCGGAAGGGGCCTGTTTACATTCAGCCACTAAATGACCCTGCTTTTCAGTGTGCAGAAGTTCTCAACTTCGCCCTCTTCAAGCACAGGAACACCGGCCATAACGACCATAAGGTCGTTTGCCTCTGGAGGGAGATTGGGTCTACGGGGCTTAATATAAGGCTTAACTGGGGGTGGAAGAGCAGTGCTACCAATAGTTGGTATAGAAGGAGCTAAGCCTACAGGAAGAAGTGGCTTATTAAGGTTTGATGGAGGGGCTGGAACTATATTAGCCATAAGGGATTGTATAGGGTGAGCAACAGTGGTGATCGGGGGGGGTACTGAAATAACTGGCCTGTTAGAGGAGTTCGTAGGAACCATGGGAGGAGAGGTAGTCTCAAGAGGTCTAACCTGGGTACCAACCACCGATTTCATGCTGTTTAATGTAGTCTTCAATATAGTGAGTCTGATTTCAACCTTTTTTATACTCTCACTAATGGGCAATAATAGAGACCTGAGCAAAAATTCAAGATTTCCTAATGGGATAACAGAAAGAGGGGCATTGGTAGCATTATTTGCTGTAGCATCAACCATATCAATAGCAGTGGTTACCTTTTCTGGAGGTGTTGAATGTGCATCTTCCGCTGGCTTCTCAGTAGAGGGGGGGGGGGTTTGTTATCCTACCAAACTCAGAGTGGGGAATTTTTGTTTTGGTTTTTCCTTGGCCACCCCTTGACTTCCTCCTGCGTTTATTAGGTGGGGGCCCGTATACCCCTTTAACAGAAATTTGTTTGGTTTTAACGTTAGCTTTCCTAGCTTTAGTAGCCAATGGAGGCTGGGAAATTAAATCTATAGTCACACTACTTGGACTAGGGGAGGGGGCTAAGTTAGTGATTGGCTCAGTCGGGGTATTACTACAGTCCCTCAGAAGGAGTGGGACATCATCCAAAACGGGTGTTTCCTCACTTAGTAGTATTGAGTTGTCTACAAAGGGCCTATTTCTCAGATTTTCTATTGAGCGTCTACGCTCCGCCCTAAGCTTATTCAAATTACTTTCCTTATCCCCTTCTCCCACAGCCCTGGGAAAATAATTATCGAGGGTCCTGTTTTTTACCCCTCCCAGCCTCGTAGGAGTCCCCTCCCTAACCGGAGAAGGCATAACTAACCGTAATTGGTGCAAAACCTGAAATACTTTACTTTAACAACACAATAGACCTGTGTACAGGGGGCAATCTAAAGAGGGTAAGCCCAGCCCAGCCTAATCCGGCCTATGACGGCCACAGACGGTCCCGCCCTTGTCCCGGGCTTCTCCCGGGCGCGCTCCCGCGCAGCGGGGCTCTAGAGTCCGTTATATAGTGTTATGGGTGTGACAAGAAAGAGCAGGTGGGGAGAGCGGGCCAGGTGTTGGCAATCAGGCCGTGCGGGCGCTCCTGGGAACAGTAGTTCCTGCGCTCGCACACGCTCGCAGCCCCACCTGCAGAGGCACACCCCCTCCAAAGGATTCCAGGACAGTCCAAAGTTTGTAGGAGAGGAGCCACCCACGAAGCGGGACCCGCGAAGCGGGTTCCGCAAGAGGTAGGGGTAAACAGCAGCACAGTCCCAATCACAGCAAACAACAGGAAGGCGCTCCCACCACTTACTACTCCTTTCTCACTACTTGAGGGGTCTTTCTAACAACTTGCCCAGCGCAATCCCAAATATCTATAAAGACGCCACAATCACGAACCGTCCTGAAAATGAACAAAACGACCACATTTTGCTGAAATGCTGGAAAAGGTGATTTTCGCGCCCCCTGTCTGCTGTTGGACAGAGCATCTGTGGGCAGTGCCCCGGCCCCCGCGCAGAGGCATTAGAAGGCCTGGGCCACGTGAGCCCCACCTTCCAGGCCCCCTGGGAAAGGGAACTTTCTCCATCTCTTAGACCTCCTTTCTATTCTGTTTTTCCCTCTAAACCCCCTCTCCCTCTTTCTGCTTCTACCTCGGACTCTGTATCTCTAGCCGGCGACATCTTAGAGACTTTTGGGGACCCGAGCAAGACCTATTCAAGCTGTTCTTGTGAACCTGTTAAAGTTTAACATGTAGTGCAGTAATGATTGGCGTCTTGATAATGAATTATCAGGAAATGATAATGCAACTAAAATGTGCTCTATACACTGGCCCACAAAATATGTTTTTCCCCAGGGGCCCCAAAATCTTTAACATAACACTGGGCCTGATGAGGATTGGCACACGAGTGCAGCTTACCCACAGTGCCAAGGAGAGTAAAACGGTGCCAGCTCAGCCACAGCAACCAAACACTGCAGGGTTTGATGTCTTTTATTGGACTAACCGCAGATAAGGGCAATCACTGCTAGATTTTTATCATCTTTCAGAGTCCCACAGAGACATCCCTCAGAAGACATTCACTGGCAGTGCTGCGCCGATCGGGATACAAGGAGGCCTTGGACATATTTTCTTTCACAAATTAATGCATGCACAAATGTACACATTCTGCTCACTGCTTCGAAAGTGGAGTGTCTGGAGAATATACCACAATAAATGACTATGACTTACTTGACAGTTTTATACACCACTACATATCAAGTAACGAGTTACTACAGGCCACTGTGGATGCTGACAGTGTCCTTTGCAGGCGCTTGGGGTAGGTAGCGTTCCATCCCTGGGGCAAGGCACTGGACAGTCTGCAGCCCTGGACACATTGGGGTGTGCCTCGTCATTCAGCCACTCGCAGGCCAATTGGGGGTAAAACATGGAGTCGCCTAGCTCAGTTCTGTGCTTGTTCTGGCCTTTTGGGCCAGTAGGATTTGCTATTTGGCAACTCTATTATAGAGCACATACATCAATGAGTCGTTTTTGTTTAGGTTTGTGTTTTAACAGCAAAGCTGTCAAACAGACCTATTCCCTGGACCACTGGAATAATGTGGCACTGGAGGACCAATTTATGCAACTGGGTTGAGAAAAGTATGCGTCAAGAAAGAAATTTGTGAGGCATAATGCCGCACAGTCTGTAGTAGTATTTTGTAATTTTAGCAAATATTAATAGTTTTTAGGCAAAGTTGCACAGGACTAGTACCAGTTGGACGCCTGACCACTGATCAGCAACTGAAAGAACCTCAATGAACCTTGAGAACAGGTCTGCCAATGAACAGAACCATGTGCCACACCTTTAGTTTAGTGCCTCATGATATGCGTGAGCTAGAAACAATTGTTTTTCTTTAGTCAAATCTCTGCTGGCACAGAATCAATTAATGCCAGTGACCCTGTCTAATATGCATAGAGTGGGCTCTGGGCCCACCCCTTACGGCTGTCTTAGATCCGCCTTTTTCACCCATTAGCTTGAGACGCTGTCAGTCACATCTTTGCTCAGCCCAGTGGAATATTCATCTCTCAAATAATGCTGTTGAGTGCTACTTCTGCATGCATTAGCGTGCTAAACTAAAACCTATTGGTTTTGCTAATGCTTTCTTTTGCACTGCATCTTTCTGGAGTTAAATACTGCCTTTCTTCTTACCACCCGGTGAAGGACAATGCTATGTTTAAACAATGATGGCGGAGACAAACTCCAAGGCCAGGTGCCATTAAGTGCTCAGCTTTTTAGATCTGCTTTTCTTCTGCCAGACCAAAGTGCGCGTGTGTTTTTTATTTGCACAGGAAAATGTCCATGGCTTTGTTATCATTCACCGCTTCATGTTCCACTGCTGGCCGTTCATTCACTGCTCTGATCTTTTTGTTCTCTTTGAGGCGTCCCTCCTTTCCTTGGCGTCTACTAGGCCCTCACACAGGCTCTGCCTATGGGCACCAGGCCTGGCCAGCCCAGTTAATGCAGAGCTATAAGTGCACCTCCAGAGTCCCCATTGATAGCCAGTTACACGAGTTGTAGGACGTGAGGGAGGGCAGCATGGAGCCTGGTTGGAGAGAGAGGCACTCTGCATGACCGGAGAGCAGGCGTGAAGCACGGAGAGGGAGGGAGTACTTGAGCATAGTTTGAGACTCCGAGGTTTGATAAGGCGTGGCAGGAGAAGGCAGCATGGCATGGTTAGGGAGAGGCATAGCTGGTACGGCCAGGGAGGGGGGGGGCAGGGTGGGTGGCAGCCTGGAGCCCCGCCAGCCCTCCCAGAGCGTGGAGGGTCCGGTGGGCGCTGACTCACTCACATTTCATTCCTCTGTGCCACCAGGAAAGGAAGTGACTCGGCAGGAAAATATGTGCACCTTCGTGTTGAAGCACCTGAGTCACGGGGAGGGCGCGTGCCCTTTGGACACCTGCCCCGCTCTCTTAGCACCGGTACCCAGCAGTAACACTCCGTCAGCACTAATATTTTATATAGCGCTGCATGTGGCACTTCTTGCATCTTAGCGCTGCAAGTAACACGTTATTTACTGATCCCGACCTATGACGGGTGGTAGGGTGAGTCTGTGGCCTGCAGTGCAGGCCACCTCGTTCTGTCAGCGTTAAGCGCAATGAGAGGTCCTGTCGCCACGCGCTTTTGTCAGTGACCTCATCACTGCCCGTCAGCACTCGCAGCCCTGGTATCTCGGCAGCGTGCCCGGACTGTGCCCCCTTTCACCACGCTCAGCGCATGGCACTCGTTTCACCTGGCGGGCACTTCACTCAGCCCGGAGAGGGCGCGGCAGCAACTCCTCGTGTGAAGCGTCGAGTGCAGTTCCCGGGCTCTGAAGTGAGGCCTCTGCCCTCTGGTGAAGGAGGGAGACGCTTCAGGCCGCGTGCACGTGCACAGGGGGCTTTCCATGTAGCGTCTTTGTAACCCCCTCCTCCTGGCAGTCAGTGCCCAGGAGCTGCAGACGAGTTGTGGAGGAGGCTGAGGATAAGAGAAACCTGTGCCTTTAAGATGTTTAAGTGGTTCTGCACGTCAGAAGTTTTGATTGGTGTTGTGATTATCATTTCACTATTTTACTATAAATCTATAGATAGAAGTAGGCAGAATCCCTGCCTTTAAAGCATTGATAGGTTCGTATAATACATGGGATTCTGCAGTCCCTGTATAAAATCTTGCCTCTAGTTTCTTTATAATAATCGGTGACTTGTGACACACCCAGTCGCTGATTATAAAGACTAGACCACAGTACTCAACTGTAATAAGTTACAGCATTACAGTGCCTGCTGCCAGAGCCAGCAGACGAGGTGAAAGGCAGGTCAGATCACGAAGCAACAACGAAAATGAAACATTGCTTTTCTTTCTTCTGCTCTATTTGTCTAGTTTACAGTGACCAGCAGAAAGAACATGAATATTTTTTGCGTTCCATAGATAATTATAGAAAAGGTAGGATCTTTCCTCCTGTTTCCACACATTCTGAAGTATTGAAGCTTTTTTTTATTGACTGGTATTGAACTATTTCTAATATCTTTTTGCAACAACTATCGAACAGGTATTTGATGTGTTTAATTTTGCACACCAGGTTCTATTTATATTCTTCAAGTTTGCAAACATGCCCTCTCTTTCATATCAAAGAGCTATGCACCAACATTTTAATTGGTTTGTGGTACAGATGATAGTGCGACCATGTATTATATGGGATAAAGTACCCTCTGCAGTACATGACAAGAATATTGAAAGTCACCTTGGAGTTAAATAATCTTATAAAGGAACTCAGCCTTCGACCTCGCTCCACTATATAGTTGTGGAACTCCTCAGGCTTGCAGTATCCTTATAATGTACGTCTGAGGATATTTTATCACTTGCATCATGTCACTCTTCAGGTGACTTGGCCTACTCTGATTACACTCTTTTGATGTAGACATGCACAACAGACAGCTGCTCCACTGCCTAGCTTGACACTCTGCAGTTGCATATATGAGACAAGAAATCCAAACGCGACCAAGCAATGATAAACGTGGCCCTGATTGCAACAGATTCCTCTCCAGTGCAGCTGGCAACAGTACACCATACACTAGTCTTACACACGACCACCACAGCACCAAAAGTGACACTGAGTGCTGGTACTGTACTTGTTTACATTGAATGTTAAGCATAACTTAGTAATAGCCATCTTAGCTATTTAACATAATATTTGCATTGCTCCCAGATGATACGCCCAACGTTCACCAGAACGCACCAGACATCATTTATTACATGCATCTAATGATGCCAAGATTATTTTATGCTTGGATAAAATATGTGTATTATTCGGAAGTTTTCTGTAGCACATTGTGAGCGCCGTAAATGTTAAATATTCAAGGCAGAGAATTAATAGTCTTCAGTGAATGAGACAAACCTGACAGACTGAACAAGCCAGTGCAAAGATTACCTGATTACATATCAATAAGATATAATCTGAACAAGTGGGTCTTTAATTATCGCTGAAAGGACAGTAGATTCACATTTCTTCCTAGGTCACTAGAAGAGAGTTCCAGAAGTTGGGGGCAGCCCCTGAAGTCCAGGTGGTTCTGGAATGAAGGCATTAAAAATGAGTGTATCCTTGTTTAATAAATGATTTGCCACCAGAGATTGTGAATAGGTCCCCGAGGTGTGAGGGGGCGGTAAGGTGTAGGGCCTTGTAAGTGGGGCATCTCTATTGAAGTTGGATCTTGTCTCAGTAGGAAGCCAGTATAATTCAATGAGGATAAGAGGACTTGATGGCACTTCTTTAGTCAGAACAGAGACTTCCAGTGGCTTGGATGCTGGCTTTTACTTGTATTGAGCGTGGTCTGTGGCACCCCCACTGGGACTGCATTGAAGGAGTCCAGTTTTGATAGTATCACAGCGTGTGCAGTAGCTTTGTGGTGGGCATTGAATGGGTTTACTTTTCTTTTGTGCCTGCAGGTAGAATTTAGCTGGTTTTGTAATTTTGTGATCCTGAAGTTTTGAGGGTGACCCCTGCTGATGCCACAGAGGAGGGGAAGACCGACCGAAAGTCTGTTGTCATCCATTCCTTCAGCAGATCAGGGTTGAAGCTACTTTTGAGGTTTGGTGAGACCAGTATGAACTGTTTATACGGTTTTAGTTGTAAATAGTTGTTTGTCATCCGCAGTGGCGGCCGATGTTTACTGGGGGGTGGTGGGCGGAGGGATGGGGAGGGTTGTAAATAAAAAAAGCCACTTACTTTCAGGCCTGTCACCGGGCCGGCTGGCCGCCACCTCTTGGTCCACTCACCGCCGCCGCCTCTTGCTCCTAGAAGCTGAAACAGGAAGCACCCAGGCTCCTGACTCCCCAGCCAATCACAACGCTGCAATGCAGTGCTGTGATTGGTCGGAGTGCTGTGGATTGGCGCTCAAGCAGGGAATGGGAGCCTGGGGCATGTTCTGCACCCGGGCTGAATGCAGCCTGGGTGCAGAACATGCAAAGGGTGCATGACGGTTTGGCCGGCCGAAGAGCTTCAATGCGCACCTTGGAGTGGGCAAACCACTCCTCCCCTGCCATGCTCTGGCAGTCCAGCCCGAACTGCACCAGGAAAAGAAAATTAAAAGGATATTATCATTTTAGTTTTCTTTAACTATTGCTCACAGAGCAGTGGGGCGACGCTCTTCTGCCTTAGCGGAGGAGCTGCCACTGGTCTTCCATTTTTGTAACTTGGTGAGATGTGAGTGTAGTGTGATATTATCTTGAATCAATGATGTCTTAAGGTAGATCTGGGTGTCATCGGCATATTGGTGTACGAGACTTCTGCACCACTGCGAACAGACCCCATTTGTTCGATGTGCATGTTGAATAGCCTTGGTGCCAATAGACAATCCAGAGGAACCCACAGGACACTAACAAGGGCATTGTGGTATGACCACTGAGTTTGACTTATTGGGTTCTCGTCAAAAGTTGGAGGTGAACCAGTTGAGCACGGTGCAATAGATTTCAGTGTGATATTCCAGAACGACATTAGGTACCCATGATTAACTGTGTAGAA
This sequence comes from Lissotriton helveticus, assembly GCF_964261635.1. Taxonomy (NCBI): domain Eukaryota; kingdom Metazoa; phylum Chordata; class Amphibia; order Caudata; family Salamandridae; genus Lissotriton; species Lissotriton helveticus. The sequence continues at coordinate 1,836,777,346 of NC_136065.1, read as the reverse complement.
AGCCGCAGTGAGTACCAAGCGACAAATATTGCACCCATCCAACATCTTTTAAACCTATTTCAAGATTTTCAGTGCATCTCTCCCAATGGTACGTCCCTAGCAGAAACTTGATTGACAAGACAGGATATCTCCATATTGATCCTGTGTGGATTGTTGAATAGACACATTCCTCGATGTCTTTGCCTAGCCATGGGAGGTTGGTGGTGCAAGTGGAAGTGAAGCTGGGATCCAGATTTGGTTTCTTTACACTAGGTGTGATTTGGCCACATATCAGAGTTTATTATTTCACTCCATTTCCCAGCATAGGCGCTTAATTTCTGTTTGATGAAGTTCGCAGTAGATTTTGGTGGTAATAGGTAGGTTTAGGGTTTCAAATTACCTGATACGCTCCTCTAGGCGTGCAGGTTCGAACTAATACTATTGTTTGTGTTTTAGGAGTAAAGGGCTCCAGTAAGTGTATTGAGGTCTCAGATGTTCCGATCAGTGGCATGAGTACTGTTGTGCCACAAGGCGGCACTATAATATTGCTTTCATCTGAAACTTAACATTGAAAACTACATCTCTGAGTGTTTTGGGTGATTTTCCAGCTACACAAAATGTATGACATGACACTTTTGGTTTAAAAGTAAAATGCCTTTTGTGTTTTTACCTGCTTAAAAATACTGAAGTTTGGAATGCAGATTTACGCCCTAAGTAATTAAAACGCCCATACTTAAAACCTTATCTGTAACCGTGGTTTAAATGGTGAAATTATGATTTTTCTTTAAATCTGTAAAGGCATACAAGATGCTATTGAGACCTGCAAAGTGAGGGTTGAGGCTTGCCAAGTGAGGCTCACTTGACACCTCCGAGGTTGTCTGCTTCTGCTAACCCTGACCGGTGTGGCCTCGAGGCCAACCCTGACCCTCCCAGCTCTGATCTGCAGACTCCAAGCTGCAGGTCTTTGAACCCTGCTAGCTTAATCCTGGCTCTGCTTTTATTGTCTTATGGACAGCAAACCTATGACAACCTTCATTCTCTGTTAAATCTCTTACTTCCTGCTGCTTCAGATGTTGATGAGTTTCGAAGGAAATTAAAAACCTTTTTTTTTCTGTTCAACCTGTCCCTTTATTTTGCTTTTAGTAGTGCCTCAGTAGCCTTGGCCAATAAACATTGTGCTGTATAAATAAAGACAAGACTTTGGACGCAGCTCAAACTGTAATTGGTCATTTGCACTATTAGCCATTAAGCCAGTGGTACATTGCTCATTCCTACAGCTCAGCTGTATTTTCAACTTGAAAACGCTTTCTTGTCTACTAGGAAGTAGCCTGCCCTTCTGAGCAGGCAGATCCGCGAGATCTTTTGATGCGGAATAAAGGGTGCCAGGTTTAAGCCTGCCCGGATGTGACATTTTCACGTTTCTGTTGTGCTTGTGTGACATGTTCGTGTCTAATGTGTGACACCTTGAGTGACATTCATAGCAGATCTGCTCGGCCAAGTATTACCGTGTAACACATTTAACACAAGCGTTGCCGCAAACCAGTGCTTATTTTTTGTTAACAAAACTAAGTGGCAGGGCCCTGAGGAGGCCACTGCAACTTGCACCATACATTGCCTCGGCCAGCTGCCGATGACAGTACCTACAGAACTACAAGTCATCACACTGTTACAAGTGTGACAATTCAAACTGTTGGAGGCCCCCAAAGCTATAGGAATGGCTTGGTCGGCAGGTATTGCTTGTTTTTAATGCATATTGTACTGATAAACAAGTGTTGTTCTGCTCACCTTTGAATTACACAAAGAGTGCCGCCACCTGGCAGCTGTCACAAGTGCCGGTGCCGACAAAGTGCCGGTGCCGAGCACTGTAAACTAGCGGTGGGCGGAATTTGCGTAATCTCGTTACGCAAATCTCTGCGAAACTGTAAAAAATCTACGCGAACAAGCAGATATTCCGCAAACACGCAGAATTGCTTGTTCGCAATGCTTTTTTCCTGTTCGCAATTGCTGTTTGCGTGCTCGGGGGTAAATATCTCGCAAACACGCATTTCGAGAACGCGAACAAGCAAACAATGTTGCGGAACGCAGAATTTTGGGCAATTTCGCGTCCTCCGCGGAACGCGAAATTACCCAAATTCCGCGAGCGGAACAGAATTTACCGCCCAGGCCTACTGTACACCCACATGCTTAAATTAGGCGCTGCCGCAAACTGCAATAGAAACATACCCAGCGGCAGAATGACACACAAGATCGCTCCCGTTTTCCATTTCCAAGCTTGAGGATCCCACCACTTGGAGTTGTTTCTTTGAATGGCGGTACCTGTTATCCTCAATTTACTAAATAAATGGAATGTAGTCCCTGAATTCAAAATGACAAATCTTGATGGGATGTGCTACCTGTGCATGAAACCTGAGAGCCCTGTTGCTCTGGATATCTGAGCAGTAAACTGATCACACAGCAACATCATTCAGCCCCAGTTTTCTTCTCCAAACACTCAAAACTGGCTGTCCACCACGCCCTCCCTCCAAGCTGATGCACCCCAGACTGCTTTAAAAGACCTCCATTCAGGCCCCTTTTGTGTCCATACTTGTATGCAGCTGCAGCATTGCCCTCTCAGCACTGACTGCAGCACTCACTCTGTTCATGATCCTTCAGTGTGCCCATTTTGTGGCTCTCCGCCACCCATATAATGTGTATATAGAGTGAATTAGGAGATGGTTGACACATATTGGGTTTGAAGGCCAGACAATCTGTTTCCATAAAGGTTGGCGTGTTCTAGGATCACTGTACTTTGTGTTATTTTAGAACCTTTATCATGTTCTGGGGCTAGTATCATGAGGAACAGAGTAGGTTTACTTGAGTAGTGTGTCTGAATTAATATTTGCATGCATGTTCTCTGTGTGGGCAGAAGAGATGCTTTATTTGGCATTTTTGCCTGTTAACTGTAGCCGGTGTGGTATCAGGTGGGATGTGCCTTAGAGTGCGGTCTGTAACCCTGGGGTTGCATTGGTCCACCCTTCCCACCAGATACGCTTGGGCTCCAATGCCGCGAGCTGAGGCTCCTCGTGGCGCTGGGCAGAGGGTTTATACGGTGGGGGCCTTTCTACCACAGTAAGTCCCTGCCCCTTGGTGTAGCTAAATAAATGAATGCCATGCAGTGTTCTTACGCAGTTGCTATTTGCTGATGTCAAAGACCTGGGGGGCGCCGGCGGGGTGTGACCAGCCTGCCACCTATCGTCTACAATCTTCACAATGCTCTGGATTTGCTGTGGGGCATACGTACTCTGCAGTGCTATACAAAATTCCAAGGAAGATTCAAGAGTGTCCGATCCATGCCAGGTTTTCAGGATAACCATTGAATGTTTAAATGAGTTTTATTCAGATTCATTATTTGTAAATGTATCTTATGTGGATATCCTGAAAATCTAGTGATTGATTCCAGCCTTGCGAGAGCCATGTTTGACACTCTCTCTCTTGATAAATGACAGGTGGTATTGGTGCAAAACTGTGTTTTTTGTCATTTTATTCACCCTAGATCAAATATCAACAGTGACGGACCTGTTGCAATACTTCGGACGCTCTATTTCCATAGAAGAAACGATTAGTGACTATTCTGGGAAATTCTCTAAGGTTGATGGTATGCTCCAAGCGGATCCCTTCGCTCTACCTCAGCAAACAAATTGGTTGTCCCTCCCCATAAGCTAGTCTTTTGGGGAAGTGGAAGTTTTATCATAAGCACTGCTCTACAATGGAATGTTTTGCCCTCTAAAATCGGCACCTACCCTCTTGACCTTCAGATTTTTTTTTTAAACTTGGCGTTATTGTAATTAATTGTGCTCCACTTTGATCACAGGCTAGCACCAAGACGCCTCTGGGCATAAGAGCACGCTATAAAACATAAAATCAAAGGTTCAACATATTGTTTTCGATTCTAACACCTCTTTGCTTCTTCTACACAGGCTCTTGACGGGAGCACCGCAGGAGGTGGCCCCACTCAACACCAATGCGAACAGGACTGGCGCCTTGTACTACTGCCCCATAACAGCATTGACCGACGACTGCCAGAGAGTCGACTTGGAAGAGAAAAGTTAGTGAAATATCTGAATTGGGTAACATCAAACACACAGAAGGTTATGAGAGTAATGTTTGCAAATAGTCTAGTCACTGTCAATGCTCGGAGTAGACTTCCAACACATTGTTTTTTTGTCCACCATGACACCTCAGATTAGACCCAACTGTATGCAAATCTGCCTTGGCCGTGCTCCAATAGGGCTACCCTGGCCCGAGCTGCCACACCAAGTACTTTCTGAATTGGAACACAGCCCACCCAAAGGCATTTTCAGCATGTTTGGGACTATTCAGCCAGGTGCAGCTTAGTTGCAGTGTCACATTGACCTCAGCATCCACATAATGACCGTGGCCACTTAATACATCACATCAAACGCACAAAAGCGATGAGAGGATTGCTTGTAAATAGTCTAAGCGCTTACAATTGTGCAGGTTAGCATATCCAACCACTGTTATTTTCCCCGTAAATTGTCTCGGATTAGAACTCCTTTCATAAACAGCGATTTGTAAAAAAAATTACCTAATCTCTTTAAATAACCGTTTCCACAATCATTTTCCCACCGTACAAACTTTTCAATTAGGTCATCGTGGTTATCCTATAGATTATAGTTATGTATTTGTTTGGAAATGTGCTTTTTAAAAACATTTTAAGGTATTGGAGTTTAAAGGAAGCGTTCACCGGCCAATTGAAGCAAGTTTCAGTTTTATGTAAATATCTGCATCTAAAAAAGACCTTCTCCTTTATGAGTTTTCTAGAAGGCTCAAAACACACCTTGATCCTTTTATTTATTTATTTATTTATTTACTTATTTGCATACTTGTATGGCGCTGGGAATCGACTCCCGAAGGAGTATCTCCGCGCCTTTGGCAGCATCTGAGAGACAGAAATGGCTAGTCACGATTTCTTGAATACCCACAGGGACATCTAATAATTAAAGAAAAATGTTTTAAGCTTTTTCCTAAAGGAAAAATGTTCCCTACATACTCTAATTTCCTTCGGGAGTTGGTTCCACAACTTGGGGCCAGCTACTGATAAGGCCCTCCCCCCCCTTTCTTGCCTTCATGGCCCTGGGAACACATAACAATTCCTGATCTCCCGTTCTCAGAGATCTAGATGGAACGTAAGGAATGAATTTTTCAGTTAGGTAACCAGGACCTTTTCCAGTGAGGCATTTGTGAATGACACAGCAGATCTTGAACATCACCCTCTGTTTCACTGGAAGCCAATGAAGTTTAGTCAGCAACGGTTTTGAGGGAGTACGAGCCGGGACATTTAGAACTAATCGTGCAGCAGTGTTTTGCACAACCTGCAGTCTGGCAAAGATCCCCTCATTGGCAGCTAGCATCAAACCGTTGCAATAGTCCAGCCTGCTCAACACTAGCGACTGGACCAATGTTTTCCTGGTGGTATCAGGTAACAGGGGGAATACTCTCCGGAGAAGCCCAATAACATGGAAACATGAGCTTACCACTTGATTAGTTTGTTGTTTCAGGGCAAGCTCCTGGTCCAGTTTTACTCCCAGATCTTTTACCACCACTTTGGGCTCAGGGACAGGGCCAAGGTCTTGGGGCCACCAGTCCGGAGTCCACAGGCGTTTGGCTTCCCCAAAGAGCATAACCTCAGTCTTAGAGACGTTACACTGAAGGAAGTTTGCTGCCATCCAACGTGCCACTTCCTTCATCCCCCGGGCAAAGGAATCACGCACTTCAGGAGTCATGGTTTTAAAAGGGAAGAGGAGTTGGGTATCATCCGCATATGATACTGGAATGAACCCATGGGATCTCATGATGTTAGCTAGGGGTGCCACGTAGATGTTAAATAACGTGGGGCTCAAACAAGAGCCCTGTGGCACCCCCTTCGAGATCGCCACCTCCTCTGACTGGTATGGTCCCAAGATGACTCTTTGAGTGCGTTTGATGAAAAAACTTCTTAGCCAGGCCAGGGCCTTGCCTTCCAGACCGATGTCAACTAGTCTGGAGGTCATGATGTCATGCGACACAGTGTCAAACGCCGCTGACAAATCTAAAAGTACCAGGACAACGGAGTAGCCCTTGTCCTGTAACATCTGAAGATTGTCAGCGACGGACAGCAAGGCGGTCTCAGTACTGTGCCTAGGCCTAAAGCCCGACTGAGAGGGATCGAGTCCACCCACGTTTTCAATGAATTTTGACAGATGCTGATTCACATATCTCTCAGTGAGCTTCCCTAAAAAAGGGAGAAGAGAGATCGGTCTCAGGTTTGTCAAATCAGACCAGGGGATCAAATTGTTTTTCCGCAGAGGTCTCACCAGGGCCTGCTTCCAGTCTAAGGGGACTTCCCCAGTGCACAAGGATAAATTGACTACATGTCGCATTCCTACCCCCAGATCATCCAACAAAAGTGGCATGATGCGTGCCGGGATGGTGTCTGTGGGGCACCCACTCTTTGTTTGAGTGACAAGAACAGTCAACTCTTCCATAGAGATGGGTGGGAAAACGGCGAGTTTCTTAGCCTTATTTTCTATTGTCATAATAAATGGCTGAACTCGACAATCAGTTGTTACTGAATTATTAGAGATGGAGTTAGACGTTAGTATCTTAGTATAGATAGCTTCAATTTTCCTAACAAAAAACTGTGAAATGTTGTCACAGAGTTCTTGGGATTCAATCCCCTCAGTGTCACAGGCAGTGGGCTTGGTAAAAGTCTGTAAAATTTGATACAGAGTTTTCACGTTGGTACCAGCCGCTGATAATTGAACCGCTATATGTTGTTTTCGAGCAGCTCGAATTGCTTTATGGTAACTTTTGAACGACCTCCTAAAGTCCTCCTTATCCTCTGCCTTACGTGTGACTCTCCATTTTTTCTCTAATTTTCTCGTAGTCATTTTTAATTGTCTAAGATCCCCAGTAAACCAGACTTCTTGTTTTGGGGCAGGTCGGGGTTTATATGTTCTAAGTGGGACCACATGATTAATAGTTGTTGTCACAGCTTCGTTAAATGTACATAAAGCAAGAGTGGCATTTTCTCCACATGCTTCCCATTTTGGTTCAGCGTAGTTTTCCCTAAAACCTTCTGGAGTTAGTTTGTTCCAGGGTCTCCTGACATCGGCCATAGTCCTATGGATGACTTTTGCTTTATAATTGGAGCGAGTATAAAACACAATAACAGAATGGTCCGTCCAACCAACTTGATTGGGAGTCAAGCAGTTAATAGCTGTGGAGTTACAGAACACTAGGTCTAATGTATGGCCCGCAGAATGGGTAGGCCCCTGATTCTTTTTGTTGAGTCCAAGTGTGGCCAGATCCGTTAACACGATCTGTGCATCAATACACGTAGTAATCTCACTGTGGATGTTGAAATCCCCCACCAGGATAAACTCAGAGTTAGCTTGCATGTGGGGTGCCAGAATTTCCATTAATTTAATGGAGAAGGTCCCACATGGACCAGGAGGTCGATACACTAGCGCACCCTTCCTGGTTTCCCTAGAAGTAGGGTTGATCGTAAAAATCAGGAGCTCCATTTCTAGAGTGCACACAGTTTCGATGACTACAATCTCCATCTCTTGTTTAAAAACAATAGCTAGCCCTCCTCCCGTTTTAATTGGGCGATCCATCCTTACTATTTTGTACCCAGTCGGCACTCCCATCTCCCATTTAATCTCCAACATCTTGCCATCTACCAGGGCGCGGATGGTATTAATGTTGGTTATGAACTGTTTGAGAATAAAATAGCATGGTATACTACTCAATGGAGAAATGTACTTGATTGTATCCAAATTAATGTAGACTATAACCTTTTAAGAATTAAGTCTGAAGCAAAGGTCTCATCTCAATCGTAGTTTGACCATTCCAGCGAGAAATTAAATACTGATTTGCGCAGGATACAGCAATAATTTAAACAAGGTTCTCCTAATATACCAAAAGAAAAAGTGTGTAATTTAAGAAACAATTTTAAATTGCCTATAAATCAAAAGAAAACTGATTTGTTTTTTAATCGTTGGGAAGAAATGTTATAAGGTGATCATAAGAATTTCTGGAAGATAGTAACTAGCGTGAGCAACGACTGCCCAGTGTCATTGCCATGTATGACTGCGAATGATACATGGACAGCCTATTTTAATGATTTATATGTCTCACCGGGTTTACAGACTCTCCCACCAGTACTACTAACTAATCTCATCCAATCGGATTGATTTTCTTTGGAAATAATCCAATCCACCATTATATCTTTGAAATTGAGGAGAGTTGCTGGTTCTGACAGTATTCCGGCAGTTGTCATTTAGTCCAACAGTGAATGGTGGGCAGGTATATTTCTTCATCCGGGGTTTTCCCTGATATTTGGAAGGACTCTGTGGTTAAGCCAATATTGAAAAAAGGCAATTAAAGCTTGTTGTGGAATTATAGATTAATCATCCTATCAGATTTCTCCGAAAAAGTCTTGTGCAAAACTTTACTAACTCACCTGGAAGAGTGGGTGTTGGCAAATAACCTCCATCCAATTAAACCGAGCAGATTCCGGCAGGGCCACTCCACCACTGATCACTGATTTGCCCTTTGGGATATCATCAAGAAATCTTCATCAGTGAATCAGATGCTGTGCTGTTGTTTTGTGGACTTCTCCACGGCCTCTGATATGGTGGAAAGAGGGCGGCTCTGGGAGAAACTAAGGGCCACTCCACCACTGATCACTGATTCGCCCTTTGGGCTATCCTCAAGAAATCTTTATCAGTGAATCAGAGGCTGTGCTGTTGTTTTGTGGACTTCTGCACGGCCTCTGATATGGTGGAAAGAGAGCGGCTCTGGGAGAAACTAAGAGACTGGAAAGTTCCTTGTGATCTTTTATTTTTCATACAGTCATTGCATACAGCGAACTGGGCACAGGTAAAATTGGACTCCTTGGGGGCGGTTAGCTGTCACAATTAATCTGGATGGCTTGCATCAAGGTTGTGTATTGGCACCTTTTCTTTTTAGCCTCTATATGTCAGACCTGCCAGATGCTCTAAAAGCAACACAACCTTTTTCACCAAAGATGCAGTTGCTTGAAACTGCGCATGATGGCTAATACCCAATGTGTCCAACATAGCCTGTATAGAGTCCTGGAAACCACAGACCTCATATGCCCTCATTGTAACATTAGGCTACACATAGCTAATGATAAGGTTAAGACGAACACCACCACAGCTGTTAACACCATAGACTTTTTTGCAGCACTCATTAATGCACGTTCCTTGGTAAAGCACCGGCAGGAAGTATCTGACCTCATCTTGGATAACAACTTAGACTGTCTCTTTATTACAGAGACATGGACGGATGAGGCGTCCGATCCAGATATGGCAGTCTCGGCCCCCCCAGCCTATAAAGCCTACCGTCTAGATAGAGTAGGGAAGCGTGGAGGGGGGCTAGCCATCATATCCCGCGATCACGTAAGTGTGAGAATGTCACATATCCCTTCCACCTCTTGTGAAGTCCTCCAATTTGATCTTAAGCTTACTCCGTCGTTTCATTTCAAAGGTATGCTCTTATATCGACCCCCAGGCGCCCGTACTGGCTTCCTCGCCAACCTAGGCTCGATACTCGAAGCATTGGCGATGGAAGACTCATTTACAGTTATGGGTGATATGAATTTCCATCTCGAGAAGTCTTCTGATAATGACACCCGTACCTTGATATCAGATATGAATACCTTGAGTCTTCGGCAATTGGTCACTATCCCCACTCACAAGGCCGGCCATACTCTGGATGGTATCTTTTACAATATGGAAGGCCTAAAAATAATAGATACCTTGCCCATGCCTTGGACTGATCACTATGCCATCTTAATGATATTCTCAGTCAAGGCGTACAGGACTAGAAAAGACCCCGCATTGAGACCAGAACCTTTTAAGGTCTGGAAAGATATCGATCAGACGGAGCTAACTGCTCTTCTGGATAGGACCCGGCCTTGTCTGTCCACTGACCCCAACACTGCCACATGTCAATTTCAGGAGTGGCTGGGCACTGCCACAGACACCATAGCCCCGACTAAACAGCCTTCGAGAAATAGAACAGAGCCCTCGGCCCCGTGGTTCACAGAGGAACTGCGCAAACAGAAACAAATCTGCAGAAATAGGGAAAGGCATTGGCGCAGATCCTACAGCTCAGAAAGCAAAGCTAGCTACAAGGAAGCACTAGGGCTGTATAAAGCCCTCATTGTCGAAACTAAGAAAAAGTTCTTCACAGAACAGATCGATACCGCCAAAAACTCCAGTAAAAAACTGTATGAGATCACGAAGATCTTAGCGGGAAACACTCCGGATCTAGTTCTGCCACCATCCCAATCTTTCTGCGATTCATTGGCCAATTTCTTTTTTACCAAGGTGAATGATATATATCGAGCATTCTCCGTAAAAACGGTAATCCAATCGCCCATGCCTGACAGCATGACTTAGGACACTGAACTGCTCCAGTTCACAGACCTCGCAGAGACACAAATTAAGGACATTATTGCTACCATTAAATCTGGATCTGCATTAGATCCCTGCCCTCTCAAGGTCATCCGGCCGGTGATTGATTGTTTGGCTCCTGATATCACCCCAGTCTGTAATGCGATGTTCAGAACTGGGATATACCCGGACTCACTGAAGAATACACTGGTTAAGCCTCTCTTGAAGAAAGCCAATCTGGACAAGGAGCAATTAAAAAACTACCGCCCCATAGCCAGCCTACCTTTCTTAGCCAAGGTAGTTGAGAAAGCTATGAACACACAACTTTCGGAGTTTGTAGAGAAGCACCAATTATTGGACAACACCCAATTCGGCTTTCGTAAGTACCATGGTACGGAGACTGCCCTAATTAAAGCGACTGAGGATATACGAGTGATCCGGGACCAGGGAGGAACAGCGGTACTGGTATTACTCGATTTATCTGCAGCCTTCGACACGGTCGACCACAAGATCTTGGTGGACCGTGTCGGAAAGATGGGCATTCGCCACCTGGCAAAGAACTTGCTCTCCTCTTTTTTGGCTGGGAGAACGCAGGTGGTCACATTGGGGCATTTTCAATCAGACAAGCTGTCACTGCCGTGTGGGGTACCCCAAGGCTCATCCCTAAGTCCGACACTATTTAATATCTATGTGTCGGACCTGGCATCTGTCATCAAGGCCCATGGGATGAGCCTTACCTCCTACGCAGATGACACGCAGCTTGTGTTGGCCATTAATGGTGATGGAGAGAGGGTAGCAGAAAACTTCCAAGGGGGCATGCGGGCGATTGGAGAGTGGATGGCCTCCAATTGCCTAAAACTAAATTCTGAAAAAACGGAGGTGGTCATTTTCGGACATCTCTCACCCAGTTGGTCTACTACTTGGTGGCCGCCCACGTATGGGACCCCCCCTAAACCGGTCCCTACTGTTAGAAATCTGGGAGTGACTTTTGACGAGAACCTGAATTTTATGGCCCACGCAAACAAAACCGCAGCCACTGCCCACCATAAACTAAGGCTGATTAAGAAAATGATGCCGTTCTTGCCAGCTGCAGCAGGAAGGACACTGGTAAGTTCCCTGGTGTTGTCCTCCCTCGACTACTGCAATGGCTTATTTATCAATGCCCAGGCCAAAGTGACGAATAAACTGCAGACAATTCAGAATGCCGCAGCCCGTCTCCTGTCTGGAACCCCGAAGTTCATGCCAATCTCGGAGGCCATAAAAGATCTTCACTGGCTCAAGATCCGGAATAGGATTACATTCAAAACCCTTTGTATAGTATACAAAGCACTGCATAATGGCGGCCCGCATTTCCTGAAAGCCCATCTTAGGTTCCACTCATCCACAAGATCGCTTCGATCTAACAACCTCAATCTTCTGCTGGAACCGCGTACCAAAACAGTCACTTGGGGCGATAGGCGCTTCCTGGTGGCCGCTCCTAGATTGTGGAATTCCTTGACAGTAGCCATCAGAGAAATCTCGTCCCTGATGCAATTTCGCAGAAAAATAAAGACTTGGCTGTTTGGCCAATAACAGCTGCCGATTTAGCCTCTGTGGGAACTTTACGCACTGTTTCTAGCGCCGAGACGCCTACGGGCATTTGTTCGCGCTCTATAAATTGTAAAAATAAATAAATAAATAAATGCAGTCCCATCATATTCCTTGTCTCCTTTATGCGGATAATCCAATATTATTGGATTTTACAGCTATTGGCCTGCAGAAGAAACTTAACGCTTTAGCAACATATTGTAGGGAAAGCGTTTAAATAATAAATTTAGACCAAGCAAAGATTATGACCTTTGGGAAAAAGGTAACAAAGCCAAAATGGTTATTGGATGAAAAGTAACTTGAGGTGGCCAATTCATATAAATACCTAGGGTTGTTGTTTAAAAAAAACTCAAATGGGTCAACCATATAAACAAGCGCCCTGTTACAAACAACAGGGTGCTTAATCAAATTTAATCATACACATGGGCTTTTTTCATTAGCTCCTCTTATGACCACTTATGAAGGTAAAATCCTGTCATTGGCCCTGTATGGAGCAGAGGTTCAGCTATTAGAAGCCAGGAGCATCTGGGAGGCTGTACAGACTACAGTGTTAAAACATATTTTGGGTCTGCCTAAGGTCACCGTGGTTCAAAGTATACTGCAATAATTTAATCTTGCATCTTGGTGTATTCTGGTAGGGTCACGTCTCTTAAGCTTCCTTAATAAATTGTCCTTATGAGAAGAGGCATAACAAATATTTCAATTATGCTGGGAAGAGAGTCTTCTAATTGAAAGGAAATGGGCTATGGGCGTTATCAAAAGAGCCGAAGAAATTAAAACCATGCATAGTACTTTTAGCACTATAAGAGCGTGGGCACCATTTCCCAGCAAACGTTCCCACAGAGAATCCACCTTCAGCGCTTCCTAAACGCGGAAGATGGAACATCTTCTTAAGAAACGTTCCATAACGTTTACAGTTTACACCTCTGGTCTGGCAAATGTTTTTCCTTACCTAAATTACTAAAAATGTAGATTGTTTGAAATCCAGTTTTCTCTCAACTTTAATGCTACAATAAGACTTGGTATAATAATGCAATGTGAAAAGTTCTATCTCCTATAGCCTAATTGCTAGCCCTAATTATGTAGCAACTCGTAGGAATTTTTATTTTAATTTTAAAATATCAGATTTGGTCAGGGTATGAGGCAATTGCATTTCTGGCTAATATGCATTTCTTCGATGTTGCCGTAGGCATTGCATGTTTATAAATATTTATTAAATATCAAAGGTTAGTTTTTATGATGTTTATAATTTTGCAATTTGTGTTTTATGGATATGTCTTAATAAACATATTTTATTTTAAACGGCAGGGTAAGTATTAATTTGCATAAGGCACAGTGGAATGGCAAAGTGGGCAAAAAACGATGGTTTGGAGCGCTGCCCTGAGCGATTACAGTGGTTAGATTATGTAAACGCATTCCTCCCATCACCTTTTGAGTGGGTTTGGGGGTGGTTGCAAGAGGGATGGAGTTTTTACTTTTATGTTTCAAATTCACATACATCAAGACTATTTAGGAAAGTTTGGGCAAGATCATCTCACAGTGAGCACAACCATTCCTGGATGGAGTACACCATGACAAAAAAGAGAAAGAATGGTATTTTGGGTTGGGACTTGCATTAAATTGGATACTGGTCTTAGGTAAGAACTGGAACCATATTTTGGGGTTACCTCGTGCCATCCTGCCAGGTGCAGCACTACTGTAACACAGTTGGATCATACCATCCCATATGGAGTAGGACTGGTTATGGTTGGATCATACCATCTACATAGAGGATTACTGTTCTTTGGAGTAGGGCTCCAGTTTAAGCAGTACCATCCCACCTGGAGCATGAACATTGTTTAGGGATAAGCCACTACAGCCCATAAGAAACTGGAATGTTAACCAGGGGCTGTTTAGGGCTGTCTGTAGGCAGGTAAATTCCACTTGACATTACTCATCATTATGCACATGTTCTTTCAGTTGATACCGAGGACAGCATCGTTGAGAACATGTGGCTGGGTGTGACCGTCGCAAGCCAGGCATCTGCGGGCAGAGTACTGGTAAGCATTGTATGCAGGACTGCCATGCCATTGGTTAGGAGGAGAAGGGGGCTGTGTGGTGAAGCAAGTTCATGAAAGGATGTTCTGCATAATAATGTCAAGCATTTTCTGCTCTGTACTACCAGCTATATTTGTCCTCTTGCCTGAATTTAAGACTTTCAATGTGCTTGTACCTGCATTAGGAGCATCCTATGTTGTGTATTAAGAGCTCTCACCATACTCACAGCTTTATTAAGACTTCTCACAATCCTGTTTGTAATAAGAGACCCCACCCTCCTTTTGTCTGTGTTCAAACTGTGACCATCCTCCCATTCGTGCTAAGAGCTTTCACCATCATTTCATCGATACCAAGAACTGTAATAATCCTTTCACTTTTATACTAAGTGCCTTTTTACTAACTTTTACCATGCCGAACTGCACAAAGCACTCACTTCTCTTAGCTATACTAGCATCTCTAACCATCTAATTGTCCACTGCAAGATCTCTTGGCAGCACGTTCTGGAATTAAAATAGGGGCGCGATGGATTTGCTTGCAATGTGCCTATCTTCAAGAGAATTTTCATCCATACATCCACCAAACCTCCAAAGATTGGACCCAACCACCTCCGCTGCATACTCCTCAACACCTGCTCCGCACGTAAACACACCGCTGAGCTCTGGGATCTACTCGACACCTCCGCCCCAGACGTGGCCTTCCTGACCGAGACCTGGTGGAACGTCTCCTCGGCGCCCGACATCGCCATAGCCATCCCAGATGGCTACAAGATCACCCGCAGGGACCGCGCTAACTGAATCGGAGGAGGAATAGCCATCGTCCACAAATCCACTCTCAAGGTCTCCATCCACGCTGACAACACCCTTAACACTGCCGAACACCTGCACTTCTGGATCCATACCAACACCACCCTCAGAGGAACACTCATCTACAGACCCCCCCGGACCCCAGGCTCAGTTCAGCGACTCCATCGCCGACCTCGCCAGCAATCACGCACTCGCTTCCACGGACTACATCCTCCTCGGGGATCTGAACTTCCACCTCGAGAACAACAACGATGCCAACTCAGCCACCCTGATCGACAACCTCACCAACCTCTGCCTCAATCAACTCGTCACCGCACCCACCCACGCCGCCGGCCACACGCTTGACCCCATCTTCTCCACAGGCTCCCACTTCTCTTTCGACCACACCACCGAACTCCACTGGACTGACCACCGCTGCATCCATTTCACCTTCAAGAAATCAACCACCCACCACTGCCTCGCCGCTGCTGGAGCAAAGTCACGGTAGACCAGCTGATCACCTCCCTCGCCAAGAACCCACCCACCGACCCCATCAACCCAGACGCCGCAGCCCGCAACCTCAGACAGTGGATCGACGACTGCGCCAACACCCTCACTCCGCCACGCCAACAAGAGAGCCACCTGGTTCACCAACGAGCTCCAGGCCTCCAAACGCGCATGCCGGAAACTGGAGAAGACATGGCTCCATGAACGCACACCGGACAACCATGCAGCCAACAAGGACACCACCCGCAAACACCACCACCTCATCAGATTAGCCAAAAGATCCTCCTACAGAGACAACTTGGATAACCACGCACATGACGGCATGACTAAACACATTGAACAATTCGAGCTCCTCAACCCGCACCAGTCAGGCTTCCGAGCAGGGCACAGTACAGAAACGGCTATGACTCACATAATTGACAACGCTCTTCAAATGCTAGACCAAAACGACACCTGCCTCCTCATCCTCCTTGATCTCTCTTCGGCATTTGATACTGTTAAACATGAGAATCTACTAGAGCTTCTAAACACAAGAATGGGCTTATCTGGAACTGTTCTCAAGTGGTTCACCTCCTTTCTTCACAACAGGGCACAGAAATTCAAGAGCAACAACCTGATGTCCTCGCCAATTCCCGTAACACTAGGTGTCCCCCAAGGATCCTCTCTCTCCCCAACTCTGTTCAACCTAGTCATGGAACCGCTCACCACCTTGCTACAAGCATCCAATGTACACTTTCACATGTACGCAGATGACACCCAACTCTATCTCAAATTACAGTCCCCCAAGGACATCTTGCTACTGAACTCAACGATCAGAAGCACCCAATCCTGGCTGGCCGATAATCATCTCAAACTCAATGCCCTGAAAACAGAGTTCCTTCTGATCTAACCTCCAGCGAAGGTCTCCACCACTCAAATTTGGCTTAAAGACCTAACTGCACTCAATGTCCAACCCACCATCGTGGACTCAGCAAAATCCCTAGGCATAACACTTGACACCAATCTGAACATGCAGCAACATATCAGCAAGGCAACAAAGGGAGCAAACTTCCAGATCAACACTTTGAGGAAACTTAAACCTCTCCTCCCAGCCAAAGACTTCCAAACCGCAGTACAAGCACTAGTCATCCCTCGAATTGAATACGGTGTAGTGTAGTTCCTATCTTCCCAATAGGCTCTGCGCATTGGAATAATACCTACAGCAGTAAAGGCCTAGGCCAGACGTTAACTAGGTCTACTACTGTCGATACTAGACTTAAGTTTTTGGGTTTGCCAGCGTAGCTCAGAGTTCGCTAGAAACTTTCTCGAATGTTCAGGAAAGAATTAACTCCCCTGATTAGACAAGAAGGGATTTAGTTTCTGACAACCATAGAACATGACAACTTTGCTCTCTCCTAATCAAGAGTGTATCTCCAGAGTCGTGTGAGCACAAGGCAATTATTTTACTCAGTCAGTACGTGCATTCTTAGTCTCATCAGATTGTAGAGAAAAGGAAGAGACGAGCGTGTTCAATAAAAAGGTGTTATTTATTGATCAGTCTCTTTTCTCGTACAAGAGAAATGGATCGATATTATTGCAATACTTATAGTTAAGTAAAGTGCATACATTAAAAGCAATAGTATAAAAGAATACTGTAAAAACATTGATATGGTTTCTGAGCCATATGATGTTTAAAATGATTAAAATATATTTACATACACATATACATTTGACTAAACGTACTCAACTGGTGTTTCTAAATACGCCTACCCCATGTACCTGACCTAAGTCTAATGCGTGGGCGGGAATAGAAAGTTACAGTTTAAGTTAAGTTTGTTTTTGCCAAGTGAATAACTAAAGAATTCTCTGTGAGGGGTTATTCAGTTCTGTACCTGGAAGTTAGGATGAATGAGGAATGGTATCTCTTTCTCTGGTCTCGATATTCCAGGCTGCCTGCGAGGGCTGCCCGAAAGCGCCGGTGCTGGGTCTCTCGGCAAGAGATAGCAGCGCGTCTCTCAGCGCGTCAGGAAGGCGGGGCTGCTGCCAGCGGGGTCTGCTCTGCTTCTGGGCTTCGGCAAGTATGGCTGCTCCGTCTCGTCACCACGCGTGTGTTTGCATAGGGCAAGATCGGCAATATTTATACCTTAAAGGTGCCGAGATTGACGTAAGGATGGACATAGATGCGTCAATAAAGATGTCATACGACTTGCTCGTTAGCACATTCTTTTACTGAAGTTCTCTGTGAAATCAAAACAATGGCCGCACGGATTTTCCAGGTTGTCATAGGTTTGATTTGTTATGAGAACGTCGTATGCCTTATCAGGGGCTGGAGGAATGTCGCTTGTCTAATTAGATCTCAAGCGTTATGACCTAATCAGATAACACGTTCCTGTGCCGTAGTGTGACTGCGTCAGATAACGGTATCTGCATCATGGGGGCTTTTCTTGCCTCATGGGCTGACTGTTAGTTAACTTGATAGTTAGTTTAACCAGAATAGGGTCAGGAATAGGGGGATCGATTCAGAACCTATAGGAATACATGACACCCACTCCACGCTAACTATGGTCATATTTACTAATCTATGCATAGTATAACATAGTACAACATACTATAGAGTATAGTGTATACCTCACCACCGCAAAATACATAAATGCATTTTGAAATTTTCAAATATACTGAAAAATTGCAGTCATATATATTGTATGCACTTAAGCTATGAATTAAACGCTAAAGTAAACACGCATTTGTAGACATTATTGCTTATTTGGTATATGAGAAATACACATGAAATGGCTCTTAATATGGCTATACAGAAAGAAAGTTCGAGACCATTTCATCACATAATAAAATATTTGTGAACATACCATCGGGCAACTAAAGTTTATAAAGTATCTAAAAATAGAAATCTTAGTTCTCTAGGAATAGTTTCTTACTTTAAGCAGAAGATAAGTGTCCCGAAAATTTTGTAAAAAATAATTTGGGGCTGCTAAAAAATTGTTGTCCGTGAACTGGTGGGAAAAATTGTTCATGTGACTTTATTTTCAAAGTTGAAGGCCGAATTCAGGGAACGCCGTGTGCGAGCTTGCTCAAAAGTCTCTATTTCTGTTCTGGAGAGAACATCATATCATTAAGGCTTTCGAAAAAACTGTCAACAGCTTCATGGGAAAGTTCCACTAAGTCGGAAATAGGTGTAACCATGCATTCGTGCGCATGATTGTCTCCATTGACATTCTGATTCGCATTGCTGACAGAAGGTCGTACCTGATTAATGCTGCTTTCATCTTGAACTTCACTACTCTTCAATCGTAGTGGTGAAGACTCCACGAATGCCGTCATCAGGATTGGCAGCCTTTGAGGGCAGCACAAAGCGTGAACCTTGGTAGGAACCAACAATGTATCTGCATCCACTGGCGCATCCGATTGTAGCGTCAGACAGGTGTCTAACACGCATTCTTCTCCGCATAGCAGACATCTCAATACAGGTAAAACACATCTTTGCCACATTGGTCGAAATGATAGAAACCAAGTCATGTTCAGGTCTCTAAGCCGGGATAGTCCCAGGATTTTTGATATCCGGTCCCGGTATCCAATGGCTAGGATTGTATCTTCCATTGTCGCGAGAGTTTGATCTGTGACATGGGTTGCCATAACGAAAAATAAGGACTAAGAATAGGATTCCTGCAATTAGTCCCAGTATCAGGGGAAGTCCGCCAAAAATCGAATGGACGAAATCTGGAAAAATACCCAGTATGGCTTTGAATGGTGTTAATGCCATCGAAAATACTGTCTTAAATACCTTTGAGACCCCAGTGGTATCAGAAATATTTAAGATTTCGCTCAGGATTTCCGCGAAATGTACGGGGGAATTAGTCGATAATAATGTATGTATCTCTGCAGTCGTCCTTGCGACTTGTAGATCATACGTTTCTTTTGATGACGTGAGCCTTGTAGGCGTCTGAAGAAGCACTGTTTTCATTCTGCTTAAAGTATCTATTCGAATAGAAGTAATTTTCAAACTGGGCCATGCCCTTGCCTCCCTGTCTGGAAAGGAGCTGGGGAACAAAGAACGTCCACAGCACTTGACCTTCGCAGTCGTAGTGACTAGATAAGGAGTCCCGGGCATAAGACTACAACATTTGCGGTCTACAATAAGAATGTAACTCCCATTATAGAGTCTTTGAAAGAATGGTTCTATTTCGGTTGCAGGTGCGCCTTGCTGGTGACATGAAAGGTTGTATGAATTCCCTTCACAGGCTCCATGCAAACTAATTCCGTTACACAGAAGCGTGCCGCTTAGTGACATAGCACAATTGTTGCCACTAAGAAACACTTTCTGTCCTTTATTACTGACACATGCATGCGAATAGGGCAGGTTCCAAGTTGTTTTAAGGTACCCCTTTCCCAATTTCTCGTACATGCCAGCCTGTATATATTTTTGGCAGTATTGAAACCTGAAGGTTGAGATTGGAATATTTATGATTCCGTGGATTATCCATTCACTGACAGGTCGTTCTGACATTGTCATTGGTAATCTTTCTAGTTTTTCAATGCTCAAGATTGTATAATCAGCACCCTTTTGCGCCATACCGATTTGTCTATCAGTAAGGTTAAAGATTTGGAATAGTGACGTTGTGTTGATTAAACGCCAAGGCACATAGCCTGAACGCAGATTTTGTAACGTCCAGCCAAGCTGTACAATAGAACGCAATTGTGACTGACCATGTTGTAATAACAGTAAGTCTTGCGATAATATATCGATTGCTGACGACACAATGCTGTCCAAAGAAAAAATTCTGGAGGACAGAGTCATTAACCCATTGTCCACTACAGAAAGTGATTTTTCCAAATTAATACGGTCAATTTCCCGTATTCTCTCTGCTGTTTCAATTTGAGTAACCTTCCAGGCCTCATTGTATGCTGCATATACAGAGGCTGCTATGAAACGCTTTTGACGCTGTTTGCGTGGTCCCATTATGAAATCACGCAAGTCAGCACCATCAGTAAGTAAAGTTAGGTGTTGCTTAATTTCTGCCAGTGTGGAAGTTTGTAGCCACTGAAGGCATAATTTGCCCACACTGTAGGTTGTTATTATCCCTGGGTGATGCCTTTGGGGATATCTAGGGTCTGGCCTGGTCATTTTGAACCCCTGTGTTTTATTCAGGAATCTGTCTTGACAGTTATTTGTATCTGTGGGCCAGATCAACCATTGTTTCCAATTAGGATGTGTTCTGTTTTGGTTTAATATATGGTTTACGTCTATCTCTTCATCTGTATCAGAGTTATTGCTAAACATTGTTGGCTTTGGAATAGACGGTTTATTTAAATCTTTGATTTTGGCTAGGCCAAGACAGGTGGTTTGTTGAACAGTGTCATTTAAAAATATCATTTGTTCTGGGATCATGCAAGCTCTAAACAAAGCTTCTAAACCCTGTACTTGCCATTCTTTTGTACCCCAAACACTTTTCAAATCAACATTTTTGTCCCAATAATTAAATCCTAAAGTATTCATTTCTTCGAAGAATGAATCTGAATATATCAACTTTGTGTTGGTTATCATGGTTTTCATCCCTGTCTTGTTTGACAATTTATAATAAAATGTTTCAGCATTACTTGTGTTAAAACCTGAAAAATATGAATATTTGTCGTAAACAGTTCTTGAGCTCCCTTTTGGAGGTGTTGCACAATGTTCCCATTGATTATAATTTAAAACATTTCTAGGTTGTGCAGATTTATGTAAAAAATGGTTACCATAGTGGTTATAGCAATACATACTATCATAATTTGTAGAACCTTGCAAATAATCATGTTTTGTAAATTTAGCAGACATTACTAAGTCAGACATCATGTTATTAATGCTTTCGAAGTCCCAATCATCAGCAAATGAGTTTGGTTTTGCAAAGTCACTCAAGGAGATCTTGATTTGGTGTGGGTATTTCAGGATCTCGACCGGACCATAAATTTCATAGTCAGTGTTGTCCCAGGCTACCCCACCAGGTATAGGATTGGCTGTGAAGTTGGCTGAAGAAAGTTCTCTTTTCTCGACGTGTGAAGATGTGTGTGGTTTGAGGACCAAGTTGATGTTCTGGCTTGCTGTGTCCATTTTAGCATATTTTCCCTCAATGAAGCGTCCCAAAGTTAATACCATGATGAGCCAAAGTATGAGGATAAATGTACCAAACCCCACCCAAAATTCAATCCATGGAGAAATCAGATATGTTTCTTTCAGTTGGTTCAAAAGTTCCTTAGCTTTGTCTTTAAAGGATTTTGATGATGGCTGTGTCTTTGATTCACTGAGGCCTTCAGAGGAATCATCGAAGTTGATGAAGTAGCCGGATGCAGTTCTGTCAATTGTTCCAATTGCTTCAGGATTTTTGTTTCTTGCATTTTCACTTGGTACTTCATTATAGATTGGTGTGTCTCTGCTAAATGTTTTTATTTGGGTTTTCAGAGGTCTGAGTTCTATTGCATCGTTGCATAGTCCTTGTTGTTCTTCTGTAGGCGTTTCGAATGTGATGAGCCTCTTTGTTAGGACCTCTGTACTGGTAGCAAACCTTGGTGTTCTGCTACCTATTGGGAGTCCACTTGGCCTACTGTTTGTTATCGGCCACATGTTGTGGTTTTACCAGGTCGATGGATACAACTCGGTTCTCCTTTTTACCAGCAAGTGGCGGTAGTACAACTGATCTTGTCCCGTTGACAGACAAGACAGGAACTGCTTTTCTGTAAGAAGGCCCAAATTCCTTCTTTACCGCGATCTTCTCCCTGACTAGATCCCCGACTTTTGGAATCCAGACAGGTCTTGCTGGGACAGGTGGTGATTCTTCAGTGGTTGTTGGCTGTTGTTTCAACTGTATGTTGCTCAGGTCTTTTCTTGTTTTGTTTAAGTCGTGCAAAATAGCCAAACGGTCTTTGACATCAAAGCTTTTTTCTTTAACCACTGAAGTCTGACTGTCGAGGTCAGAGATAATCATTCTAGTTCCAAATAATAATTCGTACGGACTGAATCCCTTCAGAGAATTTCTTGGCAAGTTATTTAGACTACGTTGGACACTTATTAGATGTTTGACCCACCCAGCTCCCGAACCTAATACCTTTGCCGTTATAGATTGCTTTATGTCACGGTTTTTTCTTTCAACAATTCCGTTCCCCTCAGGGTGAAATGGACAAGAGTACCGCAATTGCACGCCCATGCTGACCATGGCCTCCTTATAAGCCCGAGAGCTAAAAGCAGGACCATTGTCCGAATGCAGCATGCCAATTGCGTATGTGCCGATAAAGACTCGCAAATCTTTTATAACAGTTCTGGCGTCAGCCGTTCGCTGGGGCCACATCCATATAAATCTCGTGCATGAGTCCACTGCAACCAAGATATATTTATAATTACCATCCCTTTGTAAGGGACCGCAGTGGTCTAGATAAACACAGGCTAATGGTTTATCCGAGATTAGAAGGGGCGTCTGAGCTGGACGTCTCACCGTTGATACTTTCATTTTTTGACATATTTCACATGCTAGAACATAGTTCCTCGTTTGTCTTCTCATTTGTGGCCACCAGTATCTCTGTTTTAATAATGATACTGTGGCTGAGACGCCAGCATGAATAGAAGCAAGCCCTTCGTGTGCCGCTATTATTAGTCCTAACCTATGTTCCATGTTTGGAATTGCCCTATCCCCCACTCCAGGGATTCGAGCAAAAGGAACATTGTTTGCATCAGTTATGTATGAGTATTTTACTGGAAAGCCTTTAGGGAGTGGTTCTATCGAATCCTTTTCTGAAGCGCTGACAGCTTGTAATATTTCGCTGTCTATTTTTGTTTTTGACCGGGTGACGGCAGCTACGGAAGCCGTTTGCACAGCTGCCTTCGCGGCCTCATCAGCCAATGAATTCCCTGCAACGTGAACGCCATCACGTTGATGACTCAGCGTATGTATCACGTGAGTCTTTGGTAGTTCTTTTTGCAGAAGAACTACTTGTTCCCATAGCATTTTATGCTTGATTGTGCCACCTTTCGCATCCTTGAAACCGTTCTGAAGCCAGATCTGCAAGTATTCATTGTAAGACTGAACGCAATAATACGAATCACACACTATGAGTGTGGGGAATTCTCGATCGGTATTTTCAAGCGCCATCTTGAATGCTAGTAGTTCAGCTCGCTGAGCTGTACAATCTCCTAGGGATTGTGTTTTAGTGAGGGTTGGTTTAAATTTCCCTTCGTGCCAACGACCTTTAACAATCGCGCACGCAGCACTGTAAGCTTGTTTACCCCCTACTGCGGGTTGTGCTGATCCGTCTGTATATATTATACAGCCGTAGTGATCTAGAGGCAGAATTTCGGTTGGCGGAGGACATTCAAATTCATATTGGAGAAATTCTTGTGTTTTTAAGTAAGGATCAAATTCGTACACCACGTCTGTTGCAGCAAGAGAGTTAGCCCATTGTATCCATCTCGGATGGAGTGCTTTAGCATTTGGAATGCTTGCCTTTGTTACCGCCTCTAAGGCTGGTATTGGTGTCACGATTACTATTCGTTTACCTTGTGCCAGGGCTCGTTCTTTTGCTATAGCTGTCTGTGTTGCTGTAAGAATTTTTTCCGTTGGGCTAAATTTCATTTCAGCCTTAGTGTACAAGTGTGATTTGAATGCAATTGGTACCTTTTCTCCCTCATTAGAGGTCAGGTATGTGAATCCGCATCTCCCTGGGATGACTCGAATCACAAGATTGCGTGTGTTATCACGTGTTTCTAATTTTGTTTTAATTAGCATGTCTGTTTGTAAGGATCTCAAAATTTCTGTGTGTGTTTGAGTCCAATTGGATCTTTTAAAGTCTGGTTTAATTAGATCATAAAGGGGTTTGACCCTTTCTGCGTAATTTGCAATGTATGTTCTTCCGAAATTTAGGAAGCCTAGAATTGACTGTAGGTTTTTTAGTGTTTTAGGAGCTTGGATTACGGCACATTTCTCTAGGAAATTGTCTGCCAGGCTTTTACCTTCACTTGATAACTCATATCCTAAGAACAGGACTGTCAGATGGGCAATTCTGGACTTTTTAAAGTTGAATTTGTAACCCTCTGCTGCGAACCCAAGTATTATGGTGTTCACTCTTTTCAAGTGAGTATCCAAGTCATCATCTGTTAAGTAAATGTCATCGACATAAGATAATGCTTCATTATCATATAATTGTAGTAATTCTGTTACTCTCGCTGAGAATACCCCCGGGCTGTTCTTGTACCCCTGGGCTAACCAACAAAATTGCTTTTGAGTGCCATTTACTGAGAATGCAGTTAAATATCTGCTCTCTGGTGCTATGTTTTGACAAAAGAATCCATTGGAGATGTCCAAGGTTGTTTTGTATTTTTTGCGCACTATGTTATTCATTAGTGCAGCACTGTGTGAGTTTTGCACTGCAAAGGTTTTGCAACATGTGTTAAGGTGTCGGTAATCCAAAACTAGACGATATGAATTGTCTGGTTTGGAGACCGGAAACAAAGGATTGTTCATTTGTGAGGTGCAAGTTTCAATCACCCCCTGGTATTCTAGCTGATCTAGTATTTCATTTACCTGTTTTTTAGCTTCTTGCTTAATTGGGTACTGCCTTTGTGCAGTAGGTTGTGATTTTAACTGGATTTTGTGAGGAGGAGAATCCTCATCCCATCCTACATGATTTTTATATAAAGCAGGTGCTAAGGCCACTGCCCACTTTCTAGCAAGTGTGTATTTTTTATGAATCGGGATTTGATTCGAGAAGGCAGGCATAATTACTTCTTCGCCATGAGGGCACTCCCTGACAAACTCTGGTGGCCAGTCTTTTTCAGCTAGAAGGATGTCATAGCCCTTGGAGAGGTTATCCCAAAATAGTCCCCTTATTTTCCTAGTCTTATCTCCCTCTATACGTAATGTTATCTCGTATATCTTGTGGGGTTTGCTAACTCTGGTGTCTGCAGTTTCCACTTGAAGATATTCATTCGTGTCCACTGTCTCCAGATGATTCATAAGGACTTTGCGAGCTATGCTCACTTCTGCTGCGCTGTCTAGCATTGTCTGAGCCCACTCTCCGTTTTTCAGTTGTGTCCTCAGTATTCTCGGCATTGTTAACTACCTTGATACTGGCTACCTTCTTTTTTGGAAATTGTAATTTCTTTTTTTGTTGAGCAGGTTCCTTGTCTTTGGACTTGGCGTGCTCTTCTCTTTGTTCTGATCGTCCTCTTCTTTCCGATTTCTGCGAGGAAGTCTGAAAAGATTGAGAGGGACGTGTATCAATGTCTTGATATCTATCAGGTTTTTAAATATTATCCCTATTTCTAAGGTTATATCTTTTCCCAGAGGGGTCACTCTGGGATGACCTGAGTCTCTGGTTCGGAGATTTCTCCCTTCGCCTAGGAGACCTTCCTCGGGACTGGAATTTCTTTTCTTTTGGATTGGATTGTTTGTTTCCATCCCAGTTCTTTTTTGGTGAATTATTATTAAAAAATATTTTTTCTGGACTTTCAGTCAGTTGCGGTTTTACTGGTATTCCACCTAAACTATCTCTACCTAGTTCTTCATAAGATTTTTCTATGATTCTGGCAATTTCAGCTGGTTGGTCTGCTATATCTGTCTCTTTTAACCTCTGGCGGATCGCCACGTTTGCTGCTTCACCTTTTATATTGGCTAGTAATATAGCCGAGACCTGCTTGAAGTCTTTCAGTAATTTCATACCAAGAGTTAAAGCTGGTTCTGGACCGTATTCATCTTGAATTTGTTTTAGCACATCTGGTATTACCGAAATGGATGGAACACCGTGCGTTTTTGTGTAGATTGAAGCAAAGACTGTACCCCAAGTGTCACAGTCCTCTATGTGTGGTACGATTCCCATTGGGAGACATATAGTCAGAATCCTGTGTTTTTCTAGCGGGGTGGTGTCAGGAAACACCGCCTCTATTTGGGTGATTTTCTGTGCCAACCAGAATGGTATCTGTTCCCGTTTAGCCGGAACTTTACCTAGGCAGGATTGGATGTTCTGTGGTGTGATTTTATTTGTGTTCCCCTGGTGAGGGGTCAGCTGTGGAAGTTTAATCGCTGGCTGAATTGTTGAAGTCCGCATTACATACTGGACTAATTGTCTATGAATTTTTAGTAATTGTTTTAGCTGTATTAACAGCTCTCCAGTAGACATTCCTTCGATGTCTGGGTGTGGTGTGTATCCGGCTAAGACCGGCCACGTTGCTCCTGGTCTACCTAAAGGACCGAGCCTGGTGATGTGATTATTATGTATTAGGGCGCCATCAAATAAGAGCAAATGCTCTTGGAATTTGAGTGGTACTTCCACCTCCTCGAAAGGAGTGTAAATGTCGGGTGGAACCTCTATTTTGTAATAGTGGAAGTACTTTGTTACAGCATTTGCTGCTGGAAAATGTATCCATGTATAGTATACCTCTGTCTGCCGATATTCGTGTGCCTCAATTACGAATATGACTGTGCCACCTCTAGGTGTCAGTCCATTTTCTATAAGTTTTAAGGTTATAGATTTCCTTTTGCTGACCGGAATGAGTATTATATCCGCGTCTGCATCCTTTAGTGCAGTATCTGCTGCTGCTATTTCAGCTGCTAATCTAACTGCCTCTCTTTCTTCATCACTTTCTGACATTTTACTGTCAGGATGGTTATTTTGTTTGTTTGCAGATCAGGTTTCTTATGGAACAAAGATTAGATGCACAATATTTTGGAACAGTGTATCCTTCAACGTTGACTAAACCAAGAACCTTACATAGGAGTTCCCTCCTGCGAGGTTTTGAAGGATATTACCTTTCACCCACTCCAGACGTCTTTGGAGTATTTGGGAAAAGGGGTCTGAGTGAGAAAGCACGACTGAGTTACTCTAAATGTCTTACGTTAGTTTTATCGCCCTTTCCAAACGCGTTGGGCGCCATGTAGTGTAGTTCCTATCTTCCCAATAGGCTCTGCGCATTGGAATAATACCTACAGCAGTAAAGGCCTAGGCCAGACGTTAACTAGGTCTACTACGGTCGATACTAGACTTAAGTTTTTGGGTTTGCCAGCGTAGCTCAGAGTTCGCTAGAAACTTTCTCGAATGTTCAGGAAAGAATTAACTCCCCTGATTAGACAAGAAGGGATTTAGTTTCTGACAACCATAGAACATGACAACTTTGCTCTCCCCTAATCAAGAGTGTATCTCCAGAGTCGTGTGAGCACAAGGCAATTATTTTACTCAGTCAGTACGTGCATTCTTAGTCTCATCAGATTGTAGAGAAAAGGAAGAGACGGGCGTGTTCAATAAAAAGGTGTTATTTATTTATCAGTCTCTTTTCTCGTACAAGAGAAATGGATCGATATTATTGCAATACTTATAGTTAAGTAAAGTGCATACATTAAAAGCAATAGTATAAAAGAATACTGTAAAAACATTGATATGGTTTCTGAGCCATATGATGTTTAAAATGATTAAAATATATTTACATACACATATACATTTGACTAAACGTACTCAACTGGTGTTTCTAAATACGCCTACCCCGTGTACCTGACCTAAGTCTAATGCGTGGGCGGGAATAGAAAGTTACAGTTTAAGTTAAGTTTGTTTTTGCCAAGTGAATAACTAAAGAATTCTCTGTGAGGGGTTATTCAGTTCTGTACCTGGAAGTTAGGATGAATGAGGAATGGTATCTCTTTCTCTGGTCTCGATATTCCAGGCTGCCTGCGAGGGCTGCCCGAAAGCGCCGGTGCTGGGTCTCTCGGCAAGAGATAGCAGCGCGTCTCTCAGCGCGTCAGGAAGGCGGGGCTGCTGCCAGCGGGGTCTGCTCTGCTTCTGGGCTTCGGCAAGTATGGCTGCTCCGTCTCGTCACCACGCGTGTGTTTGCATAGGGCAAGATCGGCAATATTTATACCTTAAAGGTGCCGAGATTGATGTAAGGATGGACATAGATGCGTCAATAAAGATGTCATACGACTTGCTCGTTAGCACATTCTTTTACTGAAGTTCTCTGTGAAATCAAAACAATGGCCGCACGGATTTTCCAGGTTGTCATAGGTTTGATTTGTTATGAGAACGTCGTATGCCTTATCAGGGGCTGGAGGAATGTCGCTTGTCTAATTAGATCTCAAGCGTTATGACCTAATCAGATAACACGTTCCTGTGCCGTAGTGTGACTGCGTCAGATAACGGTATCTGCATCATGGGGGCTTTTCTTGCCTCATGGGCTGACTGTTAGTTAACTTGATAGTTAGTTTAACCAGAATAGGGTCAGGAATAGGGGGATCGATTCAGAACCTATAGGAATACATGACAACGGCAGCATCGCCCTCTGCGGACTCCCCCTAACTACAACAGCACCCCTAAGAGCTTCTCTAAACGCTGCAGCGAGACTCATCACTGGGTCAAAGAAACACTCCCATATTACCCCTGACTTGAAATCCCTGAACTGGCTGCCATTTGAAGCTAGAATACATCTGAAAATCGCCTGCATGACACACAAGGCGGTACATCTAAACGCACCTGGATACCTCGCTCAGAAACTGACAATCTCTGGAGGAGCTAGAAACACCAGAGGCACAAACAATCTTCTGCTGAAACCTCGAAGATTCCGGAAGGAAAAAACATATAAGCGCTCTTTCTCGGGAATGGCGCCTAGGATCTGGAATTCTCTCCCGACCGAAACCAGGCTTATCTCTTCCACCACACTCTTTAAAAAGGAAGTACAAGCTATCCTCATGGCTAAATACACCTGAACTACTATCTTGATCACTGTTAGTACTCTGTACCGATCTATACTACATGTTTGACCCTTTTGATTATTTGTATTAACTGTTTATTACTCACAGGTCTGGCTCTGTACCGCCTATTTGTACTACTTTGTACTCATGTTTGGGCTTAGTTGCCACCAATTTGTACTTATTGACCTATTGCTTTATCTGTTTAACCATGCTCCCTCATGTACTTCTCTTTGTAAAGCGCTCTGATATCTGCAAGGATCTTGTCCGCGCTATATAAAACTTTCAAATAAAATAAATAAATAAATAAAAAGAGCTCTTCAGCATCGTAAAGGAACTCTCCAACCCAGGCGCCAACGACATCCCGCCCTCACAAGAACTGTGCGACTCACGAGCCATCTTCTTCCACCGCAAGATCACTGACATTCGCGACCGTTCAACACCACGACCGCCCCGACTACGCCAGACTCCACCCCCCTATGAACACCACCAATCCCAACTGCCTGACCTCCTGGTCTAACGACAACAAAACACGCAAGGTCATGAACTCCATCCACTCAGGATCTCCGTCAGACCCATGCCCACATCACGTATTCAACAAAGCAGACACTGCCATCACACCCCAACTATGGAAGGGCATCAACATCTCCAGCGACATTCCCGGAAAGCTGTAAGCAAGCTGAAATCAACGCCCTCCTTAAGAAGCCCAAAGCGGACCCCAAGGACCTCAAGAACTTCCGGCCCATCTCCCTGCTCCAGTTCCTGGAAAAGGTCATTGAGAAAATAGTCAACATGCAACTGGCCCGCCACCTGGAAGACAACAGCATCTTGGACCCGTCCCAGTCTGGATTCAGACGAAACCACAGCACAGAAACAGCCTTCATCCCCGCCACAGACAACATCAGGCGCCAACTAGACAATGGCGAAATATCAGCCCTCATCCTCCTGGACCCGTCAGCCGCCTTTGACACTGTCTGCCATCGCACTCTAAAGACACGCCTTCTAGAAGCCGGAATCCAAGAGAAGGCTCTTGACTGGACCACGTCCTTCCTCTCCAGAAGAACCCAGAGCATCCGCCTCCCACCCTTCCATTCCGAAGCCACCAACATCCTCTGCGGCGTCCCCCAGGGATCATCCCTCAGCCCGACGCTGTTCAACGTCTACATGGCCCCCCTCGCACAAGTGGCCCGCCATCACGACCTCAACATCATCTCCCACGCCGACGACACCCATCTCATCCTCTCCCTCACCAAGAACCCACACACCGCCAAATCCATCCTCCAAGAGGGAATGAAGGCCGTCGCCGACTCGATGAGGAGCATCCGCCTGTAGCTGAACTCTGACAAGACTGAGGTCCTCATCCTCGGACCCACCCCCTCAGCCTGGGACGACTCCTGGTAGCCGAACACACTGGGAACAGCACCAACATCCACCGACCATGCACGCAATCTAGGATTCATCCTCGACTCCTCCCTCTCCATGTTGAAGCAGGTCAACGCCGTCTCCTCTTCCTGCTTCAACACCCTCTGCATGCTCCGCAGGATCTACAAGTGGATCCCCACCGATACAAGAAGAACGGTGACACAGGCCCGCGTCAGCAGGAGACTGGACTCCGGCAACGCACTCTACGCAGGAAACCCAGCCAAACACCTACGACGACTGCAACGCATCGAAAGCGCCTCTGCCCGACTGATCGTCAACGCCTCCTGCCGCAGCCACATCAACCCCCACCTGAGAGACCTACACTGGCTCCCCATCGATAAGAGGATCACCTTCAAGCTCCTCACCCACGCAAAGCACTCCACAACGCCGGACCAGCCTACCTGAACAGCAGACTCAGCTTCCACACCCCCACCCGCCAACTCCGCTCCACCAGCCTCGCCCTCGCAGCTGTCCCCCGCATCCAACAAACGACCTCCGACGGCAGATCCTTCTCCTACCTCGCCGCCAAGAACTGGAACACCCTCCCTACCCACCTACGGCAGACCCAAGACCTTCTCCCCTTCAGAAGGCTCCTCAAGACCTGGCTCTTCGAGCAGTAGCAGCATCCCCCTCCCCCCAGCGCCATGGCACCCTCCCGGGTAAGTAGCGCACTTTACAAGTTTGCTGATTGATTGATTGATTGATCAATCATCTCTTCTGTACTAAGAGCACCAACTACCCCCCTCTCCTCTGAACCAAGGGCAGCGAACAACCTCTCCTCTGTACCAAGGGCACCAACCATCCTCTCCTCCTCTGCAGTAATAACACCAACATCCTCTCCTCTGTAGTAAGAGCACCAGCCATCCTCTCCTCCAGAGCACCAACCATCCTCTCCTCCTCTGCAATAAGTACACCAACATCCTCACTTCTGTACAAAGAGAACCATCCATCCTTTTCTCTGTAGTAAGAGCACAATCCATCTTCTCCTCTGTACTAAGAGCACTGACTATACCTGGTAACAAGGGCACCAACCATACTCTTCTCTGCCCAAAGGGCACCAACCATCCTCTCCGCTGTACTAAGAACACCATCCATCCTCTACTATGTCCTTAGAGCACCGTGCACCCTGTCTTTCTACTAAGAACACCGACTTCTCGGTCTAAGAGGGCTTAGCTGGCCGTTTCAAGGTGCTGGTCTGCCTTTCACAGGGCAGGCAGCAACTCCAGCCTCTTTTTCAAACAGCCAGAGATCCCCCTGCAGGATGTGCAGTGACTGACTCCATCTGCCGGAAGGGGAGTGCCTGGGAGTTCCCTGGGAACCTATGCTCCCCACACAAGTGCCACCCTCAAAGTGGGGGGGAGGGCACATACTGTGCCTCCTGACGGACTCATCATTGCCTCTACGTCTACATCTGTAATATGGCACAGGCACAAAGACAAAGGGTCTCCTCATTTGTATAGGGCTACAGCTCATTGCAAATGGGGGCACCCTCCCTTAGGATTGCACCTGCACCCATTTAGCACTGGAGCACTGCATTTTACAGACCGGCTGTATGAGTATTTGTAACTCCTTCTATATTACCATATCACTCAGGGGTGTAACTGCTCACTGTGCCACATAATAATATGGCCCCAACTAGCCTCATCTTTGTACTAAGCTTCCCTGCCACCTTCTAATCTGTTGCTAGACATTCAGCATTAGTCACAGTGCTTAGAAACAGCTGGAGTGCAATATCAAGTGTTCTACAAAACACAAGTTATTTTAAGAACAGCAACTAACCTCTTTTCTCAACTATGAGTCCTTTCCTCTGCACAAATAACACCCACTATCCAGTCCACCAATTACCCTCTTCTTAAGCAAGAATTCGTACTCTCTTCCAATCTGAGCTCCCACCATACTCTCCTCTGCACCAGGACCCCCTCCATCCTGCAGTCTGGAGTGCACTCGCTCACCTTCCTCGTATCTCTATTGCAGTCTATGTGGTGACTGTGCACCTAGGCTTGTGGTGCGATCTTTGTTGTTTTGTGTGCCTAGGAGTAGTCTTTTATGTTACCAGATCTGTGTACACAGATGTGTGGTGTGGTCATTTCCACGTCTGTGTGTTCATGTCCGATAAATAAGACCCTATTTACTAGAGGTTTGTACTGGCACGCAAATGACAAAAAGTGGCACAAACAGCAGCAACGTTTATGGGCAACAGTTGTTTTTCCACTAAACATTATAGCCCTTGTTCTGTGTCTAAACCTCTTTACATTAATTCTCGGTTAATGTATGCAATGGGTGGGCCAGGATAAAAAAACACAAGTTTTGGCTAGATCTGCTAAAGGAAATGATTTGGATTTGCTCCAAATCCCTAGTGACATCAGTTGGAAGCAAGGGGTCAAGGGGTGTATCACCTGATGTGTGCGTTACACAAAATCACGATTCTTAGATGTCTGACACTTGTGTTGTTGTCTACACATAGGTATTTTTACTGGAGGGTGTAGCATGTGTACAAATCATAAACTGGACTCTGCTGACTTGCCTGTGCGCCATAGCACGTGGCAAAGCATCACACAGGAGAGCCAAATGTACTGCTGTTGTCACTGATGACGTCATCTGAGGGCGTCTTTTGCTGAATCTGCTGCTGTGCTATTTTTGGAGATGCAGTTTGTCACACAGTGTTCCATTCCATGAAGGACAGAACATGTGGGTTGCAGCGTTCTCTGGTATGTGCACACAGACGTGCATATCCACATTTGGCGGTGCAGGTCTGTGCACAAAGGTTTGATATCTGAATGTTTCCAAGGATCGGTAATATTAGCCCCGCCCGGGCACCAGAGTTTGATCTGTGATTCATGTGCCTGTAGTTCTGTGCACACAAGTGTGATTTCCTTTCTTAGTGATTGAAGATCTCTGCACAAGTGTGTGGTGTTATTTCTGGGTATTCCGAAGTGCACACACACAAGCTTTATATCAGGTGATATCAGATTTCAGGTGTTTGCGGATATATGTGCACGGGTTTGACAATTGACTCCTGTGCATTGTCCACCCAGGTATCAATCAATCGATCGATATTTGTAAAGCGCACTAATCACCACAGGGTATCCAGGAACTGGTTTGATCTCTGTTTCTGCTGTTTACAGATCTCTGCACCCAGGTGTGCACTGTCACCTTTTGGTGTTTCAAGATTCACGCTCCCAGGCCTGATGTCTGTTTTTGGTGTTTGCAGGTCTCTTCACCCAGGTGTGCACTGTCACCTTTTGGTGTTTCAAGATTCATGCACCCAGGCCTGATGTCTGTTTTTGGTGTTTGCAGGTCTCTTCACCCAGGTGTGCACTGTCACCTTTTGGTGTTTCAAGATTCACGCTCCCAGGCCTGATGTCTGATTTTGGTGTTTGCAGGTCTCTTCACCCAGGTGTGCACTGTCACCTTTTGGTGTTTCAAGATTCACGCTCCCAGGCCTGATGTCTGTTTTTGGTGTTTGCAGGTCTCTGCACCCAGGTGTGCACTGTCACCTTTTGGTGTTTCAAGATTCATGCACCCAGGCTTGATGTCTGTTTTTGGTGTTTGCAGGTCTCTTCACCCAGGTGTGCACTGTCACCTTTTGGTGTTTCAAGATTCACGCTCCCAGGCCTGATGTCTGTTTTTGGTGTTTGCAGGTCTCTTCACCCAGGTGTGCACTGTCACCTTTTGGTGTTTCAAGATTCACGCTCCCAGGCCTGATGTCTGTTTTTGGTGTTTGCAGGTCTCTGCACCCAGGTGTGCACTGTCACCTTTTGGTGTTTCAAGATTCACGCTCCCAGGCCTGATGTCTGTTTTTGGTGTTTGCAGGTCTGTGCACACAGGTACACGAAGCTGATCAACACAGACGAGCCGCGCAGGATGATTGGCAAGTGCTACATGCGTGGCAACGACCTGAAGTATAATGCAAATGACGACTGGCAGAATGACTACTACGAACTGTGCAACCCAAACACTTACTACGAGATGACGGGCATGTGCCAGCTGGGCATCAGTGGTGGATTCAGCAAGGACATGGTGTATTTTGGTGCTCCTGGCGCATTTCAGTGGCAAGGTATGTGGTAATGTGGAAGTTTGATTGTTCCTCACACCTTCTTTAAACATCCACAGATGCCCAGGCGACGTAATGCGGGCGAAGACAATGTTGGGCAATGTTGAGCCCAACAGATGCCTGGAACCTGCTGAAGAGTGAGAACGAAGAGAACAAGCACTGGAGCGGCAGGAAGCAGGTTAAGGGCAAATACACAGGGCAGGGCTACAGAAAGACCTTGCAAAGCAGGAACGGGTGAGTAAATGGGTAAGGAGCAGGAGGAAGCAGTGGGATATCAAGAATGCAGGGGAGATGGTAAGATAACAAGAATGGACGACAACAATTGATTAGCGAAGACGGGGGGGGGGGAGGCTGCATAGCTATTCCTTTAACTCAAAATCATCCCAAATTAATGGGTAAAGGATCTAGCAATTGGGTAGGGTTGGCTATCCTAATCACACTTGATGGGAAAACCCCACAGGAAAGAAAAATTTCTTTCTTGAGTCCCCCCACTCACCAGGGTTTCCCCATGTGACATGCTTCATTATTGGGGCCATCTCAGCCCTCTACGGGCTGAGGCGTGCTGCGACTTGCGAAAATACGTAGGAGCACTTAATGGAAGACTATGTGTAGTGCAGAAGTGTGATGGAGTGGGTTTAAGTTAATACAAATGCCGTCCTAGTGGGCAAGAAAAATGTATTGTTGCTCCTAGATTGGTATATCGAAAACGGGTAATACCAGGGATCCTGCCTATAATGGGCTTTTGATTCTGGATATATGTCAACTAGTTTTGAGCGTCCCCCAAACTCTTCCTCAGGACCACACTGGGACCTTTGTCTTCCCTTAGCCATTAAACCCCTATTGGCTCTCTCCCTTGAAGTCACACCTACCGGGTACTGTTGACACCTGTACTCCTTGACCTGTAGGTGAGTATCTAAGGAATCCCAGTGGGTTTACTAAATAGACACCTTGAAAAAACTGCTGCTATCATGTTTTAATCTATTTTATTTTAATTTTAGTTTTAATTTTGTTTCATTAATTGTAAATAAGATAGAGGTGACATGTGGTATATGTGAATGAAGTTGATACTTATCGGTCACTGCTCACAGAATGTCACAGCCACAGAGTCACTTCTCTTCACACAACCACAGTGTGCTCACGGTCAAGAATGGGAAACTGTTGTCCTTGTATTTTGGTAACTCTTCCTTTTGTCTCCTCTAGGCAAGAGCGGTTTTAACCAGGTAGTACAACAGTAACAATGATGTTTATAGGTTGACACTTTTAGAGGTCTTTCCTTGTGATAGATGTATAAATATATAAGGTCCTGAAGAATCGCAGCATAATTGCAGAAGCGAGAAACATGTTGACCTCACAGAACGCTTTGTAGTCCTAGATCGTGATACAGAACCTAACCTCTGGCGATCATAGGCTACCCACTGGTTTTACTTATAGCATGGGAACCACCAGAATAAATTGCTCTCCGGTATCCCTTGCTATATTTTAACACACCCACCTACACTATTCACTTCTTATCTGGCCCCTCACTTGCACTTCACCCACAGGCTGTTGGAAAAAAGATCTCCGATAAAGAGCCCCTCTTAGAGGTGAGCCCGTTGGACATTGCACCGCCTGTCCAACGAGGAGCAACGGCCGATGATGAAGCATGACACTTGCAAGAGTGTGTGAGGCCATTCATTCCAACTAATGGGATGCCCAGGGTTGTCCTCCACTGAGCACTACCCTCTTATCAACCTCTTTCCTTCCTTGACCGTATTACTCTTCTCTCAGGAACAACTGAGTCCCCTTTTTGTCAGGCATTGCTACTTGGGGCTCTGACTCAGGTTGGACCTTCCATTCTATTTTCCTGGAATGGTAAATTGAGCCTTAGGATCAACATTTGATCCAATCCTTTTACCCCTCCTTTGCTACATATCTTGCACGGCTAACCACCGTGGGTATATATTGTTTGGTGGGTAAGTGTTCCTCTATCCCCCTCCTCTTTCTGAGTCCCTGACCAATATATCACGGACCGGGTTGATATACCTTTGAGTATTATCCCCTTTTGACCTTTCTTTTTCATTTTCACCAGCAAACTCCGTACCATCCCAACATGGACGGACAAGGTCTTAGTTTTGGTGATGATGATGCAGCAGCTATTCATAGGCTTCCATCTATGCTAGGCATGGACCTAGAAATTGCAACAGGGAGCAACTCCACAGACTGGAAAGCACTCTCTGATATGAAAAGAGAGTGGGTCAGAATCACTCTACATGGAGCATTAATGGCCGAATACTTTAAGGCTAAAATAGCACCTAACGGCCTTATAGTCAAGAACTTCCCCAGAATTTTCTGGGAGGACGGCCAATTTAAAATAGAATGGTCTCTCATTTCTTGGAAATGTACACATGATTTACTGATTCTTCTGGTAAACACAGCCAAACGTTTGGCTGATGAGCTCCTGACTAAAATCCAGGCAGCAGAAAGCGCCCTTAAAAACTCTGGACAGAACACCGGTTTTAAGACTAAGTTGACAGAGCTCAATAAAGAAATCACAGAACATAAAGATTTCTTAATGAAACAAAAAGTGGCAAAATTACAAAAGGATATTGAACGATTCTCCAAAGAGAAAGTCTATCCTTATCTCAAAGACGACTTTGTCCCCACAGGGACAGGGTATCTCTCAGACTCAAGTGCCTCCTCTTCAAAGCGAGGTTCCAACAACGATGACAACTCTAGTGGAGATGAGTGGCAACCTAGACCCCGGAGAGGCAATAGAGGAGGGAGACGGGGACAACCCTTTTACCAACCCCCCCCCCCTACCAAGGCCCTCCAATGTGGCAATTCCCACAGTTTCAACACCCCATGACCCCGTTTGGACCTGCGTACCCCCCTCAGTTTGCCCCGCAAAATCTGAACCAGCAGCCTTTTTTAGACAGAGGTTGGGGCAGAGGGCGCGGGCGCAGGCGAGGAAACGCTCAGGACAAAAGGGTCCAGTGGGAGGACACACCAACCTCAGGGGTGGAAACGAGGAGCAGGACAGGGAGGAAGTGAGTCTCGTGGTGAACCTTTCATCACGCCAACTCACAATACCAGAAGAAAAAGTCCTCCAGAAAGGATTGGGATTTGTGCCCACCCCCAAAATAGACAATTTTGAACTGACCTGTGAGATTCAGAAATTCTTCCGGAAAGTCAGATTGAGAGCTTTCTTTGATGGTAAAGCCGTCGAGACACGCTCTGACTCGGGTCTTCATAATCCATCAACTTTTACACCTCATAGTGGGATGATACCCAACGAAATCCTAACATATGAGCAAGCTGTGCTCAAGGACATCGGGGCCCTGAGACCATGCAAGAAATACCAGAATCTGTCCAATACAGAGAAACAAATACTCAACTCTTTGGGCAATGATGAAACCATCACGATCAAACAGGCTGACAAGGGTGGTGCCACAGTCTTAATGGACACTAAAGATTATGAAGTAGAATGCCTAAGACAACTAGGGGATAGACGCTACTACACTCCTATCCCGACTGACCCCACCGCACGGCTGAAAACCACCATCACAGGACTGGTGGAATCTGCAGAATGCCAGGAATGGATTACCAAAAAAGAGGCGGAATTCCTTGTAAAAAAGGATCCAAGAGTACCATACTTTTACACCCTCCCCAAAATTCATAAGGGGACAACACCGGTACCTGGACGCCTGATTGTGTCAGGGATAGGTTCTATCTTGGAGCCTCTATCACAATTTTGTGACTACTTCCTGCAACCGCTAGTGAAGAGAATCCCGTCCTATGTTCAAGACACCAAAGATGTCTTATGCCTCCTTGACAATCTGCAGGAGGACATCCACATTGACTTCCTCATTACCCTTGATGTGGAGGCCCTCTACACCAATATCCCACAGAGGGCCACACTCGGGGTAATAGAGAGGACTCTCAATATGGAAGTATGGACATCAGCAACTCCACCTTGTTTCATCATGGAATGTGCCGAGCTTGCCCTGACTAAGAACTTCTTCGAATTCAAAGGACAGTATTACCAACAGACCCAGGGCACGTCCATGGGCAGTACCTTTGCCCCTTCGGTGGCATGCCTGTATATGGCAGATTTTGAGGAACAATACATTAATGGACCAATGAACCCCTACCATTCTAACATCATACTATGGAGGAGGTTCATTGATGACATCCTCATACTCTGGGCAGGGACAACACATCAGTACCTGGAGTTTTTCGCGTGGTTGAACGCCCTGAATAACTTCCTGACCTTCACAATCACTGCCTCAGACTCCAGGATAGCATTCCTGGACCTTACCATCAGATTGTAAAGGGGCAAGATCAATACAACGATGTATCGGAAGCCCACGGACAGGAATAGTTTATTACTCTTCACCAGCCACCATCCAAGAGCCTTGAGACTGAATCTTCCCTTTGGGCAATTTCTGCGGGTAAGGCGCAATTGCACCAACCTCACCGACTACAGGAATGAGTCTAGCATTCTTTCACGAAATTTGAAAGATAGAGGTTACCCCACCAGGGAGATTTACAAAGCACGAAAGCGGGCACAGAATAACAACAGAGAGGCACTCCTGGAGGATAACATCAGAACCTCACAAGAGGCCATGCCTTTGACTTGTGTTACAACCTTTACACCTATCTCTAATGACATTAAGAGAATTGTCAAGAAACATTGGCAAATTCTCAATACAGGAGAGCTGACTCTGGAGATCCCCAGGTTTGCCTTTAAAAGGTCCAGTAACATAAAAGATGTCTTGGTTCACACCAGACCAAAACAAAGTATAGTCCGCAGACAGAACACACTCTGGCAACTCCCTCCAGTTAAGGGACACTACCCGTGTGGTTCTTGCAGCGTCTGCCCCTTTACTAAGGTGACTAAGTCTATTAACTTGACAGAGACATTCACTTGGGAAATTCGCAATCATACCAATTGTAACTCCTCCAATTGTATCTACCTCATCAGGTGCCCTTGTGAATTACCATATGTGGGCATGACCACCAGATCGGTCAAGATTCGTATATCGGAACATCGCAGCAATATACGATGCAAAAAGACCAACACGAAGATGTGCCGTCACTTCCTGGAACACAACCACACTGCTGACTCCATCAGGTGGGTCATTCTTGAAACACCCAACAGCAGATCTAAACAGGACCTATTCCACAAAGAGCAGCGTTGGATACATAGGTTATCCTCAGATAAGCGGGGACTCAACGAAGATATCCCGTGGGGAAGTCTTTGATTGCATGGATGGACTGTGTCCCAGGCACGATACATACTAAGCCTTTGTATCTATCCCATGTCCTAATTGTCTGTACCAACATTTTGCTGGACACATACATGCCATGTCTTTCCAGCCTCTAGTAACTTCTATGCCCAACCTTTGCATAGTACACGTTGAGCTCCACGGGGCTTAAGAGGTTCGTGTTTCACCCTTCCATGATGGCGCCCACATTAGCGTCTTTCTACACAAGATACATGATGTGCCTTGCTAAATGTTGAATATATAAGAGTGCTGACCAACTCTGTTAATATTCACACTAGGTGACCCTCACCGCTAGAGTGTTATGATATCAACACCCTTCTTTAATGCCACCCCGTATTTCAAAGTGTGGACGCGATTGGATTGCCCTCTCCAAGATGGCGACCGCGCGAGCTCCACCCAACACGTGACATATCAGTCACTGGGGTGACGCCCCATACCAGTAACACAAACACCAGCACACTTAACGTCGAAGCCAAATCATTGCATAGCATACATCGAGCTCTACTGGGCCAATGATCTGAAGAGGTCCGTTTTTCACCCTTCTAAGATGGCGCCTATATCAGCGTCGTTGTACACAAGATACATGAAGTGCCTTGCTAAAATGTTAAATTTAGAGTGCTGACTAACCCTGCTGTTAATATTCATACTGTGTGACCCTCACCGCCAGAGTGTTAGGATATCAACACCCTACTTCAAGGCGACCTCGGATTTCAAAGTGTGGACGCGCTTGGATCGCCCCTTTCCAAGATGGCGACCACGCTAACACCACCAAACACGTGACATACCAGTCACGCTGGTGACGCCCCATACCAGCAACAAAAACACCAATGCACCGGGAACCCGGTACTATCCGGATCCCGGTAGCGATGGGTAGGCGTAAGAGCATTGACCAAGGCTCTGAGAAGTAAGTAAGCGGCGCGGTAGTCTCAGCAACCCCTGGGAGCGCAGCGAGTTGGGTGTACTGATCCCGACACCAGGATCTTTGTGGGCGCGCCGGGCGCTGCCGCAGGTAGGGTGGGCGCCTCTAAGCCGACTAACACGAGTGATTCTGATTACTCGATTGAACCAAGCTATATCAAGGATTGGGCAATACCGCAACTCTTACACGCGGTCAGCGGCACATACAAGCGGAACCTAGTGTGCTTACGCTGTACATTGAGCGTACTTACTTATATTGCTTAATCCGAACAAGAATATGGCCACAATTACACCGAGGCATATTTGAGCAATGATAATATGCATTCGCCTACATACCTGCATATCAGTGAAAGCAGGATGAGTGTATACGAATGGCCCCTACATTGTAGGGCTTGTACTAATAGTGTGAAACATTAAGCACCAAGAGAAATCAATTTCTATTACAGAAGAATTAAACACTTAGGCATTTGGGGGTCCATGACATGTTTGAAAATTCGTGCCTTTGTCTTCCCTTAGCCATTAAACCCCTATTGGCTCTCTCCCTTGAAGTCACACCTACCGGGTACTGTTGACACCTGTACTCCTT
Source organism: Lissotriton helveticus (assembly GCF_964261635.1). Taxonomy (NCBI): domain Eukaryota; kingdom Metazoa; phylum Chordata; class Amphibia; order Caudata; family Salamandridae; genus Lissotriton; species Lissotriton helveticus. The sequence continues at coordinate 1,836,736,059 of NC_136065.1, read as the reverse complement.
GACCTGTAGGTGAGTATCTAAGGAATCCCAGTGGGTTTACTAAATAGACACCTTGAAAAAACTGCTGCTATCATGTTTTAATCTATTTATTTTAATTTTAGTTTTAATTTTGTTTCATTAATTGTAAATAAGATAGAGGTGACATGTGGTATATGTGAATGAAGTTGATACTTATCGGTCACTGCTCACAGAATGTCACAGCCACAGAGTCACTTCTCTTCACACAACCACAGTGTGCTCACCGTCAAGAATGGGAAACTGTTGTCCTTGTATTTTGGTAACTCTTCCTTTTGTCTCCTCTAGGCAAGAGCGGTTTTAACCAGGTAGTACAACAGTAACAATGATGTTTATAGGTTGACACTTTTAGAGGTCTTTCCTTGTGATAGATGTATAAATATATAAGGTCCTGAAGAATCGCAGCATAATTGCAGAAGCGATAAACATGTTGACCTCACAGAACGCTTTGTAGTCCTAGATCGTGATACAGAACCTAACCTCTGGCGATCATAGGCTACCCACTGGTTTTACTTATAGCATGGGAACCACCAGAATAAATTGCTCTCCGGTATCCCTTGCTATATTTTAACACACCCACCTACACTATTCACTTCTTATCTGGCCCCTCACTTGCACTTCACCCACAGGCTGTTGGAAAAAAGATCTCCGATAAAGAGCCCCTCTTAGAGGTGAGCCCGTTGGACATTGCACCGCCTGTCCAACGAGGAGCAACGGCCGATGATGAAGCATGACACTTGCAAGAGTGTGTGAGGCCATTCATTCCAACTAATGGGATGCCCAGGGTTGTCCTCCACTGAGCACTACCCTCTTATCAACCTCTTTCCTTCCTTGACCGTATTACTCTTCTCTCAGGAACAACTGAGTCCCCTTTTTGTCAGGCATTGCTACTTGGGGCTCTGACTCAGGTTGGACCTTCCATTCTATTTTCCTGGAATGGTAAATTGAGCCTTAGGATCAACATTTGATCCAATCCTTTTACCCCTCCTTTGCTACACACACAGGGACCAACCCTGTGTTTGCCACTCCTAAATAAACCATAATGTGGTGCATTAAACAAGATAAAATAACAGTGAACAATGTTGCAAATAATAAACCATGCATTAATTACATACATCCGATCAAGGCTTGTCACGTAGTATCTGTTGTGGATAAAGAAGTTAAAAAGGCCACCTCTCTCTGATAGAGCTGAATGTGTGAACGCATTAATCAGGCGTTTTTGTATACAATGATGGAAGATGCATACATCGGATGAATGCATACCCACCGACTCCATCATGGTGTGTAGTGCTGTAGATCCAAATGCATCCACCCACTACCCTACTACCCGAAGCATGTGGCTCTGATCACAGATCTCTTTTCTTTCTTAATAAAGTTCCTTTTTGCAATACACCTGTGCACCACATTGTGTCACTCACACTCCATACTACTTTCACCGGCTGTGCGATAAACAATCTAAAACCTAGTCGGTGCTCATGTGCATTGCCAACTAAAAGAGAAGTCACCCTGTACTTTGTGTCTAGAAAGTTTTCTTCAAAGAAAAACTGCCTGCAAACGTCAGAGCCCAACACTAGATGCAGAAGTATGCAGAGCACGTGAATATACAGCACTACGTGCTATGAACAGATGCCTACAGGGTAGGTAACTTTTTTTTATATATATATTCCACTGCATTCCGGTCCACTTTACAGTAATTTACTCTACGCCACTCCATTTTAAGAAAGTCTCCCCCTCTCTATAAAAGTCTACAACACTTCATGGCACTCTGCAACTTTCTGCTTCCCTCTTTCCCCATACTATTCATTGTCCAACACTCTATTCCACTATATTGTACTTTGTTATACAACACATCTCACTGTACGGTACTGTACAACAATCCACTCTGTGCAGCTCAACTGTTTCACACAACTACTGTACTCTATGCAACTCCACTCTGCTATGCTGTCTGCCACTCTGACACTTTACTCCTGACTATACCCCTCCACTCCACTGTACAACAGTGTACTATACTTTATGCCACTGTACAACACTCTACTCCACTCTACGATACTCTGGTCCACTACACAACACTGTATGCAACTATTTGAATGTCAGTGCACCCCACTTTGCTCCACTCTACTCTGACACAAGACTCCAGTCTACTCACCTACTCCACTGTACGTCACTCCACGCCACTCAATGTTATTGTACTCTATAACACTGTTTTCCAATTCACTGTGCACTCTACAACACTGTACTGTACACCACTCCAGTCGGCAAAAATAAACTAGACTCTGTGCCACCCTACTCTACTGTAGTCAACATCACTTCCAATACTGTATGACACCCCACTACACTCTACTGTACAACACATTACTCCAATGTATGACACTTTGCTTGACTGTATGCTGTGCCACTCCACTGCACTCCATGCCACTATAGTCTGACACGCCACTCCACTCTACACTAACTTACTCCAGTGTACTCCACTCCACTAACCTCCTCTTATCCAACTCTTCGCCACTGTACTATTCTCTGCTCTACGTCGTTCTACTGTCTGACTCTCTAATCCATTTTACTCCACTCTACACTAACTTACTCCAGTGTACTCCACTATCCTCCTCTCTTATCCAACTCTTCGCTACTGTACTATTCTCTGCTCTACGTCGTTCTACTGTCTGACTCTCTAATCCATTGTATGAAACTCCGCTGAACAAAATAGTACTTACATTCTGTGCCACTTTGACACTCTACTCCACTCAATGCCCATCCACTGTACACTACTGTACTAAACTGTATGACACACACCGATACGCCACTTAATTCTCTCTATGATACGCCACTTCACTATAAGACACGACACTCCAGTCTACGGCACTCTCCTACACTATACTCTGACACTCCTCTTGACGACACTCCAATGTATGGCACTCCACACTGCGATTTGAAACACACTTTTTTATTTAAAAATAAAACCATTACCATACAATGAAAAAAATAAAGTTTAAGGGTAATTTATGATAATTTATAGTCATAAATACCTTATGTTTTATTTTTCTACAAACCCTACTTACCCTCTTCCATGCTCATGACGAGCTCGGCTCGTCTTGCAGTACACTGCTTGTGTGCTTATGACGAGCTGAGCTCGTCATGCACAATGGGGTTTAAGAGAGACCAGCACCCAGCAGAAATTGCTGTAGCATTCAAGGTGTTAAAGTATACAAACATTAAAACTTGTAAAGTAATAATTATAATTTCAATTTATAATTGACGCACCTCCTTGAAATCACTGTAAGTCGTGCACCTCCAAACACACTCTTGTCACCTTACTTGCCACGTGATTGCTTTTAAATAAAACAATCATTTGTTTTTTTTAAGTCCGCCTTAAAGGAAAATGGATAGCGTTTAAAAAAGAAAAATGAAAAGCTTTTTTACGCTGCCAGTGCCAAAGTGGAAGGGGTCCCTTAGGGACCTCTTTCCATTTGCGAATGGGTTAACACCTACTTGAAACAGGTGGTAAAATGCAAATGTTATGCGACCACATTTCAGTCTCAAAACATTCATACATACCACTGTGATTCAGTATTAGGTGCTAGCTTTCGGGACTACTATCAGAGGTTATATGAAGCTGACTATATGGTGCCCAGTGAGGATATAGAGAGGTATCTGAGGAGTGTCAGATTAGAGAAGCTAACGACAGGGGATAGGGGGATGTTGGAGACGGCATTTAATAAAACAGAAATGCAGAGGGCAATTTATGATTTACCATCCGGTAAAGCAGTAGGCCCAGACTCTCTACCCTTGGAATTTTATAAAACATTTTTAACTGAGATAGAAGAAGAACTATACGAGAGGGTGCGATACCTCCGGAGTCATGGGGAGAGGCAACTATAATAGTCTTTCTGAAAAAGGATAAACCCCCAACCAATCCTTGGTCTTATAGACCTATAAGTCTAATGAACAGCGATGTGAACATTTATTCAAAGATGCTGGCAAATAGGGTAGGAGCTGTAATCGGGAAAATCGTCTCTCCATGGCAGCACGGGTTTATCCCTGGGAGAGGAACTGCGGAACATGTTAGAAGAGTGCTCACGCTATTCGATGGCACTGCATCCTCACGAGACCCTATGGCGCTGATCCTTTTAGATGCTGAGAAGGCTTTTGATAGGGTCTCGTGGGGATTTCTCTGGGCTACGTTGGAGAAGCTGAATCTGGGGGAAGGCAGTGTGGGGGCTCTGAAGGCCTTATACCACAATCCAAGAATAAGGGTTAGAACTATGGGGGAGCTGAGTGGTATAATAGATATTGGACGAGAAACTAGGCAGGGGTGCCCCTGCTCCCCGCTACTTTTTGCTCTATATATAGATTTGTTCATTAGGAGGATAGAGCAGAACAGAAATATCCTACCTATAGTATTGAACAGGCATGAAACTAAAATTCTAGGTTATGCGGATCACCTGGCTATAACATCCAGCGATCCAGCGTTAGCACTAAGAGAAATAGAACAGGAAGCGGCTGTATTTGGAAGACTGTCTGGGTACAAGTTAAATACAAATAAGACCCAAGTGGTAATAAATCAGAAAATATCTTTAGTTGATCCAAGAGTAGTAGAGACAGCAGTATATTTGGGGGTCAGTATAACCTCAGACCTTTCTAAAGTGGTGTCGAAGAACTTAAGCCCCATCATAGATAAGGCTAAAATTAATTTTGACACGTTGGACAATCTGCACCTAACAACAATTGGTCGCTGTAATGTTATTAAACTGGTGTTTATGCCAAAGGTGTTATATTTATTCAGGACTATACCGTTTATCTTTAACAATAGCTGGTTCAGGGAGCTAGAGAAGGTGACAAATAGATTCATTTGGGCTAAGGGTAAAACACGCCGTAGTCAAAAAAAATTGTCACTCCCAAGAGAGAGGAGGGCTGGCGGTACCAGATTTTAAAGCATACTATTGGGCAACGGTCTTACAATACATTAGAGGTATGTTGGGGGGAAGTGTTACAGATATATGGAGAGGCAGAGAAGGTGCCCCAGATGTATATGAACTCCTAGTGAAAAATTCCAGCCAATGGCTACTTACATATGAGGAGAGGAGCTATCACAAAAAAGTAAGGTTCAAGACTCTGGGGAGAATGAATTACTATACCCCTGTGTATGGGAATCCATCACTGCCGGGGGTATTTCATGACCCTGTTATGAGGAGCTGGGATGGATTAGTGGTTAAGACTATTGGGGATCTTATAGGGGCAGCCGGTTTGATTTCTTTTAAGCAGGCACAACGCTTATATAATTTAGGGCGCAGAGACTTTTTTAAGTATCTACAAGTGAGGTCAGTTTTGTTAAAAAAACGGGGGGACATGAATTTTCAAAGAGATGAGATGTTGGAATGTGTAAGGAATGAAGGGGGATCCATCTCGCAATTATACGGGGAATTGTGTAAATATAAAGAGGATGATTGTGACAGAATATATGAGAAGTGGAGAGGCAAATTAGGTTTAACAGGAAATGAGGCAGAGAAGTCATTAAAAATGTCAAATTCGGGGCTAAAAGTGGCAAACTTACAATCTCAACAATATAAGACTATGTTTGAACTCTACTACACTCCTCATAGAATAGCGCAGTGGGGGGGGAACAAGTGGGGGTGTTTGTCCAAGATGCCAATCCACTCATGCAGATACAATTCATATGTTTGCATCATGCCCCTCTCTAGAAGAGTATAAAAAAATCTTTGGAATTTTTTTTTTCTGATTCTTTGGGGATTCATATAATTTTGACTGATGAAGTTATGATTTTGGGTGTCGTAAGGGAGGGTGTAGAAGTTTTTCACCATGAGTTTTTGTATTTAGCTATGACCCTCAGTAGATTATGCATAGCCACACTTTGGAAAGATCCCGACCCCCCAACGCTACAGCAATGGATCTCTCGGGTACTTGCCATATATACTTTAGAAATGGCCCTATATGAAAAAAGGGGGAGGGTAAAAAAAGAAGCAGGACGGAGGATATGGGCCCCAATAATAGAATGGAAACGAAGGTTGGGTGACATATAAGATGAGATGGGGGAAAGTTCAATCAAATTAAGATTGTATGATATTTCTTAATGCTGATTTCCTTATTGTTTTGGGGATGACATTTTTCCATTCTAATGATTTACTCTTTTCCAGTTTACAGCTCTTTGTGTTTTTGAAAAAAATTTCTATTTGGTTTGAACCTGATGATAATGCTTTTTTGAATTGTAAGTTATTTGTGTTTCTCTTGCAATGTCTTATGAACGTGTAACTTTGATGGTGATGAAAAAAGAAAAAAAAAAAAGGAAAGGACGCCCTTAACAAGCCCCTTCCAAATTCCGAATCATATGTACTCGCAAATTGGAATTCATACATACCAAAATGTATTTTGCCGGTCGCAAACGGCCCGATTCGATGAATCAGGCCATTTGCTACCCACAAAATGCATGATACCTATGGCCCTACATTAACTATAACTCATGCATTTTCCATGCACTGTTTATACCCTTGTATACTACATCACTTATAGCACGTGAAATCATAGCATTCATAACAACACTTATAACTTCTCAAATGGCATTATTTGTCAAAACACAGTGCATGGTAGAGTTACGTGTTATAGTTAGTGTTGTCTAATTAGCGAGCTGAAAAGAGTGTGAAATGAGGTCCGCTACTTAGGATAATTTGAAGGGGGTAGATAAATTGTAAATGAAAGTTATAACTATAACTTTAGAATTATTTTAATTTCTGTAGTTTAGACTTGGTTTGTATTGGGAAAATAAGTTGTCCTATCTATAACTAACCTTTAACCTTTGTTTTTTTCCCCATTGTATATACACACGCACGTTGGTAGACCATTTTTTTTTCTTACGTGCCATTAGAAAAGTGATACACTAATCATTGTGGGCGGCGTGTGTTGTGCTGTTCTTTTTATGCATTGCATACTAAAACTGGTAAATTTCAGAACTTTTTGGGTTTTATGTTCGCTGAACAATAACTAACCTTTTAATAGTACTTTTTCAGTGAATTTCTACGGTTTTTATGATATACTGCATTCATCTGCCATTTTCCCATTTCACGGGTGCATGACTTTCAGTAGGGGTGAGGCATAAGCACCCAACTCCCACAGTCGGAAAACCCCTTTTGAGCATGAGTTTTGGTCAAGGATTTTGCTGCAGGGGCCTAACCTTTGGTTGACCGTGCACCCTACCCTCGATAAATAGAAGGCCAGGTAATTATATTTGGCCCTGCCATTTAATCCCTCCCCCTTTGTCTTTTCTGAATTACATCTGATATCTACTTCAGGCTTAATTTTCTGTCTGACAAATGACATGCACTACATCAGTAAAGTATCAAATTTATTAGCGAATAATCTTATGGCCCCCAGTTATTTCTGCTAACCCCACCACCTCAAGCAGACATATCAACAGAAAGGTGAGGTTGCTAAACGCCTACCAAATTCTGCGCGGATTTATCAAACAGTGCCAAATGTATTAGAAAATGAACTTTTTTTGAGCACTCTAGTTTTTTAATTACCCCCACCCGATGGATGAACTGAAACATGCCAAAAGTAAGCTATACATGCAAAAGTTATAAGTAAGTGAAAAATGTTTGAACCCCTCCCCTTTACTGAATTTGCACACATTAAAAATACCAGCACTGAGGAAATTTGCTAACTGCCTACCACATTTCGTGGAGATTCCTTAAATAGCGCCAAATTTATTGGGCAATTCATTTTTTTTATGCCTCCTTGAACAATTAATCACACAAAAGGTGATGGGAGGAATGCTTGCAAATAGTCTAACAACTGGCAATCACTCAAAGTAGCATTCCAACTTATTGTTTTTCGTTCCCTGTGCCACTGTAGACAAAGGCCTGCCATATGCAGATCAGCTCTGACTTTGCTCATCCTGGGAACTATCCATCCCAAGCTCCCAGACGAGGCCCCCTCCAGAAGGGAGCATAAGCAAATGGCCTCTGAGTGAGTTATAGCTTGGATCCCATTCCACAGAACATTTTCAGGTTCCGTGTTTGTAGGCGATTTTTAACATGTTTCATAAAGTTTAGTATAGTGGAGGGATTCTTTAGATTTGGAGTGGGTAGAGGACTTCTTGACTGTTTACATGGGTAAAGGAATTCTTCAGGTTTTGTACAAGTGACGGATTTCTTTAGGTTGTGTATGGGTGGAGGACTTCAGGTTTTGTGTAGGTGGAGGACTTCTTGAGGCTTGGTATTGGTGGAGGACCTCTTCAGGTGTTGTGTCAGTGGTGGCCTTCCTTTTGTTTTGGTGTATCTGAAAGGCATCCTCCTGTTCCTAAGGTTAATTATCTATGAAGAGTTGTCAGAAAGCAACCTACATGATTGTTCTTTTCCATTCAGTGTTTTATCTTGTTAGCTGTCTGTTTTTAGGTCGCGCCTGGGCAGCTGTATTCGAGTATGCACTTGAATCCCCACCCACTCTCTACCCATATTTCTCATTGACTTGTGTCATTGTCCTTCATAAATGCTGGCTTCTGTTTCGTTAATAGGCTTGTTAGTCCCTCCTTAGAACCGCTTTGTCTTCATTTGTAACCTTTCATGAGGACTGGCCCTTTTACTTCTGTTGTTGCACGGTACATCTTTTTTAGTCTGTAAACACTATTTTCTTTGAGTTTCTCCTACTGCAGGCACAACATGCTTTCTTGCAACATTCAGCACGCCACACGTGCTTTCACTTTCCAAACAGCCCGGGAAAATGGAAACTGCTTCTTTGAAATGAAATAGGTCTCGCAATTACAATAGTTTGAGCTATTGGCAAAGTAATTGACAATGCCTTTTATTTGTGTTAAGTATCAAAACAGATAAATAAAATGCATTGTCATTTACAATGCCAGTAGCTTAAACTCTCGCAAATGCAAGACCAATTGCATTGTAAATGCTTGTTCACAATAACTCCAGGTTTCCACCACTGCTCTTTCGCCTCATCGCTGATATCTTATTACTGCACACACGCTTTAGATAATTGTCTGCAATTTTAGAGCATTGTGGTAAAACGTATAGACTGTGCTGCAGAAGGAAAAAGCAAATGAGGAAATACTACAGAGATGCACTATTCATTGCCAATGGTGGCCAATTCCCTGTTTTGCAGCATGGAGTGTTAACATGTATGTCGAAACGAGGGTTTACAATAACTCAAAGTTTGATGTTTATGTTTATTTTATTTTTTTACATTACTTCAGCATTATAAATGAGGCAATTTGTCTTCTCTCTGCTTACCTGTCACTCTTCAGGTTCAGTGAATGTTTCACGCTTTCTGTTTCAGGGACTAGTTACGTTGTCCAGAGAGCAGAAACAAGCGAAGTGGGGAAAGAAGTTGTTTCTTATCCATCAAAGGAACTGGCATACTACTACGCAGGTAAAGTCTGATGATCTGCTACCAGTCCAGTAACTACCCAGAAATCTCTGCTTCCACTACTCAGGCGCACGTACCCTTGATACAGTAACCACTGCCTCTGCGTCTCAAGCGCACTTCACACTGACACTGTAACATGCTTCCTCAACACACGCACACTCACCACTGGCACCGGTACAGCTTCCACTCCTCATTCACACTCAATAACGACAGAATAACCACTGCTTCTAACCAAGCACACTTATTACTGACATTCAGCATGCCTTATCTACATAAGCACACTCGCTGCTGGCACACATAGGTGCAGCTTGCACTCCGCAGTCACGCTGACATAGTGATCGCACACTCACTAGTGATACTGGTGAAGCAATCATGCTTCATAAGCACACTCACCACTGGCACCGGTACAGCTTCCACTCCTCATTCACACTCACCATCGACAGAATAACCACTGCTTCTAACCAAGCGCACTTATCACTGACATTCAGCATGCTTCGTCTGCGTAAGCACACTCGCCGCTGGCACACATAGGTGCAGCTTGCACTCCACAGTCACACTGACTTAGTGATCGCACACTCACTAGTGATACTGGTGGAGCAATCATTTAACCTAAGCACACGCACACTCACCACTGGCACCGGTACAGCTTCCACTCCTCATTCACACTCACCATCGACAGAATAACCACTGCTTCTAACCAAGCACACTTATCACTGACATTCAGCATGCTTCGTCTGCGTAAGCACACTCACCACTGACACACAGAGGTCCAGCTTGCACTTCACAGTCACACTGACATAGTGATCGCACACTCACTAGTGATACTGGTGGAGCAATCATGCTTCCTAAGCACACGCACACTCACCACTGGCACCGGTACAGCTTCCACTCCTCATTCACACTCACCATCGACAGAATAAGCGCCGCTTCTAACCAAGCACACTTATCACTGACATTCAGCATGCTTCGTCTGCGTAAGCACACTCACCACTGACACACAGAGGTCCAGCTTGCACTTCACAGTCACACTGACATAGTGATCGCACACTCACTAGTGATACTGGTGGAGCAATCATGCTTCCTAAGCACACGCACACTCACCACTGGCACCGGTACAGCTTCCACTCCTCATTCACACTCACCATCGACAGAATAAGCGCCGCTTCTAACCAAGCACACTTATCACTGACATTCAGCATGCTTCGTCTGCGTAAGCACACTCACCACTGACACACAGAGGTCCAGCTTGCACTTCACAGTCACACTGACATAGTGATCGCACACTCACTAGTGATACTGGTGGAGCAATCATGCTTCCTAAGCACACGCACACTCACCACTGGCACCGGTACAGCTTCCACTCCTCATTCACACTCACCATAGACAGAATAACCACTGCTTCTAACCAAGCACACTTATCACTGACATTCAGCATGCTTCGTCTGCATAAGCACACTCACCACTGGCACACAGAGGTGCAGCTTGCACTTCGCAAGCACACTGACATAGTGATCGCACACTCACTAGTGACACTGACACAGTGATCATGCTTCCTCAACACACGGACACTCACCACTGATATAGTTTCCACTCCTCAAGTACACTCACCACTGCTTTCAAGAAGAGATATTTATCACTCACATAGTGATCGTGCTTCCACAAGCACATTCACCAGTGATAATGAGAACTGACCCAATGGTCTTGCTTTCACACCATCAGCACTCGTCACTGACACAGTGATCGAGCTTCACAACACCAGCACACTCAAAACTGACAGAGCTTCCACACCTTAAGCTCACTCACCACTGACCTGGTGAGCATTCTTCCACTGCAAGACCACACTCACCCCTGGCACCGGTGAATATTGCTTCCAGCTCTCACCTGCCCTATTCTTGAAGAGCCCGTTTAATGTCTTTGAATTGACAGATCAGCCTCTTCTGCTTTACAAGGCAATCCCTTTATCACAGGTATAAATTGTTCTGAATACAATCAGAAGATTGCATGTGATGTCTGTCCAATATACTCTATTTATATTTATTGCTAATCTGCAGCACTTATGTTAGCATCTTTATATTAAGTTAACATGGCATGTGGTTGCTGATGTATTGCAAATGCTGAAGTGCTCAATACACTTGATTTAGCGCAGACCTAGGTGTTTACTGCCTTCAGTTTGAAAACGTGTTCTCCACCGGGGAAGCCAGGTGCTGATTTCCGTTCACATATATTCTATGGCAGGGGTCTTCAAACTGGGGGGGCGGGCCCTCCTAGCGGGCCCTCAAGTGATCGAGGGGGTGGGGAGGGGGCAGGCTCTGACCAAAATACTTATTTTGCTGATAACAGAGCTTTGTTTTCAGTGGGAAAAACGAGTGTCAGTAAGCCGCTCTGTAAATGGTCATCACTAACCTCTTTTGTCAATTATATCCTGGGTGGGGGAAGGTGTGAAAATGTATGGGACTTAGGGACTCCAAATCCCTCACCCCCATTTCTAATAATCACACTGTAGATACTTTTACTTGTTAGTAAGTGCTGCCTAAACAGAATAGTATTTTTGGCAACATGCATTTGATTGTTTTTAAAAAGGTAGCAGAACTTGACTGCAATGTTTAAATAAGTCTAGACTTATTGAAACTTTGCCAATTTAATAGAATAAATGTGGAAAATATTGAGAGGGGCCTGATTTTATTTTGTCACAGGTTTGGGGGGGTCGCAGCATTGATCTGTGGTGAGGGCATTTGAACTTTCATCCTACCATTTCAGTGGTCCCAAAACACTTTTGGTATCTGGGCACCCTATACATTTCTGGGATTTTTGTTGACCCTAGTCCGATTTGCCAGTTAAATCTGTGCTTGGTTGTGTTTCATACTGTTTGAGTGTCAAGGTACATTAGATAGTAGTGGCAAAGGTGGCATCAGGTAGTGTATTTTCTAGTTATTGTTTGTATTGGAGAGGATCTGAGATTCGAGGCACACATAAAAAAACTTACTGCTGTGTGCTTCGGGTCTCTAAAAGCCATGAGAAAGTTCTTCCCGTATCTGCCATCATCAGCTAGAGAGTCGGTTGCTAGAGCTTTAATTTTATCTAGGCTCGACTATGCCAACTCTCTTTTTAGCGGCACTCCAACTTTTTTAGTTGCCCGACTACAGATTATCCAAAATGCGACAGCACGGCTGCTGTATAACATTCCCAGCAGAGAAAGCGTGCGAGCACACCTCAAGGAACTTCATTGGCTGCCGATTGCTCAAAGGATAACTTTTAAAATTCTATCTTTAGCATTTAAGGCAGTCCATGACATGGGACCATCCTATTTAAGAAAAAGATTCAGCCGCTATGTCCCCACACGGCCGCTGCGTTCTGCCGGCTGTAACCTCCTGAGTGTGCCCCGCTTCCAGCGAGTACGACTAGGAGGCTACTCGCTTGCTGTTGTCGCAGCCAGGACTTGGAATGCCCTCCCTCTCTCCTTGAGATCGACTGAAAATTTTGTTTCATTTAAGAAAGCACTAAAAACTCATCTTTTTATAACAGCCTATTAGTGTCATGTTTCTTTTAGTTGGCCACTTGCTTGTTTTTCCTTTTTCGCGCCAGGATACTCTGGAGTAATGGAGCGCGTTATAAAACAGCAAATAATAATAATATTGTAGTTGGTAATCCAGATCCTGCTGTGGATCTGTGTACAGTGCTGTATGAGGGGGGTGTGCCGATAGAATTTGCCTTTTGTGTTAATATTCAGGGTGTTACTGCAGTGTGTTTCTCAGCTTCAGGTGTGTGTGAAACCCAAGACATCTTTGCTCATTGTGTGATTTTGATGCTATTTGATGTGTATGTAGTAGCTTTAAGTTGGCTTCTCCACAATGGCTACTATGTGTGTCATTGAGGTGGTGAAAGCTCAGCTAACGAGATAGTTTGGGGTCATGCTGTCCTGCTAGACAACCTTTGCCCAGCGTCAGATGCAATCCACGCGAAGGGGCAGTGTGGGCAGCATCTAAGGTGTACTGTTTGTAAAGTGTGAGTATAACTTAATCTTGATGTGCTCTGGAAATGGTAAATAATTTGTCAACTTGATGTCTTAAAGCCATCATATGTGAATGAATGTACTAGGGGTGATTTCTAATATGTAACATAGTTGGAGCACTAAGAGTGCATATGGTTTAATCAAGTGTGCTGTTAAAGTGATAATCATTCAGCAAATATATGGCTTCCATCAGTGCTCACGGTCAGACTGGGACAGAAAATGGGCCCAGGCACATAATAAAAGTGGTCCCCTTTCGTGAATTAGAAAGCTAAAAAAAGTGGCCTAGGTTTGCAAATTGGGCAGTTTTGTACTTGTGAAAACACGCTGTACAAGTCTTTTGCAATGAATTGAAGACTGCATGGATGTGAGCTTGCTACAGGCAATGTTTACTTTAATATAAGGGAACTCAACAGCTAAAACCGTATTGGCAGACCATAAAACCAGCCCACAAGCAGCAAAAAAACAGCCCTCACACCGACCTGTCGGGCACTGACTGATTACCCTATAGTGCAGTTCGGTCCTGGCTGGCTGTGTGCCTGATGGTGCCAGGAGTTGTCCACTATGTACTGTTGGACTATGTTGTATTAAAGTTTTATCTAAATATGCAATTGAGATTGCAGACACTTGCCACGTACATGCTTTGGGGCTATATTGTTTGCCTGATGATGCAAGTGGTTGCGTTCAGTGAGTGCTGTTGGTTGTTTTGCTCACTGGCGCCTTTTCTATATAGTGGTATCCTGCAGATAGAATTTTTGGTGTTTGGTTTTAACCGATTACTGCTGTACAGATGATCCGACTTATAAGTTGAAAACAAAACCCTCCAACGATTTTTTAGTAGATGGCGGCAGAGCATAACCAACAATGCAGTTGTAGCGCGTCTCTAAAAAAACACGCCAGCACTGAGATCCTAGCCAAACTCCCAGTGAGAAGACCACTATGGCATGAGATGAGTCACCTGGCTGCTAAGTGGACAAAACACCTGGGGAAGTGAGCAAAGGTCGTCGGGCTCCTGACTGTGCAGAATCAATGCCAACCCAGAGGCCATGATCCCTCAACTGAATCACTTCCGGGGCGGAGCAGCAGCCTCGATCTGTTCAACAGGGCTGGACACCAGTGCATCACCAGAGCGCATGCTGACCTTAGACAGTAGCCTGCATTCACTGTAAGACCCTCCTAATAAATCTGTGATGTCCTCTTTAAAGGCTGTTGTGAACTTTATGTGAACTTATTCCCAGGTTATGGTACACTAACGCGTGTTGCCTTCTTTAGGCTACGCTGTTCAGATGAGCACGGCTGTCCTGAATAAGGACAATAGTACGCTGATTGCTGGAGCCCCGCGTTGGGAACACAAGGGTGCTGTGATGCTGATGAGTGTCGGCAGGAAGGATTTGTACAGTAACCTGGTACTGCTCAATGAGCAAGTTGGCTCCTACTTTGGAAGTGCCCTTGCCCTGGCAGATCTGAATAATGACGGGTGAGTTCCTTTGTTCAACCGTTTGTTTATAAAATGAAGTAACAAGTACTCCATGTAAATCTTATATTGGCATGGTCCTGTCTCATTGGATCTCAAAAAGAGAGGGGCTCCTTCACACCAAAAAGGTAGAGTACCCAATGGATGAAGGTCCGAGAAAATATCATTTTTGGCTAAATCAAACACCTCGGTGTTTGATTTAGCCAAAGAGGATATTTTCTCTGACCTGTCTCATTGGAGACAACAAAGAGTTGTAAACGTGTTCATTACTATGTCTTTTGGTTTTATAGTTGAAGAGTAGAGAACAGGAATTGGGCGTGAGCCCTGCCGACATGGTTGTGTTCCTGAACCAAGCATGGTGACATATTGACCTCTAGTAGAATATGGCGTGACATCTAGTTAAAGAGTAGAATATGGTCTTACGTTAAGCTGGGCTTTGTGTGGTGTTTAAAGATGTTTTGCTTCCCTGAGAGGACTTTGTAGTGGAAGAAACCTTTTGGGGAATAGAGGGAGCAGCACAGGCCATTGACACTAGATTTGTGTGAAAAAGGCTACTTTTATTGAAACAGGTGAACATCACAAATATAAACCCCGGGCCTTTCACCTTACAAAACTATAACCTCACTATACAAATATGTTGGCTATGCTAAACTACACCTCACCCCTGAAAGTCGCCCCCCCCCAACAAACCCTCACCCACAAGTCTTTCCTCCTGTGCTGATCTTCAATAATTGAGACCTTAAACCGCCCATACATTTTTCCTGCAGCTATTAACCTCGAACTAAGCCAACTTCCTAATAAACCTTAAACTTCCAGCCTCGTCCAGGCTTGAGCTTGTCTACCTGTTCCCTTTCTGCCTGGATTGCCGCTATCAACAACAATAAACTTGCCTAACCCATGCCAACTTCTTGGCCAACGGCTCCTGCACCTGCTTCAAAGTGACAACCATACATGCCTTTTATAACCCTTGTACACATGTTTCAACCAGAGCCAACCCCAATGAGCCAATACATGAATAACAGGACTCCTGAACATCTTAATTAAGTAGTTGGCAGGTGGGAAAACGCTCTACAAACTGCTAGTAGCCACAATGTCACCACTATAAAATGGTGGATGGTAGCTGTAAATGGCCCCATATAAACTCCTGGGCTACATTATAACCCAGATCCAGACCAACTCCAGCAGCAGTTGCTGGATTGCTCCATTCCCCAAACTATCCTGGGGGCAGAACTCCCTGTGGTCGGCTGCCCACCAAGACCCTGTTCTCAGGGAATTGAAAATCTGTGCAAGATCTTTGTTTACGTACTTCATAAAGGTTTATTTTGGGGGTGTCTCACCCTTCATATGATGTCTACACATTGTAATCTCTTTTTATGGTAGATTGTATTATAGGGCATCTGCCCCTGTCTGTGATATTTGTCTTCTGGTAGGTGGCAGGACCTGCTGGTCGGAGCTCCCTTTTACTTTGATCGGAAGGAAGAGATTGGCGGAGCTGTCTATGTGTACATCAATGAAGCTGGAAGTTTCCAGAACCAGGCCGAACCATTCGTGGTTGGTCCAAGTGGCTCAGGCTTCGGGTTTGCTGTGGCAAATATTGGTGACATTAACCAAGATGGGTTTCCAGGTAATGTGAAATGTGACATTACATCTAGAAGTGTAAAGGGTGGTAAATACATGGATGTGGGGAGCAGGTACTGTCTGATGACTAACGCCTGTGAAGAGGATGGGCTTTGACTTATGTCCTGCCTTCCCTGTCTTTTGTCCCAAAAATGTATTGCTCCTCTCTACCTCTACCTCCTACTCTACCAATCTCCCACCCTTTTCCTCCGTATCACCTCCTACTGGTTCTGTCCTTGTAACTATCCCCGTTCTCTTTGTCATACCCTCCCCATTCTCTTTAATACCTGCTAAACATTCAAACGTACCCAATTTAGGAGGGAGATTCCTGATATTATAGCTAAAATGTTGATTTCATTTCTAACATGTTTCCATTTGCTCTCCCAAAATATGCCACATTCTTCAGTAAATGAAGGGCTATCTAACTTCGTGCTTCAAAATAAATTGTTCCTACATGTTGACACGTATGACCGTCCATCTTTCATCCCTCTTACGTTTTTGCACTCTGTGGTCTTCTTTCTTTTTCTACTTGGCTTTGCTCATGCTCACTTTGTCTTCGTCCTAGTGCCTCACTGTCTTTCTTCTACTTTCCTTCTCCAATTCCATTAAATCTCTCTGTTTCCTCATAAAATCTACCACCACATTTATTCTTCTTGCTCTCTTCACCCCTCTGCAAACTTTCCCCACTCTTTTTCCTACTTGCTTTACCTCTTTCTCTTTCGGTTTTTTATGAAAAGGTGTTCGAGTACTTCTTGGCATGACAGTGTGAATGCTATGCAGCATGATACTACAATAAGATTGCCATAGAGCACACTAGAATGAACACATTTAGAAGGAACGTCTGAGATCTACTTTCGTCATAAGGGCTGCAGATCTAATTTGTCTACTATACAACACACTCTGGCTAGATTCACACAGAAATTCGAACCCCATGACTCGTAGTGAGAACGTGAATTCATATACATACAAGTTTTAATGATTGCGTATATGGTATAAATGAATTGGCATTTTATAGAGCGCACTGCTACCCACAGGTGGTGTCCTGGCACTAAGCTTAGTTGCAATTCTGAGAAAGCGGTGCAGAGTAACTAATTAAAGAAAATAGGCTTTGATATAGTTCCTTAATTTCAGATAGGGAGGGGTTAAACGGAGTGACAGTAGAAATGTATTCCAAAGGGCGACTGTGAGAAACTGAATGGATCGCATGCTGGTTTGGCTTTCTTGATGAGAGGGACTCTGATAAGTTTAGCGGATCATGATATGAGAGCGCTTGAAGGCAGCAGCGGAGGAGCGCCGCCCCACTGCTCTCTGAGCAGTGCAAAAGGAAAAATAAAATGATAATAGCAACGTTACTATCATTTTATTTATAATACGGAGCCAGATTAGGGCGTGTTGGGCTGGGCTTTCGTCAAAGGGAGGAGGAGTGGTTGGTGCACCATAAGTGCCCATGACAAACTGGTCGCCCAAACCGTCATGTCTACTTAGCGTTTCGCCACCCGGCTGTGTTGCGCAGCCGAGTGGCTTACAGTACCTGTCTTAGCAGCAAACTAAGCCGCTCAGACCAATCACAATTCTGCTGTCAAGTCAGAAATTTGTATAGCGCGCTACTCACCCAGAGGGTCTCAAGGTGCTTAGGGGAGAGGGGTTTGCTACTGATCGAACAGCCAGGTTTTGAGTTGCTTTCTGAAGGAGAGGTGGTTCTGTGTGAGACGGAGGTGGGTGGGGAGGGAGTTCCAGGTCTTGGCCGCCAAGTAGGAGAAGGATCTTCCTCCCATGGTGGCTCTTCGGATGCGTGGAATCGCGGCGAGGGCTTGGTTGGAAGATCGTAGTTGGCGGGTGGGGGTGTAAAAGGTCAGGCGAGTGTTGAGGTATCTGGGTCCTAGGTCGTGGAGGGCCTTGTGTGCGTGGGTGAGGAGACGGAACGTGATTCTCTTGTTGATGGGGAGCCAGTGCAGGTCTCTCAGGTGACCGGATATGTGGTTGAAGCGAGGTATGTCTAGGATGAGTCTAGCGGAGGCGTTCTGAATGCGTTGAAGTCTTTTCTGTAATTTGGTTGTGGTTCCGGCGTAGAGGGTGTTTCCGTAGTCCAGTCGACTGGTGACAAGTGCTTGGGTGACCGTCTTCCTTGTTTCGGTGGGGATCCATCGGAAGATCTTTCGGAGCATGCGTAGGATGTTAAAACATGATGATGAGACGGCGTTGACTTGTCTGGTCATCGAGAGGGTGGAGTCTAGGATGAATCCCAAGTTGCGAGCATGGTCCGTTGGTTTGGGTGTGCTGCCTAGGGCCGGGGGCCACCATGAGTCGTCCCAGGCCGGGGGGGATGATCCTAGGATGAGGACTTCCGTCTTGTCTGAGTTCAGTTTTAGACGGCTGTTCTTCATCTACTCGGCTACGTCTTTCCTCCCTTCGTGCAGGTTGGTTTTGGCGGTGGTTGGGTCTTTGGTGAGGAAGAGGATCAGCTGGGTGTCGTCTGCATAGGAGATGATGTTGAGGTTGTGTTGGCGTGCGAGGGGACTCATGTAGACGTTGAAGAGGGTGGGGCTGAGCGATGATCCTTGTGGTACGCCCCAACTGACTTCGGTGGCCTCTGATCTGAAAGGGGGGAGGCAGACTCTCTGGGTTCTTCCGGCGAGGAACAAGATGATCCAATCCAAGGCTTTATCTTGTATCCCGACGTTCCTGAGGCATTGTACAAGGGTGCGGTGGCAGACTGTGTCGAACGCTGCGGTGAGGTCTAGCAGGATGAGGGCCACTGTTCCCCGTTGTCGAGCAGTGTCCGGATGTCGTCTGTGGCTGCAATGAGGGCGGTCTCGGTGCTGTGGTTGGTTCGGAAACCGGACTGTGAGGGGTCGAGGGAATTGTTAGACTCAAGGAAGGCGGCAAGCTGACTGTTGACGGTCTTCTCTATGACTTTGGCGGGGAATGGGAGGAGCGAGATGGGGCGGTAGTTCTTAAGCTCGGTGGGGTCTGCTGTAGGTTTCTTCAGGAGGGCACTGAGTTCGGCATGTTTCCAGCATTCCGGGAAGGTAGCGGTGTTGAAGGAGCAGTTGATGATGTCCCGGAGTTGGGGGGCGATGATGGAGTTGCCCTTGTTGAAGATGTGATGGGGGCATGGGTCGGTTGGTGATCCGGAGTGGATGGAGTTCATCGTGCGGGTGGTGTCTTCGGTGCTGATCGGGGTCCAGGCGTGAAGGGTGGTGGTGGGGGGCTTTGGTTCTGTGGTTGGGGGAGTGGTCAGGTCACCGAAGCTATTATGTATGTCAGCGATCTTGCTGTGGAAGAATGAGGATAGGGAGCCACAGAGGTCTTGAGAGGGAGTGATGTCGTTGTTGCCGGCGCTGGGATTGGTGAGCTCTTTGACAATGCTGGAGAGTTCCTTGCTATTGTGGGCGTTGTTGTCTAGTCGATCCTTGAATGCTGATTTTTTGGTGGTGCGGATCAGCTGGTGGTGTTTGCGGGTGGCGTTCTTGAAGGCGGTCATGTTGTCTGCGGTTGGGTTTCTTCGCCAGGCTTTCTCGAGGAGCGGCAGTTCTTTTTGGTGTACTTGAGGTCGTCGTTGAACCAAGAGGCTTTTTTGCTTCCTGGCTTGTTGGGAGGGTTTTTCAAGGGTGCTAGTTCGTCAGCGCAGTGGGTGATCCATTGTGCGAGATTGATGGCTGCTTGATTTGGGTCCGTTGGTCTGGCGGGAGGGTTTTTTTTCAGAGATGTGGTGAGCTGGTCGGTGGTAATTTTGTTCCAGCTTCTGCGAGGAACTTGTTGCGGGTGGTGGTGAGTCGTGGTCTTTCTGAAGCTGAAGTGGACGCAGCTGTGGTCTGTCCAGTGGAGTCCCGTGGCGTGATTGAAGGAGATGTGCTTGCTGGAGGAGAAGATTGGGTCGAGTGCGTGTCCGACATAGTGGGTGGGGGTGTTCACTAGTTGTTTGAGTCCGACATTGGTGAGGTTGTCCAGCAGGGTGGCTGTGTTGTTGTCGTTGTTATTCTCCAGGTGGAAGTTGAGGTCACCAAGGAGAATATGGTCATCGGAGGGGAGGGCGTGTGGGCTGACGAAGTCAGCGATGTCTTCGCTGAATTGTGTGCGGGGTCCTGGGGGTCTGTAGATGAGGGTGCCTCTGAGAGTGGTCTTGGGGTCAGTGTGTATCTGGAAGTGGAGATGTTCGGCGGCTATGAGGGTGTCGTCGGGGTTGGTCGTATTGCGGATGGTGTTCTTGTGGACGATGGCGATGCCTCCTCCTGTTTTTTTGATGCGGTCTCTTCGGATGATCTTGTATCCGTCCGGGAAGGCTATGGCGATGTCGGGCGCTGATGAGGCGTTCATCCAGGTTTCCGTGAGGAAGGCGACGTCCGGAGTTGTGGTGTCGAGTAGGTTCCATAGTTCAATGGCGTGTTTGTGGATCGAGCGGTGTTGAGCAGGATGCACTTCAGGTGGTTGTTGTTTGAGCTCTGTTTGGCGTTATTGGTTGTAGTGTGGGTCCTGATGCAGCAGAACTTGCAGGATTGGCAGGTAAAGGGTCCATGGGTACGTCCTGGTGCGGCTCGGTGTCAGTCGGGGAGTCGGCCAGTGTTGAGTGCAGTGAGGGATGCGGCGTCGTATGTTAGGCGGGAAGGGTGGCTTTTGCGGGGGTTAGGGGGTCGGGCGCTGGGCGCGGTCCAGGCGCAGACAGGCTTACCTTTGGCGTGCCTTCGGCGCGCATGGGGCGCGCCCGCTGCGCGTGAACGCTGCGCGTACGCGACTCTGCCATAAGTGGAGAGTGGAGGGGGGCGGAGCGAGGGAGGAGCAGCTGGGAGGCGGGAGCGGGGTGGCGAGGGCGGAGGGTCAGAAGAAGCTGGAAGGAGCGGGGGTGGGGCCGCGGGGGAGCAGCGGCAGGGACGGGCTAAGGCCACAACAAAATGCAGGTCGCTGGCACAAATTAAATCAATGGCGCAAATGGCTGGCACAATTAATGACTAATAACAGTGAACGATACCAGGCAGCAACGAGATACCACACAGTGAATGATACCAGGCAGCAACGAGATACCACGATACCAGGCAGCAACAGGCAGGGAGGGACGAGCTGCGAGTGGAGCGACCGGTTCTGACCAGGTCAGGACGGTCACATTGCTGTCATGCTGGTGACAGTGGCATCGTGATTGGCTGAGGGGAATCTGGGAGCCTGGGTGCTGTTAGGAGCCAGGAACCGAGGGAGTACGGAGGAGAGTCGTTTATTTTTTTTAACCTTTTTCTAACTTCTCCCCACCGGCCTTCACTCCTCACTACCGTTCCCTAAGCACCCACCACTGCTTAAAGGAACCCAAGTAAGAAAAAGAATCAGGGTGTTTGTCGGCTCTAAAGGACCGAATAGCAAAGGCATTGGGCTTTCTATATGCATCTTTTTCCACTGCAAGCCAATGCAAGGCACAAAGGTGGCCCGGTATAGATTCGAATTTCTGGATATCTAGCAGAAGGCAGGCAGCAGCATTCCGAATGCTTTGCAGTCTGAATCTGTTTTTGAGGAAGGCCCAGGTATGCAGAATTGCAATAGTACAAACATGATAAGATGATGGACTGGAATAACATTTTCTACCAATTGTTAGGCAAAAGAGGGAAGACTTTTTCAGACTTTTCAGAGTGAAGATGTCTTTGATGTGTAGTGTTGAAAAGTGAGAGCTGTCAAAAATGATGCCTGAGATTCGAGCCAAGAAGGTGGAGTTCAGAACAAAGAATTGTTATTCATTCAGTCTGAGACTTTCAACATAAACTGCTTTAATCTAGACTTGAGGGCAAATAACTCACACTCAGCTGAGGATCATTTGAGTGTCATCAGCATATGAAAAACACATGAAGCCGTACAGATAATGTTAGCCAGAGATGTAACATACACATTAAATACGGTTGGGCTCAAGACTGAATCATAAAGAACCCAAAATGTAGTTTTAGAGAAATCAGATTGGAAAGGTGAGAGATGTAGCACTCCGGTTCTGTTGAAGAAATAGGAATACAAATTAGTCAAGGGCACGCACTCCCATCCCAACCTCCTGACGTCTGTACGCAGGTATGGGGTTTGAGATCCTGTCGAAGGCGGCAGAGAGTTCTGGTAAGGCAGGATAACAGATTCTCCAGTGTCCAAACATGATCTGATTTCATTTACAATCATCTCTAAAATTGGCTCAGTACTGAAATTGGATCGAAATCCAGACTGATGGGTGTGAAAAGAGTTTGAGGTTTAAAGAAAGGGTGACAATTTCTCAATTACATATGTTTCCAGAATCTTAGAAGGGCCAGGGAGCAAGCACATAGGTTTTAAATTTGAGAGTAGCTCATGGTCGACAGATGGCTCATTTAAAACTGGAACCTACTTCCATCTTTCTGAGACTATTCCTGAGGGAAAATAAAGATTAATAAGAGAAGCGAGCAGAAAGAGCGTTGTGTAGAGATGTAAGAAATTCGGCTGTTGGTTTTTACGTGTTTTTTAAAACCTTTATTTTGCATTTTGAACTTTGCAGTAGTAGTAAATAGAACCACTGTGTACAGCAGGTAGGTATAGGAACGGTTCCCAATAGTGTAGTAGTAATTCTCATTCATTGCCCTAGGAGGTAACGGCAAAGGCACAACCGTACAGCCAGACACGCTCCATCGCGACATGTGGAGGTTCCACTTAGCAAGGGGGACGATGACTCGGAACCATCACTTTCACCACTGTTCGGATCTGAATCCAGGGTCAAGAACATGTCACCCAGATGCTGCTATACAAGGCTTTCATCCCTCCTGCTACATTTCATATGATCCTCATCTGCTAGCATCCATTCTGCCCCGTCCCCAAACTATCTCCGGGGCGTGCTGTCCCATCCAAGTAATGGCCACCCTACATCTAGCTAGACCAGCCATCTCACAGCCTATGGGCAGCCTGATGTCCCCCAGCAAGCAGCATTTTGAAGTTAGCATGGGACTTAGTAATGTGGTACCGACGAGTTCACCCACCACCCGAACCCAAAAATGCAATACTGCGCAGCAGCCCCAGGCCAGTTTAAGGAAGTCTGCCCACTGAATCCCTCACCGAGGGCAGCTGTCAGACCGGAACCGAGATATTCGCCATAGAGTCAAGGGGGTCAGGTAAGAGTGAAGCAAAAAGTTATAATGAACCAGCTCAAAGTGAGCATTGCTCGATAAAGATTGTGTGAGAGTGCATACGCGAGCCCAATCTTTGTCATCAATGGGATCCCCCATGTTCCCCTCCCAAGCCATCTGGGCCCGCACCCCGCCACCAACCACCTCTACCGTCAGGGCTTTATATATCAGTGATATCAAGTGCCTCCCTGACCTACATTACAATGGGGTCCTCAAAGTGTCTGATGTTGTTGGTACCACCGAAAATGTGGTGCAGGTCTGCTTGGCTATCTCTACCAAGCCATCTTAATGCAGAAAGAAATCAGGCCCTAGAACAAACTCCGCCCAGGCATCCTCGAATGAGATAAAGTGCTCATTGGGGTAAATGTCCCCCCTTCTCTCCACACTTGGAAAGACATTGCTTCATCCATCTGTCAGAATGACACCAGTATCCACACTGGCAACTGCTGGTGAAAAGCCACGCGCTGTAATTGGGTTGTTGGTTGATTGGGGTGTGATCCCTGGTCAAGCAGCACCACAATCCTTGTCAGTGTGATGCACAAGCCAACCCTAAATTAACCTGTGCTCAACCCTCTGGTAGCTTGGCACAGAGTAGTCAGGCTTAACGAAGAGGCAATGCGTAAAGTATTTGTACATCATTTCAATCAGTAATAGAGTGAAAATACCACACAAAAAGAACCCTACACCAGATTAGAAAAATGGTGTAAATTTTAATAAATAAAACTAGACCAACACAACAAAAATCCAAACCGCAGAACTGGAGAGATGTAAGTTTGAAGATTTCAAGGAAAACCGTGCCAAAAAAAGCACAAAGCGCCAACAGTGGATATCTGGTCGTGCTGGACCTTGCCACTGTCACAAGTTCAGGCTGAGCATGATGAAGCACAAGCCAGCTTTGGGACCCAGTGAGGCCACTGAACAAAGTAAATCCTAAAGTCCTGGTTGTTGGAGCATTTGAAGGTCTGCATCGAAGATGCGTCACCACCGGAAGCGATGCATCGGTTCTGGGGGGCTGCAATGCGGTGTCTGTCGTCGTCATCGAGGCTGCCGTTGATGAGGTAAATGAGGGCCTGCGCCAAGGATGTATCACGCAGCGGTGATTCTGATAAGGCGGTGGGCCGCGATGTGGGTCTTTGTGAATGGGACGATCCACGCGGGGACAATGATGCATTGGTTCTACCTGGGGTTGAGCCGCGCAGCCGAAAAGATGAGTTGGTTCTGCTGGATCCACAGAGGCTAGCAGAACACCTTAGGCTCACCTCCAGGGATGAAGGACTGGGGTAGCACCACTTGGCAGGGTAGATTCACAGATGGCAGAGTCCAGGTGCTGGGGCCAGGTTGTTTTATCCTTCTGTCCCTGAGGCTCAAGTCAGGAGGCAAGCCCCGTAACCCTTGGAGTCACTTGGGGGTCATGGGTTCAATAGATGCAGGTCCTGTTCTTCTCAGACAGGCAAGAGGGCAGCTGGCCAGCACAGCAGGGTAGCAGTGCTTCAGAGCAGCAGTCCTGCAGAGTGGCAGTCCTTTCAGCAGCACAGCAGTTCTTCCTGGCAGAGTATCCACAGGTCTAGATGTGTACTAAAGAGTTGGTGTCTGAGGGCCAATATTTATACCCAGTTCTGCCTTTCAAGTGGAAACGTTTCTAGAGGCTTACCTTTCAAGTGCACAGGCGTTCTACCTTTCTTGCCCTGACTCCAGAAGAACTACAGGGGGTATGCAGTCCTTTGTGTGGAGGCAGGACACAGCCTATACAAGTGTAAGTGGGGCTGTGCCAATCTCCTCCCTTCCATCCTGCCTGTAATTGCCCATCCAGGCACACCTAAGCCCCCTTTTGTGTGTGGCTGTGCAGGAGTAATACACAAAGTCCAACTGTCAACTACACTCAGTCATGTGACCTAGAGACAGGCTGCAGGTACCAAATAGCTAAGGCAGGAAAATGCAAACTAAAAGTGGCATTTTCAAAATTGCATTTTTAAAACCAGCTTCACTATAAGTTGCTATTTTTCATTACAATTCAAGACACCAAACTTGAACGAGTTACCTGTTCCCATTTAAAGCTTATTAAATATAATGCAGTAGTGAGAAACAATTATAGGAGTTTTTCCCTACCAGGAGATGTAAAACGTGAGAGTAAATGTCCTGTTTTTTATATACTTTGCACCCTGCCCTCAGGGCTATCCAGGGACCTGTCCTAGAGGTGACGTATGAATTGCAAGCATTTACAATGCAATGGTCTCTGCATTGTTAAAGTTAGAGCTATTAGCATTGCTCATGAAATTATTTTTATTTATGTGTTGGTTTTTAAAACATAAATAAATGGCATTATCATTTACAATGCCAATAGCTTAATCGCTCGCAAATGCGAGACCTATTGCATTTGCACCCACACAGAGCCAAACACACAAAGCCACCCACACACACATACAGAGCCACCCACACAGTCATTCACATAGAGCCACCCACACACACAGCCACCTACACACACACACACACAGAGCCACCTACACACACACAGAGCCATCCACACACACAGAGCCACCCCCACATAGAGCCACCTGCAAAAACAGCTACACACACAGAGCCACACACACACACAGAGCCACCAACGCACACACACAGAGCCACTTGCACATAGAGCCACCTACAAAAAAAGCTACACACACAGAGCCTCACACACACAGAGCCACACACACACACAGAGCCACACACACACACAGAGCCACACACACACACAGAGCCACACACACACAGAGCCACACACACAGAGCCACACACACACACAGACACACACACTCACACACACACACAGCCACACACACAGACCGAGCCACACACACAGACCGAGCCACACACACACAGACAGAGCCACACACACACACAGACAGTGCTGTCCTCTCCCTACCAAATGTTGGTCTTCTCCCCATAGAACAACCTTCCAATAAGCTCCTAAACACAAACCGTTTCTCCCAAACTCCATCCACTTTGTTGACACTCCAGATGTTTCTCCGTTCCTTCTTGGCAGAAATAAGACTCCGCCTCCAACGCTTCTCCGCGTGGCTTGCGTTTCCCTCATTATTTAGGGGTTCAAATAATACTTTTCCTCAAAAAGACTGTTGTTCATCTGCTCCCCCCTCCCAGTTTCAAGCGTAGGTTCCCCCACAATCATTGGCTCACCTGTAATTGCCGTAAACTGAAGCAAAAGAGCTGAAAAGTGGGAAGGTGCAGCACCTAGCGTGGATGAAGCTGCGGGTCCACCACGGGCTGCCATCTTTAGTTCCGAAGCACAACAAACCGCGTCCACCAACTCTGACGTCACTGCGCCGACATCAAGCCATAGCATTGCGCGCGCTGCATTTCTCTGTCACCTCGCCTGCAGGTCAAATTGTCTTGCGCGTGCGCCTTACCTAAACAGGCACTTTGCGCATGTCATCCAGTGGCTTCGCTGAAAAACGCACTCCTTAATCGCACTGCACTTCACCGTTTGTTTACATATAATTGAAACACTACCTGTAAGGTACTAACGTGGGGTGTTTTATACCGAGCGTGGGCGCAAATACCAAACCGCGTGCTTTACTTTTTTAAAAAAAACATATATCTTGGAACCTCCCGTGCTCAAGTCGTGGCACCTTCTGTTTTCATAAACGGCTTATAAATCTGCTTTATTCCGTTTTTTCAACCATAAGAGGGAGGGAGGGAGGGAGATGGGCTGCCACGGAGCGAGAGGAAGGGAGCGGGTGAAAGGGAAAATGCTGCTCCTGCGGGGGTGCCCGGGAGCCGGCGACATTGTTAGGGAGGCGTTGGAAGCGTGCAACGGAAACAAAAGAAGGTCCGGGTGCAGCCGGAAAAGGAAGAACGGGGCAAAATGGCTTAACGTCGTAGCGGGTGAGTGACAGAATCGAGTGCCTCCCTCCGGCTGGACCCGAGCGATGTGTGCGGTCCCGGCGTTGATGCAGTTCAGGAGCATCAAGATGGTCGTCGGGACCCGATAGTCAGGAGAGAGACTCCAGCTCGCCGGATCATAGGAGCCCTCTACACACGCTGTTAGCGTGTGCTAAGAGCCATCGGAGCAGCGGGGAGGGCTGTGAGATACTGTCCCCGTCACAGCCGAGTGTGTGTGCCACAGTGAACTCTCCTTGCAGAGTGAGGGTGTCCCTGAACACCACCATGTTTCTCCGAGGCGATGTAGAAATGCCTCGGAGAAACACAGCATCATTTTGGGATTCGGAGGCGTGTTTTTCTTTCTCTCCTCTTCCCTTGGCTGGAATGTAAAATAGCAGCCAATGGGTAGAGGAGAGAAAGAACCTAAAAAACCCCCCCCCCCCCCGAATCCGGGCTTGAACGGAGTGACTCCCCTCTCCTCCAATGGCTGGCCTCCGTTTAGGAAGCCAGCCAATGGAGAAGAGGGGCGGGTTCAAGCCCCCATACTGAAAAACAACATTGCTCGCAAGCGCAGCCTACGCAGGCCGAGACCAAAAAAAGGACTGTTTGGGCCTGGCAAAGGTTTGTTTTGCCAGGTCAAAATGGTGGTTTAAAACTGCACACACAGGCTGCAATGGCAGGTTTGAGACATGTTTAAAGTGCTGTTTAGGTGGGTGGCACAATCAGTGCTGCAGGCCCACTAGTAGCATTTAATTTACAGGCCCTGGGTACAGGCAGTGCCACTTTAGTGGGGGCTTACAAGTACATTCAATATGCCAATTTGGTATAAACCACTTCTACCATGTTTTAAGGATAGTATTTACAACAAGGGGTGGTGAGGGACAGAGTCTCTGAATTAAGCAGAATACTCTCACCCAGTCAAAAGATCAGGGCTAGATCCAACACCGTTTTTTAGCTCATTGCACCATCCCAGTTTCAGAACCTGGCTGTATGCAAATTAGTCTGTTCCTGTCCCAGTGCATGATGGGAACAGGGCAAACCAAACTACAAAAGCCAATTCTTACACTGGGAAGGAAACAAGCTTCCGGGGACCGGTTTCTGGCATTACAGCCGTCTTCGGCCCGGCTTGCTTGAATCCTAATGGTGCAATGAGCAAGGGACTCATGTCTGAGTATACCCTTCCACGCTTAGGGTGGACAAAAATATTTACAACAAGGGGTGGTGAGGGACAGAGTCTCTGAATTAAGCAGAATACTCTCACCCAGTCAAAAGATCAGGGCTAGATCCAACACCGTTTTTTAGCTCATTGCACCATCCCAGTTTCAGAACCTGGCTGTATGCAAATTAGTCTGTTCCTGTCCCAGTGCATGATGGGAACAGGGCAAACCAAACTACAAAAGCCAATTCTTACACTGGGAAGGAAACAAGCTTCCGGGGACCGGTTTCTGGCATTACAGCCGTCTTCGGCCCGGCTTGCTTGAATCCTGATGGTGCAATGAGCAAGGGACTCATGTCTGAGTATACCCTTCCACGCTTAGGGTGGACACAAATATTTACAACAAGGGGTGGTGAGGGACAGAGTCTCTGAATTAAGCAGAATACTCTCACCCAGTCAAAAGATCAGGGCTAGATCCAACACCGTTTTTTAGCTCATTGCACCATCCCAGTTTCAGAACCTGGCTGTATGCAAATTAGTCTGTTCCTGTCCCAGTGCATGATGGGAACAGGGCAAACCAAACTACAAAAGCCAATTCTTACACTGGGAAGGAAACAAGCTTCCGGGGACCGGTTTCTGGCATTACAGCCGTCTTCGGCCCGGCTTGCTTGAATCCTGATGGTGCAATGAGCAAGGGACTCATGATTGAGTATACCCTTCCACGCTTAGGGTGGACAAAAATATTTACAACAAGGCGATGTAGAAATGCCTCGGAGAAACACAGCATCATTTTGGGATTCGGAGGAGTGTTTTTCTTTCTCTCCTCTTCCCTTGGCTGGAATGTAAAATAGCAGCCAATGGGTAGAGGAGAGAAAAAACCTAAAAAACACCCCCCCCCGAATCCGGGCTTGAACGGAGTGACTCCCCTCTCCTCCAATGGCTGGCCTCCGTTTAGGAGGCCAGCCAATGGAGAAGAGGGGCGGGTTCAAGCCCCCATACTGAAAAACAACATTGCTCGCAAGCGCAGCCTATGCAGGCCGAGACCAAAAAAAGGACTGTTTGGGCCTGGCAAAGGTTTGTTTTGCCAGGTCAAAATGGTGGTTTAAAACTGCACACACAGGCTGCAATGGCAGGTTTGAGACATGTTTAAAGTGCTGTTTAGGTGGGTGGTACAATCAGTGCTGCAGGCCCACTAGTAGCATTTAATTTACAGGCCCTGGGTACAGGCAGTGCCACTTTAGTGGGGGCTTACAAGTACATTCAATATGCCAATTTGGTATAAACCACTTCTACCATGTTTTAAGGATAGAGCACAAGCACTTTATCACTGGTTAGCAGTGGTAAAATGCACAAAATCCTAAAGCCAGCAAAAATGAAGCCAGTAAACAGGAGGGTTGAAGGCAAAATGTTAGGGGGAAAACCAGGCCAATGATGATGGGTCTAACAAGAGACCAAGGATGAAAGATGTTGGCAGGACGTGGATACAAAGAGAAGTCCGATTTAAGTGACTAGAATTTATAGACGAAAGAGTACGCAATATTGCCAAAAGTGTCAGACAGTAAAGAGTAATGGAAGTATACCAATGGAAATCCACTTATGTGCCTTACCATGTGCTGAAATATTTTATTAATCAGTTGAGATTTTGTTTTTCTTACCTGCTTGAAGCTCAGTAAAACCTTTTCTTTAATGCACAAACAAATGCATTTTAAAAAAGTTTCTATTTTGTTATCCTGTGTTGTACACTTCACATGTTAACCTGCCTTAGTAAACATAGAAGCGTTCTGAAGTTAACACAGCAAAGCAAGGATTGCAGTAAGTAGAAGAGTCAGCTTTTTCTAGAAAAAAAGTATCCTAAGGTCTTCTCACATTCTTTTCCTGAGAAAAGACCTGCACCTGTTTGTTAGGGCCTATCTGTAGGTGTCAGTATGTCACATATTCCACTTATTAATTCACTAGAACTTTAGGTAAAAGTATATACATTTACAACCAAAATGTATGGAATTTGTACATGCTTTATGTGATAGGAATGAAGCTCTGGTCTATTGATTTTGCATCTCCTTTGCTTATCTTTTTTTAATGCTTGTTGGATATTGTTTGTATCAAATGCATATTAGACTTCTGTAGTCTATCCAAGGTGTTTTTCCTTTTCACTTGTGTGTAAGTGTTCAAATGTGGCTGATAACATTTTTCTCAGAGAACACATGGGTTTCTGGGAGAACTCCTTGGCAACGTTTGTGATTTCCTATTTATATTCATGCAAAGCTATTTGCACATGTACTTAGCTTACAGTTGAGCATGTGAACATGCTGTGCATTAGGGCAACTGCACATTTCTTTTTTTCTGTCCAACTAAAAATATTCTTCACTGCTGAGAAACCTGTTCTTGTGTGCTCTCTCCAATTAGGGGAGTGCCACCATGCATCCTTAGCTTGTAAGGGGATTTGCTCCTTCACTTGACAGGAGAAAATATTCAACCATTTCCAGGACTGGAAGGAGCTGGGGGAAAGTCTGTGAATATTCACAGACTCACAGGCTTGTGGGTGTTCCCAAACTTTCCAGGGTTTCCCCATTCTGGAAAGCCAACTCACTGCATGCGAGCAGATTTACTTTCTTGTAATAGGACTCCTTACCGCCATACTGTTATGCTGGTCCAAATCACTTTATGTTATGTAGATTTGTATGGCACAGCTTCTGACCCATGGGGGTATCCAGGCACTGGAACAGGAGTATAGGCCCGGCATTGCTCCTAGTTGAACAGCCATAGCTTCAGTTTCTTCTGGAAGTTGAGAAGTGGGGTAGCAGTCCTGATGTGTTGAAGTTAGTTCAGGTTTTTGGCGACGAAGAAGGAGAAAGCGCCCCCCCCCCCCCCCCTATCTTGCTTCTGCAGATGTGGGTGATTTGTGCAAGGGAATGAGAGGTGGAGTGTATTTGTCTTGAGGGTCAGTAGAGTTGGAGTTGGTCATTAAGGTACGTTGGTTATTTGCAACTTTTCTGGATGGGTAGCCAGTGTAATACAGCGAGTTAGGGAGTGATGCGAGTGCTTCCTGGAATGTCTATGGTGAGTCTGCCAGCTGTGTTTTGGATGGTCTGGAGTCTTTGTGTGAGTTAGTTGGAGACTCCGAAATAGAGTGCTCTGCCATAGTCTAGTCTGCTGGTGATGAGGGGGCCGGGATGACCTTGCGTCTTGTATGAGTGACAAGCAATTTGAATATCTTACAAAAGATTCTGAGGATGTGGCAGCAGGATGCGATCACAACATTGACCTGCTTGTTCATCGTGAGTTTGTCTTCAAGGATGAGGCTGAGGTTTCCAGCATAGTCTGTCCAGAAGTCCCAGTAGGAAAACCTACTTCCAAAGATCAGGAGCTCTGTTTTTCCATGTTCAGTTAGAGGTGGGAAACATTGTTTACAATGCACACATTACGACGCGTGTCATTACAACAAATGTTTTACAACGCAAAATCCATTACAACGCATGTCATTACATCGCATAATCCATTACAACGCATTCCCCAAAGTAACGCCACGGCAGAGTTATAACAGTAATTGCGTTGTAATGGATTATGCGTTGTAACAACATGCGTTGTAAAAAATGTGTTGTAATGACACGCATTGTAACGCCTGCGTTGTAAAGTGTCATATTCGTTTGAGGCAGTTCGCTTGCATCCAGTTGGCCACCTTGAACATGCAGGCAGTGAAGTTGGTCCTGGTTGTTTTGTTCGTGTCAATGAGGAAGCGGATGAGCGGTCATCTGCATAGGATACAATGTTGATGCAGTGGGTTATTATGATGTGGGCGAGAGGTGCAGTGCACACTTTGAACAGGGTTTGGCTGAGGGAACACCACTGTGGGACTCCGCAGATGAGCTTCTTGTGTTTGGAGGTGAACGTGGAGATTCTATCTCTTTGTGTTCTGTTGGAGAGGAAGGAGGCAAACCAGATCAGGGTGGGCTGTTGGTTCCTCAGTCCTGGAGTCTGGCAATGAGGGTACCATTGGAGATGGTGCCTAACACCGTGAAGAGGTCATGTAGGATGAAAACAGCGGTTTCTCCACTGTCCATGATGGACCGGATGTCGTCTGTTGCTTCCAGGAGGGTGGTTTCCATGCTGTGGTTGCTGCGGAACCCTGGCTGGGGTGGAATCCAGGAGGTGGTCCTGTTTAAGATTGGCAGAGAGCTCCTGGTTGAGCTCTTTCTCCAAGACTCTGCGTGATGGGAGTGTAGTTGCTGAGAACTTTGAGGTTGGCTGAGGGTTTCCTCAGGAGAGCTGTGACCTGTGCGTGTCCCCAGCTGTCTGGGTAGTTTCCACTGAGGTCGAATGAGCTGATGATGGTGAGCTTGGCACTGATCAGTCAGGCCTTACACAAGCTGTGTGAGTCCGATGTTGTCACAGCTCTCTAGGAAGTCCGTGGAGTCGAGATGAATGCTGAGATTGCCGAGCAGGAGGAAGGCATTGAATCTAATGGCGATAAGAGTGATAGTCATTGACGAGGTTGCTGATGTGGTGCGGGGTGCTGGCGGTCAATATGCAAGGGTGCCTGAGATGACCATGGAATGGCTGAGCTGCAGTTGGAAGTGCAAGTGTTCCATGAGTATGGCAGGTTTGTCCGTTGAGGTAGTGCAAATACTTAAAGTGCAAATACATTTCTCTGAATTGAAAAAGTGAATTTGCACTCTAAAATCAAGTTATTTGCACATGCAGTTGAACTTACACATGCAAATAGCTGTGAATTAGAGCTGCTTGCCCTATTTCTGTTTGCCTCCATTTTGTTTAGTATTTTTGTGTATTCTTTCTCTCCCCTCTCACTTCCTTTCCCCCATGCTCGTTGAGTGTCTGTTTTTGTTGTGTTCTTAACTCTGGCATTCTAGACAGTATCAGTTGTAGTTTGTGTCCAGTAAACTGCCCTATCATCTTTCGTCTCTCCCTCCAACAGATATTGCAGTCGGGGCACCTTTCGAGGATTATGGTAAAGTGTACATTTACCACAGCAGCGCCCAGGGTCTTTTGAAAACCCCCAGTCAGGTAAGAGAGCTTTACAACAGCTACACTTTTCTCCCTTCAGAATACCCACAGGGAAAACACCCTGGCAAGAAGTGTTCTACTTTGTCGTACCATTGAGGGCTGAACCAGCTAAAGTAGGAATTAAATCTGGGTTATTTGAGTATTTTTGGTTCGAAGAAGCTTCACAGATCCTTTCACCCGTGAGCTGTTCAGAGGTTGACATGTTTTGGGACAGTAATTGAGAAATAACAACTTGAAGATTGCCAAAAAGGAAGAACTCCTGCTTTAAATACTGTTGCTAATATGAATACAATATTAGTCTATTATTGACAGTGATGTTGAATTACTATGAGTGCTCCTTCCTCTTACATGTGGCACTTCTCCTAAAATCAGCATAAATTATCTGAAAGTCAAGGAGCGTGTACAACTCTTTACACTGAAAAGAACAACCATCATGCCAGTTCCTTTCAATGTGCTGAAACATTTGGTGTTACTTCTGCTTTCGGTATTAACAGTCATATACCAAACTATTGACATTATTTAGTTTTTGAAAAACAAATTCCCAGGGTGATAGTTTGTTTTTGAAAAACAAAAAACGAATGGCCCCTATTGTCTGGGTATTTCCGTTATTGTTGTTTTCCTGTCCCTCACCACCATTTTTTTTTTACTTCAGGCGATGGGCAAGAAAAAGGGCATTAAACTATCTATTCGAAATAGAATGGCCTGTGTAATGTCCTCTCCCCAATGGCTCCTCCATCGGGGATTTGGAGGAAGTATTCCATCTGCATAGCCAACGGGCTGTCCGTCAATAGAATAATTAAGCTCTGCCCATCTCTAAATGGGGCGTTTGCGACAGCGTAGCCTGTCCGCCAAGCTCAACATCGGCCACAAAGAGTCTAATTGCTTAGAGAGTTGTACTGTCGTTCTAGCTGCATATATTACATTGATTCTGAACTTCGACATTATATCTATTTATTAGCTAAAGATATATAATACATAACACTATCATGGCCTTAGAGTTAACATAAGATTGCAGATGTCTGGATTATTTAAGGTTTGCTGGATGAGAGGCATTCACCAAAAATTGGTGGGTGTTTAGTTTGTACTATTTGGGGTGTAAACCGGCAGATAAGACATCCACCAGTTTTTGGCAGATGTCCCACAGCGTCCAACTTTAAATAACCCCTTCAAAGGAGGTATTTTTTATCTTGCACATAGTAATGCTCTAGATAGCAGAGCTCTCGAGCTGTGGAAGGGACGGTGACCTCTAATGCCATTGAGATCAAGATTTGTTGTGTACTCCGATTTCACCAGTTTTAGAATTAAACAGCTTTTAGCCCTCAGTTGTACATGTTCAGACGCTGGAGACCCACATATAGGGCTGCATGTTTTTAACATCTGCCGAGTCTTTCTGAAACACCTGCTGTATGTATTCACTCTTAATTTCCTCGTTTTTCCTTCTCCTCTAGGTTATTGATGGGAAGGATGTGGGGCCTGCTGGAATACGCACCTTCGGCTACTCTCTTAATGGTGGGCTTGATGTGGATGACAATTCCTATCCGGATCTGCTCGTCGGGAGTTTGTCAGACCGCATCGCATTACTTAGGTAAGGAGGTCGCAATACATATGTGAGAGAATGGGAGATGTATGACTCTGCTTAGCAAGTGTGGCTGGAGGAGAGGACATGGTGGTGAGCAAGGGGCGTGAGAGTGAAGGGGGGTGGAGAAATGTGCTCTCAGACCACCGAGCTGAGAATCACGGAGTATTCACCAGCTCTTGAAAGTAATGCATGTTTTATTGCATTAGATTACACTTTATTTACAATGCACTTGAGAGCTGTGCTTCATCCAGTTTGCAGTTGGATGAGAGCGAGGTGCTTTCCTTAACTGGATTGGGAAGGGTCTTTCATGCATCGGGTGCGCATGGAATTTGGATGGGACGTGGAGGCGTTTAATACATTGGACTTGAATAGGAACTGGGGGTTTCCGTTCACTGGGCTTAAGAAAGAGTTGTGGTTTTCCCCTTATTGGACTATGATCGTTTCTGTGGATCCTCCCTATTTTGACTTGCATGGGAGTTTGGCAGGGGAGTTTTCATACTTCGCAAATAGAATGAAATTGGCAGGTTTCTTACATTTCTTACATTACATTGCAGGTCTCTATAAATGTAACTTCATACCTCTATAAACTTGATATATGGGTCTCCATCAGTTTCCATTTGATATGAGTTGAGGCTATCCAAATATAAACCTGGAAAGGCCCGAATGTGTGTGGTTTTTGAGTTGTTGTCACTTCTTTAGTGAGTTCTGTGTTACGTTTGCATTTGCTTGTCGCCATTCATTGAATTCTGAGGTTTGAGAAACAGGTTTGGTTATATGTTGCTTTGCATAGGGTCTGGTGGTTGAGTTACTCCATTAATTGAATTTTGGGAGTTACTGCTTGATTTTTCTATCTTGGAATAATTTATGTCCTTTGTAGGGTTCTAGTGTTTTCAGTCACTCCACTCACTGAGGTAGGAGGATTTTAGTTAGTGCCCACATTAGATCCTGGGCATTCCATCGCCTCTGCTGGAAGTACTCCAAGCCCAAACCCAATAATTTAATGCAATGACTTTTAGGGTTTTGTGCTACGTCCTGCGTTGGTTTCTGCCCTTTTGGTTACTTTGTGCTCTGTGTTCTACGGTGTGGGTTGTTTTGAACTGTAAATTGTCTTTTTTTGGTAACTTGGTTCATTGCACTTGACTGTTCTGTTTACTTCTCTATTAACGTCTGGGTTTGAATTGCCTCTTAACATTGTAACACTTTATCATGACCTTTGGCTACTTAATTTAATCCTGGGTCTTTGCTTTCTCTCTACACTTTCAGTGATGTGGTTTGGTTTAATTCCCACATTTAATGATAGTGCTTTAACTTTTTTAGTAGTCTGGGCCACTCCACACATAGGAGTGTGTTTGCCCTTTAAACTGAGTTATGGGGTTTGTTTTGCATCCCACATCGTGGAGTGCAGTGATCCCAGACTTACTTGACTGGCACCAAACATTATTCTCAGATTTGGCTGACTTCTTCCTGTAGAGTTTGATGTGGATGTGGGGGTTAGGTTAGATACTTAGATAATTGTTGGCTGGAGATTTAGGTTCCCTCAGCAGTGGAGATGGGTTCCTCTCCATTGATCTTAGTTGTTCAGTGAGTGATTATAGATTGTTTGCACCCAGATAGGTGGTTGGGTTTGACTTAGTCCCCTGATTAACATTGCTTGAATATGTTTGGTTTGGTTGACTCCATGAATTGGTCTCTTTGGTTTCTTGGTCGACTCCATATATTGTACTCAGGCTGGCTGACTACTCTTTTTAGGGTTGGACAGGGGTTTAAGGTTTGGGTAGATTCCTTCATTGCGTCTTGTAGGATTTATTGCCTTCTGCAGTTTGCTTTCTTAATTAGGACTTGTCTGACTATGAATTGCACTCAGGTTAGTTCTGGGGTTTGGCATTTTTCATGCATCAACAGCGGACTCTTGCACAGTGTTTTATATGTTGTCTCTCTTAAACTCTCTTCTGTGTTTAAAAACTGCCTGCATTGGGCCTCGGCAAAATTTCAAGCTATCAATGCACAGGCTAGATTAGTTTTAATGATGTGCAAGGCTGCTCTCTTTCTACATTTAGGTTTATTCTGTTCTCACAAGGTGAGAGACGAATATTTGCCATCGCTTAACCTGCTTTCTCTAATCTCTCTCTCTCTCTCTCTCTCCATTTAGATCTCGGCCTGTAATAAACATCTCCAAGACATTGACAGTGACCCCAACAGTGATAGACCCCAGCAAATGCACTTCATCTTCATGGTAAGATTATGCAGTATGTAAACATTTTGGGGCTGACCACACTGCTGCCCTTTCAGAGCACAGGAATGCAACCTATTTAAATTGACATGTCCCATTCCTGTGCTCTCCCCTTCGCTGGCGCACAAACAGCTGACATGCGCCGGCACCCTTGCACCATGGTGCAAGGATGCCTATGTCATGGGGAGATTGTTTTTGTGCCGTAGAATGCAGCACACATTGCAAGAGGAAAAAACAAGGAGAAATTAAAACATTTCTCCTCGTTTCCCCTCCCTACGGGATGCATTTCCAGGTTTACGATTCCTCTTAAGTCTGGAAATGTGTCTGGCTCCATGGGTGTTGCGTGGGAACACCCACAGCAACACCAATGGAACGGCCCTTTCACACAAAGTACTGTGTGTAAACGGGCCGTATTTACAAGGACAGGAAAAGCCAAGCAGGGTGGCTTTTCCTGTCCTTGCAAATATGGGGCAGGGAAATGCGCTGCCAGTGCGTCACAAAAAGTGACGTACTGGCAGCGTAAGGGGCCTGTAAATCTGCCCCTTTGGTTTTATCTCAGACTTTGGCACAGTCACAGAATGTGAGTATCGGAGCAACTTATGAAAGAATCTATTCATCAAATACTTACTTTGTCAATGAAAATCCAAACAATCCAGGACTCACAGCTATGTGAAACTCAATAAAACAGAAATCTGAAATTGCAATAAAAACCTTTTCATTTAGGTAAGTTGGAAATGGTAGCTTAAATAATTGAGTTGTGAATGTTCCTATGACTCTACGACCATCAGTAACAGGTGGCATGAGCAAAGGAAGAGAATTCCTCTGACGCATAAACCTGCAAAAAAGACTGAAGGACTTATTTGGAATTTGGTAGACCAGGACATCCACCAAACTGTGGCTGACTTCCACATCCCATCCGCTGTATTTAGAGTGCTATTTGCATCAATGCAGTCTTCATATGAAGGGTGAGACCGCTGCCAATTTTTGGCACCTGTTGCACATCCACCAACCTCTAAATCAGTCATAAGATCAGGGATTTTTGTGACTAAAACAATCTAGTGGCCAATGAACCTACAAAGATGTGGAGTCTACTACCCAAT
Source organism: Lissotriton helveticus (assembly GCF_964261635.1). Classification (NCBI taxonomy): domain Eukaryota; kingdom Metazoa; phylum Chordata; class Amphibia; order Caudata; family Salamandridae; genus Lissotriton; species Lissotriton helveticus. The sequence continues at coordinate 1,836,697,500 of NC_136065.1, read as the reverse complement.
GAGATAAGTTGTTGGTATTCCTAGTTTTTTTTTTTTGCTACTCCCGATCATTCCACTTCTGTCTGGGGACATTTCTCCCAATTCCTACCTGTCTGGAATTCAATCACCTCAGATAAGTGGGTGCTACAAATTATCCAATATGGTTATTGCCTGGAGCTTACAAGCACTCCCCCAAATATTCTTCCAAGAGCGCATGCAATGTCGCCGGGACATCTTACCCTCTTAAAGCAAGAGGTTCTATCTCTTTTAGAAAAACATGCTATAGAGCCTGTCCCATTAATACATCAAGGGGCCGGGGTATACTCCCTGCATTTCTTAATTCCCAAAAAGGACGTCTCTCTCAGGTCTATAATAGACCTCAGACAGCTGATTCTGCATACAGTCTGACCACTTTCACATGGTCACAGTCCAACAGGTGCTCCCACTACTTCAGCAAGGCAACTTTCTATCGACTCTAGACTTAAAGGATGCCAATTTCCATATTCATTCACCCTGCTCACAGAAAATATCTCAGGTTTGTGGTAGATGAACAACAGTACCAGTTCAACGTTCTCCCATTCGGAGTAACTACAGCACCCAGGGTTTTCACCAAGTGCCTGGCAGTAGTCGCAGTAGTCGCAGCTCATCTAATAAGACCGCATGTTCATGTCTTCCCTTACCTAGACGACTGGCTGATAAAAGCCGGAGCACAACAAAGCTGCCTACATCACATTTAAAAGACAGTCCAACTGCTTCACGACTTGGGGTTCACTGTAAACCTCACCAAGTCTTGCCTCCAACCATCCAATATCCCAATCCATTCAGGATTCGCAACATTAAAGCTCTAATATCACAGTTTCAGTCTCAACACTCCTTACCAGCCCGAGTGTTCATGCAATTGGTCGGAATGATGGCTTCTTGCATTTTAATCGTTCCTTATGCAAGACTTCAAATGCGTCCCCTACAGGAATGCTTAGCATGTCAGTGGAACCAGACTCCAGGTCAGTAATCAGATCTGGTGTTGAAAGATGGCCGTACTCCTCACCCTCTGCAGTGGTGGAACATACAAAACCTTTCCAAGGGGCGGCCATTTCTCGATCCGGTTCCACAGATAGTGCTAACGGCAGATGCATCCCTCACTGGTTGGGGACCACATCTGGAAAAACATACCATCAGGGCAAGTGGACTAGGCAACAAAAACAACTCCACATAAACCATCTAGAACAGCTAATAATGTTCCTAGCATTGAAAGCTTTTCAACTTCATCTAGTAGGCAAAGCTGTCCTGGTTCACACAGACAACATGACCGCGATGTACTACATACAAAAGCAAGGGGAGACGCACTCTCTCCAGCTCTCACAGCTAGCACAGAGCATCTGGAGATGGGCCATACCTCAAAAAATATATCTCCTTGGAGAACATCTTCCAGGAGTAGACAACCAAATTGCAGATCTGCTCAGTCTCCAACGACAGCAGATACACAAATGGGAACTTCACCCTCAAGTTCTCCTCCCATTCGTCCAAATGTGGGGCTACCCAGAGATCGATCTGTTCCCCACCCACCTAAATGCAAAATGCCCAAACTTCACGAACAGGCATCCACACCCATTGTCCAAAGGCAATGCACTATGGATGAATTGGTCAGGGATATTTGCTCACACTTTTCCACCTCTCCCACTCATTCCGTTAGTGGTTCGGAAACTCAAACAGCACTCCCTGATGCTAATCCTAGTTGCTCCCATATAATCCAGAAATTCTGAGCCAAGCGTGTCTGCGTAATAGTACACTGGTGTTAATTGTACTAGATGCTGTGTCTGATGCGTCTAGTGCACATTTAATGGAGGTGTTTGTAATGATTTTACCTTCCTGAATAAGGTCATTACTCTTAGATTTATATTGGTCAGGCAAATGTTGCATGAGTTTTTCTAGCACATCGTACGGAACCTAGCGTTACCTGCACGTTTCCCTGCACCAGTAGCTGCTGTGTTTTATGCCTGCTCCACATCTTTCCTTCTAAAAACCAGAAGCAAACCTTGTGGTGGGTTCAGTGCCTTCCGTGTTATGTTTTGCTTGGATGTTGCTTTCTTTGGAATAGGCCGCTATTTTTACTCTTGGTGTAGTTTCTGGGGTCTAGCAGGCAGTGAGTAGATGACAGAATTCTAGCTCCCCATCATAATATTTCACCAGCCCTTGTGTGGATAACTTGGGTTTTCTACTAATTCGGATTCAAAAAACAGATCTACATGTGGGCGGTGTCTCCATCTCGTAACTGGACTGCTTTTTGTGATCACAAACCTTTAATGCTTCTTACAATTTACACTGTTCTTAAGTCACATGTACAAAAGTTAATCTGACTCATATGGGGAGAGGATGTAGCCTTACGGCTAGAGCAATCGACGTCAAACCTGGGAAGCCGGGTTCCAGTCTCCGCAACAACCCTTCACATTCTGTGATTCTGGGTAAATCACTTAATCTCCCCGTGCCTAACAAAAAATGAAAGTGTCCTTGTGTCACAAAACTGGTACTATGTTAATCCCTCGGATACCCGAGAACTTTGGGTCTAGTTTGCGCTATATAAAACTCTAAAAAATAAAAATATGGTAACAAAAACAGCTATTCATAAATTGGGATTTTCGTAATACACGAGCAGTGGCCACAGGGGCAATTTTGGCTGAGTTGGGCATTTTAAAATTATATCTGTAAAGTAACATTCAACTGACAATGTAGGATTTCAGTTTACCTCCACAGGGGCCATCAGGATTATCCACTAATTGAATATGGGTTACATTATTATCAAATTATACATTGATACTTGAAAGGCACTTTAACTAGTGAGCACTAACCAGGGCAGGATCCGTGTATGTTACTTTCTCCAGCCTTCCTGGCCATATGCAGACTTCCACGGATCCAGCATCTGTTTCAGCTCTTACAATAGTAATAGATTTAGGATTAAGAAGCCATCCCTCTTTGACAACACAACCACATAAGAGAGCTTTGGAGGATGGCCGTTTCATCTCTATAGTTTCAGTGTTCTATTATGTGTTTTTACATCTGGGGTTTGACAGTACAGCTGTCAAACAGACCTATTGCCAGCAATATGCATTAAGTATATTTTGGGTCTGCGCCTTTCAACCATTGGCTTTCTTTAACCAGCCTCTTTCACCCATTGGCTTGAGCTTTGGCTTAACCCAGAAGAGAATTTATCTCTCACTTAACGCTGTTGGCTATTTGAGTGTACCCTTACACCTCCACTTGAGGACTTAATTGAACTGCATGAGGAACTACTTTAGAACTATAGCCCTCTCTGTTTGCTCTTGCTGGATGCCTCCCATGTGCCTCTCCCCTGAATGGTTAGGACATTGAACAAAACCTACTCACTTTGCCTGTGCTTGTCGACGCAAGACTCCTCTATTAGAGAGGGTATGCAACAGGATGTTGAACTTTACTTAAAAGTACCAGTGGTACACTAATTTCTAGATGTTTAAAAAAAAGAAATGCCAGTATCAGGGCATCAAGAGCCATCTTATGATGTGAACGTTGTATAACCTAAACGTATGGGGCATTGAATTAAACCTATATACAGATACTATACCTCTATTATGGAAGGTGGACATCACAATTGTGGGCATCAGATCACACATTCTGGGGATTGCAAGCTTTGTGGGCAGCCCCATCATTCTATCCCATATCACTAAGGTCAGACTAGGAGATGTTTATCACTTCTGCCTGACATCATTTCAGAGTTCCATAATAAGTAAACCATTGAACTACCAGTGTTCTATCCCACATCTGAATCCGCTGTTCACCCCACCTGCGAAAGTGACATTTAGACCCAACACAGAATTCAGAAGCACTTGTAAATCATGTCGGTTTGAGGCTGAAGTAAGTAAGCACTTTCTGTTTGGAAAAAGTCTCACTGCTTGGGATTTGTAGAGCAGCACAGTAACAAAATGCTCTATAAAACTGATAGAATGTCATCTGCTGGTTCACCTTAAGAGTCCATGCTTCTATTAAGAGATTAGAGACCAGATGTACGACCATCAGGATTTGCGACTCGCAGATTGCGCATCGCAAAACATGATGTGCAACAGTTTCTGAGACACTGTTTGCGATTCGCAAATGAGTCGTAAGAGACCTTCCTCATTAATATTCATTTGACAGGTTGCAATTTGGGACCCATTGGGAATGGCAGCACTCGGATTATTTAAACCATAAATTGGGTAAATTGGAAGCAGAACATATACAAATAATCCATAATGGGCATCGGAAGATGTATTAAAAGAACATTTGTTTAAAATTGTATTGGCTAAGGCTGATATCAATAAATATTTTTATGAAAAAGTTGCTCAAAAGTTTCAGATATATAGAAAGGAGCTATATGAATATGGAGAAATAACGGGGAAGCTACTCGCGATGAGGACGAGACAGAAAGATGTTAGAAATAATATATCAAAAATGAAATATTTAGACGGGACAGTGACATCTGATTCTGTGAAGATCGTTAAAATCTTTGAGGACTTCTATAGTAGATTATATCAAGCAGAATCTATGATAGAAGATCAAATGGAGCAAGATGATTTACAAGATATAGATAGCTGTGATATATTTCTTCCCAAGTTAAATAGTGAAATGGCTCTAGAATTAGAGCAAGAAATTACACTAGAAGAAGTACAGCAGGCAATATTTTCCCTTTCTTCTGGCAAAGCTCCTGGGCCAGATAAGATTCCAATTGAGCTATATAAAATGATATCAACACAAATAATACCTTTGATGCAAGATTTATTTTTGGACGTACAATACCGTGGAATACCCCCTAGCTCATGGCAAGATACAGATGTTGTTGTGTTCTTAAAGAAAGATAAACCCCCAGAAATACCCTCGTCATATCGCCCAATATCACTTATGAATACAGACGTAAAGATCTACTCCAAAATTATGGCCACCCGATTACAGAAAATCATTGCTGCAATTATTTCACCATGGCAGCACGGCTTTATTCCAGGCAGGGGGACCACAGACCACACTCGACGGGCGATATCAATATTAGACATAGCGGAGGTTGAGGAGAGAGATGTGGCTGTGGTCCACCTAGACGCTGAGAAAGCCTTTGATTGGGTGACCTGGAGATATTTGTGGGATAAATTAGCAGAGAGAAACTTTGGACCAGGATTTATACGGGCTATCCAGGCTATGTACTACAATCCATATGCCAAAATCCAGATAATGGGCCATACTTCCAAAAGATTAAAGATAGAGAGAGGCACCCGCCAGGGTTGTCCCTGCTCCCCAACCCTCTTCGCACTTTATTTGGATCCTTTTATCTCCTTGATTTTAAATAACCCCATAATTAAACCGGTAATATCTCATAATTATGAGACAAAAATACTAGCGTATGCTGGTGATATTGCCTTAGTAACACCTGCACCACGGGAGGCAATTATAGAAGTAGAGAGACTGGCAGAAAGATTCGGGAAAAGATCTGGTTATTTGTTAAATAGCACAAAGACACAAATCCTTTGCTCATCTCATTGTATACTGGATGATTCCCGGGTAAAGGAGTCTGCAGTATACTTAGGTGTATGATTAACAGCAAAAATTGGGGATATTTGGACAATAAATATAGACCCAGGTATGACCTCCATCAGTAGGGAAATGAAACGATTAGATTATTTACACCTCACAATAATTGGTAGGATAAATGTAATTAAAATGAAAATCTTTGCAAAAATCTTATATTTAATGCGGGCTATCCCCATAGAACTAATGACTAGCAAAATACGGAAAATTGAAGGGATCTTTACCAATTTTATTTGGAGTTACCAAAGAACTTGTCGTGCTTATAAATACTTAAATCAGCCGATTGATCAAGGTGGTTGGAATGCCCCAAATATACAGTTATATTATTGGGTGACGGCCCTGCAGAATTTAGGTATCTTATACTATCATAAGAAAATACAAAATGAGCAGATGGATATACCTACTATTTATGAATTCGCAATTGGGGAAGCCGCAGCAGGGCTATTCCAACGCCAAAGCGATATGAGAAAATATCAAAGGAAAGGATATAAATGTGTCGAATGTGCAATTAGAAACTGGAAAAAGATCGTGAAAACATGTGAGATTAGTAGATATACAAAATACACATCACTGTGGCATTCTGATCTCTTACACACAAATATATATGACGATATGGCAAAAAGAATGGGGAAAAAAGGGGATTGTAATGCTGACCGATATTTATGAAAACTCAGAGATGCGTAGCTTAATAGGAATTGCACAAAAATATGATTTACAAAGCGATTCATGTTTTAAATACTTGCAAATTAAGAATTCTATGAGAGGTATCCCAAAAGAGAATATTAGTCTTGATCCTATACCAATACTTCATCTTATAGGTAATCCCAAAAGTAGAATTAGAGAATTTTATCAGGAATTGCAAAAATGTATATCTAAACAGAATCGAATTGGTCAGCCAAATTGAACGATGGGGATGTTGATATAAATAAAGTGCTGGAAATAGGCAAAAATGTATTTATGGCATCTAACTTGAAGGCTCAACAATATAAGACTGTATACAGCTTATATTATACACCAGCGAAACTTTTTAAATGGGGAAAGAGAGAGTCGGACAGATGCCCAAGATGTCAAAACGGGCCAGCTGATATGATACATATGTTCTACTCTTGTACTAAATTAGATGAGTTAAAAACGGGAATTGAATTATTTATGCAACAGATATTGGGGAGGAATCTCAAGATTACTCCCACACTAATGATGCTGGGTTTTGATGTAACACTGCAAATCGATACTCCACAAAGAGATTTTGTGTTTTTAAGCTTAGCAATAGCACGTCTTCTGGTTGCCACAGTGTGGAAGGATTCCGAACCACCAACTTTTCATCAGTGGCTAAATCGACTAATTTGTATTGGGAAACAAGAAATTGCATTATATAAATGCAAAGGTTCAAAAAATAGAAAAAGAGGTATGAATATCTGGAAACCGCTTATTGTTTGGATGGAGGAACGTAATAGACAAGGAGTTGGTTAAATAAAAAGATTTTACGGTCTGACTCTATGCTAATACAACAACAGATATCTGTAAAGAAATATGATACTCTCTTTCTGTTGTATATGCTTTTTTGTTTCAAATCTATTTAATATTGTATCTAAATTACATATTGTATAATGCTTTAATGCCATATTTTCTTTTCTTTTGTTGTTTTCCCTTTGTGTACTCCAATGTACCATGTATCATGTCTGATTCTCAATAAAAAAAAAAAAGGGAATGGGCAGCACTCATAAGGATCGTGGCATGCTGAGGTCCGCAGACCACCAGGTCTGTGACTGCTTTTTACATAAAGCAGTTTTTTTCTAAGCAGCCCGTTTTCCTTCAAGGAAAATGGGATGCTTTTCAGAAAAAAAATGAAAAGATTTTTCATGTTTTTCAGAGGAGGCAGTGGTCAGTGGGAAAAAATGTTGGCCCCCCCATTCACAAAGAGGAAGAAGTCCTATGAGGGACCTCTTCACAATTGCGAATGGCTTACAACCAATTTGAAATTGGTGGTAAACTGCAAATGTTGTACTACCGCATTTGCAAAACATTCCTACATACCAGTGTGGCTCGCTATTAGGAAGGGATGCCCTTGGCAGACCTGGTCCTAATAGCAACTTGCATACCCTATTTTGCGAGTCCGTGATATGTTACCTTATAGTCTTGTTTTGTCCCATTTAGAAACATTGTAAGTAACAGGTGATGCACTAATTACCGTTAAATTGGGTTATATTATCGACCTTTGAAGGATGAAAGGCTCGGTTAGCTCTGGCGGGGACTGGGTGTGTGTTTACAGGCCTCATCTGATGTGAGCAGAAGGACTTTATATTAGAGATAGCTTGCTGGTTGTGCATCACTGAAGGAACAATTGGCAAGTAGGGCGAGCATGCATGGGGTTGCTGTCACATACTGAACTATAAAATTACTGTTTTTGTAACATTTATTGTAATAAGTCCAGTTGAGTTTAAAAATTACTAGTTCTGTCTATGGTATTTACAGGGGATGCAATGTATGCCCCATTATGATTTTTGCCCCTCAGAATGGGGGATAACTCTCTATTACTCGTTACCCCATTCCAAAGCATTCAAATTAAATATGTTAGATTAGTTCAAGGTTTTACATGACAAATTCAATCTGTGGGCAAGAAAGGAGTCTAAACTCCAGTGAAACCAGTTTGTGTCCCAATCCGTATTAGCACTCATCCTGGGATAAGGGCTGGCTTCTTTATTTTATCAATTTTCGCTGCTGTGAATTGGAGCAGTTATAAACTAATGACGAGAGGTACAATAGTTTTTAGCGGCTGCAAACGCAAATCTGGCCATTTGCGACCACTAAGAAAGGCTGTATGTAGCATGTACAAAGCCTATTTTGCGAGTTGGTAACCTATTACCAACTTGCAAAATAGGGTTTTCGAGTCGTTCTTAGGGAAGGGACGTGCCAAGGGAGTCCCTTCCTAATAGTGGTCACAAAACAATCACAGTTTGCTACATTCTTCAAGTAGGTGGTAAGCCTGTCGCAAACAGAAATGAGACCCATTGCCTTTTGTGAATATATGCGAAAATATTTTTAAAGAGCAGGCAGTGGCACATGAACCACTGCTTGTCCTTAAAAATTGATAAGAAAACATTTACTTTTTTTCTTTTAAACACATCTCGTTTTCCTTCAAGAAAAATTAGCTGCATTTGAAAAAAAAGTTGCTTTATTTAAAAAGCAAACACCAACATGGTGGTCTGCTGTCTTCAGCAGACCATCATCCCTGTGATTATAGCCCATTTCCAATAGATCGCAAATGGCGACCTGCTACATGAATATTGATGAGGCAGGTCATTTGCGAACCAATCAGGATTCAATAAATGTGTTTGGGACACTTTAGCACATTCTGTTTTGCGAGTTGCAAATTGGAGTCGCAAAAAAATCACAATTTGCGACCCACGAAATGGAATGGTCGTACATTTGGCCCAAAATAACATTATGTTCTTTGGCACCCACTGCCTGCTGAGACACAGCTACTTGAAACCTGTCTTAACGAACATGGTGGGAAAAACATCGAAATCTTCTCCACTAACAGAAGCTACTAGCTATACCGTGTGGATCTATAACAAATTCTTAAGTACTATTCAGTGTTACGGGCAGCATGGTTACCGATGCGTCTTCCTGTTGATTCCCACTTGGAGCTGTTTATCGAAATGTTAAAAACTATTTAGGATATATCCACTAGATGGCAGTAGTAATCAGAGCCTGTGATAATCATTACGAATAGGTTTAAAGGTAGGTAAACTTTTCAACTTTCTCACCAAATACCTTTACAATTTATCCTGATTTTGTTGTTACCCTACTTTTCAAAGTTAAGATAACATGCGTAATGCCCCCCAAAAATTTCTGAACACCAGCACCATTGCTTTGCTCAATCCAATCACTAAGGGACAGATTTAGAGTTCGGCTTAGAGGATACTCTGTTACAACGCATGCGTTACAATGCATCCTTTCACCCTGCATGTAGTTACAATGTAAATGGCTTGTTGCGGGGGGTATAAGGTGTTGGATTTAACTCCCAACACCTTCCCTACTGTCGCACACACTGGAGTTAGAATTGTAAATTATACTATTGGAACATCCAACACAATATTATTTTCATACTTTTTCCAAGTCGTTCATTTTCTAATTATGTTCTCTTTTCTTTCTTGCAGCATCGAAATCCAGCTGTGCTTCTCTTACCTCCTGAGCACTGGAAACTTAAATTACAAGAAAAATATTAGTACGTGTGGTGGGGAAGTGTCTTGTTTGCATTAGAGATGTAGTAGTGTGGTAGTGTTTCATGTAGAAGGGATGACTAGTAGTCATGTGGTACTGATGCTGTAGAGTCCTATTGTACAAATGCAGCAGTTCTTCTCTCCATATTCTTATGGTTGTTTGTCTCATAGTCCCATTGTTATTTCTGCATGGTGTTAACTCCCATCCATTTCCCCTTTCCCTTCTTTTCAAGACTGGTTGTGTTGGAAGACTTGCCCAGGAAGGGCACAAGGAAAAAAAAACAATTTAAACCCACACTCCTAAATGAGGGAGTGCCCAAAAAACGTTCGGGAGGCAAAAGCATGAAACTCTTCCCCCCCTTAATCTTCGACAAGAAATTAACCTTCAGAAAATGCGCCTGTTCAACGATAGGCCATTACCATTACATTTTGTGTTCAGTTTTACTTAAATATGATTTCCTGAGCCCCTTATGTTTCCCACTGTATCTGATTTTATATTTATTAGTCTGGAATTTTTAAATCAGTGTTGTGATTTCAAAAGTGCCATGAAGCCTGGGCAACCCATCGCTTTATAAATAATTAATTAACATAACCTGTCTGGGAAGTTACTGTTGGGCTCAACCCTTTCAACATTGAAGACATAACTCCTTACTTGGCTTAACTTGGAGGGTTCCAAAAATGACGTGAACTTGACAACCCTCAAAACAGAAATCGTTATTACCGAATTAAAACAGGTAAAGGACCTAAAATCAAAGCTAAACTAATAGGTGTTGCAAGAAACCATTCCTGTAAAGCAACTACCTTAACGGTGCTATACAGGAAGTAAGGAGAGAACACATCTTCTGAAGCACAAGCACCAGTGGATGACATCTTGGCCTGGGATAACTGTTTGTTCCTCGTCATTAATAGATATTCATTCTAGCATGTTGGAATGGGTGATGCTGTCTGTCACCTTGACGCACAGATGCTCTGCTTCCCTGGAAGCTCTCTGAAATAGGATTTCCTCCCAGGGGTCATCTTGGTTTGGGATGAATGTTTATTCCGCACCATTTCCAGATATACAATCAAGCGTACAGTCTTAATCACTGTGCAACCTATACTAGCTATGTGGGTATGGTGAGCATTGTGCAATGTGTGTTGAGTGGAGATGTGTGGTTGGACTAAGAGTCTACTACTAGCGTGGTGATACTGTGTGAGTTGCATGTTTTTGGGGGTGTTGTAGCATTGTGCTAATGTTTGTGGAAGTGTGACTAGCATAGAGTACAGTGTCTGGTTATCCGGTGTGTTTTCTAACCACCTGTGTTAATGGTCTGTACAGTAGTCCCTATTTATGCATGATAGCATTTGATTTAGGTAATAGGTAACAATGCATAATGTAATTGTAATGCAGAAGTAGAGGTCTGCAGAGTCAGCAATATTTGTAGTAGAGGGTGTTGCTTTGTGTGCAGTTTTGCATGTGTAATAGAGAAGGTAGTAGGTTAGTGAGTGTTATGATTACTAAACTGTTTATAATCAAGAGTATGATAGATTGGTGTAGTATGTTTGGATGCAACATTCTTTTAGGGCAATTTTGTTTTGTAAAATCTTCAATCACCAGCAGCTGGCAGGACCTACCAGCCCAGTTTGCATAACTAAAGTTTATAGTTCATATCCGGTTGCTTAATGTGTACAGCCGAAAATATCGTCTTTGGGTTTTGTGCTGATACCATAGTGGTCAAACTTTGTCCTTAACTCTTCTGGCAGACTAATCCAAGAGACTGCCACTTGAAATGAAATAAAGCTTTCCCCCACGTTTAGGTTTCTCTGTGTGGGCACAGTCAGAAGTCTGGAAATGGGTGTATGCAAGCATCCCCAAAGCAGTTGCAACCGATTTTTATTCCTTAATAATGTGTGGTCCATATTATAAAAACCTCTATACTGCATAGGTGGTCTACCATATTATCACGTTTGTAAAATTGTCTTGCAAGTCTATTGACTCCAGAATATCGGCTAACTCCATATTATCAAGGTAATTATATATTGGTAGGTATAGATTTACTATTCTTATCTCCACATCTCTGCAGTTTGAAGAAATATACATATATTCAAGGTATTTAGACGTGGAGCTAGGTATAGTAAATCTATAATTGCCGATCTTTGACAATGTAGTGTTAGTTGATATTCTGGAGTCAATAGTTTTGCAGGACAAGATTTCCGTTCGTACAATTATTGTGGCATACAATCCACCGCACAAAGCTACCTGAATTGCATAGGTGGCTCCACCGATTAACTGACAACCCTTGAAGCGAGGCAGGCACGTTAGAGATGTGCTTTGTGCTTCAAGTTGAGGATGAGAATGGCTGCTGCATTCTGCATGAATCACAACCTCTGCAGTAGATACTTTTGAAGGCCCTGGTAGAAGATTTTTGCTGTAGCCATTCCTGGCGATGACTGGCGCCTGTGTGCGCTGAACATTGTACTATCATGATGGAAGAGGAACATTTGTTTCAAGGTTTTACATGAAGAAAGCAGTGGTGAGTGCACTGTTGATTTGAGGGATCAGTGTGAACTCCCAGGGTGAACTGCAAGGCTGCTGACCTTGGGTATTAGCCCCGGCCAGGATGCTGCGGTGTCACTGGACCAGGACTCAGACGTGAGAGTGCTAATGTGGCAATAGTTTGCATTTTGGTTCTTCATGTAGTAGTGGGTGTGTTAGGGAAGTGTAGGTGGTATACTATGCATTCTGGGTTCAGGTGTGGTGGTTGGTGTAATAGTACCACTGGTGGTGGACAGAGTTAGTCAGGTCGTAATGACGCATTGGACAGGTCGTAGGAGTGAGGTAGTATTTCTGGCTTTTGTGGAACGTTGTTTGATCATGAAGGGATACCGGTGGGCTGTTTGGATTGCGTTTACTAGTGATATGTGGATATTGAGTCATGGGGCCATATGGCGGATGATCAAAGTGGGTCAGTGTTGTAGTAAAACCTGGTTAGTGAACAAAGTAGTTCTTATGTAGTACTTGTATGAAATGATGTGCGCAGTGGGTTGGGTGTAGTAGTGATCTTTTAGTGATGAGAATAACTGATCAGTTACAGTATTTTCGGTGGGGTTTATTGGCATTGTGAGTGGGTGTATTAGTGAGGTGTAGGTGATGTGCAGACTGAGATTTTTATCTTCAGGGCTGTTATAATTGGTTTCTGGTGTAGAGATGAACACTCTGTGCCTGGGTTCTTGAAGTTGAGGCCTGTTTGTTTCATTCATAAATGTGATGTCGGTTTCTGATTAGTGGGTGGTGTTAATGTGGGAAGCTTGCTGTCCTCACAATATAAATCGGTAAGGGAGGTAGCTTTTTGCTTGACGAAGACCTTCATTCTGCCTCTTTTTCCTCCATAGCTCTAGCATACACCCTGGAAGCGGACAAGGACAGAAGGCCAGCCAGAGTGCGCTTCCCTGAAACGAATTCACCCATCTACCAGGGGTACTTCAGCATGCCGGAGACCAAGTGTGAGACGCGCACGCTGCTTCTCCTGGTGAGTGCTGGGCACTGCACACCTGCTGCTTGGCTCAGGTGCCCATGTCTGTGGCACCTGCATGGTATTCTGGGCTGCTGTTTTCTATTTGATACTTACATTTTCGTGCGGAGTGGATCAAATGATCAAATTGTTCCTCGGTGCTAGAAGGCGAAATAATGCCTAAAACATTTGAAAAGAGAGTAGGTCTTCAGTTTCTAGCAAACATTCCCCACAAAAGGCAAATAAGCCACAAGGTAAGGGCCCCCTTCCTTTCTCATTTTGTAAACGATATGAAAACGTTAGGCATTACCTGAGTGCATGCTACGGTCAGGCCCCTGTATTCTCAGTTTGCATTTCAAGAACACATGGCCCAATGTTGTGCGCAGGGTTCCTTTTCGGAAATCTGGTGCTCTGTTGTGAGGCAATGTGAAACTGATGCAAGGCCATAGAGACAAAGGGGGCCATTAGGATGACGGGTGGACTTTGTCCGCCCGCCATCCTGTCGGAAACGGGACCGCCCGCCATGAGGGCGGGGGTCCCATGGCCAGCATTAAGATGCACCCGCCACAGCGGCTGGTGCATCCTGCATTCCTACCATTGTGGCGGGCGGTGCTGAGTGCAATACCAGGAAAGAATGCTGTGCACTTCCATGCACAGCTGTGCCTGCCATGCTGTGCATGGAACTGCTGGGGGGGGTACCATAGGTACCCCCCATGTGTACCCCCCACTCCCCAGAGTCCATGGGGGCCCGCATCGGGCCCCCAAAGCAGACACTGCATGCCTTTCCGTGGCGGCTGGCATCTGAAAAAGCCCATACTAATATGGCTGGCGGTGTCTGATAGACCCCGCCACCATATAAACCCTTCCGGGACGGAAAAGCGGGTACAGTCTTTCCGTCCGCCGCGGACCTCCCAGCCATACTAATATGGCAGGGGGTCATTCTGGCACGGATGGCGGGCGGATCGCCCCCGCCAGGCCGGTGGTGGCTACCGCTGGCCTGGCGGGGGGGATCCGCCCGCCATTCTAATGGGCTCCTAAGTTGCAGCAGATTGCAGCAGTCATTTGAACTGGACAATTTGCAGTTTATTGACTACACATATGGGAGATCCCAACAACCAGAGTTCCCATAGCCTTGAAAAACCCCAGTTACATTAGTGACTTGCACAACTTACCCACTTTATGTAAGTACTGATAACATTTTCTGCAATAGACAAAAATGTCAGGCACAGGAGGGCAAACCAGCATTTGTTAGTCAAGAAGATGATGACTGTGTCACATCGGAAGCTGCAGATTCCTATAAAGCTGACTCATATAGTATTATTACCCATCTTTATTGCCAAAAGGTGAGCAAAAGTTGAGCAATCAACTTGTCACCCAGCACCCTAACATTTGTCTTTTTAAAGTTAAACTTCAGCAGGTTATGCCATCCAGTTTTGCGCCTCTAAAAGACAAGTCTTAAAGAGACTTATGAAAATAGAAGCCGTACAAGCAGATAAATCTAGCCAAAGAGGCTTCAGAGGAAGACAAAAGGTGTCCAGTACCTGGAGGTGACGTGAACGTTAGAATTCTGTCCACACAGTCACAAAGATAGCTGTGCTGACAGATATGGACATCTGGAGTGATGGAGAGAGAAATAATCTGCATCTGTTCCAATTTACGAGTTTCAATTCGCAAATAAAAATTAAACATAAAGGATATTAGGTACAACCTCTTGCTTTCTAATGAGAAATTGTTAATATGTGAAACCTTGTGCCAGCTTGGATGGTGGCATCTGAAGAAAAGCGGCTTCCTACTGTGCATTAGCCATGATTGCCAGATTTAGACGGCTGGCAGAGGGAGATTTGGGAACCGTACAGTATGTTAAAAAGTGAATATATTCAGATTCTAATACGCCATCTTTAAGCTGCAGCTCAGCGTATGATCAGTTTTAGTTTGGACCTCAATTTGTCTTAGATCTTTGAAGGTTGCTGAGCCCGATGATGATGAAGGGAAGAGCATCAGATAAGTCTCTGTTCCATATCTGTAGAACAAGGAAGGGGATGAGGAAAGGATGAGCAGAACCGCTCTGACTCATTTGTTGTCAGCACAGGCGTGGACGTATTGAGAAATGTCTTGATCCTGTGCACACTTATTGTGCATGGAATGGGAAGCCATATCTGAGGAGTTAGGTTGTACACCAGACTGTCGTGGATTTTATTCTATTAGTGTGTGTCTGTAACGCAGGCTTCTGTTTAGCTTGTGATTGGAGCAGAAATCATTTTGCAAAGTGCTTATGTTTGCACATGAATGCACACATTCCACATGCAAATGTCTGTCTCACTGACGATAAAACACTTCTCCCATTCGATCACCTGCTGTAGCACTTAAATACATTCGGGGACACAAAGGCATAGCCGGTGGGGGAATGGCTATCAGTATCCTTCTATCACAAGCCTACATGTCAAAATCAAATATGCCTCTACTCTTCCCCACATCAACAGTATACGTTATGTGTCACTCCCTCGACACCATCAGGCACTCATTTCATCACTAGAACAATATATAGACTGATTACGAATCGAGCTGCAAATTCCCATCTTTACGTAAACGGGGCTTTGTGCAGGGATCAAAATTACGAGCTGTTCTGAAACTATTGTAGCCTTGTAGGTCCCCCACGACATGACATATTGTGCCAGGAAACATGTCAAGTAATCTTTGTGGACCTGAACACACAACCGGTCAGTTTCAAACAGCAGCCTGGGAGCCAGGAAAGTACTCTGCCTTCCATCCCATGATACGCAGCCAGCCGCCACACACTTTCTTCCTCTGTTCCTGAACTTGTCAATGTATTTATTAAATATAAAAGTGCATGGTTGTGTAATAAAAACAATAATTGTGACTATATGTAATATTCAGCATCCTCTATACTGCTATCCCAATTAAATGTCCATATCCGCTGCCCCCTTGATTCTGCAGTCAGGATTCACATGATTGAAAAATTCCTTCTACCAAAAAATGTGTTGTTTGTGAAGTGTTCTATGGAGCTATGTCTGTGCTACACAACATACCTGGAATAATTTTTTAATGCTTTGGATGCTCTTGTTCTGCATACAGAGAACCGTCTCTGGTTTTCCCAGTTGGCGACAGTCCTGTTTGCTACATTTCTGAACAGTGCTGTGCAGTCTTGAATGCTCATCGTGGTGATCCTTGCTTCTGACCCCCAGTCTCTTACTGTTTACAGAACAATATTCGAGATAAGCTTCATCCCATCAAGCTCTCGATGAACTACTCCATCCTCGAGAGGGAAGCTCGCGGTAGGCAAGCCGTGCGCTCCCTGGACAACTTCCCTGTCCTCAACATGGATCAGCCCACCATGGAGCAGACTGAGGTGAGAGCGTCTCTGGGAGCTAAAGTGGGAGATCCCTATAGAGGGATGAGGTATGAGAGGGATGAGGTGTGAGAGGGCTGCCGAGGCATGCGTTGAGGCTCAAGTGCATGTCCAGAACCCTTTGGAGCTGAAAGTAGAGCGGGTCTGGGACAGAAGAGAGCTGATATGAAAGATGAAAATTCATGGAGCATAGGGAGAAAGCAGGCGTGAGGCTAAAGGGAATGGAGGACTGAAGGGTAGATGTGAAAGGACTGAGTTTAAGTCATAAGCGTTACCAGGAAACAACAAGTAACTGAGAGGTACACAAGGCTGATTGCTGAAAGGAGGGTGAAGGAGATCAGGGGATGAAGACAAAACATGGTTTTTCTCACCTAGGAGTGATCATTTTTTGCGACATATTTTTTCTTCATCTAAAACCTATGATTATCGTTCTGTTGTATCTTGCTATCTAGGGGGTCAAGGTGAAAATACATGACTGTCCTTGAGGTAATGAGCCTGGTTTTTGTAGAAAGAATAGATGCTAATGAGCAAGACTTTTTGTAGTAGCAAAAAGTTAATCTCCGGGTAAGGGTTAGAGACTAGGAGTTACTGTTCTGGGACAAGAGGTCAAATCTGTATTTAAATATGGTGCACCAGGGTATGTTATTGTGCACACCCAGAAGAAGTGTGTAGTGTGAAGAACATAACTGTTAGAAACGGGATCTCTGGCTGGCCAAGGCTTGCGCCAACGTCAGTCAGGGATCACCATTTCTAAGGTCAGGGCAAGGGAGTCACACACCAAGGCAACCCCTGCTCACCCTCTAGGTAACGTGGCGCGAGCAGCAAGGCTAATCCTGGAGGCGGTATGAGTTAAGTATTCGCGCACGCACCCCAGCGACAACACCCTAGGCCCACCACAAAGGAAACTCCACACAAGGTTATATCAAAAATAGCCTTTGTATTATAATAATAAAAACACATTAGATAACACACACACTTTAAAATGTGCCAACAGGCACGGGCAAGATTTACAAGGGATTATATACAGGACAGGGCCACCTGGACCACTGTCAGGGGTATGCACTTTTTAGAAATAATACTTGTAGGTATAACACTTAGCGCATCAACATATAATGACTGTAACACAGAAATAGTAAATGTAGCATACAACCAGTAACTACTGGAAAGGGAAAATACCTCCTACGCCACCCTAAACACTGTAGGGAAATCACGCAGGGAACTAGGACCTTATCATCAGGACCTATGGAAGGAAAACCTATCACCTAAGCAAGTCACATTTAGCACAGGGAAGGAAACCTAAAATAATCACCTAGGCAAGTAACATTTAGCAAAGGCAATAAAACATCAACATTCCTCTAAGCAGGTCACTTTTAGCAAAGGGGAATAAAACATAAAGAATCACCTAAGCAGGTCACTTTTAGCAAAGGTAATAACAACAATTGCACATGAAACATTAAAACACATTCAGGGGTGCAGGTAGAACATTTGCGCAGAAATCACATAAAGCAGTAAATTACAATGCGCAGGGTGCATATAGCACAACACTAGGATTGTCCCTCAGGCCAACTGGCCTCGCAAGGGGCTGAATGCCCTGAGTCTCAATGTCAGGGGAGCTGCGCAGGCAGCACAGCACACAAAGCCTAAACGTAGCAACTGTCCACTAAGTGCTGGACAGTTGTAAATAGGGCTGGGCAACGTTGGAGCCTCGTGGGCTCAAGAACAATGAATGGCGCCCAAGAGCCTCTCTGGGGCTCTAGAACAAATGTGGGCGCTGTGAGCCTTCTCTGGCTCAACGAACAACTGGGGGCCAAGAGCCTCTCAGGGCTCAATAAACAAATGCCCCCTCGAGCCTTCTCTGGCTCTCAATACTAAGTGTGCCCGCTGTGAGCCTCTCGCAGGACTCTAAAACAAATGGGGCACTCAAGAGCCTCTCTCAGGGCTCTCCAACAATAAGGGGGGGCGGGAGCCTCTCGGGGCTTTCAAACCACTGTGGGCTTCGTTGGAGTCCCTCACGGGGGACTCAGGCTCAAGTAATGCCCCCAGAGCCTCGACCGGCTCTTAACCAAATAGGGAATGCCTGGAGCCTCTCGGGGCTCAGACACGAACCAAGACCTGGTCCCTCACTCACCGGGTCTGCTGGGGCGGGGAAGCACTCGCTGCCGGTCTTCTTGCGGGGCTCCTCTCTCCACACTCGGGGCCTCGCCGGCGGCGCTTCTCTCCTCGTTGCCCGGCTCTCTCTCGCTCTGCGGCTGCAGGGCGGGACTTCCGGGTCTCTCGGTCGGGCCGCGCAGGGATTGGCCGGCCCACCAATCACTTCCGGGTCGCCGCGGGCAGCGCGGCGGCTGTTCCAGGTAGGCAGGCGGGGTCTCAGTATCCGAGGGGTAGGCTCCCTCGTAACTTCAATAAAGGGCGCAGCCCAAGAAAAGGGCAATAAGCGGCTTGGGCAACCGCGCCAAAAACCAATCGGCAACTAGCGCTGGGGTCAAACGCCGGGTGGGCACCGGCTGAAGCACCAGCAAGGCACTCAGAGCGCACTTAAGCGCCGGCAGGAAAATAAAGCGCTCTCAAGGCAAAATCCAGCGCTCCCAGTGCCAGGGAGGAAGATAAAGCGCTCCTAGCGCTATAAGTCAAATGAAAGCGCTTCCAGGCGCTTTGGCAAAAGTATAGCCCCAGTAAGGTCTGGAGGCAGGCAGGGGAGGCAAGAGCAGGGCCAGAGCCAGCACACTGGGTCTCCAGGCAGGGAGACAAGCCAAGTGACGGTCCTCCTGGCCCCAGCAGCAGCAACAGCCCCCTCTGGCAAGGATCCAAAAGCAGAACCACTTCTGTGGGGACACAGCCCCATTTTTATACACCTAAATCCTTTGTTTCCAGGGTGCAGGGTGGGGGGAAACCAGTTGCAGCTGGCTTGGGAGTACCCTTGATGGCCCAACCACCCCTTTCATTCACTGGGGAGGCTTGGGTCGTTAGACAAACCACAGGGGGGCGGAGCCAGCATTGTGTGGGGAAAAACCCAGCCCATCCAGGACCCAGGTGCACTCCTCCCACACATCACTCATGCTGATCTCACACTCACCACCGGGCAGACCCATCCAGACTTCCTGGAGCCTGGCATGCCAGCCAGCTCCAGCCAATCACGCTCCCGCACCCTCACTGCACACATACATCAATGTCCAGAAGTAGCACTTCCCTTCTAGACACATACAAGCCGCACATACCATTGCGCAGCATTCATTCTCACGAGTTCACACATACCAAACTCGAGCCTGCACTCCCCACACATCAGGAACTAACATGGACACACACATTCTCCATGCATTCCTATGGGAGGGCAGGCCAGCCATACTACACGCACGCACTTTACTCTGGGACACAGGGAAAAAGTGCGCCAAGACCCAAAAATCACTAACACTGGGTCACAAATAAAAGCAAAAAGATTAGGGGTGAACCTGCCCTAAGGCCCAAGTCCAACACAACCCCCTTCCAGCCAAAACGCAGGGCAGACCGATCACCACCGTGATGGACTTCCCTGCTTGGGGCGATAAAACACGGACGCGGGCCCACAACTGCAGGGACACCCTCCTGTTTTACGCCACGGTGAACCCCTAGGGTTCCTTCTAAAATTACTGTAGGGACTAACTGGGGTACCCCACTGGTACTCTCCAGCTGCCCTCGGCCAGGACCAGGCCCTAGGCCGCCCAGGTACCACTGGATCCTGCCTACTCACAAAGTGGGGGGTAGTAACCCCTGGCACATAATAGCCACTCTCCACCCTTCCTGTCTGCAAGACAGGGCTAGACTGCCACTGGTTCTCCAGCCTAGGGTTTACAACCTCAGGCGGACCAGGAGTCTCAGGGAAGGCTATCCTCCCCTTACCTCTTCTCCTAGGGTTCCTCCTCCTCCTGCGAGGGGTCCCCTCTAAACAACATTCTCCCAACCTAGGGTTTAACCCCTCAGGTTGCACCGGGGTCAGAGGTGGGCTCTCCCACCCTCTGCACCCCCTTGCAGAGTCCTGCTCCCTCCCAACCGGGGAGATACCTCTGGAAAAAGAACTGGTCAGGACACTGATTACAGTAGTCCCATCCTTCAGGTCAGGCGGATCCTGAACCTGGCCTTCCAACCTCTGGTCTAAAACCTTCGGTGGAACCACTGCCTGGCACTCCAGGACTTCTGGGGACTCACATACTATCCCCCAATCACTCCTTTCGCTGGACTCCTGTACCCTCCCTACCGGAGCGGTACTGCCAGACTCTAGAACCATAGAAGCTCCGCTTACAGATGCTCCAGGTCCTCTACACACTAGGAGATCTCCCTCAAGTGAACTAACAGGCAAGCTTAGGTTCCCATCCTGGTGTTCCCTAAAGAAACCATCCAGGCTCTGTGACAGGGCTTCGGGCCTCTGGGGACTCTCGGTCACACACTCACTCCCGCTCCACTGAGACAGGGAGTCAGCCCCTACACCCTCCTCACTAACCTGGGACCTAGCTGGGCTACTCTCACCCTCCTCCACCACGCTGGGCTGGAGGACACCTGACCCACTATTGTTGGAATCACTCACTAGTGACTCTAAAGAACCTCTCGCACTTTCCCATCGGTCGGCTTCCTCTGCCAGCTCATATGGTTCAGACAATTCACATCCTAACAGGTGTTGGCGCAATCCTGGATAAACAACACTGAGCAACTGCTCTTTGGCAATCACATCAAACAAGATGTCCCAGTCACATTTTGTGGGACCCAGTAACCAATCACACTGTGCTACACAACAGTCATCCTGAAAATCTTCACAAGACTGGTGAGGTGGTTTCCTAAGGTTCCTGAATTTCAACCTTAACTCCTCTTCTCGGGAAACAGGTACCAGACTCTGGGAACTGGGAGTGGGACTGTCTACACTAACACTTAAATAGCTGCCACCACTGGACTCAACCCTCCCTGGGGAATCCAGAAAATCAAAATTGCACTCAGGGGATAACCTACTCTCTAGGGTTACCTTCTCCCTGAACAAGGCCCTTTCAGCCTCTAGCTTGGCGTGCTCCAACCTGAGCTGTTCCATCGCTAGCTGATGCTCCCGCTCTTCCCTCCTATCCAACCACTCCTCTGGGGACAGGACAAGGGATGGGGCGCTGGTACTGACACTGGACCCAGCAAGGGACTCCCTATCTATGGGGTCCTCACTATCTGCTGATATCCATCCACTGTCATCATCATACAGCTCACATTCTTCAGGGCTCCCAACAGACTCACCATCCTCATGACGTGCGGCCCGGGCCCTATCTCTCTCACTGTCCTCAAGATCCCACTGACCCTTTTGCCATTGGATCAGGCTGTCCCTAAGCTGGGACTGAGTATCCGACTCACTCACCTCCATGCCTCCCTCTTCACAGAATCTGACCAGCTCTGACCTACTGTACCTAAAAAGACAACAGAGATCAAAAACAGGCTCCATTTTGGCGGACGTTCTCAAGAAGAGTTTGACACAGAGAACCTGGGGGTCTGAGCTTACACAGGAGTACACAATTACAACAATCAGCAAGATTCCTATCTCAGAGAACTTGCACTCCTCTGTCCAGTGTAACACACCACTCATTCACACACACCCTCCCCTCGGACCGGTAAGGCAGTTTCTACCACCCCTGATTTTCTCAACCTGACCACAAGTGACACAGGTACCAAACTCTGGAAGCAGGGTGGGGAACAAATGTACTGGACAGAAATTACAAAATGACACCTTTCAGGAGAAGCAAAACTGAACTTCCCTAAAAAACAATAATCCCCAAAATGCGGTTATCTAAAATTGTAGAGTTTTGTAATGTGGCCTGTCGCCACTGTGGTACAGCGCAAACACAAATCCTTATCCTCACCGCTTGCTGCCAATGTTAGAAACTGGATCTCTGGCTGGCCAAGGCTTGCGCCAACGTCAGTCAGGGATCACCATTTCTAAGGTCAGGGCAAGGGAGTCACACACCAAGGCAACCCCTGCTCACCCTCTAGGTAACGTGGCGCGAGCAGCAAGGCTAAACCTGGAGGCGGTATGAGTTAAGTATTCGTGCACGCACCCCAGCGACAACACCCTAGGCCCACCACAAAGGAAACTCCACACAAGGTTATATCAAAAATAGCCTTTGTATTATAATAATAAAAACACATTAGATAACACACACACTTTACAATGTGCCAACGGGCAAGATTTACAAGGGATTATATACAGGACAGGGCCACCTGGACCAC
This sequence comes from Lissotriton helveticus, assembly GCF_964261635.1. Taxonomy (NCBI): domain Eukaryota; kingdom Metazoa; phylum Chordata; class Amphibia; order Caudata; family Salamandridae; genus Lissotriton; species Lissotriton helveticus. The sequence continues at coordinate 1,836,674,641 of NC_136065.1, read as the reverse complement.
TGTCAGGGGTATGCACTTTTTAGAAATAATACTTGTAGGTATAACACTTAGCGCATCAACATATAATGACTGTAACACAGAAATAGTAAATGTAGCATACAACCAGTAACTACTGGTAAAGGGAAAATACCTCCTACGCCACCCTAAACACTGTAGGGAAATCACGCAGGGAACTAGGACCTTATCATCAGGACCTATGGAAGGAAAACCTATCACCTAAGCAAGTCACATTTAGCAAAGGCAATAAAACATCAACATTCCTCTAAGCAGGTCACTATTAGCGAAGGGGAATAAACCAAACATAAACAATTACCTAAGCAGGTCACTTTTAGCAAAGGTAACAACAAACATTCCTCTAAGCAGGTCACTTTTAGCAAAGGGGAATAAAACATAAAGAATCACCTAAGCAGGTCACTTTTAGCAAAGGTAATAACAACAATTGCACATGAAACATTAAAACACATTCAGGGGTGCAGGTAGAACATTTGCGCAGAAATCACGTAAAGCAGTAAATTACAATGCGCAGGGTGCATATAGCACAACACTAGGATTGTCCCTCAGGCCAACTGGCCTCGCAAGGGGCTGAATGCCCTGAGTCTCAATGTCAGGGGAGCTGCGCAGGCAGCACAGCACACAAAGCCTAAACGTAGCAACTGTCCACTAAGTGCTGGACAGTTGTAAATAGGGCTGGGCAACGTTGGAGCCTCGTGGGCTCAAGAACAATGAATGGCGCCCAAGAGCCTCTCTGGGGCTCTAGAACAAATGTGGGCGCTGTGAGCCTTCTCAGGCTCAACGAACAACTGGGGGGCAAGAGCCTCTCAGGGCTCAATAAACAAATGCCCCCTCGAGCCTTCTCTGGCTCTCAATACTAAGTGTACCCGCTGTGAGCCTCTCGCAGGACTCTAAAACAAATGGGGCACTCAAGAGCCTCTCTCAGGGCTCTCCAACAATAAGGGGGGGCGGTAGCCTCTCGGGGCTTTCAAACCACTGTGGGCTTCGTTGGAGTCCCTCACGGGGGACTCAGGCTCAAGTAATGCCCCCAGAGCCTCGACCGGCTCTTAACCAAATAGGGACTGCCTGGAGCCTCTCGGGGCTCAGACACGAACCAAGACCTGGTCCCTCACTCACCGGGTCTGCTGGGGTGGGAAAGCACTCGCTGCCGGTCTTCTTGCGGGGCTCCTCTCTCCACACTCGGGGCCTCGCCGGCGGCGCTTCTCTCCTCGTTGCCCGGCTCTCTCGCTCTGCGGCTGCAGGGCGGGACTTCCGGGTCTCTCGGTCGGGCCGCGCAGGGATTGGCCGGCCCACCAATCACTTCCGGGTCGCCGCGGGCAGCGCGGCGGCTCGTTCCAGGTAGGCAGGCGGGGTCTCAGTATCCGAGGGGTAGGCTCCCTCGTAACTTCAATAAAGGGCGCAGCCCAAGAAAAGGGCAATAAGCGGCTTGGGCAACCGCGCCAAAAACCAATCGGCAACTAGCGCTGGGGTCAAACGGCGGGTGGGCACCGGCTGAAGCACCAGCAAGGCACTCAGAGCGCACTTAAGCGCCGGCAGGAAAATAAAGCGCTCCAAAGCGCTCTCAAGGCAAAATCCAGCGCTCCCAGTGCCAGGGAGGAAGATAAAGCGCTCCTAGCGCTATAAGTCAAATGAAAGCGCTTCCAGGCGCTTTGGCAAAAGTATAGCCCCAGTAAGGTCTGGAGGCAGGCAGGGGGGGCAAGAGCAGGGCCAGAGCCAGCACACTGGGTCTCCAGGCAGGGAGACAAGCCAAGTGGCGGTCCTCCTGGCCCCAGCAGCAGCAACAGCCCCCTCTGGCAAGGATCCAAAAGCAGAACCACTTCTGTGGGGACACAGCCCCATTTTTATACAGCTAAATCCTTTGTTTCCAGGGTGCAGGGTGGGGGGAAACCAGTTGCAGCTGGCTTGGGAGTACCCTTGATGGCCCAACCACCCCTTTCATTCACTGGGGAGGCTTGGGTCGTTAGACAAACCACAGGGGGGCGGAGCCAGCATTGTGTGGGGAAAAACCCAGCCCATCCAGGACCCAGGTGCACTCCTCCCACACATCACTCATGCTGATCTCACACTCACCACCGGGCAGACCCATCCAGACTTCCTGGAGCCTGGCATGCCAGCCAGCTCCAGCCAATCACGCTCCCGCACCCTCACTGCACACATACATCAATGTCCAGAAGTAGCACTTCCCTTCTAGACACATACAAGCCGCACATACCATTGCGCAGCATTCATTCTCACGAGTTCACACATACCAAACTCGAGCCTGCACTCCCCACACATCAGGAACTAACATGGACACACACATTCTCCATGCATTCCTATGGGAGGGCAGGCCAGCCATACTACACGCACGCACTTTACTCTGGGACACAGGGAAAAAGTGCGCCAAGATCCAAAAATCACTAACACTGGGTCACAAATAAAAGCAAAAAGATTAGGGGTGAACCTGCCCTAAGGCCCAAGTCCAACAATAACCATTCCCCATTATGAAAAACAATGCACTTTTGCCTGGCCATTGCTGAATTCTGACGCCGACATAAAAAGAGTTAATACATCAGTTGACACAAGAATATCCTAAGAAAGGATTAAAGGATAACTGTCAATAATATGACAAACTTTCTTTTAGAACAAAGTTAAACATTTGCCTATTGTGTAATTACACCTTTTTGGCCATGAGCAACAGGAGCGAGTCTGAGCTACAGGTTGAGAATATGCCTTTCAATGGATCACCACTGGATGAGCCATGGACACAATTAGGAAGGTGGTGGACGCTCACACCCCTTCTGTGCATTGACCACGAGGTCGTATGAGACGATAGAAGTCTGTAAGTTGTCTACAGCCACAGAGACATCTACTCAAAGGTCAAAAAGTCCCACAACAATAGGCGGCCATATAATCAGTGCATGGGTGTTTTAGTATGCTGGAGGTGACTTTCAACTAAGCCCCGACTGAAGCACCCCACTAGGTGACGGGCGTGTAGGTTTTTCCCATGACAGTGAGTGGAGGTAACCTCAAACAGATGGGTCCTGGATATAGCATGCCCAACAATACTGCATCAATTTTGGAAAAAGGCAAAGCAAATACCACCAAAGCATAACAGGAGCAACACTTACTATGTCTGATAGGAGACATAAATGTACTGCTTGCAAAAAGGGCAATGGATGAGGTTTTTTAAATGGAAAGGGTAAAATAATTAAATTTTTAGCTGAAAGAGATGGGATACAGTGAAAAATCCTATATCCGTGAAAAAATGGGTTTGTTTAGATTAAATGTGCAACACTCGGATGTTTTGCACAGCCAGATTACAAGCCATACTATGGCTCAAGGTAATTTAAGAAAAGAGGTCGCACTATTCTCACATACCTAAGTATCAGAGACCTGAAAAAATGACAATGTTTCAGAGTACGCCACAAGCATTATTAGTTCTCAGTCATACCATTAACATTCCTGTCTGCGCTTAGGAGCATTTGCAAAATGTGCATTGTTGAGAGGAGGGCTTATGTGCTTGTCTGTACCTGCATAAGTTGTTGGGAATGGGCAGTGTTGTTACATGTGTTATTTGTGAATTTTCTACTGGATGATTGTGTGCTACACCAGTGCCATATAATATCAACATTCGCAATCTAAGGGGAACAACAGAACCGACACATCAACAGTGATTCATCCACTACGGCCCCTCGCGGCGGGATGCCTGGCTTTCACCTTGTGGATACCCTGCCGGGGTATCTCACAGGGGAATACCAGGACGGGTTCCCTAAGCAAGCGCTTAGTTACCGTGTCGGTGATTTGCGCTATATAAATACATGTACATTTACAATCAATAGAAACCAGTAACATTGGCTTCCAAGTGAGGCAGGACAGAGAACGTCTGAGGCCCCTGAAAAACACAAAGAAGACAATAACTTTCCAACCGAGAAGAGGAGAGCATCCTTTATGAAGAACATTTGTCTTTATCAGACATCAGTCTCTGACATTGAGAGAAGTGATAGCACAGCTGGGAATTACGAATTCATGCATCCTCCGAGGCCCCCTTCAGGACGGACATGAGCGCGCAACAACAGTCGTTGCACAAGCAATGATCTGAGCTGGAGATGGAGGCAGTCGACTGGGGATGAACTCTTCACAATGGTTAAATCAGCACAACCTCTCAAAGGAGAACATTCATTCTCCCAGGCGTCAGGTGAGCATCAAAACAGACGCATCCATGGCGGAGGTCAGAGCCACAAAGGCTTTTATTGGGTCTTGGTCAAGGGCAGGATCTTCGCTGCATACACATGTGCTGGGCCCTTAAAATGTTGTGTTAAGCCCTCGGTTCTTTCAGACTATGGTAAAATGACAAGTTCATTCATATCAGAACAAAGCATATAACAAAATATTACATCAAGAAGCAGGGGGGAATGTCCTCACCAAGGCTATTGCAGGATGCATAGATAATGTCACTGAAGGCACCTATCGCTGTTATTACAGAACACATACCGGTCGGAGAATATTTACCAAACTAAACCCACACTTGAGAAGTAGATCACATTACCTTATTAGACCTTCTCGATGAGGTGTCCCCAGACATAGACGTTTACTGCAGGAGAAACACGACAGGGTAAGTTAGCACATCCGTGCACCCACCAATAGCTTCCTAGGAGACTTCACTGTTGATGAGATGGTGCAATCCAATAATTCAACTTTTCCACCATTTCTACTGACCCTTTTGGTTATTTGGAAATGATAGAACTATGATTTTGACTGCAACAACATGGCGCACACAGTGCTCCTAAAAATGGGGACCGCCATTGCAACCCACATGAAAAGACAAATACATACCACACTACTTACTGTGGAGGCCAATGAAGGCAGCAGCATGGCTCCAGAGGTCACTGACTTGATCTGAGGGAGGACAGACGACTTTCGATCTGACAGTTGTACTTAGATGCGAACCGCCATAATTTGGTCGATGACTAATAAAGTCTCGCCCATTCATGGGGCAGCGAATGGCATTTTAACATACCTTCCACATTTGGTAGATAGAAATCTAAAATGGACGACTGTGTACACTTAGTCGTTGCAACATTAATGGCATATAGAGGCACACAACACAGCAAAGCTGGCCTTTATGCGCTATTTGTATGGCGCTGACCTAGCCAAATGGCAGCAGAGCGTTTCAAAGCCCAGCATAAAGCCAACATGTGATGGGGCGGTAGCTGGTTTCTGGGAGCAGAAGTGTACAGTTGCTGCGCTCTTGCTGTGCTCTTTAAAGAGGTGCGTCTACAACTTTTTCTAAATCCGAGCATGGTCTTGATGGATGTTGTTTCAGGTGCAGATTGCACACAGGGGACAGGCCTGCTGCCTTGCCTATATTAAGGTTCCAATAAGTACAATTTTCTTCAAACAATTTAAGAAAACAAGACCACCAACAACAAAAAACTGGTGGCAAAATGGGATCGAAAGACAGTACTGACCTATTAAAGAGGTCTTTCTTTTGAACCAATGCAGACATGTACTATAAAGGATTTATTTTTCAAGGGAACACTCATATTTGTATTGAATTTGCTGAGCATTGAGAGTTACATGTATTGGACGCAGAACATCCCTTTTTTCAGATACACATAGAAAATGTGACGCTTCACATGTCATCGTAGATTGCTATTTTGACACCCCATGTTCTAGTGCGAGCTACAGCAAGCTTTATACATACATTTCTATATTCTGTATTTCTGGCAGTTAAGATATTTATGAAGGTCAGATGAGTTACGTACTGTATTTTTAAGGCTCCACAGATAGAAGCAGAAATAGTTCTGTACAGATCACTGTCTGGAGGGCTCTATAGAACCAGTTAAATGTTGCAACTCCACAAATGCTACAGCGCGGGGATGCCTCCGGGTCACCAGGCGCTCTATAAATCGCTAAATAAATAATAATAATAATAACTCAAAACAATCATTCATTTTCTTTCAACGAGGGAAACCTAATTCAATCTGGAGGGAACAGGTGGATTGTTTACTGCAAACACATTTGTTATAAAAGCATCAGTAACGCATGACCAAGATGGCCTTGAGCACATTCCACAAGGCTAACCCTTTCACTTTCAGCACCGGTTTGAGGCATACTGTGTTCATTTGCAAAACATGACTGTATGAACGTAGCTGCACGGATGAGCGCACAGTTGAAACACTGCTTTAGAATCTGTTTAGAGCTGTTCCTGTTGATAGCCCAAACCTGAAGTGAATAGTGCTTGCTATGCCGTGCACAGTATGCAAATGTGTTAACAGTTGCAAGCTCCAGAAATGAAGCGGTTTATCTGCACCAGTAGTTTTGTAGCCTGAATGGTTATAGATCAAAAGCAGCTCACTCAACCTCCCCATGAGGTGCATCAGCGACAAACTCTTTCATACACATTATACCGAGAGCAGAAAAAAGAATCTTTAGACAGCACCAATCCCTGTATCGTTGTTGCTCATTGGTCGACGTCACATAGGTACAACATTACAGACATACCCAGTGTCAACGAAATTTTATGAGGAAAAATATTGCACTCTACAAAGAAAGACTAGAATGCACGTCTGACAAGCGGGTGCAAAACAATTGTTCGAGGTAAGTAGCTGTTTACTTGGCTCCTTGTGCCTCATCTCTAATACTTGTAGACCTCAGCTAAGCAAGTAGAACAATGGAATGGCCTCGTATCAAAGCTTTTAAGCATATGGGCCTGAACAGGAGAGACTCTTTTGTGAGGGACCAGGCAGCAGTGAAGCACAATTAATTATCACTCTCAAGTCCAGGGTCTGTCCTCCTACAACCATTCCTTGATGAGCCACTTCATTACGAGTTGTTCATTCAGCTCGTCCTTGTTATTCCAGCCTGGCCTCTGCATGTTAATGGGAGAAAAAGAAATGGCTCCGAATTTTATTATACAGGAACTCTCACAGCCTTGCTTGTGAGCTTATACGCCCAGTGACTCAATGCTGATTGTTATGTATATTCAAACGTAAAACAAAATGAAATCAGTGTATTTTTTATTATGCTCCTGTCTGCCTTCGTTTCCTGTAGATATTTTCTAGTGGGGCCACACTTCCTTTAGCCCCCCCGCCCCCCCACCTCTTAGGTGCATCTGCCACTGTGCATTTTGCTCTCTCTTGTGTTTAAAGGGCAAGTAGCAGATGTTGTAACTATGTTGATTTACCTTTAGATTAACTTCCAGAAGGAGTGTGGCACAGACAACACCTGCAACAGCAACCTGCAGATGTCCTACCAGTTTGTGAACTCGCAGATGGAGCCGCTGCCCAGGTGAGAGGCCCGCCTGTCTGCTCTTTATTTATCAATGGGGAAGTTGCAAGGCTTGTCCTGTTCCTGCTTTCTGCCATTGCTAGGTTTTTGTATGCGGAGTTCCACAGAAAAGATGAAGCGTGTAAGTGTCAGCCTTTCAGTTCCTTTAAATGGAAACACCATGCCCAAGATCACCTGATCCCCCTGCTGTTAATCAACTAATGACTCATAGGGTGAGATGTGAGTGATCAGGGAGGAGAGACGTATGGGCGCTTGAGGTTTTCACAGGTTTATTACGTGTCCGTAAGCAACTCTCTGTATGACTCTAACAGTGTCACGCATGTGCTGGTACTCCTATCTTACACCATTTTTCAAACATATTTATTTATTTATTCAAAGTTTTATATAGCGCGAACAAGATCCTTACAGATATCAGAGCGCTTCACAAAGACAGGGTAGGGGCAGTGGGAGTGAACAGAGATAATGGGAGCAGTATAATAGGAGCAGTATAATAGTCACTAACATGATAGGATAATAGTAACATACATAAAGCATATCAATATACACTCAGGTAAACAAGTAATATAAGGCGGTACGAGTCATTGATCTCAAGACAGAGGTGTTCAGGTGCACCTTGGGTGTGTGGATGGCTTCTACCAAAGCCTTAGTGTAGAGAGAACACTGAGTGAGGGTATAAGGAGAGTGAATCAGTAAACCAACGTGTATCATATATTGGAAATGACACCAACGAGTTAGAAGTATAGTGCCAGAGGACAGGTGAACAGTGATACATAGCAATGCAGAGTTTCCGATCCAGCACCAATAGTGTTCAGGAGATCTTGGCCAGAAGGATGGTTTTCACCTCTTTCTTGAAGAGTGCAGTGGAGGAGATCAGCCTGGTTTCAGGAGGGAGCGCATTCCAGATCCTGGGTGCCATTCCAGAGAAGGAGCGCTTGTATGTTTTCTCTTTCCGGAATCTACGAGGTTTCAGGAGTAAGTTTTTTGAACTTCTATTGGATCTCGAACCTCCTGATATAGACAACTTTTGGGCGAGGTAGTTGGGTGCATTGTGGTGCACGGCCGCGTGTGTCATAACTGCAATTTTTAACTGTATTCTGGCTTCAAAAGGCAGCCATTTTAGAGCCTTTAAGTCTGGGGATATATGCGAATGCTTTCTTGAGCCAGTTATGAGTCTCCTAAATGACTCCTAAAGTGTCACTCGTGCTTAGATGTGAGTGGAACCCGTGTGTGGGTGTGTCTGTGTGCCAGACTTGATGAGGAGCAGCTTAGTCCGCTACCTCCTGCCTTTAACCGTGTCATCAATATGTGGATACACCCGTCTTACATCAGACACACAAAAGGTGATGAGAGGAATGTTTGCAATAAGTCTAACCAATGGCAATCGTGATGGTGGCATTCCAAGCATTCCAACCCATTGACCTTTTGCCTACTATGCAACCTCGGTTTGGACCCAGCCATATGCAAGTCAGCCTCCACACTGCTCCAGTAGAAAGAGTCTGGCATGAACTGGCATCTCGGTCCTCTCTGAAGCAGAACACAAGGAACCCAAGACTGATTGGGGCTCATTAGTCAGGTACTGCTTGGTTCCAGTGGCACAGTAGGCACAGGACCCATGACTTAGTATGCCCCCGCCACGTAGGGCGGTACATCAAACACACAAACGGTGATGGGAGGAATGCTTGCACAAAGTCTATCCACTGGCAATTGCTCATGGTAGTATCCCAATCCTGTTTTCTTTTTCCCACCATGCCTCCTCAGTTAGGACACCGACACATGCAAATCAGACTCGACCCTGCTCCAATAGGAACAGTCCAGCCCAAACTGCCAGTCCAGGGGTCCAGCCGGAGGTGGCTGGCATGGTGGGCAAAAGAACGACTGTTTGGAATGCTACCCGAGCAATCGCCAGTGGTTAGACAAAATGCAAGCATTGCTCCGACCAATGTTTTGTGTGTTTGACCCGTGCCTTACACCCTGACTGCTTCACAGGTGTCTCGCTTAAAGTGTCACCAATCATTAGGTGCCAGTGCAACCTCTTTGCATGTGTGTCCCACCGGATGAGGAGGATATTAGTTTAGTTAACCCCAGTCCCTGTCCCTAACACTGTAAGCAATATGTAAATGGCCCAGTGTTAAATTTGTATATGCACTTCTCACAAGAGATGTATGTAGGTGTCACTGTAACCCGTTTATACGTTTTACAGAGGAGCTGTGTGTGTGTGTGTGTGTGTGTGTGTGTGTGTGTTATTTACAGGTGTTCCTCTTACACGTTGACTAGTATGCAGGTGTTAGTGCAATACCTGACTGTGCCTCTTGGTTTTTCAGTGGGGGCTTCAGGCCTCACCTGGGATATGGAGAGTGCTATATAAATACCAATAAAATACAACACAAGACCATACAAATCAGTTGTAGCCTGTGTGCTCTGAACAATATCTAGCCATCGGTTTGATGTTTTTGCATGTATCCAGTAGAATGTGCCTGTTGCAAGGTAACTCTCGTGCCTCTCCTTCTTTTGTACTACTCTGAGCACCTCTGGAAAGGTTAACCATATAGCCTTGTTAACATGTTGTGTATCTCTGCAGGGACAATGGTGTACAGGTCCTGGAGTACAGCCCTGAAACAAAGCTCCAGCTGAGTGTCACAGTCACCAACATTCCAACCACACCCACCAATGGCGAGGACGCACATGAGGCAAACTTAAATATCACCATCCCACCCGTCCTCCTCTTCTCTTCTGTCCGACCGGTAAGGACAAATAATATTTTGCTCTCTCTACCACTGACCTACTGCCATTGTTTCCTCCAGTGACATCACTGACCTCATTTGACAAAGTGACCAATCAGCACTGACTGGGCAGCATCCTGATACAGCAGTTATAAATGTTTACTATTCCTTACTGCATGTTCAAATACCTCCAAAATATATATTTCATACAGAAATGCACTTGTACATGCTGCCTTCATCAGTCCCTCCATTCTTGCTTCCTCTTCCTAGCTGTTCTCTCCTTTTCCTTTGCTTATTCTTCTCTTCCATAACTTGATATTTCTGAATATTTCTACTGATCCTTTTTGTGCTTGCTAACATCTTTTTTTATTTCTCTTTCTGCCTCATTCTCACCTTAATTTCTCATTCTTTGCGTTTGCTAGTGGACTCTTATATTGCCTGCTCTCTTCTTCCTTTGACTGCTTACGTCTCTACTGCCTGTTTCTCTTGCCCATCCAGGATTTGGTTGATGTGTTGTTACTTGGAGCAATGGATGAAAACTGGGATGATTGGCTAAAACAGGATGGATACAATGTAGTTTGTGGATCTGAAAGCAAGGGAGCAGTAATTGTTCCCTTTGCTGACTGAAAGCCTTGGGAGGGAAATCCGTGAGGCTCCATCTTATCTGGATGATGGCCCTAGTGTGCCGGTAGGGTGGAAATACATTGGGTTTAGCTTTGTTAAAACATTGAATTGTGGAGTAAATTTGGTGATGTGTGCAAGATGTCGTGCATTAAGCTGTTTGTTGTACTGTCTCTCCTTAGAGTCTCTCGTGCACCTTCAACGGGACATTGTTATGTGAACTGGGGAATCCTTTCAAGAGGAACCAGAAGGTGAGATTTATTTTACATATTTTTCTAAAGTCCCCACATGAGTCTAAGAGTAGAAAGATGGGATCCTTTTACAGCAACTGTTCTGTTTACAACTGGTGCTGCCGTAATCTTAGTTTGATACTCTCTGGGCACAACATAGTTGTGCAACCTAGGTGCTCTTGAATCTTTTGGAAGAAGCAAGGGGTACTTTTGGACCACATACAGTAATTTAGGTGAAGAGACCATTTTTAATGGGGCTGTAATAGAAAGGAGCAATTATGCCACTGTGTCAGGATTGCCCTTAAAGTCCTAAGGAGTGAGGCAAGGTTTAATTCCCATGCAAGTTGTGGGTCATGTGTAATGTGTATGCCCAAGTATTTAAAGTAATGGTTAGCCGATTTTGCTAATTCACTGCAAGATCGCCTCCTCCCATTGATTAAGGAGTTATTTTGTCGCATTTAAAAAAGGGACTAGACATTTCTCCAAATGTTTCCAGGATTACAAAAAGTTGCTAACCTGACCGTCTTGGGCATCTAAGGTAGAAGAACAATCGTTTGCCCAATCAGTCAGTCAGTCAGTCAAACAAAACTTTATTTGGTTTGTTACAACCATAAAAGTATACTATTTACATCTTATCATACCGTTAAAAAATATAAACACGGCAGTATCATAAAAAATATAGCATATATCCACACACATAAAATAACACCTTCCCTTTAAAATAAGAGTGTAATATCACCCTAAAATTATTAAAATCAAGTAATTCATACATTTACATCAAATCCTTCATATATATGGCGTGCAATACTGTTATCCCTTGATAGCACAATCTCATATTATCCTAAGGGAACCACTTAAAGTGTTCCTCAAGTGCACAGAGTAAGCATTGTAACATTACTCATAAATTTCCCCATAGCACAGGCTATCTCTAAGTTCACCATTCCCACCAAAAGGTTAACAGCTTGCATCCTATTCTTGATCCTATATTTTTTTTTAATCTCACATCAAATCTTCTTTCGAATGTCCAAAATCTTCATGCAATCTAATAAAATGTGTAAAATATCACACGGGGTACCTAACGTATAAGTGTATTTACCATTACTATCTATCATAAAGTTTCGAACCCCATTATTCGCATAACATGGATTTATCCCAATTCGCATTTTTAACACTTCCCGCCTTAAACGGTAGCCGGGTAACCGGTCTACATAAGGAAAATGTTGATCATATTCCCAAAGCCAGGGTCATATGGGCCACTGTAGTTTTTCGCGAGAGGTACTCCCGATCATGTATACGAGACATATCAAATCCCAATGACCTATCAAGTCCAAGTGTCTGCCCATTCATACGGATCCCAGCTGTGGGAGATTCTAAAGCCTTGTTTCGTACCCTGCTGTACGGCAATTGAAGTAAAACACCACCCGTTTCACACGGACCTGAGATAGGGGGACATTAGATTAACCAAGCAGAGCAATCTCTCACCTGTGTCAGAAATGATCGGGCATACCTTAGAAACACTTGCCCTAAATTGGCCTGTTCCATTATCTTAAATAGTTATTTCTATTTTAGTGTGACAAAGGCTTTCTCAGAGTTGATTGACTTGATAGCTGCTTGCCCTGGCAAGTTGTGAGCCTTTCCCATAGCAAAGTGCATTCTTCTTAGGTCATGTCTTGTCTCTCTTTAGCATGAAGCCGCTTTGGTCAAGGTGTATCAGTGAAGGGATCATCTTAAATAAACTATCAAATAACCTATTGGCTGGAGCCTTCTCTACTATTTTAGTCTCAATATTTAAAAGCAAGACTGGGCGGTATGCACCATAACTCTCAGATGGTCAACCTGGTTTTTGTATCTCTACCACAGTAGCCATACACAAATTCCACCTAGCCAGCCTCTTCAAATGCCTCCTATAAATGTTGGGTTATTATCTAGGAAAGTTATGTAAACATTTTGACTGCTAGGCCTGGAGGCCAGGGTGCTTCCCCGGTGGTCATAGGTGTCCGGATATGTGACAGTTCTTTGATCTGTAGAGCTTGGTCTGTGTCTAGGCGGTGTCACTGGTGCTAATCTTGTAACTAGATAAGTCCTCAAACACTGAAAACGGTAGACAAGACAGCAAATTAAGGCTCCCTTTGATCAGATGTATAAACAATGGAATCATCCGCCTACAAGTCTAACATAATTGAACAATTTTGAAATTGAAAATGGAAAATACGTTTGGGTGCAAGCAATGCCTAAACTAAAAAGTATGTTAAACAGCACTAGAAAGTGGGGCATCCCAGCCTCGCTGCTCGGTCAACTGTATCAAAATGTGAAATTTCAACATTTATCATCTTGTATACATGTACTTACATGGAGCCTACATCATTTTAACAATTATTATTCCAAAGGGCGTATGTAACAGGACTTCCTACAAAAAAAACCTGTGGCACATAATCCAAAGCCTTTTCAGCATCCACCCTTGACAGCAATGTCAATGGAGTAAACTATCAAGCAGGGCTTTAAGTGGGCCGGGTCTCACTGGTGCTGAGCACCGGCAGTTTTTTAAAGGGGACCTCTAAATGGGTCTCTATCGGGCTTTGTTTTGAGCCCTTGCACAGGCGGTCCGTTTTTTTTTGTTTTTTCCGGACTGCAGTGATAGCAGGCACATCATGTGCGCGTCCTCCCACTAGTCACTTCTCACTAGTGGAGAAGTTACGGCATGACGTCATGACTGCTTGATGCCAGGTGAGCGTTGTAGGGGAAGGGAAATGTTTAAAGAGTAATTTTCTTTGTAGATTTCCCTTCTCTTTTTGAAACTCAGGAGCAGCAACATTGCCGTAGTGTCACCAGGGCCTTAAGTGGAAGCTTCCTCAATATTATATACAAGCCATAGTTGCTGCTTATTTATCTTATTCAACTAACAACCACTGACAAAGCCAATAGTTCTCACTTCTTGTTGGTATGATGTTACTTGTTGTATCATATATCTGGATGCAATGACAAAAACAGTAAAATACAAGTCGGGCGGCACACTATGCTAAGCACAGATTTTTAGCTTAAGTACTTTTAAGCCATGCCCTTAATTACATTGGCCACGCCCCTTTGAGAGACGCCGCCGTTTTTTCATCCCACTTAAAGCCCTGCTATCAAGAGAGTTAAATTATACATGTGCTCTCCAGGCATAAAGCCTCTCTTTCCCAGGCGAACCACCTCTGTAGTCCACAAAGCCTGATATGTTAGATATTTAGAAAAAAATGTTTTAGACAAATTAAAAAAATGCCACTTTATAGTTCCAAAATGCAGCTTCAGATCTGATTGAGTGAGTTTCATGTCCTTTTGTCCAAGCGAGAGCTGCACCAAGGGAGCGTGCTTTTTGATAGCATTTCCTCCCACAATAGGGGCAGTGAGATGGACAACATGCAACCAGGTGGCTTACATTTTCGGAAAATTTTTTTATGGATACAATTTCCTTCTAAAGGTTTAAACAGAGCTTTTGATTTATTTCAATTTTTTCTTTTGCACTGCTTTACCAATTTAGTACTAGGGCACTTTATATAGGCTTTACACATATATTTAAACGATCCATTTTCTATTTTACATACACATCTCTTTGTGTAATATCAAAGTCTCTTTAGGTTAAGGATTTTATTTTTGTAACCTGCAACTGAATATTGACACTAGGGAAAATGATATCCAAATTTCATAAAAAGCAATCTGAACAGACGATTGAAAGGTGTTAATGTGTTCCTATGAGACAACTGGCGAGAAAACGAACTGCCAGAAGGCCATTGATAATTTTTGCAAAGTGATTATTTAAGATTGAAGTTTTCCACAAGAAATGGGTGGATGCTGTCAGTTCCCATCTAGTCAGAAAGATGGATAGGTTCTCAATTTTTTTTAAACAGGACATAGGTTATGACTTTATATTATTATTCTAATCACTGGCCTCGTTCAAAAAGATAGTATTTGGTTTTATTCAGCTACTGAGAACTGTCGGAGTTCCCTTCTGCGGCTTGCTGTTTGACCCCCTCATCAGCCTGGCTCTGTAAAAGCCCTCTGAAGCCACTGGCTGGCAGAGCGAGCACTATACAAAAATATAAAATGCTTTTATAAATATCAGATGTCACGCAATGTATAAAGTATGTCTCATAGATTTCCCAAGTGCGACTTCAGTTTTTTTAAAAGAACTATTTCTTCCACCTTGTTCTTAAATATATGAATAAATATATGAAGCATTTCTGCTCAAGAGACTTGGTGTACAGGATCCAGTTGTTCTTTAACTCTCCCCGAAGTCCACGGGACCTTGTTCTGCACAAAATGTTTGTTTCCACACTAACTACTAATTGTCCATTGTTCAGGTCTAGTGCAAGCTGGGTGGTAATAGTGTGTTACAGAAATCACAAATGTGACTTCCTGCTGTTGTTTGACTGAACAACGCAGGGAAATACTCTGCATGCCATTACCACACATTTTTTACCCCGCATTTTTTTAGTTCGCATATGCTTTTACAACGTATTATAATGTATTTGTGGGGGAAGACACCCCCGAACTTACCTTAAATGCGTAGTAAAGTGTTGTATTGTTGATGCGAACAGATGACAGGATACTTCATGTTGGTTACATATAGATTTAATGTAGGACACAGCCGAGCACAAGCCTCGCCAGCTGACCAGACCACCAACTGACACTAGTGGAATTCTCCAGGTAGAAGTCAGAACATACATAGGCATTGTGGTAGAGAGAGAACAAGAAAACACAAAGAAAGGACTACGACAAAAGACAACCATATTACTTGAAGAATCAATGTACAACACATCTCCCTCCTTTATAGAAAAGAAAAGAAATAAAGGAAACAAAGATTACAATGCAAAAGACTGCAATGACAACCACAAAGACAAAAGAGTATTCAGAGACACAGAATGAAATGAAACTCTTAGATGAAACAAAACACTCAAACAACACCTACTCCATGTTGTACAATAACAGGATAAGTCCGAAATATCAATACACTCCATCCCCTCCCTTAGAAATTGGGAGAAACACAACATACCCCAAGAAAGTTAAAGAAACCCAAAAGTTCCCTTTTTACGGACACACAGGCAGTGTAATCATGACCCCTCAAAATAAGGAACAACATAAGGAACCAAACCTGATAAATAACACAACTTTCCTTAAACAGGGTACACCTCAGTATAGACAACCAGGGAACTGACATGGGCAATGACTAATAAGAGCAGCACTAACCCTACAACCCATTTCAGAAAAACTAATCCAGACAACTGGAGAACTAATATAGGTATTGATTACTCACCAACTCTACACCCTCCAAAGTAGGCTACACCACACGACAGCACAGGATGGTTAACCTGAAGATTGACTAACTTCCAACACTATTGCTCCAAAGAAGGGTACAACACAGAGTACAAACCCTGAAACTAAACCTACAGCATGCCATGGGTACCAACAGGCCCCACCCTCTCCCCAAAGAAGAGTACACCAATGGGTAAAAACACCACCATAGGAAAGTACAACAACAACAACTCACACAGGTTGCACAGGGTTCACACCCTGGAACTTATACACAAACATGCCCTACATAGGGTATGTCATGGGTACTGACTGGCCCCACACCCTCCTCATAGAAGGGTACACCATTGGGTAAAAGACACCGGCATAGGAAAGTAGAGCCACAACAGCTCTCAAAACACTTTCCACACTGACCCCCAAAACACTCAAAAGGTTAACTCCAACCAGGGAAAACACATAAGCCCTCCTAGACAGAGTACAACGGAGGAAATGGCCCTTCAGATTAGAATGAGACACCAAATATCAGTGCAACCTCATAATAAAGAATACGAAAGGAGAAGAGACCTGTTGAAACCGTCATCACACACCTGGTGTTGACCTCTCACAATAATGCAACATTTACTAACAAACTCGGTGACCTAACCACCAACAACACAACAAAACAGGGTGACAACAAACGTTGCACAAGGTTCACACCTTGGAATTTATACTCTAACATGCCCTACATAGAGTACACCATGGGTACCGACTGGCCCCACACCCTCCCCAAAGAAGGGTACACCATTGGGTAAAAGACACCGCCATGGGAAAGAACAGCCACACACTTTCCACAATGACCCCCAAAACATAAGCTACAACAAACGTTGTACAAGGTTCACACTTTAGAATTTATACTCCAACACACCCTACATAGAGTATACCATGGGTACCAACTGGCCCCACCCCCTCCCCAAAGAAGGGTACACTATTGGGTAAAAGACACCACCATGGGAAAGAACAGCCACACACTTTCCACATTGACCCCCAAAATACAAGCTAATGAGCTGCCTAACAACAAGACACAACAGCTCGTAGTCCTGGTTCTTCTCAGAACCTCTCTGTAACAATTCGCTGTCATCAATCCTTAGACCTGGAAAATCTTGAAACTCTTCAGTCTCAAATTTACCTCTTGGATTCGTTCCGACACAGAATCCTCACCTTGCTTCAGTGACATGCTCCAGGACTCACAGTCCCAATTCAGATTTAACTAAGTTTTGAAGTCACCATCAGTACAATTTCAGTCCCGGACACTTGACGGTAAACTTTGTCCTCTCACAGCTAGACACTGAAATTCATGTCTCTTTCCGGTCCCGAAACACATATCGACCTTTCTCTGTAACTAACCTGGATTCTTCATCAACGTTGTGGACTTACAGTCTAGAGACTCACTTACAATTTGCTGACCAGAGTCTCTGGAGACTCACTTACAATTTGCTGACCAGAGTCTCTTCTTCGTCAACATTGTGGACCTACAGTCCAGAGACTCACTTACAACTTGCTGACCAGAGTCTCTCATTTGGGACTTTCGTCCTCCGTTATGGACTTACCAACCTTTGTCCCCGTTGTGGACTTACTGTCCAGACTCTCACCTGGGACCTTTGTCCCCATTGTGAACATCATGTCTAGAGTCTCCCCTGGGACCTTTGTCCCCGCTGTGGACTTACTGTCTAGACTCTCACCTGGGACCTTTGTCCCCATTGTGAACATCATGTCTAGAGTCTTCCCTGGGACTTTTGTCCCTGTTGTGGACTTACTGTCCATGCACTCAATCTTTGGACTGAGACATTCCGCTCCTTGTTCCGGGACAACCATGTCTCCTCTAGCACAACCACAGTCCATACTTTGCCTTTAGCAACGACGTTTGTCCAGTCCTGTATCTTTTACCTCTGACTTCTAGCTTCTTCGGAACACTTTTGTACTAGTTTTCCGATGACAAGTGTTAGCTGTGGAAGAGTCAACAAACGCGCTTCTGATAGATTAATTACTTCCTGTAGATTCTGTACACTGTTAGTTATTGGACATATGTCAGCTGGAGAATATGTTGGAAAAGTCTTTATTCCCCTCCTCTAGGTAAACAGACTCCATTCTAGTTCTAAGGCACCTTTCTGATTCATAAACACTTTCTTCCTGCGGTATCTGTTAAAAGTTATTAGTCGTGCATTTGTCAATAGGTTCTCTGTGCTTATTTATTTATTTTTTTTGACTTCAGGTACAATTCTGCGCTGCATTGTACTACTCACAAAACTGCAGTGGAAAATGTCTTGCTCGGATCTTAAATCCAACAAAAATACTAAATAAGACCACAAGATGGCACTATCGTTAATGAATTGACACCAAAACTGTATTCAACTACACATTGAAATTAATATTCCTCCATTCAGCGTGAAACTGACAAAACCTAATTTCTCCACGTGTTTATGATTTCTGACACGCATCATACCTAAACAAAACAGCAACCTTTCCGCTTCTCTCACCATCTGAACAACATTCAGTATGCTCGTGACCGTTTTCCCCTCTGTTGGCGTCACGTTGAGAGCAGGCTAGACACCAAGATATTGTTGTCAGTTCAGTTGAAGCAGCACTACATGCTGCTCCTGGATTGCGTTGCGTTATGTTCACGAAACCAGTTGCCATGAGAACACAATGCGTGGAGTTACAAAATGGCTGCTTTACGTCGCAGAAAAACGTCACACGCTGCCGTGATGATGTACCCAGGCTTCGTCCACAGACTGTAATGACTCTGTCATGACGACCTCTTAGAACAGGCTGGTTCTCCGCTGAGTCCCACGGAGATTCGAACAGCATATGTAGTAAAAGCATATACGTTCTAAAAACCATGCGTGGTAAAAAATGCATGGTAAAGGTACAACTAGGTAAAAACCTCTTTGCAAAAGCCCTCGTTGTAAAGGCTGTTTCCCATTCCTGCGACCAGGGAAGATCTATAATTGATTTATTCGGTTGTGCCTCAGGGGGTTTAGTGCAGGGTTCTAATATTGACCACTCCAGGCAAGATTGGCAGCAGTGATCACTAGAGTGCACCAGGCAGTGTTGCCAACAATAATGCAAAAAGTATTTTTCAATTTGGAAATCCTCTACATGGGTAATACATGACAGCCATAGCTGAAATGCCATTGGCACCAAGGTAAAATTGTTAGTAATATTTCATGATTCTTCACTCAAGCATTGTCTTCAAATGCGTTTTGGAAATCCGTTTTTCTCCAAACATCAGCTATAGCGTTCTGAACATATGCTTATTTTCATCTCAATTACAGGCTTTTAAATTTTGGGATACATATATGAATTCAAAACAAGATCTTCTAATTTAGTAGGCTTTGCTGCAGAGAGAAGATCTACTTCCAGGTAGCTGGAGAGCTCCTAGTAGCCAGTGAGCTACTCATTGGAGAAGCCTGGTTTTGTGTGTAATCTTCAGACTTGAGGGTTGACCTAGAGTTCGGTGTGATGTAAAGTTGTCTGATTTCTGAAGGAAGTGTTTAAATCTGGAGTAGAATTCACTGGCTGGATTTTCTGCACCCTTCTATTACTGTAGTAAATTTCACTAGTGGATGTTCCAATCGATTAAGCATTTGTTCTAGAAATTAAAGGATTTTTTTATTACCTCTCCACTCTAAATGTGATATCTTCTGCCGGGAGAGGGTTAGTCTGAGCCTAAGATTGTCCCTCTCTGCAGTCACCAAGGTGTAAGACACATTAGGGTTGTAACTGTATCTCACTCCCTTCTCATGTTCCTTCCTAACAGTTGGAGATGGTTGTCACCTTCGAGGCATCAGGAATATCACTGAAAACAAGAGAGGTTAACATGCAGCTGCAGCTCTCCACGTGAGTTAAGGGGAATCTTTTCCTAAAAGCTTTCTTAGCACTGCACTCTGAGCTAGAGCTCATGAAACTGAACTCTAATGGGAACACCTCAAGAGCATCCCTGATACTGATCTCTAGCCAACCACATCCCAAGAGTGCTAGTGACACTGCACTGTAGCCAACACAAACCAAGAGGGTACCTGACACTGCAGGCTAGTCAAGAGATACTAGGAGCATCCCTTATACTGCAACTCTAGCCAGCACACATGAAGTGTGATCAGAACACACCAAAATCTTCTCTGCAGTGCACTCCAGTCAGCATAGCCAAGAGTATCCCTGAGGCTGCACTTTGAACAGCACACATGCCAAGGGTATATTTGACATGGACCTATGAGTAACATGAAGGAACACAAGGGAGCACAGCCAGTGTATTTTCATGGAGTTTCACATGATCCAAATGCATCTGACTGTTCAGTACTCCAAACAGTGACCATAGTTTTGCACGGAGGTGTCCCATATTGTATTCACCCAACTCGTGGAATCTGACTACAGTGGCAGCCTTTTGGGGAGGATGCACATAAGCCCAGCTGGGAATTAGTTACCAGACAGCCCAGAGTATTGGTTACTAAGCCTTTGGTGAAGCTCACTCACTCACACTCCCTTACACTCATTCAGTTCTCCTTTCTGTTCACAGGTTAAGTAAGCAGAGCGATCTCTCACCGGTGTCCGCAAAGCTTCTGGTGGAGTACACAATCGAGACGACGTTCTCTGTGTAAGTTCTTATGATTGTGTCCTACAGCCTACTCAAGCTGGGGTGATTTCCCTACTATGAGTGCTCTGCACCATTAGATCTTCTTCTACAGTGGTGGGGAAATAATCCATGCACAAATAAAGATTACAGTGGCACGTATATCTGACCATTCTAGCATTATACACACCGGATGTATGTGCCATCACATGTCCTTGCATAAAGAGCACATTTCTGCATTCTTCTGCAAGCCCAGTGTGTATGTGTTTGGAGCTGGGCATGTGTAGCTGGAGTAACATTTATTGTCAGAATCTAAACATGACAGGTTGGAGACAATTTCACTTAGGTGACATCATTGAGGCATTACACCTAAGACAGCAGCATATCTAGCAAGTAAAATCAAAATCACCATTGTAGAAGGGTGGGCTGTGAAACCTGTAGAAGCAACATAATATGCCCCCTCTTTCCACGCGTAGCCCACAGTCTTTGTAGTCTGTTGTAGCCCATAGTCTGTAAGTGTTTCTAAACATCAACCACAGTATTCTGTAGCCACTGCTACTATATAGTTGGGTTTGAGGTACATATATGCGGCATACTGTGTGATGTATGCATCCTGGTTTTGTGCATTTGGTCACTTGGATCATTTTATTCTCAATTGAAGGCCTTTATGTGTCTGCGTATGACTGTTTCATCAGTTACCTGAGTGTTGGAGGGTCACAGTGTTATTCACTATCATATAGTTGGCTCTATGTGCAGATGTTAGCCTGCTGGTGTGTTAATAGAGCTTGGAGATAAGAGTGTGAATCCCGAGGCTAGTAAGTTGGGTTATTAATAGTGCTTCTAGTGGGAGTATGGCATTTGATATTGTTGGTAACTGTGCTTCCTGGTAGGAATGGTGCATTATTGATAGTTACTGCTGGGAATGTGAATTTTGATACTGGTGCATTATGAGAACTTGCTGCTAAAAGTGTGAAACTTCATACCGTTAGATTATTGGTGCTTACTGCAATGAGTATGAATATAGATTCAAGTTGGTTATTGGGACTTTCAGAAAGGAGTGTGGATCGTGATTTTTGTGTTTTTATCGGTGCATGTGCTATAAGTGTGAATCTTGTTAATTTCAAGTGCTGCTAGGATTGTTAACATCTTTATCTGTGCATGCCACACGTGTAAATCTTGAAACTAATGTGTTAATTGTGCTTGCTGCTACAAGTATGACTATGGATACTTGTGGATAGAGATTCGCCTCATTGGTGAAGGATACTAGCAGTGAATCCTGATATTGTTGCATTACTAGGGCATGCTTGATTATGGTATACCATTGGTGAATGCTGCTAAGAGCATGAATCTTGAAACTAGTGTGATAACAATGCTTGCTGCCACCCACACAAATAGATAGGTGCGTAAATACAGATACTAATTTGTTAACAGAATTTGCTGATGGGCTGTGAATCTTTATACTTGTGTGTGAATGTTTGTTATTGATAACTGTGACTCTTGGTAATGGTGTGTTAATGGTGCTTGCTGCAGTGACTGTGAATCTTGATACTAGTGCATTAGTGATGCTTGCTGATAAGACTGTGAATAGTGGGTCTGGTTTGTTAATGATGCTTGCTGCCAAGAGGATAAATCTTGAATGTGGAGTATTATCAGTGGACACTGATGCTGCTAGGTGTAGGAATCTTAAGACTGCTGTGGTAATAGTGCAGACTGTTGTGTTAGTAGTGCTTGATGCCAATGTTAAATCATGTGTGTTAATAGTGCTTGTTGCTAGAAGTGTGAATCTCACCACTGGTGTGTTAACAGTGCATGTTTCTAGGAGTGTGAATCTTTTTAATGGAATGCTGATAGTACTTGCTACTGAAAAACCTTTTTTTCTTTTCTCTATAGAAAACCCTCTTATGTGGAGACCTATTTCAATGGTGTTGTGATGGGCGAGTCGGCTATGAAGACGGTGACTGATGTTGGCAGTCCTGTAGAGTTTACATTTATGGTAAAAACAGTAATACAACGTAGTTTCCATCTAGGGGGAGATGGGGGACAGGCTAGACTAAAAGGATATTTATGCCCGCTGGTGGTCTGTCAAGCATTGAGAAGGACTGGTAGGTAGAAATACTCATATCAAGCAATGAGTTAGAATTCTGTATTAAGAAAAAGGATCGAGGGGTGCGTTTATTCAAAGGGAAAATTATGCTGGCAGAAATGTCTCTCTGCAAACACAGTCTGTTACAGCCATATCGCTGAGGAACAGAATGTCAGAAAAGAGATACAGGATAAGGAGTGGATTGCTGTTCAGTAAAGGATGGATAAATGCAACCTGTATTTATCTAAGAAATGGTGCAAGTTTGCAGGAAGTCCCACTTGGAACGAAGTCCAGATAGGTAATATGAAGTTTTCATGGAAACATCTCGAGAAAGAATGAACAGAAATAAATGTTGGTATCATATGTTGTAGATCCACATGCTCTGTATACTCCTGCCATATAGTGTTGGGTTCAGACATTTGCATGTTGTTTTTCTTCAAAGAAAGGCTTTCGAGTCACAGTACGGACTGAGACTCCACCCCTATTTGGCAATGCACATGGGCAATGACTCAATGTTAGATTGTATTTTTCCACCATCGGATTCGGGCGTGTACCGGGACGAGGAGGCTTAGTATCTTCTTATGTTTTCTTTCAGGCCCACATCGTTAAACTCGACACCTGCAACCATGAAAAACCTTTGTCGTCAACGCTGTCCTTAATGGCCCCTGCCGAAGACAAACACCTGTTGATCAACTCCAAACCGCTAGGGCAGCATGCCGTCTTTGAGCTGTGTGCCCCCTCACATTTGATACCTTCTTTGCCAAGAATACACACCGGGTAATGAAACGGATGCCGTTCCAGAGCTATCTCTGGGCCCACGAAGAACCCATGGTCCAACTGTCAGGAGGTCTGTGAACTCTGCTTCTCCCACTACCGTGATGATGCCACATGTTAAGCCTGTGCCGTCTTTCGGTCAAAGAAGACCCTCTGATACCGACAGGAGAGATGTGTGCACCAGAAAGTACAACAGTAATCCCCCAATGATGCGCCTGACATCTTCGAGGAACAGGCCCCTCTCAGCATCAATGAAAGTGAGGATGCCAGCTCTTCAGGAATTCTGACCCACCAACCAGGGCCCAGTCCAGAAGCAGTCTTCAGTAGCTCAGACCAGTGAGAAGAAGAAAAGGTTCCTTTGACCTACACAACCAGTGGCCTTTGAACAAAGGCATTCGCCAGAGTTGTGAGTATAGTCCGCATACACACACGTGCTAAGCCTGAAAAGAGGTCTCAGACCGATGTATAGCACTGCCTTAGGTGACAGGTGCCGAGCCCTGTGCTGAAGTCATCACATCCCCTAGGTCCTCCACCACCTCCGGTCAGCACCAAACAAAGGCCTTGGAGCCGACAAAGCTCCCATCTGAGGACATGGCCATTCATGGCTTTCACCCCCAGGATCCTGTTTAGGCCTCAAGTCCACTTGAAGCCAGAGGCCTTTTTGCACACAAACCATCTTTGACTCTGATGCCACCACTGATGTTTAAAGTCTCATCCACAACTGGCTACAAGGACTCAGAGCAGCCAATCCAACAAAGACTGCAGGAGGAGTTGGACACATGGCAGAATAGACGTATTCATCTCAACACTGGGAAGATTTAATCAAAGTCTCCTGCGCCAAAACCAGTTGAAACACTACCTCAAAACAGAAGGCTTGATTTTTGAGGAGGAACCATGCTCCCAGGTCCAGGGAAACATTGAGACATCGACAGAAACCCCCCACCCACTATGTTCCTCCTCCACCGCTACCATTGCCTAAGTCGACAGTCCAGTTCTTGCTCATGCTAAAGTGTATGTTAAAATCAAATCCTAACACTTTTAAATAACCAGTGAAAGCCAGGGTAGTAATGCCAAGGGTTGAAAAAAGTTTAATCCCTCTCTCAATGACCCTGCCTACATTAAGGGTCATGTCCCACTCGACTCCTTGGTTCTCTACACTGCGCACAAGCTGTCTTTCACGCAACCCAAGAGCGATGCTCCCCTGCTCAACAAGGAGAGCAAAAAGCCCAATGCTGCCAGCAAAAGGGTGGGGGTAGGAGCCGTCACCCATTGGAGGATATACAATTCCGGGGCCTCCCTCCTGCTATGACAGGTTATAGTGGGAGCAGATGAAGGGGCTAGTCAAACACCCCCTCCCCAGAGAGAATTTAGGAAGAGAGGGGAGTAAATTGTGTAGAGGGTAAGACTATGTCCAATGTCATCATCTGCTGTGCATTTGATGTTGTGGACACTCTTTCCTGAGGAGTGTCCTTGTTAGAAGTGACGCTTGGCTCTATTTTTAAGGCTTCAAACCTGAGGTCCAACAACATATCCTCAACCTGCTTTTCGAAAGCGGCCACAGGTTGATGAGTCGATAGGTGCCCTTCAAAGCTTTGTTGCCAGAGACTGCTTTCAGACGACGTAGCTTAGAGGACGCAGGCAGGAAGTGGGTGCATGAGGGGTGTGGAGGACAGTCAAAGCCTGCCTCTCCAGATCTCATTCCCTCATATTAGGAACAGCTTTTACATCAGCAGACAGGAAGTGTGTGCACGAGGGGTGCCTTCAAGGGGCCAAAATAATGAAGCCAGATGTAGAGGGGTCTCCGGCAATGGGGCATCCGCCACCTAGCGCTGACTTGCCCCGTCTCAGCTTTACTTCCCCAATCACACATCACCTGTCAGGTGGGAAACTGCAGGATTTCACCTACATGGGAGAAAATCACATCATACTAGAGAGTACGATCAGTGGTCTCCTCAGTTACTACCTAGAACTTCTTACAACTCCTCCCAACATCCCACCCCACTCCCTCAGTAAAGAACATCTCAACCTTCTGGAGGAAGAGGTGGAAGCGCTCTTTCAAAAAGGTGTCATAGAACCAGTGCCCACTCACCACCGGGGTAAGGGAGATTACTCTTTTTACTTCCTCATCTTCAAGAAGGATAGCCCTCTCAGGGCAATACTGGAACTCACGCCCCTAGTCGCTACATACTCATGGAACATTTCCACATGACAATCCTGCAGGATGTTGCCCCCTGCTTTAACAATGCAATTACATGACAGCACTAGATCTGAAGGTAGCCTACTTTCACATACCCATTGTTGGGATGGGAAGTCCTCTGCATGGTTCTGAAGAGCTTGTTCCCCTCCCTATGTTGATCTACTGGCAAGTCACTTGAAGGTACTGTAGGTTTTTGTGATCTTTACCTCAGTGAATATGACAATCACGCATGTCCACTGAGAGCCTTCCTGTTTACATGGGATGAGACCCTAGAGCTTGGCTCTGAGGTCGAGGGAGATTGTATAATGCACCCCTTTTTTTACAGAGATTGACTACTGCCATAAACTCAGGGGTACTAGTACCTATGTACCCTATAGGACGGCTGCCTCCCATCTCCCTCCTTGTAAAATCTGTGCAGTCTCCCATACCTGGGTTCTTTTTCCTCTGTGGTATGTGGATGTGTGTATTGAGAGCCAGTATGTTCACTGGGAAGTTTTGTGAGTCATTGTGCATTTAATGTGACCTGTGTATGTATCTGTTCTGCTGGACATTTCAGCTCCCCTGTGGCCCTCCCCTTTCTTAGTAGAAGCCTGGTGGGGTGGGGTAGGCACTAGCTCTTGCTGTCTGCTGGGATGAGCCCCTCCCTGCTGGGTGATGGTCAGAGCCTCATGGTCTGGAGTTAATTAAAATTCCTCTCTGGGGATAGAAAGGACAGGTACCAAGAGTCTGAGAGAGCACTTCTCATACAAACTGATCATGCAGTGAACATGCAGGAAATATGCCCCAGAATTGGAGGCATAGCCAAGATGCAAAGTTGTGGACCCTCTACTTGAATTAGCCTGTCTCTCAAGCAATGATAAAAGTATGGACTCATCATCCAGTTGGTTTCTCAAGGCTGTTACCTTTTCTGAAAAGGCACCCACAAGGGGTCTTTGAGAAAGGCCAGATCCAGGAGTTGTCAAAAGGTTGGATTGCCATTCTCTTTTCAGCCCCGGGATAGAGTTTGAACTTGAGAATGTGTCTTTGTGATGGATTACTGGTGAAAGGAATTTGTTAGACTGACTGAAGGAGCTGGGATGCAGCTTATCAAGCAGCATTGGAACAGATAACGAACTGTCTGAGGCTTGTTGAGGCTATTCTGTCCTTTGGAACACAAGGAGACTTCAGACAGCTCCGCAAGATAAGGAAACTTCTTGCATGTCAACATCCAGGGAGACCGTAGCTCTGTGTTGACACCGAAGGTGAGATTGCTTCATCCTGACCCCTTTGGGATTACCACTTTCCCAGGAGTTTTCACAAAGTGCCTGGCAGTAGTGGCCAACAACTTAAGGAGGGAGGTGTCCACATTTTTTCCTTACTACGATGACAGGCTGGTCAAGAGTGCAGACAAGCACCAATGCTACATACACAGGCGTCTCCACAGCCTAGGGATTATGACAAATGCCACTAAATCCTTCCTGCAGCCCCTAAGTTCAGCCCATCCTTGGATCTCTACACAATGCAGTCACAGGCAAATTCTACCTTAGAGGGTGTTGGCATTTCATCTAATTTAATCTCTTTTTCAGCCCAATAGACAACTCTCATTCGTCTGCTATGCATGATGGCCTGGTGCCTTGTCATAGAACCCCACTCCTGTCTCCACATGTGCCTGCTGCAAGAATGCCTTACAGCTCGATCACATGCAGAAGGTCAGTGGGAAGATCTAGTGTTGGTAAAGGCCAAAATCCATCTCTCTCTGCTGTGGTGAAACGGCAACATCCTGCTAAAGATATATCAAGACACATGTTACTTTTATAAATTGGTGTGGATCTCCTTTATTGACTATTGTGTGTATTCGCAGGTGTCTAAGCACTCCCCTCTGACACGTCTAAGGCTGCTCGACCACATTACCCCCTGGAAGAGCACAGTGGGAGCAAGCCCCTGTCCACTCATAAGGGAATTCTCTCATTGTGGCATATCCTATAAAGAGCCAGCTTCCTACATCCTTAAATCTACTATCCAGCACATTACCAGTTATATTCTCCTCTGCAGAAATCAAGCCTTGCATACACTTTTAAACATCTGCATTTAGCAGCCGTATACACATGCAAAACAGGGAACACTCCTCCCTCTTTCACTTCCCTGTAGTTAAGGCATTCATTGAGGGCCTCAAGGAGACCATACCATGAAGAGTGCACCTTTGCCCCCCTGTGGAACCTCAGTGTGTTCCATATCATACTCATAGGACCCGTCTTTGTGCCTCTGCACTCTTGCTTTCTGCAGTTCCTCTTCTTGAAAATAGCTTTCCTCGTAACCATAACATCTCTCCGATGCATCAGTAGGTTGCTGGCCATCACACTACAAGAGCCCTTCCTTA
This sequence comes from Lissotriton helveticus, assembly GCF_964261635.1. Taxonomy (NCBI): domain Eukaryota; kingdom Metazoa; phylum Chordata; class Amphibia; order Caudata; family Salamandridae; genus Lissotriton; species Lissotriton helveticus. The sequence continues at coordinate 1,836,646,487 of NC_136065.1, read as the reverse complement.
AAGTCCACAAGGTCAGGGTCATTCTCAGACTCAACCCAAAGATCCCCCCCAAAATGGTTTCTCCTTTCCTCCTCAACCAAACCATACAGTTTCCAGTCTTCCTCCCGCAACCATACACTGAAGCACAGTGCCTTCTACACCCTAGATGTTCAACGGGCTATCCGGTATTACATCAACAGGACCAAGCCCTTCTGCAAAGCCAACCAGTTGTTCATAGCCTTAGTCAAACATCACAAAGGGTTAGGTTATTTCCAAAGCAGCTATTGCCATGGATAGTCCAGTGCATCCACACTTGCTTTCGTAAAGCCAAAAGAGCCCTCTGTTACCCCCACGGTGCAAACTCCATACATTAAAACCACTGCCTTCCTTGGCAATATCATACTATCTGACATATGTAAAGCAGCCATTTCTTCAACAACACACTCTCTGAACAAGCACTACTGTATGGATATCTAAACCTGCCAGCATGTGATCGTTTGCCAGAAAGTCATATGGACTTTCTTTCAGACACCCGCATTATCTACACGCTAGCCACCACTTATAGGGGAGTACTACAGTCTATGCAGAGAATGTGCATCCACAGCAACACAAGCTACGGACGGAAAATGTAACTTGCCCTATAAGCAGCTATGCATAGCGTGTGGTGCAGTATATTCACATAAGCCTACCCTTCTCCCCGGAATTGTGTGGCTCTACTTGCAGACCTCTTCCCTATTAATTAACTTCCTTTCACAATACACATGTGCACTACACTGTGTTCGCTTGCCACTCCTTATCGCTGTGACCCGCTATGAGAGTGATATGGCTCTAACATGGAGTTGGTGCCCATGCACATCGCCAACTAGGGGTGGAGTCACAGTTCATCCATGACTCAAACGGCTTTCTTCAAAGAAAATAACCTGCAAACGTCCGAGTCCAACACTAGATGACAGAAGTATGCAAAGCATGTGAATCTACAGTGTTACATGCTATGAACAGATGCTTACACTGTAAACTTTTTCCTTATGTATTTAAGGAAAATTAAGGGGTAACAGAGATCTTCCCTATAAAGACTGAAGAAAGTGATGAATACTCGAGGAAGAGCAAAGAATGCAGGCCTCTTTTCTCAAGAAAGTCTCCTACATTTTTCTATAATGAGGAATAGTATTCAGGTTTCCCCCTCAGGTTTTGTCCCACTGGTGTCTCCCTAGAAAAGGCTAGGTAGATGGAGATATGTCTCAGTAAGAAGGACTGTGTGTGTTCAGTTGGATAAGAAGTCTGAGGCATTCCCTTACAGAGAAGTAAGTATTAGATCTCTCATTCCTGTAGTAAACAGACAGAGGTGTTGCTCCATGGGTACAGCTATGGATGAACTAATGTACAAGTGTCCCCCCAGGTGAACACTATTGGAGAATTCCTGGAGGATGAAACGGCCCTGATCGCTGCCTTTGACTGGCCCATTGAGATTGCAAATGGCAAATGGTTGCTGTACTTGACGGAGGTCCTTGTGGAGGGGTCAGTGAAGGAGCCCTGTGTACCTCCAGGGGATGTTATCAACCCTCTCAATTTGACAGTAAGTTTTACTCACTACCGATCAATGTTGAATTTCGTTTTGGGCTTTCTATCTTAATATGTAGAGACAGCTTATCGTGTGGAGCGATAGTGACGTTTATTGCCATAATAGTGTTTCTTAAGCGCAGTATGACTCTGGCAAGTGACTACCTCAGTCCCTGCACTACCGCCCATTCAGAGGCAGCAACTTCTTAGCAAAACTCACAATTTTCAGCATTGCTGTCCAACTCATGCCTGGTGTAATTAAAAGGACCTTAATGCACCCTGATGAGCTTTGCTCTACACCTGTCTCAGCCTGAAGTTAACTCTGTTTCTCAGCTCACCACTTAACAATTTGCAGCATCATAACTCTATGGCACACAGAGGATCTTTTGGACTTTTACAATCCTCTGTAAAATGTATCTCCAGAAGTTGAGAACATCTCAAATTCACTGTCAGAGCAAACTGTGCGAACATTTATAGGGTTGGGTGATGATGAATTAGCGTTAGCAAAGTCATGTCTTCGGTGAGGTGATCGAGTGGCTCTGTATCAACGGTACACCATATTTCCAGGCCAGGTTTTACTGATAATTCCAACATAATAATTAAGTTGTACTATTTCTTCGCAATTGGACTATCAAATCTAGAATATAATGACTTGTGAAAAGAAAGCCCTGGAATTGACCAAGTCTTGCTACAAAGGTACAGAGCCATATGGTCACTATTCCCTCTGCCCTCCTGTGACCTTATGCACGCACATGCATAATTCAATATCTGCTGATGTACCATGTTAGTAGAGCAAAAACACACGAGGTAGAATGGGGAGAATAGACTGAATACATCGTCTTGTCTCCGGCGCACAAGATGGTGGACTCAGTTTTTGAGCTTGAGTCATTAACCTCTTCTATTTCTGAGCCAAGGTCACTGCTCATTGTTAGGCACCGAAATGGTGATTTCATGCCCATGCAGCACCCTGTAGAGTGTGTATGTATATATGCATAGTTGGATAATGGAGCTTTTATATTTCCTTTGCAGCTTGTGAGTAAGAAAGAATCTCGCAGAAAGCGAGAGGTTGAAGAGCAGACACAGTCTCCAGATGTGCTGTTGTTACCCAGTACTAAAGCAGCTAGAGCAGAGTTTGTAGTGGTGAGTGGCACAACTAAGGACCTATAACTACTGTCTCTACTTCCATGGCATAAAACTAACTGAAGTTTGTCTCTGCTCCATAGAGCTGTAGTAAGGGGAATGCCAACTGTGTCCGGTTTGAGTGTCCGCTGCGCATGAGGAATTCTTCCAACATCATTGTCCGAGCCCGGGTGTGGAACAGCACCTTTCTGGAGGTAAAATGTTGTCCCATATTGTAATTTTTGAACTAATACAGGATCCAGTAAATCCAGCCTTGGAGTCTGAATACAGAGTCAATAGGTATTGGAAATCAGCTACACCATAGGACGAATGCATCAGCACACAACCAATCAAATAGCTATTATATTATCAGAGCATCCCAGTTAATCACATTATCCAATACAATGACAATACCTTCACACGGCAGCCTAATAGCGGACACAAGAAACATTGAACCACAGCACAACTACTTAGACAAGTCAAAGAGCCCAATAACAGAACACATTTCAGTGACGTACAGTTTGAGCACACAAAGCACAACAAAACTTGCTAGCTTAAAATACAATTCCTACAAATATAACACAATTGAATATGCAATAAGAGCACAGACAACACAATCACTAATCCAGGAAAACTGGTAAATCAGATGCAATGCACAAATGGTTGTAAATAAATACAGAGAACACACTCTCATTACAATCCTTAAAAACACTATACTGTTACTGTGTGGCACAAAAGCCACCTTTTCGGGATTCAGATTTGTTCAACATCAAAAATGTTTTGATGCATGAAAGATACAGGCATCAATAATGTAAAAATTGGCAGTTTAGGATGCTGTAGATGCTTAACATTTATGAGTGAACCACAGCAGGAAAAGCCTGAATAGAAATCCACACCCACAAAGGGAAAACCTAGCTCTTTAGTGCAGGATCACTCAGTACTACGAGTTGGGCATTACGCTGTTGTTGCTATGAATCCCTATTTAAGATTTAGGAAAAGAACTGCACAGCACTCACTGTGACTAAGGCGAGAAGGAGGATAGAATCTGCAAAGATTACGACTGGTTCACATTCAGAGTCTGACATCTAACTTCTGTCCATGATTTCCAACTCTTACGTCGTGTTGCTTTGGCCTGCATTCCTGTACATTGTACAGTCGAGTTGTAGAAGGATTCATTGTGTAGTGTGCAGTGCGAGAGGCAATTACAAGCAATGTCATTGTGTGTTCTTCAGCAGTGATATAACACCTTTAGGATACGATTCCATGATACATTTGTTGTTGTGAGGGGAGTAAGAAAGTTTTTTTTATCTGCTTCTGAGAGTCCATATACAAGGAGCAGATGACCACAGCAATACAATATACAGTACATAGTAAACCAAACAAAACAAAACTCAACAGCTAAGGCATGCAGCATAACCCTAAAGCTACTGTTGAATCAGTTTAAATCCAAACCACCCCAAAGCTAGTGATCTTCCCCTTCAAATTCAACATAATCATTCAGCCAATGAAGACAACACAGATCTTGACGGCATCTACTAATGCATGGAAGGCAAACTCCTGAAGTTCTTGCCAAACTCTAACAAGCTCATTACACCAATGCAGTGAATGCAGAGCACACAATCATGCAGTGCATACCAAACTCTTCCAAATCTAACACATTGGAGTAACTAATGATTGGGTAACCCATCCAGAGAGCTCTGTAACCCTGTACAAACCCAACACTTAATGTAATAAGTACACAGCCCTTCATCAAAAGGTCACAAGCTTTGCAGAAATCTGCAACTAACACTGCAACCATTTAACCTTAACAGAATAGTACAAATACCTGAACACCTAAAGAAACAAAAGAGAATAATCAGAATGTTGCATTTCTTGCTTCTTCCATCACAGGAGTATCGTAAAATGGATCGGGTGAAGGTGTTTGGAGAAGCAATGCTGTATCTACGGTCAAACATTACCACTGTACACATGAAGAATCACACACTGAGGGTGAGTAAGGCCCAGTCCTTTCACAGATAGACTTTTGTATTGGCGGTGACACCTACCAAAAGCAGTTTGATTGCATGTAGTTCTGAACTTCCAATTGTGTCGCATAATAAACCTGATACCTTAAGTAGCTTCTTCTTGCGGCAGCTGGACTAGAAGCCTAAGCAGAACTTTGAGCTTCCAGCACTGAAGGTGTCTTTGCCATGAGATATGTTACCTCTGTTTTTCGGAAAATGGGGCTGTAGGTTTCACAACACTCCTTCAACTCCTGATTTTGAGCAATTACTTGCAGTTTCTGTTTTGGAAGGATGGGTTGTAAGTTTTTTTTAAAAGAAGTTCTCTGTGTGTGGGTACAGATACTCTACCTTCTTAGTGTTCACGTTCTCCAGCTTTTTTGATCTATACCTTTAAATTCTCGTGCACAGTCGTATACTACAGTCAGTGGTCAGCTTCTCATGATCAGTACTTTGAATAAGACCAGTGTGAGTTTATCCCCCAACGTAATATTTCCCTTAATCTACGCCATATGTACGCAGTGCTATTTGCCCCCAGACCGGACGAGGAGACTGGGGCTGGCCTGATGTCTGTGGACATGGAAAAGGCATTTGACTCTGTTGACTACTAGTACCTATCTGCAGTTATGACTAACATGCAGTTGGGAGCATCTTTGGTGCGGCTATTATAAACTGACCCCGCTACCCGGGCCAGATCATATTGGCCTGCTACGATGTCTGTAGGGGTACCAGGCAGGGATGCCCATTGTTCCCGCTCTTTTTTGCTCTTGCTATTGAGCCCCTAGCAGAACTTCCCGCTCCGGGTGCAAGATAGGGGCATTTTAGTCTGTGACACTGAACATCTGATCTCGCTATATGCAGACATCTTAATATACGTATCCAACATGGCAACCGAGGTTCCGTTCATGCTTCAGTTATAAACTGCTTTGGTGAGCTTTCGGGTCCGAGGGTGAATTTGGCGAAGACCTACATCTTTCTGATTGTGCCTGCTTTGGTTGGGCCGCAGTCCCTACTGCCAGATCTCAACTGGGTACCCTCAACATTCCTTTTTCGTGTAGCCTTGACTAAGATGATCATACAGCCCGATTGCATTTTAGGTAGTTTGGCTGTCTGCCTCTTTATTTAAGGCACTTGACGCCCTCTTGAAGGATGTCATCTGGGAGGTGGGTAAGAAACAGGGTATCGTTAGATAGGCTTCAGCGACCCATCGTGGAAGGGGGCCTGGGAACACCTGACTTTGGACTCTGTCTGGAGCCCTAGCTCCAGTGGCTTACACACTTACTGGCTGATGAGAATTTATCTGATCTGAGATGCAGGGGAAAGTTTTTTTGTTGAGATGCCCTTCTGGCCCACCTGCTGAGGCGGACGCCCAGGCGGGGGGCAAACAGAGTACTCTTGGAGATGGTGCTCCGATGTTGGAGACGTTGTGCTTTCCGGATGTGGGATTGCCCACTTTATGCCCCTTCAATGCCGCTGGTGGGACTTCCACATGGGAATCCCCCACCCTCTTCTCTGCGGCCCAGCTAGCACCTAGGATGGAGCGGGTTTGGTCATGGTTGGAGATTGTTACGAGGCCGATACATTGGTGACTGGAGGTTCTGGTTAAAACACAAGACCTGCTCCCTTCACAATTCCTCGTTTACGAGGCTCTGGTCTAGACATCCGGAGCTCTGGGAGGGATGGGGTGTGGACCAACCCAAGACACATACTGTTCTGCAGTTGCTGCTAACCTTAGGCTGGTTTCGATATTTGGTCAAGTGTTTGTACTGGGCACTCAGTGGGATGGTCCGAAAAAACATGATTGTACTCAGATACAAATGGGTGACCCCACTGGGCAGAGAGCTCTTGGATAGGTATTGTGTCCGGGTGCTGGCTTCTCCACAGAAGGTGTCCCAGAACATCTGATTCAAGGTGATCCAATTCAAATATCTTTATCAAACTTATCTCACCCTGAAGAAACTGATTGCAATCTATGAGGGTGCCTCCAAGCGCTGCCCCTACTGCACTCTTGAGGAAGTAGACTTTTGTCACATCACTTGGTCATGTGCAAGTGTTTTTTTCTGGACTGCAGTGTTATAGAGGCTGAATAGGACATTGAACCGCGATATACTGTGTTCTTTGGAGGTATGTCTGCTGGGCTTGTTACCACCCCCAGAGTCCAAGCAGGTGGGTACCAGGTTCCTTGACCTGGTATTTCTAGCAGCTAAAAGGCTTATTGCCTTGACTGAAAGGCGACTGCTGGGCCAGTAGTAGCGAGATGGGAGACCGCATTCAGAGACTGGGCTCGTGCAGAGGACCAGGTGCTGTGCAGGGATCAAGCTCGGCATACGGAAACGCCTTATAGTCCCACTGTGGGTGGCGGTTGATAACCCCGGAGGCCTCGCTGGTTCCTCCGACGAAGTTTGAAAGTGAGGGTGGAGTGAATGTCTTAGTACACTTGTGAGAACTTGATGGCAATTGCTTGGAGCAATGACTATAAATGGGTCGACGTGGTGAGAGTGCTGCACCCTGGATGCAATACACATTATGTGCGAGTTGTGCTGGTTCATGAAGGTTTTTGCTCGCTGTGCAGGTGAAAGTGCCCTACCACTCACGGCCCTCTCTATCCACTCCTCCCCATGCATTCTCCTGCCTAGGTTTGTCCACATGGAGCCCACTGATGGACAACTTTATCATTTTTGTTATCGATCTTGTTGATCTCACGTTTATCTGCACACTTCCTATCGGATTGCCGCTCCATTGTAATCCTCATGCCAGCAGCTCACGGAGGGGATAGATGGGGTGAACAGATACTGTACCAGCTGTTAGCAAGATTTTGTAATTGAAAACTGTGTTTTGGGCTCTGAACAGCCAACCCTGTTTGGGGCAATTCGATAATGGTTAAGACATGGTAATGTACTGTGTATGTCCACATGTTTTCTTCGCAAATGCGAATAATTATTATTTTTTTTTAATTTGTACTTTGAATTAATTGCTTACGGTATCAGTGCGGATTACCCAGAGACTGTAATCACACCTCTTTTTTAGGTAATCCTACTTTATTTTTTCTGTGATGTAGCTAACCTAAAGATCACCCAAACATCCTACAGATCACCACACTGCCTGTAGAGGAGCATATCGTTTTTAATATTGCCTCCTATAGATCTTCTATATACCACTCACCTCCTACATATGGCATTATCCTCCAGGGATCATATATCCTAGAGACAAATATACTGTTCTCAAGGGATCACTAGGCATCATGCCCTCCATCACATGTGGGAGCATGTCTGATTTTAACTTATTAACCTCAAGCCACTCTCAGTTGGAGGCTGACAATCTCATTGGGATCATCCCTCCCCCTAGCCAGGCTGTAGAGTGTTAAGTTTGATGGCCCTTCCAAAAAGCCTGCAACAGACTTCCCTTGAACTCAATGTCATCGTCTACCCAAACATCTGGCGAGTAGGTTGATGGTTATGTGGTTGAGTCTCACACCTTGTAACAGACTCACCCTTGATAATAATCAATGAACCCCTGGTCTGGAAAGAAGTCTTACTCAAGTTACTCCTTTTTTCTGTTTACTAATTAAGGTCTGTTCCACAAACTATACATGTAATCTCTGTGGTCACTTGGGCTGTACCACATCTGTTCACCTGTGAGTGATTTACTGTCACCATGCCGTGGTATATAATTTGCTTACAATTGAATGCTTATTCTTTACCAGTAACTCTCTATCCTGCTGCCTTCTGCTCACTGCGTGATGTTGTGTTTTGTAGTTCTTTGTGAATATCGACTCGGAACTGGAGGAGGAAAAGCCTGTGGCGCAGGATCTATGGGTGTTCATTGTGGCAGCTGTGGCAGGGGTCCTGCTGTTATTAATCATCGTTGTCCTGTTATGGAAGGTAAGGTCTTTGTCATTGATTTGCACTCGGAGCTGCAAATCCCCAATTTGGTAAAACCTAAGATTTCACACAGGACGCCTTCTATGACATCGGCTAGAAATTGAGGGACTGTATTTATTTATTTTATTTCAATATTTATGTACTACAGACAAGACCAAGTGTGGTATAGGGGTGCTTTACATATAACTGGTGAAAATGAACAAGGGATACTTTGAGATGGGTAAGGAGCAAAACAGTAGTGTATTCAAAAGTCACAATGGCACCAAACTGAGCACACCTCACAAAGAGGAGATAATGAATCTGTTGAACAATTAAATTGACAGTAAATAACGTCCAAATACTGTAATGTAGAGTCAATAATTCTGTTCATGAACATTCACTGAATGTCGAGAATTTTTTAACAGATGTGTTTTGAGCTGTCTCCTGAAAGCAAGGACAGAGGAGTAATCTTTTATAAGGCTAGCAGGTAAACAATGATCTGATAGAGACTTCTAGCTGCTGATTCCTTACCCTAGAATAATCCCCAGGCCTCAAAGTGGTTCCAGAAATTTTTCGTGAGCACTAACCCTGCGTGGCGTCATGCAGTGTCGTCAGCGCCAGAGGTGACGTTCGCAGTGCCAACATAGGTGCTAGTCAGATGCGTTGATGTCAGTTCTTATCTTTCTGCCCCATCCAGCGAAGATTCGGGAAGAGCTACCCCATAGTCCCTTTTTGACTAGGTTTTTTTTGACATTTTGTCTAAGTCTTTTTTGAGGTATTACCTCCTGATGCAACAGGGTTGTATTCGAGGAAGGGCGGCTTCAAGCCTTGCGGTGCCTGTCACCACCAGATGTCGGTGATGGACCTGCACCTTGTATGCCTTTGGCACCTCGAGCAAGACCATGACCCAAAGACCTGCCCTGACTGCTGCACAATGCACCCGAAGGCCTTGAAGGAGCGATCCCTAATGCTGATGGCGGCTCAACATGCTACAGCATGGCGGTCAAAGTCTTAGTCGAGTGGAAAGTCCCGGAAGCGGTCGCAGTCCTAGATCGCCTATTCTAAGTCATTGAGCCATTCTTGTAAGTCCAAGACCCACAAGAAGAAAAAGAAGTTAAAGCATGCTTCGACTTCACCTCGTCCATTGGCCAACGAGAGAGCGTTACTTCTCGAGGGTCAGCTCTGCGGTTGGGCCAGCATCTAAGTCGGCTCTGTGCCTCCCAGTGTTTCTGGGAGCCAGAATAACCCCCTCCAAATTACATGTATTTTATGAGGCCATGCACCTCATCTTTGGATGGCCCATTCCCTCTGGTGTGCATTCGGCCCCGCGGGTTCTGGAGGCCACCTACTGGATCCACACAGGCAGCTCTAGCACCAGTTGGACCCAGGGATCCAAGGATGAATCCCGATCGGTGCCAGTCATGCCACCTCGACTCTCCCCAACGCCGATCCTGAGGCCGACGCTCCCGGTGCCCTCTGGTTGTGCCATCCCCATCCCCGTTCTCATCCCTGACACAGATCTGGAGGTGCGTCGGCGGACGTCTGCTCTGGTGACGACAGCAGCCATGCCTTCTGGGTCAAGTACTGAGCCCTATACTTACGGGCTAGGACTTGGGAAGATTGGACCCTGCAGAATACCATCCTTTTGTGGAATAACTGAGCTGGGCTGAGGATCTGTGTGAAGCCAATGGACTAGATACCTCTCCAGATACTGGCCTGCCTTCTCCCCCCTACTGTGGGTACGGGGAAGGAGCTTCCTTCGCAATGGTGGTGCGGAGGGTAGCTGAGGTCCTGCACCTTAGCTTGCCCTCTGTGGCAGTCAAGACTAATGTATTGACAGAATTACTTTGGCCGGGAGTGCCGCCTTGAGAACCTTATCTCCCTTTCAGTTAGACACTTTCTGACATCCTGCTTGGGACTTGGTCCAAGCACAACACAGGGGCTCCTGTGACCAGGATGATTACCCGCCACAACTGTCCTGATCCAGGCGACTAACATTTCCACACACAACACCCTAACTTGGAGAGCTTGGTGGTCCAAGCCTTCATGTCCCACCTAATCCTGGTTCATTCCCTACCGCACCCCCGGACAGGGAATCCAAGAGGCTAGACAGTCTTGGAAAGAAGATATTTTCTTCAACCAGCCAGGCACTGTGGTCTGTGAACAATGCATGCCTTTTGAGCTGCTATTCCCACACGCTGTGGGATACGGTTGCTCAGGTGCTGCCAATGGTCTTGGAGGAGGCCTGGGCATTGCTCTCACAGGCTGTTGCTGATGGGAAAGATGCAGCAAAGTTCAACATCCATTGTGGACTTGCCACCACCGACTCACAGGGCAGAGAGGTTTCTCGATGGAGTTCCTGTGACCCCTCGTCTGGTGGAGGATGAATGGCTTTTCTGGGGATGTCCAGTCCTTACTCCTAGACATGCCCTTTGATGGCTCCTGTCTCTTCGTAGACAACGCAAATTCAGCGCTATAGCACTTTTAGGACAGTAGGGCTACGGCCAGGTCCTTGAGCCTTTCTATAGCCCCTCAACACCCTCAATCCGGCTTTTGCTCCTTTTGTGGCCACGGAAGGCGAGGGCACCTAGGTCTTTACCCGTCCAGCCACGGCCGCACGCAAGCTCCCCAGCCTCTGTGTGGCTGCAGATGCTTTCCTACCGGCCCCGTGGATCGAGTGCCCAGCCGTCGTGATGGCTCTTATGGGCAAAGGAGCCATAGAGAGTTCTAGTGCCAAAAGTAGGTCATGGTTGCTATTCCTTCTCATTTCTGGTGCCCAAGACGTACGGAGTCCCTCATCCTATGCTCTTTCACTTTCTTCCTCAAGAAGGAGAAATTCAAGATGCTCACTCTAACTCTGGTCCTGTCTGCTTTTGACCCTGGAGACTGGATGGTAGTGTTGGACTTGCGGGACATTCCCATCCTGCCTGCCCACAGGCGCTACCTGTGTTTCATGGTGGGCCACAAGCATTTTCAGTTCACTGTGCTAAATTTTAGCCTCACCAGCGCCCCGCGTGTGTTCACCATGGTGAAGGCGGTCGTTGGAGCTCAACTGTGGAGTTCAAGGATGCTGGTCTTCCCCCTATCTTAAGGACTGGCTGTTGAAGGAAGGATCACCCTGGGCTGTCATCTTCCACCTCCATACTACAGGAAACTTCTATAGTGAACAAGGGTTCACTATCAACTTGCCGAAGTCACACCTGACTCCCTCTCAGACGTTACCTTTCATTGGAGTCATTCTGGACAATAGTGATTCCAGAATAGTCTGGCTATGATACCGATGTTTCAGCCTCTACCCTGGATTTCTGTGACAAAAGCAGGATGCAGGAGGCCACAAGGCCGGTTTGCATATGTGGGCTCTGCAGCGGACCTGAAGTTCCAGTGAGTGCCGCATCAGTGGGAATCTCTCCAACATGGTCCAAATCTCGGAGGGAACTGCAAAGGATCTGCAGTGGTTGCTTACAAACCGCGATTGGGTCAGTGGCAGGCCCCTCTCCCTTCCCCAACCAGATCTCTCAGTGGTGACAGATGTGTCACTCTTGGAATGGGGTGGCTATCTGGAAGAGGTGGAGATCAGAGGACTCCACATCAACCTGTCGGAACTCCAAGTGATCCAATTGGCATTGAAAGCCTTTCAACCCTCCATCCAGGGAAGGCTAGTGCAGGTGTTCATGGACAACAACACTGCTGTGTATTACTGCAACAAGCAGGGCAGGATGGGGTCATGGACCTTTTGACAAGAGGGTCTCTGGACATGGTTGGAACAGCTGTGCATATCCATGGTGGTTGAACATCTGGATGGGGTATCTGAATGCCAGTGTGGATGAACTTAGCCGAAGGTGCCTAACGGATGATAAATGGAGTGCCCATCCAGAGGTGGTGCAAGTTCTCTTTCAGCAATGGGGAGAGCCTTGGTTAGATCTGTTTGCCACTGCCGAGACGCAATGTCAGCTGTTCTGCATGCTGGAGTTTCCAAGGCGGCTCTTGCTCAGAGACGCTTTTCATCTCAAGTGGACCTCAGGCCTCCTGTACACCTTGCCGCCCATACAACTCCTGCCCAGAGTTCTCAAGACGATCAAGAATGACCGGGCCCAAGTCATCCTTGTGGCTCCAGACCGGGCACAGAGTCTGGTATACCAAGCTGTTGAGCATGTCCATGTGTCCTCTGATCAGGCTGCCCCTTCGGGAGGATCTTCTGTAGCAGCAGGGGAGGGTTCTCCACATGAACCTGTTGACGTTCCGCGTTCTTGCTTGACAGCATTCAACCTTCCGTCTGAAGTCGGTTATGTTATTTTGGTAGCCAGGCGTCCCCTCTACCAAGACGGTTCCCTCCTGCTGTTTGGCTAAATTAGTGACATGATGTTCAGAAAGACACATTGATCCCCTTTCTGCTCCCTTTCCCAGGTTCTCCTGTCCGCTCTTTCCCTTGACCAGCAGAGCTCAGCTCTGGGCACCGGTAAGGGATATCTATCTGCAATTTCTGCTTTTCTTCGGTTGTTAGAGCAACCTTGCCTTTTCCAATCCATTATTGTACATAGATTTTTGTAAGATTTGCAACATGTTCCCTCCCACTCCCTTTGTTATTCCCCAGTGGGATGTCAATCTCATCCTCACCTTCCTGATGTGCACTCACTGTGAGCCTCTGCACAATTGTACACTCAGACTCCTTTCCATCAAGAAGGCTTTTCTCATGATGATAATATCTGCCTGGAGAATCAGTGAGCTTCATGCCTTGTCACCGAGGCTTTTTTATCTTAACATCTACCTTGACAAACTGGTGCTTTGCACGCGCACTTCCTTTTTACCACAATTAGTCACTCCATTTCACGTAGGCCAAACCATCACTCTGCCTACTTTTTAACACTCCGCTTCATCCCTCCAAAGAAGAAGAGTGACGTCACTGTCTTGAGCCAAAATGAGTGTTGTTGTTCTACCTTGCCTTCACAAAAGAGTTCCCCGTGGAGGACCAATTCTTGGTGGTTTATGTCGGAGCCAAGAAAGGACTGGTCTTGCAGAAGCTTACCATCTCCCGATAGATCGTGCTCTGCATCAAAATCTTCATTGTCCAAAAAGCAATCCCCTGAGGATTTGCGTGCTCATTCCACCAGAGCTAAAGCTGTAACCGCTGCATTAGCTTGCAGAGTTGCAGTCCTGGATATCTGCCAGGCAGCAATGTGGGCCTCATTGCACACGTTCACCAAACGTTACTGTCTGGATAGTCAGGTCTGTAGAGATGGGCATTTTGCCTGTTCGGTCTTGCAGGACTTCCTGGTTTGAAATTGGTCTATGGACCCACCTCCATGGAGGCATTTCTTGGGTTTCTATCCTAAGGTAAGGAATCTGGTGCTAGAAGTCTCTATCAGATGACCAAATTACTTACCTTCGGTAATGCCTTATCTAGTAGAGACTCGATCTTGTCAAAGGTAAGTAACTTGCTCATTGTTTCTTTATTAAAAAGGGATTTAAATATATGGACTTCCAGCAGCAGGAAGATGAGGTCCTTGTGGAGTGTTTGGCTACTATGGGGATGAGCAACGTAATGTGCTGAAAGCAAGGCATAAGCTAAGAATACCTTTGTACGAAGATGAAATGCAGCAAGGCATTTGCATGACTCAACAGTCTAGTCTGCACCTGTACAATCAGTGTGACATTCACAAGTTAACACAATGAGGTTAGACTCTTGCATGTCTGCAAACTGCATTGAGGTTTTCACATGACTACTCAAAACACTGAAGCCCTTGCATCACCATACAATACACTGTGGCTTTTGTATGGCCACACATTATGTTGAGCTCTTCAAATAGACTCACATCTTAATGTCCCATCACATGATCACACACTTCAGTGTGTGCTTCACATAACTACAGATTGCAGTGTAGCTTTTGAATGACTACTCATTTGATTGATGATTCATTTTATTGATGATTTAAAATAACACTGATCTCTTTGCATGACTACATGGTGCCTGAATACAAGTTGACCAGAGCCCCAGACACTTCCACGGGGCAGGTGTTTGCACATCTAAAATTACAGAATTACCATGTATGGGAACACATGGCCCAGTTTTACCAGATGTTTCAGCACCTCAACAGACTCTGCAACTCCTTTATTCTCAATAGGGGAGGTGCATGGGATGCTCCCACACAGCCTGACTCAACCCCAGCCCATCTTCTGCATTATGCATATATATATATATATATATATATATATATATATATATATATATATATATATATATATATATATATATATATATATATATCATTCCAAATGCCCAAAAGCTTTGCAGGACGCACTCAGCAGCCAGCCTTCCTTTCGGCGTACCTGTGACAGCTGGTCCCACACCCGGATTGTTTTTCATATGCCTTACGCGTTTCGAGACTTCGTGTCTCTCATCAGAGGCAGCTTCCACAATTGAGTTTGTAAGATGTTCCTTTTAATTGTTCACATTCATGCGTCACAAAAATGTTCACGCCCACTCAGGTTGCGTATATCATGAAATTTGCATGCTGGTAATTGTAGTCCAGAGGAACACCGCATTATTTTACCTTTAGTAGGTTCCTACTCACATTGTGTTGATAAAAGCTTGTGTTTCCTTAGTAGGATTCGGAGTGTTTTGGCCAGTAAATTTATGTCAGACTCGCTGCGCTGGTCAGGTTTGAACATGGTTTCAACTGCAGCCTCTTAAGGTCTCAAGATGGTGCGTCTTGCCACGACGAGGGCCGCCGTGTAATTTATGTCATTCCAAATGCCCAAAAGCTTTGCAGGACGCACTCAGCAGCCAGCCTTCCTTTCGGCGTACCTGTGACAGCTGGTCCCACACCCGGATTGTTTTTCATATGCCTTACGCGTTTCGAGACTTCGTGTCTCTCATCAGAGGCAGCTTCCACAATTGAGTTTGTAAGATGTTCCTTTTAATTGTTCACATTCATGCGTCACAAAAATGTTCACGCCCACTCAGGTTGCGTATATCATGAAATTTGCATGCTGGTAATTGTAGTCCAGAGGAACACCGCATTATTTTACCTTTAGTAGGTTCCTACTCACATTGTGTTGATAAAAGCTTGTGTTTCCTTAGTAGGATTCGGAGTGTTTTGGCCAGTAAATTTATGTCAGACTCGCTGCGCTGGTCAGGTTTGAACATGGTTTCAACTGCAGCCTCTTAAGGTCTCAAGATGGTGCGTCTTGCCACGACGAGGGCCGCCGTGTAATTTATGTCATTCCAAATGCCCAAAAGCTTTGCAGGACGCACTCAGCAGCCAGCCTTCCTTTCGGCGTACCTGTGACAGCTGGTCCCACACCCGGATTGTTTTTCATATGCCTTACGCGTTTCGAGACTTCGTGTCTCTCATCAGAGGCAGCTTCCACAATTGAGTTTGTAAGATGTTCCTTTTAATTGTTCACATTCATGCGTCACAAAAATGTTCACGCCCACTCAGGTTGCGTATATCATGAAATTTGCATGCTGGTAATTGTAGTCCAGAGGAACACCGCATTATTTTACCTTTAGTAGGTTCCTACTCACATTGTGTTGATAAAAGCTTGTGTTTCCTTAGTAGGATTCGGAGTGTTTTGGCCAGTAAATTTATGTCAGACTCGCTGCGCTGGTCAGGTTTGAACATGGTTTCAACTGCAGCCTCTTAAGGTCTCAAGATGGTGCGTCTTGCCACGACGAGGGCCGCCGTGTAATTTATGTCATTCCAAATGCCCAAAAGCTTTGCAGGACGCACTCAGCAGCCAGCCTTCCTTTCGGCGTACCTGTGACAGCTGGTCCCACACCCGGATTGTTTTTCATATGCCTTACGCGTTTCGAGACTTCGTGTCTCTCATCAGAGGCAGCTTCCACAATTGAGTTTGTAAGATGTTCCTTTTAATTGTTCACATTCATGCGTCACAAAAATGTTCACGCCCACTCAGGTTGCGTATATCATGAAATTTGCATGCTGGTAATTGTAGTCCAGAGGAACACCGCATTATTTTACCTTTAGTAGGTTCCTACTCACATTGTGTTGATAAAAGCTTGTGTTTCCTTAGTAGGATTCGGAGTGTTTTGGCCAGTAAATTTATGTCAGACTCGCTGCGCTGGTCAGGTTTGAACATGGTTTCAACTGCAGCCTCTTAAGGTCTCAAGATGGTGCGTCTTGCCACGACGAGGGCCGCCGTGTAATTTATGTCATTCCAAATGCCCAAAAGCTTTGCAGGACGCACTCAGCAGCCAGCCTTCCTTTCGGCGTACCTGTGACAGCTGGTCCCACACCCGGATTGTTTTTCATATGCCTTACGCGTTTCGAGACTTCGTGTCTCTCATCAGAGGCAGCTTCCACAATTGAGTTTGTAAGATGTTCCTTTTAATTGTTCACATTCATGCGTCACAAAAATGTTCACGCCCACTCAGGTTGCGTATATCATGAAATTTGCATGCTGGTAATTGTAGTCCAGAGGAACACCGCATTATTTTACCTTTAGTAGGTTCCTACTCACATTGTGTTGATAAAAGCTTGTGTTTCCTTAGTAGGATTCGGAGTGTTTTGGCCAGTAAATTTATGTCAGACTCGCTGCGCTGGTCAGGTTTGAACATGGTTTCAACTGCAGCCTCTTAAGGTCTCAAGATGGTGCGTCTTGCCACGACGAGGGCCGCCGTGTAATTTATGTCATTCCAAATGCCCAAAAGCTTTGCAGGACGCACTCAGCAGCCAGCCTTCCTTTCGGCGTACCTGTGACAGCTGGTCCCACACCCGGATTGTTTTTCATATGCCTTACGCGTTTCGAGACTTCGTGTCTCTCATCAGAGGCAGCTTCCACAATTGAGTTTGTAAGATGTTCCTTTTAATTGTTCACATTCATGCGTCACAAAAATGTTCACGCCCACTCAGGTTGCGTATATCATGAAATTTGCATGCTGGTAATTGTAGTCCAGAGGAACACCGCATTATTTTACCTTTAGTAGGTTCCTACTCACATTGTGTTGATAAAAGCTTGTGTTTCCTTAGTAGGATTCGGAGTGTTTTGGCCAGTAAATTTATGTCAGACTCGCTGCGCTGGTCAGGTTTGAACATGGTTTCAACTGCAGCCTCTTAAGGTCTCAAGATGGTGCGTCTTGCCACGACGAGGGCCGCCGTGTAATTTATGTCATTCCAAATGCCCAAAAGCTTTGCAGGACGCACTCAGCAGCCAGCCTTCCTTTCGGCGTACCTGTGACAGCTGGTCCCACACCCGGATTGTTTTTCATATGCCTTACGCGTTTCGAGACTTCGTGTCTCTCATCAGAGGCAGCTTCCACAATTGAGTTTCATTCATGCGTCACAAAAATGTTCACGCCCACTCAGGTTGCGTATATCATGAAATTTGCATGCTGGTAATTGTAGTCCAGAGTCTGTAAGCTTTTGGGCATTTGGAATGACATAAATTACACGGCGGCCCTCGTCGTGGCAAGACGCACCATCTTGAGACCTTAAGAGGCTGCAGTTGAAACCATGTTCAAACCTGACCAGCGCAGCGAGTCTGACATAAATTTACTGGCCAAAACACTCCGAATCCTACTAAGGAAACACAAGCTTTTATCAACACAATGTGAGTAGGAACCTACTAAAGGTAAAATAATGCGGTGTTCCTCTGGACTACAATTACCAGCATGCAAATTTCATGATATACGCAACCTGAGTGGGCGTGAACATTTTTGTGACGCATGAATGTGAACAATTAAAAGGAACATCTTACAAACTCAATTGTGGAAGCTGCCTCTGATGAGAGACATGAAGTCTCGAAACGCGTAAGGCATATGAAAAACAATCCGGGTGTGGGACCAGCTGTCACAGGTACGCCGAAAGGAAGGCTGGCTGCTGAGTGCGTCCTGCAAAGCTTTTGGGCATTTGGAATGACATAAATTACACGGCGGCCCTCGTCATGGCAAGACGCACCATCTTGAGACCTTAAGAGGCTGCAGTTGAAACCATGTTCAAACCTGACCAGCGCAGCGAGTCTGACATAAATTTACTGGCCAAAACACTCCGAATCCTACTAAGGAAACACAAGCTTTTATCAACACAATGTGAGTAGGAACCTACTAAAGGTAAAATAATGCGGTGTTCCTCTGGACTACAATTACCAGCATGCAAATTTCATGATATACGCAACCTGAGTGGGCGTGAACATTTTTGTGACGCATGAATGTGAACAATTAAAAGGAACATCTTACAAACTCAATTGTGGAAGCTGCCTCTGATGAGAGACATGAAGTCTCGAAACGCGTAAGGCATATGAAAAACAATCCGGGTGTGGGACCAGCTGTCACAGGTACGCCGAAAGGAAGGCTGGCTGCTGAGTGCGTCCTGCAAAGCTTTTGGGCATTTGGAATGACATAAATTACACGGCGGCCCTCGTCATGGCAAGACGCACCATCTTGAGACCTTAAGAGGCTGCAGTTGAAACCATGTTCAAACCTGACCAGCGCAGCGAGTCTGACATAAATTTACTGGCCAAAACACTCCGAATCCTACTAAGGAAACACAAGCTTTTATCAACACAATGTGAGTAGGAACCTACTAAAGGTAAAATAATGCGGTGTTCCTCTGGACTACAATTACCAGCATGCAAATTTCATGATATACGCAACCTGAGTGGGCGTGAACATTTTTGTGACGCATGAATGTGAACAATTAAAAGGAACATCTTACAAACTCAATTGTGGAAGCTGCCTCTGATGAGAGACATGAAGTCTCGAAACGCGTAAGGCATATGAAAAACAATCCGGGTGTGGGACCAGCTGTCACAGGTACGCCGAAAGGAAGGCTGGCTGCTGAGTGCGTCCTGCAAAGCTTTTGGGCATTTGGAATGACATAAATTACACGGCGGCCCTCGTCGTGGCAAGACGCACCATCTTGAGACCTTAAGAGGCTGCAGTTGAAACCATGTTCAAACCTGACCAGCGCAGCGAGTCTGACATAAATTTACTGGCCAAAACACTCCGAATCCTACTAAGGAAACACAAGCTTTTATCAACACAATGTGAGTAGGAACCTACTAAAGGTAAAATAATGCGGTGTTCCTCTGGACTACAATTACCAGCATGCAAATTTCATGATATACGCAACCTGAGTGGGCGTGAACATTTTTGTGACGCATGAATGTGAACAATTAAAAGGAACATCTTACAAACTCAATTGTGGAAGCTGCCTCTGATGAGAGACATGAAGTCTCGAAACGCGTAAGGCATATGAAAAACAATCCGGGTGTGGGACCAGCTGTCACAGGTACGCCGAAAGGAAGGCTGGCTGCTGAGTGCGTCCTGCAAAGCTTTTGGGCATTTGGAATGACATAAATTACACGGCGGCCCTCGTCGTGGCAAGACGCACCATCTTGAGACCTTAAGAGGCTGCAGTTGAAACCATGTTCAAACCTGACCAGCGCAGCGAGTCTGACATAAATTTACTGGCCAAAACACTCCGAATCCTACTAAGGAAACACAAGCTTTTATCAACACAATGTGAGTAGGAACCTACTAAAGGTAAAATAATGCGGTGTTCCTCTGGACTACAATTACCAGCATGCAAATTTCATGATATACGCAACCTGAGTGGGCGTGAACATTTTTGTGACGCATGAATGTGAACAATTAAAAGGAACATCTTACAAACTCAATTGTGGAAGCTGCCTCTGATGAGAGACATGAAGTCTCGAAACGCGTAAGGCATATGAAAAACAATCCGGGTGTGGGACCAGCTGTCACAGGTACGCCGAAAGGAAGGCTGGCTGCTGAGTGCGTCCTGCAAAGCTTTTGGGCATTTGGAATGACATATATATATATATATATATATATATATATATATATATATATATATATATATATATATATATATATATATATATATATATATATATATATATATATATATATATATATATATACCACCAATTTTGTCCCGCTCGAAGGGCACGCTTTGCACAGCTGGTGCGTGTGGCAAGGCAGGACTAGCCTCGAGTTTCCATTTCACACCAAACAAAATTTCACGCAGCACTCTCCCAGGGGGTAAGTTAGAATTATTTTTATTTCTTTAGCAAGCCATTATTCCTTCCTCCACCAACGCGTTTCGACCGGCAGGTCTTGATCAATGGCTTGCTAAAGAAACACACTGTTTTTGTAACTTACCCCCTGGGAGAATGCTGCTTGAAATTTTGTTTGGCAAGGTATATAGATATATAGATATAATTTCCAATCCTTGCGTACGAAATCAGGCGCTGACACCGTGGGATCAAGATCAAAGAAAAGTTGTATTTATTTCATACGATTAGCTTGACGCGTTTTGGCGGCAGAACCGCCTTGTTCACATATATAGATATATAGATATATATATTCCGGAACTGGATGGCTGTTCCACAGACTACAGCTTATGATTGCACAGAGCCCCATTAATAGTGTTTTCACGTAGCTACACAAATGAGTGTGTATCTAGATGATAGCCCACTTCCCAGTGCTGCCTTTGCTAGTCAATGACCTGCCATTATCCACAGGTCATGTAGTAAAGTGAAGTGAGAATATATTATTATTTGTTCCTGTACCTATGTGAATCCCACCATGAGGTTCAGTGTACATTACAAGAGGCCATGGCCTTAATGTTTATGCACGCTTGGGGGTCTTGGTTCGTCTTCTGAGCAGTGGGAGAGTCTGATCTTTCACAGCACCATCCAGATTTAATTCTCAAAACTTTAGCACTCATATTAATTTACCACCCGAATTACCAAGCAACCTTGAAAAAACAGCAGAGACATTATCATATTATACTATTTTTTATAAATATGTAATTTAGGTTTGAGGCATATGAGCTGCTGATCGTATACTTATGCATAGATCGCAATCAGGTGTTGGGCTCGAATGTTTGCATGTTGTTTTTGTCTTGGAAGAAGTCTTTGTAGTCACGAGGTAGGTGACTCCTCCTTAGGACTATAGTCCACATGGGCATTGACTCATCTCCAGATTGTTTTTTCCACCATCGGGTTCGGATGTGATTTGCTGTGCTTCGGGTCGGTTTCAAACCCCCCTTCAACGCACAATCCCTCTCCACACTACGGTAGTGTCTCGATCAGGTTTCCCTTTCGACGCCCATCTTTGAAAACAAACTCGTCAACCTCGATCTTCGACGAGGGCCGTTGGGCTTATCCGCACCGATCACGCCTTTAGTCAATGGAAAGGACTCCTTTCCTAAAATGCCCCTGGTGAGGTTCTAAGTTCCCACACACGGACTTGCATGAAGTTTGTAATTTCTACCTCTCCCCGGAGCACAAAGACAAAAACTGCGAGGCCTGTGCTTCGTCCAGGTAGAAGAAAACCATCCGTGACCGTCTGACTCGACGTCATGAAATGTCCCGCAGAAGCACCTCGATTCCAGACATCTTCGGAGCAGAACCCAATGTCCTGTCGGAACAACAAGGTGATAAAGAAGAGGTCTCCCAACACTGAGGCCGACGACTCCGATGTCGAAGAGGAGACAATCCCCCAGGCTCAGCGGTCTGTGAGTCCCAAAACCCAAACCTAAGGCTCCGGTAGCGCCCTCTGGCTTGGGTCGACATTGGCAACATGACTCAGATGCCCTGCCCTGAGGCCCGGCTATGAAACCGAAAGATAAGCCTTCCAGCTCGGGCTCGGGCCATTCACATTCCGGTGCCGAAAAGTCACCCTCTGCACCGAAGCACAAGACCAAAGATGTGCCACGCAACTTCTTCGTCAGCACCGAAGACCGCCTCGACGCCGAAGCCCTCGCATCGAAACATACCAAAGACCAACATTGGGAGCCGAAAAAGTCTTCGGAGCCAAAAACAACTTCGGAGCCACAAACTCCTATAACAAAACCTAAGGAGTCCAAGACCCCACAGAAAATCTCAGACACCCGGTCCAAAGAACATTCGGACCCAAAATCTTCGGCACCAAAATAATACATTTTACCCACAAAGTCTGTGTTTTCAGATCCAAAACAAAAAACTCTTTTTTCGATCCACAGATTGGCAAAGTCGTCGCCAAGCCTCCAAAAAAGAGGAAACTGGAAACTTCAGAAGAATCTGAAATCCCCTTAAAACAGAATGAGATCAGTACTAACACCTCTCTACCCCCTTCTCCTCCTCCAGCTAATCCAAATCTCTTGATTTCTCCACCATTCTCCACACAACATACTTTTTGATCTCAAACACTAGATGATGAAGATGATCATACTGATGGTGGCGGGAATATAGATCCAGATGGGGATGATGATGATGCACATACCATCCCACACAACGTAGACCCTTAGGATGATTACAATACAGATCCCGACCCACATAATGACCCAGATCTTTATCCATCTAGGGCATCACCGCCAGATGACAATATTGGGTTTGCGCAACTAATCAATAGGGCTTCCAAATATCATGGGGTACAATTACATTCAAATCCTTTGGAGGAAGAGTTCTTGCTTGAAACCTTTACACCCTCGTAAAAATCCACGCACAATCTGCCAATGTTAAAAGGCATGCTTAAACATGCCCCAGAAGTTTTTAAGGACCCTATCAGAACCAGGATTTTCAATACCAGGATAGACAAAAAGTATAAGGCAGCTCCCAACGGCCCAGTTTACTTTAAAGGTCAGGTCCCTTTGGATTCTCTTGTGGTATTTAATGCACACAAGAGGGCAAACTCAGAGTACAGGCAACACCCCTCCTCCTGATGAGTCCAAGTTAATAGACACATCTGGTAAACGTATTGCGTCACAGGCTGCAAATCATTGACAGATTGCCAATGCCCAAACTTTATTGGCCAGGTACGACAGGGATCATTATGACGAGCTTGAACAGCTCATGCAACACCTTCCTGACCAGTACAAACCGAAAGCCAATGACCTTATGCATGAGGGGAAATTGATCACAAACACCTCAATTAAATGTGCGCTCGACGCCGCTGATGCCACATCTCGTGCCATTAACACCAGCATTGCGTTGCGCAGGCACGCTTGGCTCTGAATCTCCGGATTCAAGCATGCGGTGCAATCTGCTATTCTTAATCATCCCTTTGATCAAGACCATCTTTTCGGACCCTCAGTTGACATATCATTAGAAAAGATGAAAAAAGATATGGACACTAAGTCCATGGAGACCTTACAATTGCCTTCCCCTAGAGGTTCTTTTCGCTGCTCCTTCTATAGGGCTCGCTCCAAAACCATTGGCTCAGAACATCCCTCTTCTTCTTATAAAAGCCCCACTCCAAAGTCGTCCAAAGGATACTTTCGCGGAGGCTACAGAGGCAACCATGGTAGAGGAAGAGGTTGCGGCAACAATAACCGCAACTCCCCTACCACCAAACATTGACATCCCTGCACTTCCTCCTATCATCGCACTCCTGTTGGGGGACGTCTCTCACAGTTCCTACCTGTCTGGAATTCAATCACAATAGACAAGTGGGTAAGAAAAATTATCCAGTATGGGTATTGCCTAGAACTCACCTCTACTCCCCCAAACTTGCCTCCCAGACATTGTCCAATGTCCTCAGAACATCTGACACTTCTCAAACAAGAGGTTCTCTCTATGTTACAAAAGCATGCAATAGAACCAGTCCCCTTGCCTCACCAAGGCACAGGGGGTTTATTCCCTCTATTTCCTAATTCCAAAAAAGGACGGCGCTCTCAGGCCCGAATTGGACATCAAACCGCTAAACCTCTACATTCAATCGGATCACTTCCACATGGTCACTCTCCAACAGGTGCTCCCACTGCTTCAACAGGGCGACTTTCTCTCCACTCTGGATTTAAAGGACGCCTACTTTCATATTCCCATTCCCCCCGCTCACAGGAAATATCTCACGTTCGATGTAGACGGTCAACACTACCATTTCAAAGTCCTCCCATTCGGGGTAACTATAGCACCCAGAGTCTTCACCAAGTGTCTCGCGGTAGCTGCAGCCTGCTTACGAAGACAGCACATTCATGTCTTCCCTTTTCCGGACAACTGGTTCATAAAAGCCAAGTCACACAGCAGCTGTGTGCAACTCACACACAAAATAATACAACTGCTTCACGACTTGGGATTCACTCTAAACCTCTCCAAATCCCACCTCCAACCGTCCAACATACAACAATATCTAGGGGCTACAATAGACACTTCAAAAGCTCTAGCATACCCCAATCCAGTCAGGATAAACACCATTAAAGCTCTAATAGCAAAAATTTCAGCGTCAAAACTCACTACCAACTCGAGTGTTCATGCAGCTAACCGGGATGATGGCCTCCTGCATTCTCATCGTCCCTTATGCAAGACTTCCAATGCGTCCCCTTACTGGAGTGTTTAGCACGTCAGTGGAACCAGGCTCAAGGTCAGCTAACAGACCTGGTGTTGGTGGACAGCCCTACCCATCGCTCTCTACAGTGGTGGAGCACACAAAACCTTTCCAAACGGTTCCAGAGATAGTGCCAATAGCAGACACATTGCTCACCGGTTGGGGAGCTCATCTTCAAAATCATACCATTCCAGGCATATGGATCCCTCAGCAAAAACAATTCCACATTAATTAACTGGAATTGTTTGCGATCTTCCTAGCGTTATAATCCTTTCAACTCCACCTCCTATGCAAAGCTGTACTGGTCTTTACCGAGAACGTGACAGCAATGTATTGCATACAAATACAGGGGGGACACACTCTGCAGATTTCACACCTAGCTCAAAGCATATGGGGATGGGCCTTTCCGCAAAACATATAACTCCTTGCTGAACACCTCCCAGGAGTACACAATCAGATTGCAGATCCACAAATGGGAACTTCATCCTCAAGTTCTGCTTCCATTCTTTCAAATGTGGGGCCACCCAGAAATAGACCTGTTTGCCACACACAAAAACTCAAAATGCCCAAGCTTCGCATCCAGGTATCCACACCCATTGTCCAAAGGCAATGCGCTATGGATGAACTGGTCAGGCAAATTTCCTTATGCTTTTTCGCCACTCCCACTCATTCCGCTAGTGGTTCGGATGCTCAAACAGCATTCCCTCACAATTATCCTATTTGCTCCAACATCGGCCAAACAGCCATGGCTCACAATACTCTTGGAGCTATCAGTAGTTCCTCATCAAAAGCTACACCTCTCACTCAAGCTTCTCACTCAGAACCATGGAGAGATAAGGCATCCAGATCCCACTCAATTAAACCTTGCGATCTGGCAACTGAAATCTTAGAGTTTGGTTATCTCAATCTCCCGCCAGACTGCATGACCATCCTTAAAGAAGCTAGACGTCCTACCACTAGGGCTGGCTATGCCACAAAGTGGAAAAGATTTGTAATTTACTGTACAAATAACCAAATCAACCCACTAGATGCTTCTATTTAAAACATCATCTGCTACCTTTTGCATCTACAACAATGTAGCCTAGAGTATACATCGATTAGACTTCATCTCGCTGCAATAACAGCCTATCTCCAAAACAGACAACACTTGTCTTTGTTTAGGGTACCAGCTATCAAAGCATTTATGGAAGTACTTAAAAGAATGATTCCACCTAGAGTTCAACCCTCTCCAGTATGGAAATTAAATGTGATCCTTACCAGACTCATGGGTCCCCCGTTTGAACCTATGCGTAAATGCGAATTACAATTTCTCACCTGGAAAGTAGCTTTTCTGGTTGTGATCACCTCTCTCAGAAGAGTCAGTTAACTCCAGGCACTAACCATACAAGAACCATTTCTACAAATCCATCATAACAAAGTGGTTCTTGGGACTAACCCAAAATTTCTACCTAAAGTCGTGTCTGCCTTCCACCGTAACCAGTCTGTAGAGCTCCCAGTGTTTTTCCCTCTACCAGACTCCGTAGCAGAACAAGCTCTTACTAGATGTAAAAAGAGCAATACTTTGCTACAGTGAAAGAACAAAATCCTTTAGAAAGACTAAACAACTTTTTGTGGCTTTCTCCCCACCTCATAAAGGCAATCCTATCTCAAAAACAGGGATTGCAAGGTGGATTGTTAAATGCATCCAAATATGCTATGCTAAAGCCAAATGCACGTTAACCATTCCCCCTAGGGCTCACTCCACACGTAAACTAGGTGCATCTATGGCATTCTAAGGGAACATTTCCCTAGATGATATCTGCAAAGCAGCAACTTGGTCTACACCACACACCCTCACAAAACACTATTGTGTAGACTTGCAGGTAAGAACAACAAGCTAGTGTGGGCCAGGCTGTATTAAGAACACTTTTCAAACCACTGCAACAGATACAGGTAGCCATCTCTAAGGAGGTAACTGCTTTATAGTCTATGCATAAGTATACTATCTACAGCTCATATGCCTGGAACGGAAAATGCTACTTACCAGTATGCATCTGTTCTTGGCATGTAGAGCTGTAGATTCGTATACGCCCACCCGCTTCCCCGGATACCTCTATCTGTTCCAGTACTATCTAACTTAGATACATTACACATGGACATCCTTTTCTATTTCTCACTAACTTCATCATAACCCTCCATGGCAAAACAATCTGGAGGTGGAGTTGAGGCCCATGCGCACTATCTTCCTAAGGAGGAGTCACCTACCTCATGACTACAAAGACTTCTTCCAAGACAAAAACAAAGTGCAAACATCCGAGCCCAACACCAGATAGTGATCTATGCATGAGTATACAAATCTACAGCTCTACATGCCAAGTACAGATGACTACTGGTAAGTAGCATTTTCCTTACCTTTTCTCCATGTATGGTGTGGTGTGAGCATGTTAAGAAATAAACAAAGTTGTGTTTAAATACTTCCCTGCCTGGTGCAGTGTTTGATGCTCTTGAATGAGCGTTCATTGGAGGCGGTCATCATACATGCAGACTTGCAATAAGACCTTGCGTTCATATTTGTCTTTTCAGATCCATATACTATCAGTTTTGACTGTTGCCAATCCTTATAATATAAACAGTATAATATAACCAATATATTCTAATGTACCCTACTGTTCTCTACTTGACTGCCATCATGAGTGCAGTCACTCCCTTTCTTACAATGTGTCCACACTGCCCATTTCCAATTTAAATGGGATATTCTCCTTAGATTATTTCTCAATTTCCTATCTCACCTCCTATTTTGACTGATGCCAAGTACATTTTGTGATAGCTCCCACATTCACTTCTCACCTCGCTACTGATTGCCATCACCAGCTCCCTTTAAGATCTCCCAGCTCCACCCTACTACTCTTCGTATTGTTACTACTTAGGGCCTGATGTACAAAAATTATTATTCACAAAACATGGTTGCACTGACTTTTGCGAATGTAGTCTGGTTGTATGAACCAAACTATGTACAAATATGTCAGTCCACAAAATATCAACTCTCAGGGGGTCACAGAACCACCTTCCTAAATAGTATCCATAAAACTGGCTGCAATTTGTGATTTACAGGGCTGGTGGCATGCAAGGAGCAGCAGACCACAAGCCCTGTAATCGTTTTCCAAAATTGAAAACATTTTAGGTCTCGCCTAGGTAGCACTGCCGCTGACTTTTCCAGACATGCTGCATTCAGGATATAGGCATGAAGCTCTCCCCACTTTCTGCCCATCTTTTTAATTGGCTCCTGTTACTGTCCTTTGTAAATGGTGGCTTTACATTGGTCAATAGGCTTAGTATTCCCTCTTTAGTACTGCCTTTTCTCTCCCATAAGGACACCCCGTGTTACATATGTTGTTACTCAGTACGTTTAAATTAGAGACTCCAAGCACTATTTTCTTAAATAGCTTTCTTCTGTCTGCTGTTGCAGGCAGGACACATTTTCCACAATGCTTTTTTGTTTTATTTACCCAGCGTGACACGCCGCCTCTGAAATAAGGGCTGCCTTGCCTTTCTTTTTTAGTTGCTATAACATGCCTTTTTTCAGTTTATTTACTTTTGTTACAATGGTGGCACCCGCACTTTAGCTTTAATCATCTTAAGCTAAAGCTTAGGGGAAGACATAGAAAAACAAATGTGAATTTGTTTTCTATTTCTTTACTTTTAAAGCAATCGCAGCACCCACGCTTTAGCTTATGATGTTTAAAGCTAAAGCGCTGGTGCTGCCATTGTAACAGAAGTAAATAAATAGGAAAAAAAAGAGTGCAGCCACCAATTGTTTTCAATTTGCTCACTTTTATTACAATCACGGCATCCGTGTTTTAGCTTTAAACATCTTGAGCTAAAACGTGGGTGCTGCAATTGCTACAAAAGTAAAGAAATAGAAAAAAAACAAATTCAACTTTTTCACTTTTGTAGCAATCGCAGCACCTGCGCTTTAGCTTAAGATGTTTAAAGCTAAAGTGAGAGTGCCGTGATTGACTTGTAGTGCAATAGCTCTCGCATTACTGAATGATTGAGCGATTGGCGTTTCATTATTATTAGCAACGCCAATGGCTCCAACTTACAGTAATGCGAGACCTATTGCATTGCAAATGGTTGTTTTTTAAAGCAGTAGAGTCTCTGAAACATTCCCACACTCCTTTAAAAAGAAAAATAAATCTTGTTTTTGAAAACGTCAATGAGAACAGTGAGCACTGAGAGCAGGCAGTGGTCTCCTATATTACTGCTACTCCCCTTTATGCTGCCACACCGCTTCCCTTTGCGAATCATTACCACTCAAACTTGGTATTTGACAACAGATCAATGGTTTGAAACTGGAATTTCAGTAGTAAACCTTTTATACATACCATACTGATTTGTGATTTGGAAGGAAAGCTCTTAATGTGCCCTTTCCAAATCCCGATTCAGTATTGGTTTCTAAAGTTTTCTGAATCACAAAATGGGGTAAATCAGAAAACATGATGTAGTAGCCACACACTTGTAACTTGGTATTTGCCACCACTAAATCACTTTGTACATCAGGCTCTTACCAACTTAGACTGTCTCTGCCCTCCCTCATTTGACTCCCACTCCAAACCGCTTACTCAGAATGAGTGCCTCCACCCTGTCGCTGTGGAGACTTGTGCACCTTTTACTGGCCCCATCGACTCCCTAGCCTGATTTCTTAAAATGTCTTTCTCTTTTTTCAACATTGTTTGAGTCTCTTTACTGGAGCCACTTACACTCCTACAATGTGAGCCTTCAACATTTTGTCAAGGATACTATTGATCCCCTATCGACTGCCCATCATGCCCTCTATCAGTTCCTCTGTTAGAATGTGTGCCTCCACCCTGTCCTGAAGAACACTCTTCATTCCCCTTCTCCATGGATTCCTCATCCTGACCGCTGTCGCCTGCTTCCTTATAGTGTGGATTCTTCCGGAGAGCGAACACACGAGCCATGTATGAGGCCAAGGGCCAAAAGGCTGAGGTGATCCGGCCGTCTGAAACCAAAG
Organism: Lissotriton helveticus; assembly: GCF_964261635.1. Classification (NCBI taxonomy): domain Eukaryota; kingdom Metazoa; phylum Chordata; class Amphibia; order Caudata; family Salamandridae; genus Lissotriton; species Lissotriton helveticus. Next base: position 1,836,616,670 of record NC_136065.1, on the reverse strand, counting down.
GGCTAATGGAGGACTAGTAACTGGGGGCATCATCTGACTGCCCCCTCCTCTGGGTAATAAAAGTGGTGTTTTGGGACTGTCTCACTATTCCTTCTTTACCAGTCTCTTGCACTCTCTTGGGAGAAGCTGCTGCTCTTTTGCCTCTCTGGATTCTCTCAGGGTTCACTCTGAAACTAAATATATGTCTGCGATCCTGTGCGCTTTGATGAGGCCTATTAACTTCTCCCCTCTCGACATCGAATTAATAACTCCCCCTGACTACTTTGCTTCCTCTTGCTTTCCACCGTTGTCCTTCTCGCAGCATTTGTTTCTCACTGTAAAACCACCATCAATCTTCCTCTCTCGCTTTCTCTTCCTTCGTCACTCTTTCTCTCTCTTGCTCTTTTTCGCTCTATTAGTCTCACCCATTTTCACTCCTTTTTTTATTTATATATTGCATGTTTGACTATTGTTATTACTAAAAATTTAATGGTTTTGAAACCCATAAGGCATGGGAATATTGTCACTCCCGAGAATTATTGCCTATTAGTTCATGAGGTTAACAGAATAGCCGTCAATCTATGGGTAGCATAGACTTTTATGGTTAAATGCAATATAAAAGCTACATAACAACTATCTTTTATATTGTTTAATATTGTATCTCTTAATTGTGGTGACATATAAGAAATCTATGTTTGTATATCTGATTTATAAGGTTACCAGAGAACATAGATCAAGATCAGATTCCCCACATGACCCTGTCCTCTATCCCTATTTATCTCTCTGCAGTCCCTATTGGTTTTTAGATACCTTCATGTTCACCCTATGATTTCACTATTGCTTGTTATCTGTAGTCTACACATTTCATCACCTCCCTTTTCTTCCCATTTCCTCAATTTTTTGTTTCATAAACTAATGTTTGTTTTTTATTCCCAACACTCCCTCTTCTCCACAGTGTGGGTTCTTCAAGCGAGCGAGTTACTACAGCATCATGCCAAAGTACAACGCGGTGCGGATCCGGCAAGAGGAGCGATACAAACTTAAGGAAGACTTTATTCCTCACAAGCCCCAGAAGTACTGGGTAACAAACTGGCAAGAGACAGAGAGCTATTATTGATGGCCCAGAGTTAGCCCCTTGAACTTGATGCCTTTTGGGCGCTCTGAACCACGTCAGACTCCTGTGGGACTATTCTCAGCACTGATCACCAAATGCAGAAGACTGAGGGATGTTATTTGCACCTGAAATCCTGGCGGAAGCTCTTCAAGTCTTTCAGAATCAGCCTTGGGACTTGACCTCACTCTTGCCTCTCTTGAACACCCTGCACCTTTGTTTTTGGACTGGCCTCTGTGTTTGGGATTCCAAAAACACCTCCAAAGGGACCTTCAATGGTGACTTCTGTAGAAGCTGTAGATTGTGTGTACTCCCATATGAACCAAGACTTTCTCTACAGCTCATTTAAAAAGTGACAAGTTCCCTACATGGCCTGTGTCAAACTGTGATCTATGGATCTACCTTTGGTACTTTTACGGACAATGAAAGCGTTGTGTTCTCAAAAACGTCAAGAACATACGCACAAGAAGGACATTGTGAAAATGTCTGACTATGATGTGATTATCACCACAGAACTCTTGGTGCCAAAATAGTCTAATGCATTGTATCAAAAAAGGAGTTAATCGAATCCACTGAGCCGGACTGACATTAGTCTAGAAATGTGGACCAAACATGCACACCATTTAGGACTGGGACACAATAACCTTATAATACACTGGACTGAAAACACAAATTGTGTGGTATACTGAGAGGGTTTGTTTTGACTTGGATAACACTGGTTAGGGATGTGCTAAGGACCATAGTAATTGTTGAGGTGATGAGAATTGAGGTTAACCTGAAACATTTGACTGGACTTTGGAACAGGCTAATTCACTGGGCAGGACTGAGATTAGTGTGGTAAACCTAACAAGGACTCATTTGGCCTAATATGTGGTGCATATAGAGTAAGCAAAACTCATGTAATCATTAAATGGCTTCAGAAATCCCAGGCCCATCCTGCCCTCTATCAGAGCACAGGATGAGATTGGAATGACTAATGCATGGGAAGGTCCGAAATTTGATATTGATTAGGCCTGAGACTGGTTTTGTGAGTTAATAAGTAAGTTTTAGTGTGTGAATTGGTCACCAGCCCTGAATGAGCATTGTTTGAACCACTGGCAAGGGCTGATGTGCACCAGAAAAACTAGACGGGATAGATGTTGGTCTGAGACACTGGACAGAGTCGCAAACACTAAACTAAACTGTGGTTGGTCACAAACACTGGACAGGACAGTACTCGGTCTGAAACACTGGACACGACGGGTGGGTCGCAAACACTGGACAGGTCTGAGGTCTGTGGCAAAGACTAGGTGTGACTGATGTCAGTGTGATGTATAGGTGAGGGGGCGGGTTGTTCTGAATCACTGGATGGGATTGGGTTAATGCTAGGCATTGGGTTGGAATGAGCTTTATGTGCGTTGTGAATGAGTGTGATGCTTGATTTGGGGTATTAGCAAGGTTGATGCGAAGTGAGAGGTGGGGCTGCTTAACTGAACGGGACTGACGGTGCATATCAGAGGATGCTCTTGCTGTATGTATATAATGCTTCTCAAGTTCTTGATATGTTAATAAAACCCAACTTTTATGTTTTTAAACCAGTGTCTTATTTTCTGCTTTATGCTAATTTCTGCCATTCTTAAGATTGTGGCACTGTTGTGAGGGTGTCAAAGGTCAGCCTTTCATAAGCAGCAGTGGATATGTAGCTCTCCCAATTCGGATGCATGTGAAAAGTTTTCAAGAGAGCACCACTTTGGAATTTCTAAGAGTGATCAGTGTGTGAGCACTGGGTCTCACACCACCCTCTAAGCATCTTTAAAAAAAATGTATTCCACTCTATGAAGTGATAGTTTGGTCCCTAGTTGTACTGTGACATCATGACACTTCTCTGTGGTTTTATTTTTGATTCAAAGAAGAGTGGATCTCTAATAAGGATCAGTTGATGCAAAAGTGCTGTGAAATAAGTGTTGCTGGCATATGTTGCTGTAGATACACATGCTCTGCAACTACCCACGTACAAATTCAGCTAAACATGGTATTAACACCCCATTAAAAAAGATCTATTTCAACTCCTTATGGTCAGTTTTAATACTGAATGAACAAAAAAATCTTTTTTTTTTTTTATCGCCACGGAAATTGCTAGTCCCTGCTACTCTCTAAGGAAGTAATTTCTCTGTGCGTGTTTCAAACATCTCAAACTAAACATAATCTTTCTCTTGGATTTACCTGTACCATTAAAGTTCCCAGGCGACTTTGTACTGAGTTTTTTCATTAAAATTGGCTGTGCACCCAAATTAAAACGTTGTAAGTTAGGAGTATTTTCAAGACAGAGGTTGCCATCTATAAATACCTACTTGCATCTCACGGCCCACTTAAATACAACACCCCTCTTCAACAGTTCTTTCCTGTTCTTAGTTTTAACTGCAAATTGTGGACAAACTTGTAAAATGCAGCCATTTCCAAGAACTTGACCAACTATGACCAAATTTGGCCAGCCCCTCATTATTCTCTACAACGGCCATGTCTCTTATGGCGCTGACTAACTTTTTCTCTACTTGTGACCTAGATTCTCTCTCTTTCTTTCTCTATCTCTCTCTCTCTCTCTCCCTCTCTCTCTCCCTCTCTCTCTCTCTCTCTCTCCTCTCTCTCTCTCTCTCTCTCTCTCTCAAATTAAACTTACATTTCCCAACTTTCAGTGTTAAGCCATTCTCTCTTAGTTTTGTAGCTCACTACATAACCTAAGAGCATACTCCTTTGATTCAATCCATAAACACGTCTGCCATTCTGATAGATATTGCCTCGTTATACCTTTCAAAAAAACTCTCCATCACCCTTTAAAAAACCAACGTGACAGAGTTTAATCGATGTGGTATCTTCATATAGTGTAAGGTGCCAGAGAGCATTATAAATGCAATCAAATCCTGGGAACTGTGATGTAATTTCACCTGGTGATAGGCAGATGCTAAATTCAGCCTAGAAAACACTTTAGCACCCATCAACTTTAACATCTTTTCGGTAAAGTTGGGAAGTGGACAGTGATTGGCTACTAAACATTTATTGAACCCACAAACATCAATGCACATTGCCCCTTTCTAGTAACCATGCGAGCTACTACCACAAGCGAGAGCCACTATGTTGCTTCAACTGTCTCAATGATGCAACATGCCTTCAACTAGTCTAATTCTTTATCCATGGCCTCTCGTTTATCTAACGATACCTACTTTCAGCTGTGATCCCGAAGCCTGTTTGTTAATGTTTACATAATCCTTTCTTTCTTGAAAACTTCAGGGTGCGTGCATCCTTCCCCTACTTTCCTCTCCCAACTTTTCTTCATCTCTCTTCTTTTTCGCCTCCCATCTTTTTCCTCTCTTCCCCCTTCCCTCTCTATTCTCTCCCCTTTCCCCTCTTTTCTCTCCCCTTTCCCCTTTTTTATTCCCCCGAATGAGGATGTGAGTATGGATTCCCTGTTTGCTTTTACTCCATTTATTTATTTTTGTCATGTTACATTTTTCTGGCCCCCACTCACTCCACTGACCCCTCTTTGTACAGATATGGACCTGCTTGATATTGCTCATCCTTGTCAAGGGCCTCTGCCTTGTAGGCACACCACACACTATTTACCGAGCTCTATCTTTTAGCTTGCTCTGTGTTTTTTTTGTACAGCATTACCGTTTCATATATGGTACCTTATATTCCCTATGCCTTCTTCCCCTATACACTGTTTTGTTTCAATCTTCCAATAAAGATTTGTGAAACAAAAAACCTAAGGGAAACTCCACCTCCACCCCAAACCTGTTTTTGTACATCAAATAAACACAAATCTCAAACTCAAACCTGAAGTTTATTGCAGGCTGTGAGTTGGAGGGTGGGGGAAGGAGGGGGGGGCAATTGCACTCCTAGATCTTCCTGGTAAAACCAACTAATGATTGAATAACCTTTGATCGAAACGTAGCTCTTTCCTGATGTTTATGGACCTCTATAATATATCTATCTATCTATCTATCTATCTATCTATATATTACCTACTGGCGATAGCCAGTAGGTATATATAGTTAGGATTGTTTTCCATAGGGAAATCGCAACATTCTATTGGGAATAACTTTGGTGCCGGTTGAGGAATATTCCTGAAATTTTCCTTAACTTTGCCTCGCGGCGCTTCGGTCCTTCCCTGAAAGTTTGGGGGAGATTCGTCAAGCGGGGGCCGAGATAAAAGGGGGGTCCCAAAACGTGTTTTCCCCATGTTAATTTCCATAGGGCGGTTGGACTCCCTTTTAGCCCGAACGGCTGAATGGTTTTCCACCAAACTTGGCAAAATTGTAGGGACTGGTAGCCCGATGTGCCTTTGCTATGTCTCAAGATATGTGCTCCAGTGGTTTTTACGAAAATTAACTTTGAAAAAATATATATTGGGCTACATTGGGCTATATATATGTTAGAGCCCAAATGTAGCCCAATGTAAGCCAAAGATGGCCACCAGAGACAAAAAAAACAAATGTAGCCCAAATATCAGCCAGATGTAGCCCAACTATAGCCCAATGACAGAATGTCCCAGAGTGTTCTAAAGAACAACTAGAGCGCTAACAGTCTTACTTATGACAAAAGTATGGCACACCTGAAGTCATCTTGATTGGAATAAAGTGTTAACACTTAAAACATTTAATTTGCAAAGAAAAAAAATGAGGGGTGTCATTTTGCCATAGAAATTATGATTAGTGCTGAAGAAAGAAAAATTAGGGCACATTTTAAGTGACTTCTCAAATCCTCTTATATTTCATTAAAAAAATTGTGATATGCAGTCTCCCAAGATGGCCACCAGAGACAAAAGAGCCTGTGCTTAAAAACTCTGTTAGCAAAGCAGGCATTTGAGATTTAAAAAACGTTTTAATATATAAAAACGTTATCCGATAATAGAATTAGCATTTAAAAAACCTTGCCAATTCAATGAAAAAACCATAGGTTTCAGGCCTTATATAGTTAGTAATTAGCATTTAAAAAACCTTGCGAATTCACTGAAAAAACCATAGGTTTCAGGCCTTATATAGTTAGGAATTAGCATTTAAAAAACCTTTGAAATTCACTGAAAAAACCATAGGTTTCAGGCCTTATATAGTTAGGAATTAGCATTTAAAAAAACCTTGCAAATTCACTGAAAAAACCATAGGTTTCAGGCCTTATATAGTTAGGAATTAGCATTTAAAAAACCTTTGAAATTCACTGAAAAACCATAGGTTTAAGGCCTTATATAGTTAGGAATGAGCATTTAAAAAACCTTGCAAATTCACTGAAAAAACCATAGGTTTCAGGCCTTATATAGTTAGGAATTAGCATTTGAAAAACCTTTGAAATTCACTGAAAAAAACCATAGGTTTCAGGAGTTATATAGTTAGGAATTAGCTTTTAAAAAACCTTTGAAATTCACTCAAAAAACTAAGTTTTAGTGGTGGTATAGTTAGCTGGACATTTTACTCATACAAAACCATTGAAATTGCTCCTATATAGTTAGTTGTACTAACTATATTTCGCGCACCTGCAATCATTCATGACATGGTCAGTGACATCACTGATGACATCTCAAATTCCATCACTGATGACATCATCCACGTGACAATCACATACACCTTTTCATACACTATTACAATTTTTCATCACTCTTTGTAAAATACAGAGTATCCTATTTAAATCCATTGTCACAGCAATACAAGTATCTAAAAATCCACTCAGTGATTCATAGATGTATACACACATCTAATCACTTACCTATGGATTCACTCATACATGCTGTCAATGAACAATAGAACACTATCAAAAATACTTATACATCTAGATCGACATTAAACAACAGCACGCATCCTATTCACATATGAAGTCATCCTACTCACTTATGCAAACAATGGATCATACTTACATATTTACTTAGCAAAACACTTATACAAACACCACTTCTTCTATTCATTTAGATAGTAAGTCATACTTAGTGAATTATAAAATCATTATTTCAAGCATACAGTTATCCATACAGTCACTCACACAATCATTGTCTTATGTATACTTATTTATATACAACGACTGACACATACACTGCCTTTTATTTTTCTAGTTTGTTGGACCTGTACCATTGAGAAATATATTTGCTCATCACCACACCCATAAAGATATTCACTCACCCAAACAACTGTTAGAACATGTAGTTTTAACTTCATATATATACTGAATCAACTATTCACACATCTTTGGACAGTCACACACCCCCCACCGAACCACACACACTTTCACACTCCCATACAAATACTCAGTTAACTAATCAATAACTAATATAGACTTTCACATAGCTAGTAACCAACTATAGAATCAGTTTACACAACAACTGACAAAGTGATACAGATATTCACACAGTTTAGTCACGATCCACTATATTTAGTGAGACATTATAAATTGGTCAAGTAAACAGTCAATTACACTGCTACTAAATCCTCCATCCAAATATTTATTTATATATATCCACTTATTCTTCAATGCAAATTGCTATATATATATAATGCATATTTAAATAACGAAGCAAACCACATTCACTGGTTGATGTCATCAGTGATGTCATCAGTGATGTCATTTGAGATGTCATCAGTGATGTCACTGACCATGTCATGAATGATCTAATATGTGACATCATCAGCAGTGGATTGCAGGTGCGCGAAATATAGTTAGTACAACTAACTATATAGGAGCAATTTCAAAGGTTTTGTATGAGTAAAATGTCCAGCTAACTATAACACCACTAAAACTTATAGTTTTTTGAGTGAATTTCAAAGGTTTTTTAAAAGCTAATTCCTAACTATATAACTCCTGAAACCTATGGTTTTTTCAGTGAATTTCAAAGGTTTTTCAAATGCTAATTCCTAACTATATAAGGCCTGAAACCTATGGTTTTTTCAGTGAATTTCAAAGGTTTTTTAAATGCTAATTCCTAACTATATAAGGCCTGAAACCTATGGTTTTTTCAGTGATATATTGTATTCTGCCTCGCGGCAAAGAATGTGAAACGCACTCACTTGAAAGCAGAAATTAAAGCACCTTTATTGTCAAGATCTCGCCATGCCCAACGCGTTTCCCCTTCACATTAGCCGAAACGCGTCTTCCTGGGGCTGTGAAAGTGTGGACTTCGCGTGAACGTAGTGCTGTATCCTGGTGGCATTAAACTAGAGTTGGGCAACCTTGGCATGTGTCGGACCCGTCTCTTACTTTGGCGGGATTGGAGGAGAGATATATATATATATATATATATATATATATATATATATATATATATATATATATATATATATATATATATATATATATATATATATATACTGTATTCTGCCTCGCGGCAAAGAATGTGAAACGCACTCACTTGAAAGCAGAAATTAAAGCGCCTTTATTGTCAAGGTCTTGCCATGCCCAACGCGTTTCCCCTTCACATTAGGCTTGTTTCCGGGATGTTTGTCACAAAGAAAAAGGCATCTTTTATTTCAATTAGCACACAGTTACTTCCTGTTTGTTTTGCAGTGCATTGTGGTTAGTGTAGTTAATTATTCTTACATAACTTGTAACTCCAAGTTTCTAGTGATTACAAAGTGTTAATTTCTCTGTGATTTAAAAACATTTTCTACATTTATTTTTATATCCTTAAGTGGCAGTATATGCATTTTGTCCTTAATGTCCCCATAGTTTTAATGCTCTCTGGTGAGCTTTCGTACATTTCTCTATAATTTTTCACCATTCCTGGTAATGTGATCACGCCATTAATTTGGCGAAACGCGTAACGTTTTGGAGGAATAAATCATCTGCTCTGGATTGATAAACTTTAGAGTGTGCGTGTTTACTTTGGATATTTGTTTAAAATATTATATGTCAGTCATTCAAAAACACTTTATTTCGGCTATACAGCCATAAGCACATATAATTGTAAAATGTGCATATAATACAAAAAACATATAGTGCAAAAAGCAAATACACAGAGTGATACAAGATATCAATAAAACCAAAGGAGATCGTATAAATGCAATTTTTACCAAATTTTCTTAATGAACCACAACTGGACTTCCTGTTATTAGCAACCTTAGCTATCTATCATTACCTGGTATTCTATAAAAATGATTTTAAAACATTTAAAAGAGAATTGCAATATATACATTCGAAAAAGAAATAAAAAGATCGAGCAGCTCAAGAAGGGAAGGTTTTAAAGCAGTTTTTCTAGCTAGGGAATTGTGCAAACATACCTTAGCAGCATAATTAGTGGGTGAGCACAGTTCGATTATTTCCAAGCTCTTTTCCTTTCTAATGCCTCTACGTATGCACCACATCGTAAATAAAAACCTGGAAATGGCAAATACAAATAATGGGTGTGTCTCATATTTTAGTAGCTTAAAGACCTCTTTATGGTGCCTAATCCCCACATTTCTACAGAGCTGGAGCACCCACTTGGACCTTGGCCTCCTATGGGCGGAGCAAAAAAGAAGCACATGGAGTTCTGTTTCTTCGACCAAATCACACCCTGGACAATCTAGTTTTATAGCTCCCTTCCATTTGTTTGTACGTGCTCGGAGAGGGAGCACCCCATGTCTAAATTGAATGAACAATTTCTTGCCAAGAAACGTTGGATGCTATCCAGAGCCAGCTCTATCTTATATTGCTGTTTGACATCCAGAAACCTGGAGGTCAGACTGCTTGAGTTGAAGCTCTGGCATAGTTGGGCACATTTGTGTTCTCTATAGGCAAGGAATAGGGACTTTTTGGGGATGGAGGGAGAAATCTCTACTGGTGTTGACCGCATGTTTGCCCTCCCCAGTGCTTGGCATGTGTTCCTAATGTGAGACAGCCATGGTATGTTCCCTGCTCCCAAGATGGGCATAACATCCTTCAATTCTTCCCTATAATTGGCTAGCCCAGGGGTGCTCCAAAGACAACGGCAGAATAGGAGTGGTCGAGAGGCAATTATGTCAGCAATAGGGTCAATGCCCAAGTCCATCCTTAATGGTGTTAAGAGGGTGCTCTTGGGGAGGCCCAACAACTGCCTGAGGAAGGCGTTCTCGGTTATAGATAGTGTATTAGATGGGTAGTGACCCCAGAGTTCTGCTCCATATAGTGTCGCTCCCCTTGCCTGTATTTTATAAATTTCTGCTGGGGGGCCTACCACTCTCTGGGTGCAGTTTTTATGCACTTTTAAGATGCCCCATATGGACTGTGTCAGTTTTAAAGTTGCTTTCTTTACTTTGGGCCCCCAGTCCATCTTATTGTTAAGTGTAAGGCCCAAGTAGTCGAAGATTGACACCCTCTCTAAGGCCCTGCCTTCCATTTGGGGGTGTGGGCAATTGATAGTATTGGCATGGACAACCATATATTTTGTTTTTTGAAGGTTTATCTCCAAATCCCTCTTCCTGAAAGATGCACAGAACTCCTCCAGTACCCGCTGCATGCCCATGGGAGACTTGGTGAGTAGCAGAGTATCGTCTGCAAACATTAAAGCTGGAATTTTGCGGTTCACTAACCTCGGTGAATCTAAGTATTTTACTGCCAGTAGGGTTTCAATTAACCCATTTAAAAAGAGGGAGAACAGGGTGGGGGCTAAAACACATCCCTGTCTCACCCCTTTCTCTACAGGGAAGGGAGCTGTCAGTTCACCTTTTTTTCCGTATCTCATTCTCGCATACGTATCCTGATGCAGGCGCTTCAGCTGGCGGCATAGGTAAAGCTGGTACTCCCATGTCACGGAGTAAGCCCCATAGCTGGTCAAGCAGCATCATATCGAATGCGGATTTAAAATCCACAAAGGTTAGGCAAAGACTGCCACCCTACAAAATCACAGTTTTCCAATGGATCAATTGCAATTTGAAGATCTGGTCGCTAGATGAGGTTTTAGTCCTCAAGCCAGCTTATAGAGGTGTTAATTTATTGTTTTATTCCATTCATGATTGCAAAAGACCAAGGAGAATACAGGCAAAAAACTTTTGGCTAGCATCTATAAGACTTATTGGACTGTAGTTTGCTGGATTAAGCAGGGTGCCTTTCCTGTAAATAGGGATCATTTCTGCCCCTGCCCAGGTAGAGGGCAGGGGCAGAATATATATATATAGTTCTAGTTAGGACCTACTCCATAGGAAAAACATTGAAGAATCTTCACGAAATTTTCAAAACGAATGGCCCGCTCCTGTCTTGAAAGGTTCGGGGTGATTCGTCAAGCAGGGGCCGAGGAAAAAAAGGGAGTCCCAAAACGCGTTTCCTCCATGTTAATTTCCATAGGAACTTTTGTTGCGCCTACAGCCCTAACTGTTGAATGGAATAACACCAAATTTGGCAGAGAGGTAGCTCTTGGTCCAGAGTGCACGCTTTGCTTTAAATGGTGTAAATCTGTTCAGGAGATCCTGAGAAATTTTAAAATAAATAATATCGGTATCTGGTGACCGAGGAGGATTTGCGAACTCTCCCGATCACAAGCTTCATTCTGATTGGCTGCCAACACTCCAAACCAAGAAGTGTTGTCACCCATCTTGTGACTTGGTAAAACTGAGTCACAAGAAAATTGTAAATTTTTTTTAAAAAAAATATGAAAAGAGGGCAGGGTAGAAACACCCAGACTCCCTAGGCCTGCTCAGGGGATCCCACAGGGACCCCCAGGCCCAAAAATAGAAAGAAAAAAAAAATTCCGGAGTCGCGGTTGGGTTCGCGAATCTGATAGAATGTTTTTTTTTTTAATTTAAATTAAGCGTAAGCTTCCCCGCTTCATTTTCCTTAAGCCCCCGGACGGGCCAGGTCCCGATGGCAATCATAATTTATGTAGCCAGGCCTCCGTAGACCCAGGGACCGCCACCTCCCCGGGGCTTTGCTGATAATGTGGGGGGAGGCACGCCCCACCCACAGCCCCAGGTACTGCCACCTCCCTGGGGCTTTTTTTTTAAAACTGCGTGGGGGGGCTCCTGCCCCCCACACTGCCCAGGGGACCGTCACCTTCCTGGGGCATTTGGTATTATGGGACAGGGGGCCTCGCGGAGCCCCGGGGACCGCCACCTTCCCGGGGCTTACATTTAAATGAATAAGTGGGGGGGGCACCTGCCCCCTCTCTACTTTGCCCTGGGGACCACCACCATCCCGGGGCACTAATTAAGTTAATGCGGGGGTCCGGATCACCACCTCCCGGGGCTATTTTCACGAAGGGAGGGGGCGTGTGGCCCCCCTCCTGGAGCCCTAGATGGCCCTGGAGACCGCCACCCAGCAATTTCCTGGGGTGCCCACCCCCGGACATTGCAGTTTGCAATGACAGGGCGGGAGCACGTCTCCCGCCCTGTCATTGCAAACCATGCTTCGCTTCATCGAAGCGAGAGCAGCGAACCTGCTCTCGCTTCCATGAAGCAAAGCAGTATGCTTTTGGACAAGGGGAGCTGCATGTCAGCAACTCCCCTTGTCCAAAAGCAATGCTGACTCCCGCAGGAGGGGGGGAGCCAGCACGGAGCGCGTGGGCATTGGGGCTCCACCCCGCGGTCCCGAACATCAGGCCATGCCCCGGGGGATGGGTCCCCGGGGCCATAGTTGGCCTTAGTAGGGGGCCCGCGGCCCCCCCTCCAGAATAAAAATAAGTAAAAAGTCTGGCTAAGCCCCAGGCGATGGGGGTCCTTGGAGCCATAAGGAGGGGGGGCCACGCGGCCCCCCTTCTAAAAGGAAAAGAAAGGCTAGTCAGGCCCCGGGGGATGGGGTCCCTAAGGCCATAATTGGCCTCAGGAGGGGGGCCCCCCTCTAAAATAAAAATAAAATAAGGAAAGGCTGGCCAGGCCCTGGGGGATGGGGTCCCCAGGCCCAATTGTGGCCCAGGGAAGGGGGGACACGCCCCCCCCCCCCTTCTGTGGGGGGGGGGGAAAGGAAAGGAGGCCATGCCCTAAGGTATGGGGTCCCCGGGGCCCGAAATCGGCCTCAGGAGGGGGGCCGCATGGCCCCCTCCCGTTTTGTTTTAAATGAAAAAACATCTCAGGCCTTGGGGGATGGGACCCCCAAAAAAAGAGAAGGGGGCCACACAGCCCCCCTTCTAAGAAAACAAGCATTTGCAATGCAATAGGTCTCGCATTAGGAAAGTTTGAGCTATTGGTATTGTAAATGACAATTTTTTTATTTATGTGTTGGTTTTGAAAATAGCAAAATTAATAGCTTTGTCATTTACAATGCCAATAGTTTTAACTTTCGCAAATGTGACACCTATAGCATTTGTAATGCAATATGTGTTGTATTTACGTGACTTAGATGTATTGATATTACAAATAACAATGGCTTTTAATTTTTTTAAATAATTAATATTTAAATAAAAGTTATTGTAATTTATAATTGCAATAGCTTCAACTTTTGTAAATAACTTTTGTGTAGATTATGTTCAGTGTATTTTATTGTGACGAAAATCCAAGAACAGAAGTGAAATATTAACATCTTTTTGTGACATTTGTAATAAAGGTTGAAACATTGAGAGAACATATTTGAACCAGTTGTTGTTGAATGGTTGCACAGATTGATGTTGTGGTGGCGCTGAGTGATGTTGTGGTGGCGACGAGTGATGCTGTGGCGTTCAGTGATGTTGTGGTAGCGCATAGTGATGATGTTGTGCCCTGAGTGATGCTGTGGTGGTGCTGAGTGATGCTGTGATGATGCGATAGATAGAGTGAGTGCGATAGATAGATAGAGGGCGATAGATAGGTAGAGTGAGGGCGATAGATAGATTGATAGAGTGAGGGGCGATAGATAGATTGATAGAGTGAGGGGCGATAGATAGATTGATAGAGTGAGGGGCGATAGATAGATTGATAGAGTGAGGGGCGATAGATAGATTGATAGAGTGAGGGGCGATAGATAGATTGATAGAGTGAGGGGCGATAGATAGATTGATAGAGTGAGGGGCGATATATAGATTGATAGAGTGAGGGGCGATATATAGATAGATAGATTGAGGGCGATAGAGTGAGGGTGATAGATAGTGAGGGCGATAGATAGATGGATGGTTGTGTCTGTGGTTGTGTGTGGGGTTGTGTGTGTGGTGTTTGGGATGTGTGTGGGGTTGTGTGTGTGGTGTTTGGGATGTGTGTGGGGTTGTGTGTGTGGTTGTGTGTGAGCTTGTGGTTGTGTGTGTGGTTGTGTGTGCGGGGGTTTTGTGGGTGTGTGGGGTTGTATGTGTGTGGGCTTGTGTGTGTGGGCTTGTGTGTGGGGGGGTTGTGTGTGTGGGGTTGTGTGTGGGGGGTTAGTGTGTGGGCGAGTCTGGGGGTGTGTGTGTGTGGGGGTGGGGTTGTGTGTGTGTGGTGTTTTGTGTGTGTGGTGTTTTGTGTGTGTGGTGTTTTGTGTGTGTGGTGTTTTGTGTGTGTGGTGTTTTGTGTGTGTGGTGTTTTGTGTGTGTGGTGTTTTGTGTGTGTGGTGTTTTGTGTGTGTGGTGTTTTGTGTGTGTGGTGTTTTGTGTGTGTGGTGTTTTGTGTGTGTGGTGTTTTGTGTGTGTGGTGTTTTGCGTGTGTGGTGTTCTGTGCGTGTGTGGTGTTCTGTGCGTGTGTGGGCTTGTGTGTGTGTGTGTGTGTGTGTGTGGGGTTGTGTGTGTGGGGTTGTGTGTGTTGCCCATTAACGTTGGGCATCATAACTCAACTTAGACCCTTGTGTGTGTTCAGGGCACTCCCTTTCCTACAAAGCAGTCATAGGAGTGAGAGAAACTATAAGAGAAAACAGAATGAAGCCAAGTAATGGCATTGTAAATGACAATGTCTTTTACCCCCTGTTGACCCCCGCAAAGCTCATCAGCATGTGGCCGCCACTGTTTGCAGCCCACCCAACAAATCCAGAATAGACAGCTGTTTCTCCCAGTGGAGCTATTTCATGATACTCACTAAAAGGCCATTCACATTGTATTTTAAGTGCTCGTTTACTGTATATTTGGACCAGTGGCTCAGCTATCAATAGTGCAGAGTGGAGGGAGCAATGAGGTGCGCACCTCATTCATTCAAATAATAGCAGTTTTTTGTTATATTATATTTTCTACTGCCAAACCATGGTTTTTGAACATTTTCTGTGCTTACGGTAGAACCCAGCCCTAATTAAGCACTGGTTGGTGAGAAGGAAGATGAGGAGGGTTTGTGTTCAGGTGATGACTGAGCGCACCATTATCTTTGTAAAGAGAAACGTCACACGTAAAAACGCACTAGGTGTTAATTTCTGTGAGAATCCAGCTCGAGCCAGTGAGCAGAGCCTCTTTCCGAAACCTAGGCACACGTCGCAGGGTAACGCCCCAAAGGCCATAATAGGGTTGTGCGCTTGTATAAATCCCCTGTGGGTCCTACTCTGTGGAAAAGCAAAATCATGGCGGAGCTGATGGCGTGGCACCAGTGTGTTTGTGTGTGTGTGGGAGATGGAATAATAATAATAAAGGGGATCTTATAATGCGCGGACTTAGCCCAATGGGCATCAAGGCGCCTAATTCCAAATCCAGCTCACGACCAAAACCAGGCAGCTCAACCTGTGTAAGCTCTCGCAAAGCACCACGTTTTTAAAGCCTTTTTAAAGAGCGCTATAGAGGGGAGGACCTTCAGCTCCATCGGCAAGATGTTCCAGAGCTGTGGCGCAACGATGGAGAAGGCCCTGGCTCCCCATCTGGTAAGCTTGAAACGAGGGACAACAAGTTGAAAAAGTCCCGATGAACGCAGACACCTTGTAGGGTGATAGCGAGTCAGCAGATGACTGATAGCGTTCTTAGAACCTTCCTCGAGAGCTCTATAAGTTAGACACAGAATTTTAAAATCAATTCTGTGCTGAATAGGAAGCCAATGCAAATCTCTCCTCGCAGCAGTAGCAGAAGAGGCCCTGGAAAGATCCAGGACAAAACGTGCAGCAGCATTCTGCACAATTTGCAGACGATGTATGAGGCCCTTGTTGGATTCCATGTAGAGAGAGTTGCAATAATCTAACCTGGAACCAACAAGGGCAACTGCAATCTGCTTGCGTGCTTGGAGTGACAGATAGCTGCGGATTCTGTTGAGCGTCTTAATCACGCCCCAGCAGGTCGAGACGGTCCGGTTCACCTGTAGGGACATCGAGAGTGAAGTGTCGAATATCACACCCAGATTTCTGACAGATTGTGAGGGAGTGGGGCAGGTGCCAAGAGAAGTGGGCCACCACTCACTCGACCAAATATCTTGGTCCTTTCCAAAGACCAAGACCTCAGTCTTGTCGCCATTTAGCTTCAGGGAGTTGGCAACCATCCAATCAGCAACGTATTGCATACAGGACCTGAAGCTAGAGGCAGATGATACGACCGAAGACTGAGTAAATGTGTCAATGGGGTGTTAGGAACCAGCACAATTTAAACTTATTCACATACACTGAACAACAGAATAAAGGACACAGTGCTGCTGCTCCGGCTAAATTACAAAGCACAAAAACACGAGAGTGCACCGGATGAAACCAGATCAATATTTTTTGGGTATGGTTATAAAATCAAGCTCCGTTCCCCTACAAGATACGTCTCGAGGCGTGTTTGCATTATTGGTTGCCTCCATCCTGTTTGCACTGAGCCCAAGTCACGTATAGAAATAGGAGCATGAAATGCTGCCCAGAGACAGCAGAGCCTACAGCTTTACTGACCCCACCCCACCCCCCACGGCGTTTGCCATCAGCACACAGGGGGCTTCTCGCCACTCACCTGAATTTGGTTGCACAGTACACACCGTAAGGCAAACAAATACTGTTTTATAAAAGTGCTACATGCACGGTTTCACTTTATTAGCTGCCGCTGACCTTTCTTTAGACACAGCTCCTCTAAAGAAAGGGGCGTGGCTTCTATTAACATGAAAGTGAAACATGGGGCGCATGAACACTACAACCACAACAAGAAAATGCATAAATGTTACTTAAAGGCAAACGAGCTGCAGACGTGCTATGGGGAGCGCAAGGCTTTCAGGAAATGCTGTGTGGCTGCAGATTACTATAGCAATCTTGGCAAGTCCACCAACTAAGGAAACTGCAGATAGCGTCATGCGTGCCCTGTTTCCTCCTGGCGACACCAAAAGAAGACTATTCAATAGTGTAAAAAAAATACAAGAACATGTTTAATGTGGAAAACACCAGCTCTACAGAAAAGCTGTATGATGTTGGTATAAAAAATATAATTAGCACAGTGTTTTAGTTTGCACGATGAGGCAATGCTTAATTTGTTTTATTTCCAAAGATAGAAACAAAAACTATGGATTCTGGCAAGCCAGTGCTCATCAGAATATCAGAGTGATATCCAGTCAGCGTTCTTTCATGATAAACGAATAAAAATGAACAATGTAAATAGTTAAAGCAATTTACAGAGTTGTGTGTACCACTCCAACGTGTGTCAACGACCACTGTGTCGAATGTTACAAAAGTCCTTATTGGTACCAGTAGGCGGTGGAATTAATTGTGTATCCATTGCATGATGTATTAATTGACCCAGCTTTCAGCATGAAATAAAAGTTATAACAAACCAATTTATGGAGTTTACGGTCGGCTATGGTTATGGGAAATAGCTGGCTTATTTCTAGCCTCAAAATGTCACAATTTGTGGCCAATACGGCGGATGCTGCTCCCATCCCTGAATTATAGTCAAAGAGCATGAGCAGATGGTTCAACGGAAGCTACACCTTCATCAGCTCAGGAGGGACTGCACACACCACCTCGTCAGCACTCTGAACCCCAGCCAGTTTTCTTCCAAGCTTCGAATGACGACGTGTCAAAAGTAACAGGGCTACGATCTGAAACATGGCTTCTCTAACCGGTAGCTATTTACTTATAAAGTAGAAATCTAGGTGCATGTTACTTCAGCAACGAAAATAGAAGCTAAAAAATAACTTGCCATACTTTTGCATACTGAGCAATATTATAGCTGCTGGTGCTATGGGAAGTGTTAGAACAGTTAAAATAAATACATTAAAACAATCAAGCTCTTGGCATTGCTGTGGGGAGGGGGGAAGGGAGGAGGAGAAACACGAGATTTGGCCTGGCGGCCGTGAAAGTACGGCTGGCCGGCCGTGAATAATTAGGGGAGGAGAAATGCCTGAGGCAGAGCGCACAGCTTCAGATGCCTGTGGGAGGGAGGCTGGTGGCTTTGAAGTGCACGCGCTTTTTTCACGGGCGCTGCATGCAATCGCCGATGGTTAAGCTCTGGTTAAGCCCCAATATCTCTCACAAGCTCAATGCGCAAGCGCATTGACAGGCTCGACCTAAAAAGAAAGGAGAAGCCGGCATCTCGCCTTAGGCCCGCCCCCTCCCTGTACCACCTCCTGGCGCGTTCTAAGTTGGGGGTTTAAGTCCCCTTGAATCCTGAGGGTCTCTGCGGGCCAACTAGCCCACCAGGTACCTCCAGTAAGCCCCACCCAGTGGGATTGCTGAGAGTTGGTCCGAGGCCATGCCCCTTTTTACACCACTCTGCAAACGCGCCTCTTGGTGCACTGCTGGTGGGGCAATGAGGTCCTTTTGTGTCCTGAGGACCTCTGGACTAAAGTGGACTTCATCCCCCAAGCAGCAATGTGCCAGAAGGCACGTTTGCAGAGTGTTGTAAAAAGGGGGCATGGTCTTGGACCACTCTCAGCAATCCAGCTGTGTGGGGCTTACTAGAGATAACATGAGGGATAGTTGGCCCCCAGGGACCCTCAGGAGGCAAGGAGACTTCATCCCCCAACCAAGAGCGCGCCAGGAGGCGCATTTGCAGAGTGGTGGAGAAAGGGGACGTGGCCTGTGTTCACATCTCCGCAATCCCACTATCTGGGTCTTACTGGAGGTGTCAGGTAGGCTAGTTAGCCTCTAAGGACCCCAGCATCAAAGTGGACTTTAATCCCCATCTAAGAGCGCACCAGGGAACTCGTTTGCAGACTGGTGGGCAAAAGGGGCATTACCTGCTTAGATTACATACCAATACATCTGTGTGGGACTTACTGGAGGTAATTTGAGGGGTAGTTAGCCCGCATGGACATCCTGGGGGGCCACCTACCACTCCTGTTACCTCCAGTAAGTCCCTCACAGTGGCATTGCTAAGAGGTCTTCGGAGGCCACGCCCCCCTTTCTCCACCACTCTGCAAAGCGCCTCCTGTTGCGCTCTTGGTTGGGGGATGAAGTCTCCTTGCCTCCTGAGGGTCCCTGAGGGCCAGCTATCCCTCATGTTATCTCTAGCACGGGTTTGGGGATGAAGTCCACTTTACTCCTGAGGGATTTTGGGTGCCAGGAAGCCCTCCTTGTAACTCCTGTAAGTCCTACGCAGTGGAATTCCTGAGTGTTGGTTGGAGGCCCAGCCCCCTATCTGCACCACTCCGTAAACGCAACCACTACGTTATAGTTAGAAATTAGCAATTAAAAAATCTTCGAAATTCACTGAAAAAAACATAGGTTTCAGGGACGTTATAGTTAGTTGGACATTTCACTCGTACAAAACCAGAGAAATTAGGCCGATATAGTTAGTTGAGCTAACTATAACTCGCACCCCACTTAGAAAGCAACCCAACAGCTTAATTGGCTCACCTCCATATCCTTTGGGCTCATTATTGGTTTTGAATAATTTTGTCCTGAGTTTTACTTTCGTACACCTCAAAGGTAAATTAGGTAATCAAAGTTATTTTTGCTCCTGAATCAAATGATATACTTATATGGGTATCCTCGTTTTGTCCAGTCTCCATTGGTCCAAATTTGGACGTACCCATCACCTGCAAAATCACATTTTTCCATTTTCTTCCACCATGCACATTTCCTTTTTGCCCATCACAATTCTGCAGCACTTGGTATATTGCCCCCTCCGACGACATGCTATACACATAAACGTCCACCCAACACAACCCTCATAGTTGGCTTGTGGCCACATGACTAGATCTATGGTACTTTCTTTGGTACTTTATTGTAACACATTCTTTTACCTTGGCTGTGACTATATCAAACTTTTAACCGTGACCATTATTTTTTCAACACATACCATACAGTACTCTAACTTCTCCACTATTAGTATTACCTCCTTTAGATATGGATCAGTGTTTTGCCACAGTTGGTCGCAACCCTGCATCCTAACAGTAATTGGTCTTGAAATCTTTCTTCAAAGCGTCCTCTAAAACCCCATGTTGCAGCAAGTTTCTGCAATTCCATCAAATAGTCTTCTACAGATTCACCACCCCTTTGCACCCTCTTCCCAAAATGATAAAGCTCAAGAATTGGGATAACTTTGGGAAGATAGTGCAAGTCTAGTTTTTTTTATACAGACTTCTTACTCATTCAGATCTTGGGGTCTTCTGCAGACAATTGAGGAAAATGATCAAAAACCTCCTGTCCTTCTGAACTAAGCCAGTGCATTTGTGCATTAGGAGGGATGCATTCCTTTCCGCACTGAGAGATATGCCACACTTGCCAAACACCTGTTTCCATTTTACTCACTGTATTGGTTACCTCGGACTTCTTTAAAAAGAATGGAGGAACTTTTATATTCTGCATTAAGGGAAATAGGGTTTACACCTGGTAAGAGGGGAGCCCAAAAACCTTGAAGTAATCAAGCAGACCTCTAAATTATATGCACTGCTTTCCTTGCCTATGTTATCATCATCTTAGTTTTCTCTTTCCTGGTGTGAGTGGGGCTGTACTGCAAGGGCAGGGGCCAAGAGGAGGAGTGGATGTCCACTCTAAAGTACGCATAACTGTTTGGCCAGCCCTCTCGGGCCGACCTTAGCAGCCATGTGAACTTTGCATATTCTGCACCCAGGCTGAACATGCCCAGGCCCCCATTCCCAGTCTGAGGGTAGAAACACAGCGCTCACACTAATCATAACCCTGCACGTTTTGATTGGCTGGGTGTAGGAAGGTAGATCCCTGACTATGGTTGCCCCCAACTTTTTGCCTGGTGTTTTGCTGGTTTTCTGACTTAGTTGACCTGGGGCCCTGCTAATCAGGACCCCATGCCTACTGCTCTCTCTGTAAAATGGATTCCATGTACCTTAGGTACATATCTAAATTGGATACTGAGTCACCTTATCAGTCCCTGTACAGTGTACCTTAGGTACCCAGGGCATAGGTGTACCCAGGGCCTACCAGGGGCTGCAGCATGTATTATGCCACCCCTGGCTGGCCATCCAAATCTGACACAACTGGCTGCTTCACAGCTGGGGCAAGGTGGTGTAATCACCCTTTGCTTTAGATATAGTATACCTATATCTAACCCTAAAAATGGACACACAGATCTCCTATCAGTCACTCCTATGGCAGGCCTTGACAATCCTGAAGGCAGAGTGCTTGGAATCGTGTGAGATAGTGCTCTGGCATGAGCTGGGCCTGTCTGCGGCTTTCGGGATCCATCCCTTAGCCGTTTCCATGATATCGCATACCATATACTCTTAAGTGCATTATAATTCTCGCGGTTATATGCCAACTCTGGTATCGCTTTATCAAAACATGTCGAGTAAGGTGTCATACGAATTGGAATACTAACCCCTCGCCAATTCTGGCGACGGGGTTAGCATTCCACCCTTCTAGAGGGACACGACATGTATGTAACCTGTAACCCCGGTTAAAGTCAGACAGAGCCTTAGCATCCACAAAATGGATGCTGCCACCGAGACACAAGTCTGCCCTCCTGCTGCTGGGAGTCCTCCCAGAGCAGGAGGCAAGGACAAAGGGTTTCCTGCCAGGGGCGGTGCCAGCACCGTCTCAGACAGGGTTTTGTGTATTCCAGGTAGGCAGGGCTACAGAGGAAGGTGACTGCAAGTGGCACCCCGGTGCTCACTGTGCATAGGCCGGCTGAAACCAGTTCCAGGGGCACTCCAGCCCCTGGCCTGGGGAAAGCCCGCCAAAGGAGAGGGGTGTAACCACCCCCCTCCTGGTCCCACCCATAGGGCAGGACTTAGTCGCGTGCCAGCCCCCTTTTCCCAGATGAAGGTAGGAACTGGCCCCCTTCCAAATTAGATCATCTTTGGAATCAAGACACGACTTTCTACGAAAGGACATCAAGATTTCTTCTTCAAGATTCTCCCTTGTGACTAAGGAGTAGTCACCCTGCATCCGCAGGCACCACCTAAAGAACACTGCGGTCTGCTGCAAGTCCTTCCTCCGGAATCCGACTGTCCAGCTCGACAAGACCCGGCTTCCCTGGCACCTCCGACCTCTACTCACCTCTACAGCCAAGCTGAGAACCGTGAGTGCGACGAGACCTCAAGGGACCGACTATTGCCAAGACTGCACGACTTCTTCACAGCAAGCCCGCCGGGTAATCTACTGGCGAGTGCTTTGGGGTCCGAGAAGCCCCGACCCTGAGCAGCTCCAGCACCGAAGATCAGCCCCCCAGCATCTCCACGATCGGCGTGGGGCCCTTCTGCTTTTTGCTGCTCACCGCGTTGTTTGGCTACTAGCCCGCTGGCTTGTGGCCTTCTGAACGACGCCCGACGACATCACTGCTGCTGGTCTGGTTGCTCCAGACTGGTTCTTGCTCCCTTCCAGAAGAGGAGCACCCCGGACCCTCCTGGTCCACTCAAGACGCCATTTTGAGTCCACCGCGTGGGCTTGAATTAGCCAAGGCTTTGTTGCCCAATCCTGGGTCCTTCGACGCCGACAGCTTCATCCATCGTGGGACAGCTCGCCTTTCCATCCTGGTCGCCGACAACGCCTCCTGGTCCGTGAGATCTGCAGAGCACAGCGTCGCCCACTCACCTAGTCGAGGTGACTACCCTCCGGTGCCCTCCTGGTGCCCCTGACTACTGGCTAGTAGTCACGAACTTGGTTCCCTCTGCTTTCAGGTGTCATCCATCTTCAAGATCCAGGCTTGGATCAACTCGAACTCTCTTCACTGATCGCCTGCCAGCATCTATCTTCCAGGCTCCTGGTTCGTCTACGAGGATTCCCGACGTCTTTTGAGACCTATGCAGCTGCAGCCCCTGGGCTAGGTAACTGCGGCATTTCGGTGCCCCAGCATAGCCTCACTATCCAAGGGTCAGGATCCACTGTCGTTTTCTTCCTACCAGGTCGGGTTCGCCCGTGAACACTAACTTTAACTTTACTAGCTATCATAGACTTTGTCCCGCATCCCGCGTGAGAGTGCACACTCTGCACCCGAGTCCCCTGGGCCTCCTAGAAGTAATCTAACGATTCTATAGTCAAGTCCTAGCGATTCCAAAGCCTATTAGTACTGTACTTACCTGCTAGTAGTTTCGCATTCCACTTTTTGAGTATATGGTTTCCCGTGCCCCTCGGGCATTTGTATATACTGTGCTAACTTAAGTATTTTTATAAGAGTTTTGTATTGTGCTTAGCTCCCTGACTCATAAAGAGTTCAGGGTAGACTTGTTAGAAATAAATATACATTTATTTTCATAACAACTTGTGTGGTGTCCTTTCACTGGGTGTTCAAGGGGTAATGTGATGGTAAAACAGCTGGCTTAACACGCCCTCTAGAGTCTTAGCCTTAGACTGCTCGTATCCATGCTACTAGGATAGCTGGTCTATAAGGTTGACTTACAACCAATCATCAATAAGGGTTGTTTGGACTGATACAAAGTGCTCACTAGAATAGTGAACATTATATATCAGGCCAACTTCTCACACTGGGGGAATCAGGAGCCTAGGTGCTTCCTGGTTCCTGCTTTCCTGGAGCAAAAGGCGGTGAAGGTGGCGGACAGCCGGGTGGCCAGGCTGAAGGTAAGTGTTTTATTTTTTAATATATTATTTTACAACCCCTCCCCCTCAAGTACATAGTGGTCACCAATGTTCCAGATACTGTATAACTGAGTCTGTGTCATTACTTTAACTGTATGGGGGCTAGGGCCCTGACTCTTACAACGTATAGAAAACTTTGCCTCTAGACCGGACTAGGCTTCAGGGTTGAATAAGCGGATATCAAAGCTTGCCACACACCGCAGTTCCGGAAACTGAGCCTGCACCAACTTGTATGAAAGTGCGACCCAAGCATCAGGCTGGCACAGCCAGTCTGTCCAACCTTCTAAATTCATAATGGGGCGTAGACCGTGTGAGCTCATTTTAAAGTGTCGCCCTCGGCACATTTGTGATCCGGGTCATACGTGGGCGTGCGGTGCCCACAAACAGCAGACTGCACCGCTGAGTCCGCACACACATATATCAGAGCGGGCCACATAGAAATATGCGTGGACATTGAGAACAGCACCAGCCAAGACACAGCTCTGGTGCAAGGGTGGCTCAATAAATCGCCTCACCATCCTGCATCTATCAGATGCAGCTGCACATCCGCTTCACAAATCATGTTCGCATTGCTCGAATCCACATTGTGTTGCATTCTGCTAAAATCCTGATAACGCGCAAAACCGCCGTGACTGTGATCTACAGTCAGCACTACAGCGAACCGTGTTTTACCAAATGTATGCAACATACCAATACTTATCACCAAGACTTATCACAGGCACAAATGGAAAAAACACTTGGCGCAAACAAAAACAACTGGAATCAGAAGGCAGAAATCCACCTTATAAAAGGCATGTAGGAACCCCTTTACTGCCACTACGAAACTCCAGCTTATTCGACACAGAGTGCTGCAACTAGTGAAAAAACTAACACAGGGGGAGTCTGAGTAGGGCAAAGTACTCAGGGACAGGGTGACGCTATTTAGCATGTCAGAAGACACCATCAAATAAAGGTGTGCACCAATCAGTCCAATAGTCGTAAACCTTTTGCACAAGTCTCACCATCCACACGTTTTAGAGGCCATGTTGACTGTCAAATCACAACACAGCTGGTTCCCCAAGCCAGGCCTCTAAAAGCACCAGGTGAAGGCTAGCTACTATGCCATTTCTGCACGTGATAAGTGCCCTGCATTGCGCACTGGCTTCTGATATTGTTAATCTGCCATTGCGTGTCACACACTTACAGGAACGACACACTCTACCAATGTGCGGGTAATGTGTGATGCAAAGTACTGCTTCAGAAATGTGGTAGCCAAGTTTCCAGGGAGTACACGTGATTCTTGTATATTCAGGCCTGGCACTATACATTTATTTTTATAATGGGTCTACAAAGCCAACTCTTAGGGGTGATGGGCATACATGGCACAAGTACACCGTGAGGAGGTGACCACTGACATGCAACTTGTGTATGTCTTGAATTCCCTTAAATAGATGACAAAGGTTATGTATTCAGACTGTGTATTATTACATCATATGACCATCCATGACTGCAGCTGAAGCAGTGTACTACTAGGCACACTGGATAGTTTTCGCATCCTGAAATCAAGAATCAGATGCCTGGACCTGTCTAGTGGTAGACTGCTTTACGGAGTTCGTTGTAAGATCATACAACCTTATGAGCACCCAGACCGTGAGTTGAAAAGCATGATTATGGCATGAACACAAAATACAGCTTAAACAGACACACTAGGATCGGATGCAATGCAAGGTCATGTAGAACTTCTCTCCAGTATACGCCCACACTGTAAATGTCAACTTTATATGCAGACAGGCAGACCTCTATGGAGTTACGCAGGTAAACATTTAAATATGCATTAGTAATGCAGAAAGAAATGTGACCAGTGACTAAATTAGGGCGAGTCCAAGACATATGCAGATGTCTGTCTCTGCTATACTGTCAGAACCTGTCCTAACACATGCCGGACGTCACCGATGCCATATTCACCATGAATCAACTAATGATAAACAAAATATCAGTCCAGATTCAGGACAATATCAGCTAAACAGGCGTTGGGTGTGTACATCATAATCCCCGTCCTACAGAGTGTCGAAGCGTGCGTCAACAATTTAAAGACACTGTAGGAAGCTGGCTCTATATATGGTATACCAAAAAGAAGTATGCCATACAAAGAGTCCAGGTATTCCCTTACTAGGGGGAAGGGGCTTTCTCTAGCAATTCCAAAGTGCTCTCATAGGAGGTAGAGTGGTCGAGTAGCCTTAGGCTTATCAAAGAGGAGTGTTAGACAACTACAAAATACACACAGTCAATAAATGATGCACACGACTTAATAAGGATATACACAGCAATGTATAAAATAACACTTATCTTTATATAACTTTAGGCACCAAGATCATCACAATCAGGTGCGTACTTTTTAAAATAGCTGGTTTGAAGTCTTTTGCAATAATGTTAAGTCATGGAGAAAACATACGCAGCATACGGTCACTTAATAACAACTTACGGGACCCTTCCTCTGGACTAAAGGTGAGTATGGGGCAACGTCCAAGGCAGCACCAACAGGTCACCTCGGGAGGCACTGGGGCGTCCGGGTGTACAAGTGTGCTTTCAGCATCAGGAGATCTTGCTACTTTAAATCATAATTGAAGCACTTCGCAGTAATGTTAACCAATGGAGGAAAAACATGCATTGCATTTGAGGTCTCAACAGCGACTTACAGGATCAATCTTTTGGATTTAAGGTGAGTATGGGGCAAGGTCCAAGGCAGCACCAACAGTTCACTGCAGGCAGCACTGGGGCAGCGACAGTGCCCCATTCAAGTCTATGGAGATCAGTCCATCAGAAAAGAGTCTGCAAACTTGGACTGGGTGACAAGTCGGGCTGAACCAACTGAGGGGCTCAACTCTTGCGAGGCTTGGGACATGGGGACACCTTTGGTCCTTTTCTCCAAGGGTGACTGGTGCAGAGGTGTCTTTAGGAGTCAGATTTTCATCACAGAGAGCACTCGTTGTAGAGGGAGCCTGCCAACAGAGTCTGCAGGTGGTGTCAGGAAGTCCACAGTGGCCATGCCCAAGGTGGTCTTTATCTCTAGAGAGCTGAGGGTCCACACTGGCACTGTTAACTTCCTTCAGCTCGGGTAGGTAGCACAGGTGCAGTGGTGCTTTGTGGTGTCAGGTTTTTGCGGTTCCAGGTTTTTGCGGTTCCATAGTCTCACAGTCTGCTTTGCTGTGCGTGCAGGATGCAGGGAAGAAGCCCTGCTGCTCCACTAGAGTCCCTGGTTCTTTGTTGAAGGCAGGCAGGCTCCCAGGCTTTGGAGGCACAGCAGCTACAGGACGAGACAACTTTTGTCTCACTTCTATCGGAACAGCAGACAGGAATGTGCGGCTGTGCTGGGTCAGTTACTTTGAGGTACTGGGTTTTTAAGAACCGGCACAGAACCGGTAACCCAGCGGTGTCAGGGAATCAACACCCAGAGACCTCGGGTTCTTCCTGATTCAGACCTACAGAAACTCAGAGTCTTCTAGGTGAAGTCAAAGATTAGTTTATTGGCTGCAACCAAGGTAACAGGGTCCTAGAAGTACAATACGGGTATATTCTCAGGAGACTGCACACTTTCACGAAGTCAGGCTTCTCTCTTTATACATGATATTCGGCCTTGGGCAAACATTCTTCGAATTCGTGGTATGTCATTTATAGTTACTGGTTACAAAAGAAAAGCAGAGTCATGATGACATGTACATATTTCACGTCGTGCTGCCCATAACAAATCATCCGGCAAGGCCCAACATTTCATCAGATATCGCTGGACCCCCAATAAAAACGGTCACCTCCCCATCATAAAGTAAGTGAAGCAAAGGAGTGGAGGAAAGATGTGAGCGAGATATGGCAGGTGTGCGCGCTGAAATGGTTTTATGGCTGGTTGAGCCTAGATGCTATCTTGCTCGGCCACTGGGAGTGAACTGACCTAACGAGTTCGGCCTGGGGCAATGGTTCTAACTTGTACTGAGGTCAGGGAGAAGTCGATTAAGGAGTATGTGTCCTTGTGGAATCAAATTCAACTGGATTAAGGCCTATGTAGAGGGCAACATGTAAATGGGAGCCAAGGGTTCAGAATGTAAATGACGATTTCGAGGTGAAATCGTCACTCGAACACACCGAAAATTCATGTACATGATGTACTCGTCATTCTCGGTCTTTTGATACCAAATTCGTCATATTTCGACTAAGTTTTATTTCTCGAGTCCAGAACTTTTATACGAATCCAGATTTTCAGAACCTCAAACCCTCCTTTTGCCCTTACATAGGCAATTAATCTATCCTCATGTTAGTCCAAGTCCAGATCTGTATTCCTAAAGTCATTGAGATGTTGCTGTAACATCATTCTAGTACTTAGTTCATCTCTTGACACAGGCTTCCTGACACATGATGTATCGCAGAGGCCACATATTGCAGGAGCACACTGTATGCATAGACAGAACAGGAAAAGAATGGCTAAGACCATCCCAATGACCATCAGAATTTTCCATCCCCAGGCAGATATCAGTTCCCAGAACCATCCCATTAACGACCAATCTCCTTTATCCACATGGATAGATTCAGAAATCTTATGTAATTTGGAGATGGCCCTGTACACGGTTGGAGCATTATCTGGGATGAAAATGCAACAACTAGACTGGATCAATTTACATACTCCACCTCGGTCCGCAAGTATTACATCCAAAGCGACCCGGTTATGAAGGGTCATAAGTCGATCCGACTGGAGCTCAGCAGTCAGGTTACTAAGGGCACCAGCAGTTTCAGTCACGGTGGATTCAACTACCCTTGTCAATTGCCTTATGTTCCTGCTGTTAGCCATGGCTCCCCAGAACGGCAGAAAACCCATTGCAAAGTCACCAAATTCTTGACCTGCAGTGTCTTCTTTACTCAAAACACCTCTAACTACCCTTGTCCGATGGTAATCCGCCGCTACTGTGTAGGTGGGAGGTAACAGGAATGAAACAAAACATGAGCCCGAGAAGTCAGGGGGCAACCATGTATAGGCTCTATCATGGCAGATGAAATAAGTACCCTTAGCGGCTAAAAACGCAGGGGAAGTCTGAGATCCAAAAACATACGTTTCTGTACAGATACTCTTCCCTAGCTGAGCTCTGGGATTCTTGCCAATACCTTGCAGACACAGGTGACCTTGATGAGGTATGATCCAGATAGGGGACGATCTTTTGGCTTGCTGTTTCTCACTTAATGTAGTGCCATATCCGGTCACGTTCCAACCTACATATGCAAGTATCTCATCATCCGGGGTATCTTCGTAAGAGGTTACTTCCTTGATCATGTCAACTATACCTTTGACAAGGGCGCTAGTCTTGAGGTTGTCTTTTACTGAACCTAGGGGTTGGATTTCTCGTGCATATATGAACATTGTCCTATATGCCCAGACTGAACCATTGTGACTAAATGGCAGGACCAAATAGGGGATACCTTTATCCGTGGTGTGGGGCATGAGACCACACACCCAACAGTTAGTTGTGTTCATTACAAGTTGGTGTTGGTGTAATAACTGAACAAAGGAATTATTAATGAACTCTAATCTCCTATTTGATTCGTGGTCAGGCAGAGGGTGGAAAGAATGAGAGGAAACAGTAGGAGGAGGTATGGGTGATGTAGTGGGCGCAAATGTCACATGAAAAGAGAATAAAACATAGCTTATCAAAAAGACCATTAAGCTGGATAGCATAAAAATACACACTATTATAAAACTTTTCTTCGTCATCGTGTTAAAAAGTCTCTGCTTAAAGTTCATTTGTTTGGCAGGCCTCTCCACATCAGGAAACTCCATCCCCTCTAAGGTGCTACCCGCGGTGGTAGGTTGCCTCTGCTAAAGGATGCTTCCGTCAGTCTAGGGCAACTCCCTTGGACCAACCAGAACTACCGACCTAACGTCGTCAGCTGCACCCAAAAGTCTTTAATCAACCGTGACCCTAGCAGTGGAACCCGGATGGCGTTTCGAAAAAAACAAAAATAAGCAAGTTACCTAGATGGGAGATCTGCACTTTCAAAAATAGGATTTGGGGAAAAGACACATTTTATTAGTCCATAGGGTTTTCTCTCGGATCATAAAAAGGAATCACTTTTAATTAGTCTGTTTTTCTTGGTCGCAAATTGTAGCGTCTTTTCCCGGGTACTGTCTGGTCCAGAAATAGTAGTTCAGGTTCCACAGAGTTCAATTGTTCTGGTGGTGGCACAGGTTCTTGAAAAATGTTCTCGCTTTCACAATCAGGGTTAGTTTCTTTTACACGTTCATCAGTTGTGCGCTCTGGGTCAGTGCCTCCTTTCTGGACCCATTGGTCATGTGGCAGAGGGAAGGGTATCTTTTTACAATGGATCCCGTGGACCCAATTGGCCTTCCCCTCCACCCTAACAGCTGACCTTGTAGACAGGAGGACGAGGTGAGGCCCGGTCCATCTGGGCTGGTCGTTTCTTGTTCTTTGAAAGTTGCGGACGAGAACCCATGAACCGGGGTCAATGGAGTGACCCGGAGTCTCAGAGACTGGAGGCAGGGTGTTGTGGACCTGTTGATATAAAACACGCAATTTAGCCGTCAATTCATACAAGTAATCAAGCAAAATAGGGTGAGCCATTGTAACCACTGCAGGCACATATGCATCGGGTAACAACCATCTCTGATGCTCTGTCAATTCAATCCAACAACCATTTGCATCCATTCTCCCTGTACTTTCTCTCCACGTGCTTAACTCTTTCTCCGTGGCCTCAGCTTGGATGGACTTCACACTTTCTATCGTGTCCTCACATATTCCAACCTCACCAGTCCATTTTTCAGGGCTTGCAACATACATTCGGCTCATCACATTCTTTGCAGTTTCCTTAGCAGTTTCATCAGCAAATGCATTTCCACGACCAACATCATCAGTCACCTTCTTGTGAGCACTACATTTCACGATCGCTATTTGCAGGGGCAAGGTCAGTGATTCAAGAAGCTCATTCACCAACTGACCATGCTGAATCTTAGTTCCATGCGAAGTCAGGAACCCACGTTCTCTCCACAATCATCCAAAACTGTGAGCCACTCCAAACGCATACTGACTGTCAGTGTAGACAGTCACTCTCATTCCTCTAGACAATACACATGCTCTCGTAAGTGCAACGAGTTCTGCGGCTTGAGCTGAACCATGTGGTATTCGCGCAGTTTCAACGACTGTGTGCAAAGTTGTGACAGCATATGCTGTAGTCACGTTCCCATTTGGGAGCTTAAAGCATGAACCATCTACCCATAATGTGCCCTCACATTCAGCAAGAGGAGTGTCAAAGAAATCAACTCTCCCTTTCGTCTCTTCCTCTGTTCTAAGAAAACAATCGTGCTGTTCTGAAGCATCTGATTCTTCTGCAATTGGTAACAACGTGGCTAGATTCAAGGTACTACACCTTTTCATATGCACATGGCTCGCTAGCAGCGTCAATTCATAGCTGGACAGTCGAGCACTAGTTAAGTGCTGTGTCTTGGTCCTATTTAACAATGTCTCTACTGCATGCGGGACCATCACGATTAGTGTATTATTCATTACTAGACCAGCAGACTGTCAAATGGAAACAGCTGCTGCTGCTGTGGCCCTTAAACAACTTGGCAATGCTCGTGCCACCGGATCCAAAGTTGACGAAAAATAGGCGCATGGCCGCTGTCTATCTCCGAATAACTGAGTCAGCACAGACAATGCACAGCCCTCCTTCTCGTGGACATACAATGTGAAAGGCTTACTGTAGTTGGGGGTACCTAACACAGGAGCCGAACATAATGCTGTGCGTAATTCGAGAAAACTTTTCTGACACTCTTCAGACCAAGGAATGGGATTGGGTGTATTTTTACACGTTAATGCCACCAAGGGTTTGGCCAATAACGAAAAATTTGGAATCCACTGTCTACAGTACGATGTAATGCCCAAGAAAGCACGTACTTCTCTCTGTGTTCTTGGCACACTCAATTTCGCTATTGCCTGAATTCTTTCTGGGGTCAGTTTCCTTCCCTCCTTCGATAAGAGATGACCTAAGTAGGTCACTTCTTGTCGGCAATATTGAAGCTTGGAAAGTGACACCTTGTGATGTAGATCACATAGATGACGATTTTGGAAAAGGGGGTGGTGATGGACAGAGTTTCTGAATGATGCAGAATACTCTTACCAAGTCAATAGATCATGGTTTTAATCCATAACCATTTTTTAGCTCACTGCACCATCCCAGCTCAGAACCTGGCTATATGCAAATTAGTCTGTTCCTGTCCCAGTGCAAGCCGGGCCGAAGAAGGCTGTGATGCCAGAAACCGGTCCCCGGAAGCTTGTTTCCTTCCCAGTATAAGAATTGGCTTGGTAGTTTGGTTTGCCCTGTTCCCATCATGCACTGGGACAGGAACAGACTAATTTGCATATAGCCAGGTTCTGAGCTGGGATGGTGCAGTGAGCTAAAAAATGGTGATGGATTAAAACCATGATCTATTGACTTGGTAAGAGTATTCTGCATCATTCAGAAACTCTGTCCATCACCACCCCCCTTTTCCAAAATCGGTTTTATCCACACTATGTGTGGGAGGGTATACTCAGACGTGAGTCCCTTGCTCATTGCACCATCAGGATTCAAGCAAGCCGGGCCGAAGAAGGCTGTGATGCCAGAAACCGGTCCCCGGAAGCTTGTTTCCTTCCCAGTATAAGAATTGGCTTGGTAGTTTGGTTTGCCCTGTTCCCATCATGCACTGGGACAGGAACAGACTAATTTGCATATAGCCAGGTTCTGAGCTGGGATGGTGCAGTGAGCTAAAAAATGGTGATGGATTAAAACCATGATCTATTGACTTGGTAAGAGTATTCTGCATCATTCAGAAACTCTGTCCATCACCACCCCCCTTTTCCAAAATCGGTTTTATCCACACTATGTGGGGGAGGGTATACTCAGACGTGAGTCCCTTGCTCATTGCACCATCAGGATTCAAGCAAGCCGGGCCGAAGAAGGCTGTGATGCCAGAAACCGGTCCCCGGAAGCTTGTTTCCTTCCCAGTATAAGAATTGGCTTGGTAGTTTGGTTTGCCCTGTTCCCATCATGCACTGGGACAGGAACAGACTAATTTGCATATAGCCAGGTTCTGAGCTGGGATGGTGCAGTGAGCTAAAAAATGGTGATGGATTAAAACCATGATCTATTGACTTGGTAAGAGTATTCTGCATCATTCAGAAACTCTGTCCATCACCACCCCCCTTTTCCAAAATCTGTTTTATCCACACTATGTGTGGGAGGGTATACTCAGACGTGAGTCCCTTGCTCATTGCACCATCAGGATTCAAGCAAGCCGGGCCGAAGAAGGCTGTGATGCCAGAAACCGGTCCACGGAAGCTTGTTTCCTTCCCAGTATAAGAATTGGCTTGGTAGTTTGGTTTGCCCTGTTCCCATCATGCACTGGGACAGGAACAGACTAATTTGCATATAGCCAGGTTCTGAGCTGGGATGGTGCAGTGAGCTAAAAAATGGTGATGGATTAAAACCATGATCTATTGACTTGGTAAGAGTATTCTGCATCATTCAGAAACTCTGTCCATCACCACGCCCCTTTTCCAAAATCGGTTTTATCCACACTATGTGTGGGATGGTATACTCAGACGTGAGTCCCTTGCTCATTGCACCATCAGGATTCAAGCAAGCCGGGCCGAAGAAGGCTGTGATGCTAGAAACCGGTCCCCGGAAGCTTGTTTCCTTCCCAGTATAAGAATTGGCTTGGTAGTTTGGTTTGCCCTGTTCCCATCATGCACTGGGACAGGAACAGACTAATTTGCATATAGCCAGGTTCTGAGCTGGGATGGTGCAGTGAGCTAAAAAATGGTGATGGATTAAAACCATGATCTATTGACTTGGTAAGAGTATTCTGCATCATTCAGAAACTCTGTCCATCACCACCCCCCTTTTCCAAAATCGGTTTTATCCACACTATGTGTGGGAGGGTATACTCAGACGTGAGTCCCTTGCTCATTGCACCATCAGGATTCAAGCAAGCCGGGCCGAAGAAGGCTGTGATGCCAGAAACCGGTCCCCGGAAGCTTGTTTCCTTCCCAGTATAAGAATTGGCTTGGTAGTTTGGTTTGCCCTGTTCCCATCATGCACTGGGACAGGAACAGACTAATTTGCATATAGCCAGGTTCTGAGCTGGGATGGTGCAGTGAGCTAAAAAATGGTGATGGATTAAATCCATGATCTATTGACTTGGTAAGAGTATTCTGCATCATTCAGAAACTCTGTCCATCACCACCCCCCTTTTCCAAAATCGGTTTTATCCACACTATGTGTGGGAGGGTATACTCAGACGTGAGTCCCTTGCTCATTGCACCATCAGGATTCAAGCAAGCCGGGCCGAAGAAGGCTGTGATGCCAGAAACCGGTCCCCGGAAGCTTGTTTCCTTCCCAGTATAAGAATTGGCTTGGTAGTTTGGTTTGCCCTGTTCCCATCATGCACTGGGACAGGAACAGACTAATTTGCATATAGCCAGGTTCTGAGCTGGGATGGTGCAGTGAGCTAAAAAATGGTGATGGATTAAAACCATGATCTATTGACTTGGTAAGAGTATTCTGCATCATTCAGAAACTCTGTCCATCACCACCCCCCTTTTCCAAAATCGGTTTTATCCACACTATGTGTGGGAGGGTATACTCAGACGTGAGTCCCTTGCTCATTGCACCATCAGGATTCAAGCAAGCCGGGCCGAAGAAGGCTGTGATGCCAGAAACCGGTCCCCGGAAGCTTGTTTCCTTCCCAGTATAAGAATTGGCTTGGTAGTTTGGTTTGCCCTGTTCCCATCATGCACTGGGACAGGAACAGACTAATTTGCATATAGCCAGGTTCTGAGCTGGGATGGTGCAGTGAGCTAAAAAATGGTGATGGATTAAAACCATGATCTATTGACTTGGTAAGAGTATTCTGCATCATTCAGAAACTCTGTCCATCACCACCCCCCTTTTCCAAAATCGATCACATAGATGACGCAATAATGACAACGTGGCCGTTTTACAAATTTTCTCAGTATCCGCAGCGATGAGCAAATCGTCCACGTACTGTACGAGAGTGGCACCTTTAGGCAAAACCATTGTGTCAAGCTGGGCTTTCAGAGCTTGACTGTATATTGAGGGGCTTTCACAGTAGCCTTGAGGAGCGCGTTTAAAGCGGAAGCTGCGACCTCCTAAACTGAAGGAAAAAATATCCCTGCTTTCCTCAGCAATCGGGATACTGAAGAAAGCATTCTTCAGGTCAATCACCGAAAACCAGGAGGCAGAGGCTGGAATCATAGTCAATAATGAGGTAATGTCGGGGACAACTGGGAATTGTGGCACAACTATTTTATTCACCTCTCTAAGGTCAATCACGAATCTGTACACAGGTGGCTGAGAAGGGTCAGTTCGTTTTAAAACAGGCAGGACAGGACTATTGCAAACATTGCCTCGTGTTTCTTTAATCACATCCTTTTCAATCAATTCGTAAACAATTGCTAGCAAAGCTTTTTCACCCTCATTAGATATTCTGTATTGGGGAATTCGTGGCATTTTGACATTTGACTTCAATGTTACAACATATGGTGGAATTTCTAAAAGACCTACATCATTCAGACCAGTAGCCCAAAGAATATCTGGGAGAGTCGACAATTCTGCTGGAAGTGCATCTCTCGACAAATAAATGGGAGAAACCACTTTCTTACCTAAAGTAAGTTGTACTCCTGAAGGAGAACAGTACAAAGTCGCATATAATCTTTTTAGCAAATCTAATCCTAGCAAATTTTCACCACAACCTGTTGTCAGAATAAGGGGTGCTTCGAATTCACAAGGACCAACAGAAAGAGATAAAGGGTCAGAAATCGGATTTCTAACTGGGGCGCCACAAAAACCTACAGAAACGTTCATTTCGCCAGACAAAGGTGCGCCAGGGAGTTTGGAGTGCATAATAGAACTCTTTGTAGCACCAGTATCCAACAGAAAAGGTTCTGACACACCTGATGTAATCACCTCAACGTAAGGTCCACTCTGATCTACTGGAACTGAAACAACTCCCTCTCTTTGTCTATGGCTGTCCTAGCAATCCTCATTCTCCCACTGCTCATTTTCTGTGTAATACTCATCAACGTAGTATTGAGCTGTCCTGTCAGATACGTTATTTTGCTGATCAAATCTGTTCATAGAGTTTTGTGGTGGAAGGGGACGTGTGTCCTGTGGGGCGTTTCCACGCCCTCTACCTCTAGGCGCTTGCTGACTGCCACGACCTCTTACACCAGAAATTCCATTTGCACGTTGTGATAGGGCAGGACAGTTATACTTGTAATGACCCTCCTGTTTGCAATATAAACACTGGTTAGGACCTACACGGGGTTGAGTGTAATCGAATCTTTGCAAGTTTCTCTGATATTGTTGAGGCTGCTGAAAAGTATTCTGGTAGTGATTCTGGCCATTATTATGTTGATTACCACCACCACGTGGCGGATAGGCTTGCTGTAGCAAAACCTTCGTTTTGAGTTCTCTAGTTTTCTTTTCTACTTTATCTTTCTCATCTTTGTCTCTATTCTCGTAGTACTGTGCAGTAGCTAATATCTGGGCTGAAGATGAGACTGCCCAAGAACTTTCTGAATCTTTTAATTTTCTACACAATTCTGGAAGCAGATTGTGCACGAATTTATCGACAAACAATCTCTGACCACCTTCTGTAGTCATATCTTGACCGCTGTGGTCAATGAATGTTTCTTCAAATCTGGTGAAGAAATCTGAAACAGTTTCTTCTTTCTTTTGCTTGCATGCAGACAACTTATCCCAATTTACGCGTATTGCAGGCATTATCGTTTTCATGTAATCTACTATTCTACCAGGTAGCTCTGCTATCAAAGGTTCGGGTTTGGCACCACCAACTTGGCGGGCATCTGCAGCAGTAATATTAGCCCATGTGTCACCTAATTCCTGGTCATGATCTACATGACGAATTTTACCCCATAAAGGCTGTGGAACAACATTCCCAAATAGCATATCGATATCGGCCAAATTCATTATACATGACCCAGCAGTTTGTGACAATTCTTTATAGTACCCTGCAGGATTTTTACGTGGATCTGGTAATGTTTGTTTGAGTGCTAAAACTTCAGCTCGCTTCCATGGGACATGTACCCATACTCGTTGGAAATGTGGCAGAATAGGTGGGTTAGCGGCTGTGTCACCCTCTCTCCATTGTGGGGGAACTTCTCTCATAGGGTATTGGCGTGCCTTTTTCCTACTAGATGCACTAGATTCAGATGGTGACCCAGAACTGTTTCCCTTACTTCGATATGATAACAAAATTTCCACTGCTTTTTCCACACCGGGACCTACAATCATACCCTCTCCAAATTTAAACCGTACACGACACATCTCTTGTGGGATGCATTCCTGATCATTGTCTTCTAAATCCTCGCAAAGGAAAACACACATCTGTTCGAAAACGTATCTCTGGGTTGCTGCTTCCCATTGATGGAAGACTTCTATAACAGACTGTAAATCATATCTTGCAGTATCCATGATCCATTTCCGAGCTAAACTATTCAGTGAATCTCTCTCTTGATAATCAGGCAGTTGACTTCGCAACTGTCTTCTTCCTATGTTAGGGGTCGTAGTAGGCGACCCGAAAAGCGGTAAAAGAAAGTTAGTAACAGTGCTGGCCATTTTCTGCCGAATAGAAGGTGAAACTGAAGGAAAAATAGGTGGAAGAACGGGGTGTGATAAGGTGGGGGTAGGGATAGCAGAAGAGGTATCAGGGGAAATAGAGGGGGCACTAGGCAAAGTTGTAGAGGGAGCATTAGGAGACGTAAAAAGTACAGTAGGCAAAATCGTAGAAAACACAGTTGAAACAGAAGTGGTCGGTGGGCCTGGAGGAGGCTGCACCGAAGAAGTAGGAGCCAGCTGAAGAGCAGCTGGTGAGTGCTGTTGAGGAACAGGAGGCGTAGTTTGCGCAGCTAAAGGTTGCGGGGGTGCTGTGGCATTCTGCGCATAGGGGGGTGGTGAAGTTAATAATTGCGACATTAATGGGTCTTTTTCACGCTCTTTTGCTGCCTCTTGCTGAAGAGACGGCAAAACTGGATAACACTTATCTATTGCCATTTTACGTTGCCTGTGCAATTGCTCATTTATCTGCTCTTCCTTATAATCTTTAAACTGCACAGCAGCTTGCATTACCGAAAGTCCCCCTTCTCTCTTATTTTTCTTAGCTAATTTAATTTCTTTTTGTCTGGCTTCTTTACGCCATAAGCGAAAAGAGTCAAATATCGCCGGCCGGGCTTTCTTTTTAAAGAGTTTTACTTCAAGGTTGTCTAAGATTTCAGAATCAAAGCTACCATATTGGGGCCATTTTAGAACACCATCTTTTCTAGTGTATTTAATCCATACTTCGTTGTAAACGATGGGGCCTACCCCATGTTTTACATATAGCTCGTAAGTCGGAGTTCCAACTGGAGGAACCGGACATGAGTCCTCCAATCGGGAGTCCCTATTATTACCAAGACAAAACAAATTCCCACGTCTAAGACTAGGCATCCTCGCTCTCTAGTCTAGTTCCAAAACTTCAAAGGATTATCGATTACGATATTTCTCGTGAATACACGAGTCCTTCGGTTATGGTGCTTGCAAGTACCAATATAAAACCTTTCGTATCCCAAAGATACCACAAAGTAAGTCCAACTAAGGACTGGGAGACGCTCCACTTATACTTAACTGAAAATATCGATGGCGTCACCAGAAGACTGGTCTCAGTGTTTCGCTCTACCAAAAACTTCAAGGGTCCAACATCAGGGCGATAGCCAGGGCAGCAGTCCTTGTAGCCGTCGGGAAGCGGGGAACCTCGCAGCAAAGACCTTCGGACCACGTCGACATGCAGGGGTCGATGAGGTGGTGGGCCCTCCTCCGGAATTTTCACACGAAGCTCCTCACGATCTTCAGGCTGACTGGTACCACTGGAATCGCCCCACGTTGGGCGCCAACTGAGGTACTGGGTTTTTAAGAACCGGCACAGAACCGGTAACCCAGCGGTGTCAGGGAATCAACACCCAGAGACCTCGGGTTCTTCCTGATTCAGACCTACAGAAACTCAGAGTCTTCTAGGTGAAGTCAAAGATTAGTTTATTGGCTGCAACCAAGGTAACAGGGTCCTAGAAGTACAATACGGGTATATTCTCAGGAGACTGCACACTTTCACAAAGTCAGGCTTCTCTCTTTATACATGATATTCGGCCTTGGGCAAACATTCTTCGAATTCGTGGTATGTCATTTATAGTTACTGGTTACAAAAGAAAAGCAGAGTCATGATGACACGTACATATTTCACGTCGTGCTGCCCATAACAAATCATCCGGCAAGGCCCAACATTTCATCAGATATCGCTGGACCCCCAATAAAAACGGTCACCTCCCCATCATAAAGTAAGTGAAGCAAAGGAGTGGAGGAAAGATGTGAGCGAGATATGGCAGGTGTGCGCGCTGAAATGGTTTTATGGCTGGTTGAGCCTAGATGCTATCTTGCTCGGCCACTGGGAGGGAACTGACCTAACGAGTTCGGCCTGGGGCAATGGTTCTAACTTGTACTGAGGTCAGGGAGAAGTCGATTAAGGAGTATGTGTCCTTGTGGAATCAAATTCAACTGGATTAAGGCCTATGTAGAGGGCAACATGTAAATGGGAGCCAAGGGTTCAGAATGTAAATGACGATTTCGAGGTGAAATCGTCACTCGAACACACCGAAAATTCATGTACATGATGTACTCGTCATTCTCGGTCTTTTGATACCAAATTCGTCATATTTCGACGAAGTTTTATTTCTCGAGTCCAGAACTTTTATACGAATCCAGATTTTCAGAACCTCAACTTCTTCCACAGTCTGTGCTTTTGCAGCTCTTCAGTATCTTTCTTCTGCGTAGGTCAGCAGGAATCTGCTTTTCTGGTGCCAGGTGCTCCCCTAAATACTGAATTTAGGGGTCTTAGGGGAGTCTGTGGTAGAAGCCAATGGACTACTGACCCCTGGGGTCACTACGCCCTCTGCATCAATCAATCAATCAATCAAGGGGTTTAAAGCACGCTACTCACCCAAGAGGGTCTCAAGGCGCTGGAGGGGAGAAAGGGGCTGGGTGCAGCTCCTGTTCAGCGAAAGATCCAGGTATTGAGGCTCTTCCTGAAGGTGTGCAGAGTATGGGAGCATCTGATGACTGGGAGCTCATTCCACGCTTTGGCCGCAATGTAGAAGAAGGCTCTTCCACCCGCTTTGGTTCTGCGGATGTGCAGAGTTACTGCTAGGACTAGCCCGGTGGCGTGGAGGTTCCTTTTGGGTACGTGGAAGGAGACGCTTTCGTTGAGGTATTTGGGTACGATGTTGTGGAGGGATTTGTAGGCACGGGTGAGTAGCTTTAAGGCTACTCTTTTCGACGAGGAGCCAGTGGAGGTGTCGCAGGTTTCTGAAAGAAACAGTTAGTTATAGATTCCTTACCTTAGAATTACCCCCAGGCATCAGACTGGATCCGGAAAGTTCTTCGTCAGCAGTATTCCTGCGCATTGAAAGGTGGCGTCGGTCGGCTCCGTGTTCATCCTTGGCATCGTGGTCGCTGGGATGACGTCCCAGTAGTTACTTAGACGCCACCCTCTTGCGCTGACGTCAGTTCTTTCTTTTGTGGCGCAAGCAAGGGCAGATCCGGAAAGAGCGGTACCCCAATCACTTTTTGACAGATATTTTTTGCTACTTTTGTCGACTTCATTTTTGAGTCCAAGATCGACTCCTGGTGCACGAGGGCTGCCCGGCATCAAGGGCTGTTGTTCCTGTACCCGACTGATGTCAGTGACAGATCCGCACCGTGTGTGCCTCCACTGCCTGGAGCACAACCATGACCCCAAGTCGTGCTCCGACTGCCGAACCATAGCCCCGAAGTCTTTGCCAGAGCGGTCCCGAAAGCTACTTGAGGCCCAGCAGTTGGCTCCGCGTTGTTTGAGGTCCCGGTCGTGTGGGAGGTCAAGGGACCAATCACGGAGCCATCATCACTCCTCGTGTAAGTCTTCGCACTCGGGGTCAGGCAAGTTGAAGCATAAGAAGAAGTCGAAGAAGTATTGTCGCTCTTAGACTTGCCCTCGCCCGTCGGCTGATGCGGCGAAGGGGGCAGGTGGTACCACCCCCGCTGCTCCTCGTGCGAAGCCTACAGGGTCGATTCCGGCCTTTCCTCCCTTCCTGGGACCGGGAGCGACCCCTGCCAAGCTTCGGCAGTTCTACGAAGCGATGCATGCCATCTTTGGGCAGCCCGACTCTGCCGGTGCCCCTTTGGGTCCGCGCACTCGGCTGGGGCCCCTAGGCCTTTGGCGGCTTAGTCCTCTGCACTGCAGGGCCCCCTTGGATCCAGGCCTGGATCCGGACCTGCGCCGGTTGACCTTGTTACAACTCCCTGGCATCGATTCCACTGGTACCACGTCCGCAGCCGATGCCGGCTGGACCTCCAGCTGGTGTCTACCCTGGCATCCACCCCGATGTGGATACAGAGCCGTACCCGGCGTCGTTGGGTACTTTTGCGCGTGCATTCCACCCTGACCATTTTCAGCCAGTTTGACAGCCAGAGGATGGTGAGGAAGACTGGGAGGGGTCTGGTAACCCTTTTATTGACTAGTTGGAGTACCACCAGGACTGGAGAGAGGAACTGGGGGATGCCAGTGGTCTGGACACCTCACCAGACCTCCTACTGTGGCTACGGCGGAGAGAGCGTCTTACGCAGTTGTGTTGCGTAGGGTGGCCGAGGCCCTAAACCTCGAGCTACCTACTGTGGCAGTCAGGACTTACAGAGGTGCTTCAGGCGGAAGCGAGCTCATCGGAGCCCCTGCTGCTGTTTAATGAGGCCCTAACATACGTCCTTTTGGGCACTTGGTCCAGGCCCAACATAGGGGCTCCTGTGGATAGGATAGTTGCCCGTCGCCAACACCCTGCCCTGGGCGACCCCACTTTCCTCTCCCAACATCCCTCCCCCGAGAGCTTGGTGGTCCAATCTTCAACGTCCCAAAGCGCATTCCCAAACGCACCACCAGACAGGGTATCCAAGAAGCTGGATCAGCTTGGGAAGAAGTTGTTTTCTTCCTCCAGCTTAGGGTTGCAGTCGGTAAAACTGCATGCCAGCTGGGCCGTTATCACCACTCGATGTGGGATACGGTGGTGCAAGTGCTGCCTCAGTGTCCGGAGGATGCCCGGGCCGTACTCTCCCGTGCTATTGCAGAGGGGAGAGATGCAGCAAAGTTTACCATCTGCTTTAGACTGGACACTGTTGACTCACTGAATAGTACCATTTCAACGTTGGTGGCGCTTCGCTGTCATGCCTGGTTGAGATCTACTGGCTTTTCTGGGGATGTCCAGAACACTTTGATGAACATGCCCTTTGATGGCCGTCGCCTGTTCGGCAACAAGGCAGACAGTGTGCTAGAGCTCTTCAAGGACTCTCGGGCTACGGCCAAGTCCCTGGGCCTCTCCACTACGCACCCTGCACGGTCTTCCTTTCACCACTTTCTATGCCACAATAGGGGCG
Source organism: Lissotriton helveticus (assembly GCF_964261635.1). NCBI lineage: Eukaryota > Metazoa > Chordata > Amphibia > Caudata > Salamandridae > Lissotriton > Lissotriton helveticus. The sequence continues at coordinate 1,836,574,396 of NC_136065.1, read as the reverse complement.
CCCCAACACGTTCCTTTCAGAGCCACAGGCCAACTCAAGCTATTCAACCTCAGCGTGGCCGGGAACGTGCGAACCACCAACGTGGTTCTGGGGGCCAGCAGGCGGGCCAGTCCACCACAGCTTCCTCTGCAGCAGCCTCCAAACCCTCTTGGTCCAACCTTTCAGGCCCATCAAACGCCAGTGGGTGGCAGGATCTGCCATCACCTCCGCCACTGGTGCACCATCACATTGGACAGGTGGGTTTTGCAGATAGTCTGAAGGGGCTACTCCCTCCCCTTCGAGACTACCCTTCCAGCCATACCACCCCAGTACCATCGTATGTCGGGAGATCACCTGGCCCTTCTCCAACAGGAAGTTTTGGCATTCTTGGACAAGGGAGCCATCAAGCACGTTCCTGGCCCAGAGCTGGACACACCCTCAAACCCATCTTCGCAGGAAGGACAAACATCCACTTCAGCCATACCACGCAGCCCCCTGGACGGACCACCACTGTGTACACTTCACCTTCAATACATCCACTGGACCTAACCCCCCCCCCCAAGCCCACCTCGAAGGAATTGGAGCAAGATCTCAGAGGAGCACCTCAACGCCACCCTCCTCCTAGGACCCACCCGGCACCATGACCGACGCCAACTCTGCAGCCCAAGAACTTCATCGCTGGATCACCACCTGCGCCGACAAACTCGCACCCCTCCGCCACCCCGGCAAACAACGTCCCCTGAAAGCAGCCTGGTACACCACTGATCTTCAACAGTCAGGCGCTCCTGCAGACGCCTCAAGAAAACCTGGTGCAACCAAAAGACCACGGAAGACCTAAACAACTACCAGAACGCCCAGAAGGAATACTACCAGTGTTTAAGAGACACCAAGCGGGCCTTCATCATGAACAAAGTTCACACCAACGCAACGAACACTAAAGAACTCTTCAACGTCAAACAGCAATTCACCAAACCCCCCAGTGAAGCCTCGGACATCACACCGTCCCAGGATCTCTGCAACAAGCTCAGCTCCTACTTCCACCTGAAAGTCAAGGCCCTATATGACAATTTCAGCGAATAGATGCCGGACACCACCCCACGCCCCACCACCACAGACAAAGACCCGATCATCACCACCTGGAGCCCTGCCACCATCGAAAACACCACCCTGACCATGAAGAATGCCCACTCAGGAGCCCCCACGGACCCCTGCCCACTGCACATCTACCACAGGGCAGTCCCGCCATCGCACTGAACTGGGACGCACCATCAACGCCTCCGGCATCTTCCCCAACGACTGGAAGCGGTCGGAGGTCAAACCTCTCCTCAAGAAGCCCACGGTCCACCCGAAAAGCTACCAGCCCATCTCTCTCCTCCCCTTCGCTGCCAAAGTCACTGAGAGACTTGTAAACACCCAGCTGACTGCCTTCATCGAAGACAACTCCATCCTAGACGCCTCCCAGTCCGGATTCCGCAGCAACCACAGCACTGAGACGGCCCTCCCCGCTGCCACCGACGACATACGCATGCTACTAGACCAGGGCACACCGCGGCCCTCATCCTTCTAGACCTGTCCACAGCTTTCGACACCGTCTCTCATCGCTCCCTTGCAGCCAGACTCCACGATGCATGGATATGAGGAACAGCTCTCTCCTGGATCCGATCCTTTCTCTCCGGCAGAACCCAGAGGACCAGACTCCCTCCTTTCCTCTCTGAACCCACACTGATCAACTGTGGAGTTCCCCAAGGATCATCACTCAGCCCTACACTCTTCAACATTTAGATGGCCGCCATCGTCAGACAGCACGGTCTCAGCATAGTGTCTTATACCGATGCACCCAGCTCCTCCTCTCCCTCACGAAGAACCCCGAGGACACCAGACTCTGCTTCCAGAAAGGAATGAGGGCCGTGGCCGCCTGGATAAAAAGCAGCTGCCTGAAGCTCAACTTGGATAAGACCGAAGTCCTCATCCTCGGACCCTCCACCTCCACCTGGGAAAACACCTGGTGGCCCTCCGCTCTCTAGAGTCCACCCACCTCGACAGACCACTCACGGAACCTGGGCATGATCCTCGGCTTCTCCCTCACCATTACCTGCCAGCTCAACTCCATGGCCTCCACCAGCTTCAACTGTATTCGGATCCTCCGCAAGACCTTCAAATGGATACCCCCTGAATGCAGAAAAACCGTCACCCAAGCACTCATCACTGGCAGATTGGACTACGGCAACACCCTCTACGCCGGAATCAATAGAAATCTCCTACACAAACTACAGACCATCCAGAACGCCGCAGCCAGACTCGTCCTTGGAACCCCATGGCAAGTGCATATGACCCAGCAGCTACGTAACCTCCACTGGCTCCCCGTCAAGAAGAGAGTTACCTTCAAACTGCTCACCCACGCCTACAAGTCTCTCCACAACATAGGACCCAAATACCTCAACAAGAGGTACCTTCCACGTACCCAAGAGGAACCTTCACTCCGCGGACCTTGCCCTCGCAGAGATCCCTCACATCCACAAATCCAGAGCAGGAGGAAGAGTGTTCTCCTACGTCATAGCCAAAACATGGAATGAGCTCCCAGTGACCATCAGACACATCCCCACCCTCCACACCTTCAGAACCTGGCTCATCAAATGATCCGGAGCTGCACCCCCCCACCGCGCAGCGCCTTGAGACCCTCACGGGTGAGTAGCGCACTTTATAAATCCCCTGATTGATTGATTGATTGATTGTTCCCACAACTTTCTGGTGCCCAAGAAGGACACTGGCCTGCGTCCTATCTTGGCTCTCAGGGATGTTGACCGCTTCCTCCGTAAGGAGAAGTTCAAAATGTTGACCCTGGCTTAGGTCTTGTCTACCCTTGACCCTGGAGACTGGATGGTAGCGTTGGACTTGCAGGATGCTTATTTTCACATTCCCGTCCTGCCGGCCCACCGGCATGACCTGCGGTTCATGGTAGGCCATGAGCACTTTCAGTTTAAAGTGCTCCCCTTGGCCATACCAGCGCCCGTCAGGAGCTCACGAAAGTGATGGCGGTGTTCGCAGCTCATCTACGCAGATCAGGGATTCCAGTCTTCCCCTATCTCGACAACTGATTGTTGTTGGACTTGGCCCTTTCTGCAGGGTCATCCCTGAACTTTTTGCCTTCCTCCAATATTCTCTCTGACCTGTTTTTGTTGGTTTAATGATTCTGGGCACTTTACCACTGCTGACCAGTGCTAAAGTGCATATGCTCTCCCTACTGTAAAGTGTATATGTGAATGGATTCCATGATTGACTTATTTGGTTTACTGTCAGTCCCCAGTAAAGTGCACCAGGAGTGTCAGGGCTTGTAAATACAAATGCTGCTGGTGGGCTTGCAGCACTGGTTGTGCCACCCACAGAAGCAGCCTTTTAAAATGTGATTAGGTCTGCCATTGCAGAACCTGCGTGCAGTCTGGTACTGTCATGCTGGCTGGGCAAGAGCACACACTTGCCAGCCTCTAAACCTTCCCTTTACTTCATGTGAGTCACCCCTATAGTAGGCCCTAGGGCAGGGTGCATTGTAAGCATAAGGTAGGACAAGCCCTGATGTGTGTGGCATGTCCTAATAGTGAATGTACAGCCATTTTCGTGTTTCACTATTGTAAGGCTACCTGTTCTCATAGGCCAAGATGGGCTGCTGGAATTATTACACCCTATAATCCCAGCAGGCTCAGGGAACATGGTAGAAAGTCAAGTTTAGTATGCCTGAACTCAGAATAATAAAATACTTCTTTTAGCAAAGTTTATTTTAATATCCTGGGTTTGTAAATGCTACTTTTAGAAAGTTAGCATTTGCTTGCCTAACCATTTCAGTCCGCCTCTGCCAGGATGTGTATCTGCTGTCTAGGTTGTGTGAGTGACAGGGCTAGGGATGACAGGTGGTGGGAGTGCTCCTTGACTCTGAATAGGGCTGTGCTCTGCCACCACAATGCTGGCTCCGCCCCCTGGGGAGCGACTGACGACTCTGCCCAACACCTGGCCCAGGAAGAGGGAAGACTGTACTTGTCATCTGAATGCTGGCTCCACCTCCTGTGGAGCGTCTGCTGTCGCTGTCCTGCTCCTTCAAAGCAGAAACCCGAGTTGACAAAACAAAGTGCTCAGAGACTGAAAGAAACTATGTGCAGACCCCCCTGGCCTGCCAAGACAAAAGAAATATTATAGAAAAGAAGGAGCCCTGCTCCTGAGAAACTAGATCCTGTAAGCCCAAAGAAGAATCTCTATCGAAGGAAAAAGAAGGACCTTGCTGCTGAAGAACACGAGAAGAAACCTGCAAGGACCCCTGACCTTCTTCCTACTCCCCTGAGGCCTCTGACGATCTCCAAGGACCTGCAGCTGAGCTAATCCCCTCTGCAACTGGTGCCGGGCCAGACCCGCCTTGAGCCCCCACCGCTCCCTCCAGGAGCCGTGCCTGCTCGGCCGGATCGCCCCGCACCCTCCTTGCCCTGGCAACCTGTGCCTGGCCGCTCCCAACTTGAGTCCGCCGCCGCTCCCTCCCGGGCCCGTAACCTGCTCGGCCGGACCGCCACGCACCTTGCCCCTGACCTGGCCACCTGTGCCCAGCCGCCGCCGCATTGAGCCCGCCACCGCTCCTCCCCGGAGCCGGGCCTGCTCGGCTGGACCGCCCCGCACTGTGCCACACTCTTGCCTCGGAGCGCCGCTCACCTTGGCAGCCCCCACCGCAGGAATCGAGGCGGAGATCTCTCAGAGGCGTCTCTCATCGCCTCTCCTCGCCTCTCCTTAGCAGCCCCCACCTATGGAAAAGACAGGCGCTGCGGAGGAGTCTCATCGCCGAATCCTCAGCTCAGCCCCGACCGAGGGAATCCGCTGCAGAGATCTCAGAGAAACGACAGGCTGAGACCGCGGCGAGAAAGCTGACGTTGCCCCGCCTCGCCTTCAAGAAATACACTTGCACCAACAACACGTACACCTAGAGTACGCCGCGTCCACTGGACGCCCTTTATCCAGTTACAGTGATCATCAACGGGCTCGGGGCCCGCAACGTTTTATTTCCCCGTGGCAGTTTGGGCTGTGATCTGCCCCTGTGCACTCCTGCCTAACCACCTTGTGCGCTGACCGCGTGAGGGGCGTACCCGGCAGCAGAAGCCTCCTGTTTGTCTAAAAGGTACGAGTCGCACAAGCTTAGTACGACTCGTACCCCTTGTCCTCATCGGCCACGGTGTACGCGTCTCACGTGGGATGCATGAGAGTCAGTAGGGCTCTTCCTTTGGGCCCCGTACGAGGCACACAGAAGCGCTAGGAGGCGTTCAGGCCTCAACGAACGGCGCATCAAAGTGTTAGGCATTGCCTGCAACCCTGTGGAGCCGGGTTGAGAATCTAGTACCCATTTTTAAACCTTGAATAGTCTCTGAAGACCAGTGAAGTTGTTTTGAGAGGTATGCACACCTTGTTACAGAGACTGAACATTGATATTACAAACTGTGGCGTCACCATTTTTAAGAGTAGCTGGAACTGTTCTAAAGATCAAAAGAACTGTATGGAAGCCGCTTAAAGTGAATTAAGACTTCCTACGGACAATTGACATATTGAAATCTGGTGGCCCCCAATTCAAGAAAACGTTATAAAAGGTCTTGTGATAATCTTTCTGCCTGCATATATTTTTATATAAAGATTACGTATTTTTTTTTACAGAGCCACAGCCTGGTGTCTATTTGTGGGGGAATCAGTGTGTTTGCTGTGTGTTGTTACAAATGCTTAACTGTAGCGCCCCGAAGTTTAGCCTTGTCTGCTCGCGCCACACACCTAGAGGGTGAGCAAGGGTTATTCTTAGGGGGTAATTCCCTTGCCCTGACTAGAGTGGTGGTTTCTGCCTGACTTTGGCGCAAGCTTCAGCCAACCAGAAATCCCATTTCTAACAATTGTTGAAAGCGGGCTCACCCCAGGCAGTCGTCTCCCACCTCCAGACTACGGCCGACTTCCTGAATTCGCTGGGGTTCTCCATCAACGTGCCGAAGTCACACCTGACCCCCTCTCTGAAGCTCCTCTTCATCGGAGCAGTTCTGGACACAATGCAGTTTCAGGTTTATCCTCCCGAACACCGAGTCCGGGATATCCGGGCTATGATTCTGATCTTTCAGCCTCTATCCCGGGTTTTGGTCAGAATGACCCTGAGGCTGCTGGGCCTCATGGAATCTGGCATCCTGCTGGTTGATCATGCCACGTGGCATATGCGGGCTCTGCAGTGGGACCTGAAGTTCCAGTGAGTACAGCAACAGGGGAATCTGTCCGATTTTGTCCAGATCTCGGAGGGCATGAACCAGGATTGGGTCAACGGCAGATCCCTCTCCCTTCCCCAACCAGAACACACAGTGGTGACAGACGCATCCCTTCTGGGAGAGGCGGAGATCAGAGGCCTCTGGTCTCCAGCGGAGTCCGAGCTCCACATCAACCTTCTGGAGCTTCGGGCAATCCATCTTGCACTAAAATCATTCCTTCACTCTGTCTGGGGAAGAGTAGGGCAGGTGTTCACGGACAACACCACCACCATGTGGTACTGCAACAAACAAGGCGGGTGGGGTCGTGGACCCTATGTCAAGAGGTCCTCCGTCTATGGACATGGCTGGAACATCAGGGCTTATCCCTGGTGGCTCAACACCTGGCAGGTTCACTGAACGCCAGGGCGGACGAACTCAGCCGCAGGTGCATGATGGATCACGAATGGCGTCTTCACTCGGAGGTGGTGCAGGGTCTCTTTCAACAGTGGGGAGAGCCTTGGTTAGATCTATTCGCCACCGAAGAGAACGCACAATGGCAGCAATTCGGCGCGTGTGAATTTCCAAGGCGGCACTCGCTAGGCAACGCTTTTTGTAACGAGTGGAGTTACGGTCTTTATATATACCTTTCTGCCTATACCACTTCTGTCCAGAGCAGATCAAGCATGACCGGGCCAAAGTCATTCTTGTGGCTCCGGAATGGGCACAAAGAGTCTGGTATCCCGAGCTGCTCAACATGGCCATTGATCCCCTCATCCAACTGCCTCTTCAGGAGGATCTTCTGTCCCAGCAGCAAGGGACAGTCCTCCACCAAATCCTGCCCAGCCTCCACCTCCTTGCGTGAAGATTGAGAGGTGGCCGTTGACGTCATTTGACTTGCCTCCCAAAGTCTGTGATGTAATCTTGGCAGCAAGGCATCCCTCCACTAAGATGATATACACCTGAAGATGGTATACATTTGTGGCATAGTGCACAGCAAAGGCTGTGGATCCCCTTTCTGAGGTACTCTTGTTCATCATGTCTTTGGCCCAGCAGGGCTCTGCTCTGGGCACTCTAAAGGGCTACCTCTCTGCCATTTCAGCCTTCCTCAGGCTTCCTGATCAGCCTTCTCTTTTCAAGTCCCTGTTGTAAATAGATTTCTTAAAGGCATTACTCATCTTTTTCCTCCTGTTCCCTTCGTAATGCCTCAGTGGGACTTGAACTTGGTTCTTACTTATCTGATGTGCGCTCCCTTTGAGCCGCTACATAACTGTCCTCTCAGACTCCTCACTCTGAAAACTGCTTTTCTGGTGGCCATCAGCTCTGCATGCAGGGTGAGTGAGCTACAAGCTCTGTCTTCCAATCTTCCCTTTCGGGCTGTTCATCCGGACATGGTTGTCCTCAGAACTCGACCTTCCTTTCTTCCAAAGGTGGTCACTTCTTTCCATATTGGCCAAACCATTACTTTGCCCACCTTCTTTCCACCACCATATCCTTCAAAAGTGGGAGAGGCTCCACCGTCTGGATCCAAATTGTGCGCTGTTCTTCTTCTTCGATCACACCAAACAATTCTGTGTGGATGACCAGCTCTTTGTTGGTTATGCGGGCGATAAGAAAGGTTGGGCCATGCACAAACGGGCCAGCTCCAGGTGTGTCAATCTGTGCATCAAGGCCTGCTATTCTTTGGCAAAGAAGGAGCCTACATGGGGCTGCACGCCCATTCCACCAGGGCGATGGCAGCTTCTACTGCTTTGGGACAGGGATTTCCCCTACATGACATCTGCCAGGCAGGTACGTGGGCATTGCTGCACACGTTCACCAAGGACTATTCTTTGGCAGTTCAGGAGTTCCTGGTGTGAACTGAGTTCGCAGACCCACCTCCGGGGTTGGTATTGCTGCAGTATCTATTCTAAGGTAAGGAATCTATAACTGTTTCTTTCAGATGAACAAGTTACTTACCTTCGGTAACGATATATCTGTAAGAAACAAAGGTTAGTAATAGATTCCTTACCGCCCCACCCATCCTCCCTGTTCTGCGAACTGACTTTAGGGTTAAGGACATCCTTTCAGGGCCCTAGTTTTGTGCACCAGTGGTCAGTGTTTTGCATGGCTCTGCGCTTCTGGCATAGAAAGTCGTGTACAGAACTGACGTCGGCACGCTTGAGCGGCGTCTAAGTAGCTACCGCAACATCATCCCGGTGACCACGACACCAACGGCTAACGCGTAGCTGACCGACGCTACCTTTCGACGCGCAGGGGTACTGCTGAGGAAAAACTTCCTGGATCCAGTCTGAAGCCTAAGGTAAGGACTCCTGAGAGCAAAGACCATCCCCCTGGGATTCAGAAACTTGCCTCTGGTGGCAGGCTGACGAAAACCAGTCAGTCAGTACACTAGTGGCTGGTATTTTTTCAAGGGGCACCTCTGAGGTGCCCTCTGTTTGCAAGTAATACTAAATCCAAAACTGGCATTAGTGTGTGTTTATTAATATAAGATGTTTGATACCAAACATCCCTATTGTCAGTGAAGCCATCATGTAGCTGGGGAAGTTGTTTTTTACCAGATTCCAGCACATGCTTTTAAAATGGCTTCCCTGATCAAGTGTATTGGCAGTAAAGTAAATGACCAACACAGAGGCATATCTGCTCTTGCAGTTATGCCTTTAAATGTAGCATAGGGCACCCTGTCTGAGGGTGGTAAGGCCTGTTGTGGGGGCCATGTGGCCGTTGGTGTGCCATGTGTTTTCACTTTTGTCCGGACCCAGACACACAGCCTGCTGTGGCAGTTTGTATGAGCTTGGTGAGGTGTCCATAGAGGGGCACAGTTCGTGCAGCAGCCACTGGGGACCCTTTGTAGTACCATTTACTTACAGAAGGCACTAAAGGTATCGCCAATTGGGGAAAACAATTGCACAGTTTTGGGGAAGAGATTTGGCATGGGTGACCTGGTTAGCAGGAAACCAGTGCACTTCAAATCGAAATCACATCAAATACCAGGCAAAAGTGTGGGGTGACCATGTCAAAATGGGCACTTACTACAGACACTGCACCTAGGAGCTGGTTACGTATGGTCATTGGTCTACCCCCAGTGGTTGATTTAGATGGAGACAGACTCCTGCCTTGCTTCACAAACAGTCCAGCACTTTAAAGGGCCCATCCAGTGATGATAAAAACAGCTCTCATTATCTAGTTCTTCATCTCTAACAAGCACCAACAATAGGCATTCTTGAATGTTTTTTTGTTTGATAATGTCCGCAGGGCTGTGAGATGTTTTGTGGCATTATTCAGTGCATTGCTCCTTTAAATGATCTGATTATCTTGGCATTGACGCTTTGGATAAGCCTATTAAGACATGCATGCCACGTACCAGAATGTCTCAAATGAGTCCTATCTTGTCTTCATTAACCCTGGGCAGTGAACTCCACTCCGCTCGCGTAGTTTGCAGACTTTCCCGCGCTCCGTATTATGCGGAGCTCGCAGCGTTCCGAAAAACTCTGCTTCGTGCAGCAGAGCGGAGTTTTTGCCTCGCTCGCGTTCACCTATGTCAAGTTGGCGAGGAAAATCCACCTCCCGGCTAGATTTTTCTTCGTTCGGGATCGCCTACATCGAGTGCGAGCATGGAAAATAAACCTCCCGGCGAGATTTCCCAACGCGGGGGTCAGGTTTCTCATTGCAAGTGGTCGCATACGCTCGGAGACCGCTCGCATTGAGAAACTGCCCGTTTGCGTTGAGAAAGCTCCCACTCGAGTAAAAATCTACTTGAGCAGCAGAAAAGGTAAGCTTGCACTGTGCATGGTGCTGTTCGCAATGATTGCACAGTGCGGACAAGCATCCGGCACTCTGCAATCACCGCAAACTGCATTTTTCGACCGTACTCCGCCGCTTGCGGAGCTCCGTGTAGTGTGACAGTTTATTTTGCTCTTCGCGTAGTGCAACTCCACGAACTCCGCCCAGGGTTAGTCTTCATGTCATCTGACATTTAAACACCAGCATTTCCCTGCCCACCCGGCATGTCCTCAATCGACCTCTCAATAATATTCAGTGTTGAATTGTCCCGTAGGGTTTCACTGCTGTCCATTAAGGGATACTCCATAAGCATCTTGAAGGTGTTAGGTTACTATGCAAGCACTGCCAGTAAATTCATGAGTACCATGTTCTTTTGGATTACTTCTATGTCCACATGGGTATATGGTCAGCCATGTTCAACAATAGCGGAAGCTTGACTTTGGCATTCAATGAACTATCTGGTAAAGTGAATTCGATATTCTTGTATTTCTTGGGACATCCTGACTGGTGTCCACAGTGGTGGCATATTTTCCCATCAATCAATCAATCAAAGCATTTATATAGCGCACTACTCACCCGGAGGGTCTCAAGGCGCTGGGGGGAGGGGGTCCGCTTACTGCTCGAACAGCCAGGTCTTGAGCTGCTTCCTGAAGGCGAGGTGGTCTTGGGTCAGGCGGAGGTGGGTCGGGAGGGAGTTCCAAGTCTTGGCTGCCAGGTAGGAGAAGGACCTTCCTCCTGTGGTGGCTCTTCGGATGCGGGGGACGGCGGCGAGGGCGTGGCTGGTCGACCGAAGCTGGCGTTTGGGAGCGTAGAAGTTGAGGCGGCTGTTGAGGTATCCTGGGCCTTGGTTGTGTAGGGCTTTGTGTGCGTGGGTGAGAAGCCGGAAGGTGATTCTCTTGATGACTGGGAGCCAGTGCAGGTCTCTCAGGGGTCCGGAGATGTGGCTGCGGCGCGGGATGTCCAGGATGAGTCGTGCTGAGGTGTTCTGGATCCGCTGGAGTCTTTTCTGGAGTTTGGCGGTGGTTCCGGCGTAGAGAGAGTTGCCGTAGTCCAGGCGGCTGGTGACGAGGGCCTGGGTGACCGTCTTCCTGGTCTCGGTGGGGATCCAACGGAAGATCTTACGTAGCATGCGCAGGATGTTGAAGCATGACGAGGAGACGGCGTTGACTTGTCTGGTCATGGAGAGGGTGGAGTCCAGGATGAAGCCCAGGTTGCGTGCGTGGTCTGTGGGTTTGGGTGCACTGCCCAGGGCGGGGGGCCACCAGGAGTTGTCCCAGGCGGAGGGTGATGATCCCAGGATGAGAACTTCCGTCTTGTCCGAGTTCAGTTTCAGGCGGCTGTTCGTCATCCACTTGGCTACGTCTGTCATCCCTTCGTGGAGGCTGGCTCTGGCGGTGGCGGGGTCGTTGGTGAGGGAGAGGATCAGCTGGGTGTCGTCGGCGTAGGAGATGATGTTGAGGTTGTGCTGCCGTGCGATGGCTGCGAGGGGGCTCATGTAGACGTTGATGATGTTGTTACTTTGTATTGTGATCCTATAGATTTAGATGCTCTTTCCCAGGGTGATTTTATTGCATTGTCATCATCCCTGCATGGGTCGATTCCGGACTCTGACATGGCAAAGTGTTAGGTTGTGTGCTGTTATGTACTTTACTGGTTCCACCTACACAGAAGAGGAACAGTGATATTGCAACATTGTATCATACATTTTGTAAGCTACAAATTCTGTTGACTGATTTTGTTATTTTTCTGTAGCAACTTTCAAGAATCACTGCTTCGGGTGTCCGCTGACATGGCTACTGAAGATGCAACATTGTAATGTGTCACAGGTTGTAATACAATCTTTACAAGGAACTTTCCTGTATCGAAACAGTTCTTGGATAATGCACTGCAATGAACGATTGCATTATCAATACTTAGTTGAAATGTTTGATGCATTGTGTGAGGCCTTGTTCTGGTCCCCAGTACTGTTGCCATCAAAAAGATGAACAAGTATTTGTGTTTAACACTTTACTCTCTCAGGGTAGTGGGGGTGAGTAGTCAAAAGCGTTATCCAGTTCTTAAGTCATACTGAAAAGGACTTTATTACAAGAGTAAAGCTTTTATCTGCTACATACTAAATACTGATAAATGTTAAGAATCGGAGGTGCCTAGAACCATCCTAATCACAAATGTAGCTCCTTAGCGTTTAGCGCTACACTTTAGTTTAACATTGAGCCCCATGGTGCATGTAGGGCCTGCTGGTGCTGACTGAGAACTATGAGGAGCCCTCAGTCCACAGCTTATTCTTCTCTTCAGAGTATTTCTCCACAGTTACTTCAAAGGGCAATCAAATGGTTATTGGGGTTTTAGTTGCAGGGATTTCGTTTCAATGAGACAGAGCAATCTGCTTCTTGACCACTCCAGGTGAGACTTCTATGAAACCCAAGGGTCCCCGGGTAACACACACCCAAAGAAAAGAGGAAGAATCCATTCTATTGCAAGCAGGCAGTGTTGGCTCATCAGCAAGGCCTTTAATGTCCAGCCCTGCAATCTGTGAGCCGCCGCCACATAATACCACCACACAGCACCCAAAATACGAATTATTTTATTTTGCAGTGTTCATGGAAACACAACCTTGATGATTTCATGAAGGCTGCCAATGTGCAGGTTGGCCCCCTCTGCCTCTCCAGGCTCCTGATGGCAAGAGGACGAGGGGGCAGAGCATGATGCATTTACTAAGTGCTGTTTAACAAAACTCTGTAGGTGGATGTCTGGATTGCACATGGGTGAGGGGTGTAAATCAACTATGAAACCTCTTTATCATGCACAGTCCCATTTTTAGCAGGCATTCTGCGCATGCCTCGGGCAGCACAATGCAACTCCTAGAATGGAGCTGTAAGGGTGGTATCTCAAGTCCTGTCCCAGCTTCTGAAAGGGCAGTGCTTCCATCCCGAGCAGAAGCTGGGAGTGGGCTTGGGGTGGGTCTTCCCCTCATTGATTCTGGCTCTGTTACTTTGTCTGGCTTCTCGTTTACGGCACAGGAATCATGTCTTGCTGGCTTCTGTCCAGCACTATATTCCTGTTGTCTTGCTGCCTTAGAAGAGTCATGGCAGCAAAAGAACAAAAGGTAAACACAGAATAAAAAGGTAAGTACAAAAAGTGTTATTCTGTTGATGTGTGAGTGAGAGTGGCAGTGAGTGTGTGTGTGTGTGTGTGTGTGTGTGTGTGTGTGTGTGTGTGTGTGTGTGTGAGTGAATGAGTTTCAATGTGAATCAGTGAGGGTCTGTGCGAGTGAATATGAGTGAGTTTGAGTGTGTGTCCCTATGGGTGAGAGAGAATCAGCGAGAGAAAACCAATATGAGTGATTGAGAAGGAGTGGGGTTTGCAGGAGTGATGGAGAGGGGGAGTAAGAGTGTGGGAGCGAAAGTATATGTCTAAGGGGGAGAGGGGGAGGGAATGGGGAAGAGAGGAAGTAGGGGAGTAATAGTGAGGGAGATGTGTAGTGAGTGATGGAGAGTGAGAGTGGGAGAAAAGAGAAGCAAAGGAGTTGAGGGAGGGGAGGGAGGGAATGGAAGTGAGGCAGTGTGAGTGAATGGGATTGAGTGAGTCAGCGAGTGTGAAACAGTGAAGGCTCGTGTGTGTGTATGTGAGTGAGAGTGAGTATCAGTGAGTGACAGTGAGAGGAGCGAGTGTGAGCTAACATGAGTAAGGGGAGTTAGTAAGTATGAATGTGAGTGAGGAAATACGAGTGAGTGAGTGAGTGAGAGGAAGTAAGTGAATGACACTGGCATACTGGAGGTAATTCTTGGTGTAAGGGCAGGCACCAGTGGGAGAATATAGGCCCGGGCATACTGGAGATAATCATTGGAATGAGGGGGCATCCATGGCAAAATGCAGGCCCTGGCACACTGGAGACAATTTGTAGTATATTGGGAACCTGGATCAAAATGCTGGTTTCTGCATATGGGAAGTAACTGACCTCAAGGAGGTTAACCATGGCATATGTGGTCGACCAGGAGGAAACCATGAGAAAGTGCGGACCCTGACATACTGGAGGTATTTGATGATTTAGGGGTCACCCAGGGCAATAATACATAAGGCAGATCAAAAGCAGTATTCCAGTACTAGCCTCTTGTACATAGTTCTTTGGCATTATGCGGTCATTCATGACAAAATACTCACGTTGGCTCACTGGAGGTAATACTTAATATATAGGATGGGGAGGACCCTTGGCACATAAAAAAAATGGGGTCAACTTATGGTATTCCAAAACTGTGGGGCTACCTTCTTGCCCCACTTCAGTGGCAACAGCCTTCTTTTTAAATAGCGCATTTGCATCCATTTCTTCATTTAAACAATGCTTCATTTGTTATTCACAATCTTTTCATGTTGCTCTTTCCGATTTGTAATATTCAATCATCCATTTTCTCTGCACCCTCATGCATGGGAGTGCTAATTTACATAGTTTCTCATGATCTGGCGGGCCATCCGACCTCTCAACCAAAATCACGAACAAGAAGCGTGGTTCTTAACAAGCAGTATTTTATTTCATTTTCCAATGCATTTCGGACCCACCCGGTCCTTCGTCAGGGAAATACTGTAAATAAGTAAACATACTTTAGCACATCTTGTTTATAAAATTGAACAATTTCGAAAATTTCAAAAAACATACACTTTCACATTTCATCCTTCCCGTCTATTTTGCATTTATAAACGCTCCCGCGGCAGGCGGACTCTTTTCATTGATTATTTGTGACAGGTGCCCATCCCACTATTTGCAAACATCCTTTCTCTCTATTTATTCTTCAACCTCCCTCCAAACCAATGCACCTACTACCTTAACGCTGTCATCTTACTGTCCCTTTATTTCCATCACTTAATTGCGTTCCTGCAAACTACCGACTGAACTGTCCCCCATTACTCCCCTTTAAACTCCATCCCACGTTGTACTCATGTGTTTCTTTATTCGTAACATCCTCCTGTTTCATCATGCATTCGCTTATTTAAACATGCCTTCACCCCTTTCATCAATCCGTAATTAACTGCCCTCTACATTTTATCTCAGGACATACCTGCTTGATTTTCAAACATCCTCCTCTTCCAAACTGACAATATCGATGCTCGTTTGTATGCCTCCCCGCCTTTTAAGCAGTGCTCTCCCTCTAGTTCAAACCTTGACACACCCTCTAATCACTCGCACCTGGATAGCCACTCGTGGTTCCCGAGTGCCTACAACTACCATAGTCCTCCTACTGATTCCCCTGCCTATAATGACGTGGTCTCCGTGTTCACAAGACTGAGTAAGTCTCGTGAACTTATTTTATAAAAACGGATATCATGTGTATGCTACAATGTTTTCACAGTCCATAAAAATGTTTAAAATACTGTTCAATCTTCTTCTGACTTTTCTTCCAAAAATGAAAATATTTCTTTGACGAACCCTTGTCTTCCTCCTTGCATGAAGTGCGCTCGCATTCCTCACATTTCCTTCTTTTCACGTGTTAATATAACACTGGGTGCAAACCCAAAGGGGCTTTTCAATACTACTATCACATAAGGTGGGTGATATCCGTTTTTATAAAATAAGTTCACGAGACTTACTCAGTCTTGTGAACACGGAGACCACGTCATTATAGGCAGGGGAATCAGTAGGAGGACTATGGTAGTTGTAGGCACTCGGGAACCACGAGTGGCTATCCAGGTGCGAGTGATTAGAGGGTGTGTCAAGGTTTGAACTAGAGGGAGAGCACTGCTTAAAAGGCGGGGAGGCATACAAACGAGCATCGATATTGTCAGTTTGGAAGAGGAGGATGTTTGAAAATCAAGCAGGTATGTCCTGAGATAAAATGTAGAGGGCAGTTAATTACGGATTGATGAAAGGGGTGAAGGCATGTTTAAATAAGCGAATGCATGATGAAACAGGAGGATGTTACGAATAAAGAAACACATGAGTACAACGTGGGATGGAGTTTAAAGGGGAGTAATGGGGGACAGTTCAGTCGGTAGTTTGCAGGAACGCAATTAAGTGATGGAAATAAAGGGACAGTAAGATGACAGCGTTAAGGTAGTAGGTGCATTGGTTTGGAGGGAGGTTGAAGAATAAATAGAGAGAAAGGATGTTTGCAAATAGTGGGATGGGCACCTGTCACAAATAATCAATGAAAAGAGTCCGCCTGCCGCGGGAGCGTTTATAAATGCAAAATAGACGGGAAGGATGAAATGTGAAAGTGTATGTTTTTTGAAATTTTCGAAATTGTTCAATTTTATAAACAAGATGTGCTAAAGTATGTTTACTTATTTACAGTATTTCCCTGACGAAGGACCGGGTGGGTCCGAAATGCATTGGAAAATGAAATAAAATACTGCTTGTTAAGAACCACGCTTCTTGTTCGTGATTTTGGTTGAGAGGTCGGATGGCCCGCCAGATCATGAGAAACTATGTAAATTAGCACTCCCATGCATGAGGGTGCAGAGAAAATGGATGATTGAATATTACAAATCGGAAAGAGCAACATGAAAAGATTGTGAATAACAAATGAAGCATTGTTTAAATGAAGAAATGGATGCAAATGCGCTATTTAAAAAGAAGGCTGTCGCCACTGAAGTGGAGCAAGAAGGTAGCCCCACAGTTTTGGAGTTTCGTTTACACGTGCCGTGTGGGCTTGGCACAAAGCAGTGAGCACGCCGCTCGAGTTAAAAAAATTGGTTCGATAAAAAAGACTGATTAAACTGTTTTGAAGTGAGGTGTGCAACCCACCTTATGTGATAGTAGTATTGAAAAGCCCCTTTGGGTTTGCACCCAGTGTTATATTAACACGTGAAAAGAAGGAAATGTGAGGAATGCGAGCGCACTTCATGCAAGGAGGAAGACAAGGGTTCGGCAAAGAAATATTTTCATTTTTGGAAGAAAAGTCAGAAGAAGATTGAACAGTATTTTAAACATTTTTATGGACTGTGAAAACATTGTAGTATACACATGATATCCGTTTTTATAAAATAAGTTCACGAGACTTACTCAGTCTTGTGAACACGGAGACCACGTCATTATAGGCAGGGGAATCAGTAGGAGGACTATGGTAGTTGTAGGCACTCGGGAACCACGAGTGGCTATCCAGGTGCGAGTGATTAGAGGGTGTGTCAAGGTTTGAACTAGAGGGAGAGCACTGCTTAAAAGGCGGGGAGGCATACAAACGAGCATCGATATTGTCAGTTTGGAAGAGGAGGATGTTTGAAAATCAAGCTGGTATGTCCTGAGATAAAATGTAGAGGGCAGTTAATTACGGATTGATGAAAGGGGTGAAGGCATGTTCAAATAAGCGAATGCATGATGAAACAGGAGGATGTTAAGAATAAAGAAACACATGAGTACAACGTGGGATGGAGTTTAAAGGGGAGTAATGGGGGACAGTTCAGTCGGTAGTTTGCAGGAACGCAATGTTATGTTATGTTATGTTATGTTATTTTATTTTGTATAGCGCACAGATGCCGCAGCCAAGAGGCGTCCCGGCGCTTTTGGAGATGGAACACACAACACAACAGAGAGGACCAGATGACACTGAAACTAACCAGAGCAGAATAAATGAGTTTTTAATTGTTTCCTGAACTGAAGCAGATCAGGGATGAAACGAAGTGAAGCGGGCAAAGAATTCCATAATGTAGCCGCCATCACCGAAAAGGAACGGCCGCCCATTCTGGATTTTTTAAAGCGAGGAATAATGGCCAAGTTTGACCCTGCAGAACGAAGGGCTCTTGAGGGGACATAGTGAAGAATGGTCTGAGTGAGAATAGGAGGGGAGGCCAAGTTAAGAATTTTGAAAGTAAGGCACAAAGCCTTAAACTTAATTCTTTGGCCTACTGGGAGCCAGTGGAGGTCGTGGATAGTGCTACGAGCAGAGACAAATTTAGGGAGGCCGACCAGCATCCTGGCCGCCGCATTTTGTATCCGCTGAAGACGGGCCAGCTCAGCTTGATTAACACCCAAAAACAGGGAGCTGGCATAGTCCAATCTGGTCAATACCATAGCTTGGACTATAATCTGCCGAGTGTCCGCGTCAAAAAATTTAAATATGGGCCGTAGGCACTGTAAAGCGCCAAAACAAGTTCCCGCGACACGTTTGATGTGAGGAATAAATGACAGTTGATCATCAAGCCATACGCCCAAATTTCTGACTTCAGTTACAGGAGAGGGAGCAGGCCCCAGTTCAGGAGGCCACCATTGGTCTCCCCACAGCTCACTGTCCCTGCCGAAGAGAATGACCTCCGTCTTGGTGGCGTTAAGTTGTAAGCGATTATTCGCCATCCAGCCGGCGACAGCTTTAAGGGCTGCCTGAAAGGTGGAGGCGCTCATATTGGAGTCGCCATTGAGTGACACAACCAACTGAGTGTCATCAGCGTATGACACTATTGTAAGACCGAAACTGGCAGCTACCTGCGCCAATGGTGCAACATACAAATTAAAAAGGGTGGGACTGAGAGCCGAACCCTGTGGAACTCCCTGCAGAATGGGACGAGGGGTAGAGATATAAGGAGGTGTAGAAACTTTAAAGGTTCGATCCGTAAGAAATGATCGAAACCAATCAAGTGCTTGTTCCTCAACTCCTGCCTCCGCAAGGCGGTGTACCAGGATCTGGTGGGAGACCGTGTCGAAGGCGGCACTTAGATCCAATAGGATCAGTGCCGCCGTCTGACCTTGGTCTAGTATTTTCCTGATATGTTCCACCACCGCCAAGAGGGCGGTCTCGGTACTATGACCGGCTCGAAACCCATTCTGGGAGTTATCTAGTATGTTTGCTTCTTGCAGGTGGAGGGATAAAATCCTATTGGCGTGAGCTTCGGCTATTTTAGCCATCCAAGGAAGGAGGGAGATGGGTCGGTAATGCTCAGCTTTGGAAGGGTCGAGAGAAGTTTTTTTTAGAATTGGTATAATAGTGGCCTGCTTCCAAGCAGTGGGAACACTACCAGTTCTAAAAGAAAGATCAATTAAGCTCTGCATCGCCGGGTAACAGCAATCGGCGAGGTCGTGGAATTGCATGGGTGTCATAGGGTCATCCGGAGAGCCAGATTTAACTTTGATCGTCAGATTTAAGAACTCCTCTTGGGTAGGACCTGTAATGGCTAATAGGGATTTGGAGACCAGAGGGGCACTATTAATTTCCCTGACAAAAGGCAGAGCAAACGACCTATATATGGCCTCCACTTTTTCAACGAAGAACGATGCCAGATCCTCGCAGTGTGTCATGGAGGCAATGAGCGTGGAGGCAGTTCTTTTATTGGTGAGGTCTTTACACACCCTAAAAATGGTCTTGGTAGGGTTAGTGCTGTTTTTTATTTCCTGTGAGTAGAAAGCAGCCCTGGCAGAACATATAGCCCTATGATACGTTCTGGTGCAGGATCTATAGGCTGCTTTAAGAACGGTATCATAGTTTCTGCGCCAGGCACGTTCAGCTTTTTTACAAGATGATTTCAATACCCTAAGGGAATCATCATACCAGGGACTAGGGGAGTCCGATTTAGCCTTGCTCCACCTAGCTGGTATAAGGGTATCCAGAGACTGCTCAAGCAATTAAGTGATGGAAATAAAGGGACAGTAAGATGACAGCGTTAAGGTAGTAGGTGCATTGGTTTGGAGGGAGGTTGAAGAATAAATAGAGAGAAAGGATGTTTGCAAATAGTGGGATGGGCACCTGTCACAAATAATCAATGAAAAGAGTCCGCCTGCCGCGGGAGCGTTTATAAATGCAAAATAGACAGGAAGGATGAAATGTGAAAGTGTATGTTTTTTTAAAATTTTCGAAATTGTTCAATTTTATAAACAAGATGTGCTAAAGTATGTTTACTTATTTACAGTATTTCCCTGACGAAGGACCGGGTGGGTCCGAAATGCATTGGAAAATGAAATAAAATACTGCTTGTTAAGAACCACGCTTCTTGTTCGTGATTTTGGTTGAGAGGTCGGATGGCCCGCCAGATCATGAGAAACTATGTAAATTAGCACTCCCATGCATGAGGGTGCAGAGAAAATGGATGATTGAATATTACAAATCGGAAAGAGCAACATGAAAAGATTGTGAATAACAAATGAAGCATTGTTTAAATGAAGAAATGGATGCAAATGCGCTATTTAAAAAGAAGGCTGTCGCCACTGAAGTGGGGCAAGAAGGTAGCCCCACAGTTTTGGAGTTTCGTTTACACGTGCCGTGTGGGCTTGGCACAAAGCAGTGAGCACGCCGCTCGAGTTAAAAAATTGGTTCGATAAAAAAGACTGATTAAACTGTTTTGAAGTGAGGTGTGCAACCCACCTTATGTGATAGTCAACTTATGGTATGCCGTGGGCTTCATTGGCCCTTCATGAAAGTGATGCAATGTTTTATAAGCAAGTTTATGTGAACACTGACTTTTAGAATGCGCTATGTGATCTCATTGTTTCCACATTTTCTTTGGAGGAGATACCCCTCTCTCCCAAACTATCCTAGAAGACGTGAGGCTCACTTTGCTCGCTTACTAGAATTCAGCTGAAGTAAAGGGTTTCATTTTGGAAATCTGAGTGGGTCTTGAAGGTAACATGGTATCAGGACACCATTGTTCAGAAGTGAACAGTTATTGGAGTCCTGGAAAATGTGGTATTGCACCAGACTATAGTGTTGGGATAGTAGCTGGTAAAGGTCTTAGGTGATGGTAAGGGTGACCCCTTTGAGTCAACCAAATGGGATTCCAAGCCAGGGGTCAGAGTCCAGACTTCCCAAAAGTTCCCAAAGATGACTAGCGCAGTAATGACAGGTACCACAGGGCAACAGGCAGAGTCGTGTACAGTGCACGTTTCTTGGATCCAGATGGTGTCCTGCTCAGTGCTGCTTTTTCTAGGCTGCTGACATGGGTGACTTTTTGTCTCTGAGGCTTGCTTGCCTCTTGAGGCTTTCCCTTGAAGATCCTTTCAGCAGCTGGGCTCTGCTTCTTCCTGTGTGTCAGTCATTACTTCTGAAAGTAGTAATTCAGCTCCTCATACAGACAAGAAGGTCTTCATAAAAGTAAAAGTCAGCAACTGAGTATCTTCTTAGTCCTGTGTAATCCACAAACCGGGTGGGGGTAGTCTGCGGCTCTCCTTCCCATGGTTATATCATTTTCCCTCTTGCTCTGGAATGCAGGACCTCTTTGGTAGTCAAGGGAAACAAGTCACAAAGTGCCAGTGGGCGAGGCCAGTACTTATCCCACCTCTGACGCCTGGCCTAGAGGAGCTGCATTTTTTTATTTGTCCTGGGTCTCTGCTGACCTTAGAGGAGTTGGGGGACATGTACTCGGCGTGATCACTTCATGCGTGGACTGACTCAGTAGATACACAATACCCCGACTAGGACCCCAATTAGCAGGGGAGGGATAATAACTCAGTAGAAGGGGAGGTGTATTTTGCTATGGTTGGAAGAGCCCTGGTAGTTGAGGTCTGCTCCCCCGACCCACCCTGCTTCAACTAGTATCGGGAAGGTGGCAGGTGTCTGACTGTAGGTTATCTCTTGAAGTTAATGGCTTCTCCGACATCTGCAGGGCACACCTTTGTTTGTACCTACTTCCAGACATTATATGTTTTCTATTCTTCTTTCACATTCTGTACCCTGTAGTGCTTGAGTCCAACAGGTTCCAGGACAGGATGTTGGACAATGACTGGAGAGGCCCCTAGACATGTAAGCACGAAGGCTGTGAATTCTGCATGTATTTGGTCATCTATTCCTACTTGGAGTCATTTCCTGCTCCATGTCAGCTATGTCTCTGCCTTCAATTCCGATCACATTTTCAGGTCCATCTGGGGCTACCACATGTTCCTCCAGTGCCCAAAGTCCTTCTTTGTTATTTCATCCACCACCTGTAGGCAGGGGTGCCAGCAGTGACCTCTTTGTATCCTTGTTCCTTGAAGGATGCAAGATAGGCCAATGCAGTTTCATCAGTGTGGAGGGAGTGATCATATTTCTCAGATGCTTAATGACACAAGCTGCAGCACATAGATGCCCTTGAGAGGGGTCAGCATAGAATAGGAGGAACCACAGAGCAGGGCATTGCCACTTTTTAGATGGAAGAGTACAAGAGAATGAACAGCAGTGCTAAGGTTGCTTTCTGAGAGGAGTGTGCTAGCTTTCTTTGGAAGTGAGAGCTGGTGTCAACCTATCGTTGTTTTCTTGGCAATTTGTTCTTGTGTGTGGGTTCCAGCAGTCCAGGTTCCCGCCATTGAGCCAGGTTGTGACTAGTTGCTGTTTCTTGTTGTTAATGGATAGGAGGGTTTTTATTTTGGTTGAGTAACGTTTCAGGGAGGAGATGAGTATTTATGTCTGGATGAGGCACAGGCAGTGCTTGAAGTACTGGAGGTCCAGAGCAGGCAGTTCTCGCTATTCCTAGTAGCCTGAATTAATGGGTCAGAAAATACTAGACCCAGTAACCCCAGGCCTGTAAACACAGACTCAGAGCTTTTTCTGCAGTGTTGGGGGCAGCTTCTGTGCTCTTCTTCCACCGTCCCTCCTCCTGTATAATAGGGAGCTGCAAATGTTCCCCCCAGCTCTCCTTTCAGCTATTTCCTTCCTCTGCCCCTCACTTCCTGCCCCACTGCCCACAAAATAGCCTCTCCACAATTTACCACCTACTGCAAGCAGGCAGTAAATTGATGCATATTTGGCCCTGTTATTAACCCTGGAAGAGGGGAAAATGTATGGAGTGTTAGTAGGTGCTCCTAGGTCTCCAGGTGTTATTCTGCATCCTGTAGTAACAACTTGTCCTCAGATGTAGGTGAAGCCATACTGCCTGGAATCCTAATCGGGGCCATTGCAGTGACATAGCAAGGATGCCATGGGGCCTAATGGAAGTCATAGGCTGGATTGTAAAACCCAGCCATAGATAGTTGGGGTGGACCCTTACACCTCTTGGCCCTTCCACTGTCACAGCAGGACTATTGACTGAGTCTTTACACTGGAGACATAATGTCCTGCTGTCCTGCCGTTCACATTTTAAAACTGTGGGGCTTATTTACAAGCCCGTTTGCGCCCCCGGTATGTTCCTTAAGAGATCTTATTGTTTGTTTATTTTGCCACAGTCTTACAGTCATAGACTACAAATCGAACTAAATATATAGACAAGAAGGAAACAACATAAGACTACAGGGACAGGCTACTCAGCCACAACTACAGACTACTCGTAAGCTTAAAGACATGTAAGATGTATATTAGTAAGCATACTGCATATGATACCTTACCTGGTCAGATGGGTACAGGAAATTATAGGACATTAATCTGGAAAGAACACACTAAAGAAGATACTAATAAATTGGCCCATAACCTAGTTAGAACGTGTTTTGAAGATAAAACGTTATCTGCGATTGATCAATGGGTGGATTTCATACAAAAACTTGTCAAAACCTATGAGTTAAAACCTTACCAAAAGAAAAAACAAAATATGCAATTAGGAAGAAGGAATAAAATGTCATTATCATTAACAACGAGGATTATGAAAAGTACACGTAAGCATCTTAGAAGACAGATAAAAAAGCACCCTAAGGATTTGGATTTGTGCACTAACTTAAAACGTGTTAAAGACAAACTGCAGAAACTATTGTGAGGTGAAAGGACACAAGAAAAACATGACCTTTGGTCCAAAGTGCTTTTTTGTAGCAATCAATCGAACTCTAGGTAATTCTGGAAATTGGTAAATGGTTTAGGACGATCAAATAAAACACCTGTAACATCTTCTTTAAGTGAGAAAAATTCGATCATATTCCTGTCAACACATCTAAATTCTGGTGGGGAAATAAACCAGCTGAATGATAGTATCAATATGACTGATACATCAAGGAATGGCCTGAATCAAGAAATTAACACAACAAACAAGCAATTATGTAAATTAATTCAGAAACAAAAAAATGGCGCGTCTGGCCCAAACGGTGCACCGTTTGCACTTTTTTTTTAATGATCCCAGTTGATGGTCAGAATATTTGACGAAAGTATTTAGGGAAATTGTTAGGTCATCGACGATACCAGAAACCTGGAAGGGCTTATTGATAGCTCCAATTTATAACAAGCATTTACAATGCAATGGTCTCGGCATTGTTAAAGTTGGAGCTATTGCCATTGCTCATAACATTCCTTAGGTTACCTAAAAGAGTTGGGGTTTTTTTTGGCATCTATATTGCCCCCAATTTTTGAGCAAAATGCCCGGATAGTTAGAGACTTTTTCCTTTCTAAGTATGGCATTATCCCAAAAACAGACACAAAGAGGAAATGATCCTTTTTAGGTTTCGCTGGAGTGCGGAGCTCTTAGCTCCGCCTCCAGAGAAATCTGTAGTCTTCACAGTAAGGACACTTGAATACGCCCTCTGTTGCCCTCTGTTCCATTGGCTAGCTCCATAAATGGAGGCTAGCCATTGGAACAGAGATCTGTCCGTCATTCACGGACCATATTCGTGGGCGTTCCCTCGATTTTTTTTTTCCCTGGGCGTTCCCTCTGTGTAGTCATGCGGCGGTGGGCGGAGTTGTTTTTGTTTTTTTCGGCGCCATGTTGCTCTCATTCTGCGGCCGACCGACGTTGGAGGAAGTCCAGGTGGGTGAGTGCTTGTTTTTCCTTTTCCTTGCCTTCCCGCCCCCCCTCCCGCTGACCGTGTGCTGTTCCCGCCCCCCCCCTCGCTGTCCTGTGCCCCGTTCCCGCCCCCTCCCGCTGTCCGTTCCGCCCCCCTCCCCGTGTGTCCGTTCCGCCCCCCTCCCCGTGTGTCCGTTCCGCCCCCCCTCCCCTTTCACTCTCCGTTGCTTGTTTCTTCTTTTTTTCGGGGATTTTGGCTCTTAAGAGAGGGGCTGTTGTGCTGAAGGCCAGGCTGGTGTGTCCCCGAAGGCCCGGGGAGTGGACGCAGTGTCTGATTCCCTTTGCCGAGGACTAACTGGATTGCCGGTGTTTGCCGAGTGGATGGCCCAACTGGCTGTCCAAACGGAGCTGTGTTTGCCAACTGTGAGCATATTGCCGCCTCTGTGAGTCACCCCGTCGCGGCGTGAAAGCAGCACTCTCTTGTTTAGAGGCTGATAATAGCAGCACTCTCTTGTTTAGAGGCTGGGATGAACAATGTCACCTAACGGCACCAGGGAGCATCGTCTGATCATCTCGAGGCAGGGGTCCCCTGTACCCTGGGTTAGAGGCTGGCGCTGGGCGTACCCTTGCATAGGTAATTATATAGCGCTTTCCATACCACGAGAGTGACCTAAAGCGCTTATGCAGAAGCAGAGCATTAGCACCAAACTCATTCATAAGCCAGGACTGACTAGGACCCTGTGCTAGTGAGACAGGGCGAGCAGCTCTCGGCTGGGGAGGTGCTGTCTGAGGTGAGCTCCACAGCACAGAGGCACAAGGGAGACCCTCTCAACAGGAGTGTCAAGAAGAGGTCAGCAACGTTGTGAACTAGTCAGCTAGAGCGACAGCGCCCTCAAAGAGGGACAGACACCAGGGACAGCACCCTGAAAGAGGGGCAGACACCAGGGACAGCACCCTGAAAGAGGAGCAGACACCAGCGACAGCACCCTGAAAGAGGGGCAGACACCAGGGACAGCACCCTCAAAGAGGGGCAGGCAGCAGGGACAGCACCCTCAAAGAGGGGCAGGCAGCAGGGACAGCACCCTCAAAGAGGGGCAGGCAGCAGGGACAGCAGCCAGACGAAGAGTTGACAACCCTTTTAAACGGGGTCAGAACCGCAGTGGCCCAGAGCAGAGAGACGTATGCGGGGACAGGAAGCGGGAGTAAGCATGAGCACCCACGTGGCCTGGAAGAAGAGGTAAGCAGCACCGAGGACTGGAAGCGAGGGGGGGCAGCACAATTTGTGACGGAGCAAACAGCGGAGCGTCTCGGTCTCAGAGTCTAAGAAATAGACTAGAACCTTAGCTCCCATCCACGCGGGACTTTTTAAGAAATATTATCTAAAGCGAGAAAGAGGGTCGAAAGGTCGAAGGGATTATATGGGATAGTTACAATAAATCTATTTTCAAAAGCTGAACAATGTGCGAGGCCTCGAACAGTGCCAGACATTGATTCCAGCTCGCATTTGTTGGAGCTGTCTTCTTAAGTCGCTTTTTTTTATTTTGTAATCAATGCACTTTCTGCTTAAAATATTTTATATTGAAAGATTTAAGCAGAAGCGTTTTACTTTGTACTTTTCCCCTGTTTGTAACGAGTGCCTCCGGGGGCCTCTTCTTGGAGTGTCACGTGTGGGCAAACACCTGTGCCCTCACCTCACGTGCCAGTACGTTTGGGGGCAGAGCTGCTGAGAGAAGCGCCCCGCCATCTCCTTTCAATCTGCCTCGGAACGCCACTGCCTGCCTGTTTATTTTTGTCAATCATGTGGCTTTAAATTATGCTTTCCTAAAAGGAAACATATGCCAGCAACAAACACGAGGGGGCACGCGGCCATTCCGGACTTCCAGGGCATAAATAGCGCCCAGATGGGGAGGACGGAGGCCATGTTCACCTCTGGCCCGGACTGTTTATCGTTTAATAATCTGCAGTCGGAGCCATAAAACAGGCGTGTGCCTCGCGCCCTGGCACCGGGCACCTCTAGAATGCCCTTCTGCTCCAATAAGCAGCATTCATGAATACGTAATATCGAGTGAAGTCTGCCGAAGCGCCGCCTCGTATTTTCTGCATAAATTAATTACAATGATATGCAGCTACGAGTGAAGCATACAAAAAAAAATGTGTCTGTGCATATATATATATATATATATATATATATATATCTTGTGCTGTGTTGTATATTACCTTCTTTTATTTCTATCCTGTACCATCATTCTTACCTGTGTTCTAAATTCCAGAATGTTGTTGGCTCTGTTCCCTCCTAGTGTTCTAGGTAGTGACAGTTTGTGCCTGGCCAGCTTGTGTCGTGGTTGCTTCTTGCTGTTCTTCTACAATAAACCAACTGAACATCTACGTGGTATCTAGCTTCATTTACCACAATTTTGGCGACGTCTTGAGCGCTGGCCAGACAGCTTCGACAGAGATTTTCGTTTTCCAGTTGTTGGTGCTGGTAATATTGAAGACATCGTTCCTGTTGACACAGCGGAACACAGCGGAACATCCACGACGAGAAACGAACCTGCTGCGTGTGGACTCCGTCAATCTCCAGGAGGTGCCCCTCAAATCCGGCCAAAGATACTCCTGTGGTGTGCCTGTAAGTACTTTTAAACTCGAGCGCATAGCTAACCCCAGTAACGGCAGTGGATCTGACGTCACCGTCTCCCTGCTATTGGAACTTGTCGCCTAGGAAACACCACATCGGCAAGCTCCGTCAAGGCTAAAGCGTGCGTTTCAGGACTTGATAGGCGGATCCCAAGCCTCGTTTTCGCTAGCGGCAGCCATATTGGATTCAAAAA
Organism: Lissotriton helveticus; assembly: GCF_964261635.1. Taxonomy (NCBI): domain Eukaryota; kingdom Metazoa; phylum Chordata; class Amphibia; order Caudata; family Salamandridae; genus Lissotriton; species Lissotriton helveticus. The sequence continues at coordinate 1,836,547,053 of NC_136065.1, read as the reverse complement.
AAGAAAACAGAAATAAGGCTTACAACTTAAGAATTGTTAAGCGGACTCCAAGCCTCGTTTTCGCTAGCGGCGGCCATCTTAGCTCCTTTTGTTTGCCTGCCAAGCCTCACTATCGATAAATAAGGGTGACGGACATTTTAACCAATTTGAACACGTTAATTCGTTGCATAAACCCTTTCTTTATCATTCCTGCCATAACTCAGCGCAAAGACATCGACTTGCAGAGTCTTACCAGTCTCCATGCAACAGAGGTATGTTTAAAAATTAATCACATGTATAACCTGATTGTGCTAAACTAATCGTTATCTTAATTTTTGACTTTAATACACCATCCAAATGGCACCACATGCTGCAATACAGCCGTGGGTGTCTCTTACAGATCTGTCTATTGCTTTGCCTTTTGCCCCACAAACTTTACTAGATTTTTCGGCTGAACGCTACAAGTGGTGTTTATATATATATATATACACACTGACAAATATACATATATACACATACGTGTAGCGTTGAGCCGCAAGATCTAGGAAAGTTGTGGGGCAAAGCAATAGACAGATCTGTAGGAGACACACAAGGCTGTTTATTGCAGCACAAGATACGTTTCTGTAAATTATGTAGTATTATGACAATTACGTGGCTGCTGTCGAACCTTCTGCAGGCAGAATACAGAAATGTATTGTGGGATTTTGAAGTTAGTAGGTTGCTGTACGCACATACTGCGAACTTGCGCTCTGGCGAGATTTTGCCTGAATTACGGGGTTGGTGGCCCCCGTTTATTTCCCCGTTCACTCCGGGCGTAGCTGAGGAGAGGGGAAAACATTTCTAACCCTGGGCGAAGAACTACGCTCCGTTCGCGGAGCTTGCGGAGTTTCGGCAGCTCCGCGTTCCGCGGAGAACGCGTAGCTGTCGATAACTCCGCGATCCGGTGCGTAGCGTAGTTCTCGCGCGCTGAATAACATTATCGCGTGCGCGGCAATGGCTTACCTTTGTTCTGCGTTCGTTTTTTCCTGGTCGCTTGTGCCACCATGTTTGGAAACACTCTCGCACAGTCCCGTGCGACTGTGCGAACGCGATAACGTCATTTTGATGCGAGATAGCGTCATAAGGATGCGCGAGGATGCTTTTTGGTAAGATCGAGTTGCCGAACACGCAGAAACTGCATTCTTGCACAGAATAACTCGCGAGCATGTTAAAACCATAATAAATTACCATTTTGGTTAGGAAAAAAAAGCAAAAAACCTTAAAGTTGTACCTTTGGCTTTATTTTTAGGGGGGAAGGACCCCTCTTTTTGTTTCTACTCTTGTTTTGCAGAGTAAGGAGGAAGGGCTCTTGAGTTTACAACTTCCTGTTCCTGTCCACCAGGCTCCTCCCAGTGCTTTGTCCATGTGGTGCTCACTTTCCTTTGGATTTTGAGCTGGAAGGATCACTTTCTGTCTGTGTTGGCTGCATTACTGATTTACCTTGGATTTAATGAGGACTTTTTGAATTGGAATTCTCTTTTTCAAGTAAGTTTGTGTAATGTATGAGTGATGTAGACTTGTGCATGTTTGATTTGATTTTTTTTTTAACAACAGTATTCAATCCTGGAATGAAATTATTGATGGAGGCCTGTACTTTCATGAGGTCCCAAATTGTAATTTTTTTCTAACATTGCATTTTGTGGAATTTAAAATGTTTCTAATTTTTAAGCCAATATCTGACCCTAGTACCCCATGTAGTTAGTGTGTAGGCATGCATGAGTTCATTGTATTAACTTTCTGTGGTTGGCCTGGCCATGTGTTGGCGGCCATTTAATGTTTCCAGCCACTTGCTCTTGCCATAGGCCTCCAACCTTGTGGCCTACTCTGGCAGTAGGCCATAGGTACTACTCATAGGCTCATGAAAGTTAATCAACTGTTTTTGTGGTGTACCCTTAATGTGAAAATCATGGATGGCTTGGATTGATATAGAAAATCTTATTTTTATGTGTGGGGTATTTCTGGTTTTGGGTGTGTTTAAACTTTAAATACTCTGTCAATTTCTGCCATTAGGTAACCCTAGGAATACAGCTTGGGTAGTTTTGGTAACTTCGCACCATGTGAGCACGTGAACTTACATTTTTTGTCGTGTTCGCGCACTCAATGTACTTGCTCGGGAACGCGAACACGACTTTTTATTCCGTTCGCGCTGCCGAACATGCCGATTTAGCATTCTCGCGGACAATATGTCCCGAGTTGCATAAAAGTTTCTCAAAAATGTTGCAGGTCTTTCTTGTGCACCTAAAAAGTCCTCATTTATGTTATGTTCTCATTTTGGTAGTAGTTTTCTCTTTTTGGAGCATGGACCACTTCCATTTTCTCTCCTCTGTTATTTTTTTTTTTTTTTGGGGTGGGGTGACCAATTTGGGCGGTGGTGTGGTGTGTCCATTTTCTGAAGCAAAGCATTGTCCCTTTGCCATAGGCATTATTGTCTGTCTTCTCTTTCTTGTCATGTTGTTGTTGGTGGCCAGGCCATGTGGTGGAGGCCATTTTGTGTATACATCCTTTGTGATTTTGCCATGTTGTTGTTGGTGGCCAGGCCATGTGGTGGCGGCCATTTTGTGTATGCTTCCTTTGTGATATATTTTGCCATGTTGTTGTTGGTGGCCAGGCCATGTGGTGGAGGCCATTTTGTAAAGTTGTCCATGTTGTTGTTGGTGGCCAGGCCCTATGGTGGTGATCTTTTTGTGTATGCTTCCTTTGTGATTTATTTTGCCATGTTGTTGTTGGTGGCCAGGCCATGTGGTGGAGGCCATTTTGTGTATACATCCTTTGTGATTTTGCCATGTTGTTGTTGGTGGCCAGGCCCTATGTCGGCGGCCATTTTGTGTGTCCTTCCTTTGTGCTTTTGCCATAGGCATAGGCCTCCAACCTTGTGGCCTACTCTGGCAGTAGGCCATAGGTACTACTCATAGTAGGGTCATGAAAGTTAATCAACTGTTTTTGTGGTGTACCCTTAATGTGAAAATCATGGATGTCTTGGATTGATATAGAAAATCTTATTTTTATGTGTGGGGTATTTCTGGTTTTGGGTGTGTTTAAACTTTAAATACTCTGTCAATTTCTGCCATTAGGTAACCCTAGGAATACAGCTTGGGTAGTTTTGGTAACTTCGCACCATGTGAGCACGTGAACTTACATTTTTTGTCGTGTTCGCGCACTCAATGTACTTGCTCGGGAACGCGAACACGACTTTTTATTCCGTTCGCGCTGCCGAACATGCCGATTTAGCATTCTCGCGGACAATATGTCCCGAGTTGCATAAAAGTTTCTCAAAAATGTTGCAGGTCTTTCTTGTGCACCCAAAAAAACAGAATTTGTCATTTGGTTGTTGTTTTGGGAGCCTGGGCAGGGGTTTCTTTGTATGTGTTTTTGCGGTGTTATGTTTACAACCTCTGTCTTAGCCATGGGCTATTTATTCCTTGCACATTAACCTGTCATGTGCAGCAGGCATCCTCGTTTTTCTGTCCATATTGGTATCTATAGGCCTGCTTGACTTTATTGGTTCTTTCTGGACTTCATGTGGCCTTTGAGCTGTGGTGCTGCTGGACTGGTATTATTAGTCTTCTGTTTTGTCTTTTATACATTGACCTGTGTGTCTTTCAATTGTTCATGTTGCCTTACTGCTTGTTTGACTGATGTTGTTCTGCCTTCTTTACTTGTAGGTGCACAAAAAAGACTGAGGAGGTGCTGGTTGTTTTTTCATCCATCGCTCGTTCTACTGCCAGACGGACGTCCTTCAGTTGTACGCCACGTGTGGTGTGTGACTCATCTGACCAGACATCTCTGCAATTTGTGCTGCTGTGAGCTGACTGACATCAGAAGAAGATGGGCCCTAAGAAAGCTACCAGGTCCTCCACCACAAAAAAAGTTGCTGCGAAGAAGGAACAGCAGAAGGAAGTGTCACTTAAGTCTGGTATGGACCCCAAAACCTTTTTTGGCACCCCAAAAGGTACGCCTGCAGCAGCGGGGTCTGGGGTGCAAGCTGGGACCAGCACATCTGCATTAGTGGGGGCAAGCCAGCATCCCAGGGCCAAGCACATGATGAGGGTCGAAGAGGTAGCCAGCCTTCTGCTTGCGAGCAGTGATACTGAGCCAGAACTAAACTTATCGCTGTCTCAAAGTAGTACACAATCCACGCAAGATGGAAGTGCTCAACAACCACCGCCAGCAGTAGATGTTCAACAACCACAACCACCGCCCGCAATAGGAGTTGTTCACCCACAACCACAACCACTTCCCGCAACAGTTGTTGAACAACCACAACCACCGCCCGCAACAGTTGTTGTTGAAAAACCCCAGCCCGCAATAGTACTTCCTCAAGAACAACAACCACCATCTCCGCACCAAATAGTAGTAGTTGTTCCTCCCGAAGTCGGGGCAGTTCAGGAAGTAGAGCCTCCTTCCGAGCAAGAAGAAGAGGAAGCCACTTCTGTAGGTGATCTATTTCCTTTGAATTCACCAAGGGAAAGGAGGGTTAGTGCATCGAGTTCTTCGCAAAGCATCCCTTCCGATGACCTTGATACGGATTGGCAGCCACAACTATCTGCGCATTCAAAGGAGAGACATCCCAAGAAGACCATGCTAGGAAAAAGGAAGTTTCCAGGCAGGCTTGAACTTATGGAGGTCGATGTAGGTGAGCAGGATACTGCTGGTGATAAAGACGGGTCTGACACTGTCATCATCACAAGCGTTATTCCTGGTGCAGAGGATGTAGAGACAAACATTTTCACCCTATCCAGAAATGCTGCAATGACTGATGAGCAGGTACCACGCATAACTCCTACACACTCAACACCCACAGTAACACCAGCTCCAATTTTTTCAACAGCGAAGGCCCGGCAGCATCCGACATCCAGCAGAAGCGCCACTTCAACAGAAGGAGGTAGTGGCAGTACTAGGACTGAGCTGTCCCATAGTGAAATTCCACAATCCTCCAGTCCATCCGGCATTGGCAGTGGGTCCTCCTCTTCCTATGGCAGGAGACAAAAGTTTACCTCCCCAGTGTGGGACTTCTTTACGGTTCACCCAGTTCAGGAGAACATTGCTGTATGCACCATTTGTCATGCCAATGTTAGTCGTGGTAAGCTTGGTACAAACTATGGGACTGGAGGCCAAACGACCCATTTGAAAAAAACACACGTGATCAGGTGGGAGAACCACCTTGCAAGCTTAAAAAATGTTAGCACTCGTGTTGGTGGGGATACAGTGGTACAAGGTCCACTCATGGTTGATCAGGAGGTAGAAGAAGAGGGAGACGATGACCTTCTATCTAGGAGTGGTACACAATCGACCCCTGTCGCCAGTACTGGAGTGGTAAAGACCACATCCTCCGCATCTGCAACTTCTCAGTGGCACCAGAGTCAGCTGGAAACACCAAGGAGTGCAAAGTCTGCGATGCAAGGTGGTCCGTCTAGCACAACTCAAAGACATGCAAAGCAGCTTACCATTCCTAGCATGTTAAGGCAGGAGGGAAAGTACGAGCGGAACCACCCAGTAGCACGTTTATACAATGCCAAACTTGCGAAAATGTTAGCACTGGACCTTCTCCCATTTTCATTTGTTGAGGCTGTTGGATTTCTGGAATTAGTGGCAACCCTCTGCCCAAAATGGAACGTTCCCAGTCGCTACTATTTTGCCCGAGTGGCTGTTCCAGCACTACACCACGATGTGCTGGAATTGATTGGGAAAGCCTTACAACAGAGTGTTGTCCATTGTATCCACCTGACAACAGACATGTGGAGCAGTTGCGATGCTACAGATTTCATGTGCATCACCGCACACTGGATCTCTTTTGCAGGTGTTAAAGACAAGTTAACTTCAGGCCTCCGTGACGTTGCTGGAATTTTTAATGATACGCGCAGACATGCAACTATAGCCATGTTTGGTATGGACAAAAGTCATACTGCTGAAAACATTTTGTCGGACTTTAATGACAAGGTCTTTGAATGGCTGAAACCAAGAGGCCTTAAGATTGGTTTTGTTTCCACCGACAATGGCAGTAATGTAGTGAAGGCAATGAGAGAAGGACATTATTTCAGGGTACCCTGTTTGGCACACTGCATAAACTTAGTCGTGCAAGACTTTCTGAAAAATGAAGCCAAAGTCAGCAACATAATGGCCATCTGCAGAAGAATATGCACGCACTTTAACCATTCTTTCAAAGGACGGAAGCTGCTACGGGTCATTCAGCAAGAGCATAGGTTGCCAGTCAAAGCACTGATACAGGAGGTCCCAACACGTTGGAACTCAACTTATTTCATGCTTGAGCGTCTCTTTGAGCAGTACATCCCACTGAATGCTTATGTCATGTCAAGAAGATTAGGGGATCCTACTGTTAATCTTAAAGCCCTGACCATTGAGATGTGGCAGTGGGACCTCATTAAATGCATCACAGAGATGCTCCAACCCTTTGAGGTCTTCACACGTGCAGTTAGCAGGGAGGACTGTACTATGGGCCAAGCCATCCCATTGTTGTACATGCTTGAGCAACAGGTGAAGGAGGTCTGTGAAACATACGAAGGTGACGAACAAAAAGTTGATGCATATACCTTAGCCAAGGGCTTAGTCAACCGCTTGTGTGAAAATGTAAGGCTCAACAATATTGTGTCAGGTGAACATTACATAACTGCAACAATCTTGGATCCACGGTACAAATTATTTGTCAGCAGTAACGAAGTAATTCCATTTTCAGATGAGGATGTTGACAAGTACAAAACTTCCATAGCTGCGGAAGCTAATGAGTTAGAAACTGAACGGCTGTTACTTAAAGGCCTGCCACTGCCAGCCCAGGCCAGTCCAAGTACTCCTGACGCAAGTTCTTCACAGCGTGAGAGCAGTGCGTCTGCTTTCCAGCAGGCACCAACAGTACCAAAAGCAGCACCTACACGATCTGATTCAGCAGACCCAACCAAAAGCATAACTGCTTTTTTTCTACAGAAAGGGATGGGTAAGTCCGTTGCTGTTGCAAAGGGAAAAGAGGACCAGCAAAGCCGAGCACCAATGAACATTGAGCGGATGGTTCAGGCCTATCTGGATGACACAACAGAGGTGTTCATGGAGCAAAGCCCATTGGTCTATTGGTATGAAAGAAGGAGACAGTGGCCAGTGCTGAGCAGGCTGGCGATAAAGTATCTGGCTTGTCCTGTAGCCAGTGTCTCCTCTGAGCGGGTTTTCAGTGCTGCTGGTGCCATTGTCACATCGAAAAGGACTAGTCTCTCCCCCAAAAGCGTGGAGCGGCTGACAATGATAAAAATGAATCAACGCTTCATACCACCAGACTATCAAGTACGTGAATCACCGCCGGATGAAGAAAGCGAGTGTGAAGAAGACGTCCTCACTACTGGGTTACATGACCTACTTCTGTCTGAACGCACAGAGTTTGAGGACGAGCTCCTCTTCCCTGACAACTAGGACAGGTATATTAAAGGAATGATGCAATGCATTGCATAGGATTGTTTAGCCGACTCTGAGCAAATGTGCATGGAATTAAAGTATACTAGTAGTAACTTCAGACTCACGTGATGGGCAATTTTCCCATGTTATTTAATAATATAAATTATTTATGCACTTGTGACCCTACTACTACAGGTGCAGTCAGTACTTAATTTATCGTTCGTAGTTCATGTTCATGTTGCACAACGTACATTATTTGGTGAAACAGTCCCCCCTCCACCCCCCCAACAAACACAAATGAACTTCAAATGTTTTCTTGTGAAAATATCTTTGTTTTATTTTTATATTTTCATAATGATAATAGAAAAATAAAATATATAACAAATGTAACCCCCTGACCCAGAGCTGTCCCTACCCTCCCCTAACCCCAACCAAATTTCAACCCAAATGTACACCCCAACTCCCACATCCCACCCACCAACAAAAGGATTAAAAAAGGGGCAAAAAACAGGGTCCATTTCAAAGCCGGCGGGCTTTCAGGTGTTTGTCCACCAGTATCTTCACACGCTCCTCTAGACCGTCCTCCTGCTTCTTCCGCTCCTCCTCCAACTTCGCTACCCGGCGGAGAATCTTTGCTTTGAAATCACGGCACCTACACTTGCATGCATGTTGTTGTTGTTGTTGTTGTGGGGGGGCCGCCGAAGATGTAACAATGCGGCGGCGGGCGGCTGCCTGACCACGGCGACGTAGTCCTGCAGGCTTGGGGCCCGGGGCATTGGAAGAGGCAGCAGCTGCTGCCGCCGCCTCCTCCTCCTCCTCCTCGGCCTGATCCACCAGCCGGCGGTAGGCCTCTACAATTGCCTGCAGTTTCCGCTGCCGGGCCCGGACTGCCAACTCCTTCCTTGTTGGTTTTTGGGAAGGAGTAACTATAAAGAAAGAAACAGAATTGTTAATCCAAACTCCCCGCAAATCAAGAACACAACATTGATTCAACACATAGTGGGCGGCACAGTAGCACTAGCAAGCAAGCTGAGTACCAGAAATTGTGTTGCGTCTATCTTGAACATTCTACAGCCTCTATTAATTTTTCGGACTTTTTGTCACGGCATTATGCCTGCCCTATTAGCATGGGTGTACTTCAACGGTCACACACATTAGAACGAACACCTGTCTTTTTCATATCTCCTTTTGTTCCGGGAAGGCGGGAACACTCTCAAAGTAACATTAATTAACAGGGGGCAGCTAGTAGCACATGTCTAGTAAAGACTATAATATTTTATACCGCGCAACAAACCTTATTTGGTTTGTGTTTCACCAGCAACGACCCATGCACCCAGTCGTCCCCTCCTTCCCTTGCCTTTGGGTTTGCCCAAAACACCGCTGCTGCTGAGACTATCCACTAACCACCGGTATTGGGTGTGTCTCCCAACCACGCTGGCAGCTGTGTTTTCCCCTTTACATGCTTTAACAACAACCCATGCATCCGACTGCTATCAGGCACTTGCATTACTGTAGTGGTAATGCTTAGCATGCTAATGACAAGTAAAGGTAACATCATATATTTTCCAGTAGAGTACAGTGAGAAAGTTTTCCCCTCCCACCAAGTAATGCAGATCACTATTGAATGTAACTTACCATCGCCCGCCGCTGTTGGCTCCCCCCCCACTGCTGCTGGTGTAGGTGCCTCTGTTCCTCCTGTCCCCGCCGGGATCGCTGAAGCTGCGCCGCTGTCCCCGTCGGCACTGGTCGATGGTAAGGGTTCTGCACCTATAAAAATAAGTACACCTTTTTAGATGGATGCACAGCCCCCTTTGTACTTGTTCACCAAGAATGGAGTTCTTCAAAACAGTGAAGTCCAACGTACGTAATCAGTATGAGTCCACATTGCATAGTACAGCAGAGTCACTACACATATTATTAGCATTCATTGTTATGGTATGGTACCCAAGCTCATCTCATCTGTCCTGCTACTCTAGTCCTTGGAAATTGGAAGTGAACTATGTAACCTTTGTACATCAATGTATCCAGTTTTGCGCATGTGTTAACTCGCAGCTTGTTGCGCAGTACGAGAAGACGCTCTGGGGCAACACATCATTGTTCAATGCATACACCTGAAGAGGTGGGAAAGTAAAAGGGCCCGTATTTAAGTTTTCTATGTGGATTGTGGGATAGAGTTTGCTTACAGGTTACAACTTCTTTTTAGCATGGCTGCATAAAACTGGCATAAATGTATTTAATACTGTCTAACGTGCACCACTTTTGTCATTATTTTTCGGCAGGTGAGAAGATTGCCTTCTACGAAGCGGACATTTCCATAGCTTACAAAAAAAGAGGAATATCTGACCAGTATACGTTGGTGAGAGGTCTCCGATAGTTGCCACATTTCCCTATTGTGCACTAGTAGCTGTACAAATGTTGATTACTTTATTATGCCTGTTTTAACTCTGGATTTTTTCTGGTGGGCCCTTCAACGTATTGGACGGAACAACTTAAAAACATTGATGTTACTTACTTACTTCTAACAAAATAAAGCTTTTGAATGACCACTTTGACTCTGAAGTTTATTTTCAGTGTCTGTTGTCTTAGAGACTCACACGAGTGAGTGAGCAAAAGGGGGTTTCTTAGGTAACGGTTTGTGTCCTAAAAGCATTCGGCATCTTGGTATTGGGGTTCAGGAGTGTGATTTGAACAATAGACCAATGACTCAGGCCATATAGGCTGACGTTCAGTGAATTGTGCGTTCCTCAGAGTTCTGTGACTGAGGTGTAAGTAAGGTCCAACCTGCCTATCAGTACCAACAACATCCAATTTTCGTGTGCATAGTTACATAGTTGTGTAATATGTATATAACTCCATAGGAGATAGAAGAATACCCACAAGACTAGTAGTGGTATACTAACATTTACAAAAATACTAGACAAACATCATTCTGGATGCCTACTTGGTTGCTGTCAATTGACAAAGCACTGCAGACACATTACAGAGGAAAAAACAAGCACTGTTGGACTTACTGGGGACAGCAGCAGGATCCTCAGTAGAGGAGCTCTGTGTAACTGGTGGTTCACCCGCCGACTCGGTCCCTGTATTCTGCTTGCCCCTGGGTTCTGTGGTTGATGTAAAAATTAAAATAATAAACAAAGATAAAAACATTGAGTGATGTGAAACATAGACATCATTGCAAATCACACTGCTACAGTGGAACAGAGCCGGAGGCAACAAATCCATGCCAGGGGCCGCAACGCAAATATGTATACATCCTTAGAGTATTATTAAATTAAGGATATCTATTGGTGCGGTGGCCCCTGAAGTTTGGTGCCCCTGTGCAGTTGCACAGCTTGCACATGCCCCCTAGAGCCGGCCCTGGCTGAGGTAAGAAGAACAAAGTAACGTTAGCATTCTTTGCAAGAAAAGGATTCCATTCATGCAGAAGAGAAGGCCGTGAAAAAAATGCTACAATATGCAAACAACGTACAATTATCCATCCACCGCTATTTCACTGACGGACAAAGGAAGGACAAGACTCTATTAATAGCATTAACTAACTTCAGTTCTCAACAATAAAGAAAATCTCACATCAATAAACAGCAACAGCTAGCGCCAAGTTGAAACAACACGCAAGAGCCAGTGAAGAAGAAGAACACTGTCATACAATGACAGTAGATATACCAGAATACATCGCAAATGTAACTAGGGGCAACAGTCATCGCGTTACTTATTCAGCCAATATTTACAAAGATACAATAACAATATTTATACAACTATATATATATATATGTATATATATATATATATATATATATATCTATATGTATATAATATATATATATATATATATATATATATATATATATATATATATATATATATATACACACACTTTATTTTTGGGGTAGCCACTCACCAAGACCCACAACCTCCACACCAAGCAGGTCCAACAGGTCCTGCTCCCGGTCCAAAATGTCGGCCCAGCGGTGGGACAGCTGATGGTGGGTACGCCGGATACCGGAGCAGCGGAAGACTGCACGGCGCACCTTCGCCCACCGCCGGAGACGCTCTTCAATGCGCTGGTATCCGGAGCCGGGCCTGCCGCCTGCTGCCAAAGTCAAGGGGAGGTGACGTTGGATAAAAAAGACCAGGGCGGCCACCTCCTCCTCCCCAAAAAGTTGGCGGGGCGTCACTCCTGCCGGGCGCATTCTGCCGCAAGGCAGCCTGGTTTTTTTAGGCACAGCCGCCTTGCCCTTTGAGCCGCCGATTCTGCTGGCACCCTTCACCATGGTTCTGGGTGGAGGGGAGAAGGAAAGTTGAAGACAAAAAGGTTAGGGGAAGAAAGAAGAAAGATAAAAGAAGGAAGTAATATAAAACAAGAGAAAAGTTGCAAAAAAAGTGGTAAAAGTAAAAATAAAATGAGAAATATAAACCTAGGCACAGACAGAAATAGGTAAGAAGTAAAGAAAGTTAGAAAAACTGAGGGAAAAGACCAGGATGGAAGAGATAGGAGTGAGATGCTGAAGTAGGCCCAAAACCATAGCCAGAGTGTGAAATCGAAGATGGCTCTGCCCGTCGCGACCGCCGCGGTAAGTTCGCGCGATATTTGACGCGATCACGCACTTTGGCAGTGCGAACGAGAAGATGAGTTCCCGAACATGTCTAACACAACGCGAACACGTTACTTGTGACCCGGAACCGGAAATAAGGGAACGCAAGCGGGCGGGACAAACCTCATTGAGTAACTTAGCGCGCTAGCTATTGCGAGCATGCAGGCAGCGCCCCGAACACGCGCACCGCACTCCCGAAGACGAAAAACGGCGCGCGAACGGGTCTAGCAAGCTACTACGCATGTCCGCGGAGCTACACGTAGCTCGCGGAGTGCAAGTGCGTCTTCGCGTAGCTTCGCGGAGTGCGGCTACGCGAACTACGCCCAGGGTTAAACATTTCCCCTAACGCAGGTGCCAGATTTGCTAGTCGTGTTTAGGGAAGTGATTGGAGTGGGCGATGGGAGTGTAGGCTTGGAGTGCAGGCGCGGGGGGGGAAGTGAAAGAGAAAGTGGTTCTGCGCAGACAGACACTCACCACGGCCGGACTTGGTGATCACCATCTCGGTGCCCCGCTTGTGGAACTGCTCTCAGAGACTTTAGTGGCAACTGGAGTGAAAGACACTGAATTTCTATTACATGTAAAACACAGTAATAGCGAGCTGTTACATAAGTAGAGCACTTCTGCCACTTCAAAGCACTGTAATTTGCAGACACTGGTATTACCCAGATCTAGAAGCACTCAGTTTATCGACTTTGGAAGGATGGAAACTGAGTCACCCTGTGTTTGGGGTGAGTCTGAACCATCCCGTGTGGGCTGTAATTGGCTCTGAGAGTCACAGACACCTTCCTCGCCAGACATAGCAGGGAGATAGTCAGAGGTCCGTTCATCCTAGGGGTGATGGGGAACAGAAAGGAAACAAGCTAGAGAGAAGGGTCATGGTGGTAGAGGTCTGAGCCCCCATGTAGTAGGGTCCCAGTAGTAAGAACCAATGCACAGTTCTAGAACTGGAGTAGGGTAAACCAGTCCCCATGGGTAATGTATACAAACCAGCCGAGTAATGTAGCAAACAAGCACGTCGGAGGACTTTCCCTCAGAGGACTTTTCCACCCAAGGTTGTGTATTTTTTTGGGAAATTAATTAAATTAATCTACACTATTAATTTTATAAATCGTGCTTCTAAGTATTTTGGGCCGCTGCATAGAGCCCTAATTAATGTGCGTCTATGCAAAAACGTGCGGGCCTTATTTATGTCCTCCTCTGTGATAAGGCACTGCACGTCTTATTTGTCACTGAAACATGACTTTCTGGCACTTCTAAGCCAGTGACTGAAATGGCGATCCCTTTGGGATATAAAATATGTAATCCGGTTTGCCTTAATGAGAGGGGTGGTGGCATCGCAACTGTAAACTAACAGGACTACAATTTACTAACCATCATAAAGGCAATATCATGTACAGTCAGATATTACAAAGGGCTCCAGGAGAACGTTGCCATCTATTTATGAGACCGCTCAGTAAAGGCAGGCGGATGCAGTGTGAAAAGATTCAGTGCAAATAACACCTTTAATCATGGCAGCTGTAACGTGAAGGATGGTTGTATGCAGCCTGTCAGTTGGACTTTCCTCCCAGGAGCTGGAACCAAGCTCCAGCCTGACCACGTATGCTGGAGATAGGGAGCGCACATTCTAAGGCTTGTCAACAAGAAGTCTTTGGTTTGATCAGGTGAAGCACCTTCACAAACACCAATGCACTGGAGTTAATTTGAGAAAGAGTAACAGCTCACGCCATAAAAACAGTGGCAACAAAGGCAACTCTGTTCTCAGGAGTGCCCCTCCTGAAACATTGTAGAGCGGCAAAATAGCGAATTAATCTCTACAGATTTTTCTGAAGTAGTAGTATGGGTAATTAACGTCCTAGAAACTCTGTATAAACTCTGAATAATTATTTGTTGACAAAACCACAAAGCAGGTCTCTTCCTCCTTGTTTCGAATAGTCTATGCACCGAAAGGGTTATTGGTGTGCTTACAGTGCTAAACATCGAAGAAACAAATTTAAAAATAAATAACCATTAATCGGTGTAACAATTTAAAGAACATGATCAAGTGACCTGACATTTTAAATCGAGATCTTCCATCACACCATACTCTCTCATCTAATCTTGGGTTTTCGCCATATGGATGCTCCGAGTGTCAGGTGCATCCGTGAGAGTAGCATACCCCACAAGACTTTATGACTGTATTTCCTCCTGAGCTTGGTTGAACTTCCTATTTTATATTTCCTCATTCACTCTTTTTTACACAATGAAAGTAAACTAAGTGAAAAACAATGTATAATGCGCACAAATACCAAAAGCTATAAAGCTCCTAGCCCAAAGCCAGGCAATGAGATGTAGGACTGTAACCTTGGGTGGACTGAACAAAATTAGAAAGTGACGAGCCAGCTGTTTTACTGGAATTCGAACCTGGGAACGGCATATTACACATGCACAGATCTCCGCAGTCCGTGCATCAACCCGCTCAGCTATCTGAATTGGAATTTTTTACCAGTAGTTAGCGGACATAGGTCCGCATCAGGTGCACAACCCACTTGGCTATCTTACCAGGACTGGAATGGTTTTAGACGTGGCATTCAGACCTCTGCGGTGAACAGTTGTGCGGTCTGAATGTAGTGGAAACCTGGGAGCTGATACTGCAAGCTCCAAACCTGCCGAACTACCTTGCTAGCACTGGGCCCGCAAATGGTGCACGCATTTCTGCAGCTCGCACTCTTGATTTGCACCGACGCAGTTGAACCCCCTCAGGGCACTCAAAGCTAAGACCTGCACGTTGCACTCGGACCTCCCAGTGGCAGGGGCCTTAACCCACCAGCCTGTTATACCAGTGTCATCTACCACGACCCCCTAAGCCCCTTTCACCCATCCCTTCACTCTTGTCTCGGCTCTATACTTGCCAAACCTTCATTCCAAGACGCCATCCAGTTACCCCAATCTCTCAGTCCACCTCCCCTTCATTTCCTCCTCCCTGCCTGTCTCTCCTGAGTCCGTCTTCTCCTCTGGTGCCCCTTCTTCCCACCATCAGTTCACAACCCTTCGCCTCACCTACCCCTACATCACTCCACACAGACCCCCGCTGCATCCCGTCTGTTATTCAGCTCCAGCCCCTGCCGAGCCTCAGCCAGGCTCCCTTCCAACCCTCTCATCCTATCCTTCTCACATCTCCTTCACTTCGTCCCTCCTTCTCTCCACTACCCGGTTTCACTCAGCCATTCTTCCCTCTGCAGCCAGCTTGTCCGGCCCGCTTCCTTCAGCTCTCCTGACGTTTCTTCTCTTCATCTCCTCCCTCGTCTCCCCCCTTCCATTCCTGCCCCTTCCCTTCGTACCCACTTCCTACGACCCTCCCTATCCCTACACCCAATAACTCTATCACTCCTCGTCCTTGTATACCACGTCCACCATCCGTCCTTGGCGCCCCACCCCCCTCCCTACGACCCCCTCGTCCCTCCTTCACCTCATCTCTTTTTGCCCGCCATCCCCCATTCACAGCATAATCTGAAAAAAGTGTTGGCAGAAGGTGAGGTGGGGAGCAAGAAGGGGGAAGGAAGGGAGAGAATCGGGTGCTAGAAAAGTTTACGCTATATAAAACTGCATTAAGTAAAATAAATACTTGCACCCATTCACAGCATTATCTGAAAAGGTGTGGGCAGAAGGTGAGGTGGGGAGCTAGAAGGGGGAAGGAAGGGAGAGAATCGGGTGCTAGAAAAACTCGAGGAAGATTACTTCATATCATTTTTTACACCTTGTTTTATTTTATTCTAATTGTAACAGATCTTTGTGTAGAGTGCAGAGTAGTGAGTGTGCAGAGTAGTGAGTGTGCAGAGTAGTGAGTGTGCAGAGTAGTGAGTGTGCAGAGTAGTGAGTGTGCAGAGTAGTGAGTGCTAGAAAGTGCAGAGTGACTAGGGAGTGCTAGAGAGTGCAGAGTGACTAGGGAGTGCTAGAGAGTGCAGAGTGACTAGGGAGTGCTAGGGAGTGCAGAGTGACTAGGGAGTGCAGAGTGACTAGGGAGTGCAGAGTGACTAGGGAGTGCAGAGTGACTAGGGAGTGCTAGGGAGTGCAGAGTGACTAGCTAGGGAGTGCAGAGGGAGTGCAGAGTGACTAGCTAGGGAGTGCAGAGGGAGTGCAGAGTGACTAGCTAGGGAGTGCAATGTGACTAGGGAGTGCAGAGTGACTAGGGAGTGCAGAGTGACTAGGGAGTGCAGAGTGACTAGGAGTGCAGAGGGAGTGCAGAGTGACTAGGAGTGCAGAGGGAGTGCAGAGTGACTAGGGAGTGCAGAGGGAGTGCAGAGTGACTAGGGAGTGCAGAGTGACTAGGGAGTGCAGAGTGACTAGGGAGTGCAGAGGGAGTGCAGAGTGACTAGCTAGGGAGTGCAGAGGGAGTGCAGAGGGAGTGCAGAGTGACTAGCTAGGGAGTGCAGAGTGACTAGGGAGTGCAGAGTGACTAGGGAGTGCAGAGGGAGTGCAGAGTGACTAGGGAGTGCAGAGTGACTAGGGAGTGCAGAGTGACTAGGGAGTGCAGAGGGAGTGCAGAGTGACTAGCTAGGGAGTGCAGAGTGACTAGCTAGGGAGTGCAGAGGGAGTGCAGAGTGACTAGCTAGGGAGTGCAGAGGGAGTGCAGAGTGACTGCCGAGATTAAGCTAATGGCAATGTAAATGACAATGCCATTTATTTATCTGTTTTCAAAACCAACACATAAATACAAATGTTGTCATTTACAATGCCAATAGCTCTAACTTTTCCAAAGGCGAAACCATTGCATTGTAAATGCTTGTTTTTAAGGGAAGTCTGTTTTTTCCAGGGAAAAGCCGTAAACACATGTTCCGGAATTGTAAGACAAAACAGTGGACTGGGCAAAGTAGTCACCCAGGGACCTGGGAAACTTGGCAGCTATGTAACGATATGCGTGCAGCCTATGTGAGAAATATTCTTTTGCCCAAACATTACTTCCGAAAAAGCGGTGCATTGTGGTATTTGTAGTCTTACTAGTCAGTTGGTGCTAGCTTCACTTCACACAAAGCAGGTGCCCTTACAACACATTGCTGTTATGTCAATGGGAGTTAATTTCTGGGCACAGACCTCTCACCCCCCCATCCCCCAACCCCCTCTGGCGGTACTTTGTCTCTCCAACAACAGTGAATTGACTTTCCTGTAAAACAGAAAAATACTCTATTAGCGGCATCAAAGGCAGTCTGGCAGCCATGTCTCTTGTGGTGGCGAGTGTTTTGTGTTTGAGTGAAAGGCTGCGAGTGAAAGGCACAGCGGGGAAGGGGTGGGCACTTCTTAGAAAACCGTTGGTACTGACAGGATGTTAGAAGTGTGCAGAAAAAGGGAGTTCTGCCGTGAGTGAGATCTGATCGCCATACTGTACAGGGTGTACCAGGGAGGGGTCGCCTAACCATTAACCCTGTTTCCTCTCTGTGCCAGAGCATGCTGATGAGGTGCTGACAGGCAGGTGCATGGCCTACGTGTGAGAGAGGGGGTGCAGAGGGCTGCAGGGGGCGCTGAGGGGCTTAGTGTCCTGGAGATGATGGATTCCAGGCCGTTTTGTGCTATTACTGAAGGGGAGCCTAATGAGAGCCCGAGTGCCATGGATGCTTAGAACTTGCGTTGTGTGTTTGTTTTTTAAGATTATTTCGAGATATTTGGTTTATGCTTATAGAGTTGGATAGTGAAAGTCTCAGCCAAAACAGGTAGTGGACATTGAAAACTTTCTACATGACAAAGATTCAGGTGGCAAAAAATGCAGATAGTGAGAATGCTTAACCCGATACAGGCGCAGGATACATAAGAAACCAAATAAAACCTTGATGTTCGCGGCATGGGCTAAAAGCTGGTTTTGCTAATCTCTGAGACTCGAGGGCTGACATATATAAACATCCTAACACTGGGGATCAGAGAAAGTGCACATCAAGGGGGTTTCCCAAAACAAGTTACTTGTGCTCCGAGGGGGTGAGGGGGCTAAAGCGAAGAGAAGCTCCCTGAGCGACGTGTGCTCCGAGGAGGTGGGGGGAGGGGGGCGGGGACATGTTGAAGCAGGGAGACCTCAGTGTGCAGGGTAGTGCCTGCAGAATTTCTTATCGTTAGGGGTGGGGGGCGGCATCTGTTTCTAATTAGCATGGCTGCGCTAAGGCATTAAGGGCAGTGCTCCTCTCTGAAAGAGGTGCTCTGAGTCTCCAGTGCGTGATTGAGCCTTACTGGCAGGGGGAGGGGTTCTCTCTAGTGAGAATCGCATGAATACTTATGTGGAAGCACTTGGACGGGACCTCGGATCTAGCTGCCGGTAGACCAAACAAGCTCTGCATTTCACCGTGCCACATCACATTTTGATTACTTGAGCAGTAATTGAAATGTAAAAGCCCTACTAATACCTGATGGTCTCACCATCAAGGCTTATGTGTCTGTGGCTGACTCGCTTGATCATTTTCAAAACCTCCAACTTGCAAGGGGTCAAACTCCTACCCTTGTGCATTTTTTAAGAAGTGAGCTAACTGTTCAGCACTCATACTGGACTGGCGCTTTATCATGTGTCCGTAACATAACATAACAGACAGAGGCCTAGGTAAACACTAGTGCAGCAGGTTTAGTGATAGGGAGGCCGAGAGATGGGAGGGGAGAAAAGCAACACAATTAATACTGTGTTGTTTCAGAACACTACCTGTGACAAAGTGGCCCATTAATCAACCTTACGCAAGGGCCCTCGGTTTCCTTGCTACGCACCTGCACCGACATTATCCAGGTATATTTTTTCATCTTGCTTCACACTCGGATACCTCTTTTGGTACGCACGTGCCTGTGTCACTGTTTAGTGTATACTCAACCGGTCTTGGACAATGCGTCACCTTCCTGCGCCACCACGTTGCGCTGTGCCAGGACTCCACAGAGCGGCGGTTGGCTCAGAGCGAGACTGGCTAAAACCCTGGTAATGCCGAATCTAAAGCTTTAAGTGAAGCTTGCAGCGTAGCGAAGTCTTCGGCAAAATGAGCAATTTACAAATCCTGCTACTTTTCTGAGCACAGCATTTCAGCCTTCTCATGTTCATTAACATGCATTGAACAAGTGATTGCTCAGTGCCTGCCTGTTTATCACCGCCGCGCGCCTCTCTGCAGACTCCCCCTGCATTCCAAAGAGGCGCGCGACGCGATCCGGTCAGCCATGGAATGCCGTGGAGACAAGACCTGGCCGCGCGCACAACGTTATCCTATGGAAAAACGCTGCGCGCGGCCAGGTCTTGTCTCCCTTCGGCGTCTCAGACTGCTGAGACGCCGACAATAGTTCTCGGCGAGAACGCGCTTTCAGCGCGTTATAGCCGAGCCCTAAAAAAGGAGATTGGTCCCAGCCGGAAAATTATCGACTTATTACGATTCAGAATACTGATGCCAAACTATTTGCAGGCGTATTATTATCAAATCTAACAGAATGAGTAAAGGAAAAACAGATAATCCCCCCAAATCAAACAGGATTAATACAAGATTTAGGCACTACAACAAACATGCTTGTGCTATCTGTGTTAATGATAAATATATTACAAAGAAGTAACCACTGTACTTGTGCTTTGTAGATTTTAAGTCTGCTTTTGACTGTGTTCATAGAAATCTCTTGTGGCAAAAACTGATAGAACAAGGTATACCTCTCTCCCTTTTAAAGTCTATTCAACTTCTCTTTTCTCTTGGGTCAGAGTCCGGATAGGGGATGGATCGTCCGTAACAAAAGAAATTCCAACCAAGTCAGGCCAGAAACAAGGGTGTACTGGCTCCCCTACTTTTTAATTTGTTTTTAGCAGATCTAAAGCAAGCATTGGATGAAGTGAACGGATATCAAGATACTCTAAAGAAAATGGAATGGCTATTAACGAGACAAAGACAAAAATCATTGAGGTTAACAAAAATGGAAAGGCAAAACTTAAGTATAAATGGAATTTGGATAATTCACAACCAGAGCAAGTAAGAACATATAGATACTTAGGAGAATTATTTGATGACCAAGGATCATTTCAGCCACATAAGATCGATATGCAACTGAAAGCTAATATATTGCTATCGGCTTTTAGAACATTACAGAAATCCATAGGAGGGCTGAGCTATCGACCATTCTTGAAAGTAATATCAGCAAAACTTTTGCCAACCTTAACATATGGAAGCGAAACATTGTGTGGAAAAGATTCAGTTACAATTAATAATACTGTTACAATATTTTTTAAAGCACTCTTTTTATTGCCACATAATGCATCGCTACACAGATTCGATTGGAATTTGGGCTAACTAATCAGCTACTAACTCGAAAAGGCCAATTTATAAAAGTGTGGAAAAGTATAAAAATGGATACTGTAACTCAAATGTCTAAACTACTGTGGCAGGAAATAAATACAAACTGGAAAGCCCAGGAGTGGAAATATCTACACGCTACGATTGATGAATACTCAATGAATCGATCTGGGAAATGACAATAACAATAAATTCATTTAAATAAGCCATCAATAATACAACAAAACATTTATCACTTCTTCTGGACAAAGATACCTTCTCAATAAGAAAACATGCATGGTCCCTAATGAATGGTTATACCAAGGTGAAAATTCAACCGTATCTTGAAATCCCATGGTCCGTGAAGCATAAGCAAATATTTATAAAATCCCGTTTTGGAGTATTTCCAGGTTCATGTCACCTAATGCAATGGCTGAGAACAGAGGAACCGATGGCCTGTACCTTATTTAAACTCGGAGAAGAGAACATTATGCACCTTCTTTGTGTATGTCCGAAACTGAAATTTGAAAGAATATCTATCCTTAGGAGACATTTTAATGTTCGAGGAATAAGGAGTTGCAGACAAGCCTTGATGAGATGTCTTCATACCGATTATCTAATATTAACCTCAGCTTTTGTAAAGTTTTTTATGTGATTGATAGCTAAGTTAGACTACCAAAAACAAATAGAATGTAATGTAGGATGAATATAATATGCAAATAGTAGTGTGCACCTTAAGTTCTAAAAATATTTTAATATGAAAGAGTATTAAGTTTGATCATGTCTTAATTATTTTTGTCTTACTTTTTTATAACCGGATTTTACAATGAATTACTGTTTATATATTGTCAGATTGTAAGTAATCAAACAATAAAGAAAAAAACATTAAATAACATGTAAGATGATGCTCCTGTTTTATGGGAACTAGGCAGCTTAGAAGTGCTCACTAATACTTCCCTTGTAGCTGACCGAAACATGCCAACATTTAGGAACATAGAGGATGGAGTATTAGACAACACATAGTCACTCTTCTCATTAACTTACATCAAAGTGAAGGATTTTTTAGTTTGGAAAAATATCAAATAAAGCAGCTGTTTAAAGAAAAATACAACCAGGACTCACTTTGCCTAACATAGGAAGATCTCTACCTCGAAGTGGAAGTCTCCTCCAAGTGTGTGGGACGTCAAATACTATTGTAAAGTTGCTACTAATAGTAACCTTACAGTCATATATGACTTTTTTACTGACCCTAACTGATTTTGGGGTTGGAAGACATGCAAGTCTACACTTTAGAGTAACTTTATACTTGTAAATGGTGAATAGCCAAAATTAGTAAAGTTACTCAAAAGTGTGAGAATAAACTTACACATATAGATATATTCAGATGTCAGTTTACCTTTGTGAAGGAGGAGTAGCCCTACTTGGCACAGCTGAACTTTCTTGTGCAGAACATGCAAGAATATCCTTCTCATTGTTCAAGTGCCTTCTCGCCTGCTGAATTATTAATCCAGTTTGTACATTGTGGCACTTCTATATCCCACGCTGGCCATAATTACGCACACTTGTAAATCACAATGCTAAGAAAATCCTGTTCATGGATCAGTTTATGGGATGATGTACCAAAATCTAGTTAAACATAAAATCTTATGGCTAATATGCAGGTGCCAGGGAGTACACTTCCGACGTACTGGTCGGGCTTCATGTTAGACTTGTTTATAAACAACAGCAAAGCTCAACTTGCAACCATGGCCATGGACAGACCGTTTTCTTATTTTCCCTCCATCTCTCCCTAGCCTGCATTTATGGATACACCCCATGCAAAATTGCCCCTAGAGATGACAGGGAAACCATTTGTTGAAGGAAGCCGGTGGGTTAATTGCCTAGTTGTCGCCTGACTGACCCTCCGTGACCAAATGCCCTGCATAGATTAATATTGTATGATGTCTTTCAGTGTGGTGGTAGGGTCTCGTATGTAGGTCATAAAACCGGCATATCTTGGACCGTTGTGCAATGCTAATCACAACCTAGTTTCGGTCTCGATTGTTGCTTGAAATGCGGTATGAAAAGTCTCATGTCTTGACGCAGAGGTTCTGTGAGTGCAATGTGTTGTCTTTGTGTATTTATGTGGGTGTTGGAGAGTTTAACAGGTTGTTGTTGGGAGGATGTGTAAGCTAGATTGAGTGATTGTGAATGTCTGTCCCTGTAGTTAAAACGCAAGGGACAGGCTTTTCTTTGTTTTGCTGTTTGTAAGAAAGGGAGGTTTTCCTATATGTCTGAGCTGGTGCCTGTAATGCTGAGAGTGAATGATGTAATAGAATGTTGACGTGTGGTCTGGAGTTGAACCTATTTGGTATGGACAGTTGGAGGGAAGGTGGAGTGCTGACAGGACCGCCCTGTGGTTGCGGTAACCCAAGGGCCTAACATGCAATGAAGAATTGACTTCCTACCAGAGTGTCTCCAGACTCTTCCATGAAGACATTCGGCTCTAAGTAGGACACAAAAATTGCAATTTAGAGTTGAGCAGCTATATCATTTAGCTACTACAGGTGAACAGAATGTCACAACTCAACTGTATTAAGAAAATTAGAGACCGGTTTGCATAGAGGGATCACAGGCTCCCATCTATTATCTTTTTTATAAAATGGTTTCAGTCAGACCCCCATGCACTCAAAACTGTTCTATGTACAGCATCTCAAGTCTGAGATGTTCCTGGTGACGTAAAAATGCTCTCTGCAAATCCCTCTGCAGCTTTTCAGAGTTGGGGTCGCACAATATATGAAATGGGCAACAAAAACCTGGCTCTCTCGCACACACAAACACACTCTCACGCTCTCTTTATTGTTCCACCTCCTTGCTTTTGACCGATAGATGAATTAACCACCAAACTATCTTACTGCGACTGAAACCTGTCAACTGCAGGCCACTCAAAAATCACAGCAACAGGCAAGTCTCCCAGTTCAATGAGTGATAAGCGGCTTCCATCTTGTTTCCCCTTTTACATTCTGGGACTTGTAGTCTTGCTTAGCCAATTCTAAAAATAGGACTACAAGCCCAACAATGCACAAAAAGGCCAGGACTGGAGCTGCAAGTCATGCATGCACCTGGGAAACTTGGCAGCTATGGCTGGGGTTGAAAGTATAATCTTCAGGTATCATGATTTCCATTGCAGGGGCTGCGGGTTATTTAACCCATTAGATTATTATGGTGGCATTAAAACCTGTGACCTGCAGTCCTCCCAATAACCCACTTCTCGACCAATAGTATAATTATATATCATATCCCATTAGCCTTTATAAAGATAATTGATGCGTAGTTTTGGGAAAAAGTAAAATTCACAGTTAAGGGGAGCATAAAACAAGCATTTACAATGCAATGGTTTTGCCTTTGTTAAAGTTAGAGCTATTGGCATTGCTCTTGACATTATTTTTATTTATGTTTTTTTAACATAAATAAATGGCATTGTCATTTACAATGCCACTAGCTTTATCTCTCGCAAATGACACACACACAGAGCCCCCCCACACACACCCCCACACACAGCCACACAGAGCCCCCACACACACAGCCACACACAGCCCCCCACACACACAGCCACACAGAGCCCTCCACACACACCCACACAGCACAAGCAGGCAACAGGGGCACACGGAGGCACAAGCAGGCAACAGGGGCACACAGAGGCACAAGCAGGCAACAGGGGCACACAGACGCACAAGCAGGCAACAGGGGCACACAGAGGCACAAGCAGACAACAGGGGCACACAGAGACACAAGCAGGCAACAGGGGCACACATAGGCACAAGCAGGCAACAGGGGCACACGCAACAGGGGCACCAAAACGGAGGCCCAAGCAGGCAACAGGGGCACAAAAACGGAGGCACAAGCAGGCAACAGGGGCACGAAAACGGAGGCACAAGCAGGCAACAGGGGCACACGGAGGCACAAGCAGGCAACAGGGGCACACGGAGGCAACAGGGGCACACGGAGGCACAAGCAGGCAACAGGGGCACACGGAGGCACAAGCAGGCAAAAGGGGCACACGGAGGCACAAGCAGGCAACAGGGGCACGAAAACAGGCACAAGCAGGCAACAGGGGCACGAAAACTGAGGCACAAGCAGGCGACAGGGGCACAAGGAGGCACCAGCAGGCAACAGGGGCACACGGAGGCACAAGCAGGCAACAGGGGCACACGGAGGCACAAGCAGGCAACAGGGGCACACGGAGGCACAAACAGGCAACAGGGGCACACGGAGGCACAAACAGGCAACAGGGGCACACGGAGGCACAAGCAGGCAACAGGGGCACACGGAGGCACAAGCAGGCAACAGGGGCACACAGAGGCACAAGCAGGCAACATGGGCACACGGAGGCACAAGCAGGCAACAGGGTCATGAAAACAAGCACAAGCAGGCAAAAGGGTCACAAGCATGAATTGTAATTTAGACGGGGCTGAAGTGGAGAACGGTCAGTAGGGAAGTAGTGCGGCTGGTGCAGTGGTACCAGGCCGAAAGGTGAGAGGGGCTGTCTGCACCCCAGTTTGGACAGTTTCCACTACCTAACAGGGATTGGTGGGAGGGGGGGCGTACTTCTTGCTTGCTTTAGGGCTGTTACTTCGGGGACGCAGTGCACGCTCCTGCCTGCTGCCGCTGGGACACAACAACAGGCAGGGAGAGGACAGGCTGGGAGAGGGCAGGGAGGAGACAGGCTGGGAGAGGGCAGGCTGGGAGAGGGAGGGGACAAGCTGGGAGAGGGCAGGCTGGGAGAGGGCAGGGAGGGGACAGGCTGGGAGAGGGCAGGTTGGGAGAGGGCACGTTGGGAGAGGGCAGGCTGGAAGTAGACAGGCTGGGAGAGGACAGGCTGGGAAAGGGCAGGCTGCGAGAGGACAGGCTGCGAGAGGACAGGCTGCGAGAGGGCAGGCTGCGAGAGGGCAGGCTGCGAGAGGGCAGGCTGGGAGAGGGCAGGCTGGGAGAGGGCAGGCTGGGAGAGGGCAGGCTGGGAGAGGGCAGGCTGGGAGAGGGCAGGCTGGGAGAGGGCAGGCTGGGAGAGGGCAGGCTGGGAGAGGGCAGGCTGAGAGAGGGCAGGGAGGGGACAGGCTGGGAGAGGACAGGCTGCGAGAGGACAGGCTGCGAGAGGACAGGCTGCGAGAGGACAGGCTGCGAGAGGACAGGCTGGGAGAGGACAGGCTGGGAGAGGGCAGGCTGGGAGAGGGCAGGCTGGGAGAGGGCAGGCTGGAGAGGGCAGGCTGGGAGAGGGCAGGCTGGGAGATGGCAGGCTGGGAGAGGGCTACACTGCTTTCCAAGAAGGCTAGTGCAGAAGGTGTGCAAGCACTTATGGGAAAAGCGGGGCTGCATCATAGCAGCAAGTAGTTTCAGAGATATGAGCATGCAGAAGGCGGCTGGCTACCTTGAGGTCGAGAGAAAGAAGCGCACTAATGATGGCCAGCTTCGGATCAGAGGAAGGAGCAAGCAAAAAGTGGCTCAAAGGTGTGAGTCAAAGGAACAAACAGGAGGACCACTTCAGTGAAGGATAGTGTGTCTGGCTGGGCATCAGAGCAGCGAGTAGTATCAGAGGAAGGCAGGAGCAGAAGGTGGCTGGTAGGTGTCAAAGGAACGCACGTGCAGAATATAGCTTCAAGTGGGTTCGTTTCAGATGAAGCCGGGCAACCGTAAAGGGAGGGCAAAACTGTGCATTATAGCAGCGAGTAGATTCAAAGAGGCGCGCAGAAGGTAGTCTGCTGTGAGAGTCCGAGGAAGGTGTGTGCAGTGAGCAGAGCACGTGGGCAAAAGCGGGTGCGAGGAATACGTGCATGCGATGTCCGGTAGTAAGGGGGACAAGGAGCTACGCGACACAGCATTGAGTGGAGGCAGGGGAAGGTAGAAGCAGAGGGCGGCCAGCATTCAGCCAGGGGAAGGCAGGCGCCAAAGGTGTTCAGGAGTGCAGCGCTGTGAAGCGGCAGCGAGCAGTGTCAGAGCTACGACTGTGCCAGAGGTGGCAAAGGAAGAAGGGTGCACAAGGAGGCCAGTGACGAGTGTCTGGGGAGGACACGTGCAGGAGGCAGCCAGTAGTGGGTGCCAGAGGAACGATACTGCAGAAGATTACCGAGAGTGGAGGAAGCACAGTTCTGAGGATTACAACACCAAGTAGCGTCAGGGGAAGGAATGTACGAGCAAATCGTGGCCGCACTCACCCAAAGATACATCATGTCAGACGGGACCCCCTGGGTCAGCAGGGACGGACCCCTTGCAGGCTGGCCAGCGGATTCTGCATGCAAGGCGCGAGAGTTCAGGAACAGCAGTACCAGCAGGGTCCCCTTCCTTCATGCAGGACCCGCTACCACCAAAACGAGGGTCCCACGCGGGAGCTGTGCCACAACGGAGCAGCCGTCGCCACAGGACCGAATAGTGGATGGACCCACGAGGAGCAAGAGAGGGGGGGGGGGAGAGCCCACTCCGCTCAGGGCCCGGCACACTATGGAGAAAGAATAAAGTCCCACACAGTGAGAGTTCGGTAGCACACTGCTCGCACTCACAGCCGCCCTTGCGCCCCGGGGGAACCGCCGAGCACTGACAGATCATTACCGAGGCAGGCCAGGGAGCAGGGCGGGACGCCTGGGCGAGGCAGGTACAGGGGGGTGGGGAACCAAGACAGGTACAGCAAACGAGAACGGGGAATGGAGGGCGAATACAGCGAGAGGGACACAGGTACATGGAGGAGGCGAAGGAAGCAACACAGGTGTGGAAGAGGAGACAAACCCGACACAGGTAGTAAGCCAAACAAGAACGGAGGGGGGGCGTGCAACATGTAGCAAGGGACACAAGTACAGGAAGATAACGGCAATTACAGGGAAAGAACGGAAAGCAAACAGTCAATAATGGGCACAGGGAGCAGAGAACATGGAAATAGGGTTCCAGGGGAGGTAGTGGCACAGATGAGCAACATAAATACAAGTGAGGAGGAATAACAAAGTGACATACAGGCCGTGGGGAAGCCCGAGGGAATTTGACAAGTTATGGGGCCCATGGATGACATACTAAGGATTTCAAATGTAGGCGTGTTAGGGGTGGGGGGGCACAGTCCCACTGTGATAACGCCAAGCAGTTCAGATGACACCCATTAGCGAAACAGACACCAGCCTCACAAATTGTGCCCGACGTTCCCACACTGCTCGTGTCCTCACGAATAATGTGTCGATTGCTGCTATCATGTAGTAAAACCTCTGGAAAACTTGTGTGCCATGCTACAGTTGTATAAGAGAAAATATAAAGTTCCGGCGCTAACTGTTCTCACAACTCCGCCCGCAACCGTTGTGTAATGGGTCTCCAAAATGGCGGCTGTGGGCTCTTAGTTACGTATAGAATCGCCCCTCTCACACAGTCTGGTATCAGCATGCCGGGTCGTCCCCTGCGAGTCCCCTCGTGTCATGCGGCCCCTTCAAGCAACGCACATACCTCCGGTTTCAAAGGCGCCTCACTCAGCGGACGCCCGCCCGCATTCTCTGTTCGCGGCCCACAGACTCACAACACCCGCAAGCAGACCCCCGAGCACAGCAATGCCGGACCAGATTCGGGGGCGTTCCCGGCTTTCGGCTGACGTCGCGTGACGTCGGCAAAAGCCAAAGAATCGCGGGAACGCCCCCGAATCTGGTCCGGCATTGACGGACAGGCCCCTCGTCCAATGGCTAGGCTCCATTTATGGAGCCAGCCAATAAATGACGAGGGCCGACCCAAACCCCACTACAGTTCTCATCAGGTTTTCGCCTGCGCGAAAAAGATGCGCAGAGCGCATCTTTTCGCCAGGCAAAACCTAAAAAAATCTGCTCTTAGATTATCACTATTCTTCATAAACTGAAACAAATAAACGAGCACTTAGTCCACCAACATCGAATCCGTTTTTTGGTGTGTTTTAATTAGTCGACTGCCAAAACACACTCAATTAAAGGTAAATTCGAATTCCCTTTTATTGTACCTCTATTTTTCGGTAGGTGGCACTGTCGTACAGATTTCCACTTTTACAAATCCAGGCATGTTTACAAAATCGCTTTTTTCAGGCCTTCATAACTTCCCCCCCTGGATCTTATATGTTGAACTACCCAAAGGAACCGATGAGTAGTAGTACGTCCTGGTTAACGCTACCTCCCATCAATATAAATGTATGTATTCCCTATCTGACAGGGTTTCTTCTCACTATTCTGTCCTCGAGGATCAGTGGCAGCCTAGCAGAAAATAATCTATGGCTCATATTTATTTCAGCAAGGATGGTAATGAAAAAAAACCTTTGATTCCTCGAGGGTGTGGTTAGTTGTGGACAGAGTTCCTCACCATGGTAGTAATAATATGGGTTCTTCAGCGGATTTACCATTACTCACAGACATTGTAGCCCGTTCCTTCACCACCCAATTCTAAATTAAATTTTGCTCCAAGATTTTCCATATTGCACCACCATTTTAAATCTTTTTTGCTCAGATGTTCTTTTTTAAACTTTTGAATGCTACTACCAATGTACGACTTCCCATATGGGCAAGCCAAAACCTGCACACTATACGTCAAATTACAACTAATTCACGATCATCCTTGCCACAGGCCTTACCCAAATGAGCATTTATGCACCTGGGATAGTCGTATTCGATTAATTGAAAAGCTTTTTAGTGACACTTTGTATATAACCATAAAAAAACTTACCTTGGTGAAAAGGATTATATCCTGTCTTGAAGCCCTGAAGGCAAGACAAGATTTTGCATTCTGGAAAGATAAAATTCATGATGGTCGAGGATGAAGTATTTCCTAATAGGCAAAGAGAAAGGACAGGGAAATAACCTCTTGTTAGGCTGAAGTAACACACAAATGTTGTTCGAATCAGGGGATGTGACTGTGTGAGGAGTAGGACTGCTCATACGTTATGGACTCTGATGAGGAAGACGAGTTAGGAGTAATGAAGATCACTGGTCAGTAATCAGGTCATTTTTTTGTACTAATTTCCATCAATTAAGTTTTATTAGTGGTATTTGGCAAGCACAGACTACTCATAGAGGATAGTGGCGTGCAGAGCATAGTAACAGGCTATGAAGCCAAGCTGTCAGTTTACAGAGGACCTGCAGGAATCTATGACATAATATCGACAGACAGAATATCTACATACAAAAATATCGACACACAAATATCGAAATCAAAAATATCAGTCATATCTTCATAAAGGTAAGGTAAGTACAAAAATATCGAAAAATTAATATCGTAGTACAAAAATATCGAAATTAAAAATATCGTTTTTTAAAATGTATTAATAATAATGTAAAATAATTTTAAAATACATATAATTTTACAAATATTAAATAAAAACATTAAAACATAATTAAAAAATTAAAACTAATACATATACATTTAAAATAAATTAAAAACTCTACATATAAATTAACACAAAAACTATTAAAACGCATGTATTTACAACGCATGTTTTTACAACGCAGGTACCTTTACAACGCATACCATTACAACGTAAGTATTGGTAACTATATATTACTTATTTTAATTTAAAAAAAATGAAAATAATATAATTTAATGTAATATATATTTTTTTTAATTTTATTTAATTGATTTAATTTAAATTTAATTTTATTTGATTTTTACCCTGTACCGCTGTACCCCAAAAACCCAAAACTGACCCTGAACCCTTAAAATACCCCTGTACCCCAAGACCCCAAAACTGACCCTGAACCCTAAAAATACCCCTTTACCCAAAAACCCAAAACTGACCCTGAACCCTAAAAATACCCCTTTACCCAAAAACCCAAAACTCACCCTGAACCCTAAAAATACCCCTTAACCCAAAACTGACCCTGAACCCTCAAAATTTCCCTTTACCCAAAAACTGAAAACTGACCCTGAACCCTAAAAAAAACCATTTACCCAAAAACCCAAAACTGACCCTGAACCCTAAAAATACCCCTTTTCCCAAAAACTGAAAACTGACCCTGAACCCTAAAAATACCAAAAACCCAAAACTGACCCTGAACCCTAAAAATACACCTTTACCCAAAAACTGAAAACTGAGCCTGAACCCTAAAAATACCCCTTTACCCCAAAACTGAAAACTGAGCCAGAACACTAAAAATACCCCTTTACCCAAAAACTGAAAACTGACCCTGAACCCTAAAAATACCCCTTTACCCAAAAACTGAAAACTGACCCTGAACACTAAAAATACCCCTTTACCCAAAAACTGAAAACTGACCCTGAACCCTAAAAATACCCCTTTACCCAAAAACTGAAAACTGACCCTGAACCCTAAAAATACCCCTTTACCCAAAAACTGAAAACTGACCCTGAACCCTAAAAATACCCCTTTACCCAAAAACTGAAAACTGACCCTGAACCCTAAAAATACCCCTTTACCCAAAAACTGAAAACTGACCCTGAACCCCAAAAATACCCCTTTACCCAAGAACTGAAAACTGACCCTGAACCCTAAAAATACTCCTTTACCCAAAATTAATTAACATTATTTAATTACCAATTAATTATTAATTAACAATAACAATAAAGTAAATATATTAGCACATTAGCTATAATTAATTTCATTTACTGATTAATATTAATTTTACCCAAATAATTAATTAACAATAACAAAAAATTATATATATTAAAAAATTACTCTAATTAATGTAATTAACTAATTAATATTAATTAATTACCAATTAAGTATTAATTAAAAATATGTACAAATATTATATTTAATGTAATATATATTTTTTTTAATTTTATTTAATTGATTTAATTTAAATTTAATTTTATTTGATTTTTACCCTGTACCGCTGTACCCCAAAAACCCAAAACTGACCCTGAACCCTTAAAATACCCCTGTACCCCAAGACCCCAAAACTGACCCTGAACCCTAAAAATACCCCTTTACCCAAAAACCCAAAACTGACCCTGAACCCTAAAAATACCCCTTTACCCAAAAACCCAAAACTGACCCTGAACCCTAAAAATACCCCTTAACCCAAAACTGACCCTGAACCCTCAAAATTTCCCTTTACCCAAAAACTGAAAACTGACCCTGAACCCTAAAAAAAACCATTTACCCAAAAACCCAAAACTGACCCTGAACCCTAAAAATACCCCTTTTCCCAAAAACTGAAAACTGACCCTGAACCCTAAAAATACCAAAAACCCAAAACTGACCCTGAACCCTAAAAATACACCTTTACCCAAAAACTGAAAACTGAGCCTGAACCCTAAAAATACCCCTTTACCCAAAAACTGAAAACTGAGCCAGAACACTAAAAATACCCCTTTACCCAAAAACTGAAAACTGACCCTGAACCCTAAAAATACCCCTTTACCCAAAAACTGAAAACTGACCCTGAACACTAAAAATACCCCTTTACCCAAAAACTGAAAACTGACCCTGAACCCTAAAAATACCCCTTTACCCAAAAACTGAAAACTGACCCTGAACCCTAAAAATACCCCTTTACCCAAAAACTGAAAACTGACCCTGAACCCTAAAAATACCCCTTTACCCAAAAACTGAAAACTGACCCTGAACCCTAAAAATACCCCTTTACCCAAAAACTGAAAACTGACCCTGAACCCCAAAAATACCCCTTTACCCACGAACTGAAAACTGACCCTGAACCCTAAAAATACTCCTTTACCCAAAATTAATTAACATTATTTAATTACCAATTAATTATTAATTAACAATAACAATAAAGTAAATATATTAGCACATTAGCTATAATTAATTTCATTTACTAATTAATATTAATTTTACCCAAATAATTAATTAACAATAACAAAAAATTATATATATTAAAAAATTACTCTAATTAATGTAATTAACTAATTAATATTAATTAATTACCAATTAAGTATTAATAAAAAATATGTACAAATATTATATTAATTAATTAACTAATTAATATTAATTAATTACCAATTAATTAATAATTAAAAATATGTACAAAATTATATTAATTAATTAACTAATTAATATTAATTAATCACCAATTAATTATTAATAAAAAATATTTACAAACATATATGAATTAATTAATTATTATTAAATTACTTCCCACCCTATTCCCCTATAAACCCACAACCCGCTCTGATACTAAAACGCAAAATGTAAACAAATTTACAAATTTTCAAACATACATTACAAAACATGTTTAACAAACATATAAACAACATATTAAAATACATAACACTAAACAAAATTTCAATATTAGTAAAATTCGATATTAGTAAGATACGTACCTTAAAAAACGATATTCTGTCTGTCGATATTTTGGACATCGATATTCTTTACTATCGAAATTAAAACATCGATATTATTGTATATCGATATTTTAATTTCGATATTTTGTCTCACTACCATCATCACTGTGGGGCGGTTTGAGAGAGGAAAGGGATTGGCTACGATAGTATGACGATTATGGAGAAGGCCGTGGGGTTGAAACCTTTCCTTTCGCCCAGCTGATTTAAAGTCCATCAAGCAAATGCAAGAAAGACACCGGCAGTCGCAAGGTATTCTAGAAGGTAGGTAAGGGCACAAGGTCAAATAACCACGGCTTCCTGTGCCAATCTGTAAGTGCCAGGAGGTTTCCTATCTTGATGTTGGTTCAAACCCCTCCAGGCAAACGTAGGACAGTTCCCAGAAGCCATAGCTGCTCAGAGCCAGTGACTGGAGGAAGCCTTCCAGCCTCACAGACATAGGCCTGAATATGAGTTTGGCAGTGTGAGAGCAGGCCGCGCCGGGAAACCCTTTGTTGGGTAGCTGTGCGCCATATAAATATAAACAAATAAAAACAAAAAAGGCCGCCAATGTCACCGCCCCACTTCCACATCACCGCCGCAGCCCCCCAGAGTACGAGTTATCTTGCAATCCTTTGGTGTTCCCATGGCAAAGGCACTCCAATCAGACCCTCCAGCTTATCGCGATTTGCAAAAAAATCGCGAAATCGGCCGATCTGTTGAAATGCCGCGATATTTGGGCAAAAGCCCGCGAAATTTGCAGTTTCCGCCGTCATCCGCCGTTTCCGCCCGTTTCAGCCTTAAATCCAGCCCCATGCGCACCCATTTTCCATTCCCCCCCAGGATTTCGCGGCGAGAGAAGGAAGTAGGAGCGAGAGGAGGTCGAGGACGGCGGCCGAGAGAGGGAGAAGACCACGGCGGCCGAGAGAGGGAGAAGACCAGCAAGAAGCGGCAGCGATACACACACACACACGAAGACTCTTCCTCTTCTCCAGAGACCAGGGAAGCGGACTCGGAGCTGGAGAACAGCCCGCCGGCGAACACAGACAGGAGGTACGTCCGTCCCTGCCAGGGAACAAGAAGCTGTTCGGAAGTCATTTCCGACCCACAGAAATACTAAAATAAAAGATTAATGTCCCCCGAGGCCCGCCGCGTCCCCCGTGTGCGGCGGCCCTCGGCGGGCCTTCGGGGGACATTAATCTTTTATTTTTAGTATTTCTGTGGGTCGGAAATGACTTCCGAACAGCTTCTTGTTCCCTGCTAACGGGATCCTGGCACCAGTCTCAACATTGCATTTATTTAAAGTCAATGTAATATCAAAATATTACACCTTCTTTATGTATTTAAAAAGGTCGCCATGTGCTGCTGCATCTGTGATGGCTTCACTGGTAGGGTGGGCAGTCATCTGCTGTTAGTCATGACATTCCTGTTTATTTAAGGGCTGTGAAGTGTCCTGTTCCTTTTTTTTTTTTAAATACATACTCACTTTTTTCATCAGCTCTCCAATCCTGGACAGAGGGTCAGTTCTCTAAAGAGCTGCTTGTTGTGCTACCTCACTTTATTCAGAAAGCACAGTAGGGATTTAAAATGAGGTAAATCAGCGCTAGCCAGACTCACCATTGAGACCCTAAAATTAGTCATAACATGGAATATAGGAGTATTTTCATTTGTCAACTTTCATGCAACAAAGGTTTATAGATCTCTGTACACTATGGTAGAAATGGGTCATTGGATGCTTACTTATTGACTCCCAGTGACAAACTCAAATAGTTTCCATTACATCATTCCAACACGTTCCCTTTTCATTAAAGAAACACATATTAAAGCTTATTGGCTCTTGATTTATTTTGTTTGAATCTACTTCGTTTAGCCTTATTTTATCATATAAACAAAGGTCTATGAGACAAAGGTCTTCATATACAATGCAATTTTACGCAAAGTTCAACCCAATAGGAGCCTTTGAGACCGCAATGCCCAATGCCCAAATTGAGATTCAGTAAAACAACCTTACCAAAATGCAATATGGGTTTGCAAGTTAATACCGAATCGGTATTTGGAAGGAGTATATAAAGGACGACCCTTCCAAATATGGATTTCTTAAGTTATGTATTGTTTTGTTACCAAAACCAGTCTCAAGACATAACTATTTTACCACTTCTTCAAACAAGGTGTTAAGCCATTTGAAAATGAGGCGTTTAGATTTTTTTATTATGTGGAATTAAGTCTTTTTTTATGAGCAGGCAGTGGTTTCTGGAAGCACTCTCTACTCCTAAAAATGCATCCCCTTACCCTGTTAGTAAAAAAAGCTGACTTTAAAAAAAAATGATTGCTCTATTTAAAAGCAATCAAAGACATGGTGTTCTTCTGACCCCCGCAGGCCACCAAGCTGCGACTTCATCCAATTGTAGTTGGTCACAATCTTCAACCTACTGGATGCATATTAATAAGCATTTCACCCCAGTACAGAGATCTGGGCCAAAATCTTGCTCACCATGCCATTCCAGTTTGAACCCAGCCATATGCAAATGAGTCTTGACCCTGTGCCCCATGGGTACAGTCCAGCCCGAACTGCCAAGCCAAGTCCTCCCTGGACTGGAAACAAGCATCCAAGGACCGGTTTCGGGCTTTCAGCCCTCATCAGCCTGGATAGCTTGATTCCAGTGGCATGGAGAGCACGGGGCTCACATCTGAGCATACCCGTCCCACTCGCTCCGAGACCTGTCTCTGCCTCCAGCATGCCTAGTCTGAAACCTGTGGGGGCCTGCGGGCTCCGTGGGCCGTACATCTTTTTATTTATGCTTTTTGTCACAGGGTTGACCACAGATGAATGCACTATATTTTAGCTGTGCAGGTTTTATCTGCATTCTCCACCACTTGGAAAGTCTTTCAACTGTAGATGTTAGGTGGATTGATTTGAACCACTTCTTGTATTTTACCACATCTACAAATCTGCTGCATGATCTTGGTATGTTTTCTCTTGGGCAGGTTTTGCAATGTACTCTGGGTGTGCATTCGTTAGTACTGACTACATTACATTGATGTGATATATATTTCAATTGCTGTCCAAAATATCTGGGGCATGCAGTGAAAGGCATGGGAGGCTATGTATAGAAATTGGTGAGAATCTGGAAGTAGCTGTGACTTGTGATTCTAGGTCCTGCCTAAGAAATTGGATTGTAAACTGATGGGCAAGCTGTGCAAAAATTGTTGTTCTGAATTTGGACCATCTGTACTGAATTTTTGTCCTGAATCTTGACCCTTTGTCATGCATTTTTACATGCACTGTACTGAATTTTTGTCCTGAAGCTTGACACTTTTTCATGATCTTTTACTTGCACTGTACTGATTTTTTGTCCTGAACCTTGACCCCTTTTCATTATTTTTTACTTGCACTGTACTGATTTTTTGTCCTGAATCTTGACCCGTTGTCATGCTTTTTTACATGCACTGTACAGAATTTTTGTCCTGAAGCTTGACACTTTTTCATGATTTTTTTACTTGCACTGTACTGAATTTTTGTCCTGGATCTTGACCATTTGTCATTAATTTTTACTTGCCGTCGGGCCAGGTGCCGCTGCGCACTGGTAAGTTTGGGGTTGTGGGCACCTCTGGGGAATTTCATAATTGTTTATTTTGGTTTGGGGCAATTGCTGTGTTGTCTGCACTATACTGAATTTTTGTCCTGAATCTTGACCCTTTGGCCTGAATTTTTACTGTCTGGCACTGTTACTGATTTTTTGTCCTGAATCTTGACCCTTTGGCCTGAATTTTTACTGTCTGGCACTGTTACTGATTTTTTGTCCTGAATCTTGACCCTTTGGCATGAATTTTGACTTGCCATTGGGCCAGGTGCCGCTGCGCACTGGTAAGTTTGGGGTTCTGAGCAACTCTGGTGAGTTTCCTAACTCTTTAATTTTGGTTCTTTTGCAGAGCATCACAGGGAAGAAGCTGCTGTTGCAAGAGCAAATTGGGCCAGCTGCCGCAGTGCACTGGTATGTTTGGGGTTGTGGGCACCTGTGGGGAATTTCATGTTTGTTTTGGTTATGGGCAATTGTGTTCTCTGCACTGTACTGAATTTTTGTCCTGAATCCTGACCCTTTGGCATGAATTTTTACTGTCGCTGTACTGAATTTTTGCCTTTCCCCTCTTTGAGATGCATTAGTAATACCAACTATCTTTGTAGGTGAGTTAACTGACTGCGCCACAAGAAGAAAAGCAGAATGGAGAAGTTTCTGCAGACTGCAAAGGGTGTGAAGCACAGATCAAATCTGCCCACCCAGATAACAGCAGCAGATCGGGCCAGAGACTACAGCACAGTGATGCACGCTGACGGTGGGGTGCTGTTTTGCAGTGTGTGCAATGTGGCGGTGGACCACATCCGGAAACACACTGTGGATATGCACGTGCGGTCCCAAAAACACTTGAAGCGCTGTTCAGATGATCCTGACCTTCAATCCTCGCCAAAACGTGCACGCCAGATGACTGTGAACTCGCTATTCACAAAGAGTACTGCTGCCGGTGCCGCAAACCATGAAATGATAAGTGAGTGGGTTAACGTCTGCACCGCTTTGAACATTCCGCTGAGCAAAACCGACCACCCTGTGTTGCGCAAGTTCCTACACGAGCGAGTACGGAATGGTGGAGCGATACCTGGGAGTCATCAGCTGCAAGAACGTTATCTCCCTGAGAGATATATAAGTGCCAAGAACGAGCTGAAAGAGCTATTGAAAGATCAGAAGATCAGTGTCATCTTTGATGAAACACCAGATGTCGAAGGGCGGTGTGTTTTGAATGTGCTAGTTGCAGTAGTCTCTCCGCAGGGTGCCCGTCAGATCCATACCCACCTGGTGGACACAGTCTTCCTATCACAGTGCAACCATGGGACTGTAGCGCAAGCTGTTGTAAAGGTGCTCACAGAGTACAGCATAGACTTCCAGAACGTTATTTCCTTTAACACAGACAACGCGGCATACATGCTCAAGGCCTACAACACGGTGTTGAGGAATCTGTATACAAACTCCATACACATCACCTGCTTGGCACACATCATGAATCTTGTTGGAGAGGCATTTAGGAAGCCTTTTGTGGAGCTAAATGCTTTCCTCCTGTACTTCTCCTGCATATTTTACATGGCCGGTAGCAGAAAGAGAAGGTACCTGCACCATCTTGCTGAGAACCATGGGATGAAGGCACGGGTGGCACCCGACCCTTGCAGTACCCGCTGGAATTCTTGGTTTGCAGCTGTCCAGTACCACTGCACGGACTTTGAGGCCTATGCTGGGTTTGTGGAGTCTGAGATGCAACTCAGCAAGTCGCCCCCAGATTCCCTTGAAAATCTACAGAAGATTTTTCACAGCGACCAAAGGGAGTGCATCAAAGTCCAATTGGATATTGTGGCTGAAAAATGCCAAACCATTTTAAACCTGATGGAGTTATTCCAGAGTCAGACACCAGTGACCATGAAGGTATACGATTATTTGGAGGACCTCCACATGAACCTAACCAACAATTCAGTCCGGATTGGTGTCACTACAACGCATGCTTTTACCACGCATGCCTTTACAACGCGGTTTTTACCACGCAGTCCATTACAACGCATAATGCTTTTAGGCGCTGGATAGTGAATTATTTAATTTACTATTCCAACTCCAGTCCCCGTGGATAGCAGGGAAGGTGTTGGATAGTATATTAAATACATTCCCTATCCTAGAGCGCCCCCCAGCGCATTGCGTTGTAATGGTTTGCGTGGTAAAAGTTGCGATGTAATGGTAGTGCGTTGTAAAAAATTCGTTGTAACCGTGCTACACCATTCAGTCCTCACTGTGGAGTCACTACAGCCATTTTTACAGACCACTGCAGGGGCATTCAGTCCTCACTGTGGAGTCACTACAGCCATTTTTACAGACCACTGCAGGGGCAAAATTAAGTCTGGCACAGAAAAAAAGGATAACCGCCCAGCTTAATGACGCTTTTGAACATTCACTAGAAAAGGTGGCCAAATACATGGGGGAGGCCCAGCCAGGCATACAATTCTTGAAACAAGTGCGCATTTTTAATCCTGCGCGACTCTGCATCCTGCCTAATGAGAAGAGGGCCTACTCAGCCATCCCTGGTTTGAGCGAAGTTCCCGATCAGGAGCTTTGCCTCTACTTTGAAAATGTAGGCCCAGAAGCAGTGCAGGCATCTGTTTCTGGAGTGATTGACACTGACCTCTTTTGGCGTGGGCTGGCTGACCACATTCCAGCTCTTTCCCAACTTGCAGCTGTATACAAGGACTGTGTGACCAGTTCTGCAGATGCTGAAAGGAGCAACAGCATCTACAAAATTATTCTCTCATCCAGACGACGGTCCCTTTCAGAGCAATCGATCCGGGCATTATTGGTTTTACATTATAACCAGCAGCACAATACTGGTCTAGATTTGGAGTGCTCGGAATAACTGAACGTACATGGTGAAGATTAACATGCCTTTTAACTAAAACAAATGTGCTGAATTGTAAATAAACAAAATGTACATCGCTCCATGTTGTCAAATAACTCAAACAGTAAGATATCTGTG
This sequence comes from Lissotriton helveticus, assembly GCF_964261635.1. Taxonomy (NCBI): domain Eukaryota; kingdom Metazoa; phylum Chordata; class Amphibia; order Caudata; family Salamandridae; genus Lissotriton; species Lissotriton helveticus. Next base: position 1,836,508,007 of record NC_136065.1, on the reverse strand, counting down.
TTTGGTGTTGCAAAGAACCCAAAATAAAATGCCGCTAAATTTCAATTTTTGTGCCGCTAAATTTCCATTTTTGTGCCGCTAAATTTTCATTTTTGTGCCGCTAAATTTGCCAATCCATGCCGCTATATCCTGGGGGGTCTGTCCAATGGGAGCGCCAAAGGGCGTTCCTGCGCGGCATGTAACTCCATTCTGTGCAGACAAGTAGGTGAAAGCGGCTCCGTACAGACAAAGGAGGCATACCATATACCCCCTACATGCATCCCATGGCCCTGCGGGGACAGGCGGTTTCCTCACTGCCCCCCCTTTTCATGGTGGGCTCACTGCCATGGAAAGGGTGGATGTGAGGGAACTTGTAATAGGCTTGGAGGTGCTGCAGCGGCACTGCAGCATATTGCTGCCCTCAGACAGCCATGTCACCAACAGGGATTGTGGATCCAACTGCTTTACCCGTAATATGGCCAGGGCCGGACTGGCTACCGGGTAGTTGTGTGTGCTGCCGTGCTGGAGGCTTATTTCGTTGATGGGGACCTGCGTGTGCAAAACGAAATTCGTTTTGCCTTTTTTATTTCAAATCGCACGCAGGTCCCCATCAACGAAATAAGCCCCCACCACAGAGAAATTAACCCCTAGCTCAGCAGCACACACAACTGCCCGGTAGCCAGTCCGGCCCTGAATATGGCGGCTCGGACCACTGTTGCGGTGGTCCACAACTGCCCCTGCACCCCCACTGTCTCCTATGGACCACCAAACTCGTAATTGGGCCCTTACTCTTTTCACTACATTCTCTTGCGCTTCTAACCACCTGGCATTCTCCGCAAAGGGCTTTCACAGTCAAGTTTGTTGCCAGTATGGGGGGGGGGCAGAGCTCTTACTTCTCAGGAATGCTCTCCACACCATGTTCCTCACATATCACATACTACTTCTCACACCCACACTCAAGCCAGACCAAGCAATCATACATACCACACTCATACACCATATACCAAGAAACTCCTTCATAGCACTATCACTAGAATGCACATAACTCTCACTAGAATGCACATAACACTGTGCAAACTCGTTATTCGTGGTTATGAATGCACATTGTGCAGTGGTGCAATTGTCCATTCTTCAGACACTGCACACAGCATCCTCAAATACAATGTGGATGCACTCTTCATTGTAAAGAGACTTTGAAGACATCATCACCTTCGGCCTATATTATTCAAAACACAGGGAGCACATACAACCAGGAGGAGGACTTGCTATCATCCATAGGTCCCCTTGGTGCAGCAACCTATGCACTCCAGCAACACTCAAGTTATTTGAGCTCCTCACTAGCATTTCCCACCCCTACGCACCCATACAGGTACCTTCAACATGATCTACAGACTCACAGACCCAACATAACCTTCTTCAAGGTAATATCAGACCTTATCTCTATTTGTCTCCGTTCAGTGCAATACCTTAAATTCCTCGGAGATGTCACCTTCTGCAAATACTCGAACATAAAAAAAACCTGAAAGAGTCCATCAAGTCAGTTTAACCCAATGGACAGTAAGCAACACATCACTGAACCACCCTACTCGCAAGACACACCCTCAAATCACCATGACTACTTCTCCATCAATCCAATGTAAGCCCTCTATACCCCTCAATACCCCTGGGGTGGACCACCATCTCGCTCCTACACACAATACCAACACATCTCCCAACTTAAACAAGAAAGAAGCATTTTATTCCACCACCAGACAACAACAGGCTTGAATGCGCTAAGCTCATCAACGTAAACAACACCACCCAGAAAAACTACTTGAACATCATCAGAGCATTGAAAAACAATCCTCCAAACCCCTCACATCCCAGCACTCACTGAGACCAGTGTGACACACACAGAGAAGAAAAGAAATGGCGATGGGCCAAAGCCCCTCTCTACTCAAGGACACCCTAATACATGAAGACAAGCCACCTTCCACAAAACCAACATAAAAACCTCCAAGAATGGGAAGCCACTCTTCAAGACAGTGAACTTTGCACCAATCCCCTGCTGAATCCTGCATGTAACCCGTTGAAGCCAGACTCAATGACTGTTGCATCAAGCTCCAGCCATGCTCTGGTGACAAACAACTAGGGCTGAAATTCTCTAAATCATAAGATATTTAGCAACTCATTCAGAATTGGATATTCAGCTCCTACACAAACCTTAACCTAAGCGAGAATCTATTTATTTAGCAACAGCTGTAAATAATCACAAATGAAAGCCTTCGTAGCAATAGTTCAAGCCTTAGCCCCCTCACACCTAGAAAGAGCAACACCGTACTCTACAGTCTCCCTGATATCACAATACTCACAGAGAAAGGCATCCCACATGCTGTAGCACATCTGGCCAAAGTCCTACAGAAGCTCAACCATATCATCCCAATATTGAAGGAATTGCACTGGTTTCTCTCCATATCTGGATCATCTTCCGGAAGCCTGTGGCACATGCAAGGCTTCCAGAAACAGCACACCTGCATGACTACACGAGAAATTAGCTCAAGCAGACAGCACCACACTATGCACCAGGACATTGCGAAAGTAAAAATGACAAAAAAAGAGAAAACTAGTTGACAAGACTCCTACATCCTGAACAGCCTCGACCCTCCTACAATTTAGAAAGGAGCTAAAGACACCTATTCAAAGAACACTACATCGCCAGACAATAGGATTCACCTCCCACATACTTACTACTTAATTGAAAACTATCCCAAAACACCAACCCAGTAATTCCGCACATATTTAGCGCTGTGCTGCTTTCTATATAGGCCTGTCCTTGGCAAAAGCTCTTACATACATATCTACATATAACTGTCCCAGCAAAACCTGACCCTCAAAGGGAGATTGTTGCAGACCTGGATCTGTGTGTTTCTTGGGGGTCTTTGTATTTCCAGTGTGGCCAAAGGTTGAGAATGTAAGTTCTTTAGCAAAAATTGTCTGACAGAAATGCAATGTCTTGAATATCATGTGCAAACATATCATGTCATTGCGTATATGTTTGCTGTTATAAACACAAAATGGCAATATTTTTGTGAACAATATTTAGCACACTATATTTCTGCCAGGCATATATTGGTTATGTTATTCGTGTAACATACCATGGCTAAATGTGTTCACTTTGCTGTTGCCACATTAGCACATTGTGCATTTTGTACATGTAAAATATACAAGTGGTAACAAATAAGTCCCTCAGGGTCCCGCCCATGATTGAAAGATTTACATATCTTTCAGATTGCGAGATCTGTGGTACGTACTTACAGGACTTTCTTTAAAATCTTTTCTTACATCATCACACAATAATGTTGCCCATCTTTTCAAAATATATTTTCTCATACATTTTTAAATTTTGACCTCTGTGTTATAGTCTGTGATGACTCCTGTCACAAGCTTTGGTTCAGTACATCCTTTATTTAGTACTAGCGGTTATGGCCTACTTTTTTTTTTAACCTATTTTGAATTTTGTTTCTTCAATTGCCGACTCAGGTTAAAAAAAACTGTTTCTGAAATCAATGAGATCTCCTGATGCTTTCATCTTGATAGCCTCCTTCACACCCAAATATTTATTTTGCCCTTTGTTGGACTTGGCCCTTTGTTGGACTTGGCCCTTTTTGCAGAGTCATCCCTGAACTTTTTGCTTTCCTCCTGTATTTTTTCTGACCTGTTGTTGGTGGTTTTATGACTCTGGGCACTTTTTCACTGCTGATCAGTGCTAAAGTGCATATGCTCTCTTTTGTAAATTATTGTATTTGATTAGTGATTCCATGATTGGTTATTTGATTTACTTGTCAGACCCTAGTACGGTGCACCATGTGTGCCCAGGGCCTGTAAATCAAATACTGCTGGTGAGCTTGCAGCACTGATTGTGCTACAAACAGAAGCAGCATGTAAAAAGTGGCTCAGTCCTGCCATCCCAGAGCCTGTATGCAGTCTGGGACTGCCATGTCGACTTGGCAATTGTACCCACTTGCCAGTCCCTAAACCTTCCCTTTTCTACATATTAGTCACCCCTATGGTAGGCCCAAGGTACCCCTGTGGGCAGGATGCATTGTATGTGAAAGGCAGGACATGCTCTGATGTGTGTAGCATGTCCTTATAGTGAATTACTGCCAATTTCGTTTTACCCTATTGCAAGGTTATCTGTTCCCATAGGCCAGAATGGACAGTTACTTCATAACAGCTTATAAATATAATTATAAATATAGGAAAATAAAGTTTACTATGCCTGAACTCAGAATGTTAAAATACATATTTTAGTGTGGATGATTTTTACATTCTGTGTTTGAAAATACCACGTTTAGAAAATCAGTATTTTCTTGCCTAACCATCCAGTATGCCTCTGCTAGGTTTGTGTATTCCATGTCTGGTTTGTGAGTGACAGGGGGCTGGAGAGGGCCTTGGCTCCAGCAGTCTGATGGGTAAGGGCTGGGTTGAATAGGACTTGCATTGAATAGAGAGTAAGGGGAGGAGATTTCCTTTCATTGCCTCAGCCTTCATAGAATAGAGAGTAGGGGGAGGAGATTTCCTTTCAGCTACCTGGGGTCTGCTTTCAACAATGCTGGCTCTACCTCCTGCCAGGAAGCTGCTCCAGGGAGGACGGAACTGGTTTTGACTAGGTACAGACACTCTCTGCCTTCAGAGAACAAATGATTTAGTAGTATAAATATTGGGGCCCAGACCCCAGAACTTTAGATCACTGCTGAACTAAGAAACCTGCCAGGAAGAAGGACCGGGAAAGCTGGGGGAGGAGTACTGCCCCTGTGCTGTGTGCTGTTGGGGTTGGCCTGCAGAGGTTGCTTCTGTCTTGAGTAGGGAAAGGACTGGACTGTGCTTTCATCATCCTGCTGTTAGAGTTTTCTCCAAGGGCTTACAGTAGAGCGTGCCTCCTGTTGGAAGTCTCAAGGATAGAAAAGACTTCAAAGATCCCTTCTGGGAAATCAAGAGGAACTCTTTGCCAAGGAGGAGAACCGAAGAAGCTGAGGAGGAATACTGCCCCTGTGCTGTCTGCTGTCTGGGGTTGGCCTGCAGTGGCTGCTTGCTGCCAAGGAAAGGAGAATAAGAACGTTGCTGTTTGCTTTGTCACCTGCTTGAAGAAAAGAGCTCCAAGGGCTTGAAACTGAGCTTGCCTCCTTCTGAATTCTCAGGAACAGAAAGACTTCACCCCTTCTGTCAGCGTGCATCTAGAACTACTGTTTTAGCTGCTACAGAAGGAAATTGCAACACAGACGCCAGCGAGCGACACCGTAACCTGCCCGAAGCCATAAGCGCTGCTCCGACTTGTGACGTGGGCCTGATGCCTGCTTCTGTGCCGGATCGACTCCGAAGCCGACTTCATCATCGCGCTGCCAATCCTCGACGTGGGTGACTCCCTGAATTCATCGACATCGCGCCATTGTAAGGAACAGTGGTTTCGAAGCCATTGTGACGTCGTCTCCCCGAAGTAGTAAGAAACTGTCGAACCACCTCCCCTGTGCTACAGTAAGGAACAGAGGCTGCACCTTCCCTGGGGTCGTAAGGAGTCGAAGCCACACCTCCCCGATGCTGTGAACTATCTTTGTTTTCATCAATTCCAAGGTACTGTTCTTTGTGGGTCTCCTTGACTCCGGGCCTGACACCTCGCACCTCGAGGTCGGCGCCGTACTTTGGGATTTCTTCTGTCACGACATCGTAATAACTCAGAGTGGAGTTTTGTTGCTAGAAGCTTGATTTAAGTGAATAACCTATTTTTTTAGGATACTTTGATTACTGTTTAGTGGATTTTTGCCGTGTGGTCTTGTTTAGATAAAGATACATATTTTTGTAAACTGGTGTGGTGTCCATTTGTAGTGTTCTTACTGTATTACTGTATGTGTTCACAAATGCTTTGCACACTGCTCTGAGATAAGCCTGTCTGCTCATGCCAAGCTACTAAGGGGGTGAGCAGGGGTTATTTTAGGAGTGTATCCCCCTTTCCCTGGCTAGAAGCAAGGGTCCCTATTTGGACAAAGGTGCAAACCATTGCCAACTAGAGACCCCCATTTCTAACACCCTTCTACATTCTATTGGGCTTCCCCATTTTATACTGTGAGGTGGCTACTTAAAATATCAAGGGTGAATTCAGTGGCAGTACTTTTTGCATGCCATGTTTATATCTACTGTTTCAATATTTAGATTGAAGTGTTAACCCGCCCTCACTTTTCTCATATTACATTCAAATTACATTTCTACTGCCCTACACAAGTGAGAGATTCAAGTACTGTCTATAATAAAAATACATCCACCTTTCACCTAAAATATTTAAAAAAATGAATACTGAATCATTGTCTTCTCTGCAGTACTCCGATATTGGCCTGTATTCTGTTCAAACCAGCTGAAGTCTTTCATCCTCCCCATGAAGCAGTGTATGAGACCATTTCTTGGGGCCCTGGGGCAGTTAATGGTTACCAGGCAGTAACCTGTGTGGCTCTACCCGTACACAACTAAAGTCCAAGTCCACATTAGTGACGCCTCCAATTAATAGTCTAGGTATTTCCATTAGGCTCTCAGGGTAGTGACCAGTCAAGAGTTAATCCAGAAGGCAGAGGAACTTGGGCCATATCTATCAAGGGGCTGCATCGTTTGTGCAATTTATCAATCCATGCAAGGCCCCCTTGCATGGCCCAGAGTGGCTTGATAAATCCAGAGTAACGCAACACAGCGCAAATCACTCCATTGCGTTACTCTGCCCCAGTGAGGCATTCCATGGGTGGTGTGTTCCCATGCAACACCCATGGATTTTGACGCACTCACAGATTTGCCATTACTGGTAGACCTGGGAATGCGCCACCTTCCCAGGGGAGCCATAATGAGGAGAAATATCGTTATTTTTCCTAGTTTCAATGTGTGCTGCATTATGCAGCATATTTAGAAAGAGGGAAATGCATTGTGGGATTTTTTTATGTGCAGGAAGTAACACTTTCATGCACAAAAGCATTCCTGCTTGCAGCGCAGGCACCCTTGCACATGGTGCAAGGGTGTCTGCCTTGGCGCTGGGCAGCACACTGAGCACCAGCGCTGGGAAATGCAGGAATGTGTCATATTGTGATAAATAAAGTGCATTTCTACTCTTTCTCTGTAATGCAGTGCAGCAAGGTGACTTGGTGCGCTGCATAATATTTTGCTAAATATGGCGCTTAGAGACTAAGATTCAGAATCGGTATGACAGAGTAAATAATCAATAAGGTATGTCCCTGGTCGGTGCTCTACTTTAAGAAAAGACATTGATTTATTACTTGGTAAGTACAGTAACACAACATATGTTATTTTATATTATGATAAGTATAAAAGAACAGTTTAAAATAAGCAAAACACAAACAGAAGGTGCTATAACCTACTGGGGCTTAGATATGATGTCCTCAACTGGTACTATAGCTTATTGGTGCCAGAAATTTAAATTCGTTCAACAATGATCAAACAGCCAATGCTATCCTGTGCAGTCTGGCTTGGGTCAACTGTATGTGCTCGGAAAGCACCTACGTCTCTGATTCTTATGAGATGCTAAACTCTTTCGCAAGGGCATGTAAAAGTGAGTAACACTCTGGTGCCAAGGGTGTAAAAAAAATGTAATTTGAATAAAAACATAATTGTGTGTAGTTGGTCATATAAGCAGGTTTTCTGGTCAGCTGGACTGGGTACATGTTTTCCCGTGATCTGGTCAAATTGTAACATTCTGTTGTTTTATAAAATACACATCTATTAGGTCATTGAATGGCCCTTGAACAACTATACATTAGCATTTCGAAAGAACAATGTGTTAGCCCAGGAAAACATTAGTTTACTACATCAGTGCACCAAACCGCAGTTAGGGCGACAATTACCTTTTTATAAAATACTGCAATTACATTCATACAGCTGTAACTCCAACTAACATTTATTAGCTCTCAGCCCACCTGACTGTTTGCATTGGAAACCCCATTCTGAAGAGGTCACGCTCATATTGTAATACGTCTCCAACGAGTAACTCATGAGCGACCTGTAGCTTTCCAGCTACCTGTGAGAAGCTATCCTGTGTTCAGCTTATAATATAGAGCAAATACAAGGAGATGATGGACGAAGCCCTGAAACTTTTCAGACACTCACCCCCAGTCACAGGTGTGGCTTGAATCCATCATCATTCTTTAGCTCACTTTGCCACCCCAGTTCAGACACAGCTAAATGCAATTAGTCTTGGCCTTGTGCCTCATGGGAACAGTCCAGCCCAAACTGCCAAACCATGTCTTCCCTGGACCGGAAACAAGCATCCTGAAACCGTTTTCAGGGTAACACCCCTCTTCAGCCAGGCTAGCTTTAATCCAGTGGCATCGTCATTGCAAATGTGTATGTGCAAAAGGTTGTGTTTTTCAGCAAGAATTAATTGCTACTGTGTTTTGGCTCTATTTAACAGGGGAAATGTGAGTGGTATGGGACTACGTTCTATCCCTGTGAAGTTTAATGGTGTCTAGAACAGGGTAGGTTATTGGCAGCATCCTCTCAAATGTGTATGTGCAAATGGTTGTGTTTTTCACATTGTTGTTTATATGATTCTTTCATGTTTTCCCTCATTTCAGTTATACAGAAATATTGATACTGAAGTCACCTATCTAGAACAGACTCGGCTACAGGTGTCGTCCTTTTTTGTTACAGGTATAGAGGGGACACTTATACTTAGTAATTGTTCATGTATGTTTTCTATGTAGAGGAACAGCAGGTAGTTATTATTGTTGTTGTCATTTCAGGTCTCCATCCCTGCAGTTCCCTTCCTTCGCTTCCCTTACTTGATCCTCCCCCTGACCTGTGCCAGAACGGCTACTAAGGCTTGGGTATATCAAGAGGTGGACCATTTTGAGCAATAAACCGATCCTGAGGACTGAACGATCTGACGGCGTGGCTATTTAAGTTGGAGCCAGGAGAGGTGTGCACGCTGCCGTGCGTTGCATGAATAACGAATGGAAAATGGTGGCCTACGAGCAATAGAAGATAGACTCAGTTGGGCAAAAACCCACGGAATTGTGGCAATGATTTGTTTAACGCATGTACACTATTCTAATAAGTCTAATTGGGCAACATAGAAATTCTCACAAATTCAAAACATAAAAACAAAAACAGACTCACATAATAACTCATGACATCATGGATGTTCCCACAATTTATTGCAGTGAACCACTAAACATAATTAATGATTACCTCGCAACGGAAGAAATGCTGTGTAAACAATCATACCATATATACAAATACAGTGATGCACAGTGTAAAGTGAAATATACTTGTTAGGACAACATGGAGGTATTTAAAAGGGCAACAGATTCCCTTCCAGAGTAAAAACCATCATGGCTGTTGAAGTCACACCAACAATCCATTGTTGATGAAGATAATTGCAATATAAATTGTTCTATACAAATTTTACAAAGATTAAGCAACCTATCTATAAAAATGAAAGACAGTGACGCGCAATGCAACGTGAATGAAACAAGTAAGTGCACTATATACATTGATTAAGACAAAATACCTATATCAATAGTGAACAGTTCAACACGGATAAAGAGCATAGGTGAACAATGGAGTATCAGAGGCAACATGTATACAAGTGCATCTGATTAAGGAGTCCTATATCATCCATTGTCAATGTTGCCACTTGTTTGGCTATCTTCTCGTATTCATTCAAACCCTTAATCACAGTATCAAATACATATATCCATTTGCATTTGCGGACACTAAGTGTATTTACAAAATTTCCACCCCTTAGGTTACTCCTGACCTTTGTGATTATCCACCATTTTAGACTCTCGACGAGTGTACAAATGTGTTAAAGTGTTCCACAAGTGGTGCTCCCTGCACATTACAGCGTATTGGACTGCAATGTTGCAGTATGCGTGCCTTGACTTTTTGTACTGTCTGGCCGATGTACATGAAATAACACGGGCAAACTATGGCATAGACGACTCCTGCAGAATTACAGTTGGTGTGTTCCTGTAATGTGTGAGTGTAGTTGTTGTAGGCACACTGTTTGATTTCTTTTGTCATTGGACATGCTTTGCATAGTCCACATTTATAGTGCCCCATTATGGGCGCGATATTCCATAGTGTTTGTTGGTCATCCCTAGATGTGGCCGGTAGAAGAGATTTAACCACGTAATCCCTCACATTCCTTCCTTTCTTAAAGGCATGCATGGGAGGTTCCGTGATTTCTATTTCCTCCACACCTAGATGCCTGTGCTGATTGACTATCTTTTTGAGTTTGTTACTTCTAGTGCAAAAGGTGGTGGCGTTCCTGTTTGGAATTGTTCTTGGGCTTTGGTTCAAGTAAAAACTCGCTATGACAAAGCAATGCCAGTTTAGGGGCTTTCTTAACCCCTTCGCTGCGGGGGTTATTCCCCCACTGTGCTGGGGGTTAGGGGGCGCGCACAGCGCCCCCATGCTCATGACGAGCTCAGCTCGTCATGAGCTACAGCGCTCTGGTGCTCATGACGAGCTCAGCTCATCACAGGTGTATTGACTCCCGTGGAACGCTCAGCACAGCAGGGGAATTCTCCCCGCACCTGAGCGTTCCATGGGCATACGGAGCGCCGTGGCTCATGACGAGCTCAGCTCATCATGAGCGTCGAAGGTGCTAAGGAGGCTCTTGAGGTATGCCCTCTCCAGAAGGCGTATCATTAATTTGGCTGACTCCTCGAAGAAGTCTTGTTTCTGGGTACAATTCCTCCGTAACCTAAAGTACTGACCAAAAGGTAGATTGTCCCTTAGGTTACGGGGATGGTGACTCAAATACCGCAGAAGGGTGTTTCTCTCACTGGTCTTTCTCTTATTGGAAAGTATTGGTACTGTATGACTGTATGCAAATGATATGCATTCATAATGTGTTTTTAGAATTAAGAATACATAACAATTTAATTGTATGCCGAATCGGTCTAGGACCAACAGTTTTTTTGTATTACATAATTCCATTCAGCATATTTTCCCTCAACACCACACTGCTCCATGCCACACTATTCAACTCCACACAAATCCATTCCAGAACACCTAATTCAACACCAAACCACATTATTCCACTCCATAGCACAATTCTACTACACACCAAATATATTACATTTAGAACACAGAATTCAAAATCATATCACAAAATTCAACAGCACACCATATATTTAAACTCCACTACATTACAATCCACAAAACAATACGCCATTCCATATAATTCCAATGCAGTCAAAAACACCAAATTACTATTCACATAACACAAGTGCACACTATGCCACATAACTCCACTACTGTTAGACACACAACGGCAAGTCCTCGACACATAGAGGAGCGATCCAGTCACGGAACTACAACTCCCGGAACCGCCACGCCGAGGACTACAATTCCCAGGGGGGCACCGCGCGGAGCATGCGCAGGACGCGCCATCATAAAACAAACCCCAGTAGCAGGACACGGCGTCTGATATTGCGTGTTTGTATCGGCAGAACACTGAGCCTGGACTTCGCAGAAGGTGAGACCCTTCCTGTACTTGGCCACAGTCCCCGCTCAATGGTTTTTGAGCGCGAGGGACGTTGAGACCCTTCCTGTACTTTGCCTCAGTCCCCGCTCGAGGGTTATCTAGCGCGTGGGACGTTGAGACCCTTCCTGTACTTTGCCTCAGTCCCCGCTCGAGGGTTATCGAGCGCGAGGGACGTTAAGACCCTTCCTGTACTTTGCCTCAGTCCCCGCTCGAGGGTTATCGAGCGCGAGGGACGTTGAGACCCTTCCTGTACTTTGCCTCAGTCCCCGCTCGAGGGTTATCGAGCGCGAGGGACGTTGAGACCCTTCCTGTACTTTGCCTCAGTCCCCGCTCGAGGGTTATCGAGCGCGAGGGACGTTGAGACCCTTCCTGTACTTTGCCTCAGTCCCCGCTCGAGGGTTATCGAGCGCGAGGGACGTTGAGACCCTTCCTGTACTTTGCCTCAGACCCCGCTCGAGGGTTATCGAGCGCGAGGGACGTTGAGACCCTTCCTGTACTTTGCCTCAGTCCCCGCTCGAGGGTTATCGAGCGAGAGAGCGGGACGCTAACCCTTCCTATACTTTGCCGCAGTCCCCGCTCGAGGGTATCGAGCGCATTCGGACGCCTCACCCAGATACATGGGTTCCTAAAACTGCAGCCCAAAGGTTACCCCGAACAGCCGTGCACCGCGTGCATTGCCCTCCGTTGGAGTGTGTCGGGACCGACACAAATGCGGAGGACGAACTGAGGAATACCCCCATACCCAGTCCGTTGATCGAGTGGCATTGTCGGCCACTGCTTAGCACGGTGCCCTCTGTTGGTAAATGCCGGGACCGGCATTCGTGCAGATTGACCTGAATCGTTGATACTCCACGGGGTGGTTGTTTCGCTGTACACCTCATTGTGCTTATATTCCATCTGGCAATACAGTGTGAAATAAAACCGGTTAAAGTACCCCTACCAGTCTGTTCTCTGTTGTGGTACGATCGATAGCGTCGGGGTGGTGTACATAGGTACCTGATCCTGAGGGACTAGGCGATTACAACTACACAAATCCATGCCACACTTCAATGCTTAAACTAACAATTTCAATCCAACCCACATAATCCCACTACACACCACATACATCCACTCCAGTCCATAACACATAGGTAATATATTTATATTTACGACACCAATACCTCGAACGCTCTTTCTTTTTTAATACCCAAGCACACAGATCTGGAGCTTAGCTCAATCAATCAATCAGGGGTTTATAAAGCACGCTACTCATCCGTGAGGGTCTCAAGGTGCTGGGGGTTGCAACTCTGGGTCAGTCGAAGAGCCAGGTCTTGAGGCTCTTTCTGAAGGTGTTCAGAGTGGGGGAGCATCGGATGTTGACTGGGAGCTCGTTCCAGGTCTTTGCTGGGACGTAGGAGAAGGCTCTTCCGACTGCTCTGGTTCTACGTATGTGAGGGGTTTCTGCTAGGGTGAGGTCGGTGGAGCGGAGGTTGCTCTTGGGTAGGTGGAAGGAGACTTTTCGTGAGGTATTTTGGTCAGATGTTGTGGAGGGATTCGTAGGTGTGGGTGAGTAGCTTGAAGGTTACTCTCTTCTTGATAGAGAGCCAGTGGGGGTCTCGTAGGTGCGTGGTCATGTGCTTGTGCAGTGGGGTTCCGAGGATGAGTCTGGCCGCTGTGTTCTGGATGGTTTGGAGCTCCTACCTATTCTTTTTTGTCACCAGTTCAGTTCAGTTCAATTAGTCTTTATTCGATTATAAATAATCATAAAAGACACATGTACAAAACACCATTAAAACAAATTTGTCTTAATAAAACATATAAAAACATTGAAAAAAACTCATTAAAATCCATTTACATATCTAGTTCCAAATACATATAGGGGAACTTATGTCATCAAAAATAGATAATATCAAACTGTAAGATGGAACTTCAATTGGGTGTGATAAAATTAGGCACAAGGTTATAAGCATTTAGTAACTTGATTAAGTTGGAGACGACACTAAAGCTCAAAGACACCTATTATAAGATGGCAAAAAGGTATCAAAATACATATATGGTTACATAATGCCCTGCATTCTAATTCTTCTAATGGCCCAAGTCCAGTTCCAGAATTTTGCCATAGCAACAACTATGACTCCTCTGGTGTCAGACTTTAAAATGCGCAAAGCCATTTGGGAGGATCTTGTTCCCATTTGTGCACAAGCTGGCTTGAGCCATTTCCTACGAGATGCCTTATATGCAGGGCAAACAAAAAAGATGTGCAGCAAGGTCTCTTCTACACAAGGGCAAGTATGGCAATATAAATCTAAATCAGTCCCCCAGTTTTTGGTGAGCGATTTTATGGGGAGGCTTCCCACTCTAAATTGGTGGTAAAGCTTCCTGTCCCCAAAACTGGTGATGGTGTCCCAATAAGCCTCCAATCTATATTCCATTTTATGTTCCAACAAGAGGCCTGTTAGGGAGTCTCCATTCACCTTGGAAAACATCTTCCGCCAAACCAACTCCCTGTATAGAGCCATAAACTTCATTTTTGAAGGGGAAAGAATTCCCTTCAGGGTCCAACCATAGATGGTTAAGGCCCATGTCTGATAGAGTTACCTTACTCTTATGTAACCATGGAATTTTACTGGATTTATCGGCATCTTTGATATACTTAAGTGCCTGCGCATAAGGAGCCAACTCAGGGGTAGTCCAAAACCGTTGCCAATAGGCAAGAGGTCTAAAACCCGTTGCCTCTTCAAAAGACGTACACCCCAAATCCATCATTAACGGCCTTCTTGGAGTGGACTGCAGGAGATCAGTCAGTGCCCTTAGAAACTTATTCTGTGCTTGGACTAGATGTGATACATTTTCAAATTCCCAAAGTTCAGCTCCGTACATTATTGAGGCTTTGACCTTCCCTTGATACTTAGCTATAACCGGAGTGACCGGTTTAGTGAGAGATAGATGATGTTCTTTTAGGAGGGCCCCGGCTAATTAGTTATGCTTTACCACCAGTAAATCCATCTGTGGCTTTCAATTTAGGAGCAGATTTACAATAACTGGCGCATCCCCAGGGATGCGCCAGTTATTGTGCACCGCAGCTCTGCCACCCATTGTGCGCCGCATATACAATGCGGCGCACCATGGGGCAAAAACGGCACAGATGCGTCACGCATCTGTGGCGTAAAGGCGGCGCATTGCTGGAGTTGCGTCGCAAGCACGACGCAGCTCCAGCAATGCTCTGGGGGGCCCTATCTGTCCAATGCTGTGTCAAGCCTTACGCCTGCAGGCGCAGGGTTTCGACGCAGCATTTGCCTAAAAGTGCCTGCGTGAAATCTTGTAGATTTCACGCAGGCACTTTTGCGAGGTGCACCTGCCCCGGAACACCCACCCTGCGCCGGAACGCCCACAGGTGGCGCAGGGCTTTACAACTTGACGCATCTGCCTAGATGCGTCACGTTGTAAATGGGTCACAGGGATGCGCCACGTTTACGCCGCTGTTGCGTGACGCAACGGCGGCGTAAATGTGGCGCAAGTCCGACATAAATCTGCCCCTTAGTCTTTTGACTATTGTGACCCCTAAATATGTGAAAGAATCAGTTTGTTCAAGGGGCACATTATTCATTTCTACTCGGACTTTGACCAATTTACTTCTGTGCAAGACCATGAACTTGGTCTTGTCGATGTTGACTACAAGCTCATGGTCATCACAGAAAAGAGTAAATCGGTTGAGGGCTCTTTGAGGACCCATTTGTGTTTTGGACAAGATTAAAGTGTCGTCTGCAAACATTAATAAAGGCACCCTCGAGCCAGCAAGATTAGTAGCGATCGTCAGAGTAGTAGGAGACCACTTTATTGGTAAACAAGGAGAAAAGGGTGGGAGCAAGGACACACCCCTGTCGCACTCCCTTGCTTACTAAAAAATGTTCTGTTGTCTCCCCCTGTTGTCCCTACCTAACTTGGGCATAGGTAGAATCATGTAATTTGATGATAAAAGAAAGGATCTCTGCAGGCATCCCAGCTTTATTGAGAGTGTCCCAAAGTATTTTACGGGGCACTAGATCGAATGCAGACTTAAGATCTATGAATGCTGCATAGAGGGTGCCCCCAGCCAAAACCACGGTATTCCAATACAGCATCATAAACCTGAAGACTTGGTCAGTAGTACTGACATGGGAGTGGAATCCTGCTTGATAGGTGGATAATATCTCGTTATCATCCCCGTGCCATGATTCTGGGATGGGGGCACCTCTAACTAAGCCATTGGCAAGGATAAGAATGTATTTTAACCAATTCTCCCGGCCAGATTTAAATATGTCTGCCGGGATGCCATCCGGGGCTCTACCTGCAGCCACCCCGTCAAGTGCACGTTCTACTTCTAGAAGGGCAAAGGTTAGTATTGCCTCTGAATCTACACACTGAAACTGTCCTGGGTCATATGTACTAGAGGAGAATTGTGTTTGAAAATACGTGACCCAAGCTTCTGGTGGAACATTATTGGCTGGCTGTGGACTAGGGTGGTCACTTCCGCACCTAATTAGGTGCCAAAAATCTGCACCAGTTTTTTCCATTACATGCAGCTAGCAACTCCTGCCACCTATTTTTATCGTGGGCCTTTTTTGCTCGTTGTTGGATAGCCTTATATTCAGATCTCCTACTCCTTACCTCTTGAACAGATCCTGCCCTTATTACACGGGACAGAGCCCTGTAGGCCTTCTTACATGCCCCATCGTACCATTTAGCTGCCTTATGCCCTGTACCACTTATGCTTCGCACTCCAGGTTTGACAAAGTAAGTCCTAAGCTTAGTGAACAGAGCCTCATGGGATACTGTAAGGGCTAATAAGGTGTCTTCATTAGGATCTAGTTGTCAAAGGACTGCAAGGAAGTCTTCGAGTGTCAACTTGATCTGGGATACCGTGGCCTCATCCGCGGCAACCTGACCCCATTTTAGCCAGCGGGAGTGGTTGGACACAATCACATCTGGCAGTGCATTGCCCAAGCTGCCACCCCTGTTCTCAGAGAGGAACACATCTAGTGTTAAGAGAAGAGGGCCGTGGTCACTCTCTGGTCTATTCATGACCTCCATATCCCTCATCCATTGCCAGAGTTCTGAATTAATAAGGAAATAATCAATCCTGCTTTTCCTTATCCCACTATTAAAAGTAGTTTTGCCTTGAGTGTCTGATTTAGATCTTCCATTAACTGCACGGAGCCCACACTCCATTGTTAGACTTTTAAGCTGGAGCATAGCTTCAGACCATTTCTTGACTGGGGCTAGCATTAATAACGGGACACCCCAGACCACATCTTCATCACTAGTGAGGTTCCCGTCTTCTAGCCCAAGGGGCTCAAACGTGCAGTTAAAGTCCCCCACAATGATCTTAGGGCTTTCAGAAAGGAATCTTAAATAGACATGGTTGGAGAAATCTTTCCACCTTCCTGCCCTCTGGCATAGAAATTTATAAATAAACACTCTGGCTCATGCTCGGGGGTTATCCTGATGACCTGAATATCTGGATTATCAATCGCTATCTCTTTGACCAAAAAAACAGCCTGTTGTCTCACCCATATTAGTAAGCCACCAGAAGAACGCCCTTTACTACCAGAAGTTGCCGGCTTACCAAATGCCAAGTAACCTGACCGGAAAATCTACTCAAAGATCAGGTTTCTTGGAACGCAGCCATATCACCCAACTCAATGAAGCTAGACCAGTCCTCTGATCTTGTTTTATTAAGCAACCCAGCAATGTTCTAGGAAAATATATTATTTGACTTCTCGGCTAGACTGATCTTTTGTCCTAGGATAGCCAAGTCCTCAGTGCCTTGGGTCCCATTTAGGTTTGTTAGTTGATAATTTGGGACCCCCAGTTGGGGAGTGTCAAAAACCATAGGGGTCTCTTCCGTCTTGGGAGTAACAACCGGAGACAGTCAGTCACAGTCATCCAGTCCAGACTATGGGGCATATCTATTTGGGAGATTTGATTAAAAAGTGTGCGGTATAACCCCATAGTTGTTACTGCGGTAGTCCGTTTTGGACCTTACTCCTGGTACAGGATTGTATGGGAGCTATAAAAAAACCCTAGAGGAAGCACAGATATTTTTGCAGGACAAAGTGCTTCATTCCTATTTCCTAGGCGTTCGAGTATGAGCCTGACTATACGTGCGTTATTGAAATTCGCCACCACACAGTCCCGTCCCCCCTCCATTCTTCACAGAATAACCTACCCAAGAACAGCGTCTGGCCATTATACGGTGGTTACAAATGTCCCAGCCCCAAACCCCCTCTTCTTTCAAGTGTATTCAGTGTGTATTCAGCCAGTACATTATCTTAGCCATTAACTTTTTGGTGGATTCAACCTGGCCTTCCTGTAAAATAGGTACATCCCTCAAAACTACGACCAATGGTGCTGCAGCGGGAGGGAGATTTAATGCACTAGAATTGTATCTAGATATACTATTTCCCTGACCGTAATGTGTTGCAGTAGGATTATGACTAATTGCCCCAGGGACTTGAATTGATCGTTTATCTAGACCTAGCGTGCCATGGGTTCCAACCGTGCTCTTGGTGGTCCTACCATTGGGCCCAACACCCTCCATCCTCTGCGTGCTCGGAATAGGCTGGGCTGATTCCCCAGACGTATTCCTTAGCTCACTTCCTTCACCTGCCGGTGCCGCTGTAACTTTATCAGTGGTGATTATCTCCCCCCTATTTCTACTTTGTGACGTAGGTAGCGAAACAGAAGTTTGTGGGATACCAGGTAGGGGGTTTGTACTTGTGGGATTACTTGTTACTTTAGACACTATCTCACTAGATCCATTCATCCCCCCCAATAATGCCATGGCTGATGCATGATTGGACACAGCTAAAAGTTCAAGATTAGTTACTTTCTCTTCTATTACAGTCAACCTATCAAGTATTGGAGAGAAAGATGCCGATATTAGGGCCCCCATTCGAGCCCATAGTCTCTCTTCATTTTCATGGTCACGTTCTGGGTGCCTACTGTACGGTTAGTAGGCAGAGGCTCAGGTTGAGTTGGGGATGGTAGTGGCACCGACCCACCAGCTTTGGACACCTTTGGCATTTTAGCATTATTTTGCCTTTGAGGACCCCCTACCTGCTTCCTCTTTGCTGCTGGATCTGGCAAGGTTTCAAGTTCTTGGACTTTAGGTTGTGGAACAGACCTCGTCATCACTCGTTGCATAGTGGGGATAGGTGAACTCAATAGAGCCTGATCACACGGGGTAGAACTAGTCGAAGGGTCCGCCGTTGTTGGACGGTGCTTCTGAAGTAAAGGAATTTGGCTGCAACCCGCTGTGGAATTCAATGAATCTGAGCCTATGGTCCTTCAGCCTTCAGGTGAGCGAGCAAGCATTAGGGCACCCAAGGATGACCATTTATTTTGCTGGAGATCTAGCAATAGCCGCCGTTCCGTCATAGCTATTTCATGAGCTAGTACCGAGGTGGCTCTTACAATGAATTGGTCCAAAGTCCCAACAACACTTCCACCCGTGGCGGCATTCTGCCCCCTCCCCTCCCGCGGATTCATTGTTAGCAAAGTTCAACTGCTACTTACTCGAGCTGCACCAACCCGGCTATCAATAGAGCGTTGTGGAGACTAACCTTCAAGGGCCGGGCAGCTAAGAGAGGTGGCCCAGTCCAGCCTCGTCCAGTCTTGTCCAGTCTCGAACGGGCTCAAACGGGCCCGCCCTTGGCCTGGGCTTCGCCCGACGCACGCCCGCGCACGTTCCGCGTAGCGGAAGAAGCGATGTACTAAGTAGGTGTCCTTGACGAAGCAGGCACAGGTGCGGGCGGTGCTCTTGCCCTCTGGAACTGAGAGTCCCTCTTCCTCAGCGTTCTCCAACCAAGTGCAGCAACAGTAGTATTCATCTGATCTGGGTAGGGCAACACAGTATATTCCGCAGATTTCACGTAATGTGTCTGGGGCCGAGCAACAGAAGAGATCAGCAGCCAAATACTGTCTGCAGCACTGTATACCTGGAGGGTGGTACAGCACACACTAGCACACCGGGGGGGGGCCTGCAGCATTGGGGTAGTCTCTGCAGGGAGCACTCCAACACTCTTCACCCGTGGCCACACAAAGGCCAGCGCCTCCCCAGCAGGTCAAAATGGGCTATGTGAGTGCCAAACCTTCACCAGCCCAGAGCGCACCCACTACCTGTAGATTATAAAGACAATCCGTGGTGACAGGAATTCCAAGCTCCGACAACCAGTCCAGGAACCAGAAGACCGCAATCAGTGGGGCCCAGCAGGGTGCACAGCGCGCCCCACTGAGCAGCAGGCCTCACAGTGGGCGTACAGCAGGGGCACAAATGCGGCCTGCGGATGAGTCAGCACCTCCCTTACAATTTTCTAACCTGTGCTGAGCTCTCTGCAATTCGGGGTCCACTGTCGCACCCACAAGGTCCAGAGCTCAACCCAACGCTCCGTCACTCCCTCACGCTCGCCTTCTCATCAGTCCGGACCCCTCCGCAAGCCTCAGGCGCCCGTCTCGCGCTATCGGCGGTCTCCCGCCTCATGGTCCGGTGTGTACAGGATAGGGCGCCGCACTTCACATAATCACTGCCACCTTCTGCCGCTGACCGCGTGACCCGCAGGGGAACATGGGCGGGGCAGCGCTTTAGTCCCACACGGCAAAACTCCAGCCGACACTGGTGGGGCGCCCCACCCCGCGTCTACCACTCACAGGCCAGGGGAGGGCCTATATCTGGGCGGGGCGAACCCCCTATATCTAACGCGGTGGCCAAGGCCCGGCCTCTCTCATCCCAGTCTTCCCGCGGCTCTTTCTGGTTGTCCTCGACTCGATCCAATTAAAAGGGTCTGCAAGCGGCAGCCTAGCATGTATTTGTTTAGTTGTATAAGTAATGCTCTATGAGGCCTTCTGTCATCGTCTTCACATCACGGAAGTTCGTACCCTGGGTAGGGCCACATAGACAATGCAAGCGGTTTGTTGGATTTGTGAGGAAGGAGGAGCTTAATGGATTTGAATGGCTCGGGAGAGGAGGTGTCCTTTAGTAAGGTGCTGTGCTGGTTCTTCGGTGTCACCTTCCCATCGCCATCTTGGCCACAGGGCGGGGACTGTTGGCTCGCCCAGGAAGTTCGTAGTGCGATTTTGCGTCTTGTATTCTTCTTGTGTACTCTTGTTTTCACAAAAGTAGATCTTTAGCAGAGCAGAGTTTTCAGGCTGTACAGTGGTACACCATTCAAGTGCCTAATACTTTGAGGCTATGAATGAACCTTTTGCCATTGGTCGCATTCTGCTGTCCGCTTGTGGTTATTGTTGTTGGTAGTTTCCTGCCCTAACTCTAACGTTGCAGCACCAACTCGGTTCCTTATCGGGTCTTAGTTTATTCTCCACTGTGTCCCCCCAGTCCTCCGAATTTTAATAAGGCAGTCCCTATCGTAACGTCATATTTGTTGCCCGGAATCGTGGTGGTTCCTCTCACACCCAGTGATTAAGAAATATTCAGAGCCTACCAGTGCTTAATATGTACACATTCGCAAACTAAATCAGACAAGGCATTTCCCTTTGTTACTGATCCTTAGCGTGCAACGCGATTATCAGGAGAATAGTGAAACTAGGTCCAAGTTTTTCAGCAAGTTCATGCGTGCGGGTTCACCGCGGGCCTCTAGCGTTGCTTTCTCTAGAAGACGCGTTATGGTCCTTGAGTGATCGGATCAGGTTTGATAGCTCGGTCATATTGCGCTTTGTACCTTGGCTTCCTCAAGGCTGTTTTCTATGTTTCATCTTGTGAATTGGCAGGGAATTTTAAAGATCAGTGTATCCAAGCTAGTCCTTAAAGGACTGCGAACTTCGACACGCTTTCAAATGGAGCTTACAGGTTGGTGGCTTCCAGGTGACCATTTTAAAAATGGAATTAATAAATTCCGCTGCTTAATCGACCAGGACGGGCATGGTTGCTTTATTTAAATTCGGCAGGTCTAGCACCGCCATACGGGTGCCCTCGGTGTGTGCAGTTACCTCCCAGTTGCGCTCCGTTTCAGGGAGAGAACGTGGCTTAACGGCTAGGGCGGTCGACCGCGGAGCCGGGGATCCGGGTTCGAGTCTCGGTATGGGTTTCAAATTCCCCGTGCCTAGCAAAAGTCAAGGTAGCCGTCTGTAACAGAACTGGGCTCATTAAAGTGCTCTGATACCTTCAGGTCTAGTGCGCGCCATATAAAACTAGGAAAGCAGAATACAATTTTCTTGTATTCTGCATGCGTGTCAGTTTCCCTCCTGTGTTGCACCGTCAGCTACCTCATGTGGGCTGTTGGCTCACGCTGTGGCACTTTTACCTCATGTGATTTGATGTTGGGTTTGTAATTCGCTCACTTGCCATTTTTGATTCATTACAGTTGCTATTGTGAAGCGCCATGAAACCTTCGGGTAAAGTCCGCGACATATAATAACGCATAAATAGATAACAATAGTAAATAAATAAATGTCAGCGTCGCAGGGATCAGTTGTTAACAAAGCTCAATTCCTTGAGCCCCTCCCAACCGTGTGAATGTATCAGATTCATATGATTAGGATTCTGCGAATCCCACCATCTTGTAGGACTATCTGAGTCTTCATCCTCCTGGCCATGTCAACTCATTCAATCCCCATCCCAGACATAACCGCGAAGTGCCCTCGAGGTATATTACAGTGGTTAATGAGTATGGCGGGTCTATTGTCCCTGGCCAAGACGCAGCAGGCAAGACGTAATAATGACTTACTATACAATGATAATCACAATTTGATTTGTTTTTAGGGAGTGCCCCATGTTTCACCCTGCCGAATTTAAGTGCTGTAAGTATGGCCTGATGTAGCAGTTGGTAATTTACAACCTCAGATGGCTGGAAGAGGTAGAATCAGTCAGGTTACTTTGGAAGAAAAGTGACGAACATCCAATACACCTTATTGTAAGTCGTCTAGGATATAATAC
Source organism: Lissotriton helveticus (assembly GCF_964261635.1). Taxonomy (NCBI): domain Eukaryota; kingdom Metazoa; phylum Chordata; class Amphibia; order Caudata; family Salamandridae; genus Lissotriton; species Lissotriton helveticus. The sequence goes on along the minus strand of NC_136065.1, from coordinate 1,836,485,598 downwards.
ATTGGTTAATAGGAGCAAATGCATGTGTGTCATATGTGGGAAGGGGTAATCCATCCACGAAACTCAATTCAGACACTAAGTGTAAGTCGCCAGTGACATGTGGATCACTGCATAGCGCAAGGGTATACAACCAACCCAGTGGGCCATGCACAGGGCCAATTTGCCATATATACATGAACATTGCGATTCACGAATATTCTGCAGGACATACACACTCCAAAGCGCAGGCCAGGACATCTCTCTCAATGGAAAGTAATTCAGTTCAGGTGGGGATAGAGTTTGCAAGGCGAAGGCTATAGTAACCTCTTCACCTGATTTAATTTGACTAACAACATCTTCCTTGTCACATTAAGAGGTAGCTCCATTCCCAAGAAAATATCGTTTGTATGTGCAGCTGTTCCAGTAAATGTGTGCACTGCAGGTGGGTAAAGTTTGCACATCTCCAAGGATTACCATGACCGATCTTGTTCCTTGGCACACTCACTCCATGCATGGCCAACTTCACGTAATCTTGTGACCCTAATATGGTATTTCACTAGACTAGAATGCCCACTTCTCTAACTGAACTGTCATGCCTTATCCTAACGTGAAGGAATATGCTCTAGGATGGCATTACTCTTTGCATGCTACTACCCCTCCTGTCTTCTCAAAGCAATAATGCATTGTTTTGGAAAATTTGAAACGTCATGAACAAGGGGAGTTCTCGAGGTGTAGGGGGATGGCATTGAACAACGATATGTTATTAACATTGGTGCTTCAAAAATTGGAAAGGCCTCTAGCAATTATGCCATATTTACAACATAAAACTGGAAGGACAATTTGACGGTAAATCCATTGTCATAATTACTACTGATGCTGTGCTCACACAGCAAGAAAACGATTCTGACTACAGGGTAACTTTCACATTCCCATCACTTTGCTTCCTGGGACAAATATCACTGGTTTTCCATTAGCATCAAATGAAATCAGGCAAATACTCACTCGCCGATCCCCTGTATCCTATTTCCGAAGGAAAACAGCTACCTTATTGCATATTAAGCGAAACAAGGAAAGGTGAACAAATATGATAATTTGAAGGAACCTCCTGTCAAGCTTACAGGGTGAGAAAGAGACAAGTAATCAGACTTCAGGCGAGCAAAGAAACAACTTCTGGAAAAGAGCCAGAAAGCGAATTTCTGAGTGTTAATTTCGAACTGGGGTAACCGTAAATACTTATAACCCCTGGAGTTGACAGTACCCCTATTAATTTGGGGGCAGGCGAAGGGAGTGCAGGTTAAGAGCTACTAAAACACGCAAAGGTGATAGGAGGAATGCTAGCAATTTGTCTAACCACTGGCAGTCGCTCGGGGTAGTAGTTAAGCCATAGGCTTTTTGACCACCATGCCACTTTAGATTAGACCCGGGCAGCGTCTTAAAATGACCAAAGAGGTTCTGGGAAATGACACTGGCCTACAGGTTTGAGCCATTTGCACAGTAACTTTGGAAGCCATTACAGAATAAAATTTGGATAAGATATCTTGAAAGAAGAGAAATTATGGACATAGAGTAGGCTATGATTTTGATTTAAAGGGAGACCCAAGAAAAGATAAGACACGTGCATAGAAGGGGGGAACCTGAAGTCCATTTGACGGCAGTAAGCAACAAGTGGGAGCCACTGAGATGCTTTGGTCAGAAATTGTCCCTCGCTGGGTCTGGAGGGGAGCGAGATCGCCGGTTGCGATAGAGCAGTCCCGCAGGAGGGTCAACAGATCCATGCAGAATTTATGGAAAAGAGAGGCCTGGGTGTCCTTAGACATGCACCCCCACAAGAAGAACTGAAGGGTATCATGCAGGAGGCCTTGGTAGCGATGGGCAACAGGTTAGGAGCGGGCGAGTTCCTGTGGTCTGAGGGTGGCACTCGCAGGGCTAGAACACCGGTAGCTGTAGAACATTCCGCACTCGCGGGGCTAGGTCACCGGTAGCTGTAGAACATTCCACAGGATGGTCAACGGATCCATGCAGAAGTTCATGGGAAGTGAGGCCTGGGTTTCATTAGGCAAGTACCAATACAAGAGAAAACTGAAGGGTACTACGACAAAGACAGGGTACACTTATCTAGATTGGGAGTGGACATATTCCTCCCGGACGAACTAGAGGTACGAAACAGCGACGGGAAGTAGCTAGGTGGGTGGGGGGCTCTGTCATCGACGGAAGCCTCCTCCAGAGCTGTGGCGGAGTTACAGGGCGATCTGGAAGCAGACGGGTACAGTAAGGGTACCTCTGCGGCAGAAGGGTACAGTAAGGGTACCTCTGCCTGGCACAGTAAGGGTGCCTGAGCCAAGGACCAGGAGCCGAAGGAGGTTCCGGGAAACCGCGACGGTGCCCCGTTAGTCCTTCGGGCGGTCGGGGGGCCTGAACCGACCGGGGGTGGGCCACACCGCTCCGCCCCGACAGGGGGGGCGGGAGTATAACAAAGTTGGTAATGTGCTGCACCGTCAGAGCATCGACTCGCCGTGCAAGATGGCTCCTTAGGCATGCGGGACAGCGAGGGGCTGCCTGCTTTGGATCGCCTGTAAGATGACCCACCTTAAAACGTCATACGTATGTTGTATGAAATAAACCTGCAACAGTTCTTTCTCATAAATATGTCTCCAGAGTTTCATTGGGGAGGAATTGTGTATATGTTCAAGCAGGCGGGAGTGAATGGCGGTGTGGGCACTATGCCGCTGACCGCGTGACCCGCAGGGGAACATGGGCGGGGCAGCGCTTTAGTCCCACACGGCAAAACTCCAGCCGACACTGGTGGGGTGCCCCGCCCCGCGTCTACCACTCACAGGCCAGGGGAGGGCCTACATCTGGGAGGGGCGAACCCCCTATATCTAACGCGGTGGCCAAGGCCCGGCCTCTCTCATCCCAGTCTTCCCGCGGCTCAAGCGCTGTTCCCACCCTGAACCCTGACCCAGCAGCTTGAGCGGCGGCGCGAAGTAATAGAATGATGTAATGTTTTTCTTTGTTTTGCAGGTGGAGTTACAGGGCGATCTGGAAGCAGACGGGTACAGTAAGGGTACCTCTGCGGCAGAAGGGTACAGTAAGGGTACCTCTGCCTGGCACAGTAAGGGTGCCTGAGCCAAGGACCAGGAGCCGAAGGAGGTTCCGGGAAACCGCGACGGCGCCCCGTTAGTCCTTCGGGCGGTCGGGGGGCCTGAACCGACCGGGGGTGGGCCACACCGCTCCGCCCCGACAGGGGGGGGCGGGAGTATAACGAAGTTGGTAATGTGCTGCACCGTCAGAGCATCGACTCGCCGTGCAAGATGGCTCCTTAGGCATGCGGGACAGCGAGGGGCTGTCTGCTTTGGATCGCCTGTAAGATGACCTACCTTAAAACGTCATACGTATTGTGTATGAAATAAACCTGCAACAGTTCTTTCCCATAAATATGTCTCCAGAGTTTCATTGGGGAGGAATTGTGTATATGTTCAAGCAGGCGGGAGTGAATGGCGGTGTGGGCACTAAGCGGCCGCCCGCATTGACAGCATTAACAGCGCTTCACCGGAGCTCCGACCAGCTCACTTCCTCGATGTATCCCAGCCAGCTTCCACTTCCGGCCGGCCAGGCGCCAACTAGGGTTCGGGTATTCGTGGCCCAGCTTACTCGTCACTCCGTCATACCCTTAACTCAGTGTGCACGGAAACCCAAGTCTTTTCCCAGCAAGCTATTCTATTCTAAATGTCAAGGAAATTGAAATGCCATTAAAAAGACTTTCCAAATAACCCAAATTGAAGAAATGTCATTTTGTGGTTCACTGGAACGGACAAAAAAATTCCTCCTCTTTGTCACCAAAAACGCAACGCTATCCACACAGTTCCATGCCACACCATTTAACTCCACACATTTCCAATCCCCACCACATAATTCAACACCAAACCACATTATTCCGCAACATGATTTCACTACAACTCAATTACACATCACACCACATATATACAATCCACACCACACAACTCCACACCACACAATTCCCCATCATGCCACAAAATTCAACAGCGCACCACTTAATTAAACTCCACTACATACCACTCCACAACACAACATACCATTCCACATAATTACACTCCATAACACAGAATCCCTCTCCAAATGATCGCAGTACACTAAATACCACAACCCTATCCACATAATTCCACAGTACACCATGCTGCATAATTCCACTACAAATCAATCCACATCACTCAACTCCATGCCACACAACAAATCAATCCAGTACAACCTACATAATTCCACTACACCCCACATACATTCACTCCATAACAAAAGACATTCAGGGACATGCATCAAGCTAAAAATTGCTCGCAAAAATAGCGAATAGCTATTTGCGAGTGCTTTTTAGCATTTTCCAATACATCAACCAAAAATCCCCAAATCGCAAAATAGGGAGTCGCAAAAATAGGGAAACGAAATATTGCGATTCCTTAATAGCGATAAACTAAACATGCGAACGCAAATAAAGAATTGCTCAAATAAATCGCAATACTATGCATGAAAAATCGCAAATACTGATTTCCCTGAAAATCGCTATTTAGCAAGTGCAGATTAAGGGGAATCACAATCAGGTGGTAAAAAAAAATTACTCAGCTGCAAATTATCAGAAGGCTATTTAAACTGACCCATGAGGCCATAGAGGCCTTTCACAATAGCAGCACTCTACGTGTTTGCGAGAGGATGAGGATCCATGCAGCAGGCCAGGCCAGAAGGAGAATACAGGAGAGGATCTTCCGACTGCGCATTACTTTGTTGGGACAACCAGTAGGGGCAATATATGATGAGTACAGGCGGAATGCTGCAATGATTCATTACTTAATAGCTGAATTGGAACCACTAATGCAGCGCCAGACACATAGGACCCATGCCATCCCAACTCATGTCGAGGTGCTATGTTGCCTGCACCTACTCGCGTCAGGCTGTTTCCAGGGGATTGTGGCAGTAGCTGGAGGGGTATCACAAATCTCCCTTTCACGGTTCTTCAAATCCTTCCTGGGCGCCATGATGACCATGATCCACAACCACATCGCCTTCCCCACAACCCAACAGGAATTGACCCAAACTAAACTCAACTTCTACCAAGTAGCACAGTTTTCACATGTGATCGGATGCATAGATTGCACCCATTTAGCCATATGTCCCCCAGCAGAAAAGGAGTATATCTTCCGGAACCAGAAATCGTATCACTCCATCAATGTTCAAGCAGTGTGCAATGCGAAAAATATCATAACCGACATTGTAGCGCAATACCCTGGGAGCACCCATGATTCATACATCTTTCGACATAGTGGCATTCACACACGTCTGCTCAAGGGTGAATTTGGCGAAGGACACCTGCTAGGTAAAAATAAATACTTATTCACATGACTAAAGTATGAAATAGAAATGCATACCTGACACTAACACTTTGCTTACTACCCTGTAGGTGACAGTGCATATGCTGTGAGGAACTATAGCATGACTCCATACTTGAACCCAGCCACCCCACAAGAACAGAGCTACAACGCAGCACACATCAGGACACATAATGTGATTGCATGGACATTTGGATTGCTCTAAAGTCGCTTCCGCATCCTGCATAAAGCTGGAGGAGCAATGCAGTACCAGCTGGAAACCTGCTGTAGGATAGTGGCTGCATGTGCAATGTGGCACAATATAGCAACAAAGAGAGGTATCCCCATATAGGTGTCCGACACTGAGGACAGCCAGCCCCCGGCACACCCACGACTGCGCATTTGGCAAGTCCATCGGAGGGGCAAAGGAAACGTGCAGACATCACCCAACATTATTTCTTAGATATGTAATGATGAGACACAACACTTAATTTCAGGAAAGAAAACGTTTTTACTAGCATGTGAACAGGAAGTGGTGTTTATATTAACATAGATGGTGGCTATTATCACAATAACTGCATGCACTAAAGGACAAATGAAGCACACAATGGACTTGATACTCAGTCACTATGAATGTCTTGGACATGGTTACGTCACCATGAAAAAATCCAGAAGTACAATTCTGTTTAGCGCTTCCTCCCTCGCACACCCAAACGTCTTTCGCCTGCATCTGCATCATCACTCATGGATGCAGCAATAGGTGTTGTCCTAAGGGTACTGCACATCCTGCCAGTGCTGACTGGAGCAGACAGGCTGCTAAGGCTGGATGCCTCACTACCCTCTTCCCCTGTAACATTGCTGTGCTCACCAGTACCAGCCTGCATCTGTTCAACTGCAGTGGTTATTTGCCCAAGTGCTTTGGCCACATCCCCACAACAATGGCCCATGTCTATTTGCATTGCCACCGACCTACGTGACAGCATTGCAGTGCTGTTGCATAACTTGTTGTTAGACTTGGTATAGCCAGCCAAGCACATCATGAACTGGCGATGCCTCCTCCTCTGTGTGTTGTGTCCCTCCTGTATCACACCACCCAGCTCCTGCAGTGTTTTGTTTGTCTGTTTCCTTCCACAACTGCTGTAGTCAGTTCCCTCACAAACTCAGCCATGACTGATAAGTTCTTATTCATTTTTGTCATTTGCAGATTTATGGCTCCTGTTAGACCTGGCATCTTTGGCGTGGTTTCCCCTATCTTTTTGCCTCTACCTCCTGTATTTTTGATGCTGTGCTGGATTTCGTTTTTGCTGGTTTAGATGCTTTGGACACTCTGCCACTGCTGATCAGTGCCAGAGTGTAAGTGCTCCCTGTGTAAATTATTATTCTGATTGAATATACATGTTTGGCATATTTGTATCACTATGAAGTCCCTAGTAAAGTGCACTGGGTGTGCCAGGGCTGGTGATGACAAATGCTACTGGTGGGCCTGCAGCACTGATTGTGCCACCCACAGGAGTAGCTCTAAAATGGTGTCTCAGGCCTGCCACTGCGGTGCGTATGGGCAGTTTAGAACTGCCATGTCCTCCTGGTCAGTGTCCCCCTTCCCTTTTTGTGCACATCAGTCACCCCTATGGAAGGCCCAAGGTACACCCCTGGGCAGGGTGCAGTGTATGTAAAAGGTAGAGCATGTACTAGTGCAGGTGACATGCTCTGGTAGTGAATGGCAGCCATTTTCGTTTTTCACTACTGTAAGGCTATCTTGCTCGATAGGTTAACATGGGGGATGCTGGCTACAGTGGTTAACAGCATTTCTTCTCATAGGAACAAGATAGGACATAAGTATCTAGTATCCCTGAACTCAGAATTTAATAACACATCTTTTAGGAAAGGTTGTTTTTAAATCCTGTGTTTGAGAACAGCACTTTTAGAAAGTTGCTGTTCTCTTGTCTGACCCTTCTGTGTGCCTGGGCCTGTTTGTGTATTGACTGTCTGGTTTGAGAGTGACAGGGGCTGGGGGATTCCCCAGGAGGCTGGATGAGTCAGCACTAGGCTGAATGACTGCAATTGCCACTGGAGTGGTGGGAGGAGTTAGCACCTGGGCTGAATAGTGCTGTGCCTGCCTTCCACAATGCTGGATCCACCCCCCTGCTGGGCGGCTGAGGACCCTGCCCCTCACTCTGAAAGGAAAGATGCAGCCAGCAAAACAAAGTGCTCAGGATCCACCCAGAACTGGTTCAGACCGGGCTCAGGGCCCACATGCACCAAGAGAACAAAGACTTTAGGGGTATAAGTACAGGACCCCTGACAACAGAAAATTAGATCATCCTGGAATTAAGAAGGAACCTCTGCCAAGGAGAAAGCTGAAACTGAAGAAGGAAGATTGTCCTGCTGTTGCTCTGCTGGACTGACCTGCTGTTGCTTTGCTGCCAAGGAGAGGGGAAGGACTTTGCTGTGTGCTGTGTCCCCTGTCTTGAAGGAATCTCCAAGGGCCTGAGAAGAGCTGGCTCCCTGTTTTGAAGTCCCAGGAACAAAAGGACTTCACTCCCAGCTTCCCTGAACTCTGCTGAGAGAGTTCTGTCCTTCCTAGAGTGCTTGATCCAGTTGTGGGGCCTCTGGAAGTTGTACCTGAGCTGGGAAGCTTGAAACTAAGCTTGAGTGACTTTTGAACTTGAAAAGTGTTGCATCGCTCGCTTGCGGAGCTTATCCCCGACAGTGCGAGAAGTTTCCCGCCGCTACGGAGGTTGAGATCGTCGCAGCGCCTGACGCCGCTGCCAGAGACGTCGCATCCTTCGTTTGCGGGACGCACCAGACCGGTGTGGGAAAACCGAACATCGCTGCGAGTATCGTCGCAGAGCCTGTCGTCGCTGGGTGAGATCGCCGCACAGCTTGCTTGCGGACCGCATCACGTCGCTGCGAGCATCGTCGCAGAATCAGTGCATCGAGGAGCTGCGAGAGAGAGGATCCCTGCTGGACCGTGCATCGTCGCCCCAGAAATCGTCGCAGCCCCTACGAAATCGTCGCATCGTGCCTTTGCGAGAACAGACTTCCTACGGAACCTACGCACCGGAATCCATACAAGTGGCCTTCCTCCCCATACAGACCGGATTCGTCGCAACACGCCCGCTGCTGCAGCGGGGCTGTCGCATCGCCTCCCCAGGGTCTCAGGAGCAACGCATCGCTTGTTTGCCACCGCACCAGCTTCTGCTTTTGGAACTTTGTTGCAACTATAAGGTACTGTGAGTAAACGTGACGCAACTGTGAACTTTTCACGCATCTGTAGAGAATTCTATCGCAACGTAGAGAATTCTATCGCAACCTAAAGAATTTTAACGCAACCTTAAGAACTCTTTTTGAAACCATATTCTTGAACTGTGTATGTTGGATTTTTGTCGTTTTGGTCTTGTGTAGTTTAGATTAAAAATACCTTTATTTTTCTAAACTGTTGTGGAGTCAGTTTGTGGTGTTTTCACTGTGTTACTGTGAGTGTTGGTACAAATACTTTACGCATTGCCTCTGGTTAGCCTAGACTGCTCGTGCCAAGCTACCAAGAGGGTGAGCAGGGGTTATCTCAGAGGGTTATCTCCTTGCCCTGACTAGAAGCAAGGGTCCCTATTTGGACAGTGGTACCTACCTCTGCCAACTAGAGACCCCCAGATCTAACATTGGTGGTCAGGCGGTGGGATTTGAACTTGTATTTGTACTTTACCCACAGTAATTGGTGTACATCACTAGTGAGTGCAGACCACTACGCCACCGCATACTACTGGTTTTTGGTTTTGATTTTTTCTATTTTTGAGTAACTCTTCAATACAGCATGTCTTTTCATGGGAAGGCACCCAGTAAGGAGGCAGAAGTAGAGATGGAGTTTGCCATTGGAGATTTGTATTCATACAAAGTTGAGCAACTTAGGAAATTCTGCCTTGAGTTTGAGTGCCCCATAAAGAGCGCCTACAGAAAGGAGGAGCTGCAGAAAATCTTGAAGGCCCATTGGGAGGCACAAGAGGGAGAGGATGATGTGAATGTAGAAAACGGTTTTCAAGTCACAGATTTGCCAGTGGGCAAAGTAGGTGCAGGAGCTGGCAGCAACCATTCCAGCAGGGGCCTCTCCCCAGAAGAGTTACAAGAAAATCAGAGAGTAAGAGAGTATGAGTTGGAAGTCATGAAAATGAAAATGAAGCAATTGGAAGTAGAAAAGGCGGCGGAGGAGAGCAAAAATGCCCGTGCCTTGGAAGAGAAGAAATTGCTTTTGGCTCATGAGTTGAGCATGAGAGAACTGGATCTTAAAGCCAAGGAGGTGGATGCCAGTTCTAATGGTGGCAGCGCGCAGCCAGTACATGGGGGTAAAGTATATATTCCCAAGGACCTGGTACAGAATTACCATAGGGGTGAGGATATTTATGCCTGGTTCACTTCGTTTGAAATTGCATTGAAGATGAATGGTGTGCCTGATCAGCATTGGGGGGCGGGCCTGTGGAAACATTTGAGGCTTCTGGGAGGAGTGCTCTAGAGCCCTTAGAATTAGCAGGTGCCATGACCTACCCCAATATGAAGGAGGCCTTATGTCTCAGGTATGGCCTTACCCCAGAGCAGTACAGACTGCAGTTTAGGAACTCCAAGAAGAGAGAGTCTGAGACTTGGATGGAGTGTGTGAATTCGTACTCGCGTGCACTGGAAGGTTGGATGAAGGGCAGTAAAGTAACTGATTTTAAGGGGTTGTTGCATTTAATCAGTTGGGAGCACTTGAGTAGTCTTTGTGTTCGAGAGCTGCGCCAGCATCTTTTAGACAGCAAGCTGACAGACCCCATTGAGCTTGCTAAGGAGGCGGACCGCTGGACCAGTACCAGGGTCCACAGAGGAATTGTGGGTACCACAGCCAAAGGTGGGCAGGGTCCCCAGCAGAAGAGTGGGGGGGGACAAGGGTAACCAAAAGGAGTTCTCAGAAGGGCCCCAAAATAGTTCCCAGGGAAAGGAATCCCAACCCCCCAAACCTAAACAGCCATGGCCCTCTAAGGGCAGGCGGGACAATAAAGACAACAGGGGTCCACCTACCTGCTATCACTGCAATGAGGTGGGCCACATTGCTCCAAAATGTCCCAAGAAGAAGCAAGCACCCACTGGTGCCCCCGCCCCAGCGTTAGCTAGTGTAGCTTTGGGAGGGGATTTGGTTTCTAGTGATTGGGGGGAGCTAGCAGTTATGACCCTTGTCTCTCTAGGAGACCAAGAGGTGGTCCAAGAAACCTTACTGCCCTCTAACACTAAGAAATATGGGCAGAAGGTGACCATCAATGGGAGGGAGATTGAGGCTCTGAGAGACACAGGAGCCAGCGTGACATCCGTGAGGTGTCAGTGGGTGTCTGAAGAGCAAATCATCCCTGGTGTACTACGCCCTGTAGTGGCAGCTGACAGTTCAGTGTGCTTCAGCAAGCTGGCGCGTGTTCCCTTTGAATGGGGGGGAGTCTCTGGTCTTTTGGAGGTAGTTGTCAGTGATGCCTTGCCTGTAGACTGTCTGTTAGGTAACGACCTGGAGAGTTCTCCATGGAAGGATGTAGAACACAGAACTCACTTGGAGATGTTGGGTTTGCCTGCGTGGATCTGTGTGTCCACACGTGCTATGACAGCCAGTAGGGGGGGAGTCAGCAGAACTGGAGCCTGAAACAGTGGCCCAGAGACCTGCCAGGAGAGGAAGAGGCAGAGGGCGCGGGAAACCAGCCCCAGCCGTTCCCACGGTCCAGGAGGAAGCAGAACCTGAGGGGGATGCCCTGGAACCTACAGGGGAACAGGTAGCCGAACTGGGAGACTTGCCTGAGCTGACCCATTGGTAGCAGGAAGGTGGTCCCTCCAGGGAGGAATTCTGCAAGGCGCAGAAGGAGTGCCCTTCCCTCATTGGTCTGCGGCAACAGGCTGTAGATCAGGCAGCAGGTGGAGCAGCCAGAGATCACTTCATCTACTGGGAAGATGACTTGTTATATAGCGAGCCTAAGTTTGCTGAGCCCGGTGCAGCCCATGTGCTGGTGGTACCCGAGCGCTTCAGAAACTTCCTAATGGGTCTGGCTCATGACGTGCCTCTTGCAGGACATCTGGGGCAAGACAAGACCCTAAACAGGCTTGTCACCCACTTCCACTGGCCCCAGATGAGAAAGCACGTTGGTTCCTTTTGCAGATCTTGCCAAACCTGTCAAGCCAGTGGCAAGACTGGAACAAAGTTGAAGGCACCCCTTCAACCCTTCCCAGTAGTGAGCACCCCTTTCGAGCGGGTGGGCATAGACATTGTAGGGCCCCTGGACCCCAAGACAGCCTTAGGCAACAGGTTCATCCTGGTCTTGGTGGACCATGCCACCCGGTACCCGGAAGCAGTCCCTCTCAGGACAATCACAGCATCCGTGGTGGGCCGTGCATTGATGGGGATCTTTTCCCGTGTGGGGTTCCCCAGAGAGGTGGTCTCCGACCGGGGTACCAACTTCATCTCTAAGTAAATGAAGTCTCTGTGGGAGGAGTGTGGGGTAACTTATAAGTTCACCACTCCTTACCACCCTCAAGGAAATGGGTTGGTTGAAAGGTTCAACCGGACCCTGAAAGGTATGATTATGGGCCTAGCAGAGCCCATGAGACGCAAGTGGGACGTCTTGTTACCATGTCTGTTGTTTGCCTACAGGGAGGTGCCTCAGAAGTCCTTAGGGTTCAGTCCCTTTGAACTCCTGTATGGCCACCCTGTTAGAGGACCTCTCTCACTGGTGAAGGAGGGTTGGGAAAAGTCCCGTGGGAAAACCCCCCAGGATGTGTTCAGCTATGTGCTGGCCATCCGCAACCAGACACAACGCTTCAGGAAGCTCGCTCAGGCGAACCTGGAAGCAAGCCAGGAAGAAATGAAAAGATGGTATGACCAGAATACCACTTTGGTCGAATTTCAACCTGGGCAGAAAGTGTGGGTGATGGCGCCAGTGGAGCATTGTGCGCTCCAAGACAAGTGGACTGGGCCATATGAGGTGGTGGAAAGGAAGAGTGAGGTAACCTACCTGGTTAACCTGAGGACCCCCAGGCAGCCCCTGAGAGTCTTGCATGTGAACTGCCTCAAACCACACTTTGAGAGGTCTGAAGTAACCATGCTCATGGCTACAGATGCAGGAATGGAAGAGGATAGTGATCCTCTCCCTGACCTCCTGGCAGTTAAGGAGCAAGATGGGTCAGTGGATGGTGTGGTCCTCTCGCCCACCCTGACCCCAGAACAGCAGAGTGACTGTTGCCAGGTGTTGGGTCAGTTCTCCTCCCTGTTCTCCCTGACCCCAGGAGTCACCAACTGGTGCATCCATGATGTGGACACTGGAGACAGTCCGCCTGTGAAACAAAATTTTTACAGGGTGACTGACAAGGTCAGGGCCAGCATCAAGGAAGAGGTTTCCAAGATGTTGGCGCTAGGGGTTATTGAGCCCTCCAGCAGCCCCTGGGCTAGCCCAGTGGTCTTGGTGCCCAAGAAAGCTGCTACGCCCGGTGGCCCTCCAGAACTCCGGTTTTGCGTGGACTACCGTGGGCTCAATGCGGTCACGAAGACTGACGCACATCCCATCCCCAGAGCTGATGAGCTCGTGGATCGGTTGGGAGCTGCCCAGTACCTCAGTACATTTGATTTGACTTCGGGGTACTGGCAGATTGCCCTAACTGATGGGGCCAAAGAGAGGTCAGCATTTTCAACGCCAGAGGGGCACTTCCAGTTCCGAGTCATGCCCTTTGGGTTGAAAAATGCCCCTGCCACATTCCAGAGACTGGTTAACCAGGTGCTGACCGGGCTGGAGGAATTCAGCGCCGCATACCTGGATGACATTGCTGTGTTCAGCTCCACGTGGGAGGAACATTTTCAACACCTCTGCGAAGTGTTGAAGGCTCTGCAAAGGGCAGGCCTCACTATCAAGGCCAGCAAGTGCCAGATAGGGCAGGGATCTCTGGTGTATTTGGGACACCAAGTGGGGAGCGGCCAGGTGGCGCCCCTACAGGCAAAGATTGATACCATTCTGGCTTGGGAGCCCCCCAAGACCCAGACAGAGGTGAGGGCCTTTTTAGGACTCACCGGGTATTACCGACGGTTTGTCAAGGGATATGGCACCATTGTCGCCCCCTTGACAGAACTCACTTCCAAGAAGTTGCCCAAAAGAGTTGACTGGACTGACGCCTGCCAAACTGCTTTTGAAACCCTGAAAACTGCTATGTGCACAGCGCCGGTGCTCAAGGCACCTGACTTTTCCAGTGAGTTCATAGTTCAGACAGACGCTTCAGAGCATGGTGTGGGAGCAGTACTCTCACAAATCACTGAGGAGGGAGGAGACCAGCCGGTAGCCTTCATTAGCAGGAGACTACTCCCCAGGGAACAGAGGTGGAGTGCGATTGAGAGAGAGGCATTTGCTGTGGTCTGGGCTCTGAAAAAGTTGAGGCCCTACCTGTTTGGGACTCACTTCCGTGTTCAGACCGACCACAGGTCCCTCAGATGGTTAATGCAAATGAGGGGTGAGAACCCAAAACTGTTGAGGTGGTCCATCTCCCTACAGGGAATGGACTTCACGGTGGAACACCGCCCTGGCACAGAACACGCCAATGCTGATGGTCTGTCCAGGTTTTTCTGCCTTAGTGAAGAGAACTCCCAAGAGGGTGGGCAGTTCTCCCCACTTTCAGCTGGAGGGGACACGTGTTAGACTTGGCATCTTTGGCGTGGTTTCCCCTATCTTTTTGCCTCTACCTCCTGTATTTTTGATGCTGTGCTGGATTTCGTTTTTGCTGGTTTAGATGCTTTGGACACTCTGCCACTGCTGATCAGTGCCAGAGTGTAAGTGCTCCCTGTGTAAATTATTATTCTGATTGAATATACATGTTTGGCATATTTGTATCACTATGAAGTCCCTAGTAAAGTGCACTGCGGTGCCTATGGGCAGTTTAGAACTGCTATGTCCTCCTGGTCAGTGTCCCCACTGACCAGGCCTAACCCTTCCCTTTTTGTGCACATCAGTCACCCCTATGGAAGGCCCAAGGTACCCCCCTGGGCAGGGTGCAGTGTATGTAAAAGGTAGAGCATGTACTAGTGCAGGTGACATGCTCTGGTAGTGAATGGCAGCCATTTTCGTTTTTCACTACTGTAAGGCTATCTTGCTCCATAGGTTAACATGGGGGGTGCTGGCTACAGTGGTTAACAGCATTTCTTCCCATAGGAACAAGATAGGACATAAGTATCTAGTATCCCTGAACTCAGAATTTAATAACACATCTTTTAGGAAAGGTTGTTTTTTAAATCCTGTGTTTGAGAACAGCACTTTTAGAAAGTTGCTGTTCTCTTGTCTGACCCTTCTGTGTGCCTGTTTGTGTATTGACTGTCTGGTTTGAGAGTGACAGGGGCTGGGGGATTCCCCAGGAGGCTGGATGAGTCAGCACTAGGCTGAATGACTGCAATTGCCACTGGAGTGGTGGGAGGAGTTAGCACCTGGGCTGAATAGGGCTGTGCCTGCCTTCCACAATTTTGGCTCCACCCCCCTGCTGGGCGGCTGAGGACCCTGCCCCTCACTCTGAAAGGAAAGATGCAGCCAGCAAAACAAAGTGCGCAGGATCCACCCAGAACTGGTTCAGACCGGGCTCAGGGCCCACATGCACCAAGAGAACAAAGACTTTAGGGGTATAAGTACAGGACCCCTGAAAACAGAAAATTAGATCATCCTGGAATCAAGAAGGAACCTCTGCCAAGGAGAAAGCTGAAACTGAAGAAGGAAGATTGTCCTGCTGTTGCTCTGCTGGACTGACCTGCTGTTGCTTTGCTGCCAAGGAGAGGGGAAGGACTTTGCTGTGTGCTGTGTCCCCTGTCTTGAAGGAATCTCCAAGGGCCTGAGAAGAGCTGGCTCCCTGTTTTGAAGTCCCAGGAACAAAAGGACTTCACCCCCAGCTTTCCTGAACTCTGCTGAGAGAGTTCTGTCCTTCCTAGAGTGCTTGATCCAGTTGTGGGGCCTCTGGAAGTTGTACCTGAGCTGGGAAGCTTGAAACTAAGCTTGAGTGACTTTTGAACTTGAAAAGTGTCGCATCGCTCGCTTGCGGAGCGCATCCCCGACAGTGCGAGAAGTTTCCCGCCGCTACGGAGGTCGAGATCGTCGCAGCGCCTGACGCCGCTGCCAGAGACATCGCATCCTTCGTTTGCGGGACGCACCAGACCGGTGCGGGAAAACCGAACATCGCTACGAGTATCGTCGCAGAGCCTGTCGTCGCTGGGTGAGATCGCCGCACCGCTTGCTTGAGGACCGCATCACGTCGCTGCGAGCATCGTCGCAGAATCAACGCATCGAGGAGCTGCGAGAGAGAGGATCCCCGCTGGACCGCGCATCGTCGCCCCGGAGATCGTCGCAGCCCCTACGGGATCGTCGCATCGTGCCTTTGCGAGAACAGACTTCCTACGGAACCTACGCACCGGAATCCATACAAGTGGCCTTCCTCCCCATACAGACCGGATTCGTCGCAACACGCCCGCTGCTGCAGCGGGGCTGTCGCATCGCCTCCCCAGGGTCTCAGGAGCAACGCATCGCTTGTTTGCCACCGCACCAGCTTCTGCTTTTGGAACGTTGTTGCAACTAAAAGGTACTGTGAGTAAACGTGACGCAACTGTGAACTTTTCACGCATCTGTAGAGAATTCTATCGCAACGTAGAGGATTCTATCGCAACCTAAAGAATTTTAACGCAACCTTAAGAACTCTTTTTGAAACCATATTCTTGAACTGTGTATGTTGGATTTTTGTCGTTTTGGTCTTGCGTAGTTTAGATTAAAAATACCTTTATTTTTCTAAACTGTTGTGGAGTCAGTTTGTGGTGTTTTCACTGTGTTACTGTGAGTGTTGGTACAAATACTTTACGCATTGCCTCTGGTTAGCCTAGACTGCTCGTGCCAAGCTACCAAGAGGGTGAGCAGGGGTTATCTCAGAGGGTTATCTCCTTGCCCTGACTAGAAGCAAGGGTCCCTATTTGGACAGTGGTACCTACCTCTGCCAACTAGAGACCCCCAGATCTAACATTGGTGGTCAGGCGGTGGGATTTGAACTTGTATTTGTACTTGACCCACAGTAATTGGTGTACATCACTAGTGAGTGCAGACCACTACGCCACCGCATACTACTGGTTTTTGGTTTTGATTTTTTCTATTTTTGAGTAACTCTTCAATACAGCATGTCTTTGCATGGGAAGGCACCCAGTAAGGAGGCAGAAGTAGAGATGGAGTTTGCCATTGGAGATTTGTATTCATACAAAGTTGAGCAACTTAGGAAATTCTGCCTTGAGTTTGAGTGCCCCATAAAGAGCGCCTACAGAAAGGAGGAGCTGCAGAAAATCTTGAAGGCCCATTGGGAGGCACAAGAGGGAGAGGATGATGTGAATGTAGAAAACGGTTTTCAAGTCACAGATTTGCCAGTGGGCAAAGTAGGTGCAGGAGCTGGCAGCAACCATTCCAGCAGGGACCTCTCCCCAGAAGAGTTACAAGAAAATCAGAGAGTAAGAGAGTATGAGTTGGAAGTCATGAAAATGAAGCAATTGGAAGTAGAAAAGGCGGCAGAGGAGAGCAAAAATGCCCGTGCCTTGGAAGAGAAGAAATTGCTTTTGGCTCATGAGTTGAGCATGAGAGAACTGGATCTTAAAGCCAAGGAGGTGGATGCCAGTTCTAATGGTGGCAGCGCGCAGCCAGTGCATGGGGGTAAAGTATATATTCCCAAGGACCTGGTACAGAATTACTATAGGGGTGAGGATATTTATGCCTGGTTCACTTCGTATGAAATTGCATTGAAGATGAATGGTGTGCCTGATCAGCATTGGGGGGCGGGCCTGTGGAAACATTTTGAGGCTTCTGGGAGGAGTGCTCTAGAGCCCTTAGAATTAGCAGGTGCCATGACCTACCCCAATATGAAGGAGGCCTTATGTCTCAGGTATGGCCTTACCCCAGAGCAGTACAGACTGCAGTTTAGGAACTCCAAGAAGAGAGAGTCTGAGACTTGGATGGAGTGTGTGAATTCGTACTCGCGTGCACTGGAAGGTTAGATGAAGGGCAGTAAAGTAACTGATTTTAAGGGGTTGTTGCATTTAATCAGTTGGGAGCACTTGAGTAGTCTTTGTGTTCCAGAGCTGCGCCAGCATCTTTTAGACAGCAAGCTGACAGACCCCATTGAGCTTGCTAAGGAGGCGGACCGCTGGACCAGTACCAGGGTCCACAGAGGAATTGTGGGTACCACAGCCAAAGGTGGGCAGGGTCCCCAGCAGAAGAGTGGGGGGGACAAGGGTAACCAAAAGGAGTTCTCAGAAGGGCCCCAAAATAGTTCCCAGGGAAAGGAATCCCAACCCCCCAAACCTAAACAGCCATGGCCCTCTAAGGGCAGGCGGGACAATAAAGACAACAGGGGTCCACCTACCTGCTATCACTGCAATGAGGTGGGCCACATTGCTCCAAAATGTCCCAAGAAGAAGCAAGCACCCACTGGTGCCCCCGCCCCAGCGTTAGCTAGTGTAGCTTTGGGAGGGGATTTGGTTTCTAGTGATTGGGGGGAGCTAGCAGTTATGACCCTTGTCTCTCTAGGAGACCAAGAGGTGGTCCAAGAAACCTTACTGCCCTCTAACACTAAGAAATATGGGCAGAAGGTGACCATCAATGGGAGGGAGATTGAGGCTCTGAGAGACACAGGAGCCAGCGTGACATCCGTGAGGTGTCAGTGGGTGTCTGAAGAGCAAATCATCCCTGGTGTACTACGCCCTGTAGTGGCAGCTGACAGTTCAGTGTGCTTCAGCAAGCTGGCGCGTGTTCCCTTTGAATGGGGGGGAGTCTCTGGTCTTTTGGAGGTAGTTGTCAGTGATGCCTTGCCTGTAGACTGTCTGTTAGGTAACGACCTGGAGAGTTCTCCATGGAAGGATGTAGAACACAGAACTCACTTGGAGATGTTGGGTTTGCCTGCGTGGATCTGTGTGTCCACACGTGCTATGACAGCCAGTAGGGGGGGAGTCAGCAGAACTGGAGCCTGAAACAGTGGCCCAGAGACCTGGCAGGAGAGGAAGAGGCAGAGGGCGTGGGAAACCAGCCCCAGCCGTTCCCACGGTCCAGGAGGAAGCAGAACCTGAGGGGGATGCCCTGGAACCTACAGGGGAACAGGTAGCCGAACTGGGAGACTTGCCTGAGCTGACCCATTGGTAGCAGGAAGGTGGTCCCTCCAGGGAGGAATTCTGCAAGGCGCAGAAGGAGTGCCCTTCCCTCATTGGTCTGCGGCAACAGGCTGTAGATCAGGCAGCAGGTGGAGCAGCCAGAGATCACTTCATCTACTGGGAAGATGACTTGTTATATAGCTAGCCTAAGTTTGCTGAGCCCGGTGCAGCCCGTGTGCTGGTGGTACCTGAGCGCTTCAGAAACTTCCTAATGGGTCTGGCTCATGACGTGCCTCTTGCAGGACATCTGGGGCAAGACAAGACCCTAAACAGGCTTGTCACCCACTTCCACTGGCCCCATATGAGAAAGCACGTTGGTTCCTTTTGCAGATCTTGCCAAACCTGTCAAGCCAGTGGCAAGACTGGAACAAAGTTGAAGGCACCCCTTCAACCCTTCCCAGTAGTGAGCACCCCTTTCGAGCGGGTGGGCATAGACATTGTAGGGCCCCTGGACCCCAAGACAGCCTTAAGCAACAGGTTCATCCTGGTCTTGGTGGACCATGCCACCCGGTACCCGGAAGCAGTCCCTCTCAGGACAATCACAGCACCCATGGTGGGCAGTGCATTGATGGGGATCTTTTCCCGTGTGGGGTTCCCCAGAGAGGTGGTCTCCGACCGTGGTACCAACTTCATCTCTAAGTACATGAAGTCTCTGTGGGAGGAGTGTGGGGTAACTTATAAGTTCACCACTCCTTACCACCCTCAAGGAAATGGGTTGGTTGAAAGGTTCAACCGGACCCTGAAAGGTATGATTATGGGCCTAGCGGAGCCCATGAGACGCAAGTGGGACGTCTTGTAACCATGCCTGTCGTTTGCCTACAGGGAGGTGCCTCAGAAGTCCTTAGGGTTCAGTCCCTTTGAACTCCTGTATGGCTACCCTGTTAGAGGACCTCTCTCACTGGTGAAGGAGGGTTGGGAAAAGTCCCGTGGGAAAACCCCCCAGGATGTGTTCAGCTATGTGCTGGCCATCCGCAACCAGACACAACGCTTCAGGAAGCTCGCTCAGGCGAACCTGGAAGCAAGCCAGGAAGAAATGAAAAGATGGTATGACCAGAATACCACTTTGGTCGAATTTCAACCTGGGCAGAAAGTGTGGGTGATGGCGCCAGTGGAGCCTTGTGCGCTCCAAGACAAGTGGACTGGGCCATATGAGGTGGTGGAAAGGAAGAGTGAGGTAACCTACCTGGTTAACCTGAGGACCCCCAGGCAGCCCCTGAGAGTTTTGCATGTGAACTGCCTCAAACCACACTTTGAGAGGTCTGAAGTAACCATGCTCATGGCTACAGATGCAGGAATGGAAGAGGATAGTGATCCTCTCCCTGACCTCCTGGCAGTTAAGGAGCAAGATGGGTCAGTGGATGGTGTGGTCCTCTCGCCCACCCTGACCCCAGAACAGCAGAGTGATTGTCGCCAGGTGTTGGGTCAGTTCTCCTCCCTGTTCTCCCTGACCCAAGGAGTCACCAGCTGGTGCATCCATGATGTGGACACTGGAGACAGTCCGCCTGTGAAACAAAAATTTTACAGGGTGGCTGACAAGGTCAGGGCCAGCATCAAGGAAGAGGTTTCCAAGATGTTGGCGCTAGGGGTGATTGAGCCCTCCAGCAGCCCCTGGACTAGCCCAGTGGTCTTGGTGCCCAAGAAAGCTGCTACGCCCGGTGGCCCTCCAGAACTCCGGTTTTGCGTGGACTACCGTGGGCTCAATGCGGTCACGAAGACTGACGCACACCCCATCCTCAGAGCTGATGAGCTCGTGGATCGGTTGGGAGCTGCCCAGTACCTCAGTACATTTGATTTGACTTCGGGGTACTGGCAGAGTGCCCTAACTGATGGGGCCAAAGAGAGGTCAGCATTTTCAACGCCAGAGGGGCACTTCCAGTTCCGAGTCATGCCCTTTGGGTTGAAAAATGCCCCTGCCACATTCCAGAGACTGGTTAGCCAGGTGCTGACCGGGTTGGAGGAATTCAGCGTCGCATACCTGGATGACATTGCTGTGTTCTGCTCCACGTGGGAGGAACATTTTCAACACCTCTGCGAAGTGTTGAAGGCTCTGCAAAGGGCAGGCCTCACTATCAAGGCCAGCAAGTGCCAGATAGGGCAGGGATCTGTGGGGTATTTGGGACACCAAGTGGGGAGCGGCCAGGTGGCGCCCCTACAGGCAAAGATTGATACCATTCTGGCTTGGGAGCCCCCCAAGACCCAGACAGAGGTGAGGGCCTTTTTAGGACTCACCGGGTATTACCGACGGTTTGTCAAGGGATATGGCACCATTGTCGCCCCCTTGACAGAACTCACTTCCAAGAAGTTGCCCAAAAGAGTTGACTGGACTGACGCCTGCCAAACTGCTTTTGAAACCCTGAAAACTGCTATGTGCACAGCGCCGGTGCTCAAGGCACCTGACTTTTCCAGTGAGTTCATAGTTCAGACAGACGCTTCAGAGCATGGTGTGGGAGCAGTACTCTCACAAATCACTGAGGAGGGAGGAGACCAGCCGGTAGCCTTCATTAGCAGGAGACTACTCCCCAGGGAACAGAGGTGGAGTGTGATTGAGAGAGAGGCATTTGCTGTGGTCTGGGCTCTGAAAAAGTTGAGGCCCTACCTGTTTGGGACTCACTTTCGTGTTCAGACCGACCACAGGTCCCTCAGATGGTTAATGCAAATGAGGGGTGAGAACCCAAAACTGTTGAGGTGGTCCATCTCCCTACAGGGAATGGACTTCACGGTGGAACACCGCCCTGGCACAGAACACGCCAATGCTGATGGTCTGTCCAGGTTTTTCCGCCTTAGTGAAGAGAACTCCCAAGAGGGTGGGCAGTTCTCCCCACTTTCAGATGGAGGGGACACGTGTTAGACTTGGCATCTTTGGCGTGGTTTCCCCTATCTTTTTGCCTCTACCTCCTGTATTTTTGATGCTGTGCTGGATTTCGTTTTTGCTGGTTTAGATGCTTTGGACACTCTGCCACTGCTGATCAGTGCCAGAGTGTAAGTGCTCCCTGTGTAAATTATTATTCTGATTGAATATACATGTTTGGCATATTTGTATCACTATGAAGTCCCTAGTAAAGTGCACTGGGTGTGCCAGGGCTGGTGATGACAAATGCTACTGGTGGGCCTTCAGCACTGATTGTGCCACCCACAGGAGTAGCTCTAAAATGGTGTCTCAGGCCTGCCACTGCGGTGCCTATGGGCAGTTTAGAACTGCCATGTCCTCCTGGTCAGTGTCCCCACTGACCAGGCCTAACCCTTCCCTTTTTGTGCACATCAGTCACCCCTATGGAAGGCCCAAGGTACCCCCCTGGGCAGGGTGCAGTGTATGTAAAAGGTAGAGCATGTACTAGTGCAGGTGACATGCTCTGGTAGTGAATGGCAGCCATTTTCGTTTTTCACTACTGTAAGGCTATCTTGCTCCATAGGTTAACATGGGGGATGCTGGCTACAGTGGTTAACAGCATTTCTTCCCATAGGAACAAGATAGGACATAAGTATCTAGTATCCCTGAACTCAGAATTTAATAACACATCTTTTAGGAAAGGTTGTTTTTAAATCCTGTGTTTGAGAACAGCACTTTTAGAAAGTTGCTGTTCTCTTGTCTGACCCTTCTGTGTGCCTGGGCCTGTTTGTGAATTGACTGTCTGGTTTGAGAGTGACAGGGGCTGGGGGATCCCCCAGGAGGCTGGATGAGTCAGCACTAGGCTGAATGACTGCAATTGCCACTGGAGTGGTGGGAGGAGTTAGCACCTGGGCTGAATAGGGCTGTGCCTGCCTTCCACAATGCTGGCTCCACCCCCCTGCTGGGCAGCTGAGGACCCTGCCCCTCACTCTGAAAGGAAAGATGCAGCCAGCAAAACAAAGTGCTCAGGATCCACCCAGAACTGGTTCAGACCGGGCTCAGGGCCCACATGCACCAAGAGGACAAAGACTTTAGGGGTATAAGTACAGGACCCCTGACAACAGAAAATTAGATCATCCAGGAGTCAAGAAGGAACCTCTGCCAAGGAGAAAGCTGAAACTGAAGAAGGAAGATTGTCCTGCTGTTGCTCTGCTGGACTGACCTGCTGTTGCTTTGCTGCCAAGGAGAGGGGAAGGACTTTGCTGTGTGCTGTGTCCCCTGTCTTGAAGGAATCGCCAAGGGCCTGAGAAGAGCTGGCTCCCTGTTTTGAAGTCCCAGGAACAAAAGGACTACACCCCCAGCTTCCCTGAACTCTGCTGAGAGAGTTCTGTCCTTCCTAGAGTGCTTGATCCAGTTGTGGGGCCTCTGGAAGTTGTACCTGAGCTGGGAAGCTTGAAACTAAGCTTGAGTGACTTTTGAACTTGAAAAGTGTCGCATCGCTCGCTTGCGGAGCGCATCCCCGACAGTGCGAGAAGTTTCCCGCCGCTACGGAGGTCGAGATCGTCGCAGCGACGTCGCATCCTTCGTTTGCGGGACGCACCAGACCGGTGCGGGAAAACCGAACATCGCTGCGAGTATCGTCGCAGAGCCTGTCGTCGCTGGGTGAGATCGCCGCACCGCTTGCTTGCGGACCGCATCACGTCGCTGCGAGCATCGTCGCAGAATCAACGCATCGAGGAGCTGCGAGAGAGAGGATCCCCGCTGGACCGCGCATCGTCGCCCCTTAGATCGTCGCAGCCCCTACGAGATCGTCGCATCGTGCCTTTGCGAGAACAGACTTCCTACGGAACCTACGCACCGGAATCCATACAAGTGGCCTTCCTCCCCATACAGACCGGATTCGTCGCAACACGCCCGCTGCTGCAGCGGGGCTGTCGCATCGCCTCCCCAGGGTCTCAGGAGCAACGCATCGCTTGTTTTCCACCGCACCAGCTTCTGCTTTTGGAACTTTGTTGCAACTAAAAGGTACTGTGAGTAAACATGACGCAACTGTGAACTTTTCACGCATCTGTAGAGAATTCTATTGCAACGTAGAGAATTCTATCGCAACCTAAAGAATTTTAACGCAACCTTAAGATCTCTTTTTGAAACCATATTCTTGAACTGTGTATGTTGGATTTTTGTCGTTTTGGTCTTGTGTAGTTTAGATTAAAAATACCTTTATTTTTCTAAACTGTTGTGGAGTCAGTTTGTGGTGTTTTCACTGTGTTACTGTGAGTGTTGGTACAAATACTTTACGCATTGCCTCTGGTTAGCCTAGACTGCTCGTGCCAAGCTACCTAGAGGGTGAGCAGGGGTTATCTCAGAGGGTTATCTCCTTGCCCTGACTAGAAGCAAGGGTCCCTATTTGGACAGTGGTACCTACCTCTGCCAACTAGAGACCCCCAGATCTAACAGCTCCCATATGTCTCGCTTGCAGGCGCTGCACCCTCATCATCTGGGACTACACGCCACCCCACACATTGGGAGATTCTGCCTCCTGTGCCCCGATGCGGGCCCTTGACCTGCGTCTTCGACTCCTCTGGACATGTGCCTGAGGTGTAGTTGTGGGGCTCACACTAGGCTGGCTTGTCTCAGGAGCTGTTTCATTATCCTGATCTGTCTTCATTGGCTGCAGAGGTGTGATTGTGGCCCTGCGTCTTGGCGGTGCCTGGGGTATGCTTGGTGGTGTCACAGGTGTCGACACAGCAGCCTCTACAGTAGCCTGTGTGCTGTCACCACATTCACTGTCATCAGTGTCTACTTCTTCAGCATCTGTGGTGTGAAACAGTGCAAAATTATTTTGTGTTGGTGCTAATGTTGTGCCACATTAAATTACTTTACATTTAAGCTCTCACTGTCTTTAATCACTGACTGTAATGCATTTTTGTGACATTTAGGCTTACAATGTTGATTTTAACTACCAATTTGGTTCTGCAGCCTACAAGTCCCCATAATGCATTTGGGTCCCTATGTAAAATGTGCACTGGAGTTTATTACTGTAATTTTGGTGGTTACTAACAGATTGTGAGTGTTTGATTGATTCAGATGCTCCGTCCATCACCACCCCCTTTTGTACTGTTTTTGGACGTCATAAGTGTGGCAGGGTATGCTCAGACGTGAGTCCCTTGCTCACTTTGCCACTGGATTCAAGCAAGCCGGGCTGAAGACGGCTGGAATGCCAGAAACCGGTCCTCGGAAGCTTGTTTCCGGTCCAGGGAAGACATGGCTTGGCAGTTCGGGCTGGACTGTTCCCATGAGGCACAGGGTCAGACTGATTTGCATATAGCCATGTCTGAATTGGGGTGGCAAAGTGGGCTAAAGAACGGTGATGGGTAAAACCCAGATCTTTTGACTGGGTGTGAGTGTTTGATTGATTCAGATGCTCCGTCCATCACCACCCCCTTTTGTACTACTAACAGATTGGGCACAATTAGTATGTACACTGATATGTATATTTGAATGCATCTTACCTTGTGTACTACTGGCCGCCCCGGATGTATCCAGCTGTGTTACTCCCACCACTGCTTCTAGCTGGATAGTGCCCTTAACCAGGTCCTCCAGGGCTGTTGTCTGGGACTGTTGAAGTTCCTCCTCCGGTCCCCTTAGCCTCCTTCAGCCTTTGTACTATTCGCTCCTTAGCACGGCGACGCAGGTCGTATCATCTTTTCTTTTAGTCTTCTATGGTGCGGTGTGTCACCACCACAGCATTAACTTTGTTCTTGATCCTGTTCCATATTCTTCGTTTTTCTGCTTCAGGTACTTTTAGTGAGACCTTCACAAAGAACTTATCATGGCTCTTTACCACCTCCTCAATGAGGTACCCGAGATACCTCTCACTAAACTTCAACTTTCTCTTCCTGGCCACTGCACCCTCTTCTGTTGTTGTTTGGGAAATGTTTGCTCTCCTCAGCTGTCAGCAAACCACTGTTTGTATTTTTTACTCTCTCCCCCAGCACTCTGCTTCTGCCTCTCACTTCCTCTGTGCACAGAAAGCAGCATGGGCTGATTGACTTCCTGGTTGTGAGGTCATCAGCCTGCTCCCAATGCAACTCAATAAATTTGCGATCTCGCAATTTGGGATCTCTCTAATTGCGATGGTTTTTCTATGTTTGCGATTCTTTTTTTGAATTCACTAATATATTTAGCAATTTTTACCGATTCTTTATTTTCTCGCAATCTGCATCATGCATAGGTAATAGGGAGTCCTTATTTGCGATTCCTTAAAAATCGCAAATAAGGATTCTCTATTTCTTTGCTTGATGCATATGCCTGTAAGCCATTTATAATGCCAATCGCTCTTTCTCAAACTAATGCGAGATTGATTGCATTTTTCGTTAAAAAATATCCCTGCAGTAGCATAGGTAAGGGTGCATTACCTTATATGGCTTATAGAGGTCCCTTTACAACTCCACACTAACATCCTGGGATACTGCACAATTTTCTTGCTTCTTGGATTTTCTTTTATTACTTATGCTACTGCTGGGATATTTTTTAACAAAATAAAATGTAACAAACACTATAATTTGTAATGCTAATAACTGAAAGTTTCAGTAAGGCGAGACCTGTTGCATTGCAAATGCTTGTTTAGGACGTGTGCCCTGGCTCAGCTCGTGTATGGGCTCTAAGAGCCAAGCCAGAACCTTTGCTCCGCTCTCCCTGTTAATTTGTTGGCCTGCCCACCTGTACCCCCAACACACAGCGCCCAAAATGGCAATTTTAAAGACTGAAAACAACATTACAACATTGAGATGAGGAAGCACTAAACAGGTGCCATCTCCATGGCCTCTTCTGCCGTGACTGGGTGAGCCAAAGATCATGTTTGGGTGGGCCTGGCACAGCTGCTAGAACCGGACCTGTTCTTTGTCCATGTTATCCATGTTGCCCCACCACGCCCTCCCTAAAGTGTCCATATTGCCCCTCGCAACCAGTCTCTCTATTAATCTATTGTTCACGTTGCCCCCTTCCAACTACCACCCTCCGCTGTCCATG
The DNA here is from genome assembly GCF_964261635.1 of Lissotriton helveticus. Taxonomy (NCBI): domain Eukaryota; kingdom Metazoa; phylum Chordata; class Amphibia; order Caudata; family Salamandridae; genus Lissotriton; species Lissotriton helveticus. Next base: position 1,836,459,206 of record NC_136065.1, on the reverse strand, counting down.
TCAACACCCTCAACCCCCCCCCCCCCAAAAAAAACACTGTACATGGCCGGCGCTTTTCCCCGCACCCTCCCGTGTGTTGTGCCCTTCTTCCCTCCCACAATAAAAGGAACAAGCATTTGCAATGCAATAGGTCTCGCAGTTGCAAGAGTTTGGGCTATGGCATTGTAAATGACAATGCCTTTTATTTATGTGTTTTGAAAACCTGCAAGCGGACCGTAAACATACACTTGGCACTTATAGTCATAGCTTACGAGAAGCAATGCTGGCAGTAACTGTGCCTCTTTTATTGCCATCCTTGCTTCTTGTAAGCCAGAACTATAAGTACAAAGTTCGTGTATATGGTCCGCTTGCAGGTTTTCACAACACATAAATTAAAGGCAGTGTTGTTTCTATAGAATCTTTTATTAAAATTATCCAGGAGGAGGGCCCTCCGAAAGGGGAAGATTGTGAAGCAGCTAATAACAATCTAAATAATATAGTAATCAAGGCCCTCGATATTACTGCCCCCAGTCGCATCATGACCAATGCCAGGAGACTAAAAAAAACTGCTCCCTGGTTTAGCCAAGTACTGCAAACCATGAAAACAACCTGTAAAAAACTTGAGAGAGCTTGGCGCCAGAATCTCTGTGCAGAAACCAAAATGAAGTATAAAAACTTTCAAAGACTGTATTACAAATCTGTACGTAGGGCTAAGGCTGAGCACTATCATTCCCGTATTATGGAAGCAGGCAACTCCTCGAAGGAATTATTTCAGATTTATAAAGAAATATCTGTAGTAGATACTAATTCCTCCACTCAAAAGGAGTCTGTGGAATCATGTAATGAAGTTGCACAGTACTTTTCAGGTAAAATCAATAAAATATATACAAGCTTTGCCAATCATGTTGAGTCGGCTTCTGACTTCACAGAAAATGACAGTCTTATTAAGACTCTAAAGTGCCTCAATTCTTTTGAAATTCCCCCGTACGAAGTCCTGTCTAAATTGTGTAATAAAATCAAATCGGGCTCTCCCCGAGACCCGGCGCCTCCGAAAATTTTAGTTGAAGCCTTCTCTGCTTTAGAACCTCATTATAGACATCTACTTCAGATCTCATTCTCCACAGCCTGCCTGCCGGCGGACTGGAAACAGGCAGTTGTACTACCGATTAAGAAAAAGCCAAATGTCAGCCAAGACATTATGGACAATCTTCGACCAATTTTCCTGCTACCTTACTTAGCTAAGCTGGCCGAGAAAATTGCCAACATCCAACTAATGGAACATCTTGAAGAACATGATGTTTTCCATAAATCCCAGTCGGGCTTCAGATCCAACTTTTCAACGGAAACGGCTCTCCTTAGGGCCACTGAAACCCTACGCAAGGGAGCAGATGAGGGCAAGACCATGGCCCTCATCATGCTCGACCTCAGTGCCGCGTTTGACACTGTAGCACACTCCATCTTGCTACAGTGTCTAAACAAAGCCGGAGTAACCAACAGGGCACTGGGATGGCTGAAAGCCTTTCTGATCGATAGGAGCTTCCAAGTCCAAAGAGGGACTTCCCTCTCAGTCAGTGTGCGGCTTGAACAGGGGGTGCCTCAGGGCTCGGCCCTGAGCCCCACCCTGTTTAATCTATACATGGCTCCCCTGGCTGAGTTGGTGCAATCGTTCGGCGTGGAGCTTGTCTCTTACGCCGACGATACGCAACTTTTAATATCTTTGACGCAAGCCCCATCCATGGAAGCCGCTAACTTTAACAACTGTATGAGCAGGCTGGCATCCTGGATGACAGAGCACTGTCTAAAATTGAACGGAACCAAAACAGAGGTCATCATTATTGGAGGCAATGAAACCAATTGGACTAAAGAATGGTGGCCCACCTGTTTGGGTCCTTTGCCCCCTCCCAGTCGGGAGGCGAAGAATTTAGGAGTCTGGGTTGATAATAAGCTATCTTTTGATAGCCATGTAAAGAGAACTGTAGGCAAGTGTTTCGGAGTGATGAAGACTCTCAACCGTACTCTTGACTTGCTGCCTCTCAACTCCAGACGGACTATGACGCAGGCACTAATAACTTCCCGGATGGATTACGGGAATGTTTTACTCTTAGGCACTTCAGAGAAAAATATAAAGAAATTACAGGTCCTACAAAATTCGGCAGCACGCCTAGTATTAAGACTGCCCCGCAGAGCCCCCTCACGACCCTCTCTGGCAACTCTCCATTGGCTGCCTATTAAGAAGAGGATCATTTTTAAAGCTCTGCTATGGTGTCACAAGATCCTCCATAACAAGGCACCTGCCTATATGTCGGATCTGGCTTCGCCATATGAACCCAGCAGAGCCCTTAGATCCAAAGGTACAGGTCTGCTTAGACTTGCCTGTCCTAAAAAGGCCAGAATGGGTGGAAGATCTTTCCGCACAATGGCAGCGAAGCACTGGAACCTTCTGCCCATGGGCACCAGGTTAGAGGTGAATGAGACCGCTTTTAGGAAGAAATTGAAAACTTGCCTCTTTAATTCGTGATAGGTTCTTTTTTCCACATAACTCACTCTCTCCACAGCGCGGGGACACGCCGGGAGGCGTCACCAGGCGCTTTATAAACTCCTTTAAACTAAACTAAACTAAACTATGCCAACAACTCACACTCTCTCTAACGAAAGACCTATTGCATTGCAAATGCTTGTTTTGGTAGTGCCAAGTCTGCAGTCTGGCACTCGAGACAGAGCACCCAGCATGCCTAGCAACAGTGCAAGACTTCCTGAATGGTCTGTGGACTATTTTCAATTTTAAAGGCCATTTAGAGTTTATGATGGGCTGCTTCTCTTGTAACCTCATCCAAATGAAAAAGTGAGACTTTCTTGGTAAGAAGTGGACGAGGCACTATTTTGAGAGAATCAGGAGAACCAAGAGGTTGTTACTGAACCTATACTCCAAGAGATGGGGAGAAATGGCAGAGTCAGGAGAGCCAAGCCTTGCTGACCCTTCAAGTGCAGCAGTACTGGAGGAGGAGTAAGACGTGCAGTGCCTTTCCAAGTCAGCAAAGTGAGACAAAGGGAGCAAGGACTCTGATGGCTTCAAGAATTTCTACCATCTACCAGCGACTTTTTCCTACCATCTGCCAGGTAGGAAAAAAAATCAATGTACACAAGCTCACATAGAAAGTCTATGGCTGAAAGTCAGGGCAGGACATCAGGCCAATTTTCCTTTGGAACATCTACTAAAAGGAACTAGAGTCACACAAGTGATGAACCAAAGCATGGGCTGCTCAGAGGAAGCATGGGGGTGCTGAGCCTGTTCAGGGGGATTCATCTGTCAAGGCTGCTCTCATAGTGTTCAAGTGGGGCTCGGGTGACGGGCCATCTAAGACTAAGCGCTTGCTTCAGACAGGATGTGCTTGTAAACACAACGTCCCTTCAGCAGGACGTGCTTGGCTAATGCATGGAGGTCTCTGCTAAAACAGGGGCTCTGTTGATTGGGGGGTCTCCGGCAATGCAAGGGACACTCGGTAATGTCAAAGGGTGCGTAGTCAAGACATGCAGCGCTTTGATAACCCATGGTCTCTATAAAACCAGGTGGCGATCTGCAAATGTTCGTGGATGCGGGAGTGCTCAGCTAATATATATGGGGGGTGAAGGGGCTCAGTTCATATTTGGGGTACTCAGCTGATGCTGGAGTCTGAAATAATGCAAGGGTGCTCTGCTTTTGCTCAGTTTCTGCCGGAGGAGCTCACCACAACATACCTTCCACAGGATGTGCTCAGCTACTACACAGTGCTCTGATAAAATGCAAAGGGCTTCGAGCTTTGACAGGCGGTGTTTAGCCAGCACGTGCGGTGCTGCAGTAAAGTAATGGGTATCTCGTGGATCCAGTGTGTGTGTGGGTGGCGGGGGCAGTGGCTGTCCGGGGGGAGACTGCTGACGCAGGAGGTGTTCAGCCTGTGCAGGTGACACTCTCTACTACCTGTGATGCTCAGGGAATGCGGGTGGGCGGGGTGGAGGACTCACTGATATGCTGAGGTCTCAGATAATAATACCGGTAGTACTATCGACTGATTGCGAGCGTGCTCGGGTTAGTTAAGGGGTGCTCGTTAAGCATAAAGTCTCTTAAACAAGAAGTCGCGTCGAACTGTATGTTCCATATCTGTTGAAGATAATGCGCCAAGCTGATCAGAGGCACCCATTGTGATGCTGCATCATCACTGAAAGAACTGTCCTCTGATTCCTTTCAGAGGGAGCAAGCATCTTAGCAAGTAGAAAAACTAAATGAATTACTGAAAACCGTGACTTGAAGAAACGGTTCACAACCGCTCCTTCCATCTTTCTTTTAGTTGCTTCCCTGTTAAACGGATCCAAAAAAGAACAAGCCCACGAGAGGTGCACGCGTGCCACAGCGAGACATCTGGTTTCAATTATCGCGCCCATGTCTAGGCACGATAATTGAAAGCACATGGCGGTCGTGTGGGTAACCGACACCAATAGGCCATGGGCGGAGCAATGCGCCTGCCTTCGGCCAATTGCGTGCTGTCTTTGTTAAAAAGATGCACGCAAAGGCCAATAGCCTGGGGCAAAAGTAAAAGCACACACGCAGCGTGTGCGAGCATCAGAAGCGTTTTCTAAAAGCACCTACATAAGTCTTCGCCAGAACAGCGCATGCATGCTGTTACAGGCTCGACCTAAGAAGCGCTATGCCGGAACCTCTACTACTCGTGGTGGCTTACAGATGTTTTCGCAGGTGTTTATTTCTAATGAGCAGCGTAACCCCTTATGCACCAGCGATACCACTGGAGGGCACCCCCAGTGGGCAATCCGTTCTGGCGGCCCTCGCGCTTAGGGAATGGCACGACAAAGGCATAAATACCCTTGGTGACCACTATCACAAACGGATACTTATACCCTACACAACCCTCGTAGACGAGGAAGGGTTGCCACCTGGGCAATTTGTCACTCATTGAGCACTAGTGGCCTCACTCACAGCAAAATGGGGAGATGTCATGACTGAGCTACAGACGCACTTCACCATACAATACTTGCATGTCATGGGACGCGGCAGGCACTTGACTTGCAGCCTCACTCCAAACTCATGCGGCATTAAGTCTGGCCACGTCGCGCCACAGGTGGGAGCAGGGCCTGGGTAGCCAGCTCACTGATAAGGAATGGGTCGGAGTGTTTGAGAGCCCCAAGCGCATCCCCAGGAGCATGTGCTTCAGACAGATACAGCTTTACATCATCTACAGAGCATACCTGACTCCTGCGAAAATCAATCAATACTTGAATTGTGGGGATGCAGCATGCCCGCGGTGTGAGGAAACAGGGGCCGATCTCCTGCACATGTTTTGGGCCTGCCCTAGGTTGGAGGGATACTGGAGGGAGGTGGTCACTCTGCTGCGCGAGAGCACTGACCAGGTGCTGCCCTACACTTGGCTCACATACCTACTACACAGATTTTGCAGAACCCCCCGCATAAACGTCACGTCCAGATTCATAGATCTGGGAATGATAGTGGCCAAACAACTGATCAGCAAACGATGGAAAGCTCCTGACCCACCGCACATACAAGCTTGGAGCCACTCTATGCTTGCGTGGGCCAAAGCAGAAAGCATGGCTATTAAACGCGAGGAGACGCTAGGATTGCGTAAGGTTCCCATTGCAACATACTGGGATACAATCTACCTCACACTACAACACAGCCCAGACACCCCGCCCGCAGACCCCTCCACCACGCTGGCCTTAGGCAGCGCTTAATTCCGTGGGCAGCAGCTATGCGTAGGCCGCACTGTTCTCTTTATGTCAGAAGCAAGCTACCTGTGGCACTTGGCGGACGCACACTCTGGTCATGGGGTAGCAGCTGGATGCTATTGGGTATGAAAACTGCGGGCCATGCCATACATGGACGTAGAAGGGGGAGGGCTATAAGCTACCTGTTTGTTTGCATTCACTTTGCATTTCTCCTTTCTTTCCTTTCCACCCTTTCATTATGCATGCGCAGTTCTTAGTTATTTTTTTTTCCTTTTGACGTTAACAATGAATCTTTTATTGGCACTCAATCACAAGTATATGCCAGTGTTCCTGCTAGCTGTATGGGACAGTACGTGCATGTGTGTGCAACAATAGACATTCCCCGACATTTGTACCTTAGTAGATTTTCCATCTGTGTATAAGGAAGTACTTAGCATAGCTCCTTACCCTTTTCTCCTTCCTGCCCTTCCACCTTTCGCTTCCCTGCTGGAGCAATGTTGTGCATGTACCTGCGGCAGCCCGAGGCCACCCGCTGGCCATCAGGAGGGCGGCACCGTAGTTACGGAGGGCCTCCCCCCCCGCCCTCTGTCTCGCTTGGCCACTCACTCCTCTGGGGGTAAGAGGAGTCCCGGCAGGGGGAGGGCTGGGCCAGTGACGCGCGCTCGGGCGGTAGGCAGGGCGAGGGGAATTTAAGTTCCCCTCGCCATTTTAGATGCCTCTTTGCCGCCCCGGACGCCTCCAGACGCTACTGGGACACTCTTCTACAGCTATCACCGGTGAGTGCAGGCCTAGCTGGCCGGTACCCCCCCTCCGCCTACTCCCTCTTTGTGGAGGTTGAGCGGGGCTAGGCGGCCTGCTTAGATAGCGGGCCGCTGTGGAGGTGGGGGTGCCAGACTTCACCGAGTTCGCTGTGCGGTCCCTGGGGGCCGCTGTCGCGGACGGGGCAGGGGGCGCGCCCACCATTTTGAGCGCCTCGCCGGTCGACGGTTATCGGGGTGTGCATGGCTGAGGCTGATAGTTACCCCCAGGTGTGGCCGCGCTCTTGCGGGGGTCTGCATACTGCGGGGGGGTTGGGTGGTTGGTCTATGGCACCCGAGTAATCAGCCATGCACACGCGCCACCCTCTTCCCGCTATGGCTGCGCGGTCTATCCTGGTTGTGTGCGGGAGTCGATGCATATTAGATATGCCTAACCTCAGTGGCTTCAGCAGCGGCCGCGTGGGGGCACCAGTCGGGAAGCACAATCGTGTGAATCCGCGCATGTTTGTATCTGTCAACGCTCTCATCATTGCCCTGGCCGAGCATGCTAAGCTTTCCCGACTGGCAGCACCTTTCGACCAACAGTGCGGGGCACGGTTCCTGAACGTGTGTCCCCGGGCTTTGGATAGTTCAGGCAGATCACGGCCCCTCCTTACCTGGGCTCTTCATGCAAGTGCGGGCACAGCAACGATGGTTCTTTGTTCCCCCCGTTAACCCTCGTGGCCAGCCCCGCGGCAACCCAAAATGGCGGCTACCATCATGGCGATTGTCTTCATGTGCCCAGGTTGCCATTGCTCCGCATGTCGCCACCGCTCTCTGTGCTGCGGGGGGGCGCCAGGCTGCGAATTACCCGCGGTGCTTAGGAATCGGGGAGAGGGACGAGTCACGGCAGTCCACCGCGCTGCAAACCTGGCTGGTGGACCGCACACCTGCCTCTTGCGTGGCAGCCGCGTGGAGCGCCCGCGTAGCTCAGCGGCGGCGGGCCTCGTACTTCGGTCGAGCTTATTGTGTGACCCCCCCCCATTTTGGCTCCCGCCCTTGTACTGCCGCCCGCATACGCTACATGGAGGGTGATGGTCCAGCGCGGGCCGCTCCAGGCACGTGCTTCAGACGACAGTCGGGTGGGCGGGCATATCCGCGTGGCCGAGTGGTCTTAGGCCCTGCTTTAAGGCGCCAGTCTCTTCGGAGACAAAGGTCGGAGACTCTCACTGTCAGTAAGCCTTTGAATATAGATTCCCATAAATTTTCTTTAGAGCATGCACCTTGGTAGGTGCAGGGCCACGACGCCACACTCCGCACGAGGAAGTGGCGGCCTTCCTCCCCGGTCGAGTTGCTCACTGTGCTGGGCTTTTTGGGGGTGGCTCTTGTCTGCGGCGACACACGGGCATCTAGGGGCATGATTGGCGCCCCCTAACACACCCCTCCCCCCCCCACGCCCACCCCATCCCTCCGCCAATGCGCAATACAATGCCATAGTATGTTGCCCGGGGTCACCGAGAGCAGGGAAGGCTCTGAGCTATGAAGATGATCATGCTTCCCAACAAGTTATGGTTCGCCACATGGCATCAGAACCTAGGATGGGGTGGCGCGCAAATGAGCAAGGTGGGGAGGGCCAGTCTGTTTGGTACATGCAATGTAATTACAGCATAGAACTTTTCGTTGCGTGGGCTCATGGTCTCTTTTGTTTCAGGTTTAGAAGGAAGGCGACGTGCTGGGCGTGCAGGGACACACAGTGATTAACATAAGTACAGGTAATACTGTTGAAGCTGGGCCTTGGTCGCTGGTGCAATGGGACCCTTAGGCGGCGCCCAGTTACCTACCATTTGAGACTTTGTATAGTGTGCATCCAGCAGGCCTGGGCTGTTTGCATAGGGGCACACCAGCGTTAACGCCATACTCATAGACCCTTTTTCCTTTTAGACACCCTTCGTACCAAAACATTTGCATACGCACCCGCACAGCATTTTCGTGAGACACTTACAGAGGTATGTATCGTTGCTCACGGATTAGCATAAGGCGGCAGGAAAAGGGAGGGGTGGGGGTGATGCCCTTTGGCTGGGGGGGGTCTGCCTGTGGCTTGTATCTTCAGCAAGGGATAGTCCTTGCACAGGGCCTCACACCGTTACCCCTGTATCACGCTCATGGAGGCTTTCTTTTTCAGGATCCGAGCTTGAAGGGACGAAATGGATAGCCAGGGATCCCCCCCGCTTTTCTCCTAGATGTCCTAAGTTGACGATTCTCAGCCAGGACCCTCTCAAGACGCACAAATGAAGGCACTCATGGACCTGATAAAGGCCAAAGGGGTGGCTTGGGCCAGCGAGCGGTTGTGTGCTAACGGTCCCGGGGATTCTGGGGTTGTCTTGTCGCCACCAGCGGCGGAACCTGAGATAACTGAGGACATTGGGACCACAAGGTCCAAGAGATTGAAGAGGCCCACATGCAAAGACTTTCCTGCGGAACCGGCTCCAGCCAAATGCCGCAACACAGAGCCAGACAGGAATGTCATAGTCCATGCCGCGGCATCCCCTACACCCGTGGTCAGGGCTCCCCCCCGCGTGGCAGCGGTGGCCCCACCCACGAACTTTGCTACACATGATGAGTTGGGTAAGCTCACCACCACCCTCACAGACTTTATGGCTGAAATTAGAGCAGGACTAAAGACAGCTGGGCAGCCAGCAGGCGGTGAACATGTGGTTGCGGGGGGCGGGACAGGGGCACCAGCACCTCCTCTTTTGCCAGCAGCAGAGGCATATTTTACACAAGTGTGGGGAAGCGAAATCTCACAATTAGGAACCAGCAGAAGCAGCGTCGCGGTTCCCCAGCCAGCAGTCCTACCGGCCCCTCCGCCCCCTGCCGAGCAGAAAAGCGTAGCGCCAACGCCCCTCAACTCAGCATTATCTCCTTCTGCCCCCGCCGTCCAGGCGTCCCCAGCACCACCTGCAGCACCCACCCCTGTGGCAAGCACATCATCACCCAGCATGCCAGCAGCACCGCAAATGTCCATGGCTCCCATGCTTTCAGGGAAGTGCTCTTTAGCTTGGCAGGTGCCCCAGGCGGCAAAGGAAGGCATCTGGCGTAGGGAATTTATTGATATTTTCTCCCTCCTAATGATCGGGCCGAAGGGGTGGACATTAGGAAGATGGGGACTAAGGATGAGAAGAAGAAGGTACGCTATCAGGCCAGGCCTGAGAAATCTATCAAGAATTGGAGGCAGGCATTCTCTATCTTAGCCGCAGTCATCACAGAGCGTTTCCCAGAGCATGCACAGGGCCTGTTTCAGTACGCAAGCGTCATCACCAATGAGGCGGAATCGAGCGGGGGCATGGGTTGGTACAATTACGATTGAGAATTCAGGAAAAAGATGTCGGTGTGTCCCGAACTGGACTGGGACCAAATGGAGGTTAGGCTATGGATGCAATACATGGGCAAGGGTAAGGCCGAAGTCACTGCTAAAGCCAGCTCCGTTGACAAGAAAGTGGAGGCAGGGAAAGGCCAGAGCCAAGATAAAAAAGGTCAATTCAAGCAGTTCTTTCGGGGGGGGGGGCGAGGAGGTGGTGGTTACAACAGGGGTGGCAAAAGATCCTTCTTTGGAACTTGCAGGTTGTTTAATGCGGGAAACTGCACGTGGGGCAAGGCTTGTAGATTCGCTCACACATGCCGCAAGTGCAGCGGCGCCCATCCTGCCTCGTCATGCGACAAGCGGGATCCAGCTGGGGGCCAGCAGAAACAAGAAAAGTAACAGCCCCTAAAAATCCTTTTCAGTCCATTCTCCATTGCCAACCGACCCGTCTCCTGCACCTCCACATGACCCTTGGTTACAACCTGACTTGGCAGCCACCTCATCTGGTTTGGCTACCACAACTGTTTGTTCCCTTCATTCGAAAAGCCCTTCCCCAATTGTTGTTCCCAATCTACTGCCCCTCCTGAGGTCATATCCCAATGCGAAAGACAGGGCTACATTGTCTGAAGGGTTTTTAGAAGGTTTCAAAATCCCCTACTTGGGGCCGAGGGTCAGTGGGACGCAGAGAACTTGAAATCTGCTAGGGACCTCCCCGAGGTAGTGTCTGAAAAGATTCGAAAAGAACTGGCCTTGGGGAGGGTTGCAGGCCCGTTCGACCCCCTCCCTTCCGGATTTTGTGGTATGCCCCTTAGGAGTGGTCCCTAAGAAGGAACAGGGTGCGTTCAGGCTCTTCCATCACCTCTCCTTCCCGGAGGGGGACTCTGTTAACTCTTGGTTGGCAGAGGGGGCATGTTCTGTATTTTACTGTTCACTAGACGTGGCCATAGACATCATCAGGAGAGCAGGGAGGGGGGCTTGGTTGGCAAAGGACGACATTGAGGCAGCGTTCAGACTATTGCCTGTTCACCCTGAGAGCCAACACCTGCTGGGTTTCAAGTGGGGAGGCGAGTATTTCTTTGACAAGTGCATGCCCATGGGATGTTCAGTATCTTGCGCATTCTTCGAGGCATTCAGCTCTTTCTTGCAGTGGTCACTCTCTGTGAGATATGAGGTCAGGGCGGTGACTCACTACCTGGACAATTTCTTATTCATTGGGAGGGAAGGTACTGATGAATGCAGCGATGGGCTTTCATGCTTCATGGATCTGGCAAGACACCTTGGGGTGCCTTTGGCTCCAGGCAAGACCGAGGGCCCGGCACAGGTTCTCACGTTTCTGGGCATCGAGCTAGACACAGCTAATGGGGTGTCAAGACTCCCTGCCGGGAAGGTGCACGACCTGCAACGGGACATCCACGATCTGCTGGGGAGGGACAAGGCGCCGCTAGGCGTCATCCAGAGCCTCCTTGGCAAACTCAACTTCGCGGCACGTGTCATCCCTGCGGGCCGGGTTTTTGCTAGGCGATTAGCTAGGGCAACTGCAAAAGTAGTCAAGCGCCACCACTTTGTGAAATTGTCAGCGGGCTTGAAGCAGGACTTGAAAATGTGGGAGGAGTTCCTGGATGACTTCAACGGCATGGTCATCTGGAGGGCACCTTGGGCTGACAGTCCGGAACTCAGCATGTTCACGGATGCTTCAGGCAGGGAGGGCTTTGGTACAATTCTGGGCAAACAATGGTGTGCGCAAGAACGGCCCAACGCCTGGCCAAGCGAGGCATCACTGCCAACATCACAGTGTTGGAGCTCTTCCCTATTGTCATTGCTCTGCATCTCTGGTTCGGCCTTTTGTCCAACAGAAAGGTCCTCTTTTGGTCGGACAACATGGCGGTTGTCCAAGCTATCAATGGGCAGACGGCCAGTTGCCTGTTGGTCCTCTCCCTGCTGAGGGAGTTAGCGAGAAGGAGCCTGCGCTGCAACATGGAGTTCAGGGCGCGACACATTCCTGGGGTCATTAACGTTGCAACTGATGCTCTTTCTCGTTTCCAGTGGGACCGTTTCCGTGCGGCCTGCCCGCAAGCGAGAAAGGAGATGACCCCCTTCCCACCGGCACTCTGGCGCATCTTGGAGTGGAGCAAGAACTGAGAGCAATGGGGGAGAGAGCATTGGCGCCAGGTACCAGGAAGCGTTATGGGAGGCACCTGGCGAATTTCAACGAGGCAGTCATAGGCATGGGATTGGCGGGAATCCCCCTTGAAGACAGAGTACAGGCTTTCACTGTTTGGGCAAAGAAGCAGGGCAAATCTCACTCCTGGATTTGTAGCCACTTAGCCGCCGTTAGCAATGATGCCAAGCTGAAAGGTTTGAGGGATCCAGCCCAGTCCTTCGCCATCAGGGCGGCCCTGAAGGGGTGGGCAAGGGACGAACCTAGGACACCGGACATTAGAGCCCCCATTGATTTTCGCACTCTGCAGTCTATGCTGGTGGCGTTGCAAGCCGTGGCACACTCTCATTTCGAATCCTCTTTGTTTGCGGCAGCTTTCTGCCTAGCTTTCTTCGGAGCTTTTCGTAGTAGCGAGTTGGTTGCACGCTCCAAGAGTGACATTTCAGGGGATGCTCTAGGCAGGGATGACGTCAGTGTAGACACGAACCTGACTATCATGCTCAGGAAGTCTAAGACGGACCAGGCTAGGAAAGGGGTTGTCATTGTGCTAGCTCCATTAGAGGACCAGATAGGTTGTCCAGTTTCAGCGGTCCGTGCCTACCTCGCCCTTCGACGAACAGTAGCAGGTTACCTCCTCATGCATGAGGATCTAAGCCCGCTCACCAGGTACCAGATGGACAAAATTATGATGGCATGTCTCTCCAGAGCAGGTTTTTCGAATAAGGGAAAGAAGTTCTCCAGCCATTCTTTTAGAATAGGGGTGGCCACTGCGGCTTCCTGCGCTGGCATGCCAGCGGCAAGCATACAAAAAGTTGGGCACTGGGATTCCCTTTGTTATAAGTGTTACATCCGCCCCTGAGTTATGGGTCGATGTTAAGTTTGCAGTGTTGGTCTAAGTGATATTTTCGTGTGCAGTGTTTGCTGTGTTGTACCTTTTTGTGTTAATAAAAGAACAAAAAGTGAATTGTGTCCTTTGTTTTAACAGGTCCAAGAGTGTGGGTTTTGGGGCATTCAACCGTCGCAAGGTTAGGCCGATGGGCGGCGATAAGGAACTGGATGCGCGGTTTCTCCAACACGAAGTGCGTGTGGATGGGTTTCCCTGGCATGCGCTGGAACGGCCTTTTGCCTAGGCTCAAAGACTCCCTAGCTTCAAAGGGGGCACCTCCCCATCATCTGGTCATCCACCTAGGGGGCAATGACATCACCAACCTGGGAAGGTCAGCACTTTTGCAAAAAATGAAAGTTGACCTGGGAGAAGTGTGCAGATTAATGGGAAGCTGTGAGGTATGGTGGTCCGAATTGGTACCACGCAGGGTATGGCAGGGCGCTAAGTCAGGCGAAGCAATAGAGAAGTCGAGGAGGAGAATAAACAGCGACATGCGTAAATTCACCTTGCAGAGGGACATTGGTTTCATCAGGCATGAAATGATTCAGGACAAGATAAAAGGTTACTTTGAACCTGACGGTGTCCACCTTTCTCCAGTCGGTATGGACCTTTTTCTATTGGACTTACAGGAAGCACTGCAGGGCAGAGGCTGCAAATAGTATAGGAAGTTAGGTGGTGGGGGGCCCGGGCGGCGTAGGTTGCCGCCGGCCGGGCTGTGGCGGAGTTACAGGGTGATCCGGAAGCAGAGAGATGCAGCACTGTACCTCAGCACGCACATAGGGGGCCAGAGCCTAAGACCTGGACCTCAGGGGAGGTCCGGGAACCCGTGTCGGCGCCCCAGTAGTCCTTCGGGTGGTTGTGGGCCTGTGCAACCGGGGGCTTGCCTAACTGCGCTCCGTCCCACTAGGGGCGCGAGTACAATAATTACCATTAGGGGGCAGCACTCAGGTGGTTCGCCACGATGCTGCTTGGCTCATCTGGCGGGCAGGTGGCGAGAATGCGGCCTGCCCTTGGATCGCCAGTTAGATAACCCATCATGATTACATAATGTTGTATGTAATAAACCTGCAGCAAGTTTTTCCCAACATAACACTTGTGTCTTGTGTGTTATTTGAGGGTTTGCTGGTATGTTGTGGGGCGGGGGGGTCCTGTTGCCATGATGTAACTATGCGGCTGCCCGAGGCCACCCGGTGGCCATCAGGAGGGCGGCACCGTAGTTACAGAGGGCCTCCCCCACCGCCCTCTGTCTCGCTTGGCCACTCACTCCTCTGGGAGTAGGAGGAGTCCCGGCAGGGGGAGGGCTGGGCCAGTGATGCGCGCTCGGGGCGGTAGGCAGGGCGAGGGGTATTTAGGTTCCCCTCACCATTTTAGATGCCTCTTTGCCGCCCCGGACGCCTCCAGTCGCTACTGGGACACTCTTCTCCCTCCCTACCTCTTACCCTGAGTGTCAGCTGAGGGGGAATATGTTGAACTTTATAATGTATTTCTTTTTCGTTGCAGGCGGAGTTACAGGGCGATCCGGAAGCAGAGAGGTGCAGCACTGTACCTCAGCAGGCACATAGGGGTGCCAGAGCCTAAGACCTGGACCTCAGGGGAGGTCCGGGAACCCGTGTCGGCGCCCCAGTAGTCCTTCGGGAGGTTGTGGGCCTGTGCAACCGGGGGCTTGCCTAACTGCGCTCCGTCCCACTAGGGGCGCGAGTACAATAATTACCATTAGGGGGCAGCACTCAGGTGGTTCGCCACGGTGCTGCTTGGCTCATCAGGCGGGCAGGTGGCGAGAATGCAGCCTGCCCTTGGATCGCCCGTTAGATAACCCATCATGATTACATAATGTTGTATGTAATAAACCTGCAGCAAGTTTTTCCCAACATAACACTTGTGTCTTGTGTGTTATTTGCGGGTTTGCTGGTATGTTGTGGGGCGGGGGTCCTGTTGCCATGATGTAACTATGGTAGTTGCAATTTTGATCCCTGTATGCATTACTCAAGCGTGAAATGTAAATGTAATGTATGACTATGCTGTGCCTTTTATGCCAACTGTAATGCCCAACATTGCTTGCTTACTAGTATGACTTGCATTGCATTATTCTTAAAACCCAATAAAACAGATTCGCAAAAAAAAAAGCGCTATGAGACAACAAGGCTAAAAAACTGACAAAAGACAATAATTGCTGCAAGGCATGACCTATTGGCTCTGCCAATGCTTGTTAATATTTGGCGTTTCTACACCAGGCAGGGGAGTTGGTTAATTAAAAATATAGAATTTACAGAGGCAGTATTCCTCTCGTCTGGCCCGGCACAAACTCTCATACTAGCCGCGCTCCTTGTTGACTCGGTCGCTGGGCGGAATGGGCCAAAGTCCACCCCTCCGTCTCTTGGCACATCCCACAGGGGGCGTGGCGATGCCTGTTTACTTGCAGTGATTGGCAAGAGCGTTGACTTGCGCTGATTGGTTGAATGTGGACAGACGGTTCTTTCGGCTGGAGGCTTAGAGTCAACGGAGACCCTCTGAGGGGACGAGGGCCAGGGTCGAGACCCCGAACTCTAGGGGCGGAACGATTGGAGTTCAGATTGAAATCCGGAAGAAATAGCAGGCTCGGAGAGTGGAGCCGGACAACCCTGAAACCGAGCCCGGGATCAGGGCTGCAGAGAGCAGACACGCAGCAGCCCATGCACGACCTCCACTGACGGCCCCACTATGAGGATGCCCCTGGTTCGCACCCTGATGCTGGCCGCGACCCGGGCAGGGGGCGCCCCGAAGCAGATCGACCATTTCTCCAAGTTTTCTCCCTCTCCGCTCTCCATGAAGCAATTCCTGGACTTCGGTGAGTTATGCTTGCCCCCAGGGCCAAATACCGTGTGGGGGACAATAGGGGCATTTACAGTGGGGTATATCCTGGGGAAGGTGCCGCTGCTAGAGGTAATGTCATTTGGAAGAGCAATATAACAGGGAGGAAGGAAGGTCCTCCTCCCCAAGCATGGTTTCCCCCACAGGAATATGTAAATATTGACGCAAGCAAAGTGAATATAAGGGATATATATCCGGCTCGAGATACATCTATTTGAGGATAATATGGTAATCGGAGCACATCAAATGCAGAAGCTATACAGAAAACAGATATAACCAAGTGGGTGGATGTACATTGTCAAGAGAATGATCTGTCAGTAACTGGGCTGTCATGTACCTTCGGTAGATTTACATGATAACTTTTTATAATGATGTATTTATTACTTCAGTTTCAACAGCGTGTAAATTATCTTAAATGACCTATATTACTATTGTCCAATTCAACGATAAACAATTATCAAACTTGGAGCTATGAAAGGATGGGTTGACCTTTCTTAGGTGCAAACCTGTGCCCTGTACAGCACACATATGTTAGATTGAGCACACATCTTTGTGAGCCATCCTGCTTGACAGGGGTGTACACATCAGAGTTAGAGCTGGGTATATACTGGTGTATGCCACATTTACAGGCTGTATACCACTAGGAGTGAGGCACATACAACTTTTAGGGTGAATCGACTGTTTCTGACTGCATAAGCAAGCTACAAATTGCTAGGCAAAGGGCATATGCTAAATGTCAGAATATGTATACAATCATGGACCACGTATTTGGATAGGTGTGTGTGTGTATGTATATATATATATATAAGCGGGGAGTATATCCTACAGGTATACATCACAGACATGAAGACCGTGTTCATGTTGATTTATATTTATGTCGCGCTGAAACGTGTGGGGTTTTGAGCGGATCCGCACTGCAAACATACATTTAGGTTTGCTTTTCTGAGTAATTGGTTACAGTAGACAAACACGTTTTTTTGCCTTTCTGAAAGAAGTTGTGATGTGAAACCGGGGCAATCCCACAAGCAGTTTACCTAGTACAGCAACGTATTTGTATTCTGTTGTCGATTTGTAAAACTCCTTTTGTCTGTTAATTTCATGCTCCTGCTTTGGCATGTAGTGTAATACTTCATTTTTTTCACAGGTAGGTGCAGAGTGCCACCAAGGACTGTGTTATAGTTTCAATTTTGAGTAAACAGTGAGTCCCATAACCTGAGTGAGATATGTGGGACTTTTGGTACAGATATGGATGCCCTTTGCATTTTTTGTAGGTACCTCACTACTTTTTCTTAGGGATGCCAATTACATTGTGACTGTGTACTAGTTCTCCTAAGATGTTTTTTTTTAAAATTTCTTTATTTGCATTTTCAAATGCAATTTACTCTAGTTCTCCTTAGGAGTAGCGGCGCATGTATTAGTATCTGTCGTCAAGGAAAAATGTAAGACTGTGGTTAGAGTCTAGTGTTTAGATTCGGCACCAAGGTGCCCATTGGGTGGGGGCACTTTTCATATACTGTTATTTACTCTGCCGGTCACAGAAGAGAGAAGGTCAAAAGCATTACAATTAGTTTTTTTCCCTTGGAAAATTAGTTTCTTTCATCCACTGCAAAATATTTGCATTTAGCTGTTAAAATAGTTTACCCATTTTATGGACTTCTATCTTTAGATTGAGCATGCCACCATACAAGGACAACCAGTTATTGTGCATCGTCAATTAAATAGTGCCGTGGTTACCAGTCATACAGCCAGATTCATCAAGCCAAAATCGGCTCGCAAAGGGCCAGATTCTGAGAATCTGGCCCTTTGCGAGCGCTATTTTTGCGTTTGGGATTCATCATCCCAAATGCAAAAATCGCAATACTAGAAATCGCTAAATTGCGAATAATTGCATTTAAGGAATCTCAATTTGAGAATCCTTAAATTCAATTCATGAACCATTTCAAAATTTCGAATTCGCAATCTGGGGCCGCTATTTACCGCAAAGTCTAACTACGTGGTAAATTTTCTAAGTTGTATGTTACACACACACATGTCCTTTGGACATGTGTGTGCGCAACACCAGTGTACATTACCATTTCAGGGGTGCTACAGGGTGTCCTTTGGACACCCTGGCACCCTTGAAATCGCTTCCTTATTTGCGATTCGCTAATTGCTAATCGCAAATAAGGAATGGCTTTCCCATTCATTCCTATGGGCCTGAATGGGAAAGCCATTCCTTATTTGCGATTAGCAATTAGCGAATCGCAAATAAGGAAGCAGTAGAAATCGCAAAAAAATTGCGATTTCTACATGCATCCCGTTTTGCGAGTCTTTAATAGCGATTCCTTAAAATTCGCTTTTAAGGACTCGCAAAACAGGACTTTGATGAATCTGGGGGATAGTCTCAGCATCCTCGATGTGAGCCGGCCACATAGGTGTGAAAAGTTATCCATCTTGCATAAACATATCGTATAGGGAGGGGCCGTCAAAGGCATTAAATGGGAGAGGTCAAAATGGGGAGCCTGATGGTTGCGTTTCCCTGACAAAAGATGTCTTCTGTGGTGGCTGATATGTCTAGGTACATACTTTTAATATTCTATCTTACAGAGGTATGGATACCATCTAGTCGTATTTTCTGAGGTGCACACTACTTGTTTGAACCTTACTAGTACAGTGACGTGACGTCAAAGGTAGTCAGACAAGTCGATCATTGTTAGCAAGTGTGCTTTAGCCCTGTAGGCCTCCAATAACAGCTGGTCTTTGACAGCAGCCAAACGACCTCTTCCCCTGTATTTCAACAGAATGCTGTTTAGCAGTCGCAAGACTGAATTGTTTTTTTAATACAGAAAACTTGCTAACTTTTACTTCCTAGACATAGTCAACTTTATTCTAGGAAAGAACACATTGTTCTGGGTGGATGTAAATAAGCTAGCAGGGTTTATTGGGTCTAGGCTAAGGTGTAAGAGTCACGTCACAAGCAGAGAAGTCAATACTGTGCGGAGGCACATTTCAGAACAAAAGATAATTTTAACGGAAGTGACGTACACATTCTCCTAAGGGTAGCACTTGGGGCACTTGTCATAGGGAGAGGGCATTTAGCTGTGCACATACCTTTTTTGGAGCGGGGAGGGGGTCGCAAATAACATGGCAAGAGTTGGTTATAGCACCGGTAGGATACATATATGGAGGTCAGACTGGGCCTTCCTTTGGGCATAAAGGGAGCTTAACAGCCTTGGAAGCAATGTGGTCTTGCGATACTTGGTTCCATTCATTGTTTGAACCTCCTGTAATGCAGTGACCAGGGAACTCCAGGCAATAAAGTGAATTCTGCATCTTGTGTGATCGCCTTGATTATTCACACTACACTTTGATAGCTTATGCTCAGTATGCATTTCTGAGGGTTGGCACCATTTGGCATAGACATTGTTTGCTGTTTAGGGCCCCAACGAACTTTACAATAAAACAACATGTTTTTGAATGTATTATGAAGGATGACAATAACATGTGTATCAGAATGTAGACGTGTTATATATTTTTAGTATTTTTATATCGTAAATCACTGCTTATTAGTTGAGAAATGTGTGTTGTTTTATAAACTAGAATACATGTGTGTAATTAAATGAAAATAAAAGGATGGCCTTTCCAGGGGATGCAGTTGCATCCAAGTTGGAGAGGTGCACAAAAGGTAGTATTTGACAGGACGACATTGCAGGATGCCCGTGTAATTTTACTATTCGGGAGGTGTTTTTCGGTTGTTTCCTGTGTGTGGGGGTAGTGTTTAAGAGCATGCATGGTGGATGGGTGAAAAGGCAGAGGGAGAGCATACAGAATTATGTTGATTGTTTTACATGGTGTAGTAGGTAAAATCAAGAGATAGGCAGTACCAGTTTGTGTGAGTCTAAAGCAATGCGTGGAGCTGATAGGACATTGACAAAGAGGTGCGATGGAGCTTCTGTGATCGATTGTGGAGAGGAGAGTTGCAGTGGCTAAACGTACCTACAATATGGTACGATAACTTATTGTCTCCACAAGGGTTGATGGCAGGTCTATGGCCAAGGTTGGTTGAAAGTAAACAAAGATGCTGCTATGACGTGGTGAGTACGGCTGTTGTCTTGGTTAGTAAGATGATGCTGCCTTGCTATCATTGCTTAATACGGATGCTACCCTGTAATCCTCATTAAGTAAGCCTGACTAAGTTGTGATGGTTGGGTTAAGTCTGTGATCCGATTTTGCTGAATGGCTGAGGCCGGAGCCAAGCTCTGTTTTTTTTTAGTAAAGTCTGCGTTTCTCGGCTGCTGGGTAAGTACGGTACATGTAGTGATGGTTGAGTTAGGTCTGTGACGCTCTAATGCTGGGTGAGTAAGGCTTGAGCTAGGATGTGATGTCGGGGTTATGCCTAGCCCTCTTGTGCTGGGTGCCACCGATGTTGTGGTAGTTGGTTTAAGTCTCCGGGTCTTTTGTGTTGGGAGACTGAAGTTGTACTGGCCGGGTGAAGTCTGCGGGTCTTTGTGCTGTGTGAGTAAGGGATTTGTCGTGTTCTCTTCTCACTGCGTTAGGCAGTTTACCCTTTTGGGTACAGTTGTCGTACTTATTGTGTACGTCAGATGACCAATATTAGTGACGCTTGAACCACGGTGTCCTAGCTGGCAGAGGATGCTGTCTGGTGGCCCTGGCTTGGCAAGGCTATTATCTTAGTCTGGTTGGGGGTGCTACTGCTTGCCTGGGTAACATCGTTATTCTGACTGCTTGCGACTATTTCTTTCATTGTTCAGTTGGTGCTCATGCTCGCAGATAAGCAGTAACACTGCCCACATCGTGTGTCCAGAGGCTGGGGTCAAAGGCCCACCTTTGATCTCGCCTCACACTGCCAGGTAGGTAAACATGACCCTGCAATAAACTGTACCTATTTCATCATCAGCAGTCTGTGGTGCGCGCGCAGTCAACAACACACCCCTCTCCTGACAACGCCCCCTCCAGCGTGCCCCTGCCCAGCAGTCCGGGTCCACGCCCAGCGCCGGGGCTCAAGGGGTGGGAGGCAGGCGCCCGCTTGGAGAGGTGCCCACTGTCGTCCTCTGCCCTGCTTCCTGTGCCGGGGCATCGCTTCCTGAAGCAGTTTTGTTCACTTTCTGCTTCATGCACTTTCCCTGCACCCCTTTCTTTCCTTGTTGACTTGGAACTTTGCGTAGTTGCATTTTCCCTCAAAGCTTGCTCCATACCATCTCTATGCCATCTGTGCGGCCGCTGCTTGTCTGAACAAGCATTGGCATAGCCAATCGGTCTCGCCTTAGGAAGTTTATAAGTGTTTACCAGAGCTATTAGCTTTGGCAATCTTTTAAAATTATGTGACCCAAGCTGACAGATATGCCTAAGTAGAAAAGAGAGCGTTTGTTGTACCCAACGATTGAAGGCCTGTTAGTGTGGATTAAAACGATGTACAGACCCAAATGGATTAGCAAATGTTAAAAGTGCTTGTCCATGAATCAGAGAGACCGTGAAGTTTGCAAACTTATTTCGATGTAGGTGCAAGTCCTGCATTGCCGATTCCTGGCGAGTTGCACTGCTGAAACAAGGTCAACAGAGGTACCTATAGGTGAGATGGACCGGCCCCAAGGGTCCTGTGACCTCAGTGACAGTCAATGTCGTTATAGGGTGTACTGCTTCGTAGGCCAGCCCACAAAACAGGAGGTGAGCTTTGGAATAACGTGGGCATGCCTTCAAGGTTAATCCACACTTGCCACCGCTAGGGTCCACCTGCTGGTGCTAAGATACTAGGGCTTCAAAGGTCTAGTGTGGCCTTCTAAGGCCTAGCATGGGAATGTGCTCCCTAAGGATAGTGGTCTTGTGGACTGGTCATGAATGCTAAACCTGGTTCCCCAGTTCTAAATTCGGCAGCTCTGGCCTTAGTTCTTCATTGTCTCCCCCACTGAACACCATAATGCCCCGCTGAGAGAAACTCACACTGCCTTCAGCTGCAACCCAATTGTGTCCCACTATAAACACCTGGATGCAACTTATTTCAAATTAGGCACTAGACAAGAGTAATATGCTGCCCGGGGGGGGAAAGTAATATTCCTGGAAAAGCAAACACTTATAGGGAACGCACGATTAAGTAATACATGAGAAATCTAAGCAGGCACAACATGGTTACCTTAATGCTTTTACACTCATTATTCAGAAATCAATGGGTGTTTTTACCCGAAAAGTCAAGGACATGACTACAGGGCCAGGAAGGGACCCTTTTCAATGTCCATTGCTTATATCCTTACAAAATTAAAGCAGTATGGTTTAAAAAGACCACATCCCTGAACACAGAGCTGTGGTACACATTTTATAAACTAAAATAAGGAAAACTGTTAATAAGGATTGCATTAAATGTTTTCCACTCCACGCATCAACATAAAGACGAGAAAACAAAAGTAGAGCTTCACTGGCAAACTCTGTAAAGTGGTGCTAATGTGCTTGGGTGTGAATACAACCAATCTGGCCACTTTGCGACCACTCTCTGTCTTGCTTTATTTTGTTATTTTTTGCATTTTGGACCTTTTTTCTCTCCGTCTTGAGGCTGCACTTTAAAATGGAAAAATGTGAGAAAAAGACGACATTTCCAGCAAAAGCGTTTCTTACTCTTTTGGATCCATTTCACAGGGGAATGAATAGAGGAAAGAGAGTGTAAGACCCATTTCTTGATGTTACGCTTACATTCAGTAAGTGAGAAGGAGTGAGGCAAACAAAAAGAGAGGGAAGAAGAGGAAGAAAGAGAGGGGGCAGCTGACGGCAGCAGAGCAGGAGAAGTGGACATTGTCCTTGTCAGAGCAGAAGACGGAAGTGCCTCTTTCTGGCCAGACATGCCCAGGTACCGCCTGTGTGCCGACCAGTGCATGGTCCGACTTCTTTTGGTATACAAATTCGTCAACTATGAGAAATTATTTCAGCACATGACCAGCATTGTTTAGCATTATGAAACCCACTGACTTTTTAAAATATAGGAAATGCTATCAATAAAAATAAATATGCATACATGCCAACTTCAAAGAATACCTACTGAAGTAGGAGATTAAGGGAACTGCAAGCAGCGCTGTGTGCCAGCGAGCGGCAAGTAGAAGGCGGAAAGAAAAAGAGTGCAGCTAAACAAACATGGCCCATACTGAAAGGGTCCATTTAGCAGGGGCAGTCGGGAGGCCGGTAACAAAACACCCACAAGGCGGGACAAATGGAAACTATTCACCCACGAAAACTATAGATCTAGTAAAGGCAGACCAAGCAACCAATGAAAAGCGGTGGGCTTGTGGTGGGTGTGTTAAAAATCCCAGACGAAATACACATTCCCTGCAGAGCAGCGCATGCGCGCTGCCTCTGGGCTCAACGTATAAAACGGTTATTGGCAACATCCTGCTGGGCATTACAGCGCTGCCCATATCTATTTAGGGAAGTTTTGAGTTTTGGGAGTTAACGTCTGTATTTTTGTTTACTTTTATAAGGTTCCATGATTGCTGGCCAACACAAGGTCTACCCTTCTTCAGTAGTCCACTAAACCAATATTAACCAGCAGGTCTGGTGCCTTAATTGGTGCGTTGACTGTTGAAGCCTGTGTTCGACATCATGGTCCAAATCCCGGCAAGCTCACTCAGCCATTCATCCTTCTGAGTTTGATAAAATGAGTACCATTGAGTTGGGTAGCAATAAACATCTGTTATTCAGTGCCAAGATACACTTCTGAGTGAATGTGTCCGTTACAAATACACATGCTATGTTATGTTATATAAGAGACACATCATTAAAGATCAGACACAGTGATACCAGGCCATCATAAATATCCAATGACAAAATCCCAGACACACTGTCTTTGAGTGCTGAGAGCAATACAAGGACATTTTCCACAGTAGAAGCATGATTTACAATGGCTGCCAACATCACATAATGCACAATGGATGGAGATCCGGAGTTGTAAGGTGTCCAATCATGCAGTTCTGCCTTCAAGATCATTGCATCACATTGCACTTCGTATTCTGATTCGTGAAAGTCTTATCGAGCCATGATTCGCCTTGTACTACTTTTGTAGCTGTATCAGCTGTTCATAAATACTGAACCTCTTTACTCAAAAGGACCACCTAGCTTATCAAGGCAGCTCAGTTACCTATCTGCTGTAGCACCATATTCACTTGTTTTCTCTTGCTCTATCTTTGCTTTTAACACAAGCGTTTTCAAATTCGTCATTGACTTGGCGCAGTGCTCCACTTCTGCGAAGCAGTTCTGTACACTTCCGCCCCTTTCTGTAAGATGGAACTCTCTTGGGTTATTTTTCGCTCCGGTCCAGTCCCATGACTTCATGTTCTAGAACCACATGGCTTCCAGTTTGCTCAACTATTCTACTACACTTCTATTCTTTGGACATTCAGATATCTTCCGGGCGAAGGTAGTGCCATTGCAAGGGGAGAGTTCAAAGGTTGAAGGTCAAGATCACCATTTGCTGCAGAGATTAATACGGCTCCCATCTCAGGTCAGCATGCCAGGAGGAGTTGAGGGGTCAAGGGAGGGGAGTAGGCTTGTAAATACCAGCCAAGTTCAAGGAGAAGGAGGGAGCCATTAGGAGGTAAATGCTTCAGGCAGTCTTTTGCAGACGTAACAGGTTTGAAGTCCATTGCAGTAATCTGATGCGCTCTAGTTAAAGGTCTTACCCTATTTATTCGTTTTTCCTACTCGTTCAGATATAGGTTGCAGGCATTTTTAAAGACACTCATTTTCTAATAAGCATGTTGTCCCACAGGCATAGTTTTTTCGTTGTGTGCAATTTTTTTGTGTGCGTTATTGGCTACATCTCCGCACAACGTTTGTCATTTTCAGAGCTGGCCATAACTACAGTCTGGCCTATTTGTAAGGTCAGTAATCAAGGCGTGGGTGAATACAGAGGTGAGATCTGTGCCATTCCCATCAGCCACTACCCTCTGCCAATAGTGAAATCCTTCCCGTGTGGCATGGTATGTGCTAAAGAATTCTGTGTGATTGCTGTATGAACATACAGTGGTATGTAATTTTGAAAGTGATACTCTAAATGACAAGGTCATAGAGGAGCAATACGTGGACCCTGTTTAAGGGAATCCGGTATAAACGGAAGAGTGAGTTTTCGTTATTTCATGAACGGGATCATGGGTTTAGTTCTTACGTCTTCAGAAGGAGTGTTTCAGTGGGTGGTGGTGGCTCACATGAAAATTTGGTTCAGTGCTCAAGAGGCCTCGAGTTTTAGGTATTTCTAGATGTGCAGAATTTTGTTCTTGAGATGTTGTTGATCATCCACATTGTTGACTAGATGTGAGGTAAGCATGATAGCGTTAATGGATGGATTTATAAGTTAAACACCGGATCTTGGATTTAATCCTTTCTTTGATGAGGAGTCTGTGCTGCTCCTTGCGAAAGGGTGAGATGTGGTCTAATATTCTTGTGGATGGCATAAGGCTGGCGCTTCACTGGAGGGCTACGTTGATGGAAGCAAGTGAAGCTTGAGGGACCACCAGCAAGGTTGGATTTGCCAAAGCTTAGATACGAGATGGCTTGCAGATTTTGAGTATGAGGAAGAAAGTTTGGTCTTTTTGAGGGAGTGTAGTTGATAATTGGCTATTTTGTTCATGTGAGGAATAAGAGTCGGAGTGGAATCAAGCATGAACCCCAATATTTTTGCTGAAGTTGAGAGCGAGGGAGTGAATCCATCCACTTTCAGTTCATCCATCAGAGCTATTTTGTTTCTGTGCCTATGAAATATGAGAAGAAAATCAGTTTTCAAATAGTATAGCAGTAAGGAGTGGCCTGCAGTGTAGCAAGCCTGGGTTCTAGCCTGTTAATCATGGCTGGATGATGATTTGCTGTATAGCTGCTTGTTTATTGGTGTGTATTCGTAAGAGGTAGCGTTTAGTTGTAGTTGTGGCACAGTGAATAGGACTGCAGTGTTAGCAACAGTTAAGGTGAAGGGGACTGGCGGAGGAACTGCAAAAGTGCGTTGTGTAGTTAGTGATTTTTAGTTCGTAGAGGGGGGTTGTGGTTTAGGAGCCCATGGTGCAGTATAGGTGGCAGTGGTGCAGTATATTGGGCAGTTAATTGAAAAAAGGGGTGTTGGGTATGTGGCCAGAGAGGTGATGGGTGTGGGACAGAGATGATCTGCAGGGGATGGATGCAGTGTATTAAACAGTTTGGAGCAGTGTATCGGACTGAAGTGCGGGTATGAGAAAGAAGCGTGCATTCTAGTGTGCAGAAGAGTGAAGTTTTTGGGCAAGAAGAGTGTATTGTAGGAATTATATGGCGGGTCAGTGAAAGGCATGAGAAATAATGGAAACATTACAAAGCTGATGTGTCCTTCTGCTCCACTCCAGGATCTAGCAATGCCTGTGAAAAGACCTCCTTTGCCTTCCTGCGCCAGGAGCTGCCAGTGCGCCTCGCCAACATCATGAAAGAGATTAACTTGCTACCAGATCGACTGTTGGGAACCCCTTCCGTTCAGCTGGTGCAGAGCTGGTAAGAGCTAAATCTACTAAATCTGTATCCTTTAATCTATTCTGCACTTTCCAGGCTGCTGTCCACCTCACTGATCCTTCCGCTTCAACCCAGTGGGATGGATCATTTACCCAGTATCATGAAGGCAATAACACAGCTTTTGGTGGGCGCCTCATTCATTCCCCACACTTTCCGTAGAACCTGGTTATGCAACCAGCTCTAAATGGAAGGAAGCTGGTACCAGGTAGGCATCTGGACACACTTCTGTCCTAATTGATGGGTGATCAGTCCACAGCAGAACCACCAACCGCAAGGGAATACATTACATGTTCGCATTTACCAACATCATTGGTGCCACTTATTTGATGAAAACACACCCACTCTCATTCTCCCGCCCCCCCTCTTTTCCCCCCTTCTGTCTCTCAAAATTAAGTGTTTTTTATTCCACAAATTGCTAAATTCTAAAAATGGTCGGAAGATCATGTTGAAGCTTGACTAATTTTGTTATAAAATAAAAGAATCAGCTGCAATGAAATCTATGCGTATTGAAGAGGGAATAAAGTTATAGCAGCGTGTTCTAACACCTGATACCTTTACGTATTTTTGAAAATATATGCGTAATTCACATTCTATGTGTATAGTTTTTCGTCGCTGTAACCAGCAAGAATCAGGTGCTCATGTTCTTGACCTTGTAATGTAGAGTTGAAAAGCGGATTCTCACTGCAGGGTATGGAACCAACTGCAGAATTAGCATGTTGTACAAATGTAAAATTAATCTTCCCATTGAAATGTTTTATATAACATTACTTTAATGTGCTACAGGGCGGCCACAAAGATCCAGCGATATCACTCAATAAAAACAATGAAGTCGGCAGAAGAGGAAAAGATTCAATGTGCTATTTTTAGTTTTCAAAAATTGTTAATTTCCTTTCAGCTGGCCTCGATGGGATCTGTTCCCATAGAAACCTTGGTCGGGAGAGACTGAACTTGGCGCAACGTGCCGCATTTACACGCGTTTGTCTACAGTATCTTATTATTATTATTATTATTTATACGGTATTCACCTTTCCCCTACTTTCTGGCTTGCGCATGCCCAGCAGCTAGTGACCTTTCCCCTATTTTCTGGTCACGTGGAAGTTCGTCTAGCTTTCTGGTGGTGCACGTGCAGGGGTGTACGTGCAGCAGCGCCACGCGCCCGTCACTGAGGGCAATGGAAAGAGCCGGTGTACTATCGATAGACCCACCCCATCTGTCTTTACACCCCCCGCGTTTCCACGCATGCGCATAAAACCAAATGTCTTGGCTGCATGTATTTTGAAGCACCCCACTCTACTGCCCGTGTACTGCGCATGCGCTTTCAAGATCCAGCGGCGAACATTCCTCCTGCTCGAGCAGCGTTAACCCCATAGCTGCCAGCCAAGGCCTGCAACTGAAAACAGAGCAGAAGGGAGTCAGGCAGCGGCTGCACAGCTCTCAGACACAGTAAACTAAAGGCAGCTCAGAACGAATGAAGCATCAATTGTATTTATTAATGGCAGCCACAGCAGGTCAGCTGCACCGGGCTCAGGGAGGTGCACTGGCAGGGAGAGCTCTGTCAATATCATACTATCCTGCTGACTTTATAAGGCTCTGCTCCATTAGGACCGGAGTATCACGGGTCAAATGGTGGCAATGGAATATTTATATAGCTGCCACCCGAGCACTCAGCATGGTTTGCAGTGACTGCTAGGAGTCAGTGAGCTTACAGAGAGCCCCCTTTTCGGTCACAGGCTGCTCTGAAGACAGGCAGTATCACTAAAACACTCTACTGTGTGTGCTACTACACTGTCCGAACACCGTTATCTTACTGGGACATGAGGTATGGTAACCGTTATATATTACACTGGTGGCCCAAGGAGCTAATGTGCCTACTCCAAGGATCTGTGTTTGCTCTCCTATACTCACATGTTCACTTGTTTGATTCCACATGAGTTTACATAGCTTTTCATCCTTCTAGGGTCGATAAAATGAGTACCATTGAACAGAGGATCTTTGACCATTCAATAGCACAGCTAAACTCTGGGGGTTTTATTTGCAGTCTACTAATATGCGTGCTATGTTTGTAGGTAATAGAAATGAAAACTCTCAGAAATGTCCATCTACAAACAGTGGTGCTGTGTTCTGCTAAACAGGCAGAGCACAGCAAAAGACAGGACCACAGGGACAGCACGGCTATACAAATATCCAATCCACCACTGGCCTGAAACCCCCATCGCATGGCCATGCAGTCCATAATAACTGCTGACTGGCACCACTGGCGGACTCAGCAGCTATCACCTGCCTGCTGGAATCAGGCATGGCGACCAGCTGACAACCTGCACCCCTGCATTTAATTTGGCCTCATAAATGACACTGTGGAGTGGGTCAGGTATAAAAACAAATTGCATCCACTTAAAAGATCCCCCCTCCCAGAACCGGCAGCAAGTGAACTGGAAACACGATAAGGTACCGACCCCCTTAAGTTTGTGTTTCTCATAGCTGCGTAAGGAGACCGCCGACGAGCAAATAAATGAGCAATAGAACATGGACGCCATGTAGTATATTTCTATATACTATATTCTTTTTAGTTTCTCTTCTTGGTAGAGTAGTTCATTTCGTACAGTTTTTTTGACGTGGTGTATTTTTTTTAAATTAAGATAATGCCTTTCTTTATTTTTTGGAAATTATAGGAACTTTGAATCATATATTTGCAAACTGGGGATTTGCATTTTCTACACCGACTGGTTGTGAATTGGAACCCAGCCTGGGATGCAGTATGTGATGCCACCTTTGAATTAATAGGTTGCATCGCAAATCCACCCATGGCAACATTTTGTAACAGGAACGCGGGAGCTGGATTTGAAAAAATCGAGGCAATTTATTTACTCCATTGGTTGACATTGAAAGGGTACATTTATGGGGCGGACAACTAAAATAAAGCAATTTTTGGCTTTAAAAAGTGTGAGTCTCTGCCTGAGTCAGTTCTTTCTGCCACGTATACAAATTGCCCATGGATAGGGGGGCCGCAAATAGACCTGCCTAATGAATATTAATTGAGCAGGATGCAATTTGCGACCCACTATGATTGGCTCCAAAAATGAATGGATAAAAAGGACTACTACGTACCTTCGTTTACATTTTTTAACTGGAAATATTTTTCTTTAAAAGCTGGCTGTGTGCAGTAAACACAGTTGCTGCTTTAAAAAACAAGAAACGTTTACCGTTTGACAAGTCATGAGGGGGAGTAGGCAGTTCTCCTCTTTAGTAATGGCTGCTCCCCACGAGGCCAGCATTACGACTCCTAAAGGGGAAGCTGCTGTGGTACGCTATTCCATAGCGGTTCAATTACCACCCTCCCCAGCTCTGGGGTCAGTTACTGATCATTGATTTTTCGACTGTAGTTGTGGTCATAAACCAATGATACATATCCCATTTTCGAAATCAGTCGTACAGGAATGCCTCTTTCACACATACATCCTATTTGCAATTCGGAAAAGGTTGCGTAAGCCCTTTTATGAGTCAGGAAAAAAAAATCGAACTCCTAATGGGTCTTTTGTACACAGGAAAAATCTCTATTGCACTCACAAACCTTGTGATTCTCTGAATCTAACTCTTTGCTAACACAAACTACCTTTTATACATCTGGTACCTCATGATGATGTTGTGCAGCTTGTCCTGGAAAATGTTAATTCCCAGGCATATAGTCCGAGGCACACTATAAATGACCTCACCATTCAAACGAACACTCCTCATTGAACTTATAATAGGATGTTCAAGTTCTAGAAGAATTTGCAGAATTTTGTTTGTTGATGTGATTTTTGAGTTGTGATATGGAAGCACAGGAAGGCATTGTGGGTCTAACACTGGGACGCTTACAGTGGCAGTGTACTCTGGACTGCTGACCCAGTGGAGTGGGTATAGGTGCGTTTGTGTGAATGCTTTTAGTTGTGCGTAAGGGAGATAGACTAGCTCTGTTTGCAATCGAGGATAATGTAAAGGCATAGGAAGCAAATCCTGCTCTGTCGTGAGAGCCAATGTGGAGCTTTCAATGCTGTGGAGAAATTTCTCTAGTACCCTTCTGCCAGACACACTCCTGCAATCTGTGGTGCTACTTGGTTACACTCATTCAAAGGGCATCCTAGACTATTGTCTATAACAGCTGTATTGAAGGAGGACTGTAAGAATGGAGGAGTAAAGTTGATTACCTTGAAAAGTTACAGGATGTGGTATCAGAGGTGACTGTTACCAGTATTAATATGAGCATCTTTAAATGCAGTGTTGTCAAGGTGGACCGCCTTCGTGAGAGAGATGGTGCAACTAAAGAACAGAGATAAAGATAAGGCTGGGCTACTTTCACAATAGGCGGACATAATGACTTCTGTTTTCCCTCTATTAAGTTTTAGCCTATTTTCCTTGTTTATATCATAGTGGTTTGCCAAAGATTGTCTCTGGGTTATCAGTTGTTAACAATACAGTGGTACTTGGGCGTCTTCAACGGAGAACTGAATAAATAGCTGATGACTTGAAGGTCTGTAACAGCCCAGCAATCATGTTACTTCAGTCCTCGACCGAAACCCAATCCAGTGGCCATCAAATGTAGAGTGGCATAAGTCCACCCGTCATGAAGTATTATTCTCTGCCCCATTTCATCTATGTTTCACAGACCTCCCAGTCACACAAAGGGCAGGTGGTGATGTGGATGATAGTTCTGTACCTGGCTGATGCTGTCCTTGGCCCTGAATCCTTTTGTTGAAAATAGGTATCACAAGTTTTTTACCTACGTTTTGAGGTTTCTACAGTTGTCATGATGAAGCCTGAGACCATTATCTCAAATCCCTTGTAGGGTAGTCTTTAGTCACATTTCTGTTATTCATCATGTTATTAGTATACAATTTCTCACCGTAAGGAATCGCAGAATTCCGTTCAGCTCCTTCTGTATAAGGTTTTTATACTCCCTCGCAGCTGAAGGTAGGCTAATGCTAAGACTTTGGTGTCAGATGTGAGAGTAAAATATTCCAGTGCTCCTGGAGAGTCGTTGTATTGCATTAAATGATCTTACTATGCCTTGAGATCCTGCTTTGAAACCCACTGTGCCTTGTAAGTTATCTGCTATCAAGATTATGTGCCTCTCTCTTTTGATTGCTTTGTTGAGTTGCCTCATGCCTCTCACAGCAGTTTGTCCTAATGCGTGACCATTGAGGAGCATGTCCTTGGAAACTTTTAATAAAACGCATGTTCTAGTTTTTTTAGCTCTGGCTTAGCTTGTCGGCAGGCTGGCACAATATGATGTGATGTCACAGCACCCCTGGTTATACAAAGGTGTCAATATGTAATCTTACTTGTTTCTGATTAAGGCATGTCAGTCGTTCGGATGGTGTAGTATATTCTTCCAGTACTATGTCCGCCCCACATTGCTTGATATACCACATTGAAGCTCAGCTGAGTGCCAGACCGTGCTCATGTGACATAGATTTGCATGGGGATCTTCCATTTATGCAATGTGGATGACTGAATCAAAGCCAAGCTAGCCAGAGTATAGGCATAGGAAGAAGTGTACCGCAAAGCAGTATATATTAGCATGTTTTCACTAGTGATAGCCTTGAACTTGCCTGTTTGTATCAGTCTTTTTATTTGTTAATTTGCAATTTTTTGCTGTAGCATGGCCCAGGCCCAAAATATGACAATGGACCACTGCAGAGATGAGGAATTATAGGATTGAAGACTAGGGCAGGTCTATAATACAGATATAATTGGCGTAAGTGCAAACAATTGCATAGCAAGTATTAAATATCAGTTAACAACTTGTTAAAGGTACGCTTAGCATGTTGCAAAAATGGCCTAAGTTCCAAAGTGTGAGTATAAGTAATAGCTTGGTTTTATGAAATGAAATGAAAAATAAACTTATATAGCGCTCTAAACCCGCAGGTATCAAGGCACTATGTTCCAGAATTCCTAAACCCCTTTGGGAGAACCTGACCTAAGACGAGAAAAGCCTGTTTTTTAAGTGCAGAGGTGTCAAATCTAATTAAATATCTACTTGTCCATAGGGCAGGTTGCTTCATAAGGCTACTTGTCCTGTAACAAAATCCAATTGTCCCTTTGGTGCCATATAGTCCGGCAACCTTTTATATTTTATTTGTATATAGTCTGGGCTCCAATCTCGATTTCTTCTTTTTTTCCTTCCTTTTCTTAGTTTTAGGTTTGGTTGTACAAACTCAACAGGCATTCAAATGCCAAATCCTTAAAAAAAATAAGGGACTTTCGCTTTGGTATGTGGAATTCCTGGCTTGGCAGTTGTTTGAGCTGTCAATGTATTGCTTGAAGGAACGGGTTTTAGACTTTACAGGATTCATTCCATTTAGGTAACGCATTACCTGGGTACCCAGGATTATTCAGAAAGCCTATAATTTTCTTTCATGTCCTATTACAAAGATTTGTTGCATGAAATCATTGGTGTCCAGGAAAAAAACTTTTCAGATGACCGAAAATAACAAGCATTGGCATAGCCAATAGGTCTCGCTTTTGGGACCTTATAAGTTTTTAGCCATGCAACAGTTGATGTTGTTGCACGAAGGATATTGTGCTGCATAACTAAATACTTACAAGGTCCCAAAAGCGAGAACTATTGGCTATGCCAATGCTTGCTATACTTGGGCCACTGTCAGTAGTACAGCCTGAACTTACATTTTCTTAGGGCGCCCACCCTAATAATAATGGCTTTGTATTGAGGAACCATAAATAAAAGTTTGAACAGCATTAACATGGACACAAATATTATAGTAACTGCAGACAATGCCCTTCCCTGGGCCATAATGTTGTATGTAGTGTAATATGGCAGCCAAAGGGCTTTTGCTGCATGGGGTTTGTCCTATCTGACCCAAGGACAAAATAAACATAAAAAACTTCTTGTTCTGGACCCCAATCAATATATGCCTGGACGTCGGGCTATAGGAATTCCACACCCCTATAGGTGTTTTCGGAAAGAAGCAAAATAGTTGATTTCCGCAATGTGGCTTGGCAAGGTATTCTATAATTTGGCAGCTGCAACTGAGAAGGAGCATTCGCCACGTCTTGCCTTTCAGAATTTTGGCACAGTAACTTCTATACTTGAAGCTGATCTTCGAATCCTACTCGGCTTATACAGATGAAAGGAAGACCTAATGGCCTGTGAGCTGTTGCCGTGCACAGCTAGGTGAACTGTACAAAACTCTTTGAAAATCACCCGCTTCTTGACTGGAAGCTAGTAGAGAGAGCTATTTCCGGGTGTTAATAATGAGTTGTGCTGCACATTTTGCACCAACTGAAATTTGTTCAGAGAATAGCTGTTTATGTCATAATAGATAGCATTACAGTAGTCTAATCGCGAGGTGATTAACACGATAGCCACTGTTGTGTGTTGCTCCTCAGTAATGAAAGGGAAGATCGAATTATATAAAAGCAGGTGCTTGTGGTTCGATTTACCTGCAGATTGAAGTTGAGGGGGTGTTATCGAACAGAACCCCTAAGTCTTTTACTGATTCAGCTTGAGTTTGGAGGGACCCACATGAATCCTTCCACCAGAGCTCTGACCAGATTGAGTGCTGGGATCCAAAGACCATATCTTCTGTCTCATCCGCATTAAGCTTAAGGAAAATTTCCAGTCATGCAAAGTTTGAACTTATCAGTGAAGAACACAATCATTTGTCTGTCATCTGCAAATGATACTACCTGGTATCAAAAGGATCTCACTAAGGCTGCCAAAGGGAGACATAGAAGTTAAAAGGTTTGAGCTGAGAGAGGAGCTTTGCGGAACCCTACCTGGAAGGCTGAAGGCCTTAACTCTAAAGTGACTACAATTTACAATCTGCCATCTCCCAACAAGGAAGTAGTGAAGCAGTTCTACCTCCTTGGCCCCCACCCCTATTCGTTGTAGCCGTTTCACAATTTGTGAGGGCATGATAGTGTCCAAGGCTGCTGATAGGTCCCAACAGACCTGGACAGCCGACCCTCCCTGATCCACCTGCATTCTCATAGAGTCAATGGAGCAATAAGTAGCTGTGGGCACTCCTGAAACCGTTTTGAGAAGGGTCCAGAAGGGCGTGATCAGTAAGAAATAGTTACTTTAGAAGAAGAGACTTCGAAGAGTCCTTAAGTGATTGTTAAATAATACATAGAACGTAAACAGATATCAGGGCCACCTGAAAGAACCTTTTAAATAGTAAAATACACATTTTTGCCAGTTCTAAGTGCTGTAAGTAACATGTTATCATTACTCAATATGCAGTATTCACTATATTGACCCATGGAATATTGGAGGCTGAGTTTGGCTGATCAGGATTTCAACTCCATAACCTCAGAAACGCCTCATGTGTCTAAATGTTAAACATTCACTTCAGTGAGCCATCTTGTTGATTGTTACGAACATACAGGAAAGAAAATGCATTAAGACTGAGGGCACCCTTTACAAAAACATGAGAAGCTGCAATAGCCTTCTTTAGAAATATCCCTCCGCTGTGCATCTAGAGAGAAGCCGGAGATCAGCTCATACTTTTCTAGACATTACTATATCACAGTAGTACAAGAATGAATACAAAAGTGAGACAAGTGATGTTTAGGATTTTTTCTGTTTCAACATCATACCTACTTTATATGCAAATTAAAAATAGTTTATTCTGTGCACAGCAAATGTAGATGTGTTTATTTGTGGAACAAAGTTAAATGATCACATTCTTATGTCAATGATTTTACAGCTTGAATAGTTGGTGAATCACAGGTGACCCACTCAGCATCCCCATACATTTGGAAAGATTATAAACATAGCTCGTTCTTTTTGAAAAACATTCTAATGACTGACTAACAAAAGCATCTGAAGATCTCTAACCCTACTTGTAGATGCCATGAAAAGATATAACTTTCCAGCTACAAAACTATTGTTGCTGCTAAATGAAACATTTTCTTGAAGTGGAGGCAATTGGGGTTGAAGTGTCTTGCTTTCCCCCAGTCAGTAATATATACACTTAGAAAATGTATTGGGGCTCAACTCAGGTTTTTTCTTCATAACAGGCAGTGTGTGAGGTATTGCATTGTAGCATTTAGAAAGCACTTCATATCCCTTCGTTTGCAAAGTACTCCTCTTTGGATTGGGTTTTGGGTTGAACAGTGTTACACATTGTGTTGCTTGTAGATGGACCTGTTTATTTATCGGGTATAAATTTCCTTCTCTTTGCCACTTTTCTTACAATCATTAATTAGAATATCTCATAATTGTTGTTTGTTTAGTCCTACTCTTCTCAACATGCAACATTAGCATACTTTTCCACATTTGCACTATTAGCTAACAAGCAATATGGCATTAAAATGTACCAAAAGTTTAAGAGTAAATGCTTTTGCAAATGCTTACTAAGGAGTTATAAACACGAGAAAGCCAAGCTTTCATTGCTCTCCGGATTTCAGGGTGTTTTCAATTTACTGTTATTCTTGAAGTGAGTGTGTTTCACATCTTAGCTGTTTGTATTGCGAAGTAGTCTCCTCCAGTCCACCGTTTATTGAAGGAAGGGACAGAACTCTGGAGTGATTATAGGTATGGGACAATTGATGAAGACTCTTACTATGGTGGAAGCTAAGCTATTGACGAGGATGTCCTTGAATATAGGTGCTGGTGATGGGACCACCAGCAATCTCAAAGCACCTTAGGCATTTATGAAATTGGTGATGTAACCATTAGCTAGATGATTGAAGAGTAGATTGTATCAAGACATGGGTTGAGAAGTTGAGTTGATGTGCAAGTTGACCCATAGGTCCTTTTTGATTTGATCCTCAAGATACCTTTGGCTTTGGTGATAAAGTGTTTAGCTGGTGTCACATTGTTCTTGTATTTTGATGGTTTTGACCACAAGATAATGCTCTGCTGATATAGCATAGTTGCACATTGGGTTAAATCCACATCAGAAACCTAGTCTTTATGGAGAGTATGCATAGACATACTAGAAATTATTAATGTGCATTGAAATGCTAATACGCATCTCAGCATTTAGTAACTCATTGTTTAATTTTTTAACACTGAGATAGTTATGTCTATGTGGATTGTCTTTAAATTATGGTTGATTTACTCAAAAGTAAGCAATTGAGTAGCTGACAAATTTAATATCAAGATATTGCCTTTTTGTTAGAGATATTTCTATCTAATGTAAAAACACAGCAAATTCTTTTTCACATGTTGACTTGTGATATTAAATTATCCGCTTTTGGAAAGTATGTGAAAATAGAAGCAAGTAAACCTCATGGGAGTTTTGTAGGTTGAGCATTTTAGGGTCAGGAATATGACAATTATCTTGAAAAAGGTCCTTTACTTTAGCTTTATATAAGTTACAGGAATAATAGATACTTTTTGCCCTTTTTTTAACTGCGACTTTATAGATTTTGGAATAATATAGTAAGTGAGTTCATCTTTCTGTTTAGTTTTAGTCTCTTTCTGGATACTTTGTAGAAACCTTTTTTGAAATGATGGTTTTGAGGACTAATGTCAGCCAGTGATTGAACTTGTTTTCTGGAGCGATGAGAGTTTTCCTACCATGGCAGCTAGAGATGCATAAGGCAATGTCTGTTAGGTTGTATTCATGCGCAGAGTCCAGCTTTGTAGATGGATCCTTAAGTGGATGTGAGTTCCCGTTTTAAGGTTTGCTGTAGTAGTTGGTTCTGGAACAGCGGAAGCTAATCTATCCAAACCGTATGGAAGTTTTTGTTATGGCAAGTTCAATGGTAAATGCAGATTGTAAAAATCAGAAGTCCTTAGCCTTTGTGAAGGTCAACTGAAGACTGGTTGATGAGAAAACTGAACATATTTCATTCAAGTATGTAGGAGGTTCTTGATCATTGCCGTTTCTTAGGCTTGAGATAGCAGCATCCCCACATGAGGCTATTTAATTCCCAAAATCGTGATCTCATTTGGGGAATGGACTCTTGGCATGAAGGAAAACAATTAAAACTGTGTGTCATGTCTTGCTTACCGTAATTGAAAACCTGCAGTAGTAATTCCAGAAGTAAGTCTCTGCAGATTGGGTTTGTCAGATTTAGCAGTAGGTTTTATAACGTTACATAGTTATCCATCAAAATTAGGGGCACATTTTGTGCCAGCCTTAGCTTACACAGATGATGTAGTCCTGTATTGATTAACAAGCATCATACCGCAAAAACATACTACTTCATAATGAAAAAACACAGAGCTGAAGGTAATGACATTTAGTGGCTCATCTGTTGCTAAATATAACTGACTTGAGGGCAAGGGACTCTTGCTTGTCCACAATTTCATTGTGTGAAACGTTATTGGGTGCTTTTTTTTCAAACGGAAAAGCTACTACGTCCATAGAAGGGCAGAGCTTATAAATATTATGCAGGGTTTTCGAAAAAAACATGGACAACTCTTTGTTCTGCTTTTACTCTGCTAAAATTGTAGTTAGGTTATTTCATAGCACACCTGAATTATGGACTGAGGAAAACGCTAGAAGGAATGCTAGAGTCTGCGTCAATCGAATCAAAGACATTGGTTCAGAGCTTGAAATCAAGTCAGCCAAGGTTAGGGCCTGTCATTCCATGATAACTACTTTGGTGTGACTGACAAAATAGACTGGACAGTATCTTTTTTGCTGCGACTCCAAATGATTTGACTTGGTCAGCTAAGGAAGTCTAGATCCTGAAATTGTTTGTAGAATCCTATTTTTGTCTAGTGACAGTCCCACATAGATTTATTTTTGAGAAAATATTAACATTTCACATATTCAGGGTGTGTGATTTAATAGAACTGGGCTAGTAAAATCTGAAATCTTAAGAGTATGCATATTAAGTAGATGGTTGTTTTTTATTTACATTACGAGGACCGGAAGCTTTATCAGTTGTTTCTAGTGAATCCATTTTTGGTGTTAAAACTTACTGGATCTCAGATCAGCATTAATATGTAACATTGTTAGTGTTGTCTATGTAATCGGGAATCAGTTTATTTCAGATGTATTTGCAAGTGCTTGGAATTGCATATGAAAGGTAGCATTTTGTCATCTATTGGCAATCTAAATGTGTTCATGTATAACAGATAATTGTTTTACTTTTATTAATTTTCCTAACAACATTTCTATAGATAATTTGATATTTTTTGGGGGTAATTTTACTTTAAATAGGCATTTTGTTCCTTTTTCTTTTAACAAAATATATATAAGTAAAGTAGAGGAGCAATTGAGAGTTATCAAAGCAGAAGATGAGCACACGTTAGAAAAAGAAGGGTACCTGAATGACTATGAGAGGTTGGGCAAATGAATAAGGAGAGGGAGGTTTAGAAAGAGCTGAAGCACTGTTATTGTAGTTTTTCTCACATGAGATATGGTTGTTGTACTGGAGAGGATGAAGAGAGGTAAAGCACCATAGGAGAGGCAGTTGGCTGCTAACTAAGATGGTTCAGCCGGCCGAGGCCACACATCCTTACAAAACCCTGCCTTAATCTCGTAGCTGACACAGCACCACCCACAGGAAACTTGCCTGGGAGAGGCGCAAGCAGAATCCTCGGTCTCCGGGGGCCGAAGGTGAAGCCGTCCTCTTTACCAACGAGACAAGAACTTTTGGGCCTGTTGCGACCAAGTGAACACGATCCTGAGGCGCGCGTGGGAGCAGTGTAGCAGGACCTGCTGCTGAGTCGGCCTCCCTGTGACGCGCTGGTGCTGGAGGCCGGTGGTTGCGGCCCCGTCGGAGTGCCCTCTAGGGTCGCAGGCACCCTACTGAGGGTGAACCTGGCTGCCGGCTGGGGTGCGTGCGAGGTGGACCGGCTGGACCAACTGCACTGTTAAGTCCTGCGGAGTGGCCCGGACATGCGCTGCATTTTCATGCCCCCTCCAATTGTGGACATACATGCCACCGCCAATCCATGCGGAAAGGAGACTGCAAAGGTTGAACAGCATACATCCTGCTAAACAGCCACGGGGGCGGGCAGGGACTGTCTGGAGGAATTGCGGTGCGGCCCGGGGTACTTTAAGGGCAGCCTAAACCATGGCAAGCCACAACGTGCTAGCGAACTGCGGGCTGTGTCGCATACAAAACGACTCCACTAATTAGGGTGACACTGGGCAAGCTAAACAGCCAGTGGCCACATGAACTGGCCGGAGCTTGCAGTGTTACCCTGCGCCTACCAGTGCCACGCCAGTAAAAAACCAAACCATCCAGCGTGAATTGGAGCCCCTGCACGACAAGAGTTCAACACGCCAGCCGGATACCAGGCACCTAGCTGACGGCGTGACGGGAGAAGCCGAGATGGACTACGCACAAGAAGACGACCTGAGATCCATGATCAAAGATGTGAAAGCAAGCTTGTAGGCAATCGACTCAAAGCTTGATACACTGGTGTTCCGCATGGACCAAGTAACTCAGCGGGTTGAAAAAAATGAAACCCGCATTGTGGCCCTCAAAACCAGGGTGTCTGACTCAGATGACTGTCAAGCCGAAACACACGAACAGATGCCAAATATGGACAAAGTACTACACCTAATAAAGGGAAAAAATGAGGATTTGGAAGCTAGATTCCGACGCAGTAATGTCAGAATTACTGGAATCCCGGAGACGACAAACATACCAAACATGGAGAAGAACGTGGAAACCATGTTGAAAGACCTCTTTGGCAGCAAACTCTCTAGAATGTTCCTAGTTGAAAGGGCTCATCGCTCTCGGCCCAAAACCACCTATTGGGGTGCAGCCGCACCCAATCCTGGCTGGTCTTCTCAACTACCGTGACCGGGACAGATTGCTGAGGATGACCCGTGAACACGGATCGGTGCAATATCAAGGCAACACAATATCCCTGTATCCGGATTCAATTCAGCTGTTTCAGGCTGCACGATGGTAGTTTGTTCCACCCAAGAAACTGCTCCAACAATCAGGAACTAAGTACGCTCTACTGTACCCTGCAGAGCTCAGAGTGCAAGCTGAAGGCAAATCTCTCATTTCCACGGATCCGAAAGCCGCGCTGAAATTCGCCTATCAGTCGGCAAGGACACAAATGCGCCACCAGAAGGCCACCTGAGTGGCAATAATTGAAGCACTGCCTCCGTACCTCTGCCCGGTTTGATTTTCAACATAATA
Source organism: Lissotriton helveticus (assembly GCF_964261635.1). NCBI lineage: Eukaryota > Metazoa > Chordata > Amphibia > Caudata > Salamandridae > Lissotriton > Lissotriton helveticus. The sequence continues at coordinate 1,836,418,941 of NC_136065.1, read as the reverse complement.
CAAAACACTGTTGTTAAAGGTTCTCTCTATCTATGCTCTGGAAGACTGGTCTAAATATCACTCATGTCATGCCTGTCTCTCTTCTTGTTAAAATGTTGTGTCATTACCCCATCTCACATAGTAAATGTAAAATCATAATTTGAGATTCCTCAGGACTCGGCCCCCCAGCCTTAACTGGCAGGGGTGTATGCCGGCCAACTCCTCGTTCCCCATGGAATAAATCCCTTGTAGCCTCTTTGGCTATTCTGAAATAGTTGTTCTGGTTTGGGGTAATGGGAGGGATGCTTACTCAACCTAATTGGGGGGTTTGTGTGGGAGGGGGTGGGTTAGGTTCTGTTATTGCTGTTCCATATTGCAAAATGTCCTGCTGAAAATGTTGCTGTTGCATGATTCCACCAAGACACAAGACACACGACGCCGACCCATAGATGTTCACTGCCACAGTATGCGTTCCTTCCTACATGTCTAGCATTGCACACAGTCTATTACATACAGAGCCAGTCGCTCCCGACCTGGACCTGACACAAGTCTGCGTAGATTTAATTAAACTGCACTACCTGGAATGTATGCAGTCTAAATGGCCTTAGAAAAGCGAGCTTAGTACACTCCTATCTAATCAGGCACAAAGTAAGACATTTGTTTCCTACAAGAGACCCACTTAAACGACACATCCCAGGCCAGGTTGAAATCCAGCAAATGGGGGACATTCATACCTCATCCTACTCTAATTACTCAAGGGGAATCATGCTCCTAATTCGCAGAGGACTCCCATGGACAACCGAACGAGCTATAATCGACCCAAAAGGCTGTTACATAATATTGAAGGGTCGACTCTACGGGCAGCAAATAACTTTAGCAAACATATATGGGCCAAACACAGACAATCCTGAATTCTTTAACCGCTTCAGCGCGGCGCGAATTTTCGCGCTGTGCTGAGCGTTCTAAGAAACGGGTGTGGTCGTGACGGAACGGTTCCGTCGTGACTTTAAAATGATTTTGTCAAACCGCGGAGACAGAGTGGGCGCATCTCGTACCCATCATTCACCATCGGCAGTCACACTTCGCACCATAATTGAAGATCATTACCTGATAGACACTTGGCGCGATTTACATCTGGATGCCAGAGAGGGCACCTGCATGTCTCAATACCATAAAGCCTAGTCCAGACTGTATTTTTGGCTCGCATCCAGAGACATCCAGTCTTGGATAAATGAGGCCATACACTACCCACGCACACTGTTGGACCATGCACCGGTGGTGCTCAAGCTTAAAATCCCGAGACCTTACATAAAGCCCTTCACATGGCGCCTACCCCCAAATGCGCTGCTAGATACGGTATTTAAGGAAGAGATCTGGAACAAAATTATAGAATGTTTCGAACACAACACAGGTACAGTGGACTCAGTAGGCACAGTTTAGGAGGCCTTCAAAGTTGCCATTCGCGGGGATTGCATAGCCCTGCAGTCAGGAGTTCTGGGAGACATCTTCAGCTGCCTCATGAAAATAGAGGGAGAAATCCGAGACCTAGAACGCCAGTACTTCCAATCCCAAACACCTGAAATACTGGCTAAAGTGCGAGAAAAATTAACGGAATTCCAAGATGAGGCTGATAGGGAAACCAAATTCCTGCATAAGCATGCACAGGCTCGCAAATACGGGGAGGGCGATAGACCGGGTAAGACGTTGGCTAACCTACTAAAACCGCCCAGGGGCTCCTCATACATTTTTTAGCTCCAACCCCCCTGATGCACCACCGGTCCATTCACCAATTCAAATCCTGGGTACAATTAATTTTATTTACACCCAACTATACACCTCAAAGACAACCCCTTCAGACTCACTGGATGTGCCGTTCACTGCTGAGGACATCCAAAGAGTCATCTAGAGCCTTCCCGGGGATAAGGCACCCGAGCAGACGGGTTTACCTCTGGCTTTTATAAAGAATACGTGACTTTGCTGTCCTCTCGCCTGCTGGAGGTATACCAGGAGGCGCTACAAAAAGGGTCACTTCCACCATCCATGCACGAAGCAGTCATCATAATGCTGCTCTAGCCGGGCAAGGACCCAACTACATACGACTTATACCGCCTGCTCTCCCTAATAAACATAGACAATAAAAAATTCGCTAAACTATTGGCGAACAGACTGCAGCCACTGCTCCCTCTCATCGTACGTCCGGATCACTCTGGATTTGTGCCAGGTCATTCCACCTCTCAAAACCTAAGGACATTCTTTACGCTGATGCATTATCTCGCTCCACATGTCTCTGCTATAGCCGCCTTATTAGATGCCCCTAAGGCATTTGATTAATTAGAGTGGAAATTCCTCTTCATACTCCTAACTCGGCTGGGAATGAGCCATACCTTTTATAAAACAAAATAAACTCCTATATGTTTCAACCATGGCAAGAGTGCAGATAAACAGTTTAATTTCTGATCCCATCACTACCTCGCGGGGTACCCACCAGGGATGCCCACTATCCCCCCTACTGTTTGCTATCACCACAGAGCCGCTTGTGGCTAGGCTAAGACAACACCACGCGAACAGGGGTATAGGATTCACTACCAGGGGCTTGATAGTGCTGCACCCTTTACATCATTGACCCCGGTGTTAAATTTGCGCCTGTAATCCAAAAGCTTATGCGATATGTGGGCATTTCAGGAATCCACATTAAGTGGTCCAAGTCTACGATTCTCCCGCTTATATATGGTACAGCAGCCTTTAAATATGACTTCCAGAGAGCCTGGCAGACGGACCAACACGTTATCTAGGCTTCTGGATGAGCAGGGACATACAAGAGGTCTGGGCGGCCAATTACTGTAGGGTAATGTCATGGATTGAAGAACTACTCTAAAGATGGAAGAATCTGCCCTTGTCCCTCTCAGGTCGCATCGCAATTAAAAACATGATAATTATCCCCAAACTGCTGTATCTCTTTGTAAATATTCCCATACCTATAACCGCACAATTCTCAAACGCCTCAAATCAAGCCTGGTGGAGCTAGTCTGGGCTGGAAAACAACTCCGGGTATCCTGGGAACTCCTGACACTACCACTAGCACAAGGTGGCCTTGGGGCTCCAGACTTTGTGCTGTATGCTTACTGTGCTCAGGCCCAATATTTGCACTTCTGGCAACACCCAACGCCATTTCAGCCACATGTCGCCTTCGAAATAGACAGGCTTGCCCCCCTGTCACTGTCAACAGCGTTGTATCAAAGCTATAAACGCCCTAGACAAGAAATTGACACCACAGAAACCATGTGCTGGGCTTGGGGAGGACTCTGTAGGAGGGCAAACCTGGACAGGATATACGAATCATCCATACCACTAGCCAACAACCAACAAATTCCTCCGCTAATGGAGCAGTCGCCTGGGCTCACACACACCGTAAGGGTTTGGATACATTCAGTGATCTGTACCCGACTGCCAATTCCTCACACTACAGCAACTGAGCAGTTCCCCCACTAGACCCGCTACTATACCTCCAGATCCGGGCATCATGCCGCGTAAGGTATAATATTTACCCGCTGTCCCTCGCACCTCCCATCCTAGAGCACATTCTTACAGAAACGTCAGCCCGCAAATTGATAACCCTCATATACACTATCACGCAACCCGAATCTTGGGTCATCACACCTAGTTCGCGCAGCGCTTGTGATACAGATATTGGCGTCGCCTTACCCGACGAACAATGGACCTTCTGTTGCGGTCAACTAGAGCAGCTTTCCCATATTATCGCCTCAGACTAATACACTTGAAATTCCTGCACCGCTTATATCGCAATCCGGCACAACGTCACCGCATGGGCAAACAGCCCGACACGAAATGCTGGCGATGCAGGACATCAAAGGTGTCATTTCTGCATCAGGCCTGGGAATGCTGGTTCATAGCTGGATTCTGGGTTGAGGTGTTGAAACACATACAGGACATAACAGATCAAAAATTTACAAAAACTCCCTTAAAGGCGCTGCTGGGTTATGTGCGAACCATTCCGACGGCAGGTAGGTGACTCACAGCGCTCTTACTTCTGCTGGCAAAAAGGTGAGTAGCCATCCACTGGGGGAAGACAACGCCCCCAGCCATAAAAACCTGGGTAGCAGATCTTACATATTGCAGAGACCAGTTGACATGTTACTGGGAACTTATGCCAGCCGGTCCCGCCCCAAAGACATTTGGGCCTCATTTACATTCTGGCTCAGTTCCATATAGGGGGATACATTTTAATGGGCACTAGACAAACACAACAGGCCCGATTCCGTAACCACCGCGTTGTAAACATATTAACCAGCAGGTCGCTGGCTACTGGCAGCAGACATAGGTACTTATGCGCTCGGATTCATGTGTGATCCACGAGGCAACTTTTAAGCTTGGCTGATAAAAAGATGTGTGCTTTTTATGAAGATGATGTGTCAAGATACAGCTCTCCCGACTGTAAATAACCAAGTCTATGTAAAACACAGAAATGTCGGATAACATGTACAATGCATGTCTTCAAATGCACTAGCACCAATAATGTTGATCAATCACTGCGGTGGTTTATGCTATGTTATTAACTGTTACACTCAATAAAAATGAATAATAAAAAAAGTATTGGTGCAACGTGGACAAGAGTATTAGGACTTTAAAAGATCCCTCATGTTTCAGCGGATGAGGATGAGGAGCTTTAGCAAGCTTTCAGGAAAAGTTTCTGGTCACTTAACAGAAGGTTGTCCAAGATCGATTGGGAAAATTATATGGATGAGTAAACTTAAAGAACAGTAGAAGAGAGTTTATGATCCGATTTATGCCACATTGTTTCAGCCTGACTCTGGAGGGGTTATGAGCCTGCCTTTAGGAGAAGGATTGTGGAAGGTGTCCGTGTAAAGACTGTAGGGGGATGCGAAGGGTGTCGAGGGAAGTGTTAATTCTTGAGAAGAAATGACTAGTTGATTTATGAGAAAGGTCAAGGGGAATCTATTCTGTGACAAAGTAGTGGGGTAAGGGCGGTACAAGAGTGATCTTTGGCTTAGAGAGCTATTGGAGAGAATTTATGGGCCTCGTTAAGTAAAAGAACCATCAGAAGTGTATGATTAAGGAGTGGTTTTGGGAGCTGTCTAGCAGGGCTTATGGAAGTATTGAGTGACATAAAAGTCAATAAGAGCACTAGAACAGGGCCAGCTTGGCTTCGGATGGACGACGATTAGTTCATGATAGTTAGAATGCAGGATATAAGGCTGCACGGCTGAAGTGGAGCTCAGCCTGAAGAACTGTCTTCCCTAAGTCCAAGTACATGAATAGTGGAAAAGATGTTGGATGACGGCACAATGTCAAGTTTAAGGAGGAGAGTGTGGTTGTCTTGGATTGAATCCCAGAATGGGAGGGAGCCTTTGAATAATTCCATTGTTATTAGGTGCATAAACCCCATCCTTTCAAAAACGTTGGTGTCAATATTGACTTGAAAGGCCATCAGCTTGGAAATCTACCAATCCAAGTTGATCCTTACACCCAGGTCAGTGAAGGGCCGCAGAAGAAAATCTGTAGGGAAAAACATCAAATTGAAAAATTCTAGACTGTGAAATATGAACTAGCTATTTAAAGGTCAAAACATGCTCTCGCCCTACACCTCCTTTGATGACCATCTTGGCTAACCTGATAACCATAATCAGTAATCTCTGATTAAAAACTAGATTATCCCTGGAAGAATCCCATTTAACATCTCATTTACTGTGTTTAGTTACGTGCCCAAATTGCTAATACAACGATTCCTGCTCAGGTTGCAATACAAAACAGCTTGGAAGTAAATATCAGGGATTTCAGTGCTTGCACATGGAACTGAACAACTATAAAGCCTCCCTTCAATGGCGTCTGGAATTTTAGTTTTTGTTTATTCCCATTTATTTTCCAACTTCAGGCTCCTGTGTGCACACTGGTTTGTTTCACAGACTGTAATTCTGGTAACTCACCTTGAACCCTGTTGCACTTCTATTTGGTTTTTTTACCTGCTTGCCTTTCCATGTTTATTTACTCATACTGTTGCTTGAAGTGATTTTCCTATTCCCTCCTAATTAAATTCTCATTTCCTTTGAACATGACCTTTATGTTCCCTCCTCCAACACATGTGCTTAGAATAAGACTTCATTGTTTAGGTGACCTCTTTAATTACTTGTTTTGATTCCGTCTATTAACTTGCACATTCCTTTCCGTACTGACATTATTGTATATGTATTTAGCAGCTGTATGTTTTGGTGTATTGGGATAGTTCGTTCATTACCTCGAGTCGCGTAACTTGTCTTTGTGATTGAAAAGTGCTTTAATGCTCCCTGGCCATACCTGTGCTATAAAAAAACTACAAAAATAAAATTAAAAAACAAACCTATTTCTATGGAGTGTTCATTGCAAAAATGCGTTTTATGGGGTGTCCAGTGCCATTTTGTCTGCCAAATACTACAGCAAAGCTTGAAACCCGAACCAGAACATCTAGTGGTTTCAGTATAAATTGAATTTATTTAATCTGCTGCTCACAAATTTTAATGTTGAGTCCGATACTTTCATAATGCATTTCAAATAATATTTTCTAGTAGTTTTATTTGTATCTTTTCCAGCAGTATGTTTGCTTACAAACTCAAAGATAGATGAGGTGGTGGTGTACTAAAGCTCTCCACAGCACCCTTACGCTGCAAACATCTGTCTAAATCATGCATCTGGTGTACCTTGTTGTCCAATATGTGCGTATTGACCACAGTTTAACTTTTCTCTCTTTCTTGTCTCATCTTCCTCCTCTCAATCTCACGTCCTCACTCTCTTTACTGATCCCCGCAGGTATGTTCAGAGTTTGTTGGACATCCTGGAGTTTCTTCATAAGAGTCCAGAGGACCAGAGCACCCTTGAACAGTAAGTGCAGCTCCCAAGTCATATCCAATTAAGGAAATTGATGTATGTGTGATGTTGTGCTAGGTTATGTGGAAGGGTGAGATCAGTGTGATGTGTAAAATTGGTTTGAAGCATTTCTAAATAAAACATTCTTATTATATGCAGATTTGTAGAGCACGCTGTCACCCGAAAGGGTATCCTGGCACTAAGCATGTGTGTGTCTGAGCACACCTAGGGCCTAGTGGGACTATTCAGAAAGCCAGGTCTTCAGCTAGTTTTGGAATTCAAGAAGTGAGGAAGAGGCTCCTATATTAGTGGCAAGTTGTTCCCCACTTTATGAGCGAATAAGGTTCGAGTGCAGGATCTATTTGATCTGGTTTTCCGGGTTTATGGGATTTGTGCAAGTAGGAGTCTGGACGAGTGTCAGTGTCGGGAAGGTTTGTGAAAGCAGGTGTGATTGATATCAGGTCACATTATATCCAGTGCCTAATTTGTAACAAAAAAGTGCAAAAGCCCAATGGTTTTGTTAGGATTCTGACACTGCCGAAATCTGACCTTCTTAGTTTTGATTGCTGTCCCTTAATCTCACTCTTGCAAGTTATTTGTGTACTCTGCTTTTCCCTTTTATCACAGGTTCCTATCTTACTCTTCTTCCTAATTTCTCAATTTTCTGCGTATCTCTCTTGCTTAGAGTCATAGTCTGAAGATAAAAAAAATAAGTCTGTGTTCCCCAAAAATGAGCACGATTGCCCACTACAGAAATCACGACACAAATTAAAAACGGAATATCTAATGGCCTTAAGGTAGGCCAGATTGTCGCTGCAGTCTGTTTTGAAGTTTTGAGTACAGGTTTGATCTCATGAATGGCTGTGTAAAAGTGAGTGGATACAGGTATTATGTCATGTTAAGTGGTGCTGAAGTATGGGAAATGTGTCAGAATATAGGTGCAAGTGTAACGTTCTACCAGGATGCTTTGTTGTATTAGTGTGCGTCTGAGCGTGTGATGATATGTCTGATTTTGGTAAAGCCTTTGATGGAAGTGTAATGTTATGAAGGCCATATACAAGTCTGTAAAAGTAGTGGTGTCTCACTCTGATGAGGTTCCTGAGTTAAGTTTTGATGGGGGTCTATTAGAAATGTGTGATTTCAGACCCCAGTGTGATTGCAGTGTGCCTGTGCTTATAAAGCATGTCATTATGTGATCTGGCCTGAGGGCTGGTGATAAGAGGTCCGGCAGTTCTGTTTGGATTAGTGTTGGATAAAATATTTTTGTGAAATGTGTAAAATAAGTCTGCGGTGAATTACACATGAATAACTGATTTACCAGGTTGTCGTGCATCTGTTTATCAATGTGATGTTTTGTGGTTTTTTTGTGGATTTTGGATGCGAGAAATTAATAATATACTTAGGCTTTCCTTTTTTCAGTTTCTGTTTTTGTTAAATTATGGTGTTTTTTTGAGTATTTTCAAGCAATTTCAGGACCTTACAATAACAATGGTTATCAGTGGTTACACATTTTGTCGCTATTAAAAACAACAGAAACAGTGTTTTTCCTGTGGTTATGGAACTTTTTGCTTTTATTACTGCTTGCTTTCTGCACTGATAGTACATTGTATATAGACCGTGTATATGAGGTCCAAATACATTTTAACAAATCAAACTTATCGTAATACACCATACAATACTTCTTCAGTAAGTCTTTGGTCATGCATGCTCGCTCTTTCCTTCCCATGTAATCTTTTATCTGTGAAAAGGCCCTCTCAACATTGGCACTTGAGACAGTCAATGCCAAAATAGCAAACTCTGGCCACATACATAGCTTTCCATGCCAATATTGGTGTACCTGAAGATTGTGATGCTCTGTGACAGGTTATGCAACATATTCGTTGAACCGGGCGCATATACCCTCAGAGTTATTGAGGTGGTCAAAAATGAGGCAGCTCTTATGAAACGCTGGAGAAAATGTCCCTTTACGGACGGGATCTATAACTTGTGCACAGTACCACAGTAAGGCTTCATTGTCTTCAAATGCCATGGTTAGTGAAGGGCTATTTCTCATACATTGTAAGATAAAAGTTCCTGAATTGCTCCTCAACATTTCTTTGCTTTCCAAGTGCCGAACGCTCTAACATGGAACATGTTGCAGTGCCAACGTCACTAAAAGTGTCGCCCGGCCTACTCTCAAGGAGATGTTTCACATCTACACCAATTAGGCTGAACACTTCGACACGGGTGTTTTCAGAATGTAGTTTTGTTTTAATTATGTCCACTACAGCAGTCATGCTTTCCTTTAAAAATCTAAGAGTGCAAGAGAGTGTACTTTTTTCAAATCACAATCAATATGTGACCAAAGATCCTCATATTTTTTGCCTTTGGCTTCATAACTCTGCTAAAGTGCTGTAAACGGTTTCCACATGGATAGTATAGCATTTATGGAAAGATTCTAAGGAAACCTACATTTTTCCTATCAGTGAAAGACTCAAATATAGCTAAAAATCAAATATTATTTTGATATTTCCTGATTCCCTACAGTTTATAAAATAAATAAACAACTAAAACATGCTTCTAACCCCTGTACAAAACTGAAAAAGGAAGAAGAAACAATATTTTACTGACATCCCCAAAAACAAAACTCAAGCAGAATAATATTAGCTCAGTCTTTCTTACTGCTACCTTATATAACCAAGTTACATTGTAGTGGCCCCTTCAGGAAGAAATAAAAATTACTCTTTCCCTCTCCTTTTCCTTTCTTTGAATGGCATTTAGTTTGTGTTTTTGCAGGTTTTTTCCCAGTTTTTATATCTTTACACTGGTGAGGGCTATTTCTCTTCCAGTGGAGTTTTATAAGGTATTATAGGTTTAAACCTAAAACCAGACAGCCTAAATATACTTTAACACCTTGAATGGTGTCCACGCCGAATACTGAACCCACAGTATTGGTGGAACAGAATATCGAGGACAAAATATCAGGGGAAAAAAACATTGACTGGTAAGTCCAGATTTGGTATACCTAAACCACATATATGTATCAATGTGGTACATATATGTTCAAAGTTCGTAGATATAGGACTAGTAAATGTATAAGTTCCTATTTGCACTTACCTTTATTCCTCGATATTCTGTCCTCGATATTCTTGTACTACGCTTTTGTTGGAGTCGCTAATTAGTAGTACAACCACTTAGGATGAATTTGAAAAGTACAATTAAATACTTACTTCAATGGGCCCAATTGTTTTATAATGTATCCAATAAATACCCAAGTCCTTTTGTGGCGACGGGTTGTCTTTGTTTTTTGTACTTTGTGATGTGATCTTTTAACATAGTGGGTATAGCTCAGTGTTGTTTGAGAGCACCTTGGCTCAGGTCTGTGAGTACATTTGTGTATTTTAATGAAAACCACTTTTACTTAATACTAAGGAGCACAATTCTGTCACTTCTAAGCCTTAAGCCTTGCTAATAATGGATGCTACCATTACTCAGTGTACAGCTGCTCAGTTTACTTCTTTGAAAAGGACAGAAGGATGAGTCCCTAATGTTAGAATTAGAACTCTGCACACCAGTGGGCGTTAAACTTGCTGAACAATCCATCACCCTCATTGAGGTTTCTGAGTACAGATACAGTGTTATGCACAGATGTCACAGTATAAGAGTTTAGATACAATATTATAAATTGGTTTGTAAGTTTAGATGTAACCTTGTTCTTGCAGTTAAAATATGACATCCTGCGTTCATCTGTTGCTGTAGGTGTGTGTGTATTGTATGTTTATTTAATGACAACTGGCACAATGCAGTGACATTACAGTATCAGACCTTACGATAGTGAGTATTATATACAGTTTTCTGATCTAGCAGGGCAAGAGGGGAAAAGTAGCGATTGTCGCAATGATGATTTAGGTGCTGTGATCATTGAGGTTGACCATAAGAGGGTGCTTCATGTGGAGAGGAGTTTCAACTAGGGTTTCCGTGCTGAGGGGAATTGCAGTGGAGGATTGTGATTAGTCTAAAGTACCTGTTTAAAGCAGCGCCGCCACCCCTCCTGTCACCAGCCGCAAATAAAAGGATAATAAAACATGGTTCTATCCAGTTTTATTATTGTTTTATTGACCCGTCCCCAAGACTCCGACGAGTCTTGGGGGCGGGTCTAGAGGAATAACACTGTGGTGAGGGAGTGAGTTCTAGTGCACCCTTGTCACTTCACTGCGCATTAGGTTTTTGGCCAGATATTTCAGGCCAGCCAAACACCGCATGCGCAGTGAAGCTTTCTCCAGCCCCAGCTGGGGCTGGAGAAAGCAGGCTCAGGCTCCCAGTCTGCCTGGGAGCGCAAAGTTGTAGCTCAGGCCAATCCTGATGCTGTTTTCCTGCAGCATCATGATTGGCCGCATTGGTATCTCGGAGCCTCTCGACAGAAGAAGGAAGAGCGGGATGGAGCGGATGGCAGAGGCAGTGACGATCAGGTAAGTTTATTTTAATTTTTTATTTTGTCCCCATACCACACCCTTTTCACCCCCCAGCTCCTCCAGCATGCCCGCCACTTTGGTAGGGGACGCTGCAACTGGTTTAGAGTGTGTTATAAGGTGGCTTTGAGCAGGAAAGTAGTTGTTTGCTGAGCACATCACTCAATGGGAGGTGGCAGGAGAGGTTCCTTTCAAGTTGGTTGAGGGAGTTGCTATACGCTGCCTTACAGACAAAGATGGGGAGTTAAAAAATCTCAATTTTTGTTGTGTGGGAAAGTAGGTGTTTCAGGAGCCATGGGGGAGTGGTGTGCCATCCAGTGTGTGATTTTCTGTGAGGCAGTCAGATTTTAGATTGGATGTGAGATTGAGGGATGACTGGGAAGAAATGATGTGCTTGTCATTAGCATAGAGATGAGAAGAGATTAAGACGATGTTGCAGAGGAAGATGGTGTATAGAGAGGAATTGAGACCAATTCCATCTCCTTACTTTCTTAAAGGTTCACAAACGCACTCATCACCATCAGGAACCGGCACAATGATGTGGTTCCAACTATGGCCCAGGGGGTCATTGAGTACAAGGAAGCCTTCGGCGTCGACCCAGTGACAAATCAGAATGTGCAATACTTTCTGGACCGCTTCTACCTGAGCCGCATCTCCATCCGCATGCTGATCAACCAGCACAGTGAGTAAAAGAGTCTTTCTTAATAAAGAGAGGAAACATCTCAAAAATCACGAGGGACGGAGAAAGCTGGCAAGCACAGTGATCTTCAAGCCGAGAACAAGTGCAATAGAGAAGGATATTTAGATCTGGCAATATGGTGTGTAAGTTGCATACAAACCCATTGCGCATGTTCTAATCGTAACTCCAGGTACCACCAAGACTGTAGTCCATATGTTAAAAGTGTGCCACCATAGTGTTCTATGCACCGTGCGCCTTACTGACATTTACATAGCGGCTACATGGTAATTTGTACATACATCCACAAAACACTATGTTTGTGTGTATTCTATAGCCGGACCTATCCAAAAGGCACTGGGGTGCTTGCTGTACAGTACCAGATAATGTGTTATTGATATTCAAGCTAGAAGAAAAGCCAGGCCATTTCAAAAACATTGTTCCTCTTCTTCCACTACAAGCCAACCATCACTTTCTATAGGGTGCTGCTTTAAAGCCAGTTCACTGCATGTATATTTACAAGAGATTAATGTAGCAAACAGAAAACATTCTTTGCATGTAACCATCCCTTTCCTCTGAAGTAGATTCACGTGACCTATGCACATCCCCTTGGTGGTGTAAGAAGAGGATAACATGTAAAAACGTTGCACATGTTTAAATAGAACACAGCACATGGCATCCTGAGGGAATTATTCTGAGGTGGAAGCTGTATCCGAGTGCATTGTGGTCTTCAAGTAGGGGCCAGTCATTAAGACATATGACGGAAACCAAAATCATGATATCGTTAAAAACAGCTTTTACTTTTAAGGGCCCGACACTTTATGGGAGAAGTTTGCAAAGAAAATAAATGTATTAATCAACATGCCAGTAATCACAGATAAATAACTTGTTCCTTACCTGAGTACCAAAAGCAATCTAGAAGAGGTGACTTCTACCGAGTGACGAAGACAGCCATAGCTGTTGCCTAGCTGGACCTGTACTGTACTTTCCGTGCTGGTTACCAAGCTGGCGCTTTGATGAAGCCTCTGCTGTTCAGCCCAGCTATGTTTGTCGCTTACTCTGGAGAACATGAAGCCTGTTTTGCTTCGAATGCTTTGAAGGACATGAGCCTCACATCCTTAAAGAAACCAAGAACCAGCACCAAAATGCCATTGGGTTTTTGTCAATTGATAATCCGCTTCTTAAATGGTACACAAGTCAAATATTTTCAAGATGTGGTGTCTTCAGCGAAGTTTGTTTTCTTGACCCAGGTGCATTACTGCTTGTCTAGTTTACTTTAGTTTTAAACTTTATTGTAGTGGTCTATCTGTGGGCTTTCTCTTGCTCCCTTTCACATCAGGCCTATCAAATTCTTTTCCCAAGCCACGATATGCAATTTATTTATAAGGTAATACAGCTCAGTCTTTCCTGCAAATGGTGCCAATCATTAGAAGTGTTAAAGGTAGGCCATTCGAATTCTAATATACCATTTATGGTGTATTATCTTAATTTTTCAATTTTCTAGAAGCTGAAACTATTGGTGCTGTGGCGCTGGACTCAACATCCATAGTGCCTGAGCGATATAATCACAAGGCTACATTTTGCAGTTTTGAATTATAATTTCATCACCACTGAGTATGATTGGTTACTAAATTAATTAGTATCGCGTTTGAAGTGTTCAACCAAGGTGAATCTAAATTAATTACCCATATGTTACTTATTGCACACTATCAGTGTCTTTGTCTTGTACAGTTAGATGACTGGACAGGGTTGTTAAAATGTTTTACAAATGTTAATATTTTTTTTAAATTATTAAATATCTATCGCTCCGAGGGGCAATAATGATTTTCCAACATCATTCGTTTTACTGGACCAAAAACAAGCATCCTGAGACCGGTTTCGGGGTATTTATTTATTTATTTATTTATTTATTTATTTGATTTATATAGCGCACTATAACCCAGAGGTCTCTAAGCGCTTTGACAGGGTCCGCTAGGCGATTTGGAAGGATACAGCTGGTTACAAATTAAAGACTGTCCCACGCTTGCTGAGTATCACCCTTCTTCAGTCTGGCTAGCTTGAATCCAGTGGCTCAGCTGATGGCTGCTGCCCATACCCCACAGACACATGGCTTTTGCAGCATCGGGAGCCTCACAGGGCTATTGTTTTGGTTCTCAGAAACAAGTTGCTGCTTTGGAAGATTATTTCTAAGAAACAAAAAGCTGAACAAAGACTCCCATGTCGACTGGGATCGTTAGAGGGCTGAGTCGGATCATCAAGCCTCTCTGGGCCCGTTGGACCAAGATGGTTGCCCACCAGGATGAAAGTGAGCCTCCATGTGTTAATGCACATGCGTTTATTGGTCTTTAACAAGCAGGGGACAGAAGGGACAATAGGCCCAAGGAAGAGTGTACCAGGCAAGTGTCAGAAGAAGTTCTTATCTTAATATTGATTCACTTAATTTATGATCTCAACACCAGAAGAGGTGGTGGATAAGAAGGTGACAGAATTTATGGCACAATGTGGGGCAACTACAAGCTAAGCGGGACACTTATCACACCGATTCCAAACATTTTAATATGACCTCTGTGCCGTACTTTAGCACACGAGTACAGACACCTTTGCTTACAATGCTCCTCATCTCACTCTGTTTATCTTTTCAGCTTTGATTTTTGATGGAACGACAAACCCTGCACATCCCAAACACATTGGAAGCATCGATCCGAACTGTGATGTGACTGACGTAGTGAGAGGTATGTTGACATTTGTTCTTGTGGAAGAGCTTTCATAGACTTCCCCTTCCTACGTCTCCGATCATTTCATAGAAGGCAACAACAAACCAAATCAGTGGTGTAGCAAGTTGAATAAGCATTGAATTGGCAAAGCCACTAGGTCTGTATTTAATGTGCTTTCTTACCTATTCAGTGTTCGCACATTAGAGGGAGACATCTGAGGGGGAGAGGGAGTCAGCAGGAGTGTTTGTGTATATATATATACACACACACACCTCCATTTGGCAGCACTCAATACAAAATTGCAGTTATTCCAGTGAACCTTGGTAACTATCCAATTTCTTCTGCAATATTGGAAGAAATGAAAAGTTACCAAGCAGTGATTCACTGGCTAAACTGCACCTTTGCAAAAGATGATCTATATTGACAAGAATGCACTGGCAGGGCTACTGAGTCGAGTTTTGCTTGAAACCCACAGCTGCAGGTTATTTGTGAGTGCTAGACCTGTTGTAAGTGCTGCCAGTTTTTTGGGGGGCTGGGGGGTATAAAACGGTTCCTGAGGCCCGTGCCAGTGGTTATGCACCAGAGGCAGATGGCCACTGCAGTATCATGTGCTTTGATGAACAGTTGTAATCTTATGCTCCTATGTACCTCTCCTGCATGGTTTGCACCGGGAAACCTCTTGGTGTTGCTACACGCATTATAAAATTTCAAAAATAAAATTAAGAAAGCACTGGTCTATAAAAGTAATGCTGTAAACACTTTTGAGACTCAGTACATGCTGTACTCCACCGAAGAGCCCATCAAGAGCATAACTAGCTTGATGTTATGTTACCTGTATTCATTCAGCGCCTGTACACCAGTCGGTTTCATGGCTCTGAAAGTGAAACGAGTGGATTAGTTACTATTGACCAGGACATTCATTGTATGCCTTTTCTAAATAGGTTTTTAACAGTGTCCTGAATTTTATGGAGCATGAGGCCAATCTGATCTCTGGGGGTGAAAGAAGCCCAAATACTTGGAGCAATAACTGAGAATCTGGTGCCACCCCTTCTCTTCTTTTTTAATTTAGGCACTGACAGATACTTCATAAGGGAAGATCTCAGTGGGTGATTTGAGGTGTATTCCTACTTACGAGCGATAAAGAAGGCAGGACTTTTGATACTGAGTGATTAAAACAATGCAACAATTTTGGAAGAATGTTCTTTGTTCCAGAGGCAGCAAGTGGAGGACTTTCATCATGGGGGTATGTGGTACCGTTTAGATTGTTGATTTATCACTTGGGCTGCCTGGTTCTGTACAATTTGAAGACTGTGAATGAGGCTTTTAGGTAGGCCACACATAGAAAGTTGGCGTAGTCTATAATAGAAAGGACAAGGACAATGACAGTTTGAGTTAGGGCCTCTAGGGTAAGGAAGTTTGCAATTTTCCTGAATCTGCATAGCATTAGGAAGGATGAGGGAATCACTGCCCCAGTTTGTGACTTCATAGAAAGTACATTATCGATGATCACCCCAGACACTCTTTACTATTTTTTTGGGAAGATGGTGGTGGGGTAGCTCTCATCTCGTAAGGCCAAAAGGACACGGTCCGATATTCAAGCTTGCTTTTGGTGATGACGATTTCTGTTTTGTACGAGTTTAACCTCAGATGGTTATTGTTCATCCAGTTGCAGATGAACAGCATCATGGTTTGAAAGTTCTCCTTAGATTCAGGGGATTTGTCCATCCTGAATAGTAATTGCATATCATCCGCATAGTTGTACATTGTGCAATTCATCTTTGGGAGAGTGTGGACTAGAGGGCAGATATATCGATTGAAGAGGTGTAGGGAGAGAGTTGAGCCCTATGGGACTCCGCAATTTAGGTGGACATTCAGACGGACAGATTGGGAACGGTCCTTTAGAAAGGAGGTAATCCAGTCAAGCAACAGGCCCCGCAGCCCTGTGGTCTCGGCACTGATCACCAGGAGATTATGGTCCACTGTGTCTAAAGCCGCCTACAATTCGCGGAGAACCAGCGCCTGGATGAAGCCTCTGTTACATTCTTCACACAGGGAGGACGATCGCTTCTGTGGAGTGGACTGGTGGGAAACCAGCCTTACAGGGGTCTAGAAATTTGGACTCCTCTGTAAAAGCACAGAGGTTTCGTACTACATGAGCATCGAGTACAATAGCCAAAAATGGTAATAGGGCTATGGAGGTGATAGTTTTTCAATGTACGTGGGTCTTTGCCTACTATCTTTTGGAGGGGTACTCCTATGGCCTCGATGAATATGCTAGGTCCCTTCCCTAGGTTGAGGGAGAGGTTGAGTAGAGACAGGGCTGGGTCCGAGAAATTGGAGAGCTCTGTTTTTAAAACTTTAGGGGGGCAGGTGTCCTCTGAAGATCCTGATTTCACTTTAATCAGCAGATCATTGAGGCAGTCCGTGCTGATACCAGTGAGTGAGGATAAGGGGGCGGGTTCATGTTTTTCACCGTAATGTTTGAGAGAGAGCTGGTATTTATTTATGTTCGAGGCATGTGGGCTGCTAAATTCATATCTATTGCATAGATCGCCGCCTAGTGTTGGGTCCGGATGATTGCACATTGTTGTCCTGGAAGAGTCTTCGAAGTATCACGAGATAGGTGGCTCCTCCCCTGGACTACAGTGCGCATGGGCATCGACTCCATCCCCAGATTGTTTTTTTCCGCCATTGGGTTCGGATGTGTTTTCGACGTCTCCTTGTCGGAATCGATAAACTTATTTCTTTAAGGCCAAAAGGCCTTCGTTAACCCGTCGGTATTGTTCGCGTCCGGGCTCGTGTTCCATCCGACTCTTTGAGTCGGACTTCTGCGGAGTCGATAACTCTTCGGACAAAAAGGCCCTGTCGTCGCAGCAAGACCCCGACGAACTTACCATGGAACGAAGTCCGTTCAAGCGCTGCCCCGTGTGTGGGTCCAAGTACCCACATATCGACGTGCATCCAGTCTGTAACAAATGCCTCTCGCCGGACCACAACGAGGAGGACTGTATGGCCTGCTCCAAATTCAGGTCAAAGAAGACGCTCAAGCTTCGGCGCGCGGTGCGCCTCAAGGCCCAGCGAGAGGCTCCGGCACCCGATGACATCTTCAACGAGCCCGAGGCAGAAGGCACAAGCCATCATCTGCAGATTTCACCACCGTCGACGGAGGTCGAGGCCGACCCCGGAGAACCCGTCGAGGGCCAGGACCTTGAATACGTCGAGGAGGTAGGGGACGACGAAGAAGTTTATGGGGCCGCGGAAGATAGCTCCGAGGAAGAGCTATGCCCCGAAAGTTACATGACTCAGACTCAGGTCACGGGATCGCCACTCGGCCTTACCCACGACCCGGCACCGCTATCCCCGGCCCCGCCTTCTGGCCCGGCCACGGACTCAACAGCGGAGACGCCATTGCGCGTATCAAAACCGAAACTGAAACCTTCGGATTCTACAACATCAAAGATGGCCGACGTACCATCGAAACCGAAACATTCGGATTCGACAACGCCAAAGATGGCCGCCGTACCATCTAAACTGCCGACGGCTGCTACGTCATCGACTCCGGCGCCCTCCAGCACTCAGAAGTCGAAGAAGACTGTCGAGCCAACACCGAAGAAGGCTGTCGAGCCGACACACCCACAAAAGGTGGCCAAGGACCCGTCCTCAAAAACGGTCGTCCAACACGTGTCGAGCGCGGTTCCTCCGGTAAAGTCCACTAAGACTGTTCAAAGTCCTTCGGACGCGACTGCGGCGCCGACAGGCACACGCCCGATCGAGGCACAGTCGACAAAGGGACACGACCCGAGGTCCGGAGGCCCTACGCATCGGCACAAAGACGCCGGATCGAAAGCAACGCCATCGGCGCATAAGCCTGCAAAGGAGGCTCGGACCATTGCAGCCGAATATGCTTCGGCAGACACCTCGTCGACACCGAGGGCCTCCGATAGTGACGGACATGGGGCATCAGTTACCAAACCCTCCGCTTCCTTCACTAAGCAGGTCACTGACTCCCTCAAACGTATTCGGGAGAAGACTTTGACGTCCACCACTCACACGCCGTCGGCTCCGAAACTGGTTGACGCACCTGCGAAGCCTTCAATTAAGCTTCTTTACACACTGCCGCCAAAGGTGGCACCAAAGGCATTTGCACCAAAATCGGTGCCAAAGATCACTGAGCCGTCAGAACTTTCGACGCTAGGTGACCGGTTAGATCGACGTCAAGCTTCAGAGGAACAATCTGAGCATTACATCAATGCTGAAACTGGGAAATTGACGCTCTATAAGCGAAAGATCACTTCCCAGCCATTGGAATCCTATGTCATTCCACTAAAGAAGAAAAGGCCGGCACAGGATATTCCTGCCCTTGTTGAACCTCTTCAGCCTCCGCCAAGGAGGAGCCCATCACCTTCCCCCACCCACTCAGGGGGAGAGGAAGATTACCGGGATGACCAGTACAATTTCCCGGCTGACAATGACCCTGATGAACAACAGGACTCGTATGACGACACTGCTGACCAGGGCGGCCATCAGGTGGTACACGACCCACAGGTTTTTGGTGCACGTACATCCCCAACTGAGGATTCTGCGGCATTTAATGCCTTGATAGAGCGGGCAGCTGCAAATCATAATGTGGACATGCATGCAGACCCGGTGGAAGTAGATTTTTTGTTTGACACTCTCAGCATCAGAAAAGACTGTTAAGACACTTCCTATGCTAAAAGATGTCCTTAAGCATGCCCCGGAAATCTTTAAGGAACGTACCAGGGCGAGAGTGGTGAACCCGCGTATTGAAAAGAAATACAGAGCGGCACCTGGTGACCCTGCATATATTCGGGGACAGTTGCCTCTGGACTCGTTGGTGGTCGCAAATGCCCGCAAAAGGGCGAACTCCCAGACAACGGGTGAAGCTCCTCCCCCAGACAAGGAGTCGAAAGTGCTTGTGGCATCTGGCAAAAGGGTGGCTGCGCAGGCTGACAATATCTGGCGCATATCGAACACACAAGCACTGTTAGCACGATATGATAGGGCGCATTACGACACACTAGAGCAGCTCCTTCAACACCTACCAGATGAGTTTAAGGAGGCAGCCGAGATGCTCATACAGGAGGGAAAGCTCATTTCAAACGCTGCAATAAAGTGTGCGCTTGATGTGGCGGATACAGCGGCTAGGGGTATTAACACTAGCGTCATGTTACGGCGCCAAGCATGGCTTCGCATATCGGGTTTTAAACCTGACATTCAAACAACTATACTCAACCAGCCCGTTAATCCTGACAGACTGTCTGGCCCTGAGGTTGACACCACCCTCGAAAAAATTAAAAAAGACAATGAGACCGCAAAGTCCATGGGGGCGCTTCAGTCTCAGCAATTCAGGGGGAGCACTTTTCGTCGCTCAGGTACCCGCGGTGTTACCAGAGGACACCTGGCACAACAGACACAATTCACGAAAGGTGGCGCACAGTCCTCGTACCCCAAGCAAGGTAGAGGGGGTTACAGAGGAAATAGTACCAAGGGCAGAGGCAGAGGAAACAACAACTCCCGTTCCTCTGCCACCAACAAACAGTGACTCTCTGTCACTGCCCCCGACCATCCAACACCTGTCGGGGGGAGACTCCAGCAGTTCCTGCCAGTCTGGACGTCCATCACCACAGACAGGTGGGTGAGTACGGTTATTGTTTGGAGTTAACATCCACTCCTCCCAACATTCCCCCAAGACAACGTCCTATGTCGGCAGAGCACTTGCACTTATTGCAGCAGGAAGTGGTGGTGATGCTGCAAAAAGGCGCAATAGAGCTCGTACCAGTGGAGGAGGAAGGTACAGGGGTCTATTCCCTGTACTTCCTTATCCCAAAAAAGGACGGATCCCTCAGACCCATTCTGGATCTACGCCCTCTCAACCTGTATATATTGTCAGAACATTTTCACATGCTGACACTGCGGCAGATTCTTCCCCTGCTAAACCAAGGGGACTTCCTAGTGACCTTGGATCTCAAGGACGCTTATTTTCACATACCACTCCACCCATCCCACAGAAAATACCTCAGGTTCACCATCCAAAACAGGCATTATCAGTTCAAAGTCCTACCCTTTGGAGTGACCACTGCCCCCAGAGTGTTTACAAAGTGTCTGGCGACAGTTGCGGCGCACCTCAGGAGACAGAACATACATGTCTACCCTTACTTAGACGACTGGCTTGTTCAAGCAAAATCGGAACAGCAGTGCGCCGCAGACATGTCCCACACCATTCACCTCCTTCACAGTCTGGGGTTCTCACTGAACTACCCGAAGTCGCACCTTCAGCCAGCCCATGTGCGGCAGTATCTGGGCGCGACGATAAATACCCTGACTGCTATAGCTCAGCCGAACCCAGTGAGGATCGACAACATTCAGTCGCTCATCCAGAGGTTCAGACCGCAACACTCACTACCAGCGAGAGTGTTCATGCAGTTGATAGGCATGATGGCCTCCTGCATTTTCATAGTCCCGCACGCAAGGTTGCATATGCGTCCGCTCCAAGAATGCTTGGCAAATCAGTGGACACAGGCTCAGGGACAACTGACAGACCTAGTGTTGGTGACCGGTCGGGCATACACCTCTCTGCATTGGTGGAATCCACACAACCTTTGCAAAGGCCGACCGTTCCAGGAGCCTGTGCCACAAATTATCCTAACGACGGACGCATCTCTCCAGGGGTGGGGAGCTCACGTGCTCCACTACACGGTGCAGGGACTGTGGTCAACGCAGCAACAGAAGTTGCACATCAACTACCTAGAACTGATGGCAATCTTCATGGCGCTCAAGTCCTTCAAAGTACATCTGTGCAACAAGGTCGTGTTGATCCGGACGGACAACATGACAGCCATGTACTACATCCAGAAGCAGGGAGGTACTCACTCTCCACAGCTGTCTCATCTGGCTCAGAGCATGTGGAAGTGGGCCATTCAGAGGAACATCTTCCTCATGGCGGAACACCTCCCAGGCAAGGACAATCAGATGGCGGATCTGCTCAGCAGGTACAGCCATCAAATGCACGAGTGGGAGATACATCCATCAGTACTCCACCCGTACTTCCAGCAGTGGGGTCATCCAGAGATAGACCTCTTTGCCACAAGGGAAAACGCAAAATGCCAAAGCTTTGCCGCCAGGTTCCCTCACCCGGAATCGCAAGGGAATGCGATATGGATGAACTGGTCAGGCAGATTTGCGTACGCTTTTCCCCCAGCGCCTCTCATTCCGCTGGTGGCAAGAAAGCTAAAGCAACACTCGATGACGCTCATCCTGGTTGCTCCAACGTGGGCACGCCAACCATGGTACACCACGTTTCTAGAACTTTCCGTGGTACCGCATCAAAGGCTGCATCTCTCCCCAAGCCTCTTGACGCAGAACCATGGCGACATTCAGCATCCAGATCCGCAACAACTCAATCTGGCGATCTGGCTCCTGAGGTCCTAGAGTTTGGCTACCTCAACCTGCCTCCTGAATGCATGGACATCATCCGGGAGGCAAGAAAGCCCACCACCAGAGCTTGCTATGCAGCAAAATGGCAGCGGTTTGTCATTTACTGTACAGACCACAACATCAACCCGCTAGATGCATCCATTCCTAACATCATCTGCTATTTGTTACATCTTTACAAATGCAATCTAGCGTACGCTTCCATTCGGATACATTTATCCGCCATAGCGGCTTATCTCCAGAACAGGCAGCATCTCTCTGTTTTCAGGGTGCCTGCCATTAAAGCTTTCCTGGAGGGACTGAAACTAGTCATTCCTCCGAGAACACCACCAGCTCCAGTGTGGAACCTCAATGTGGTCCTCATTCGGCTGATGGGACCACCTTTTGAGCCACTCCACTCATGCGAGATTCAATTCCTGACATGGAAAGTGGCTTTTCTCATTGCTATTACATCGCTCAGGCGTGTTAGTGAGCTACAAGCGCTCACGATCCAAGAGCCATTCATCCAGATTCATTCAAACAGGGTAGTGCTCCGCACTAACCCCAAATTCCTTCCTAAGGTGGTGTCACAGTTTCATATCAACCAAACTATTGACCTGCCCGCGTTCTTTCAAAACCCACAAACAGTAGCAGAAAGAATGCTCCATACATTAGACGTTAAAAGGGCGTTGATGTACTACATTGACAGAACACAACACTTTAGGAAAACACAACAACTTTTTGTTGCCTTCTCAGCCCAGCACAAAGGCAACCCTATTTCCAAAGCAGGAATAGCCAGATGGATTGTTAAGTGCATTCAGATCTGTTATCAAAAAGCTAAACGTACTTTAACAATACCCCCAAGGGCGCACTCCACACGCAAGTTGGGGGCCTCCATGGCTTTCCTAGGGAACATTCCTTTGGAAGACATTTGTAGAGCAGCCACGTGGTCTACACCGCACACATTTACAAAACATTACTGTGTCGATGTGCATTCCAAGCAGCAAGCAGCTGTAGGACAGGCTGTTCTCAAGACACTCTTTCAAACTTCTGCAGCTGGCACGGGCAACCGCCGTTAATGGAGGGACTGCTATGTATTCTATGCAATAGATATGAATTTAGCAGCCCACATGCCTCGAACTGAATATGCTACTTACCAGTATGCATCTGTTCTTGGCATGTAGGGCTGCTAACATTCATATCGCCCACCCTCCTCCCCGGTGCCCGTAGCGGCTGCAGATACTCTCTTGCATTCAATCATTAGCATGGACATCCTTTACACTATTTCACTCCATCTCTGCCACAATGGCTAAAAACAATCTGGGGATGGAGTCGATGCCCATGCGCACTGTAGTCCAGGGGAGGAGCCACCTATCTCGTGATACTTCGAAGACTCTTCCAGGACAACAATGTGCAATCATCCGGACCCAACACTAGGCGGCGATCTATGCAATAGATATGAATGTTAGCAGCCCTACATGCCAAGAACAGATGCATACTGGTAAGTAGCATATTCATTATTTATTTATTTATTTTGAAAGTTTTATAGAGCGCGAACCAGATCCTTGCGGATATCAGAGCGCTTTACAAGCAGTGAAAATTTATACAAAAACAGTACACAATAGCAGTATATATCAAGCAGTAGGAGATATAAAACATAATACAGCAGTAAACAGTACATAAATACAGATATGTGTGGATAAAGTGTGCATAAATAGAACAGACAAAAGATGTAGATCAAAAGCTGAATCCTAAGATGTGCTAAATCTTGTCTCTGATATAGAGAAAGGTGCGGGCCGAGAGAGCCAACGTGCCATGTAGATTAGTCTGTTTGCATCTATATAGGTTGTGAATGTCAGAGAGGCTCATGTGAATTTTTCCATGAGAATCGCCTTTACTTTCTTTTTGAACAGTGCGGTAGATGTGGTAAGTCTGGTTTCTGGGGGTAGTGCGTTCCAAATCCTAGGAGCCATCCCTGAGAAGGAGCATTTGTAAGTTTTCGTCTGTGTGGCTTCAGTAATAGGCTTTCTGCACTTCTTGTGGATCTCTTGCCTCCCGAGATAGACAGTTTCCGAGAGAGATAGCTGGGTGCTTTATGGTGAATGGCTTTGTGGGTCAAGCATGCTATTTGTAGGTGAATTCTGGCTTCCCATGGTAGCCAGTTCAATGCTTTCAGGTCGGGGGAGATGTGGGACCTTTTTTTTGAGCCCGTGATGAGCCTGGCTGCAGCGTTGATGGTGGCTCTTAGAGGTGCTGTTGTAGCTTTGGGGAGACCGCAAAGAGACACACTTCCGTATTCGATCCTGGGGATAACTAGAGCTTAAACTGCCGTTTTGAGGTCGTTTTTTGGTAGGAAGGGTTTAAGTTTCCTTAGAATATGAATCTGGAAATTTGCACCTTTTGTTGCATTGGCAATATGTTTATGCATTTGGAGGTTGCCATCAAGGGTTATACCCAAAGATTTAGCTGAGTCAATGATTGTTGGTTGCACGTTGAATGCCGTGAGGTGTTTGAACCAGTCCTGGAGGAGGGGGATTTTGGAGGGTGGAGCTACGAGTAGGAATTCAGTTTTGAGAGCGTTAAGTTTGAGGTGGTTCTCAGTTAGGCATGTTTGGGTGCTCAACAGTGTTTGGTTGAGTAGTATGACATCTTCAAGAGTATGAATCTTCAGATAGAGTTGTGTATCGTCTGCGTACATGTGAAATTGGACGTTGGATGCTTGCAACAAGACAGTAAGAGGTTCCATGAATAGATTGAACAGTGTGGGAGATAGAGTGGACCCTTGTGGGACTCCAAGAGTTACTGGAACTATTTTGGAGAAGGAGTTATTGACCTTGAATTTTTGGGTCCGGTTTTGAATAAAGGAGGTAAACCAATTGAGCACTGACCCTGATAGGCACATTCTGAGGTTCAGTAGATCGGTCAGGTTCTCATGTTTGACTGTATCGAAGGCAGAGAAGAGATCTAGCAGGATGAGCAGGCATGAACCATTGTGGTCGAGTATTTGTAGCGCATCATCGATAATGTGAGTCATGGCTGTTTCGGTGCTATGCCCTGCTCTAAAGCCAGATTGGTGATTGTCAAGGAGGTTGAAGTGGTCAATATGTTTTTTGGCAATTGTTGGAGGATGCATTTTTCCAAGAGTTTGGCTAGGGTAGGGCTGTTTCGAAATAGGTCGATAGTTGTTAAGATCCATCGGGTCAGCTGTGGTTTTTTTTAGGATGGGTGTGACTTGCCCTATTTTGAGGACGTCAGGGATGCACCCTTGATGTAGAGAGCTGTTGATGATCTTGGTCCAGAGCGGCAGGATCAGAGGGGTTAGATCTTTAACTGCGTTAGCAGGGAGAGGATCGGTGGTATGATTGGCTGGCTTGAGGGTGCTCAGAATCTTGCCTACAGCTTCTTCCGTGTATGAGTCGAAGGAAGACCACGCTGCATCATTTTTTAGTTGAAGTTTTGAGGTTGTTTGTTGAAGCGGAGTTGGGGCTGGAGTAGAGGGAGGTATTGTTATAGGAGGGTAAGACTGTAGGACTGTGAGGTCATTAAGGAGATCCCTCTTGATGTTTTCTGTTTTGGTGTTAAAGAAAGCTGAGAATTCTTCATAGGTGGGTTGGGTGCCTGAGGTATCTTGTAGTTGTTTAGGTTCGTCTCTAGATTGTGATTTGATTAAATCAAACAATTTTTTGGGTCTATTTCTTGCCTGATCTAGTTGGTGAGAGAAAAATATTCAGCTTTAGTGCGTTTGATCTTTCTGTAATAGTCTTTTCTCTTCCTTAGAGTTTTCAGGTGTTTGGCAGAAGGGACTGATCTCCAGAGACGTTCTGAGGTTCTAAGAAAGCGTCTGTCATCGTTCAGCAGGTCATTGAACCAGGGTTTAGAGTTTTTAGAAGGCACTCTCTTTAGTTGTAGAGGAGCAGCTTCATTGATAACCGTAGTCATTGTGTTAAGATAATGATTGGTGAGGTCATTTACGGAGGAGAGGTCCTCCGGAGGGAGGAGTAGTTTATGTGAGTGAATGGGCAAGGTGTTGGGCTTGAGTTTTTTCAAGTCTCTTTTCCAAATTTTTGGATATAGCAGATTGGGCTGCAATAAGTTTCACTGTTTCCCTGATGAAGAAAGTAATGATGTGGGGGTCTGACCAATCACAGGGGAGGATTGAGTCAAGCTGGATGGAATTGTTTTTGGAAATTATTAAGTCCAGGATTGCGCCTTTTTTTGAGTTGGGCTGTTGCAGATTTGGGCGAGGTCAAGCGTGTCGATAAAGTTTTTGAGGCTGTTGACCGTTGGATCATCATTATCATTCCAATGGAGATTGAAGTCGCCTAGAAATATTTGGGTGTTTTGACGTCCGATGGTTGTTGTGATCATTTCCATGAAGTGTTCAATGAAAGTCAGGTTATCACGCGGTGGATGATATATGGCGTGAAGAGAGCAAACTGGCGTACCATTACTGGTGATGTCGATGCACATGTATTCACAAGAGGAGAAGGTGGGGGATATGGCTCTAATTACTGATAGGTTGCTCCTGTGTATGCAAGCTATTCCTCCCCCAACTTTTTCACTTCTATCAAGTCTGATGATGTCATAGTTAGGTGGTACCAAAATGTCCAGAAGGGGTGAGGAGGATTCAGTAAGCCATTTCTCTGTTAGCACAATCAAGTCCAGCTCATGAGAGATGATGAGGTCGGCGACATCTACTGCGTGTCTAGCGGCCGATCTACAATTCAGGAGGGTGCATTTGAGAAGGGGTGTCGTGAGAGAAGGGGCGGGATCAGGTGTGAGTGTGATTCTTCTAAGGTTATTATCACTGATTCCTCTATTGTTGTGAGTGGCGGGTCTGTGTGGATTGGAGGTGATAGCCCTAATCGTGTGTGTCGTGGCGCTAGGGGAGATGGGAGGGGGATTATAGGAGAGTAAGAGGGAGCAAATATCTTTCTCCGAGAATGGGTTAGTGCATCGGATAGGGCGAGAAGGGAGGTTGGGGGATGGGATGGAGTTCCATGAGAGGCGCTTGTGCTTGGGAATATGTGAGATGTGCATAGAGGGGTAGCTTGATCTAGCCTTGTACGTCGATTTGACGTGCGTTGGTTGTCTAGAAATCATCTTTTTGACAGTGTGGAGTTCTTCTTTGATTTGTAGGAGTTCAGACAAAATCCTATTGAGACTGATATTTTCCATTGTGTGTGAGGTAGGTCCAGGAAGAGTAGTGGGTGATGTTGCATGGATGGGTGGAGGGGCACTTAGTGTGGGTACAATAGGTGAAATGGATGGTTGTTGTTGGTAAATAGCAGAAGTGGGTGTAGCTGGGAGTGGACAGAGGATAGAAGGGGGGGTGCGTCCGGGGTCGGTGTGGAGGAGAGCCGATGTGTGTGCCAGTATTCGGTCTGTGTGGTGCAGCTGGGATGTGATTGAGTGTGTTGGTGGTTGAGGCGTAGGGGGTTGGGTAGGAAGTGGGGGTTGATCTGAGGGTTGGTAGATAACGATGTGTTGGGGTGTGTCGGGGGAGAGGGAAGTCTGGTAGGTAGGGGTGGATCGGTGTGATGCCTGGGGCGGGTGGAGGTGAGGTGGGCGGAGGGTGGATGATGGGGATGTGTGTGCCAGTATTCGATCTGTGTTTTGGGGTCGGGGTGTATATGAGTGTATTGGTGGGTGGGGTGTAAGGGGTTGGGCGGGAGGTGAGGGATGAGCTGTGGGTTGGTATGACGTGGTGGGGTGGAGTGTGTGGGGGGAGGGTATTCTGGGAGGTAGGGGAGGATGGATGTGATGTATGAGGGGGGTGGGGATGAAGTGGGCGGGGGGTGGATGATGGGGATGTGGAGGAGGTGACATATGTGTTGGCCGAAGAGATGGATTGGGTAGGGGGCGAGTGACGGGTTGAGGCAGGGGGATTGCATACATGATCTTTGTAGGGATGCTTTCTTTAATAGTTTTGATTTTGTCAATGAAGAAGGCATTCAGAACGTCGCAGAGCGTCTGTGAAGGAGCGGTAGGTAGTGTGACTTTCGGGATTTGATAGTTCAGAGACTATTCCAAAGATGATCTTAGGTTTGTGTATACACGAAACAATTTTGATTTTAAAAAGAAAAAAAGCAGATTTAGCTTGCAAGATATGTGTTTTTTATTCTTTGAGATGCTTTACAAAGATTTCCTTTGCATTTGGGGAAAAATTCTTCCACCATTTACGTTCACAGCGACGTAGCTCCAGCTTGGGTAGTCTAAGGTAATCTGTGAACCATTTGAAGGCATTGTGCCGTCCAGCCTGTTTTGATTTGCGTAGTTGGGCGTGGACATTGCTGGCCAGCGTTAGCCAGTTGGAGATTGTATTTCCGCACAGATCTATGTTCTTATTTGGATGAGATATGGCTGTTGCCAAGAAGTTACAGAAGGAGCTTACATTGAACTTGTGACCAGCTCCTAGGGAAGATTGCATGTAGGACGATGTTTGGGGGTGGGGGGGTAGGGTTCAGTTTGGTTAATGAGAGTTTGATTAGATGGTGGTCGAACCACTTGCATGGTGGTACTGTAAGATTAGACAGGTATAAATGAGTAGTACAGACTTAGTCTAGTGTTTGGCCCTTGATGGGAGTGAGCACGTTATTCAAGGTTTAAGCTGCTAAGGTGGTCAGAGAATTCCATAGATAATTATCCTCCCTTGTTATTGTTTGCCCAGTAATTGAAATCGCAGACAAGCAAGATTTTTGTGTGGGCGAGGAAGAAGGTGGAGATTAGCTCGTAGAATAGCTGTGGGTAGTGCTACACGGAATCTGATGGTCTTTAGGTAAGGAAGCATATGAGTGGGGCAGTTAAAGATTACAGTTGGATAACAAAGGCTATCGACTGCTGGGTCGTTTAGTGAAGTTAGTTCGGAGAACCTTAGGTGTTTCTTAGTCACTGTGGCTACACTGCCTCCTACTTTACCGGCTGGACAGTTGGTTTGAAGAATATAATAATTATCGGGCAGGGCAGCGAGGATGGCAGGGGAAGACTCGTCTGTGAACCACGTTCCAGTCAATAAGAGAATGCCTGGCGATTCGGAGTCTAGTAAATGAAAGATCTCTGTTTGATGTTTCGTCATGGAGCGAGGGTTTAGATCGAAAATCATGAACTTGGCAAGGTTGGGGTTGTGTGTGGTATGGCAGGTATGAACAGTTTTGTTGGAGAATGATGGACTTTTTATTTCTGCAATATTAAACGTGGGAGTAGTAAAGTCCTAAATTTTGAGTTTTTAGCAATAGTAGAGGGTCTAATTTGTAGCTTATTGAGTGGAGGTTTTTAATTTCATCAGAGGAATAGATTAAAGTTTTTGCATAGTGGCTGGGCACTGACGGTCACAGATGGGCTTGCCTTTGACGTGTTCATGCTGTTTTGGTCATTAAATGTCCGAGAGCTCTATAGCAGCGCCCCCGCCTCAGTCTCAAAGCTGCATGCTTATTGCTTCCCTCTAGATTAGGAATTCTCTTCAGAGACGCGCTAGTGCTGTCAACTAACATAATGATACAAAGCAATTTTAAACGCAGTACATAGGTTTTTAAAAAGGTCAATAAAGTGCAATTGTAAAAAAAAAAGGTTTTATCCTGTCACGTTGCGCTGTGCGTCTGCGCTGTGTCGGTCATTAAATAGCCAAGAGCTCTTTAGATATGCACCTCCTTGGTTTCAAAGCTGCATGCTTATTGGTTCCTCCAGATTAGGAGTTCCCTTCAGAGAAGTGCTAGTGCAGTGAACTAAAACGATGATTCAAAGGAATTCTAAAAGCAGTACACAGTTTTTGTTAATGTTAAAGCTATTTATAGAGTGCAACTGCTACCCGAGGGTGTCCTGGCGCTGTACTTGATGTCCTGCAGTGGCCTAAACGCAGAAGAAGAAATACAAAGTCATTATGCAGTGAACAGCCAAGTTTTCAAGGTCTTCCTGAAGTCCAGCAGATTTGTCATGCATCTAAGAGGCAAAGGGAGGTCATTCCATGCCTTGGCTGCTCCTACTACAAAGCTTCTACCACCCCAGTCAGTTTTTTTTTTTTTTTACACAGGGCACTGAGACTAACTTGGCTTCTGAGGACCGCAGTGATCTTCTAGGTACATACCAGCGGAAGCATTGTTTTAAGTGGTAGGGTCTTTTTCTATGAAGGGATTAGTGGACCACGCACAAAGATTTAAACAGAACACGCTTTTTAACGGGCAACCAGTGGAGCTTTTTAATTTCAGCTGAATTTGAGGCATATTTTGGGATGCCAGTGAGTAGTCTGGCAGCTGCATTCTGCAGGAGGTTAAGTGTTTTTTAAGAGCCCCTCCTGGATAGTTAGGTATAAGCTGTTACAGTAGTCCAATCTGGATATGGCTAAAGCCGTGATCACTGTTTGTTGGCTGTCTTTCGGCAGGAATGGCAGTATTTTTTTTGCAGGATCTCAGAGTGTAGGATGTAGCTGAGACCACTGATCCTTGAAACTGAGTTTGGTGTCTAACTCCTAAGTTTTTTTTCTTTCCTAGTGAGTGATGGAATGGGACATCGTGAAACTGGCCACCACGCCGGGGTCCAAAAACTTGGCTCATTACCAAATAGTACCATCTCCGTTTTATTTACGTTAAGTTTCAGGCAATTTTGGGCCATCCAATTTCCTACAGCTGTCATGCAGTTATGGAAGCGCAGCTGGTAGTAGTGTCACCCTTAAATTGAAACCAAAGGATTCAATTACGGGAGCCAGCTGTGCCACATAAATGTTAAAAAGAGTCGGACACTTGGATGACCCCTGTGGGACACCACAAGGCAGTGAGACGGGTTTGGCAGTAAAATCTCCATGGGAGACTGTCTGTACTCTATTGGATAGGAAAGATTTAACTAAATTCTGTGCGAAGCACTTTACTCCGATCTCTTGAAGCCGGTTCATCAGTAAAACATGATGGACCGTATCAAAGGCCGCAGAGAGTTCCAGCATGATCATAGCAGCTTTTCCTCCCTGGTCCAATGCGGTCCTGATTTCTTCAGTCGATTTAAGAAGTGCGGACTCCGTGCTGTGTCCCACCTGGAAGCCATACTTGGGGTCCCACAGCTGTCCTTCCTCCAAAAATTTACTTAGTTCGGTTTTAATTATTTTTTCTGCGATTTTAGCAGTTAGTGGGAGTCTAGATATGGGTTTAAAGTTGTGACGTCTTTAGGATCTAGATGTTTAGAAAGGTCAATAAATTGCGATGTCAAAATCAAGTTTGTATCGTCTCTCGTTCGGCAGTTGGATTTAGTCTCCCACGCTCCAGTAGGATCCTCATTATTTGGGAAAGAAGAGCTGCTGCTGCCGGCGCTACAAGAGGTGCTTGGGCTTCCTGCAGTTTGTCTATGCCTTTCACAGCCAAAATGAGGTTGGGCTAGGCCACCCCTCTTAATTTTAAGTATTCCCTTTCTTTATGAAATACTGATCAATTGATCTTCATTGTGACAAGGATCATGGTGAAAGAGAAATGTTCGAGGCATTATGCATTAGATCGCCATCTGGTGTTGGGCTCGGATGGTTGCACCTTGTTGTCTTGGAAGAAGTCTTTGTAGTCACGAGATAGGTGACTCCTTCCTTGGACGATAGTGTGCATGGGCATCGACTCCTTCTTTAGATTGTTTTTTTCCTCCATTGGGTTCGGATGCAACTTTTGCGCACTGATTCGAAAACTTCATTTTGTAACTTTTTCCACACGCAAAACATCTATGACTCTTCAAATCCTATTCAAACTTCGACACGACCGCCATCTATTCGATTCTGGTCGTCGCCGCGGGGCCTATCGACGCCGCTCGGCCTACGGCTCATGGAAAGGACGCCGTTCAAAAAATGCCCCCAGTATGGAGCAAAATTCCCACACAACGACCATCATAAGATTTGCAACCTGTGTCTCTCGCCAGAACACGACGAATCCAGCTGCCAAGCCTGCTCCTCTTTTTGATCAAAGAAGATTATTCGTGATTGCCGGGCTCAGTGACACATCATGGCACAGAGATCAGCTCCGGAACCAGTGGACATCTTCGATGAAGGCCGAGATGTCCCAGAAGAAGATTCCGAAGAATTTGAAATCATGTCAGAAGCAGAGGACTCAGATGACCCCATCGCTCCTGGTCAACGAGTGAGTACTACTGCCCCTGCCCCAACCCCACCATCACCACAAAAGACACTGGTCAAGACTTCGCCTGCTGGCCCCAGTCGCGACTGAAAACATGCTTCAGAAGCCCCGCCTTCGAGCCCAGATCCGAAGAAAAAATATAAGCCTTCCGGTAGCTCGGTACCGAGCAAACCACATGTGATAGTCCCACAGGCGCCTTCCATACCAAAGCCAAAAGGACACTCTGCTCCGAAATCTGTATTGATTCCGTCCGCGCCAAAAGACAAACCGGCCCAAACACATTCAGGCCTGCTATTAAATCTGCGTCGAACACTTCCAAGCCTAAACATCACGAACCGCAAAACACACAAGATGATGGACGGAATGTTGCACAATGGCAAAACATTCACCCCCAGTCACAGATCTGGGTTTAATCCATTGTTATTTTGCTCACCACGCCACCCCAGTTCAGACATGGCCATATGCAAATCAGTCTTGACCCTGTGCCTCATGGGAACAGTCCAGCCTGAACT
Organism: Lissotriton helveticus; assembly: GCF_964261635.1. Taxonomy (NCBI): domain Eukaryota; kingdom Metazoa; phylum Chordata; class Amphibia; order Caudata; family Salamandridae; genus Lissotriton; species Lissotriton helveticus. The sequence goes on along the minus strand of NC_136065.1, from coordinate 1,836,386,214 downwards.
GCCAAGCCATGTCTTCCCTGGACCGGAATCAAGCATCCTAGTACCGGTTTCTGGCTATCAGCCATCTTCAGCCAGGATAGCTTGACTCCAGTGGCGTAGTGAGCACGGGACCCACGTCTGAGCATACCCTTGCAACATGGGGTGAATAGCAAAACACACAAGATGATGGACGAAATGTTGCACAATGGCAAAACATTCACCCCTAGTCACAGATCTGGGTTTAATCCATCGTTATTCTGCTTACCAAGCCACTCCAGTTCAGACATGGCCATATGCAAATCAGTCTTGACCCTGTGCCTCATGGGAACAGTCCAGCCCAACTGCCAAGCCATGTCTTCCCTGGACTGGAATCAAGCATCCTAGGACCGGTTTCTGGATATCAGCCGTCTTCAGCCAGGATAGCTTGACTCCAGACTGATTTGCATATGGCTGGGTTCAAACTGGAATGGCATGGTGAGCAAACAAATGATGGATTTAGGCCCAGATCTCTGTCCTGGGGTGAATGTATGACATTGTTCTGCATTCTGTCCATCAACTGTTGTTTTTACATTTGTCACCCCGAGTGGGAAGGGTATGCTCAGACGTGAGTCCCGTGCTCTCCATGCCACTGGAATCGAGCTATCCAGGCTGATGAGGGCTGAAAGCCCGAAACCGGTCCTTGGATGCTTGTTTCAAGTCCAGGGAGAACCTGGCTTGGCAGTTTGGGCTGGACTGTTCCCATGGGGCACAGGGTCAAGACTGATTTGCATATGGCTGGGTTCAAACTGGAATGGCATGGTGAGCAAAAAAACGATGGATTTAGGCCCAGATCTCTGTACTGGGGTTCTGCATTCCGTCCATCAACTGTTGTTTTTGTAAAAATCACGATCCGTCTCCGAAACCCAAGTCTTCGGAAACGGCACTACTGGCTAGATATAACAGGGCTCACTACGATCAATTAGAGACCCTATTACAGCATTTGCCAGACCAATATAAAGCCCAAGCAAATTACCTCATTCAAGAGGGAAAATTAATAACAAATGCCTCAATTAAATGTGCACTTGACGCGACAGACACTGCTTCAAGATCCATTCACACCAGTGTATTGCTCAGGCGACATGCATGGCTACGCATCTCAGGCTTTAAGCAAGAGGTCCAGACAATAATTTTAAATCAGCCGATCAATCAAGAACCCCTTTTTGGACCGGCTGTGGACACAACTCTTGAAAAAATGATAAAGGACACAGAGACTGCAAAGTCCATGGGAGCCTTACAGTCTCCACAAACATGTGGTTCTTTTTGTCGCTCCTTTTATTGAGGAGCCTCAAAAAACATCAGTACAGACACTTCATCTTCAATTAAAACTACCACTCAAACATCCCCCTACAGAGGCTATTTTAGAGGAGGTTATAGAGGAAATAATAACAAAGGCATAGTACGAGGTAACAATAACCCTCGTACCTCCCCTGCCTCTAAACCGTGACTTCCCTCCACTCCCCCCAGGCCATTCCACTCCGGTCGGGGGGAGATTATCACAGTTCCTACCTGTCTGGGAATACATCACAACAGACAAGTGGGTAAGACAAATTATCCAACATGGTTACTGCTTAGAACTTACAGCTACCCCCCCAAATACCACCCAAGCAGCGTCCCATGACTACAGAACATCTTACACTGGTAAAACAAGAAGTTCTCTCGCCGCTTCAAAAGCAAGCTATAGAGCCAGTCCCCTTGCTTCATCATGGAACAGGAGTCTACTCCCTGTATTTCCTAATCCCCAAAAAGGATGGGACTCGAAGACCAATACTCGATCTCAGACCCCTCAATCTGTACATACACTCGTATCACTTTCACATGATCACTCGCCAACAAGTACTTCCACTGCTCCAACAGGGAGACTTAATTGCCACACTAGATCTCAAGGACGCATACTTCCACATTCCCATACCTCCTTCACGCAGGAAGTATCTAAGGTTTGTGGTGAACGGACAACACTATCAGTTCAAAGTCCTTCCATTCGGGGTAACCACCGCACCCAGAGAGTTTACCAAATGTCTGGCAGTGGTAGCAGCACACCTTCGAAGACAACACATTCATGGCTTCCCATATCTAGATGACTGGCTAATAAAAGCCAGATCGTCCCACCAGTGTGCTTAACACACTCATCAAACCGTACAAACCCCCCACAACTTGGGATTCACAATCAACTACACCAAGTCGCACCTCCAGCCCGCTAAGATACAACAATATCTAGGAGCTACGATAAACGCTCATACAGCTCTAGCATATCCCAATCCAGCCAGGAAAGCCAGTATTCAAACCCTCATTGCCAAATTTCAGATTCAACACACTCTCACAGCCAGAGAGTTCATGCAACTAATATGCATGATGGCATCTTGCATCTTTATTGTACCATATGCAAGACTTCAAATGCGTCCCTCACAGGAATGTCTAGCACATCAGTGGAATCCAGCTCAAGGACAACTTACAGATCTGATGTTGGTAGACAGCCGCACACGCCGCTCTCTGCCGTGGTGGAACACAACCAACTTATCTAAGGGGCTGCCGTTCATCGAGCCAGTTCCACAGATAGTTCTAACAACGGACGCATCACTCACAGGATGGGGAGCTCATCTCCTCAATCACACCACCCTAGGCAAATGGACCACTCAACAGAATGTGCTCCATATCAATCATCTGGAACTATTAGCAATATTCCTAGCACTCACATCATTCCAGCTCCATGTACAAAACAAGGCTGTCCTCATCCGGACGGACAACATGACAGCCATGTATTACATACAAAAACAAGGAGGCTCCCATTCTCTGCAGCTGTCTCAGCTCGCACAGAACATTTGGAGGTGGGCCATTCCACAAAACATGTACCTCCTTGCAGAACATCTTCCAGGAGTTCACACTCAGATTGCAGATCTGTTAAGTTGACAGATGCAACAAATTCACGAATGGGAATTTCATCCATTCAAACATTCTTCCAAATGTGGGGCCAACCATACATAGATCTGTTTGCCACACACGAAAACGCAAAATCCCCAAACTTCGCCGCCAGGTTTCCACACCCGCTGTCCAAGGGCAATGCGATATGGATGAAGTGGTCTGGCAGATTAGCGTTCGCTTTTCCGCCACTCCCACTGATTTACACTAGTGGTACGCAAGCTCCGACAACAGTCTCTAAAGTTGATCCTAGTAGCTCCTACATGGGCACGTCAACCGTGGTTCACCACCCTGTTGGAACTCTCACTAGTCTGCACCAAAAACGACACCTCTTTCCATCACTACTAACGCAGAACCATGGAGAAATAAGGCACCCTGATCCAACTCAGCTGAATCTAGCAATCTGGCTCCTTAAGTCCTAGAGTTTGGTTACCTTAACATTCCTCCGAACTGTATGAACATCATTAAAGAAGCCAGGTGACCTACAACCAGAGCTTGCTATGCAGCAAAATGGAAGAGATTTGCTATTTACTGCACTAACAATCATCGATCCACTGGATGCATCCACCCAGAACATCATTTGCTATTTGCTACATTTGCAAAGATGTAATTTAGTATACTCATCCATATCTCTACATCTAGCAGTACTTGCCACTTACTTACAAAACAGACAACACTTGTCACTTTTTAGAGTGCCAGCAATTATGGCCTTTATGGAAGGCCTTAAAATAATCATTCCTCCTAGATTACCACCCTCTCCGGTGTGGAATCTCAACATTGTACTTACTAGACTCATGGGACCCCCATTTGAACCTTTATATAAATGTGAACTTCAGTTCCTCACATGGAAAGTAGCTTTCCTTATAGCAATCACCTCTCTTAGAAGAGTAAGTAAGATCCGGGCTTTAACTATTCAAGAACCCTTCTTACAAATACACCGTTACAAGGTAGTTCTCAGGATAAATCCAAAATTCCTTCCTAAAGTCATATCTGCTTTTCATCTTAACCAATCAGTAGCGTTACCAGTGTTTTTTTCAAAACCCAGACTCCGTAGCAAAGAGAGCTCTTCACACGCTAGACGTCAAAAGAGCTCTACTTTATTACATTGACAGAACTGAAACCTTTCAAAAAATAAAACAATTAATTGTAGCTTTCTCTCCACCTCATAAAGGTCATCCTATCTCTAAACTGGGATTCCAAGGTGGATTGTCTAATGTATACAAATATGCTACCAAAAAGCCAAACTCACATTAACAGTTCCCCCTGGAGCGAATTCAACACGCAAACTAGGGGCTTCTATGGCATTCTTAGGGAATATTCCCCTAGAAGATATCTGTAAAGCAGCAACATGGTCTACACCACACACCTTCACTAAGCACTATTGTGTTGACTTACAAGCCAAGCAACACGCTTCTGTGGGCCAAGCTGTTCTTAAAACACTTTTTGAAACTACTGCAACATATACAGGTCACCACCGCTAGGGGAGATACTGCTGTACAGTCTATGCATAGTGTACTATCTGCTGCTCATATGCCTCAAACGGAAAATGCTACTTACCAGTATGCATCTGTTCTTGGCATGTAAAGCTGCAGAGTAGTACTCGCCCCCCGTCTCCCCGGGACCTGTATCTGTTCCAGTAATATCTTACTTAGATATACACACATGGACATCTTTTTTCTTTTCTTCTAACTCCATCATTTCCCATCATGGCGAAAAACAAATTTAAGGATGGAGTCGATGCGCATGCGCACTATCGTCCAAGGGAGGAGTCACCTATCTCGTGACTACAAAGACTTCTTCCTAGACAACAACAAGGTGCAACCATCCGAGCCCAACACCAGATGGAGATCTAATGCATAGCGTACTACTCTGCAGCTCTATATGCCAAGAACAGATGCGTACTGGTAAGTAGCATTTTCCTTACAGCTACTTGCTGGTAAGGGCCTCCCTATATGTAATTTATTTGTGAACTTTCTTGCTAATACAATGAGTGCCTTGGTAAAGAAATCGATTTTGTGGAAGAAGGGTTGTCCATTATTAGGAAATCTGTATCTGAAAAGTTAGTAAGTAATGCTAAGAGTAAATCGCCTTGGGACTCTTCCCTTATTGCTTTCTAGCCTTGGAACTTCAGTAAAGGACAGAGGGTCCAACCCTTATATATTTGATTATCCTCTGACACTCGATGTGGCGGCTAATGTTGAAGGTTCTAAATCAACCCTTGACCTGACATACTCTTTGCCATCAGCCACAAATTAAAAAGATGCGAATCGTGCCCGCATGGGAAAGGGAAAGCTGTGTCTAAACCAGTGGAGTCCCATGGCCCAGAAAATTACTTAACTGTTATAAAGGAGGGTGGTGAGACTAGCAAACATACTCTAATTCGTTGCAAGTTACAGCTTTTTTGGACCGCTATCCGGCCGACTGGGAATCATTCAAAGTCAAGTTTTAAAGTTGAAGGCAAATGATGTTCATCCTGGTATTATTACAGCTTCAACGTCTTTAGATCGGCTCAATCCTAATGGTTGTAGTAGCATCCCTGTTACTCCTATCCCCATGCCTTCGTTTGAGTCTCCTCATGATTCCTAATCTGTTGTGTCGGTACTTATGAAGGGTAATAAACCACGTTCATTCCCAAACCATCTAGAGCTAAGACCTGTAGTATTAGAACTCCCACCTAAAGGAACTTCATTCACTATTGTCCCTAATCCCCCCCCCTCACCACCTTCCCACCCCACTTAGGCCATGCCAACCGGAGAGATATGGCCAGCTGGTTAACAAGATTGCTTATCTGCTGGCTGAAAGGGAGAACTGCAGCTTTGCTAAAGATGAACTGCGTTGACCAGAATGCACTGGGAGGGCTACTGAGTCATATTTCAATTGAAATCCACAGCTGAAGGCTATTGGTACGTGTCAGTCCTGTTTTGAGTGTTGCCAAATGGAGGGGTTGGGAGGTGAAGATGAGAAACCTGAAATAGTTTTTTTGCACTGGCATGGGTTAGGCTTATCATTCCTTGGATAGCACTCTTTAATATTCCGCTGTTGGAATGTAGAAGCAAAGAACGTCTTTAGTTGGAAACTCTGGAAATAGTTTATGTCTAGAAATTGATTATTTATGTCTAGATTGTTAAATGCAAAGGGTTACAAGGCTGTATTTTTACAGTACTGCGCATATTTCCTAGGAACAATATGTAACAGGTGCTTGTTAAAATACTGTCTCGTCCATCCCATCTCCCTCGCCTTGGCTTACCAACAGAAGCTCCGATCAAGAACTTGTTTTCCTTGATATTGGCTGATGAAGATCTTTTTTGGCATTAAGGTTGCTCGAATTATGTCAAAAGCAGAGACTGTGAAAGGGAGCCCCAATTTTTGGGTGAGAAAAATGAGATGGTTATTGTGTGTGCGGATGGTATCTTTTTAAGATCTGAAAGTTCCTTCCCATTTTAAAATCCCTTTGACCCTTATGGAAAAGGAACTCGCAGGGAGCATAGGAACCGGCACGTTTGTCATAGTTGTAATATTGTGAACATGGGAAGAGAAAAATTGGTTTGATCCATTTTTATGCAGCATTAGAAACACTATTTGAACCAATGTAAGCAAAGTAATGTATCTCCCTAATTGAGAGGCAAAACCTCATACGTGTTCATTATTTACATCAGAAATTTCTTTGCAGCTCTGTAATCTGAAAATTGCTTGTCATATCTATGCTCTTGACAAATGTTTACTAGCAAAGATCAGTTCTACTCTAGCTGTTTACATTTCACATTTGAAGAATATAAAAGAAGAAATCGCCTTTCAGGCTTCAGAGTACGGATACCTATACATCTTTGCAGGGAATTGACAACAATTACTGGATTTATTTGACAGAAACCATGATCGTCATATTCTGACATTCACAGTTGCATTGTTAGCAAAATCATCTTCATAAATCAAGGTTGCATGTTAATGATACCGCCATTGAGGAGGATCTGCAGTAGAGCCACATTGGCTCACCATATACGAAGGTGAGGCCATTGAATCGTTCCACAAAGGGTATTTTAAAAGGAATTTTAATTTGCAATGGCTCTTCTGTTTTTGTTTGTTTCAGGGTTATCCAAAGGAGGGGTGTTGTAATGAGTCTATTTTGATTTCCTCCAAAGGCCAATACTGTCACTTCTGTCTGTGCAGATGCCTATGAAATGGCGAAGATGCTGTGTGATAAATACTATATGGCTTCGCCTAATCTGGAAATCCAGGCAGTCAATGGTAAGGAAATTGTGTTGCATGTGATTGCACTACTTTCGGTAGACTCTAAGTTGGAGTCTGGATATGTGAATATATGACATACCAAGCGAGTAATATGTCTGTGTATGTTTGTGCACATCTTGATCTGTATATACAAGTCTTGTAATCTGTTTGTGTTTGTTTCAGTACGTGGTGGAGTGAGGGCATTTATCTGTGAATCTGGTCATTGACCTCTAATCTGCTTTTCTCTCCATAGCTAATGAATCAAGACACCCCATTCACATTGTATATGTCCCATCTCATCTTTATCACATGCTCTTTGAGCTCTTCAAGGTAAGCATAGCTCTCTTCTTGTTACTACACTGCCCCCACAAGCGCAGAGCTACCCTATACTTTTTGGCTTGCACAACTGTCAGGCCCATATGTGCCACTTGCTCTTCCCCCCTCTGTTAGCTTTACATTCAATATATACAACTTCAAAAAGCAGCATTATGTTTCTTGCTTCCTTTCCTCTGTAAAGGACGCTTTACCCTTCTGACCATGTCACACCCCCCTTCTCTCTCTTTCAAACATGTCTGAGCAGCAGGTCTTTATGCTATTTGATCTTGGTTTCCTTGTAGAATGCCATGCGAGCGACAGTGGAACACCACAGCTCCAGTCCCTCGCTCCCCCCCATCAAGGTGATGGTGGCTCTGGGCGGCGAAGATGTCGCTATTAAGGTAGGATGAGATGTAGTGTGTTGTCATAAATGTATGTATAGTAAAGCTTGATGACACTGTTTTTGAAGCAAGCAATCCCACAGGTTGGTCCAAATGGGTAATTGAGATATTTTTGCCTTAGATAGGAACAGGAATATTTTTCAGAAAAGTTGAGTGTTCTCACAAGGACAACGCTATGCTCTATCACATTAGAATTGCGGTGGAACACAAATCCATAGATCACATTGAGCTGGAGCAAAAAATAGAAAAACAAATAATAAGATGAGAATTCCTTTTAAGTCGCTATCCCCAGCAGCGGCATCATTATACGAAGCTGCCCTTCATGGGAGATTTCCTTTTACTGACACCTGGGCCGTATTACTGTGGGGAATGTTGGCCTGTGACCTAGCAGTTGGCACGTATCTTCAGAAAGAATTCATGAACATCCTCACCTGAGTAAAATAGTAAACAACAATAAACCAAAAGTATTTGCATGCGGGCACATTTATTTAAGTCTAATTTTGTCAATAATCAACGGTGGAAGTAAGGATGGTTCTTACATGAATCTGTTGTTTTTGTGATGGCCCTTAACCTCAGTGTATGGGCAACTGCAGTTAAACTGGCAGCTGTGTTTGTTTCAGATGACATTTTGACATTGTGCATCTAAGTCTCTATATGGCATACTGCAAGTAGGCAAAGTGCACAGGCAGGGTAGGATGTCTACATCTATATGTTTTGAGTGACATTGTACTTGTGTGGTAGAGTCAAGTTATATAACCTCTAATCTCTGAAATAGCAGGTGAACCCTGTGCTTGAGAGCACCCAGTTGCCGTTACGTGAATAGAACATCTGTTGTCCTCAGTACAACTTGTGCTGTAGTCAACCTGCTGTGATAGGGCAGTGGCTTGATGAAGACGGAGCTGAACCTGCATAGCAAGATAGATGGTTTTGTTTTTGGACCTTTGTGTGAAGAGCACAATTTATCATAGGATGTAGTTATTCCTATGTAGTGAGGCGATAATTACCTGTCTGTATTGGGTGTTTTAGTATGCATGTGTGCTTATTAAGAGGTCTTTTTCCATGTGTGGTGGAGCATTATGTAGCTATGTCTGTTATGGCCACTAGTTGGCTCTTTTATATCTTGTGCGGATGTGATCTTATGTCTTGGGTGTCTTTTAACCCTGTGTGATGGAGCCTGGGAAAGTTTCTTACAGTCTTGTATGGAGAGGGGACTAGCCTGGGTTGTGTTTATGGTGTCAGTTGGCCCAGAATTGAGGTGTTGGTCAGCTCTGTTACTACTGCATGGTGGTTGCTCATGTGGAACAGTGACGAGCTCTGTGAGTCTCTTCCAATGGTCATCCTTTTGTAATGGAGCATGTTTGATAGGATAGTGTTTCCCCCTTCGTGTTGGATTAGGGGTCACATTTTAGGTTTCATAGTAGTAGTTGGCATGTGTGATGAGATGGTGAAGGTTGCTGAGCACAAGGTAGCCATTTCTGCCTTGAATGGCTGTTGGCCATTGTATGGTTGGATCTCTGTGTGATGTACGGTGGTATTGACCCTTAATGAAATATTTGTGTTTTACAGATGAGTGACAGAGGAGGTGGTGTCCCACTACGCAAGATTGAAAGACTCTTCAGCTATATGTATTCTACTGCACCCATGCCACAGCTAGGTGCAGGTGGAACACCTCTGGTGGGTATCATTCACATATTTTATTGCCCCTGTATTAGTCCTGCCTTGTGGTAGTGACCCCATAATCATTCCACTTTACTCTCCCAACATTCTCTCATCTCTTCCTTAATTCCAGTATGCTGCCATTTCACATGCCTTCTTTTAATTTTACCCATTTCTCCCCAGGCTGGTTTTGGATATGGGCTTCCTATTTCTAGACTCTATGCCAAGTACTTCCAGGGTGACCTGCAGCTTTACTCCATGGAGGGCTTTGGAACTGATGCAGTCATTTATCTTAAGGTACGGAGTTTGCCAATCACCCATTGCTGCGTAATATAAAGGGGGCAGGTGGCAAGATGGTTAGACCGTATGTGATGGAGAGGTTGTGAGCTTCCTTTCGTCGAATAGTTCATACTGCCCATACACCTTGCTGGAGCCTAAATTCTCAATAACAGGCAACATAAAGAGATGGTTAGAGGATATAATGGGTATGTATTTCAGATCATTTGCTGTGGCTGTTCATCTTTAGATTGCCATAGTGTATTGAGATAGTGTATGCATTGATCAGACAATTTGGGAGGGTTTTTGGGAGTTCTGTATATGAGACTCTTTGGGTTGTAAGTTGGGGTATTTGGATCCTGCAAAGGATTCCATTGCCCCCAGTTATAATTGCTGTTAACAAAAAATGCCAATACTTTGTGTCACAGTACCTTGAACTGAGAACAGTCAGCAGTGATATTTAAATCAACTGGTCACAGAAATGTCTTTACACGTTTCCTCTTTACAACAGATTCAGACAGTTATCAACAAACTGAGGGACTCTGAAGCTGGAATAATCCTATTGTGGCATGAGTGGCCTCAGCAGGTGGTTTCTGGATCGCTAACACATGTGGGGAATTCCTCACCCTAAGCCAGACCAGAAATCCTACCCAGAATGCATACCATCCCTGAGCTGAGCATTTTGGTTCTTGGGGTTGCCAATACAACCGTTGGAACCTTCCACAATACTGTTTTAGCGTTTTGGAAGAAACAACATTTCCATCCACAAGATTGGCCTATGCATTAATGTGTGACATTGCTTGTGTATGGTGCCTACAGAACTCGATCAATACCACTATATGGCAGGTGGAATCGGTCAGCAGTATTTTCTCCATCTAGCCAAGAAAGCACAGGTGTAGTTCCCATCACTATCTGCATAAAAAGCCATTTCCAGACCCCTCTTCTTTGTGGTCATTCACTATTTCTCCGAGGACATTAAGAAACTGTTCCCTGTGGTTAGAAAACTCTCCTTTCCATTGAATGCAATATAGCCCTAGCTCATAAAAAAAACCTTACGTCATCTGTCCTGGTAAGTAGCATTCCTGAAGTATCTTCTAACCTGATACATTTAGGGAGATCCAGACCCTAAATTCTCATGATCCATAGGCAGTTTGTCACAAGAATAATTTGAATAATTTAGTCTTTCATCCTTCTGAGATCAATAAAAAAGAGTATCATTAAGCTGGGTAACAATAAACATCCTTTAACTCGCTCATACTCAAAAATGCCTTAGGGATGAACGTAAGCTCTACAGATATACATCTTCTACATTGAGGTCTCATTCTTCCATCTTGCACAATATTGCATCTGACTTTCACCCAATTCATCTATACCTCTGCCCATTTTCTGGCAGAACACAGCACGATATACATTCATTAGATGCAAAAAGTTTCTCAACTAAGGCCTAGATTCAACAAAAGAAATTGGAAAACACCCCGACCATTTCTCTATTAATGTCTTACCCAGTGTTGGTTACTTGCATCTAATTGACTAAATAGAAACAGTGTACACATTTAACAAACCACTACTGATATCCTGGCAGTATTGTTTTAGTTGATGAGGTCAATATTAACATGTCTTGGACTTGTACTTTTTGGTGGAGATTTCTTGCCGCATATTTCTCACCTTTAGAATATTCCTCAGACTTTAAACTGGATCCAGACACTTTTCAGAAGTACCGTTTTGCGCTGGAAGGTGGCTCCTTGCGACTCATCACCGACACTGGTCCGCTCTGGGAATTACCTGCCAGGCCTATATAGGCGCCACTCCCACGCGCTGATTTCAATTTGTTTCATTTTGCGCCTCCAGACGCGGATCCGTATCTTCCCCTTGTCTGTTTGAGACCATTTACCTCGATTTTTATAAAATTCTAATACACTGTACAAGGGATGTCATCCCCTAAAATAACAGGTGTCAAGTCCTGTAGGGACTCCTGCAAACAGATGTCTGACGGATACCTATAAGGTGTACTAGTGGTGTTTGGGCTCGAGCTGCAACTCCAGGATCTGTGGAGACTGCGCGTTGAACCGGGGGTTATCAAGGAACTCAAGGCACAACTTTGTCTCCAAGCATAAGACTACCGAGCCCAAGGACCGCTCCAAGTCCTGTGCTGCTTTGAAGGTACGATCCAAGTCTCCTATCTGGAGTTGACAGAGCTTCTCCAGAGACTGATCTTAGTCATGGTCCAAGTCTTTCGGTGAGCACAAGAAGTCGAAGCAGAGTTCCGCTCCTTCATGCCACTCGCACTCCTCTGAACAAGCGCATGGTCTGCGTCAACCATCTCGATCACGCTCTCAAACTCGACTGACTTTGGAGCTGATTCTACAGCTGTTTCTTGCACAACCATCATTTCTGTGCCTTAAGCCTTGCCGACCCAGATCGAAGAGTTCCACACAGTATGCTCTGGCTCTTAGGCTCCCTCCTGAGTTCCTCTAGTGTGCTTTTGGGCTCTTTAGCCAAGAGACTTCCCATCTGGAATACTGCTGGCGAGTTTGCCCTCGATGCTTGTTGGTCCTTCTGAGCCCCTCTTGCCTCCGTCTCCAGCTCTGACACGGTTCCCAGCACGTAAACCCATGCTGGGTCTTGGTGCATAGGCCAACTAGGTGGCCTGAATTGTCCTCTGTGATGCCGTCTCGACTCCGACCTGACATCGCACCAAAATCCAACGAGGCACCCTTTTCTGCTCCCAACTTATAAGGTGGGAAACATTCTTTGCATTCCCTTTTGGCACAGACTTTGGCATCGATTGTGACCCAGATGAAGTGGTCCCTTAGCCTATCAGTATAACAACTGGTAAGGGGACTTGAAAGAGACCAGTGGCTGGACACTTCCCCAGAGACAGCCCATATCTCTCCTCCTGGACTGACCACCGAAGAATCGTCACCCTAACCCACAGCCATGCACAGGACGGTCAAAGTCTGTGACCTCCAGCTCCCCACCCTGGAGGTGAAAGCTAATTTTCTGATTGAGGTCCTGCAGCTTGGCCAAACAACTTCTGAGCTCCTTCTGAACTTCGAGACTCTGACCGATGTCCTTTTATGAACTTTTGCCAAGCTGTAATCTGACCTGCCAGTGAATAGAGAAATTGGCAGGTGTCACCGTCCTGCTCCAGGCGATTCTCGTCCCAGCAGCCTTCCCCAGAAAGTCTCAAGATGCAAGCTTCCACAAGCCGTTCTAATCCGAACTCTTTTCGTACCACTCCCCCTGATAGGAAATTGAAGCAAGTGGCGACATTTTGAAAACGCCTCTTTTCGCCCACTAGTTTGGCTCTGCATTCTGTTAAAGCTTCCTGTTTGTCAGGCCGTTACAGTCATGCCTTTGGTAATACCCAGCACATGTCCTTTCTGTTGTGCCAGAAGATCTTCACCTGTACTATCTCAGGCGATAACAGAATGTTGTGATGCGGTCAAGTTCACTATTTATTTGTGCAATTTTGACTAGTGTTGCCATTCAAGGCTTGCATCGTTATGCTCAACTGGGTTCTCAGGCGATGTCCAGTCCTCCTTGGTGGCCATGCCCTGTGATGAGACTCGCCTGCTTGGAGAGCATTGAACATTTCAAAGAGAGTATCTCGATCTGTGCACTCTCAACACCTTCCTCCAGAAGGAGAAATTCAAAATGCTCACCATGGCCCAGGTCTTGTCTGCTGTCGAACCTGGGGACTGGATAATGGTGGAGGTGTACTCACAGGACGCCTATTTTCACATTCCCACACTGCTGGCCCATTAGCGCTACCTGTGGTTTGTGGTGGGAGAGGAGCTCTTTCAGTTTGCTCTACTTCACTTTGGTCTCACCAGTGCCTCTCGGGGGATGGGCACGGGGGTCACAAAACTGCTGGCGTTGGTGACAGTCTTTCCTTACCTTGACAACTGGCTGTTAAAAGCGGGGTCACCCCAGGCAGTCAAGATGGGCTTGCCCCAGGCAGTCATCACCCACCTCGAGACTATGGAAAACCTGCTGTCATCTTTGAGGTTCACTGTCAACATCAAGGAGACCTCTCTCCCACCAAGTTTAGATTTAGCAGGAGACTGCAGAAGATCTGCAGTGGTGTTTACTGAACCGTAATTGGGTTAGTGGCAGACCCCTCTGTTTCCCCCACCTAGAACTGACAGTGGTGACTGATGCATCGTTTCTGTTGTGTGGAGGCCATCTGTAAGGGATCAAGATCAGAGGTCAAGATCAGAGGTCTCTGCCAGCCGAGGGGCTCCACATTAACCTTCTGGAGGCTGGGAGGCTGGTTGGTTCAGGTGCTAGTCACCATCATGTGGTACTGTAACAAACAAGCATTTGCAATGCAATAGGTCTCGCATTTACAGGAGTTTGAGCTATTGACATTGGAAATAATAATGCCTTTTATTTTTGTTTTCGTTTTTAAAATATAAAAAAGGCATTGTCATTTACAATGCCAATAGCTTACACTCGTGCAAATGCGAGACCTACTGCATTGCAAATGCTCTTTTTTGCAGCAGTGATTCCAGTGTAGCGCTTTGCAGCACTTCTCAAGTTCTGGTGCTACGAGGGAGACTGATTCCGTGTAGCAGGGAGTTCAGTCATTCCAGACTCACTGCTGTCCCAGGTGTGCAGTGAAGGAGAACGGACTTCACTCTGCAGCTGCAGTGAGAAGTGATCGCAGTGGCCTCCACTCAGCTGCACTCGCTGCTGTGGTGCTCTGGATGCCGTAAGAGGCAGCAGAGAATCATGTCGGTTACTGGGGTGAAACAGATGCGGAGGACTGAGGTCTGGCTGCAGGGACCCGGCTGTGACTGAATCCGGGGAATTAAGTGCCGCCAAGTGACTGGCTCCCGGAGTACTGATCGCAGTGCCCTCCCTCGATGACTTGGATATCTGTGCGCAGGGCAGATGCCCCCCTCTTCCTGTCTTCTGTATTGCACAGCGCCACTGCGAACACTCTCAGTAGAGTCCTGGGAGTAGCAAACATCCACCCGGTCTGTGCAGAGTACCCAGATAAGTGTTTGTATGTGAGCACTAAGAACCTCTCCTATTTGCGAGTGGTGCATGGACCGGACCCCTGCTGTCTGTGAGAAGTACACAGACTCCTTCTCTGGGCCAGAACACAGTGCCTCCAGCCTCTCCATAGTGCGCAGAGCTACTGTAGGATAGTGAGCAGTGCACAGACTCTCTACTCCCCGTTTCTGGGAAGTATTTAGCCCTCTGTATCTGTGCAGAGTACACCGACCCTCACCCTCCCTGCTTGGAAGCAGTACACCCCCTGTGTCAGCGCAGAGTACACGGAGTACCCTGTTCCTGTCTGTGCGTAGTACGCAGACATCCCTGTCTGTATAGAGTACACCGAGCCCCCTCTCCCTGTCTGTGGGCAGTACACAGCCCCCACCACCCCCTCAGCCTGTGCAGACTACACCCAGCCCCCTCCTGGGTGACCACACGGCTCCCCGTTGCCTCCTGCCGACAGGCAGCAGACCACCACCTCTCCCCGGCCACCTTCCCCTGTCCCGCACTGAACTCCTGCCCTTCCTTCCTCCGGCCTTTGAAGGGTGTCGCCTGAGAGGCCCGGCTGCCAAACTTTAGAAGGGCCCACAGACCTGTCTGCATGAAGATTGTGCATGCAGCAGTCTACCTCTGAACAGGATAGTTATTCTTCATAACTGCTTTTAATCTGTTTTCTTTTAATATGCTGCACGCACCCTGTCTAGCACCTATTAACTCTTGCAATCTTCCTCCCAACCCCCTCTAGCCCCCCCCCCCTGCCCCGACATCCCACATGTTCCCACCCCATTACCGCACCGCCTTCTCACTAGTGTGAATGTAACTTAAGATGTGGGGTGGGTTAAGGGAAGTGCAGAAGTGTTGGCGTTCAGAGGCATTGATTGCATTAGGTTTCACTATAAACTGTATCCCCCATTGCTTTTCGCATTAATGACCAGCAGCAGCCCGAGCGCCAAATGTGTTTGCAGCCTGGGTGCTATGTGATTATAGGCCGCCTCTGCTTCCTGGGGTGCTGTGCACTAGCAGGTTTCGACGCCAGCAGATGGGGAATATATACTCACCAAGCCTACTATGCGCAGGGAACATAGCCCCTTTTTTCCTCGCATACACGCTAGACTTGGGCCGTTAAGTATGTGCTCATTCTGTGTTGTTCCTTGTACTGCATTAATTGTGGCATTTATACGGTGCTTGCTCACCCTAAGAAAGTCTCAAAACGCTTGCTTTGAGTGCCACACGGGGCTAAAGATGTTTATTTATTTTAACAGAAGAGAAACAAGATGAAAAAAAACAAGCCGTGAGCGTGCACTCTCCCGAACTTCCGGTCTTGGGATGTGCACGCTCACGGCAGTCGTGGGGCGGGACTTCCGACTTTGCGAGAAGCCCGCGCCCACAGAGTGGATGGCAGCAGAAGTAAGGAGAGGCGGCTGAGGCGGTAAGTGGGGCTTGGCACCTGTGTGTGAGCGTGTGTGTATGCAGTGTGTGTGTGTGTGCGATGGCGGCGGCGGGGGGGTCTTTGTATGTGTGCGTGCGTGCGTGAGTGTAGGTGCGCTGGTGTGTGTGTGGGGGGGTGTGTGTGTGTGTGTGTGCGTCCTGGCTGTGTATGCGTGTGGCTGTGATGTGCGCATGCGTGAGTGTGGGTGCGCGTGCTCGCAGTGAAATCCAGCCGGAGAGCGCGTGGCACTTTCTTGTCCTTCATTCCCCCGAGTCAGCTAGCTATAGTTCTCCACCTGGACCCGCATCCTTCGGATGCGTGTATTCCAGGCTCGACCTAAAAAGGCGAGGTCAGGTCGCAGACCCTATGCTAAGAGGCCTTGTGCCTCTGGTAGTGGCTGGACTCGCAAGGAATTTTCCTGGTGGTGAACCACCTGGCAGATTCTTTAAATGCCAGGACAAACAAGCTCAGTCTTCGATACCCAGCATCCTAGTGGTTCCGAATTGGGCATGGGGTGTATAGTATCTGGAACTGTTGGGCTTGATCATATGTCCTTCAATCAGGCCCCAACAAGACCACCACCACCCTGCA
This sequence comes from Lissotriton helveticus, assembly GCF_964261635.1. Classification (NCBI taxonomy): domain Eukaryota; kingdom Metazoa; phylum Chordata; class Amphibia; order Caudata; family Salamandridae; genus Lissotriton; species Lissotriton helveticus. Next base: position 1,836,369,384 of record NC_136065.1, on the reverse strand, counting down.
CTCTCGGCTACGCCCAAACCCCACACGGATAACAGAACCAATTCTAGGCTACCCATCTCCCTAAGATACTCTCTTCCCAGACCCAAAACGGACAATACAGCCACCACTAAGCTGCCCAACACCCTGAGACTCTCCCCCCCCCCCTAGGCCCAACACACCCACACAGGTTCAGTCTCGTTACCTCAACAAATTAGAGACTGGGCAGCGACTCTCCATGCTCAAAATCCAAATAACAACTATAATCCGGGGCTTCAGTGAAATCCCAGACAACCTCGCAGCGCCCCAGCAACCACATCACACCCACCCCTATACCACCCAGACACAACCTAGACCGTCCACTGTTCCTCCCCAGAGATGGATAGCTAACCCCCTCCCCAATCTGACACAGAGACTGAAAAGAACCAGGGACGCCATGTCTGAGAGTGATGCAGCGGATCTCGCCTCCTCGTTCGACAATCCTATTGTTGTCACCCTCCAATCCAAAATTCAAGTCATCGCCGGACTAGGAAGAGACCAAGCCCCTCTAAACTCACCTAGGCCACCGACCACCCGCACTAACATCCCCACGGTCCCCCTCACGAAGAAACCCAAAACAGTGATGACCCCCACTAACTGCATGCTCATAAACTGCAGATCAGCCACCAAACATGCCACTGAACTAGCAGAATCCATCCTCACGCACGACATAGACATAGCATTCATCACCGAAAACCTGGCTTAATGATTCCTCCCTTCCACTCCTGGACACTCTTGTCCCCCCAGGAATTACAATCACCAACAAAGACAGAAAAGACCAAAGAGGAGGAGCCTTAGCAATCATCCACAGAGACAACATTTCCGTGACGGAAACTGACTCCTCCAACTACAGCACCTTTGAGTGCCTAACTGTCAACATCAACACTTGCAACAAATAACCACTTACCTGCCACCTCATTTACCACCCCCAGGCAACCCCACCACTTTCACAGAACACCTGTCTGACCTGATAGCCCACTGCGAGTTTCGAATAACGTTATTCTAGGCAACTTCAATCTACACTGGAACGAAGATAACAACCCGTTAATCCAGAACCTGAGTGAGCTACTATGCAACAACAACCTCACGCAACACTGCACAGAAACAACTCACAAAAAAGGTGCAACCCTAGATGCCATCATAGCCTACAGTGACGCGGTGACTATAAACCACATCCTTCCCGTTGATTGGTCCGACCACCACTTAATCCTCTTCCACCTCACATAGCCAGCCACTATACAACCTCCCACTCAAGAACATCCCAAATGGACCAGAAATCACACTCAGATCAACATGACTGACCTGGAGGAAAGACAACTCCCTCCTCACTGCCTCCTCGGCTGATCTGTCCACGACAGAACTCACTGACTACTACAACACATCCCTGACATCCATTCTAGACCAGATAGCCCCCCTGACATTAAAAATAACAGGAACATTCCATCCAGATCCTGGTTCAATACGGACATCAACATCGAAAAGAGACAATTTAGAGCGATAGAAAGACTCTGGAGAAACAACCCCTCCGCAAGCCTCCTAGAACAACTCAAAGCAGCTCGGAGAAAATACAAAAAACACATCTGTAGCGAAAAAACCAACTTCTTCTGCTCCGCCCTCGACAATGCAAAAACAGGCCAAATGAACTATTTAAAATCATCAAGCAGCAAACCACCAAGCCCCCCGTACCTCCCACCCAGGCCTCCAAGGAACTGTGCGAAAACTTCGCCATGTTCTTCGAAAAAAAAATCTCCAAGATTGAACACTCGCTAGACACCAGCACAAACCCTGCCTGCGAAAGCCTGTCCCCAGCTCCAATTGAAAGCACATGCCTACACCACACAAATACATGGAAGTTCTTCAATCCCATCACGGAAGCCGAGATTATCAAACTAATCTCCACCTCCAAACCCGCCTCTCACGTCCTGGACCCTATACCCACTCAATTGACCAAAAAACTCAAACTCTCCATAGCCCCGCTCTGGTGCAGAATCATCAACAGCTCCCTGAGATCCGGCATCATACCTGAATGCCTTAAAGTCAGACAAGTAACGCCACTACTAAAAAAGCAGGCCTTGACTACATGGACCTGAACAACTTCAGATCCGTCTCCAATCTCCCCCTCCTATCCAAAATTCTCGAGAAATGTGTCCTTTCACAACTGACTCAACACATGGACAACATCAACCTTCTTGACCCCCACCAATCGGGATTCAGAAAAGGTTACAGCACTGAGACGGCGATCCTCAATATCACAGATGACATCCACAAGTCACTGGACTCCGATCACTGCTGTCTTCTCATTCTCCTCGACCTATCAGCAGCTTTTGACACGGTAGATCACCAACTTCTCATCAAGGCCCTACAAGAAAGGGGTAGGTGCTGATGAGAAGGTCCTCTGCTGGTTCACCTCCTTCCTCCAGAACCACTCGCAAAGGATACAAATCAAAAACTTCACCTCTGACCTCCACCCGGTCAGCAGAGGTGTGCCCCAAGGCTCAGTGCTCTCCCCATAACTGTTCAACATATACATGGAACCCTTCACCACCATACTCAAGAAGGCGAATATCCCCTTCCACCTATACGCCGATGACACCCAGATCTATCTGGAAACTTCCTCCCCAGACGACATCCTCAGACTAAGTGGTAAGTGGGCAGTGGTAGAGCCCACAAGCTGCTGCTGTTGCTCAGACCCACTTGTGTTAGCGACATTTTTTAAATACTGCAACTGTTTTACTTAGTTTTTAAATTGCTCTACTCCGCTTTTAAATTGTGTTGCTACAACGTACCTTGGGTCCAGAAGCTTGCCAGTGGGAGGGTGGGGCTGACAGGACGCTCCGGGGGCCTTTGCTCGACTGTCCCACCTTCCCGCCTCGGTCCGACGCGGCGAATAGCGCCGTTGCGCAGAGGGTATGGAAGGGAGAGCTCAGGCACTTCCGGTTGCGGTCAGCGGTCTAGTGGTTGCAGCACAGGATAAAGGGGAAATGCGTGAGCACCGCCGGCGCGCCGAATGCACGCCAAAGGCAAGCCCGTCTGCACCCGTCCGCGGCCGTTCGGGGACCGGGGCCATAACCCCATGCCAAAATATTGCTCGAGTTCAGTGGAGTTTTGCACAACTATACGATCTCCGCCCCAGGATACCTAGCGCGTGTAGCCATAGTATGAAGGTCTATCAGGACGTTGGATGTGATTATTGCCCGTTTAGCTACAGCACTGTAGGTAAGCTAAAGCGAGGGGCGACAGGGTTGTCTTGCGGTCTCCTGAATTGTAGATCAATGTGCAAACATAAATTGGACATCTTTGATTTACTCGCTGATAGGAAACTTGACCTTCTATTCCTCACGGAGACATGGCTGGACTCCGATTCCGAGCCAGAAATTATCGAGGCCCTCCCTCCTGGGTACATGATAGTCAGGATTGATAAGACGTCTGGTAGAGGCGGTGGGGTAGCCATTGTCTTTAAACACCCATTGAGCTGCTCACTGGAATCTACGACCATAGCTGATAGTGAGGCAGGCTCATTTATAATTGGGGTCAGCTCTCACCTTACGGTGAAAGGACTCCTGGTCTATAGACCTCCTGGCCCACATGCACGGTTTGCGTCTAGCCTGTTGGAAGTAATCACGGACTCAGCTCTACGGAATGATAAATTCCTATTGTTGGGGGACCTTAATATTCATCTGGAGAATTCCCTCAATAGGGGGGCTGCAGACTTATGTCAGGAACTATAGTCACTGCAATTAGGTCTGAATTCTAATGCCCCTACCCATCAGCATGGCCATTTATTGGATTCAGTATTCGCTAATTGGGAGGGAGTTGTAGTGACCACTCCCATCCCTATCCCCTGGTCCGACCACTTCTTTGTTCCCTTTGTGGTAAAGATCCCAGAATCTAGAGCCCCCGAGCAACCTGTGCTAAGCCACCGTGTCGTAAATGGGCAGGCTTCTCATAGACTAAGTTCAATGAAGCACTGGTCCGAGGAGGGTCACCGGGGGGTACCGACATCGAAACGGCCTGCCTCAACCTAGAAAGACACATAAGGTAAGCCCTAGACAGTGTAGCCCCGCTACGCCAGAATAAAATGTTGAATAGATCACAGAAATCTGCACCTTTGTACAATGATGATTTGCGCCTGGCTAGGACAGAGTGTAAACACCTGGAGAGACAGTGGAGGAAAGGCTTTCTTAGTCAGGCCAAGCTGGAATATCTAAAAAAAAAAAGCGGAAAAAGTACCATTGGCTTATTAGACGGGCCAATGCCGCTACTATGCTGAGAGAATTGGAGCAGCAGGAAATTCCACTAAGGAATTATTTAAGATCTATAAGGAGATTTCCTCACTAATAGCGTCTGCTATTCCCACGGAAGGCTCAGTGGAATTTTGCGACCGTATTGCGGTTTACTTCTCAGAGAAAGTGGAGAAAATGTACTCTTCCTTTCCGGGAGCCAAAAAAACAGGCGCAGAGTTTGTGGAACCAATCGGAGGTGCTGGGGAATGCCAGAGGCTGGATAGTTTTATCACCCCTCCCCCCCGAGTTGCTCTGCAGGATCTGCAGTTCTATAAAGTCTGGCTCACCTAGGGATCCTGCCTCACCCAAACTGCTTGGGGAGAGTATTGCCATTCTTGAGCCTTATATCAGGCATCTTTTAGATGTATCATTTAGTATGCAAACGGTGCCGGATAGCTGGAAAAAGGCTGTGGTTCTTCCTCTTCAGAAGAAACCTAATATCAGCCCTGAGAAACTGAAAAATCTCCGCCCTATCTCGCTGTCACCGTATCTGCCGAAAGTGGCAGAGAAGGCTGCAAACGTACAGCTTATGGCCCATGCGGAAGAAGCCAATCTCCTCCACCCCGCGAAATTTGGATTTCGGTCACTCCACTCTACGGAGTCAGCTCTACTAATGGCCACGGAGACCATTAGTATGGCCATTAGTATGGCTCTCATCCTTTTGTGACCATTAGTATGGCTCTCATCCTTTTGGACCTGAGTGCCGCTTTTGACACTGAAGCACCCTACACCTTGCTACAGTGTCTGAACAAGGGAGAGCTTGCCTCCTGGATGGCCAATAACTGCCTGAGGTTGAACGGTAGCAAGACAGGTGCTCGTGGTGGGGGGGCGTCTGTGTGGTCATCGGCATGGTGGCCATCTTGCTTAGGTCCAGCCCCTATGCCGTGCTCCCAGGCTAAGAACCTGGGTGTATGGGTAGACTCTGATCTCACATTTGAACCTCATATCAGACGTGTGGTGGGGAAGTGCTTTGGTGTCCTGAAAGGTCTACGCAAAACTATGGACCTCCTTCCGATAGAAGCCAGGAAGACGCTAGTACATGCACTTACTTCACGTTTAGATCATGGTAACATATTGTATCTGGGTGCTACGGTCAGAAGTCTTAACCGGCTTCAGGTGATGCAAAATGCGGCGGCTCGGTTGGTCCTTAGGCAACCGAGAAGGGCTCCTTCTGAACGAGTCTTGGACGCTCTTCACTGGCTCCCTGTCAGGAAGAGAATTGTGTTTAAGGCCCTTTGTACACTTCACTGCATCACCCAAGGTATTGGTCCTAGGTACCTGCAGAGTCTCATTACTGTCTACAGGCCCGTACGATCCCTTAGATCTAGTGGGACCGGCTTGTTGGTTGTCCCTAAAGTTAAGAGAGCCAGGATGGGTGGCAGATCTTTCCGGCTCTTGGCGGCCAGGAACTGGAACAAACTCCTTCTCGAGCTTCGGTTGGAACCCTCCGAGACCAGGTTTAGAATAGAGCTTAAAACAGACTTGTTCCTTCCTTGATAGGCATGGGCGTCTCTAGTCTGGGCTTGGGCTCTATGATCTCTCACTTACTACAGCGCGGGGACACGCCGGTGGGCGTAACCAGGCGCTTTATAAGCTTCCTTATTATTATTATTATTATTATTATTATTATTATTATTATTATTATTATTATTATTATTATACAACACCCTAAAAGAAATTCAACACTGGCTCACCCTAAATCACCTTAAGCTCAATCAAGACAAAATGAAGATCCTGATCATCTCCAACAAAGAAGAGAACCCACAAATTGCAGAATGGCTTAAAGCTATGTATGCTCTAAACGGCAATCTCACCCTGGCTAACTCTGTAAAATCCCCAGGAATCACCCCAGACCCTAAACTGGACATGGCTAAACACATCAAAAACTCTGCTAAGACTGCCTTCCTCAACCTAAAGCTTCTCTACAAAATTAAACCATTCATCCCTATTAAAGACCTCAAACAAGCCACTCAATCCCTGGTGCTATCCAGACTTGACTATGGCAACGCAACCTTAACCGGCACCACAAAATCCCACCTGGCCCACCTTAAAACAACCCTCAACGCAGCAGCTAGAATGGTCACCGGAATCAGAAAATACGACAACATTTCTCCAGCACTAAAAGAACTAAAAGAGCTTCAAGTCGAACAGCGAGCTAACTTCAGAACGGCCTGCCTCACGCACAAAGCCCTTCACACTGGAAAACCGGATTACCTGGCTGCCAAACTCAAGAAGGCCAGGCAGACAAGAAACCTCAGGAGCTCGAACTCCCTCCTTCTCATCCCCTTGAGAACACGCAAACACAAAACCGCTGCAAGGTCATTTGCTGGAAACGCACCAAAAATCTGGAACTCCATCCCAACAGATATCAGAACTATCCCGTCCGTCACAAAATTTAAAAAACACCTAAAAGCCCTCCTCCTCAACCTTTCCCTCCCGAATGGATAGCTGCCGTCGGCACGCTATCCCTGATGCCGATGCTTGCTGACTCTACATCGCTCAGATCCACCTCAGCCCGCTTCTAGGCAAATGTGCAAACAATTAAGCTGCCTCAAGACCTCGGACTATCTCAATAAAGCATTCAACGAGGCTATCTCAAGACTCAATCACTACCTCAAGAAACCTGTGCCTCAAGAAGCCTCCGCACTCTTGGACTGCCACTCTTTATGCTTTTAAGACTGCTCTACTATGTAATTTTTATGAAAACACTGTTGTAAAGCGCTCCGATACCCCCTGATCAGGTCAGCGCTATATAAAACTCCAAAAATAAAATTAAAATAAATAAATAAAGGCTTCTCCTCCAGGAGAACCTGCTGGGCAGGGTTCTCCATCTGGGCCTTTGCAAACTTCCTGCTTTTAGATTGGCAGCTGCACACTTTTCACCCTCCCTTGGAATTATTTTTAAGTCATCTTGGCAGTCAGGTGTCCCTCGACTAAAAATGTATATGCCTGTTGTTAGGCAAAATTTGTGTTTCGGTGTGGCACTCATCAGATTGACCCCCTCCAAGCCAAACTATCTGACGCTTTGTTATTTGCTCTGTCTCCCGCTAAGCATGACTTTGCTCTTGGCAAAGTTAAGGATTCTCTTTCGGCCTGGCGGCCTTCTTATGTTGTTTGATCAGCCCCCGCCTTGTTTAAATAACCAGTTGTGATGCTATTTTTGAAAGGGTGGCAGCACATTTTCCCATCTTCTTTTGTCATGCCCCTTGTCCTGAGCTATCTGAAGTGACCTCCATTCATGTCTCTTCACAGCTGTCCCCTACGGCTCCGTACTATTAAGACTGCTTCTTATTGCCATCACTTCGGCACAGGGTGCAAGTGAGGTTTATGTTCTGTGTTTCACCTCCTTTTTCCCTGACAAACTTGTTCTAAGAACACAGGCCTTCTTCCTATCGAAAGTTGTGATACAGTTCCACCTCAAGCAAACCATCACTCTCTCCTTTGACTCACTTCTCTAAAGAGGAGTGACTTAATCGCTTAGACAACACAAGAGTGCTGATCTTTCACATATATCACATCAGAGACCACTGGGTCGACAATCAGCTCTTTTGGGGGTTCTTAGGAGTGAAAAAGGCATGGTAGTACAGAAGAGAACTATCTCCCGCTGGATTGTATTCTGCATTAAGATGTGCTACGCTCTGACCAAAAAGTAGCCTCCAGAAGGACTACGTACTCATTCTAACAGGGCCAAAGCTGCTTCCACTGCATTGGTACGTGGTGTTACTGTCCTAAGCATTTGCCAGGCGGCTTCATGGGCTTCCCTCCATACTATCACAAAGCATTATTTCCTGGAGAGTTCGGTTCCTTGGGAGGGGTATTTTGCCCACGCGGTCCTGAGGACTTTCTGGTTTGAGTCCACTTCCAGACTCACCTCCAAGAAGGTATTGCTTTGGCATTTATTTATAAGGTGAGGAACCTGCGGCTAGAAGTCTCTATTGGGATTACAAGTTACTTATCTTTGTTAATGCTCTTTCTGGCTGATTCCTCACCAACTCTCCCAACCTCTCCTTTTTCTGTGATTGGACTCTATCTGTTAATAAAATCCCAAGTTTAGGAATCTTCTCCCTGTCTACCCGTTTGCTTTTGGGGCACTGCGTCTAGTGCCGCTGGCAGTCTTGAATGCCACAGCATGCCGGAATGGAGCCTATATATGCCCCACTCTTCATTTCTGGAGAGGAAAGAGTGTCTGTGCAAAACCACAAGGCTCCATCTTCCAGCGTGCAGAGGTACTGGATCCAGTCTAATGCCTGGAGATTCAGAAGGTGAGGAATCTGTGGCTCGAAAGTCTCCACCAGAAAGAGCGTTAAGGAAAATAGGTAACTTGTTCTTCGTATCCATAATGATAAAATGTGGTAGAAGCAATGATAAAGTAGAAATAATTACAACTATGCTATTGAAAATACCCAAATAATGAAGACCTAAAGGAAATTATTCACTATGCGTTTGAATGATAAAATATTGTAAGAGTAGCTATGCCTTGTGAAACAAAAAGAAAGGAAAGTAATGGGTAACTACATGTGTGCATGATTTCTTAACCGCATGCGCGCTAGCGGTTTTCCCGCTGCGCGCTGCGTTTTTTAAAAAGCCGCGTTACATGACGAGCTCAGCTCGTCATCAGCGTGCGAGCGGCGTAACTCATGACGAGCTGAGCTCGTCATGAGCGCCGAAGTGGTTAAAGATAACTATTTTGTTGAATAGTTGAAGCAATCCTGGGAAGTAAAGAAGCTGTCACTGCCACCAGAATACATCACCTCATTGCACTGCTAAAATGTGCTCTAAGAACCTCTCTACCACATGGCACTGGATTGCAAAATGTATATAAACATTTAATCAGATCAGCTTTAAAATTATATATTAAAAGCTCCCCTTACAGAGACTGCAAACCTCAAGCATAAGGAAAACTTGAAGTGCCACAAACTAAAAAAACTGGACACAAGTTTTGATGTGACAAAGTCAACGGAGGGACACATCCAGTGACCTAGTTTAGTTTTCTGAACATGTAGGTATATTTTGGTAATATTTATGTGAGAGTAGAATTTTTGTGACCCCGAATGAAGCAGTCTACTGTATCCTTGTGATTCTCTAATAACACTAACAAGATCAACAGCAATAACAAGTACATTTGAATGCCAACATGGTGCTGTGTTTAAAAAGTTATGCAATAATGCATACCTCTCCCTATCAACATAGAAGTCTGTTCAATGGTTATTAGTTGGGGCTATCTCAAGGCAAGTAAATGAGGATATCGGAAGCAATATCTGTAGGGAGCTATATGGGAATAGCTGGTAGAGGCTAGATGGTGTATGCTCACAGTGGATGGGGTCGTTTGAGGTGAGCGGTTGGATGTTTTGGAACTAAGTACATCGGCATGTTTGGGGCAAGTAGATATTTGATGGTGAGTAGATGGGGATGTTTGGATGGAAGGAGTAGAGTAGATGGTTATCGGGAGAATAGATGGAGATGTTTAGAGGCACGTAGGTGGGGGGTGTTTTGGAGATGAATACAGTTGTTTGCAGGAGACTAGATGGGGAAATTTGAAAGGGTTTGTGGGAATATTTGAAGTAGCGTAGATGGAGATAGATATTTGGAGTGCAGTAGACTGAGGTGCGGAGGAATGTTCTTGGAGATGTTTTGTGGCAGGTTTGGGGTGTTGATGTGACTTATGGGAAGTTAAGTCAATGGGCAGACCATTACCATATTTATATAGAGTAGATGGGGGTATTTATGTAGCATCAATATGTATATTTATGTTGGATGTGTATGTAATTATTTTTGGAATAGATATATATTTTTGTCAATAGGATACAATTCTTGTATATGTTACAATGGCTGTTTCTTGGTGTTGCTATATTAATCTGTCTTTTATTTGCAGGCACTGTCGACGGACTCAGTGGAACGCCTTCCTGTCTACAACAAATCTGCCTGGAAGCACTACCAGTCAACTCAAGAAGCAGATGACTGGTGCATCCCCAGCACAGAACCTAAAAATCTCTCCACATATCGGCTCAGCTAGCTGGTAGCATTTTTCACACCGTCCTGGCACTGTCAGGGACTAGCTTCTACACCCTCAAAAGACTAAGTCATGAACTAATCCCACACCTGCTGCAATATAGAGGGTGATATATGCAAGTGGCATGGGGAACCTCACAGCTTGAGGTTTTGTGCAGTATTCATCTGTTTTGTGTGTCCAAATCCTTCACTGTGGGGCAAGTGTGTCTGATTATCTCACATCATGAGTGCTTTGGCACTTTAAAGAACATGTCTCAAACCTTCCTTTGAACAATATCCGGCACTTTGAACACTCCCAAGTATTTTGACCTACCTTTTGCTGTTGTTACCACTAAACGGAAAAGAAATATGATGGAAAGGCCTTAAAGGGCCATTTGAGAATTGAAGTTTTGAGACTGATCGAGAGAACAGACGAGTGAGAAGTAGGATTTCATCTCTCCAGACAAAGACAGTGGATGATCATAATCCAATTTTATTTTTGCTGGAGAATAAATCTTTCTTCATTTTATCAGTGTTTTCCACAAATATTTTATTTATTCTGTGCGAAACTGTTGTTCTCTTTGCAGGTGGAATGTACAAAGCAAAGCAGAAATTGTGGGAGGTGGCACTGGTGGGGAATGAGAAGTGTTTTGCTTGATGGATTTCTTAAACTTTCACATGCTGTTCATGATCCTGCTGCTTATTAGGTTGGGTCTAGCTAGGTTAGTTGGTTCGCTCGTAAAGGATATTGACTGAACAGTGTCAATGTTTCACCCCACAGCACGATTTCCCTTCATTTGGCTTGAGCTGACACAGCATGACTGAAAAACGTTATGGAAGAAAAGAAACACAACTGATGATTCTTTGAGGACTTCAACACATTGTTGGCAAATGATTCATTCCCGAAGCTAGTCAATGGAGAACTGTTAACTTCTTTATCCATTTGTGAGTTTTCAATGTGCTTAGTTTGTTCAGTTTTAGAAAATAGACTATTATGTCAAGAGTTTAATGAGCCATTTCAGTGGACAAACATTGATGGTCCTTGAAATAAACCAGGACCAAGTCAGGAATAAGTCACAATTCTTCATAGAAAAAGTTTTGTGATTCAGGACATTGGTAACCAGTTTTTCTAAGTCACCACAAGGACGCCTCACATTTTGGTTCTTGGCAGATCAAGCTGAAGAGGTCAAGAACTGCATGAGAGCAAAAGAGAGGTTTCCCAAGTAAGTGGAGGCTCTGGAATGAGGATCAGACTGCTTTGGAAAAAATAACCCTGAAAACATTAAGATGATGAAAACGTCTATTCTCAAGATTAAAAGATACTGCATTTTCAGACTAATCCAGAGGACCCCTTAAAGGTGAAAGGAATTTGACTTCAGCTGAGTCCAGCATTAGAGGAGCAATTTCAAAGCAGTTGCCAGAAAACAACATTTCCTGAAACATGCAAGACTGACAGACTCGTCCTTGATCATCTCCTATTTCAGTGGCAACAGATTCAACATCTAAAAATGTACATCCACAGATGTTATTCAAAGAAGCATTAGATAAGTAATGAAACATCTAAGACGAAACCTTAGCCTTAAGTAAAAAATACCAGACCACATTACTCCTAAAAAAATGATCAACATTCCAGGGACTGTTGGATACTGACTGGTAGATATAGAACACACAATGGAAGAAATAGGAACTATTCGGGGATATATTAGAGTGCTTGGATCAGTAGTCTTACATTTGTGAGGCGAGTTCATTTATTGCATTTACGGCTTCAGTTGACTCCTGATAATGAGAATGAAAAAGCTGATGCATTTTCTAGGAAGGACAGCCATTTACAATTACGTTGATGGTTGTCAACACCACAGCTTTACTTGCAATATATGAGCTTGGTTATTGGAAAGAAATGGAAGAACCCTTGAAATATTTAATAGAACGCAATAAGAGAAGAGGTAGTGTACTACAGAAGGAAATTATAATCCACTAGAAGTGTTAGGCTGCATTTTATGTTGAATACCCATTACATGCTGTTGGCGCCTTGGTGTAAGTCTTGGCTCAGAGTTTTAGTTTTGGCCCAAGTGGAGGCACAAGGCAGGAATATGCCATTTGCTAGGCAAACTTTATTTGCTATACGGCTGGAAGAGACTCAAGGTGAAATGTATAATCTAACTGACAAATGCTGAAAATGTTTGTGGTTTGCAGGTGACTATGTTCTTACAATTATATCATCAGGCTATGCATAGGTATACACTGCAGTATATAGGACAACATGGAAGATAATGGCAACCATTTCAGACTCCTCAAGAACTCCAATAAAGATTCATGTGCAGTTAGCAGAGGAAGGGGCTGTACAGACAAAAATACCACTATCACTAAATAGAAAGAAAATGTCTGCTTGAAAAAAAGCACTTGACTCAATTTGGCACCCATTATAAAGTTAATGGAGACTGAATTGGTGATAAAACCTGATGATATTATTATAAGGCCACATATGCTTCAGTCGCCTCCAAGGTGAAGATAAACGTCATGCAAACAAGGGTATATCAACCTTGATGTGGTCTCGTCTTACCCCTGTTCAGCATGTATGTATGTGATACTTGTATAATGTGAGCCTAGCCTGAAGACTGTCAATCGCCGTACAGGGTCAAAGGTAAAGACACAATCATTGAGTGACTGGAGTGGTATTGGCTTCTGGGATCAGAAAAGGACTAGTACTGCATCATGATGAAATGGTCTTTAAAGATGTGTGTGTTCAGATCTTTCTTAAATTGGAGCAGGGTTGGCATAGTCTTGATGGACAAGAAGATGTTATTTCTGATCCTTGGTGCATAGATGAAGAAGGCTTGTTGCTTTGTTTTTTATTGTTCACTTTTCTATGCCTACAGACCAATGGTGTCGTAGCTACAAGTGTGCCGAAAAAAAAGCCAGAGACGATCTGTTTTGCAGAGTAGTGGGGGTGCTGGTTGTGATGGCTTTCTAAATGATGAAACTGGTTTTGAATCAAGTTCGGGCCGGCAAGGGGAGCCAAAGAAGTTACATCAGTAGTGGGGAGATGTGGTCTTATTTCTTCAGGTTCTGTATGAAATGTGCTGTAGTGTGCAGGACGCCCTTAAGGGAAACTAGTGTGGATTAAAGGCGGCCTATAAGGCAGGGGATTGGCGCCATCCAGATGTGAGAGTACACAGGCCTGAACAGTAGCTCTTAAGTTGCTTTTTGTGGCGGGTGTTTTCACGTTCTTTATCATCTACTGTTAGAAGAACCCTAGGCTCTATATCTGACACCAAATACCTTAGAAGTAAATGGTTGCTGTCAGAGGATGTGTGTAATAACAAATGACATGCTGAGGCAACGTGGACCTTGTTTATTTGCTACTCTATCTTAATTCTGAATGAATGTTAACCGCTGCACTGCCAAATCTTCCTTATGCGGGCTGACAAACATTGCATGTGAGAAAGAGTAAGGAAAAGTAGATCAAGCAACAAAAAAAAATGTTGAGGGGGATAATTACCCACCTCAAATAATAATCACAATCCTTGACATGGTGAACCATTAAGTCACTAAATAAAACTGAACTCAACCCCTCTGATGGCTATGGCACAGAGTAGACTGGCTTAACTTGGAGACAATGTGTAAAGTATTTATGCATTCTTAAAACAGTAATAAAGTTCAGAGGCAGACCAATAAAAATCCCAAAACAAATTAGAAATATTGAGTAAGATTTTAGAAACAGAATGACACCAACATGTCAAAAATCGAATAAGGGAAACCAGAGATATGAATTGTTTACCTTGTAAGTAGAAATGGGGCCAAGAAGCACAAAGTGCCAATGATAGTCAATGGTCGTGGTAGAGCAAAAACCTTGGTGCAATTTGATACAGACCACAATGAAGCATGGATCAACTACACTAATCAAGTTCAATCTCGTCAAAGATTTTACCTTCTGGCGTTTGCCCTTTACGTCCCCATCCACCACAGAAGTACACTTCTAAAGACCCTCATGAGAGGCACTTAGAGACTCAAAGGGTGTTAGGCAGAGTCCAGTCCAAGTCCATTTGCCACTGATCAGCTGGACAATTGTGGAAAAGGCTTCTTATAGCTTGTATCTCTGTAGCCCAAGAGATGCCTTTTGCCTTTTGACCCTTGGAATCCAATTCATTGTACAAGAGGGACAGCAGGTCTTTTCTTCTAGGCTATTCTCCGGTTTCAGCCAGCAAGTTGAGTCCTCTTCTGTTCTTCCACAGTTCTAGGTGTGTTCTGAAGTGGGTGTCTGGAGATGACACATTTATGCCTGGCGCTAGCTAGTGGGTGGAATGATCCCTCGGCGCACCCTTATCAGTGGGTTAAAGGTTCCCTGGCTACCCATACACACTTCGGGCATTTTCAAGACGTGGCATTTGGGGGCTGGGTTGGGGTTTTGGCGAGTGTACTACGGTAATCCTAGTGTCCTCCCAAAACTAACACCAAATCCAGTTTGTGGAAGTCCCTGTATTGCCCAGAAACCCAAAGACAAAAGTCAAATGGGACAAAGCAGGATTCTTCAGCAACCTGCGAGTGGATACACAAGAATGTTTTTGGCATCCGCCGCTTAACATTTGAAGTGTGCCCCAAGTGTGATATGTAAAACTCCAGCAGACCTGTTGAGCAGGTCTTGACACTCCAGCAGGATTTGACACTCTGATATCAACAATAGGCCACCTGTCTGGGGAGAAAAGAATGGTACAGGCCGGAGTGTTAGCTACATCTGTTTGTGACAGCGTATTTCTCTTTAAAGTTGCCTCACCTTGTTCACACCTATTCAAATTCTAATTTCTGGCTGAAAGAAGTGGGAGAACAAATGCAAAGGGGCGTCCAGAGGCTTAAGGCATGGAAAAGGTAACTTTGGAAAAGTGCCTCTTTCTTGAACGTTACTCCAAATTTGATTGCACCTTTAAATTGGATTTGAAATAACTATTAAAAAGAGTGCTTGAATTATATGTTTGAGGCATATGAGCTGCAAATTACACACTATGCATAGATGGCCACCTAGTTTTGGGCCCGGATGTTTGCAGTTTGTTTTGTTGTAGAAAAGTCTTTCGGAGTCACGGGATAGGTGACTCCTCCTTAGGATGATACTGCACATGGGCATCGGCTCCATCCCCAGGTTGTTTTTTTCCGCCACCGGGCTCGGATGTGTTTCCAGCGCTCCGTGTTGGAACCGATTTCCTTCGGCGCGCAATCCTCACCAAACTACAAAACTTAGTTTCAAACGATTCCAGTCGACGTTAATCTTCAAACATCGAGGATCTCGATTCCGGTCGTCGTCGACGGCCTTCGGGCCTACCTAGGCCTCAACTCCAGCTCATGGAAAGGACGCCATTTAAGAAGTGTCCTCAATGTGGGTCGAAGTTTCCCCACACCGACCTGCATGAGGTGTGTAACCTCTGTCTCTCTCCGGAGCACGAGGCGAAAGACTGTTCAGCTTGTGCCTCTTTCCGCTCCAAAAAGACTATCTGGGACCGAAGAGCGAGGAGAACAATGGCTCAAAGATCTTCAGCTCCGATTCTGGATGACCACTTCGAGGAGGGCATCAACGTCCCTGAACAGCACGACGTCGACTGCAGCTCCGAAGCAGACGATTCCGAAGTCGAGGACATCATTCCAATGCAGCGGGTCGTAAGTAATACCGTCGACCCCGACCCCTCCACGACACAGAAGTGCACGGGTGCTCGGGTGCACACCGTCAAATTGCTTCTACTGCCCCACTTTGGGTCCGGCTAAGAAGCTAACCAAGCCTTCAGGCGACTCGAGCTCGAGTCAACCTTCACACGGTGCCGGCGCACACACCGGCACCGAAAAAGACAACGGCCCCGACATCCAAGCCATCGGCACTGAAGCACACCACTACTCCTTCGGCACCGAAACCCAGGCCGGATCCAAGCAAGCCTGCTTCGGATTCCAAGACACCACCGGAACTGAAAAAATCGTCGGATCCGAAAAGGTCATCGGATCCAAAAACCATACCGGAACCGAAAAAACACTCGCAACCGAAAAAAGCTTCGGAGCCGAAAAAGACGGCTGCCTCCCCAGTGAAAGACATTGCCAAGAAACCAAAACAAGCCATCTCGGTGCACAAGACTTCCTCCGCACCACAAGATCAATCACCTGCAGTGGATTTATCCTACCCAGACCCTGCTCAAAAGACTCTGGCTGAGGACCCAATCACTGGACACCTAGTTTTGGCTCCAAAAAAGCGACCACTGGACACACCAGCTCCGCATTCAAAGAAGAAGGACATGGCTACCTCTTCCTTAAGATTGCCTTCCCCTTCTCTCTCACCTGTACCATCACCACCACCACAGCATTCTCCAGCATCCCCTATCATATCACACAGGGATGATAGCTCTGACGATATGGGGGGGTAACACACCTGATCCAACAACGCCCACAGGATGCCCAGACCCATGGGACAATTTTACCACCCCAGATGTCCCAAATGTCTCTCAGGAAGACATATACCCCACAAGGCATCCTAACCAGAAGACACTATAGGGTTTAATGAATTAATTCACAGGGCTGCACATTATCATGGGGTAGACATTTATACAGACCCTGTTGAGGAAGACTTCCTGATGGATACATTCGATAATGCACAAAGGTCTTCATCCATCTTGCCCATGCTTAAAGGAGTGATAAAAAAAAACACCACTGGGTCTGGGCTCCCAACGGCACAGCTTGCCACAAGCTTGTAATAAACAGAATAGGTGCACGTGCCGCTACCAAGTTATCTTGACATCTTTTAGTCAAAACATACGACAGGACCGCTATGTTTACTGGATTGAATTCCAATTATTTTATTTGTTATGTTATGTTATGTTACTTTATTTCTTTTATAGCGCACGGCGACTCCAGAGGAGCATCCCGGCGCTTTGGCAAAGAAAAACAGCATAGAAAGCAACCACACAACAGAAAAGAGCAGAAATGAAAAGACTATTTCCTAAAAAGCCATGTCTTCAAATCCTTTCTGAAAGTAAGAAGACAGGGGGCCGATCTCAGGGACAATGGTAATTCGTTCCATGCCTTGGGTGTCAGGTAGCGAAAAGATCGACCTCCCAATTGTGCACGGCGAATTGCAGGGACAGTAAGCAAAGACAGACCAGATGATCTGAGAGTCCTGCTTGGCACATACCGGGAAAGACGTTTCCCAATATATTTGGGGCCAATACCATGTAAGGCCTTAAAGGCCACAGTCAGGCATTTAAAAAGGATTCGCTTGGAGATAGGTAGCCAATGAAGGGTGTTCAATAAGGCAGTGGCACCAGCTCTCCTCGGGAATCCAAAGATGGAACGGGCTGCCGAATTCTGGACAACTTGCAAACGGGTCATAAGATATTTCGGTAGACCCAAGAAAAGAGCGTTTGCGTAATCCAGTCGCGACCTGATTAGTGCCTGAACGACTGTTTTCCTGTGGTTGAGTGATAGTAGAGGAAGAAATTTCCTCAACATCCGTAGGATGCCGAAGCATTTCCCAACAATGGACAGGATGTGAGGTCCAAAAGATAAATCACAATCTACTATCACTCCCAAATTCTTGGCCTTAACAGCGACCTTGTCAGGGGGAAACATATCCTGCGGCCACCAAGATTTCCAGCCATGTTCCGGTGCGCAACCGAAAAAGAGCAACTCTGACTTATCAGAGTTGCATTTTAAGCCATGACCTCTGAACCACTCAAACACCGCACCAAGGTAATCCCTGATCTTTGTGCCATCAAATGACCCACCCCTGTCACATGTGAACAGGAGTTGGGTGTCATCGGCATAAGACACGATCTGGGCGCCGAAAGATTCCGCGACTTCCGCCAGAGGGGCCATAAAGATGTTAAATAGCATAGGGCTAAGAATGGAGCCCTGCGGGACTCCCACCTCTAGCGGAGCCATATCAGCGGAAAAAGGAGGCGCCCAGATCGTTTGTCGGCGGTCGGCCAGAAATGATTTTAGCCAGTTCCACACCGTTCCTCGAAGGCCACACTCCCAGAGTCTTACAAGGAGGACATCATGAGGAACGGTGTCGAAAGCCGCCGACAAGTCAAGCATGACTAACACGGCCTTTCCCCCCAAATCGAGTACTTCCCTGATGGCATCAGTGACCTCCAGCAGAGCCGACTCCGTGCTAAAATTAGCACGGAAGCCGGACTGCGAGGTGTGCAACAGGTCGTTTCCTTCGATGAAACTGGAAATTGTCCTGTGCACATAACGCTCGGCCACTTTTGCCAGAGCAGGGAGAAGGGAGATTGGCCTGCAATTGGCATGTATGAGGGGGTCCAAGGTCGGTTTTTTGAGCAGTGGTAGAATCATGGCCCGCTTCCAGGCCTGAGGCACCTCCCCTGTCGACAAAGATGTGTTCAGCAGGGGGTTCACCAAGATGTTAATGGCGGATGCCACTTTCCCCAAACATTTAGCCGGACATGGATCTAGAGGAGAGCCGGATTTCAAGCCGGACAAGAGCTCCAAAGATGTACTAAGATCCATGGGAGGGAATACAGAGAGGAAAGGGCCGTGGTCTTCCACAGAACATGGTAGCGTTAGATGGCTCACATCCGATTGCGCACTAGAGAGAGAGGCCTGGATGGCTGTGATCTTACTGACAAAGAAGGTGGCAAGTTGTTGTATCCACGCGTCCGTATGAGTGTGGTTAGGGGTGCAGACAGCAGGAGAGATAAAATCCTGGACCACTTTGAAAATTTCTTTGCAGACATTATCAGCCTCATCAATGCGATGCTCAAAATAGGCCTTTTTTTCGTCCCAAATAGAATGATGATAGGCTTTAATTGCTGCCCGAAATTTCAATTTCTCAATTGGGTCGTAAGCCCGCCTCCAGGCCCTCTCAGCCCTTTTACACTCCTGACGTTGTATCCTCAACTGAGGGGAGAACCATGGGGCTGACGCCCTGCGCTCTCCTAATTTAGATCTTTTTTTGGGGATTAAAGTCTCAAATCTTGCTAAAAGCCATTTATGTAGGAGAGCAAGATTCTCCTCCAGACTTCCCAAAAGGGGGCAAGGAAAGGAGATGAGATCCTCAGACAGCATGTCCCCAGAGAGCAGATGGAACGGGCGTGAAGTCCGCATGGCCGCAATTTCTCTCTCCCGAACAAGGGCAGAGACAGGCAAAGAAAAGGAGATTAAAAAATGATATTTGCTTCTTATTTTATTCAATGCTCTAGTATTTAATCTTATACTTTATCAAATTTGTATTTGTTTAAAAAAACCTTATGTACACAACAGAAATCACATTCCTATTTCAAAAAGACATTCCTATTTACAATAATACATTCCAAAAGTTTCATCATTCGAACCATCAGTCATCCATCAATCATACCAAAAACAAAAAAGCTACAAAAACAGACAAAACAAAGATACATCAATGATTAAATGAGTGCCGGAATTAAAGTATTCACAAACAGCCAATTACTATTTTTTGTACTAAATACCAGTCTGTGTTTTTCTGAATCCTATCACTTTTTAATTTTTGGCTTTTTGACAGTCTACGCGTTTCGAACTCGCGTCAATTGTGAGTTCTCATCAGGACCATAATCTGTAATTAAGAAAAAAAACTTTCTTTAAAACATGAATTATTGATGTCTGACTGCTGCCCTGCCCATTACTACTAGCCTCCAAACCTTACCTCTCGCTCTTCAGAGTTTAGAGGAAGTTTTGTTGTCCGCGACGTCCAACTACAATCTGGTGTGGAAAAAATCACAGTCACAACCCACTTCTGGCCATGTAACACAAGTCTCTACTCACATGCACACATGCCATCACTTACTTATAGGTGGATGTTAGTGTCCTACTTTCTGTGTGCACTGCCTGGCTCTCAAACTCTGGTGAGAGAAAAGGAGCCCAGTCAGTCATGTCTGACTCAAGATTTTAGGGTAACTGTGTGTCTGCATAAACAGCGACTGCTTAGCAGTGCTTACCTTAGGGTGAGGCTCAGGCTGATTGAGAGAATTGCTTCAGTGACCCCGCCGGCGGTATCTAAAATCAATTACCGTTGAAATTAGGTTAAGAAGTATGTCCATCAGGCTTGGCAAAAAACGAACAGCTATTGTTATTTTGTCATAGCCGCTTACTTTCACAGGACGGGGCACGCTGCGGCAAACAATATCACCTTCTTCCTTTCTCAAACGATGCGTCTCAGTCGCATTCACTTCCGGGTCCGCAAAGAATCATGGGAGGTGTAGCGCGGTCGGAGTTCGATCTTTGTATATTGGTCCGTGGGCGTTCCCGTTCGTGCTGCCCAGTCGTCATGCAATAATAATCAATGTGTGTTTCCTGCTTTACAAATGTATGATGCAAATATATTTAAAGAATAAAATGACAGTGTTGTTTGGGGAATAGTCCAGATTCTTAATGGAAGTGGTTCGTATCATGATGCGACTTGGTCCCAAGGCGCGATGGGAAATGTAGTTAACACATAAATTTGTGCCGGTCCTGAGGCTATTTTTACATTAAAGAAAAAGATCGATGCTGCATGTTACGATACTTCATTCTTTCAAGGTGCAATACATGATGTAAGGTACTGGCATCACATGCCCGGTTTATTAATCGCAAACTTCTTTGGTTCAACTACTTCTTGACCACTCACAGGCACTGGGAGTCTGTGTTTGCTGGTTATAGATACAGCTTCACTGCGCGAGGTCCGTTTATCATATGTTGGAGAGATCATGTGGGTGTGGGCCTTATTTTTAAGACAAACTTGGGTGGGCGGACTCGAGATGGGGGAGTGACCAGTTGAAATTTTTATGTCAGTATTACAATTTGAACATTTCGGACAGTTCGTTCAGTCCTAGTATTGCCGTGTTGAACTTCACTATTAGCATGGCTTCCCTTCTTGTTAACTTTGCATCCAAGTCACCACCTCGTGCATCATTCTCCACTTTCGAGATTACTGTCCACAATAGGTCAGTGTCTTTGTGATTGTTTTCTCGCCAATGGTTAACCAAGGGTGCTGTCGCTACGTTGTTTTTTATTCTTGATTTGTGTTGCTGTATCCTTAGGCGTACCTCTTGGTTGGTTTTCCCGATATACAATAGGTTGCAGGGGCATGTAATTCCATAGACTACGTATCGGGTTTTACAGTTGGAAAATGCCTCATGTTTCCAATTTATCTGGTTGTGTGTAAATACTGTTCCTTCCTTAGTTGTTTCGCAACATGAACAAGTACCACATTTATGGTGGCCTTGAACGGGTGGCAAACCTAGCATGGTGCGTAAATTGGGATTCTTTTCTTGTGGTACAGCTGCTCTCACCAATTGGTTGGCAATGCTGTGGTTCTTTTTAAATGCAAAGAGTGGTTCATTCTTAAAGGATTGGTCTAGATTTTTTAACAGATGCCAATTTTGTTTAACCACCTTCTTCAGAGCGTTTGAGTTTGGACAGAATGTGGATACGAATCCCATCCTTTCAGTCTCTTTTTTGGTTCTTCTCTCAAGTAGGGAGAGCTTACTTGAGAGAAGAACCAAAAAAGAGACTGAAAGGATGGTATTCGTATATTTGACGAACAGCACCTATTTGGACCCGAGGTAGGTGTATCATTAGAGAAAATGAAAAAAGATACAGACACCGCCAAATCTATGGGAGCCCTGCAGTCGCAGGCTCCCAGACGTTCATTTCGTCGCTCAAACTATCGAGGTGCCACCAGGGGATATACTTCAGATACAGCTTCTACCTCGTACAAAGCCCCTACACAGTCTACCTACAGTAAAGACTACCAAAGGGGTGGGTACAGGGGTAAAAATAATAAAGGCAGAGGCAAAAATAACAACTCGCGCTCTGCCTCTACCCCTGCCCAATGACTCCCTTCCCCTTCCCCCGCCTCATTCCACTCCTGTTGGGGGAAGACTTCAACAGTACCTGCCAGCCTGGGAAAACATCACATCAGACAGGTGGGTGCTCCAAATAATTCAATCAGATTATTGTCTGGAACTAACATCTACTCCCCCAAACATACCACCCAAGCAACGTCCAATGTCACAGGAACATTTAACATTGCTCAGACAGGAGGTAATATCCCTCCTGCAGAAAAATGCAATAGACATAGTTCCAGAGCATCAGAAAAACAAAGGAGTATATTCCCTATATTTCCTAATACCAAAGAAGGACGGATCTCTGAGATCCATCCTAGACCTCAGACCTCTAAACATTTACATACAGTCGGATCATTTTCATATGGTCACACTACAACATGTCCTTCCATTACTGGTATTAAACGACTTCCTTGTCACTCTAGATATCAAGGACGCCTACTTCCATATTCCCATCCATGCAGCACACAGAAAATATCTCAGATTTTTGCTAGACGGACAACACTACCAGTTCAAAGTGCTCCCATTCGGAGTCACAACAGCACCAAGGGTGTTTACCAAATGCCTAGCAGTAGTAGCAGCACACCTAAGAAGACAGCATATTCACGTCTTCCCATATCTGGACGACTAGCTCATAAAAGCCAGCTCATACAGACAGTGTGTGCAAAACACTCAAGCTACTATTCAACTGCTTCACAACTTGGGATTCACGGTAAATCACGTCAAATCGCACCTGCACCCCTCGCACATACAACCATATCTCGGCGCTACAATAAACACCCAATTAACACTAGCTTATCCCTCTCCAGCCAGGATAACAAGTGTACAAACTCTCCTAACAAAATTCAACCCACAACACTCACTACCAGCTCGAGTGTTCATGCAACTCATGGGAATGTTGGCATCTTGCATATCTGTAGTACCTCACGCAAGATTGCAAATGCGTCCACTTCAAGAGTGCCTAGCACGCCAATGGAACCAGGCTCAAGGTCACTTAACAGACCTTGTGTTGGTAGACGGTCGGACTCACGGTTCTCTGCAATGGTGGAACACCAAAAACCTTTCCAAGGGCTGACTGTTTCTAGAGCCAGTTCCCCAAATAGTCATAACTCATCGCTCTCCGGCTGGGGAGCACACCTACTGCATCACACCATGCAGGGCAGGTGGACACCGCAACAAAAGTTACTCCATATCAATCATTTGGAGTTGCTAGCTGTGTTTCTAGCTTGCAAAGCATTTCAAACTCAAGTGTCAGGCAAGGCTGTCTTAGACCGCACAGACAATATGACAGCAATGTACTACATAAACAAACAAGGGGGGACACACTCTGTGCAGCTCTCTCAGTTAGCACAGCAGATATGGAGATGGGCTATACCGCTAAAAATCTTCCTCTTAGCCCAACACGTCCCAGGAGTACAAAACACTATCGCAGATCTGCTAAGTCGACAAACACAGCAGATCCACGAGTGGGAACTTCGCACACAAGTTCTTCATCCGTTCTTCCAAATGTGGGGACAACCTCCGATAGACCTCTTTGCCACCCACGAAAACGCAAAATGCCCAAACTTTGCCGCCAGATACCCACACCCATTGTCTAAGGGCAATACGATATGGATGAACTGGTCAAGACTATTTGCTTATGCTTTGCCTCCTCTCCCACTACTTCCGTTAGTGGTGCGCAAACTACAACAATATTCCCTGACACTCATTCTAGTTGCTCCAACTTGGGCCAGACAACCGTGGTATACCACGCTGCTGAAAATGTATGTGGTGCCACATCAAAAACTAAATCGATCTCCACGCCTATTAACGCAGAACCATGGAGAGATCAGACACCCGGACCCAGCTCCGCTCAACCTAGCGATCTGGCTCCTGAGGTCATAGAGTTTGGTTACCTCAACCTTCCTCCAGAATGCATGAACATCATTAAAGAAGCTAGACGTCCCACTACCAGAGCACGTTATGCTGCTAAGTGGAAACGCTTTGTCATATACTGCCAAAACAACCAAATAGATCCCTTAGACGTGTCTATCCAACACATCATAGGATATCTATTACACTTTTAAAAGTGTAACTTAGCCTATACGTCTATCAGACTACACCTTACTGCCATTGCAGCATACTTACAAAACAGACAACATCTGTCTCTTTTTATAGTACCAGCTATTAAAGCTTTCATGGAAGGACTCCAAAAAACAATTCCTCCCAGAACGCCACCAGCACCAGTGTGAAATCTGAACATTGTTCTTACAAGGTTAATGGGTCCTCCCTTTGAACCATTACATAAATGTGAATTGCAATTCCTAACTTGGAAAGTAGCTTTCTAGGTAGCAATTACTACTTAGAAGGATTAGTGAACTACAAGCATTTACCATTCAAGAACCCTTTTTGCAAATGCATCATAACAAAGTGGTTCTTCGTACTAATCCTAAATTCCTGCCTAAAGTCATTTCACCATTCCATCTAAATCAATCGGTTAAGCTGCCCGTATTCTTCTTGCAACCTCAAACTGTTTCAGAAAGGGCTCTACACACCTTCGACGTTAAAAGAGCACTGCTGTACTATATCGAAAGAACACAATCGTTTCGTAAAACAAAACTACTTTGTGTGTCTTTTTCGCCGCCACATAAAGGCAACTCTATATCAAAATCAGGGACCGCCAGATGGATAGTTAAATGCATACAAATTTGTTACCAAAAAGCAAAACGCACGTTAAAAATTCCTCCAAAAGCCCACTCAACAAGAAAGATAGGGTCTTCAATGGCATTCTTAGGGAACATCCCCATAGATGACATATGCAGAGCAGCTATATGGCTTACACCGCACACATTCACAAAGCATTATTGTGTAGATGTGCAAACTAAACAACAAGCCACTGTGGGCCAGGCTGTATTAAAAACACTGTTTCAAACAACTGCAACAGATACTGGTGGTCACCGCTAGGTGTGGGTACTGCTATACAATCTATGCATAGTGTGTAATCTGCAGCTCATATGCCTCGAACGGAAAATGGTACTTACCAGTATGCATCTGTTCTTGGCATGTAGAGCTGCAGAGTTGCACACGCCCACCCGCCTCCCCGGCTATCTTTATCTGATCCAGTATTACCTTAATTAGATACAAATCACATGGACATCACTACTTCTTGTACAGCTCCATCACTTCCCTAATGGCGAAAAACAATCTGGGGATGGAGCCGATGCCCATGCGCAGTATCATCCTAAGGAGGAGTCACCTATCCCGTGACTCCGAAAGACTTTTCTACAGCAAAACTACCTCTTTCTTCCATATCCTAGGGACTAATTTTTGAAGTCGAGAAGTTAAATAGGGCAGTTTGGGGGGGGGGGGTATGCCAAGTTTGTTATGTTAAAAGGGGAAGCAGAGGCACTGTACCACAGGTTAGCAGGGATAAAGTGCACAGAGCTTTACAGCCAGCAAAAAACAGTTAAGGCAATAAACTAGGGATACACCACACAAAGGACTGTCATTTCCAGCAATAGATAAATTACGCAGTGCCAGTCGCCAGTGTGTCGTGATAGATAGGTCCGAGTTTCCATAAGAAGAGCATTTCTGGTTATGATCATAACTTTGGTGCTGTTTGTCGAATCTCAATGAAACTTTCCCCCCAGAAAGTGGGGGTTTTGGAAGGTTTGGGGTGATTCATCAAGTAGAGACTAGAAACAAGGGAGGCCTAAAATTTTGATTTCCCTCACAAATGCCAATAGGAATATTCTGTTGCAGCTATAGAAAAAAACAGCTGAATGAAATTTATTCAGATTTGCCAAAACGTTACAATTTTACCCCTAAATGCTTTTGTGATTTGGTGTAGATCTGTTCTGGCATTTGTGAGAAATTTGCATTTAAAGAGGTGCTTGGGGTGGCAGGGAAGGGTTTAAGAGCAAGTGTATCTGAATTGTTGTTGTCCAGGTATGCTCTGATTGGCTATTTAAGAGACTATCAATCCTGATTTACTGGCCAATGTAGAAAAGTAGGATCGGCTTTCATGGTCACCCCCACTTTTTGTTGGTATCATTATGTTTTACTGACTAGCCCGACAGGGATCCTGCTAATCAGGACCCCAGTCTCTGTGCTTATTCCCTAAACTGATTACAAAAAGGGGGTGGTGATGGACAGAGTATCTGAGTTAATCAGAACACTCCTACCCAGTCAACAGATCAGGGCTTGATCCATCACCGTTTTTTAGCTCACTGCACTATCCCAGTTCAGAACCTGGCTATATGCAAATTAGTCTGTCCCTGGCCCAGTGCATCATCGGAACAGGGCAGACCAAACTCCCAAGCCAATTCTTCACTGGAAAGGAAACAAGCTTCCGGGGACCGGTTTCTGGCATTACAGCCGTCTTCGGCCCGGCTTGCTTAAATCCTGATGGTGCAGAGCAAGGGACTCATGTCTGAGCATACCCTTCCACACTCATGGTGGCCAAAATAATTACAGGGTCAGACTAATTTGCATGTAGCCAGGTTCTGAACTGGGATGGTGCAGTGAGCTAAAAAACGGTGATGGATCAAGCCCTGATCTTTTGACTGGGTAGGAGTGTTCTGCTTAATTCAGATACTCTGTCCATCACCATCCCCTTTTGAATCGTTTTGGCCACCACAAGTGTGGAAGGGTATGCTCAGATGTGAGTCCCTTGCTCACTGCACCATCAGGATTCAAGCAAGCCGGGCCGAAGACGGCTGTAATGCCAGAAACCGGTCCCCGGAAGCTTGTTTCCTTTCCAGTAAAGAATTGGCTTGGTAGTTTGGTCTGCCCTGTTCCCATGATGCACTGGGCCAGGGTCAGACTAATTTGCATGTAGCCAGGTTCTGAACTGGGATGGTGCAGTGAGCTAAAAAACGGTGATGGATCAAGCCCTGATCTTTTGACTGGGTAGGAGTGTTCTGCTTAATTCAGATACTCTGTCCATCACCATCCCCTCTTGAATCGTTTTGGCCACCACAAGTGTGGAAGGGTATGCTCAGATGTGAGTCCCTTGCTCACTGCACCATCAGGATTCAAGCAAGCCGGGCCGAAGACGGCTGTAATGCCAGAAACCGGTCCCCGGAAGCTTGTTTCCTTTCCAGTAAAGAATTGGCTTGGTAGTTTGGTCTGCCCTGTTCCCATGATGCACTGGGCCAGGGTCAGACTAATTTGCATGTAGCCAGGTTCTGAACTGGGATGGTGCAGTGAGCTAAAAAACGGTGAAGGATCAAGCCCTGATCTTTTGACTGGGTAGGAGTGTTCTGCTTAATTCAGATACTCTGTCCATCACCATCCCCTTTTGAATCGTTTTGGCCACCACAAGTGTGGAAGGGTATGCTCAGATGTGAGTCCCTTGCTCACTGCACCATCAGGATTCAAGCAAGCCGGGCCGAAGACGGCTGTAATGCCAGAAACCGGTCCCCGGAAGCTTGTTTCCTTTCCAGTAAAGAATTGGCTTGGTAGTTTGGTCTGCCCTGTTCCCATGATGCACTGGGCCAGGGTCAGACTAATTTGCATGTAGCCAGGTTCTGAACTGGGATGGTGCAGTGAACTAAAAAACGGTGATGGATCAAGCCCTGATCTTTTGACTGGGTAGGAGTGTTCTGCTTAATTCAGATACTCTGTCCATCACCATCCCCTTTTGAATTATTCCCTAAACTGGACATGGTGAGTAGTTTGGTACACTCCAGATTGGCTACTGTTGCACCCTGGTAAGTCCCTAGTATATGGTTGAAGATACCCAGGACATAGGTACACCAGGGGTCTCCCATGGGCTGAAGCATGCATTAGGCAACCCATGAGAGACCACTCAAATTGTGAGTACAGGCCTGCCATTGCAGCCTTTGTAAGCTGGTGCTATCACCACTAACAACATACGTTTACTAATATCTGAGATTACTGCACTTCTAATCCTGAAGGCAGGGTGCTTGGTTCTTAGTGTGATGGTGCCCTGCATGAGTAGGACACCCCTACAACCTTCAAAGTCCATTCTCTTGGGTTGTAAGTGCATCAGCCATTAAGATACATAGAGTGGCCATGAGTCATTACACAGAACTAAACTCGATGTAACAAACCTTGTCATGTTTGGTATCAAACATGTTGTAATCATACACCCCCACCACCATAAACTGTCTGGGCAGTATGATTCCATGCTCGGAAAAGCTCCTCCGGAAGGCCCTTAGTACTCCCGGTACCAGTCTTCTAGACCCAGATAGCAAACTATGGCTGCTGCTGACCAGAGACACGATTCTGCCCTCCTGCTGCTGACCCAAGCTTGAGTAGAGGAAGGCAGGACAATAGGTCTTCTATCCTGGGAGGTGTGACCACCTCCTAGACAGGACTGAAGACCACATTTGGTGCCCTCTTTGCATACTCAAGTCCAAACAAGTTCCAGGAGCCGTCGGCTCCCACTCTAGTGTTAAACTGGACAGAGGAAATTGAAGTATCCTGCCCACTGTCCAGCCCCTCCTCTGGGAGGAACCCCTATATTGATCCAACCCTTTCCTTAGGGTACTTAACGGCTTACCTGTGGGTGGGTCCCTAGATTCGTAGTTTCTACAAGATTCAGATCACATGCCACTTCAACTTCGACTGTCTGGGCACTCTGGACCTCGCTGGACTTCGCGTTGCAAACCGACACTGCAATTTTGAAGACACCTGCTGCTCCTGGTCTCGTCGTCCTGCAAGTCTGCTGCAAAGTCTGTGGCTGTGCTCCATACAGGTTATTCACAGAGCCTGTGAACATCCAAGACACCCGAAGGAATCTCCCTTGGAGTTAAGGAGTCACTTCCTCTGCATCTGCAGGGACCGTAACACAACTGACCAGTCTGCTGATCCTGGGCTCCCACTGACTCTGACAGGCTCAGCAACACAGGTGGTGGTTCTGCAACTTCCTCGAGGCCTGCACTGTCTTTTCACCGAGGCCAGTGCCCCTCATCGGAACTGCTTGGACAAAACCCCTGTGCACCGCTTTGACGTGCGTTGCCAAGGCTTGTTGACTCTCCTCCAGATAGCTACGGGCTCCAAGAAGCTCCATCCTCAAGCATCTTCTGCAGCCAAGATCTGCGCCTGCATGGCATCCTTTGCATCGTGGGCCTTCATCCTTTGATGAGCTGCTCGAGGTTCTCTTGCAACTCCTGTGCCTTCGTCCCATGGGTCCCCTCGAGGATCTTCTTTGGTTCTAGTGTGCTCTACTACTTGCTCGGGCCTTCTGACTTACCTGCTCATTGGTGAGTCCCTTGGACCTTGCTGTTCCCGACACGGCACCTTTTTCTTCACCTACGTTGGTTGCCGTTACCAAGGCTTGTTGTTGCCCCTACCTGACACTTACCCCTTGGCTCTTTACATCTGACGTGGGACAGCTTGTGCACAGTTTCTGGTCCTCCTCTGTGTCGCCTGGTCCTTACAGCTGCAACTTCAAGGGCACCATCAACTCTTTGGCATCTCCAACATTGATGGGCATTCGTCTACCGTGCCTCCTGGTAACTCCTGAGTGGCATAGACTGCCCCTCCAGCTTGCAGGTACCTTTCACCTTGAATCCACCTTTGGGTTTCACCGGACACTTTCACCTTCTTTGCCAGCAGCATCTTTCCCAAATCCTCCATTGTGGTATACAACGGTTACCGATGTCACTTCACACCTATGTTCCTGGCTTCCCTGGTGTAGGTATCCTGGTTCCTGGGTACCCATGGGTGGGGTGACTCTCCAACCTTCCATCTTCCACATGGTTTCTTCGGGGTCTACTGGGAAGGGTCCTTCTTTAAAACTGCAACAGCGACTTACCTATTGACTAACATTGAGCACTTGCACACGAACTCCGTGGGGTTCCTAGATACTTACCTTGGGTGCTTCCTTGAGTCCCGGCTCTTCCACGTCTTCTGGGTCCATTCTCGACTTAGGTCGTGGTTCGCATCCCACTTTTTTAGTATAGGTTTGGTCTCCCCCCCGGGGACCACTGTATATTCTGTGCTATTTACGTATTCTGGGTAGGAGATAATACATTGTGTTAATGAGTGTTAATAATACATATTTTTTTATAACTACACTGTGAGGGTCTTTTTTCACTTAACCTATACGATAATATTAAGTCCTGGTAAAACAACCTACATTACATTTCTTCTGGACCAAGCCAGAAGGCAGCTCTCCACAGCTACCACTTATAGAGCTTTCTAAGGTTGTCTAAGACCACTATCACACCATAAGGGTTGCCTGGATTAGTGCAGGGTGCTACAATTACATAAGTCAGCACTATATACTAAGCCAGCCTCTCACATCCACTTTCTGAACACTATGTTGTGGCAGCCATTATTGGACTACGGGACATGGCCCCTGCATCCTGAAAATGAATTAAAACAATATAAGTGAGTGAACAGACCCTGACCCCAATGGGCCTGGCGCCTCCCCTCCCCCCCCTTCTCTCTAGATGGGCCAGCCACAACGTGGACAAGATATTGCAGCCATTACAGGACATGTGGGAAAAGGAAATGCATGTAGCGAAAGCCTGTTTGTGAGTGTCACAAAGAGGAGCACATATAAAAGATGATTACAGGTTTTAGTCACAGTATAACTCATTTGTTGGTGGCACCATTCTAATTTTAGAAAATGTGGTGTGCTCTGAGGTGATTTTATTCCTCTGAGCCTCTACTGGAATTTGATAAACTGTGTTTGAGAGAAAACTGTTTTCCCTGGGGATTTTCTCACAAGAGGTCATGGAGGTGCTGCAGAAGCTAAAATGAAAGCACCTTTAGTAAAGGCTGATATTCTGAGTAAAACTGTACTTCCAGCAACAGAAGCCTGTTTGTTTATTCCCCAGTGTTCTACAGCAATTTTCCACAGTGTTCGAATGAACAACTAGGGCGCTAACATTCTGTATTGTTGACAAAGCTGGCACACCTGCAGCTCTCTTGATGGAATCAACGCTGTAAAACGTAAGCATTTCCTCTAGAAATAAACAAAATGAAAGGATTCTTTTTGCTGTCGAAATTGTGGTTGGTGCTCTAGAAAGCTAAAATGAGGATACGTTTTCGGAATTTTCAAACCTCTTCCTCTTCCATTTCAACATTCTGACATTCAGACTAAAACATGTACTTTTAACTCCAGCAGCAGACTGCCAATTCACTCCCTGTTGATCAACTGCAGCTTTGCCATATAGTTCTAATGAATAACTAGTGTGCTAACAAAAGTGTGGCACACCTGAAGCCATCTTGATGGAATCACAGCTTCAAAACTGAAAAGATTTCCTACAGATGATACTGCAGTAACTGAAGAAATGAAGGGTTTCTTTGTGTCAGAAATTATAGTTAGTGCCGTAGAAAGTTAAAATGAGGTCACATTTTCTATGATTTCTCGAATATCTCCCTCATCCATATCAGTTAAATATTCGGACATGCAGGGCCATACGTACATTCAACACCAGCAGCAGTCTGTCCGTTCACCCCTCAGTAATCAATTGCAGGTTTCTCCACAGAGTTCTAATGAACAACTAGACGCTAACATTTTATGGCACGTCTGAACACCATTTTGTTGTTATTGGACCTGCTGAATTTAAGGCTGAAGTAAATGAATATCTTATAGAGACATCTAACCGAAGATTCCTTACCTTAGAATTTCCCAGGTTTCTGGCTGGATCCGGAAGATTTTTGTTCGATCAATACCCTTATGCGCCGGTAGGTGGTATTGGTCGGCTCCATGTGACATCATCGGCCATGCTGGAAGTGACATCTGTGTCACCTATATAGGTGCCACCTCTGCACGCTGACGTCAGTTTTTGTCTTTCCGTGCCAGCTGTCTCAGATCCATGGAGAGAGCTACCCTTTGCCACTTTTTGCCAGGCTTTTGTTTAATGTTGATGATTTTTGGTGTGTAGGATTTTTCCAAATCATGTCGAAGAAGACTTCTCGATTCAAACCCTGCTGTGCCTACCATTGCACCATGTCGGTAATCAATCCCCACTAAATAATGTCCTCTGGTATGTGCAGCGCGACCACAACTCAAAGTCATACTCCGACTGCCGTGCCATGGTTCTGAAAGCTTTGAGGGAGCGGTCTCTAAAGCTGCTTGCGGCCCGGCGCTCAGCACCACGCTGTTCACCCCGGAGGACTCGTTCTTGGTCCCGGTCTAGAGGTAGATCCGAGCACTGCTCCTTGAGTCCTAAGTCATTGGCCTTCCACTCAAAATCGTAGGGTCTGTCAGGTTAGTGGCATAAGAAAGAAGTTAAAGTGTGCCTCAACTTCTCCCCGTCCATCGACCGACGTGACAGAGGATTCTATCCATTCTAGGCCTTGTTCTGCGGGACCTGCGCCTGGGTCGTCTACGTACGTCCTTGCCTTTCCAGGAGCCGGAGTGACTCCCACCCAGCTTTAAGAATTTTATGACTCAATGTGCCTCATATTTGGGAGACCTGAACCTCCTGCCGCACCTTCAGGCCCTGGATGCTCAGAGAGGGCTCTATCCGGTTCCGCACTGGCAGCTTCAGTGCCTATGCGCTCTCCCCCCAGTGGTTATGTCTGAACCGGTGCTGTTCATGCCACTGCGACCTTCCCCGACAACAGCCTCTGCGCTGAGACTCCCAATGCTACTGGTGCCGCCAGCCCCATTATTATCCCTGGCGACCTGGATCGATGCAGATTCCGGCGCCAATGTCACCCGTGGGTCTTAGGGCAGTTCCTTAGTCTTATTTTGGGGGAAGATTGGTAGGGGTCACTACACCCTTTGCAAGACCAGCCTGAGCATGAAATGGACTAGCATGAGGAATTGGGTGAGGGCAGTGGACTGGATATCTCTCCAGATTCTGGCCTGCTTTCTCCCCCTACGTGACTATGGTGGAGGAGGCTTCATATTGATGGTGAGAAGGGCAGCTGAAGTCCTGTACCTTCAGCTCCCTTCGGTGCAAGTCAAGAGTAACATTTTGACAGAGGTTCTGCAGCTGGGTGTCTCCTCCTCGTAAACCCTCCTGCCTTCTAACGAGGCGTTGACCAATGTCCTTCTGGGGGCCTGGTCCAAGCAAAGCACAGGGCTCCTATGATTAGGACAAGCGCCTGCTGCCATAACTCTGCACCGTGCGACCCAAAATTCCTCATCAATCACCCTATCCTCAAGTACAAGGCGTATTCCCTTCCACACCCCCGGACCGAAAATCCAAGAGGCTGGATAGTTGAGGTAAGAAAAATGTTTCTTCCGCCAGCCTTGCATTGCTTTCGGTGAGCACCACATGCCTAATGGCCCATTACTCCCACTCCTTGTGGGAAATGGTTGCGCAAGTGCTGCCACATGCCTGGCTAAGATCTTCTGGGTTTTCTTGGAATGTCCAAACTTCCCTTATGGACATGTCCTGTGATGGCACCCATCTCTTTGGAGATGAGGCAGACATGGCCCCGCAGCGCTTTAAGGACTGTCTGGCTACAGCCAAGTGCTTGGGCCTCTCACTTGCGACCTATCCCCATCTGCCTTCTGCCCCTTTTATGGCTGCGCCAGCCATATACCAGCCAAGAGACCGTGCAAATTCAGCAACCTCTGCATGGCTCCTTTCGACCCCATGGGTCCTATCCCCCTGCAGCCTTCCTAGTCTGGCTCTTCAAGATCATGGGCGGCCAGTTGGTGGCAGGATTAGCCATCTCCCCCACCACTGACAAAACATCAAATCAGACAGGTGTGTTTTTCAGTTAGTCCAAAGGGACCTGAAGTTCCAGTGGGTGCAGCATCAGAGAATCTCTCCAACATGGTACAGATCTCGGAAAGAACTGCACAGGACCAGCAGTGGTGGCTTACAGACCGCGATTGGGTCAGAGACAGACTTGCTCCTTTCTCCGATGTCTCCATTCGAGCCACTTTGCCCCCTCCGATTCTCTCCTGAGCATCAGAGGGGGTAGAGTGGCTCAAACAGAGATGCCACACTTTGAAGAAAGTTTGACTATACAGCGACATTCCCACTCTGGTCGCTGGTTTGGAACACCAATAATGAGACTGTGGTACGTTTCAAGAGTGTGTCTGTCAAAGGCAAGTATTGCCGTACATCTATCCCTATCACTCAGTTTAGTTAACTAAGAGGGATTAGGGGCCAGATGTAGGTAGCCCCATACCCGTCGGTAACGGCCAAAATTACCAAATTTCGGCCGTTACCGACCGGTATTAGGCATCTGAGATGTAGGGGCCATATTTAAGGATTCGGTAATTTACCGAATCGGTAATTTAAGGAATCGCTAATTACTGAATTCTTAAAATACCGATTCGGTAAATTACCGAATCCTTAATGTAGGGAGCCCTCAAGTGAGTTCATTTGTCATTTAAGGATTTGTTATTTACCACCAACTACAAGTTGGTGGTAAATACCGAATACCTTTAAAAAAGCAATTATTTGCTTTTTTTAAAGTGCCATGTGGCAGACATATGTGTGCCACATGTGCACCCATGCACTATTCAGGGGTGCAACAGGGTGTCAATGTGACACCCTTGTAAATGGTCCCCCTATACCGATTCGGTAAATACTGAATCGGTCGGTAAATACCGATTCGGTATTTACTGAATCGGTAATACCGAATATTACCGATTCGGTAAAATGTACCGAATCTTTATCTACATCCCATTTACCGATTCTGAAATACCGAATCGGTAAAATTCGGTATTTTAGAATCAGTAAATGGGAATTACCTACATCTGGCCCTAGGTATTGTTCCAAAGGATCTGTATCCTGAAGAATATCGACGACCCATTAGGGCGACAGGAACAGGCTGAAACATGTTGATACTAGCAGACAGGGTGATGGAGATATAGTTTCTCTGATACACCCGCTAAATATTTTTAAATCTGTCAACGGGGCCCCCCAATAAATAAGAAGAGGGCACCTGCTTAGACAGTTTTAATACTTTTTTCTTTCTGCAGTTGAGATCCCTTTCATGTAAAATTCCTTCTAAAAAAAATATACACGCGCTCCGCCCTGAGCGTTACTGTGCACCAGGGTGTAGAAGCAGCCCTATAATGAAGCATGCCACTATGTAGTGGGTGAGGGTAAATTTAACAACCATGTGAGTTTTCCAGTTGGTTTTCCTCCTAGAGTCTCTTAATGTCACATATTCCCAGGTCCTGACTAGGGTAACTGGGAATGTATTAAAAAATTTTGTCCTTCCCGTTTGGTGAGTTTTATAATCTGATTTGCTTGCCAAATATCTGCTTTATTTCATGTAATTCCAGACATTAAAGTTATAAACAAATCAGTATCTTTATATATTTCCAACTCAAGGACAGAAGGCATCGTCAGCACTCAAAAGGTTCAATTCTGTGCTTGCCATCTGCTTCTGACATGAATCCTTGGAGCCGAAGTGCCTCGTATTTACGAGTCCATCCTCCGCTACACAGCAGGTAAAGGCCATGCTGCAGCTCTTCTCTATGCTCCACAACCCTCTGGTTGTTGATTTTTGTTCAGATCCTCAGGTGGACTTCCGCAAACTTGGCCTCCCTTAGCGTCGGCTGACAGGTCTTTGGGTCTCTGCCCTGCACCGGGCCATGCTTCCTCTCCCTTGTCGAAGGCCATGTTGGTTCCCAACGGCCCCAAAGGTAGCAACTGGTTGCAAAGCTGACGCCAGTCTTTCCCTCAGTGCCAGTTGCTTCAGCACCTTGAAGCCTTATTTGGCTGAGAACCAGATACCGTGCAGGACCTTCCGGGTGTTCCGCATGATGAAGATGATAAGGAGGAGGCAGACAATTTGTTACTCCTCACTATACTGATGATGGTCTGTTGGACTACCATAATGCTACTGTTCTTCATACCTGTCCAGAGACGAAACTAGACTCCCTTTTGGGACTCTCCACTGATGAAAGTGCTTCCTTTGCTGGTAGAATAGAGGGCGGCAGAGGTGTTAGATCTGCATTTGCCAGCAGTGAAAACTAAACATAATACCCTTATTGAGATTTTGTAGCCTTTACTACCTTTCAGTGAAGCCTAGACTGACACTTTGACTGCTGCATGGGCTACGCCCTGCTCCATTCTACTGGTTAGTTGCCACATTGCTGGGTATATCAGATCTGCTTTAGGTGACTCAGCTTTCTTTACTCTGCAGCCAACACCAGAAAGTTGCATTGTGCACGCTTCCGACAGCAAAGTGAATTCCAGTGCATTTCCTACTGCTTCACCCAAAAGAGCGTCTCAGCTCATTATTGTGTATAGCAAGAGTGTGCTCTCTTCCAGCACTTTGTCAGTAGTATATTCTGCCTGTTTGCTACATTCTGTGGGACAGGATGAAAAAGACCTTCCCAACCCTTACTGAGGAGTTTAGAAATATTTTTTTACAAACAGTCCATGACAGACAGGACA
This sequence comes from Lissotriton helveticus, assembly GCF_964261635.1. Classification (NCBI taxonomy): domain Eukaryota; kingdom Metazoa; phylum Chordata; class Amphibia; order Caudata; family Salamandridae; genus Lissotriton; species Lissotriton helveticus. The sequence continues at coordinate 1,836,332,982 of NC_136065.1, read as the reverse complement.
TGGCCAAATACAGTGGATACCACTGATTAGGTAGGCCATGCTATGGGCACTTGTGTGGTGATTTGTCACCATGCATATATGCCTGCCTCAGGTTTCCCTGGTGATGTGCAGGCATCCTTCATAGATATGCCTTTTGATGACATCCGGTTGTTTGGAGACCAGGCAAATTCAGCTTTGGAGTGGTTTAAGGGCTTCTGTGCTATGGCCCACTCCTTCTGCTTGCTCATCTCAGCCCGCTAGTTCCCTCATCAGTTCAGTAGCTACTCCTGGGGCCTTGCCTACCATCAGAGACAGCCATCTGATCTCGTGCACCAGCCCATCAGCCCTGTAGAGGCCATGGCCAGTCAGAGACAGCCATCTCATCTTGTGCAGCAGCCCATCAGCCCTGTAGAGGCCATGGCCAGTCCTCATATTCCTCTTACTTGCTGCCTCCAAGCTTCTCTGATTCCCCTTTCAATAGTCAAAGAATTGTGCAGCGGGGTTAATTAAGTACATCATTAAAACAATTATATTCAGTGAAAAAATCAGTTAATAACTAGGGGCCCGATTCACAGAACTAATCTGAGACAAAATCCTAAACTTACTACTTTTGATATTCACAGAATGCACTTACTACTTTTGGTATTCACAGAATGCACTTACTACTTTTGGTTAAACTTACTAATTTTGGTTACACTTACTACTTTTGGTATTCACAGAAGGCATTTACTAGTAGTAAAGTCAGGCGTCCTAACTAAATTCCTTCTTTGAGTACCAAAAGTTTACCCAAGAGTAGTAAGTGTAACCAAAAGTAGTAAGTTTAACCAAAAGTAGTAAGAGCCTTCTGTGAATACCAATAGTAGTAAGTTTAGGATTTTGTCTCAGATTAGTTCTGTGACTCAGGCCCTGTATTATGTGCTGGGCTGCAGTGACGGCTCCAGGTAAGGGAGGGAGATGATATAGCGCTGACAGCGGCACACAGAATGGTGGCGATGGTCTGGGATATTCTCGATTGTCATGTCTGAAAAGACTATCGGCAACAGCAACATTGAGAGGGAGATCAGTCACGGCGTATGCTGGCATGGTTGCTTAAGAGGGAACGTCCTCCTACAACAATTTTTTCTCTCTGGGCACCTGATGGTCTACTGGTCAGATGGCCGTTACAAAGCTACTGCCTGCTCATGTTGCCGGCATATGTACTGCGCCGCCGTAGATGGAGGAATGGGGAGTTGCTGACTTCCTGGAACGAGTGACTCTTCCTCGATTAATGGTGGCACAGACAGAGCGCTTGGGAGAAGTCATAACCTTCGAGGAACAGAAGGAAGCGCTCCGATCTATGCCTAGAGGGAAGTGCCCAGAGCCAGATGGGTTGCCGGTTGAGTATTATCAGGCACACATGCTGCCACCCTGCTCCCAGCCCTTTTGAAAACCCAATTGGAGGCCCATGACCTGGGAGAGCTTTGGGCATATATGAGGGAAGCAGTTATACTCATGCTTCCAAAGCCAGGCAAGGATACTGTGGATCTGGGGTCATATCGGCCTCTCTCCATGCTGAACACGGATGTAATACACCTCACAAAAGTCTTAGCACTTCAGCTGGGGCGGGTTATTACAGATGTGGTGAAAGAGGACCAATGTGGTTTTGTGCCAGGAAAGGGCTCACACATGAACCTAAGGAGGCTGTCTCACATGATGCTTGAGACATGGGAGTCTGTATTCAGAGCAGCTTTGGTATCATTTGATATAAATAAGGCTATCAATACTCAATCTGGGCCGTATCTGTGGGAAGTCTTGACTCGAATGGGGTTGGGAACCGGATTTTTGTCATGGGTCCAGCTACCTTATAAATTGCCCAAAGCTAGAGTGTGTTTTGGGACTGAGGTGTCCAAGGCTTTCTTTATATGAAGGGGTACCCGGCAGGGCTGCCCATTGTCACCACATTTGTTTGCACAGGCGATGGAGCCACTTGCAACATACCTTCGAGACCAATTGCTAACTTGGAGTATACCAGTCGGAGACAATCGTCATGTTGTCACCAGTGGGGGTGCATCCCTAGGGGGCGCTGGGGCATTGCCCCACTAAGCCACATGGACCCATATTCAGATTAAACAGAGACCGTCCAACTTCCAAGTTCATAAAGTCTTGAAACGCGAATTGTGTACTAGTACCGGGACACGCCAGAGGCAATCGTACGCTAAAGGGGGTTGGGCTGCGGCAGCTTGAGTGACAGACTGTGCGCGGCCGTGGCACTAAGTGGAGCAATACTAGTGCGCATGTCCGTTTTTGGGCTGGTCATTTTCAGGACCAGCCTAAACATGCGCACACTAGTACCTTCCCCTTATTCAGGAGAGAGATTGGCGTGGGATGGACCCGAGGGTTGCTTGCAGCAGCAGCCCCCCCGTCTCTAATGGGCAGGGAGCAACGCTGCTCTAGCCAATCCTGGCGCTGCTAATGCAGCGTCTGTATTGGCTGAGACACCGTGCAGCCTGAGCCAGAGGGCAAGCAGAAAAAGTATTGGATGCCCCGCGTGGGTGGTGGCACTGCCGCTCTTGCTTAAAACGTATAGCCAATCACTGTGGCTCATGTGAAGCCATTCAGACAGTGATTGGCCATTTCATTTGTGACGTGAGTCGTCGCAACGAAGCACCGCACCACAGTACACAACACACACACACCACAGACCTCGTGCTGGCAGCCGGTGTCGTCCTGCCTACTCGTGACTCATTGTTGCTCGTGACTTGTCATCAGTGGTGACGTTTTTTGATCCAAATTTTGGGTCATTCACATTGATCATTGTTTCGGTCATCAAGATCCTGATGATCATCGTTGAGAATCTGTCAGTGTCATCATCATCTCATCTGTGTTGAAAAGTAAGAGTCGGGCGGGCCGGGGCCCCCCTCTATGTGACCCGATGCAGTGCATCAGTCATTTCGCAGGGGCTCGGGCCCGGCTTCCCGTAGTAGTTGTCTTGTCAAACGGTACACACAAACAGTATAAACTTATTGTCTTTACATATTTTAATTTCTACTACTGTTTCACATTCCTGAGATAAGATCCCCTGTTTGTCATCATCCGGGTATGCATCATCCGGGTAATGGTTATTACACTGTTAGCGGAAGCAAGTGAAGTGAACCGTAACAAAGCACGTCTATCTCCCGGCGGTTTCCTAAAGCACCGAGGCGCCTGCTCTTTGTTGTTTGGCCTCAGATCGCGTTAGAAGTTTAATATTATGTGACTGCCATTATGTGCTCGCTATTATTGACTTCCTTTCTGCGGTCACTGGTGGGGGAGATATATAAGGGGCAATGGGGGTCTAAGCGTAGGTGAATAACTGGCGCGGCGGGTAGGAGGAGGCGTTAGTCCACTGGCCACAAGGTGCTGCCTGGCTGCTTCTATACCACACAGTGGTCGTAGGGGGGCCAGTGGCCACATGTGCTGCGCCTAGGAACGGACTGGACTGGAGATGACAGCAAAAGCCTTGCAAAGGAGAACTGCTAGAGCCTAAGCTGGGCTGCTGGCCACTGACCTCTGGCCAGTCACTGGCCGGAACCCGCCGCTCGACTTGGGGGTAACTCGAGGCATTAAGTAATGTCCACTCAGCTTGTCATCCTTGCACACTCAAGCGTTCCATTAAGTCCTGATGGTCCTTAATCTCAAAGTGCTTTAGCAAGCAGCCTCCTGACGAGAGACAATGAAAATGTTATGATAACGCTGATGGTTAATGTTATTCCTAGAGAGAGATCAAAGTTTTGTCTAGTGGAAGTTTTGACTCATAGAAAGGTAGCGCAGAAGATTAATGTGCCTGCTGCAAAGAGCATGTGCCTAATGCAGATCACAAAATGCACAAGATGTAACTAGGTCAGTGAGTCACTGATTTTGTGAGAGAGATCCTTTTGTTACTTGCAGTTTGTAAGTTAAAATCCTATACAACAGTTAGCCATTAACTATCATCCAAGAGCTGCATGCAAACTGCAAGGTAAAAATTGGAGTGTTATGTTTTTTTTCCCCCCAGTCTTTGTTTAATTACCCTAATGTTTCAAACATAAATTGTTATATTTTTATTTTCAGCACCTGGTAAAGCCTGACAACCTGAACCGTTACCTAATTTTTGGGCACTTTTTGGATAAAGAACAAGATGCCCCAACCTCCTTTGCTGCTCTTTCACCCCGGCTACAACCCAGCAAACACCAGTGTTAAAGGTAAGGAAACTGATGCTATATTTTTTAGCTTGGAGTTAGGGCTATGTATGTGGTCACCCTACATGGTGGTTGGGGTGGGTGCACATTCTGAACATTATACCCTCAGTGGATGGAATTTACTGTAGCCTTAGCCCTGTGCTTTGGGCAATAACGGTTGTTAAAGGCACTATCTATTCCTTGCCTTGTTCAAGGCCTTCAAGCAGTGTCTGTTTCAGTGCCTTTAGCAACCACCATGGCACACAGAGGCAGCAGGCAGTAAGGCTGTGTTTTTAGCAGTCATGTTGTCCAAAGGGGAGCTGTTGGAGATATCTTGCGATAATGCACAAGATGTATGTATTTATACTGAAATTTGATATTATTGCACCAAACCTTATACATTGTACTTTGATTACTGACAAGTTTCTTTAATATTGGTAAGGCCAGCATCGGCATGATGAATACAGTAGAACAGCTAATTACAAGGTCATTCCATGCACTCGAAGAAAAACTACATATAAAGTAATTAGGACTTGATCGACCTGACCGGCAACTAGAACAAGTTACCCAGGACAGAGGAAAATCTTACAAACGTACATCCTCAAACACCTGGTACACAAAAGCTGATTGGCTTACAGGGTGCCCGTCAAGAAAAACTCTGTTCTGCTTCCCCTGCTTGCTGTTTAATGGTGACTTTTGTTGGACAAGAGAAGGAGTAAAAGACTTGAAGCATTTGTCTGAAAAAATAGAAAAGCATGCACACACAAGAAAGCATATGGAAAACCTGACGAGACTGGGAATGTTGGGAGACACCCCGATTGAGTAGCACATAAACTATGCATACTGCAAAACAATACAGAAACACAATGAAGCAGTTGATAGGAATAGACACATACTATCAAAAATAGTTGATTGTATTTGCTTCTGTGGTGCTTTCGAACTGGCATTGCGAGGCCATGATGAATCAGAAAGTTCCTCAAATCCTGGAATATTCAGAGGCTTTGTGGATTTAATAGCAAGCATAGACAAGGACATGGAAGCACATTTAGCAAGTGCTACAGTCTTTAAGGGCACCTCTAAAACTATACAAAATGAACTCCTTGAGTGTATGCTAGAAATTATGAGAAGCCATATTGTGAAATGTTTTGACGCCATAGAGACCAATGCTGACTTTGATTTCAAAACTCACAGTGAAGCCCGTGGCTTTGCTAGAACACCACAAGACAGAGCGTTTCAGTTCTTTCTGTTTTTATTTCATGAGCTAATGTTATCTGTCGACATATTATACAAGCAGTTACAAGCACGATAGATAATGTCTCTGTGAAAAGATATACCACTGTTTGTCGAAAGCATAAGTAAAGTGAGAGATGAGGTTGACAATTTAGACAGCAAACTGCGAGAGGATTCTATTTTTTCAAACCGCAGGAAAAACATCACCAGTCTGGTCCGAATTGCAAAGGATATATGTGACATTGTAATTGTGCTTGCACATGAACGTTTTTCTTTCACAAAACATTTGGTGAGTGCCGCATTATTGCAAAATGAACACTTTGCAAAACATGATGAATCCTTCCCTGAGAATGCTCTGAATGAGGTTGTGGAAGCTTATCCTATGCTTAACAAAGAGGACCTGAAAACTGAGTTGACGGTACTGTACGGAATGTGTGTATACTGGAAGGCCAAAGGTGCCATTTCTTTGCTGGCTTTAATTCATAAACTTAATATGGAAAAGTCACTTACAGAGACAGTGGCTTTACTAAATAAATTGTCATTACCACTCCTATGACAACAGCAGAGTCAGAACAATGTTTTTCCACCTTAAACAGGATTAAGACATTACTGAGGAACACCATGCTTGAGGAAAGACTGAATGCTTTGGCAATGCTCTCTATAGAGAGCGAACTAGTGAAAAGAATCCTAGACTTTAACGTTCAAGTTATTGAAAAGTTTGCTGCTCTTAAAAGCAGATGTGCTAATTTTAGATACAAAAAGTAAACAATATGTTGAATTCTGCTAGTTTGTGACCTGTTTAGTTGTTTGTTAAATAAAAACATCTGTGAGGTACTCAGCAATGCATTGTATGTCGAAGTCTGTTATGAAGCTCTGTGGTTATACTGAATAAGCAGCTACTTATGTTATATGACATCTCTTTATTAATGTAATAACTGCACTTTCACAATTGCTTTATTAACCTTCCTGCTTTCTCAAATTTGCTTGAAAATGCACAATTTTTCCGCTCTTTTTTCAAAATGTTCTCGGGGGCTGAACCCCCTGAACGCCCCTTCAGTTGCACTGTAACTTGCTCGCTACGGTGCAGTATGACAATCATTTTATGCCGCGCCACTTTCAAATGTCACCAACCGCCACTGGTTGTCACTATATATACGGATGACACGTTGGCATATGCGTCGGACCTGGAACTATCAGTCCCGACCTTCATGCAGCTATTGGGGCATTTTGGCAAAGCATCAGGCTACATGTTGATTGCCACAAGATGGTGCTCTATCCCCTGTCTTCCTTAGTGGGTAGAGAAGAGGCAGATCTTTCTGATGTGGGAGTGCCATGGGAAACACAGCTTCTGGTATCTTAGGCTCCAGATTACTCATAACAGCCACCTCCAATCAGGGGCGGCTCTGGGCTCATGGCGGCCCTAGGCAGGGAGCGCAGGTAGGGGGCCCCGGAAGATTGGGTCCGGGTGGGGCAGAGTGCATAGGCCAGTGAAGAGGGGGGGGTCTAGGTGTTTGGAAGTGGAACAGAGCCGGAGGCCACCTAATCCCTGCCAGGGGCCGCCACGCAAATATGTATCCATCCTCAGAGGATTATTATATTAAGGATGTATATTGGCGTGGTGGCCCCTGGGGTTTGGTGGCCCTGTGCAGGTGCACAGCTTGCACATGTCTAAGGCCGCCCCTGCTCCAATATGTACTGAACGTGGGGAGAATACTGGACGGTCTTGAACGATCAGTTCGATTATGGACCACACTCCCCTGTCAGTAATGGGTAGGATAGCCGGAGTAAGATAGTCCTTCTGCCCCGTTTCCTGCAGAACTCTTTTTGTGCACTGCTGTTGGCGATGTTTCATCAAATAGAAAAGCTATTGGTGGATTTGATATGGGTGGTCAGGACGTGCAGGGCCCAACTTGAAGTGTTGAAGCTGGACCTAAGCAAGGGTGGGCTGGGGCTTCCCGATCTGCAGTTGTATTATCTAGCAGGTCTCTTACAGTATGCGGCGACGACTTGTGATGCTGAACCTAACTGGAAAAAAAGCTTGATGTCGGGATCCGTTGGTCTCAGCTCCCCGATTTGCTGATGTACGGTAGAGTGCTGCAACGGACACTCCTTTTTGCATCACCACAGTGGCACGAGCACGGAACTTGGCAGTTAGGACAGTTATAATGGAAGCATCGAACACCCCGCTTCTCCCGCTTTGGTGGTTATGCCCTTTCCTTCATATTCACAAATCCATGAATGTCAAGGGTTGAATAGCAGGAGGTTGTCGGATGGTGGGGGACCTGTATTTAAATGGCATTTCTATGACCTTGGTGGACGTGGGAACACACTACGGGGTTGATGATCAACAGTTTTTGCAATATGCAAGCATTTCACGCACTGTCCGAGAGAAATGGCTCACCTTCATGGGGGAGCCAAAGCACTCTCATGTACTCAGGTTAATTCTGGACCTGGGCTCCTTTCAAGGCATTATCTTCTGACTAAATGTTGCTCTGAAAACAGATAGGACGAGGACTGTTTCAACACGATGGGAGGCAAGGGACAGGGAATTCGTAACACCACTATCAGACAATGAATGGTGCAGGGTGAGAGCATAGGTGCGTGAGGTAGCCAATAACGCCCGCTTCAAACAGGTACACTTTTAATTTCTTTACCATGCCTACCTAGCCCCAGCCCGTCTGCATAGGGTGTCCCCGGGGAGGTCACCGGGATGCATTTGTTGCGAGAACACGCCTGCTGACTTCTGACATGTGGCATGGAGTTGCACACAACTCACTTCATACTGGAGTGAAGTATGCAGGGAAAGCGTAGAGTGACAAGGGTGTCCCTGGAAGTTACAATTAGTCATCGTTTGCCGCCCCTTCCCAAGAAGGGGAGATAAATGCAATATAAATGTGTCCAGCTGGGCCTGCTGCTGGCACGTCACTGTATAGCTATACATTGGGCCAGTCCTATTCCCCCGGCACTCACTAAATGGAGGGCGGATCTGTTGGAGTGGGCAGTGGCTGAGGAGTGTAGGCTTAGGAGAGTGCGTATGGACGAACATGTGGAAAGGGATCTTGAGATGTGGTTGAGTATGTTTGATACAGTTGGGAACAGCAGTGGAAAATGAAGCGAAGGAGAGGACCAAGGTGGGAGTGATGAGGAAAGAGACACTGATACGAGTGGGGAGCATGAGCCAGGGGAAGCATTGGACTCACGAGTCCCACTAATGAGCATTTGTCGTATTGGACCGGATCTGACGGTAGTGCCTTTGAATAGGTGTTGCGTCAGACTTGCGTCTGAAAATTCACCTAATATGATTATTAATACATACAAACGAAATCTGTGGATTGTTGGCCCAAACAAACCTTATGCACTCCCACACTCACTGGCATTTCAGAAACAATGTTATGTTTCTTTAAACATTCGTATGCTTTACTCCGAATGGTTTTAAGATCACAATTCCATGTAGCATGTTATATTACAACAGCAATAAAAAAAATATTTGAATATCATTCTTAGCTTGAAATCTCCAGTACTGTAAAAACTGTATGAATCCTTTCTTTGTTGTTCACAAAGCTTTTGTAATGCATTCACCTTTATTCACTTTACTTCATTCCCAAGGCATTTTCTCGCTACATCTGGGGGCATTAATATCTTAACTGTCCAACCAATACAATCAACGATAGTTTGTTGGTATCTGTTAAGAATTGTTAAACTGCCATCATAACGTGGAATCCTTTTAACCATCAAAACCCTTGGTTCTTCTTTCTTGCAACCTCACCATTTGGTAACAAACATCCCGCTGTCTAAATGTCATGTTAGCCATATTAGGTACATTCCGGTCTATTCAGGACGTGTACTGACAAAAAATGTATTTGAAATTGCTAAATCATCACCTTTATGTTAAATACTTCTTGTCGACCAATCTGCCTTCTATCGATGAAAACTCTTTACTCCTCACACTTTACCAGTTTATCAATGACCGTAAGACATGCAACAAAGCCCATATCTTATTTTTAATTTAATGTCCGATCGTTAATCAAACATTCTTATTTGTGGTATGTGCTTGGTTCCCCCTCTTCTTACCTGACTGTGCTTCATTGACTTGTACATTTACCTAAGGGGTCCCCTACAAAAAGTAAAGATTTTTTAAATAGCAAATTTTTATGGCACAAACGTGTAAGGTGTCTGCGCCTCCAATCACCCATGTATAAGTCATACTGGGACCCCAACCTTTGTAACACATGCACCTCATTCAGTTCCCGAGTCTGAATAGATGGTGTTGATCTATACCTGTTCCATAATTCATACCAGTATCCAGATCCTACCTACTCCTCCCACATCCTTGATTCCTCAGAATTGCTGGTGCAGTGTTTGTGCTTCTTGTTGGTCCTCAGTATACCTCCTTTCTCTTATGTACTGCAATCAATGCTGTACTCCCGCATTTGGGTTACCCATTCTGCTGAATAATGATATCCTCCCTCTCAACATATGTACTACTGTGCTCATTTAGAAGTTTCAACTATCAATGTAAATGCTATGAGTAAAAGACATCTGGACATTGTATGTCATTCAAACGTGGCTAGTGTAAAACCAGTGCTAACACTTTGTAAAGGAAATTTCTCTAATCCTACATAACTGGACTCAATCTCTAGAGGTACATCTAAAAATCCTAGTACACATAGAAGAGGGAAATACTCAGACCTACAAGGCGGCAGTCCCACAGGGCTAATAATGATGCGACTGCCACTGTGGCGGTCGCATTGCCTATGTTTTGTATTGCGATGGATGTTGCGCTCTGTAGCACCCGCCGCAATACAAAACAGACACCCTACACATATCCCTGCACTACGTGCAGTGCCTGCCACTTGGTGCAGGGATATGTAGCATAGGTGCCCCCAGGTCCCGTGTCAGTGGGCCAGGGAGTAAGAGGGCCCAGCTATGGGCCCCCAATGTCTTTTTCTGCCAGCCTTTTCATGTCAGGTTCACCGCCATGAAAGGGCCAGTGGAAAGGAACATCGTAATGCCTACGGTGGCACCTGGTAGACACTGCCACCGTTGTAGGGGTAGGCATTACTCTGCCTCCGTTGGAGCCCATTGGAGCCGTTGCGGTTGGTCTTTCTGACCTCCACACAGCTGGCTGCCATCTATATGTGGCGGGCGGTGAAGTTGGTGAAAATGGTGGGGAGATGCCACAGACAAGCTGTCAGTGGCGGTCTCCCCTCCATTGTAATCAGGCCTTTAATATTAGAATGCTACATGATACTGGCATAACATTTAAATATTTCAGGATATCTGACTATGGTCCAAAATCCAAACCCCAGAAATACGCTTACAAACTTCAGCCTGTGTGACCACAAAATGAAAACAGAGACTAATCAGCCCCAATCAAACTAGAAACCCATATAGGGTTGGATTTGTCAGCAGTGATGTAGAAACTGAGCAACACTTTCTATTAAACTGCCCTACATGGAAACACATTGATGACCATATTCCCACATATTCAGTAAGCAAAATTAAGATCTGAAAATATTTGAAGAGGCAAACTACAAAATCCTTTTTCCGTTAATGACAGCATCAGCACAGAGAGCAGTAAAGTATGCCTGACTGTCACCAGATGAGACCAGACAAATAACATGAAAGCTAAGCATCTCAGAGAAAACTGCATGGAAAGTGTGAGGTTGCAGTAACCTTGTGCATCAAATCCAATAGGAACAATGCTGTTACAGTCTCTTACCACCACCACCAGTGACCCCATAAACAGGGGTATGAGAGACAGTGGTAGAAATAGAGAAAGGGGAATCAGATAAGAGAGAAAACAGAGATCCAGAAATTCCCCCACTTCCTCGTCACTTTAAGTCAGTGAGGTTTTCTGGGTGTAGTTGATTTCTACAAGACAAAGAGATATCTTCACTAAAATGCTAAATGTAACTGTGATTGTGAATGGATATACATGAACACTAATATCTGTATGTAACCAACTCTTGAAAATTAAACATATGCTAAAAAAGTATCTCAGAAAATACGTGTACTAGTATATTGCCCAATGTTTTGGATTACTACCTCAAGCTCTGACACTACACACTCTCTTGTGGAAGATGAGTCATAGTTTCTACTGTTGTGAAACTGCAAAAATAACCAGTACTGTTAATATTTGCTCACTAACGCTAGCAATGATATATATTTAATAGAGCTCTAATACATTGTATTATATATATATATTTGTTTTCAGAATCCAAATCACCGTTGGGATAAGGGAAAGCAGTGCACCAATTGATACAAAACCATTTTATTCACAAACTTGTATATATATATTTACAATTGCTCCCACAAAGACCCCGGAAAGCAGTAAGTGGCACACCCGAGCTGAAACTGTGTCCTTTAATCGTTGCAGCAAAACTCCCTTCATCTTCCCAACGCGTTTCGACAGTTCGTCTTGATCACGGGAATGGCAAATACAGGAACTCCTCAATCCCACAGGTGATCTAAATATATACAAAGAAAAATGTGCGTCATCTCCACAATGCATCCTGGACAAGGTAGTTTCAGAAATGTCACAATCATAGGGGTCAATATGCTGCAAACCACATATCCAAGGGTTCAGCTTGTTCCACTAAGGGCCCACAATCATAATGGCCCAGGTAGACCCTGAACGCGGCAATCCGCGGTGACTCACTGGACTACCTGGGCCATTATGATTGTGGGCTTGTGTGGAACAAGCTGAACCCTTGGATATGTTGTTTGCAGCATATTGACCACTAGGAGCAATTGTAAAAAAATATATATATATATCCATACTAATATAATAAAGAGAGAGCCCAAACCTTTGAGGCGGGTAATCTCAGGAACCACAGCACCAATCACAACACCCAATACAGCGTTGGAAAGGGCAGTTGCAGCAGAAGGACATAGGCTATGCAGACGCCCACCCTATACATTTAAAAGGTAAAAGAACCGTGCCAGCAAAGTAGTCCCTTGTGGGTGTGTCTGCGGTGTGCTGTGGGCGTGTGCTGGGGGCGTGACAAACACTGGGGGCGTGTGGTACGTTCCCCCCTTCATGCCATGTCTCATATCGTGTGCTAATCCCACCCTACTCCCTTTAAGTACCCCTGCACCCCATAATCATAACCCACCCTTACTCCTTAAAATACCCCAACACCCTTAAACACTAACCCATCTTAACCCTATAAATATACCCTGTACCCAAAAACCCAAACCTATCCCTAAACCCTAAAAATACCCCTGTACCCCAAAACACAAACCTAGCCCTGAACCCTATAAATACCCCTTTACCTCAAAACCCAAACCTACCCCTGAACCCTAAAAATACCCCTGTACACCAAAACCCAAACCCACCCCTGAACCCTAAAATACCCCTGTACTCCAAAACCCAAACCTACCCCTGAACCCTAAAAATACCCCTGCACCCCAAAACCCAAATCTAACCCTGAACCCTGAAAATAACCCTGTACCCCAAACCCAAACCTCCCCCCTGAACCCTAAAAATACCCCTATACCCCAAAACCCAAACCTAGCCCTGATCCCTAAAAATACCCCTGTACCCCAAAACCCATACCTATCCCTAAACCCTAAAACTACCCCTGTACCCCATAACCCCAAACTATATCTGAACCCTTAAAATACCCAAACACCCCACAACATATACGTCAGTACCCCAAAGCATATACCCCTATACCCATACTTACCTTATCCAAACATAAAAAAACAGGCTTTTACCATTCACGAATTTCGTTGTAAATGTATGCGTGGTAAAAGCATATAAAATGTAATCATGGTATTTTCGTAATGAAAGTATGCGGAGTGATGGTATGCGGAAAGAAAGTTGCGGAATAATGGGTGTTTACCCTCCCCCGAATGGTACATTGGTGGCACGGCGGCCCACATCTCCAGCAACATGCTCATATTTTTTCACCACCCATTTGAAAAATGCACAGGTCTCTTTAATTGATGGCCAGCACGACATACACTTTTAGGCACACCTCCCTCCACAAGTTCTAGAATTGCGAACTTTAGAGCTGGGGAGCTGCGATCGAATCTCGGCATCAGCTCAACATCCTGTGATTTCAGGCAAATCGCTTTGTGTCCCCGTGCCTACCACAAATGAATGTGTTCTTCTGTAATGTAAATTGTGCTCATGCCATGTTGTCGAGTTCGCGCTATATAATATTGCAAGGAAAAATAAAGTAGGGAAACTCCAGTTCACACACTACTGAACGCGCACTCTTGAGTGCATCAGCAGTGCACTGTGAATCGGAGCGTTTCACAGGCATGTCACTGATAAGAAATGCTATCAAAACGAAATCCTACAAAACAATATACTACTGGCCGGCAGCAATTCATACCTGGACAACGTCGGGACGGGCTGCTAGTATATATATATATACATATATATATATATATGTGTATATATATGACAACTGCACTCGTCCAACACGAACCGGCACTCCCCAATGTCTCAGGGCACCACCGATCCAGTAAAAACGAAAGCCGACCCAGCCATCAGGTGAAAAAGATGTATTTATTCAAATTAGATGCATCGCCACCCACATAACGTTTCGGCCTACTCAGAGGCCTTGGTCACATGACGCTGTAAATGGGACAGACTTATTTAAAGTGCTAGTGCGTGTTTGCGAAAACATATGATTGGTTCATCACAGGTGCCTGATAATGGACATAGAAAACATGATCAAATTATACAACGAATGTGAAACTAATGTTTTACAATCTTAAATCGCTTTTTGTGTATAACCACCAAATATCACATATGTGCAATAGTTAGACAGGATTTTTCCAAAGAAAAATTACCAAACAACATTTATAAACCTTATCACGTCAAATGCATGTATCTGAAAGGTGTATAACGACAGGGAGAAAACAAACAAGAAGGGAAATCAAAATTAATGATTATTTCCTTCTCCAAGATATAATAATCTAACGTCCATAGGAGGATTGAGACAGTGTTCAATTATCCCAATTTCTCACTATACACTGTTTGCACATATATGTTCATGATGAATAAAGCATTCATATTACCCAAGTGGGTTGGTCTAACATATCATGTTCAATGATTAAATTGTCCTAATTACCTGTGGCATACAATTCATTATAATAATCAAAATTTACACTAGTGTAAGTAAATACAACCGCAAGCAACAAAAATTAAAATAAAATAAGAAGTGTCGTGAGCAGTGTTGACAAATAATAATTGCTAAAGATTAATAAATCCCTCCCTAGATGGATGATAGGAGTATATTGGACTGATGATCAAAAATCATTTTCTAGTAGGGGAAACCTACAAAAACTGTTCTGTTTCAGTTTATTTTGAAAAAACAAGCCATCCCTGAGTTCTAATAATGCTTGTTAACCCATCATCAGCATATTGATGTTAAAGAGTGGAGAACATACAAATTGGAGCTACCTGGCACTTACAAGTGGGTATAAAAATCCACACTGGTGTTGAGACCACCAGGTACCTTGGTATCGAGATCCGGGATGTACTGTGTTTCGAGAGCTCTCAAAATAGCTTCACGGTTTCCACCTCTGCGAAGTGGTGGGACTGAGTCAATAGCAAAGTACTTGAGTAAGTGACTTTGTTTATCGTGATGTTCCTTGAAATGGCGAGCAACCGGATAGGTGGAATCCTCAGTGTTGATGGCCCTAATGTGCTGGAGTATCCTCTTGTGCACCTGCAACTTCGTGCTACCGACATATCGCAGGGCACAGGGACACTCCAGCACATACACTGTGTACTCGGTCTTACATGTCAATTGCTTGGGAATCAAGCGAGGAACATCCGAAAATGGTGTTAGATATTTAGTCACATTAACACCATGTTTAAAGGCTTTGCAAACCGAACATCTTTTGAAACCATTAATGGCTTTATACGATGGTACTGAAGTAACCACCTCAGGACTGGATTTGACTAACGCTTCACCAAGTGAATAAGATTTTCTATAGGAAATGTCAGGTCTTCCTGGCATGAGGTGACCAATCACTGGATCGGAACTGATCAGATTCCAGTTTTTGGTGACAATTTTCCTAAGAGCCTGAAACTGGCGATTAAAAGTTAATACCAGTCTCACCGGTTGTTTGGCGCTGTCTGTTTCCATATTGGATGGTTTCCTGGGTTGCAAAGCTTTCTCTCTTGACATGGCATTGACTTTGCTGATAGCTAAATCAATTAGAATAACCCCTGGCTAAGAAACGGGCCTTGCTTTGTTGTTGCACCAGTGTGCACTGACCTTCCGTGCTACAGATACGTCGAATACGCGTATGTGTATATATATATATATATATATATATTCAAATGAACTTGCAATGTATTCGTTTTCACCTTGTTTATTTGGATAGCAGTGACAGGATACCAGGGTCCTCACAGGGAAGTTGACGCCATTGTGCCTACGAGTTTCGGAAGGTTCCTTAATCATGGCATGGCGTGAAGTGAAGTGAAAAGGAAAATGGTGTGTTACGATTTTGCGATGGTTTAAATTAGCTTAGTCCAACCCCACTGGGCGTGTCCTCGCTAGGCACCCTGGTCGTTGTAGTCCGGGTGAATATATGCTTTCATAGTGAATGCCACCATCTCCTCATCACTATTTTTTCTATTCCGTTGGGTCGCTGCTTGTACCAAAGCACACTGTCACTCATTTCGCGCTGCTCCAAACAGGTACATTGTACTGAATCCGTGTCCTTAAAGAGGCACGCAGTCCTGCTTGCACGCAGAGGGGTTGTCTCCGACGGAATAGAAAAAATGGTATCCTTTCACTGCTATCCAAATAAACAAGGTGAAAACCTCTACTCTCCTGCGCGAGCAAGTTCATTTGAATATATATTCTAAGGCATGCCCGTCTGCGCCCGTCCGCGCCTGCACCGCACCCAGCGCCAGAACCTCTGGCCCCCATGATGCCCGAATCCGCTACGATGCCAGCACCCTCCACGCGCTCAACCCCAGAGGAGACCACACCTGCTACCGGGCCACCGCGAAACGCACCCAAGGACCCTTCACCTGCCGGAACTGCAGATTCACCGGCATCCGGCCCGCCAAACCACCAACCAAAGGACCCAACCACCTCAAATGCATCCTCCTCAACACCCGCTCCGCCCGCAAACACGCCGTCGAACTATCGGACCTCATCGACTTAACCTCCCCAGACGTCGCCTTCCAGGCGGAGACCTGGCTGAACCCCGCCTCAGCACCTGACATCGCTATAGTCACCCTGGAAGGCTACAAGATCACCCGCAGGGACCGCACCAACGGAGTAGGAGGAGGAGTCGCCATCGTCCACAAGAACACCCTCAGAGTCTCGACCATCTCCGACGACACCCTCAGCACCGCCGAACACCTGCACTTCCGGATCCAACACCACCCTCAGAAGAACCCTCATCTACACACCCCTCGGACCCTGACCACAGTTCAGCGACTCCATCGCCGACTTCATCAACACACACGCCCTCGCCTCCATGGACTACATCCTCCTCGGGGACCTGAACTTCCACCTCGAGAACAACAAAGACACCAACTCCACCACCCTGATTGACATCCTCGCCAACCTCGGACGGACTCAGACAGCTTGTGACAACACCCACCCACACCGCCAGCCACACGCTTGACCCCATCTTCTCCGCAAGCCCCCACGTCTCCTCCGACCACACCACCGAACCCCACTGGACCGACCATCGCTGCATCCATTTCACCTCCAGGAAGCCCACCACGCACCACCTCACCCAACAGATGCTCCACTGCTGCTGGGGCAAAGTCACCGAAGACAAGCTAACCACCACCCTCGCCCAGAGCCCACCCGCCATCCCCACCGACCTCGAAACCGCTGCCCGCAACCTCAGGCAGTGGATCGATGACTGCGCCAGCACCCTCACCCCGCTGAAGACACCCTCCAACAGCCACTCCAGCAAGAAAGCCACCTGGTTCACCGAAGACCTCCAGGCCTCAAACCAACATGCCGAAAACTGGAGAAGAACTGGATCCGCGATCGAACACCGGACATCTACGCAGCCCACAAGAACGCCACCCGCAGACACCATCACCTCATCAGATCCGCCAAGAGGGAGTCATTCAAAGAGCACCCGGATAACAACACACACAACAGCAAAGAGCTCTTCAACATCGTGAAGGAACTCTCCAACCCCTGCTCCAACACCAACAACATCCCACCTTCGGAAGACCTGTGCGACTCACTGGCCACCTTCTTCCACCGCAAGATCACCAACATCCACGACAGCTTCAACACCTCAACCACCTGACAACCACCGTCCCCACGACCACCACCTGCACCAACGGCCTGCTCTCCTGGACCAGCGTCCTTGATGAGGAAACCAGCGAGGTCATGAACACCATCCACTCCGGGTCACCGTTAGACCCTTGCCCTCACCACATCTTCAACAGAGCCAGCACATCCATCGCACCTCATCTCCGGAAAGTAATCAACATCTTCTTCGAGACAGCAACCAAGGCGGACCCCAAAGACCTCAAGAACTTCCGACCCATCTCCCTGCTCCCGTTCCCAGCAAAGGTCATCGAGAAAATCATCAGCAAACAACTGTCCCGCTACCTCGAGGAGAACAGCATCCTGGACCCATCCCAGTCCGGGTTCCGCAGCAACCACAGCACCAAAACCGCCCTCATTGCCGCCACTGACGACACCAGGACCCTGTTAGACAATGGAGAAACAGCAGCCCTCATCCTCCTGGACCTATCAGCTGCCTTCGACACGGTCTGCCACGGCACACTACAAACACGCCTACACGACGCCGGAATCCAAGAGAAGGCCCTGGACTGGACCACCTCCTTCCTCTCCGGCAGGTCTCAGAGTGTCTGCCTCCCACCCTTCAGCTCCAATGCCACTGAGATCATCTGCGGCGTACCCCAGGGCTCATCCCTTAGCCCAATGCTGTTCAATATCTACATGGCATCCCTCGCCCACGTCACCCGACCTCAACATCATCGCCTACACCGACAACACCCAGCTGATCCTCTCCCTCACCAAAGACCCTCACACCGCAAAGACCAACCTCCATGAAGGAATGAAGGCTGTCGCCGAATGGATGAAGAACAGCCGGCTGAAGCTGAACTCGGACAAGACGGTGGTCCTCATCCTTGGCGCCACCCTTTCAGTCTGGGACGACTCCTGTTGGCCGACAACACTGACACCCACCGACCACGCACGCAACCTCCATGACTAAGCAGTTCAACGCCATCTCCTCATCCTGCTTCAACGCCAAAAGGAATGCTCCACAGGATCTTCAAGTGGATCCCCACCGAAACTAGAAGAATGGTCACCCGGGCCCTTGTCACCAGCAGGCTAGACTACAGAAACACCCTCTATGCAGGAACGTCAGCCAAGCTCCTGAGACGGCTGCAACGCATCCAGAACGCCTCTGCATGTCTGATCCTCAACATCCCCCGCCGAAGCCACATCACACCCCACCTGTGAGACCTGCACTGGCTCCCCATCAACAAGAGGATAACCTTCAAGCTCCTCAACCACGCACACAAAGCCCTCCATAACACCGGACCAGCATAACTCAACAGACGACTCAGCTTCTACACCCCCGCCCGCCAGCTTCGCTCCACCGACCTCACCCTCGCCAATCCGCCGCATCCGGAGAACGAGCACCGGCGGCAGATCCTTCTCTCACCTCGCCGCCAAGACCTGGAATACCCTCCCCACCAACCTACAGCAGACGCAAGACCTGCTGGCCTTCAGATGACTCCTCAAGACCTGACTCTTCGATTAGTAGCAGCTCCCCCCGCCCAGCGCCTTGAGACCCTCACAGGTATGTAGTGCGCTTTACAAGTGACCTGATTGATTGATGAACATTACATTTTTTTGGCTTCTTTTCTTTTCTTTGTCAGTTGCCAGCTTTATTCACTGATGTTCACACTCACGTCTGTGTACAAAAAGGCTTTACTCACACAGAAGGGTTGAGTGGGAAGAGGACTCACTTAGACCATCTTTTGTATTTTCTTGGAGGTATTACATAGGGCTACTACGCTGCTGTTTCTTTGGGAGCGGACAGCCCGTAGTTCTCGCTCTGCGAGTCGAGCACACGGGCCTCAGCTGTCTCTCTGTGAGCCTGGGTGCAAACTGTTGATAAGTCACACTATATGAGCATTGAAAAGCCATTTTGTGATTCAGTCCGTCAGCTGGCATCTGTCCGAGACATCTCTGAAAACATACCGGAGTTCTGTCTGTGCGAGATACCCCTTTATCTCTGCCTCTCCCCACATCAGCAGGTAACGCACCCTCTTTCCACATCACCAGCATACCCCCAACAACCTTCTTGGGCCCGCAAGTCTCCCTCTGCGAACCACTGGCCGACTCGCAGCTCTTCGGGTGCGACTTCTCAGGCCCGCAGTTGTATCTGTGAAGCCAAGACTGGAAATATACCGCAGGTCTCTCTCTGCGCGATACCACCTTCACGCTCCCTCTCCCCATATCACTGTTCCGCAGCTATCCCTTTGGAAGCCGACGGCCCACACCTTTCCCTATACCAGTCGGCCCACAGGTGTTCCTTTGCGAGCTGGCCCGCAGCTCTCCCTCTGCGAACTGATGGGCCTTCCTCTATGAGCCAGCCTGCCGGCTCGCAAGTCTCTGAGCACAGATGCAATGGAGGCAACAATCATGCAGGTCGGAAACCCAACACTGCTTTGACATCCCCCAGCAGCAGCTCCTTGTCCGCCATCCCACCTCACCCTCCTGCCCCCACAAACATGTTTGATAGTCATGTTAGGGAATCTGGAACGTAAACAATTGGCTAATGTCGTACAATTATTAATAAGAAGATGCTTGTGAGGTTGGACAAATAAGAAACTTAATCATGCATGGATTTACATATAAAACATTTTATTAAAACAAAACAACAACAAATAAAACTATGTACAGCCTTGGCATTTCATGGCTGGACCATTTGTGAATCACAGCCTACAGGACAAAAAGAAAGATAAGATGATGTGTCATGGGTCCAGCAAAGGAGAGAGAGAAAGAGAGAAAGTGTGAGAGAGAGGAAGAGAGAGAGAAAGAAAGAAAGAAAGAGTGAGATGGAGAGGAAGACAGAGAAAAGTGAGAGAGAGAAAGAGTGAGATACAAGGAAGAGAGAAAGAGAGAAACATTGTGAGAGAGAGGAAGAGAGAGAGAAAGAGTGAGAGAGGAAGAGAGAAAGAGAGAAGGAGAGAGAGAAAAAGAGTGAGATACAAGGAAGAGAGAAGGAGGGAACGGTGTGAGAGAGAGGAAGAGAGAGAGAAAGAGTGAGAGAGAGAAAGAGAAAAAGTGAGATACAAGGAAGAGAAAGAGTGTGAGAGAGAGGAAGAAAGAGAAATTGTAAGAGAGAGGACGAGAGAGAGAGAGAAAGAGTGAGAGAGAGTAAGAGAGAGAGAGAGAAAGAAAGAATGAGAGAGAGGAAGAGACAGAAAAAGAGAGAAAGTGTGAGAGTGAGAAAGGAAGAGAGGGAGAGGGCGTGTTGACACTGGAGAAAATCTTCGCAGCTCACCTTTCTGCCACCGGTGTGTCTCCAACCATGTGCCGGGACATAATGCACTCTCAAGTTTAGTCATCTGAAAGATAGTATAGAATTAGTAATTGCAGAGTACATACAAATGCACACGCGTAATTCTGTTTCGCCCCTGCGCACTGAGGCTGCTGCACCCCATCCACTCCCACAGTCCAGAGGTGACTGCCAGCTGCTGCGGAAAGAAACCTCTCTCCTCACCTTCCGCCACCGGCGTGAGTGTAAGAGGGTGCAGCACATGCCGAAGGACCCTTCTCAGGCATTGCATACACGCGGTACAGGAGAGCAAACAATTCGGAGTCGGTGTTGATTGTCAGGATGGCCATGCATCATCGCAGGTTGCACACGCGTTCAGCTCTGGTGGCACTGAGTGGCGGGAGTTCCATGTTGGGGGGGTCGTCAATTCGTGAATCACAGCCTGTTAGACAAAAAAGCAAGATAAGATTGTGCGTCATGTGTCCATCAAAGGAGAGAGAGAGATAGAGAGTGAGAGAGTGCGAGAGAGAGAGAAAGAAAGAGTGAGGGAGAGGAAGAGGAAGAGAGAAAAAGAAAGCTAGAGTGAGAGGAAGACAAAGAGAAAGAAGAAGAGAGAGACAAACAGTGAGAGAGAGGAAGAGAGAAAGAAAGAGAAACTGCGAGAAAGAGGAAGCGAGAAACTGAGGAAGAGTGAGAGAGAGAAAAGTGAGAGAGGAAGAGAGAGAAGGAGAGAAACTGAGAGAGAGGAAAAGA